>NC_084474.1:34963381-36213381 GCF_027409185.1 Cynocephalus volans | reverse complement strand
ATGTTATACCACCAGCCGGTTTTGTGAACCACCCTCAACTGAGGTGGAAGATTGTTTGAAGAGGGTCTTTCTCTTCCATAATTTGCAACACTTTTAGCTTTAGAATAGATACTCAAACCACTATGATTTTTTAAAAGAAGATGGCAGAAATTTAAGTAGAGCTACTCAGGTGATTGCCCACTTTACATTAACAGTGGAGCTTAATAATAAATCCATAATTTCATTTATTATGAGCTTAGACCCTCCACTGGAACTACACATACATGTGCTTTCTCTGGTGGTCCTTCCGATACTTTTAATGCCTTGATAATAGCCCAAGCAGATGAGTTTTAGTGCCCTGGGTATTTTCCCCTAGACAGAGTGGCAGAGTAGGCAAAATATGTTTTTTTCTTTGTTTGCTTGTTTTTTTAATTAATAGACTTTATATTTTTGCAGTAGTTTTAGGCTTATAGAAAATTGAGGAGATAGTACAGAGTTCCCCCACCCACCTTAGTTTCCCCTATTATTATTATTAATATCTTACATTTGTATGGTACATCTGTTACAATTGACTAATGTTGATACTAATTGTTGCCTAAAGTCCTTAGTGTACATTAAGGGCTCACTCATTGTGTTGTACAGTTCAGTGGGTTTTGGCAAATGCATAGAGACATGTATCCACCATTACAGTATCATACAGAATAGTTTCATTGCCCTAAAAATCCCTTGTGCTCCACGTGTTCACCACCTAAACCCCTATCCCAGCAACCACTGATCTCCATAGTTGTGCCTTTCCCAGAATGTCATATAGTTGGAACCATACTGTATGTAGCCTTTTCAGATGGTCTTCTTTGTCTTAGTAATGTGCATTTGAAGTTCTTCCATGTCTTTTCACGGCTTGATAGCTCACTTCTTTTTACTGCTAATTTTCCATTGTCTGATGTACCACAGTTTATTACTCATTCACGTACTAAAGGACATATTGGTTGCTTCCAGTTTTTAGTGACTGTGAATAAAGCTACTGTAAACATTTGTGTGCAGGTTTTTGTGGGGACATAAGTTTGCATCTCTTACAGGTTTTTGGCCTGGTGGTATAATCTACTTCCCAGTGTCTGTCCTCTTGCTGATAAGAGACCTCATTACTGTGGGGACCCACCCAGGCCAGCCTCTGCCAGGGGCTTCCTGTTCCATAGGAAACATTTTCTGAACAGGTCTGGACACAGAGGTCTTGTTGTGTCCTCAGGAAAGAGTATTTAATATGTTTAACAACAAATATTCCTTCATCATGGTAGCTGTGTTTCCACCCTTCTTCCGCTGTTCCATTCTAACCTTCTTATTTTGATCTGATAGCTATTTCCTTTAACGTGTGAGTAACTGTCTCAACTCTTATAGTTATGTGATCTTTTGTTGTGGTGGTGGTGGTAGAATATTGTCAACCTGAAATGAGTGACAGAGAAACCAGCTCTCCAAAACAAAAGAGTTTATTTGGGAATAGCAAGGGACTGCAATCCAGGATACACGTGCTATGGTGGACTATAGGCACATCTGAGGAGGTTGGGGCAAGGGAAAGTTTTTAAAGGCAGAAAACAGAAGTCCATGCAAACTGTTTTGAAACAAATGCCGTTGGTTACAGGGGCTTATCATAGGTGGTGGTGGCATTTGTTCTTTGAGGGTGCTGTCTGTTGCTAGGAGAGTGTCTTCATAGAAGTGGCTTAACCAGAAGTTCCCATTGGGAAAGTCCTTTGTGGCAGTTCCTGTTACAGGTGTACTTGCACGAGGGCCCTTCCTTCAGGGCCTCCTGGCTCCATTTTGTTAGGGTTTGACATAAATGACTCCATTTTGGTACTGACAACTTTCATGATATGTATAACATAAAATTCGTGATTTTAACCATTTTTAATTATATAATTCAGTGGCATTAATTACATTCACATCATTGTACAACCATCATCCCTGTCTAGTTCCAAAACTTTTTCATCTGGGGATATGATCATTTTAAAAGAGAAATTAAAAAATTCTATCCCAAGCTCTATTTGGCAAAGTATTTCTATCAGTTAGCTTTTTGCTAAATTTTGCTGCCTCGAGTTTAGTAACATCCCCAAAATCTCAGTTGCCATCAACCACAAACTTCATGTCTCCCTCATGTCATATATACTATATCATTTTCTTTTGGCTAGAACTTAGTCACATGGCCACATCTAACTGCAAGGGAGGCTGGGAAATGTAGTCTAGCTGTGTGCGTAGGAATAAGAGCAAATTGGTTTGGTGATTAGTTAGAATTCTTAGCCATACTAAGTAAGATTGTTAAGTTGTACACGGTTATCTCGTATTGATCTTTCAGGGATTGCATGATAGTAGTTGCATGGTTTCATAGTTCTGGATACTTTTCAGAAAAGCACTTTTCCACCCTGTGCTCCATTACCATCCAACTTGAGTTATGTTATCATTTTAACACTGAGAGAGCTTCCTGGAATAAATAAAATTATATGCTGGCTTTTTTTTGATAAATTTCTGTTTATAATGATGTTTTATAAAACTCAGAAAAGTCAATAAGGAGCCTTCACAGTAATAAATACAGTTGTTATTATAGTCTGATATTTTATAAATGTCAGGTCTTTAGTCTTGTGCCAAGAGGCAGTCTTGAAGCCTTCCAGACATTCATTTGGTTTCAAGATAATTGACTACTCTGTAGTTTACTTGTAGCATATACTGTTGTCTTTAAAAAGGAAAGTATGTGAAAGTTGGAGTTGGAAATGGCATTTCCTAACCAGAGTAGCAGGTTCAGATAGAGATGCTATAAATTTTGGCATGAGACTCTGTTTCTTAATAAAATTTAGGGAAAAATTGGCGATATTTGTCTTGTGTATTTTTTTAAATGGTTGACCCACTGTGTATAGTTAATTAGCTTGTTACGGTTTAAAAAAAAGTTCTGCTGCCTAGAGGTATGACTTGGAGGCATTTTGAGCTTGTTTGGAATGCCTCAGCTTGCTGATGATTGAAGTTTGTGGTCAAATATTAATTTAAAATAATTGCCCACTGTTGTAGAGAAACCCCCATTCACTTAAAGAAAAGTGTTTCATATGAGCCTCTAGGTGCCAGGAATAGCTGTGTGAGCACTGTGGAAATTTTTCCAAATTAAAATTGGGTTCACCAGTTCATTTATCCCTTTTAGGGTTCTGACAGTCAGTTGTGTTTATGCACCCCTACAGAGCTCTCCTTAAACTCATTCAGCAAATTGGAAACATTTAGCTTGGATGAAACCTTCATTATTTCCAATAATTTTGCCATAGAGACCACTGTGCTCTCAAATACATCATTAATGCTCTTAGACAGAATGGCCTGGTTTCATTCTCTTATTACTGAGTCATTATTCCAGTCTCTGTTTATTATTATTAGTATAATTCCAGACTCTAAGCAACTGTCGTATTGAAAAGGCCAGGCAGGTGTATGCCTGTCGTGACATAGCCACATATGCCTTGTTTAAACTTGTTGGCTTTGTGAACCATTAGGGTAGCAGGAAAACAAAAACAAACACCAAAAAAGCAAAACCTTTTTGGGTTCGTACACTTTGGAATCCAGTCTCTGACTTCCTGTGATAGAGAATTCACGCATCCTTGAAACTTCTCAACAGGCTCTGACTTTCGCAGCTAAAGACTCAACCAGAAACGGGTTTGGAGTTAAGCTGAGGGAGTCTCATTCTTACTGTGTGTCACTCTTGCTCTTTAATATTTCAGAAAAACATTTCTTTAAAAAAAAAAATGCCCTTGGCCTGACTATTGACATTAACGTAATTTCAATTATTTATTTATTTATTTATTTATTTATTTATTTATTTGTAATTTCAATTATTTTGAGCAGGACATTCTACCCAGAATCTTAGGGTTTCCTGCCAAGTGAGAATTTCTTCACAAGTCAATGGGTCAAGTAATTGGATTTGTGCATTTTAAGAACTCATTTATCACTTTAAAGAGTATTTGCATTTAGGTCTAAATAATTTGAATATGTCTGCTAGTTTATGTGTTTTTATTCCGGAGCAGAGGCTCCCAAGAGGATGTTTTTTCCTTACAGTACTGTGACACATAGACTTTTTCTCCCTTGTGGTAGAAAATAAAGGGGGAAAGAAATGGTATTGCCATAGGGAATATTTCTTACATTTCTAATGTAAAGTTTGTTTTGTTTTGTGTTTTTGGCGGCTGGCTTAGGGGATCTGAACCCTTGACCTTGGTAAAGTAAAGGTTTTAATCTGAAGGTTGACATACATTTTTAAAAGACAGCCAAAATGATTTCTTTGAGTTTTATTCAACTCAGGAATTGAATGCCACCCCTGAGTCTTCCCATGTGCTGCCACCCCCGTCCCCTCCTGGCCTGTGCCACTGTGTGCCTTCCTCTGCATGGCCTCCTTTGCTCTTCCAACACACACACTTGAAAATTCTTTAGCTTCTTCTCACTCCTACCCTTCCCTTCCACTGGCCTCCACTCCCCTTGTCTGACTTCCACCATCACTCTTACTAGAGCTTCTCTGCAGCATCACCAGGGCGCCAAGTCCAATGGCTTCTTTTTGAGTCTCTCTGGCATTTGGTCTTGTCCACTTTCTCTCCCCGCTTTATTCTTGGTCACTCAAGATTTTCTCCCATGTGTTTTTGCTTCTTGAGTGCACTGGAGCAAGGCTCTTACTAGCTACATGTCTGGGGCAAATTACTTAACTTCTGTGTGCCTTAGTTTTCTCATCTGTAAAATGGGGGTAGTGAGAAAACCTACCCCACAGTGTTGGTATGAAGTGCATAGAAGAATGCCTGGCACATAGTAAGGGTTCCTTAGGGGTGAGTCATAATTATTGTCATCATTAAAGGGCATTTCCTGCCCTTTGCAGGCTCCTTAGCTGGCTTCCTACTTGCAGGTGTTCACTGCCTCCGCCCACACCCCTCATGGGACCTCTCTTCAGGGGCCACCTCTTCGCTGTGTCCTCACCTGGCCTTTTCTCTGTGTGTGCACATCCCTGGTGTCTCTTATAAGGACACTGGTCTTATTGGATTTAGGTCTCACCCTTATGACCTCATTTGACCTTAATTGCCTCTTTAAAGGCCTTGTCTCCAAATATACTCACATTGGGGGTTAGGGCTTCAACCTATGAATTTGGGGGGGACACTGTTCAGTCCATAGCACCTGAGTGCTGCTGCTGGACAGTTGCTGATTTCCCATCTCCCCGCTGCAGACCAGCTTCCCATGAGGTGAGAATGAGCTTCCTAAAGCTCCGCTGTGACCATCTCCCTCCCGTCACTAACAACTCCAGGTAGCTCCCCTCGCTTCACATGCAGTGTGAGGAGAGTTACAGCTTTCCTGCATGTCTCATTCCTTATGTTTATTCATCTGGAAATTGTAGATAACATCACTAACCCCATGTTGCTGTAAGGGTTAAATAAATGCTAATGGATATTGCTGTTTCATTGTGATAAAAACCAAGTTCATACTCTTCACCTACCATTCAGGGTCCTCTGTCCCTGTGGATGTCCATCCTGTGGTCCTGGACCAGCAGCCTCCCATCACCTGGGGCTTGTTAGCCATGCAGGTTCTGCATTGGAATGTGATCCTGGGGGGGTCTTTGTATGAGGATACTTCAAAAAGTTCATGGAAGAATAGAATTTAAAAGATAATATGAATCTTCCATGAACTTTTTGAAGCCTGCTCATATGTGGAGTGCTGGTTTATCACCTGGTTCTAAACTACAGTCATAATTTTTCCTGCTGCAGAGAGGACCCTGGCTTTGGAGGCAACTAACTAGTTTCAGATTCCAGCTCTTTCTCTTCTATCTTTATGTCCAAAGACATGTTTACATAAACCATCTTTGCCTTGTTTCCCATCTCAAAAATAGGAATAAGCGTAGTGTTTACCTCATTGAGGTTTTGAAGATTAATTGAGAAATTATGTAAGTAAGGGAACATCTACCCTTGTGATTTTAAATTGAGTTTCATATTTAAAATTAAGAACTTTTTAAAAGTTGAGGTTTGTTTATTGTGGCACAGTGGGGTGGGGGTGTGTATTAGTCCATTTCTGTTGCTTATAAGAGAATACCTGAAACTGGATAATTTATAAAGAAATAAAATTTATTTCTTACTGTTTTGGAGGGTGGGAAGTCCAAAGTCCAGGGAACACAATCTGGTGAGGGCCTTCTTTGGTAGTGACTCTACAGCATCGCAGGGTGTTGTAGGGTGTCACATGGTGAAATGGCTGAACAAGAGAGAGCTAACTCCTCACTTGCTGTCCTTTCAAAGCCATCAGAACCACGCTCACTACTCCACGAATGGATCAATCCATTCACCTGGGCAGTTTTCACAATCTAATCACCTCCTAAGGGCCCCACCTTTCAATTACCGTAACAGGATTTCCCTTCCTCTTAACACTGTCACAGTGGGGAGTGAGTGTCTATGAGTTTGGGGGTGACATTCAATCCACAGCAGGGTGGGTGGGGTGAAGGAGGTGTTCAGTAAACGCCCACCCTTCTACCCTCTCATCCTGACTTTGGAATATGGTTCTTTCCGGCCTTTCACAGGGAGGATGTGACCAGGAAAGGATGTGATGGAGAGACTTCTTTTACTGTGTAAGTCAGCTGCTTCTTCAGTAGAAGATGGAGTGAATCCTTTCAGTTTTCACAAGTGGCCGGGAACTGGGATGTGCCTGTGTAACTAAGTTGTGCCTGTGTGGCTCAGTCCTTTTAGGTCAGTGCCCTTCATTTTTGCCATGAGAGGTGGCCTGCTCCTTTTTGCTCTGGCTCCCTCAAGCCTGCTAAATCTAATGCAGAGGAGTTCTTCTTGGTCATTTTTTAAAAACCTTTTCCAAATAATTTTTTTTTTTAATGGTTGGCCAGTACAGGGATTGAACCCTAGGTGTTATCAGTACTGTGCTCTAACCAAGTGAGCTAACCAGCCAGCCCATAAAATCTTCTTCGAATTTACAGAAAGATTGCAAGAATAAGAATACAGGCTGAGCACCCCTCATCTGAAAATCCCAAATCTGAAATGCTCCAAAATCTGAAACTTGTTGAGCACTGACATGACACTCAGATTTCAGATTTTGGATTTTCAGATTAGGGATGTTCAACTGGTATGTATTATACAAATATTCCCAAATCCAAAATCCGAAACACTTCTGGTCCCACGTATTTCAGGTAAGGGATACTCACCCTATAGTACAAAAAGCACCTGCATTCTCTACTTAGTTTCACTTACTGTTAACATTTTACCCCATCTGCTTTATCATTTGTGTGTGTGTGTGTGTATGTTTGTGTGTATATGTACATCTACATGTGCATAGTATTTAGTATTTCAACGACAGGCCATATATACAATGGTGGTCAGAGCAGTAGACTGTATCATATAGCCTACGTGTGCAGTAGGCTATACCATCTAGGTTTGTGTAAGTGCAGTCTATGATGTTCACACAACAACAGAATTGCCTGTGATGCATTTCTCAGACCATATCCCCTTTGGTGCATACATCATGGTCCTTTGCCCCTAAATAGTTCAGTTTGTGTTTTCTAAGAAGGCAGCTAGTTCCTTATATAACCACAGTACAGTTGTCAACTTCAATAAATTTGAAATTGATACAAGATTTTTATCTAATCTGCAGTCGTAGTCCAATTTTTTCAACTGATCTAGTAACGTCCTTTATAGGATTTCTTTTTTTTTCCTTCAGTATAGGACCCATTCTAGGATCAGGTATGATCTCTAGTTGTATCTTTTTGGTCTCCTTTAACATGCATCATTTTCACAGTCTTTGTTTTTTATGCCATTGATGTTTATGAAGAATGCAGCCATTTCTCCTTTTTAAAAATAGAACCTTCCTCATTTTAGGATTTGTCTGATGTTTCCTCATGATCAGGTTCTTCCTGGATTCAGGTTCTGCCTTCCTAGCTTGAACACTAAGTAGGTGTTCAGAGTGTCATGTTTGAGAACACATGTCTATCTGCTTGTGGGTAGGCACTTTTAAGACCATATAAATATCCCATTTTTTATCAAAATTTCTCCCTAGATTTAGCATCCATTGATTATCTTGCCTGAATCTTTACAGTGATGGTCAGGATAGCATTCTTCTGTAATTGAGAGTTTTCCTTCTCCCTGTCTGTCTATTTTTTGTGTGGACTCTTGGATTCCAATATTTCCAACAGTGTCTAATTTATTGCTATCCTTAATTATTTTGGCTCTTCAATTGTCCCATATTTGGCTAATCAGAGCCTCTCAAGCTGGCTGCGGTGTCACTGTGACACATCTACGTGGTCTGAGTGCCTGTGCTCTGCCTATCCTCTTGGGCAGCCACATGGTCTCTCTGAGATACTCTTCAGGGGTCCTCCAAGTAAATTTTGTATGTCTTACAGCTTTTAAATCAAACTATCCCTTAAAAGTCTTTCAAATTTGGGGAGAACGCTGACATATTTGAGGGATGTGTTAATAGGCAGACAGACAATTTTCTTTATAGTCAGTTGTGTATACTCCCATTTCTATTTGCTTTAACAAGAGTGGTCTAATGGGTTATTGCCATTTTACACAATTTACCAGCTGCACTGAGTTGATTTCTGAGCTTTCTGTGGCTGCCCTCTGCTGGCTCTTCAGTGCATGAGCACTTTTCTGGGGTTGTCTGCCGTGGATTTTTCTTCCTGCCCATTTTCTTTCTTTTGATTGGTTGGTTTCCTTCTCTTCAATTACACATATGGATCCTAAAATACAACCTGCTTTGATGACTGAATGTATCAATAATATCTTTTCATGTTAAAAGATGTATTTTTTTTACATCATCATGTTAATGTTTGCATATTTTTCTATAACGTGAATGTTCTTTTTAGCATTTAAATAATCCACTTTTAGTAGGCATTTGTATTGCTCATTTTTTCTACATCAGATAGCATCTACAATGAACATCCCTTGTACATATACCATTCGTATGTAACTTATTAAGTAGAGCTTGATAAGTGAAAGAGATTTGACAGGTAAAAATGCAGGGAGACTAGTTTGAGAAAATTGACTAGACCAAGTTTAGCATGTGTCCAAGAAAAAGGAAAATCAAGTTTGGCTGAAACATGGTTGGGAAATAGTGGGAAATATGGTCGGGAAGTAGGTAATTTAGGACTGTCTCTATTGAAATGATAGAATCCAACTCCATCCATAAGTGAAGCATAATTTATTTGTTTAATAACTAAAAAGCCAACAGTAGCTGGATGCAGGGGTTCAGATGCCGCTGCTCCTTCCTTCACCTGTCTCTGTCTCTCCTTCTGTCCCTTCCCAGACTCAGCACTGGTTCTCTTGCCTGTTGGCAGGGGGAGGAAAGGAACCTGCTTCCCCTTTAAACCAGCATCCAACAACTCAGGTTATAGGGAGAGTCACTTTCTTCCATTACTCATTGAGTAAACATCAGGGAAGGCATTGATTGGCACTGTTCACATCAGATGTCTAACCTAAGGCCAGTCCCTGTGAGGAACGGGATGGGGTTTGTGCGTGGGCCAGATCTGAAGCTCAGGCTCATGTCTAAGGCCAGGGAATAGGTGGGAACTATGGTCACTTCTCCCACTCTCCCTGGAACCCCGTGGAGCAGTGAAGTGGAATTCCTCAAGGGAAAGAGGGTGCCAAATAGACAAGGCAGCAGATGACCACCATGTTGTTGTTTGGCCTGGTCTCTACTGGACTGCTCCAGGTAGGTCTGAAGTACGATGTGGTCAGTGACACTGGAAAAGGGAAAGATGGAAGGCATATGGCACAGTTTGGGTGGCCACTTTCAGTGTGCTTCCTTATAAAGCGAGAATGCTTGGGTCAGGCCTTGGAGGCTCAGGATGGCCATAGAGATAAGAACATCCTGAGGAAAACAAGTGAGTTCAGTCTTGTGCATGTTGATTTCACAAGTACTTTTGGAACAGTCATGTGGAAATGTCCAGTAGGACAAGACCAAATCTTTCTGGTTCTTCCTTGGGCCACCTAGCCCACAGCAGGGAATAAAAATAGCTGCCACTGCTACCGAGACTTCCCTTCTTCTTGCCTGGATTGTACCACAGCCTCTTTACACCTACAGTGCATCCTGTACACCGTTTCCAGAGTCCTCTTTGTAAAACTTATGTTTATACTGTCTCTGCCTGGCTCCAAAACGTCTCATTTTTTTGTTTGTTTGTTTTGTACAGTATTTTGGTAAAGTGTAAAAAGTGGTCACTCAAGATCTTTAGTGGTCTTCCCCAAGCTACATTTCCATTTTTTATTTCTTTAACTCCTGTCTACTTTGTATGTGAATCTTGAGTCAATTGAATTATTAACTGTATTTCGTTAGCCCATTCCATGCTTTCCCCACCTCTGGTTCTCTGTTTTCACTTTCCTCACAGGCTACAATGTCTTGACTGAGAGGCATCTGACTGGAAATGTAAACAGTTCAAAGAGCCAGGATGTTACATCATAGTCCTAAAAGTGTACCTAAGCCAGTGGAGTAAAAATGGTAGATGGTTTCTTAAATTGTAAATTCTTACATTTATGAATAAGGCATGTAATGTCTACATAAGCCATTTGGTTTTCCCTCCACATTGATTATGAGCCGAATCTTCAGGGCAGCTGCTCCAGTAGAGAACGCAGCGCCTGCCCTGGTGGGGGGACTGGAGAGGCACAGATGGGCTGGGGGCACTTCACATTCTGTGTGCAGCTGCTCGGGGAGGACAGGGAACAGAATCTGGGAGAGCTTCTGAGAAGAGGTGGCATTTCTGTCTGAGTCTGGAAAGATGAATGACTTTGGCAAGCAGAGAAAAAGTGGCATTTCAGGTGGAGGGTGTAGCATGGGTGTCAATGCCAAGGGTCAAGGACATGGGGTTGAGAGAGGGTGAGAAGTGTGGAGGTGGCTGTGGCTTACACTGTATCTTTGTCAGTGTTATTCCCTTCAAATACCTGTGATGCTAAGAGGGAGAACAAGTAAAGTCAGGGAGAAATGCGTTTCCTGCCAGTGTTCGGTGACCTAATGCAGAGAGACAGGAAAGGGCCAGGTACCCCATGACCCACACTCTAGTCCAGGGATATAACTCTGATGCCTGTCCTGTCACAGTGAGAGACACCGTGGATTTCAAGACACCAGACGGTTCATTCTTTCATATAATAAAAAACAAACCATTTATTTTATTTCTAAATATAGAGTGAACAACATTTATAGTTTTCCAAATTTTGGTACCTTTTAGGAGAAAAATCCAGGTAGATTTTTTTGTTAAAAGTAGACTTTTAAAAAAACAGAAGTAAGATAAAGACTTCCCATAAATAGAGTACATGAGACTAACAAAAAGGAAAATTAAAAAATCACTCATGAGTTGAGATGGATATAGACTATCTTGGTGCATATATATTTTACACACTTAGATACACACTAATTTAAATGTTTAAAATATATTAGGCTTCATATTAGCAGGTAGATTTGAAAAGGTATCATACTGCCTTTCTTTGTTTTGCAGTGACAGACCATTGCCCACCTAAGGGGGTGCAGGTCGTGTTTATTTTTACCTCAGTACTTCGTATTAGATCCAGCAGGGGCTGCAATTGCCATCGCTTGAGCAAAGGCCATAGTTAGCATAGCAATGTTCTGCTAAGAGACTTGTCTCAAAGGAAATGAATTTGATAAACTTAGAAATCTTATTTACAAGCTAACTGTGGCCTAGTCACTCTGCAGGGCGGTTTGCCCACAGGTTTATTGCAGCGTCTGCAGAGCCGTGTACTTAGTCCAACAAGGAAGGTGCAGGAATACCTGGAGACTTTACCTTCCAAGTTGAGTCTTCTCTTTTCGGTGCATGTAACTGAAACACTATTTTTTCAAAAAAGAAAAAGAAAGAAGTCAGATTGAAATTTTTGTGACATTCAGCCAGACTGTACTTTAGATAAAGTAATAATGGTAATATAACTTTATGTTTGTACTCAGTTATGGTTAGAAAGCTGATTGCTAAACCAGGAAGCGTGGCTTTCAGAATTCTCCTGTAATCCAGGCTGGAAAAAAAGTATCGCCCAGATGGCATTTGCCGGAGATTACTGACTGGTAATCCTTCCTTGTCCTAGAAGATTAAGTCTGCCCTGGTGCAGTTGTGGTCAGCTGTTTAGAAAAATAAATTGTAGTTTCTGGTTGTAATTGTGCCAGTGTCTGAGGTCTGCTTGAACTGTTTGTACATCTGAGCTATACTGCAGAACCTGACCCTCCTTTGTTTACCGAAGAAAGCTCTGCTCCCCCGCCTGGTTGTTCACTGTTGACTGAAATTAACGACAGGTGGTGAACAGTGCCCCTCCTAAGGTTGCTCGGGATAAGTCATCTATTAAATAGGTCTGCTTGTCATGAGGGCGTGAAGGCTCCCAGAAGGAAATGCTGCACCTGAGCCTGGAAGCCAGGGCCACTAAACCCTGGGCTTGATTTCTTCAGGGAGGTGGCATTGTGTGAAGGGAATATGACCCAAGTGGTGCTCAGCTGAGTAACATCAGGTGGCTAGAAAGCCATGCGTCCTGCGTTTGTCTGGAATGGATGGTAGAGAGATGGACTTATATGAGGACTACCAGTCCCCGTTTGATTTTGATACGGGAGTGAACAAAAGCTATCTCTACTTGTCTCCTACTGGAAATTCATCGCCACCTGGATCACCTACTCTTCAGAAATTTGGTAACTAGTAATTTCGTAAAATTAACTTTGCTGTAATCAAACCTAGACATAACGTGGGTTTGCCTGGCTTTAAAACTGTTAATGACGTTTCAGGGTGTTGCTGTGTTGTAACTGGTTGAAACTGTTCTAGATTTAAAGTAGAGAGATGGCTCATTAAATACAAGTAATGTATACTGGGAAGTTAGATTTTAAAGTTAGTACTATTTTTATGATCATTAGAGTTCTTCTGATCACTTTGAGTTCGTTGAGCTGTTAAATAACAAAAAAGGAGGAATCTGAAGGCCTGGGCTTCTAGTTGCCTATGTAATTTATGAAGACTCTCCTGATTTTTGTTTGGTAAAGTGAGGGTTAAGCATCTGAGACCTTGACTAAATTAAAGGTATTGCTAATGAATGTTCCAGATTTTGTTATGGAATACTGACAGCAACTTAAAGAAATACTTAGGCAAGAGATTTTTTAAAAGAAAACTTGAAATTTCTGTACCTCTGGAAGCAGTTATTCTTTCACAAGTACCAGCATGAGATTGTTCTGGAGGCCAGGAGCCTGAGATTGTCCTGGAGCCAGGAGCTGCTCTCGGGGAGGATGTTAGTTTATCAGCACAAGGCAGCACAGAGCCCGAGGCAGCCAGTGCTGGGCGATGGCTAAGTGACCTCCTATGTAACTTGCTGGAGAAGCAACCACATTTTCCCAGAAGTTAACTTTTCCTTTGTTAATGAAGAATAGGTCACATTTTGTTCTTTTTAAGCTTAAAGAATGAGTAATTTAGGGAAAAAATGGTAAAAACAAAAAAAAACACAACAGCATGACACACCTAGTTATAAGTATTTAGGTTTGTATATTTGCTGACAACAAAGAGATGCTAAAGCAACTTTCCTCTAGCACTTGGTTGCTCTTGATAGCCACCTTTGGGGGTGCAGTTTGGATTTCCAGGAAGGGAACAGTGTTGAAGATAACAGGAGGTAGAGCTGGTCTCTTGGGGGCTGATGGGCAACAGCTGGCTGTCTGTTGGGGGCGTCAGATTGCCTGGAAGCTTCCTTCTGTGCTGACCTTCCCTCGTCTATGTGGCTCACCTTGGACCTCAGTGGGTAAAAGGGACTGGGCTGCCCCTTTGCCCAGCCCCTGAAAGAATGAAATTATCCATTCTAATTTATGTATAATATAGTAAGATATAATACCTTATGTGTAAGAGCAGCACACCCAGTGGGGAGGTTGGAGCTTGAGAATAGAGTAAAGCCTAAGTGACAAGGGACCATAAAAACCTTTGAGAAGCCAGGGCTGCAGTTGTGTGATCTCAGGTAGACCTTGGCAGTGAGTATACTAGGGTTTGACATTCCCAGGAAGATTTATGTTGCCTCTCTTCGTTCTCTTCTACTTTTCTGTTTCACTTTCTTTCACTTTCCCAGGTACAGTCATGGCTGCCTTTGGATGTTTTCTGTCAAAGCAAAGGCAGTTGTAGGGTTGGGTATGCCTCAAGGCATGCTTTGAAAAATTATCTTCACAATTCCTGATAGCTGTCTGAAGGAGTCTGGAGTCAGGGGATTAAAAAAAATGGTAAACGAGCAAATGAACAACAATTAAAAACAAACTCATGTACCTACGCGTGCTCAAATTTAATAGTTTGCATTGATTGAAAGAAAGGACAGGGAGTGAGCATTAAAACAAGCAAAAACCACCATAAATAGTCATCTGGTAAGAACACAGTGGTTCTAAAATAGACAAATAAAAGTGGAGACCTAGAACAGGGATTACCAGTCTTGGTGCCAGGGACCCCTCGGGGCATAAGAAGCCTGTGAACCTGTTTCAGCCACAAGCATGGTGTGTAGATGGAATGAATAATATGTCTTTTGTGTGTTTGTACCCTTTGTATTTCTTTGTGGAAGCTCTTAGCACCAGTGCATTATGAATCCATTTAAATGTTCATGTGGCTTTCGGCCTCTATGCATTTGCTGAATTAGCAGACAAGTAGTGCAGACCAAAAGGACTGACGTAAAAAGGCGTTCTACTCAGAAAGTTGGGAACACTGATCTGAAATAAATATGTACTTTGTTTATCTAAAATATCATCATGGGGCAAATGAGAAAGTAATGAAATTTAATCTATGGGCAGGATGTAAGGAAGCCATCGGAGTGAATGAAGGCTAGGATGAAAGCCAGTGGCTGGAACAAAAAGAGGTCTTTTGTCGGGGACTTTTAAACTCTTTTGGCATGACCACCCCACACTCAGAAATGCCTTATACCTGTTGACCCACAATTCTCATAAATACAAATACCTATTGATAACTGAAGCAAAATTTTATGAAACAGAACTTATCCTTACCATGTGTTATATGCTCTCACATTTTATACTATTCTATTCCATTTCTTCTTTTTGAAATGCTCATCTGGTACTGCTAAGTGGATTTCACAACCTGTAGTTTGAAAACGCTGATTATAATAAGTTTCAGAATCTGGAATATAAGCTCCATTAGGGAATAATTAGTCCGTCTTTTTTGTTCACTGCCGTTTCCAGAATCACCTAGAATAGTGCTTGACGTTTATGGCTCAGCAAAAACAGTATTTATTTACTGACTGAATGAATGAATGAATGAAAGAAAAAAAGAAAGAAACTGCTAAGTTCTAGTTCATACACCAGTTGATTCTACAGATGAAAACACTGAGGCTGGAAGAATGTGTGATGTTCCCAAATCACAAAGTTTAGTTATCCTAAGCTGTGACTAGCACTCGTATCTCAATTCTCAAGCCAGTGGTTTGGGACAACAACATCTCACTCTGGTAGTGGATGTTATAGAACAGGTTAATCATTCAAGGCAGAACTTCTTTCTTGGTCAAGGGTTTTATACCGTGGGGGTTGTTTGTTGATTATTTATGTGCCACTTGGACCTGAACATTCCATTTTGTCTTTGCAGTTGCTGGCCAGCACCAGTGGTCTCGCAGCTGCTGTCCTTTGTCACATTTTCTCTTCCCTTCTGTGAATACCTATAAGGATAATTTCCCAAATGTTAGATATGTAGAATCTTTCTTCCTCTGAAGAATTTTGTAATATACGAGAAGATGCAGCCCTTTGGTTATTTCTTATAGCACCTTTGGTTATTTCTGGTGATTTCAGCAGTTAAAAAATCTGACATTTAGTTTAGTACTGTCATTTTGAACCTCTAAAAAGACTGAAAAAGCAAACTGAAATTCCTTAGCTCATAGTTGGTCTTTTCATTGTTTTGATTTCTCTATGTGTCATTACCACTTCCTTTAGGGAAGTAATCATCACTTCTTAAAAGTTTTTCATGATTGCAAAGGTCTTAAACAGTGAACATATCAATGGTTTACACAATAAAAATCAGAGCAGAATTGAAGAGATGTAAAATATCCATATTCCTAGAGAGGAGATTTTAAGGAAGGAAGAGACTTCCTCTCTGGGGTTCCCCAAATTTCCCCATGGCTGACCTTTGTCTCTCTTTTGTGGAGCGTACCAATTACTAGCTTTACTCTTGATTTTTAGGGGGTGGAAAGGTGGAGAGAGGAGATGACCCTGTAGTAATTGATTTTTTTTCCCCTCTTTTTTTTTTTTTTAACGATGAAAAAGATTTAAGGACCAGTTTAGAAATATCTGGAAGGAGCAAGTAAAGAATTTAAAGATACTAGTGTGTTCTACTTTGGCAATCTTTTCTTCCTTCTCCGCCCTTTCTGTGAAGTGAGTTTGGGAGGTGACCCTTCTTCTCGGGTGGGACATTGACCACTGTGCAGGGCCCTGCTTTCATAGCTGAGTCCCAGGAGCACTCAGCTCCTGGTCTGGCTCCCAATCCCTCCTTTCCCTTTTTGGCCTTAGTGTGACCCCCTCCCCTCCTCCTCTGTGTCCTGCCCTCTTAACCCTGACGTTGCCCAATTAGCTCTTGAGTTTCCTGGGTCTTCCTCCAAATGGAGCGGATCATGTTTCCTTAGCTTTTTTGTTCCCTGCTTCCTTGACACACTTCCTGTAAGGTTTGACTCTTCTCCCCATGGGCGCATGTGGGAAAATTACAGCCGGAAGCATCTCAAGTTCCCATGGGCCTTGTCACTGCATCCTTTTGTCTGAAGGTCATCAGTGTCTGACAGCAGGTATCAGCTGTTTGTCCTTTCAGACGCTCTCTTGCCTTAAGTCAGGGGTTCTCAATCTGGGGCACTTTTGTCCCCCTGTGGGCATTCGGTGTCTGGTTATCACTGGGGTGTGGATGCGAGGCTGCTACTAACATCTAGTGGGTAAAGCTTGGATGTTTCCCAGAACAGGCTCTCCTCCAACCCCCGACAGAAGAATTATGCAGCTCAGAATGTCTGTCTTGCTGTGGTTGAGAAGCCCAGTCTTCACTGGTTGCTTTGTCTTTCGAGTCTCCTGAAGAGAAACCACCTTGGTGTGGGGACCTCTGAATATTCTCCAACTGTCCTGGGATTTTGTTACATCCAGAAATGAAGAACAAGGCATAGAGAGCGGGAGCCCCAAGCACAGACTTGTAAGGGGAAAAATATCTTTATCTTGTGACCTCTTTGGATATTACCACTAAAGAGACTTTAAACTACATGTTATATCTCTTTTTATGTCCCTAGGTTAAAAAAAGGGGCTGCATATTTCCTCTTGTTTGTGCTTAAATAAAACAATCTTAGAGACTGAGGTTTCTTATTCCTGCTGTGGTCTTAAACCCTCTTTGAAGACTGTGTGAGGGAGGTATATGTAGTTTTATTTTCCAGAGAAGCTTCTAGGGCTCGATTATACTTTAACAAATTCTTTCTTGAGTAGACAGTGTTACCATTCAGACTAAATAACAGATATCTTAAACTCATTTTCTGGCATATTCCCTCCTGGTTGAATTTTGGGCAGGGGCAGCTGACATTATATATTCTTTCTTCTGTAAAACTGTTTGCGCCCCACCTGCATAAACATGGTGTACTTGTACACACTTTCTCTATACCATGCTCCAAATAATAATCTTTGGGGTAGATTATGTATGAGACAGAAGTTTATTTCTTTAGAAAGATGACATTTTATGTCTTTCAAAGAGAAAAACCTTTGTAGGTAAAAGCCATGACATATAAATGCAATATGTACAATAAAGAGCTCAAGGTATAAGGTAGACCATGAAGCCAGACTGGGTTCTTTTCTTTCCCTTAATTCAACTGCCTGCTTTCCTGTAATTCACTTATTGAAGTTGCCGAGCATCTGCTATGTGCCGGACACAGTCCTTCAGAGACTGCTGGGGAGAAAGATACAGGATTGGAACACGAAGGCCAGGTATTGCCCAGCCATAGGCTGTGTTCTAGTACAGTAGATATTGCGCATAGATTGTTATACCCAGAGCCACAGCATGTTTCCCAGCTGGGGTCATGAGGTCCAGGGTAATCTTGCAAGAGTTGGAGACACTTAAAACTGACCTATTGAAATGAATGGGACTTGGAAATAGGGAGCATTTTAGGGGCAGAGAAAATAATATGTGCAAAGACACATAAAAGAGAGCATGTTTTAGAAAGAGATAGTGGAGATGTTTGCACAACATTTTGAATATAATTAGGGCCAATGGATTGGACACCTAAAAATGGTTAAAATGGCACATTTTGAGATATATGTATTTCACCACAATAAAAATATTTAAAAAGTATGAGAGGTTCATTAAAAAAATTTTTTTGAGCTAATATATTCCTTAAACACAAAAGCATGTCTTCCTGGAGCATTGGGGGTGAGGGCAATAGCAGGTGATGGAGTAGATGGGGTCCAGGTTGTTCGGAGCAAGGAGCTTTGCTAGGAGGTGGGAAGCCATGGAAGGATTTAAGGCAAGGGAGTGCCCTAGTCAGAGACAAGCTCTAGAAAGCTCATGATGGTGGCAGGATGGTGAATGGATTGGAGGGGATGAAAACATCAAAGAGATTAGGGGCAAGAATCTAACAAGAAAGTGAGAGCCTGAACTGAGGCAGGTCAGGTCCGGGAGCATGAGATGGAACAACACTCAGAGAGATAGGAAGAAAAGTCCCAGAGAGGGCTGGTGGGTGGTATCAGAGGAGTGATGTTCTGGGGATGCCAAATGAAGTGACAGAACTGGCCTTAGTTGAAGGGAGGTGGGAAGGGCAGATGCAGAGTTGTAGGGGGTTGAAAAGTGACAGGAAGTGAGTCAGCCTCATGGAAGAGAAGAGGAGAGAGGAAACAGCCAGGCTGAGCTGGAGGGCACAGGAAGTGGAGAAACCACAAATCCTTGTATGTGCCCACTTTTTACAGATAAAGGACTTGGGGCTCTTTGAGGGTAAACATTTGGCTAAAGGTTACCAAGCTAGTAAATGGCTGAATCAGTTTTTTATATTCCTTTCCATCCGTTTTAGTTTCCTAGTGCTGCCGTAACAAAGTGCCACAAACTGGGAGGCTTAAAACAACAGAAATTTGTTGCCTTACAGTTCTGGAGGCTGGAAGTCTGAAATCAGGGTGTCAGCTGGGCTCCCCTCCCTCTGAAACCTGTAGGGAAGTCCTTCCTTGACTCTTCCGGGCTTCTGGTGGCTGCCAGCAATTCTTGGCATTCCTCGCTTGTAGCTGCAGGACTCCAATCTCTGTGTCTGCCATCACAGGCGTTCTTCTTGTATCTCTGTGTGCTCTGTGTTTTCACGTGATCTTCTCCTTTATGGGTCTCTGTTCAGCATACCTTCTTATAACACCAAGTAGATGTTCCCTGACTTACTGTGGGGTTACATCCCAGTAAACCCATTATACGTCGATCGTAAGTTGGTAATGCATTTAATACTCCAATAAGCCCATTGTGAAGTTGCAGAATCCTAAGTCGAAACATCTTAAATCCAGATGCTCCTTGATTTATGATAGGGTTACATTGTAAAGTGGAGAAAAAGTAAATTGAAACATCATCCTAAATTGAGGACCCTCTGTACTGGATGAGTGCCTGATCCAGTATGACCTCATCTTAACTTGATTACATCTGCAAAGACCCTGTTTCCAAATAAAGACATATTCACAAATACAGGGAGTTAGGAAGTTGAATGTATCTTTCAAGGGGACTCAGTTCAACCCAAACACCATCTAATTTCAAAGCTCATGCTTGTCTTTTTCCACTCTTAAAAATCTCTGCCCCCAGTTTCCTCATCTTTATACAATGATGTGCTTGAATTATACAAACCAAAATTCTTTTCAAATCTAAAATTGTATGAGAATGGCTAAAAAGTTTTGGTTTATGATCTTGAAGGGAAGTAATCGGTCTTAATTGGAGTGCAGGCTAAAGATGAAAAACACGTGGGAAGAGAGGACTGTTCTGGTGGGTGCTCCAAGGTGGGGGACCAGGGCTGCACCCAGAGCTGCCAAGCAGAGGAGCAGAGCGGTCCCCACCAAACTCTTAATCATGGTTTAATTGTAGGTTCTAAAGTTGTATAAAAAAGCTTTTGCTTCTTTCTTCAGCTGAAATTTGCAAAAGTACGTGGTGAATAGGTAGTTATGCATAGGAAGAGAGAGGCTTACTTTGACTAGATCTTTAATCAATGAATCAGTTCAAATAAAATATTTATCAACGTTCTAGGCACTGTGAGTTCTGAAAAGAAAAGAGAAGGAAGTGCCAGGAGGACTTGGTAGTGTAGAACTGAACTCTTTCCTCCTCTTTCTCTCTGGCTGGCCTGCCTTCCCCTCCTCCCATGCACGTGCTCACACACTTTTCCACTGAAGCTCAAAGCTCCAGAACTTTATCTTCTCACATTACTCACAAGTTCTCTGAAGTCTGAAGTATCGTATTTCATCAAATCCAAGACACCACAGATCATAAGATGTATTTCATTAAAAGGAAAAAATGCTTCCAGTAAAAATAAAAAGCAATGGTGTATTGTCACTTAAATTTTTTAATTTTATGCTTATTGAAGTTCTTTTAGATTTATTCAGACATGTATGTTGACCATAACACTCCTTTGCATATTTTTATTATTCTTTTTTTTGGGGGGGGGGCAGCTGGTTGCTATGGGGTTGTGCATATTTTTAAAAGTAAAATAAGTTAAAGTTTTACTAAAACACCTTCACATTGATTGTCTAACTTATTTGAATTGCTTTTCAACTAGGAATGATCTATGTCACTTCTATTTACTTATTTTCCTCTCACAAAATATCTGTGATGCAGCCTTCCTTTTTTCTTTCTTTTTTTTATTGTGGGAAAACCTATATAACATAAGAATTTCCATTTTAAGCATTTTTAAGCATACAGTTGCATGGAATTAATTACATTCACAGGCTGTGTAACCACTACTTCTATCTATTTACAAAATTTTTTTTCATCCTAAACATAAGCTCTGTTCCCATTAAGCAGTAACTTCTATTGTCCCTTCCCCCTGTTTCTGGTAACCTCTGATCTACTTCTGTCTCTGAATTTTTTTTTTAAATTAATTTTTTCTTAACCCATGATAGTCGTATATATTTATGGAGTACAATATGATATTTGGGTACATTTATGCAGTGAACAGGGATCATATCAGGGTATTTTGCATATCTGTCACCTCCAACAATTGTCATTTCTTTGTGTTGGGAACATTCAATATCCTCTTCACTAGCAGTAGTTATACAGTGGTTTGTTGTTGGCTATAGTCTCCCTGTATTGCTATCTAGATCTTATTCTTCCTATCTGTATAATTTTCTGTCCATTGACCGTGGTCTCCTTATGTCTCTTTCCCTTCCCCCTACTCTTCCTCTCTCCCTTTGACATGTTGATATCCATTTCTTTGAATATATACCCAGTATTGGGATTGATGGATTTTATGGCAGTTCTGTCTGTAGTTTTTCGAGACATCTCCATACTGTTTTTCACAATGGCTGTATGTGCTAATTTACATTCCCACGAAAAATGTGTAAGAGTTCTCTTTTCTCTACATCTTTGTCAGCATTTATCTTCTGTCTTTTTGGTAATAGCCATTCAAACTGGGGTAAAATGATATCTCATTGTGGTTTTGATTTACATTTCTCTGATGATTAGTGATGTTGAACATTTTTTCACATATTTTTTTGCCACTTGTCTTCTTTTGAGAAATTACAGACTTCTTTTGAGTCTATTCAGTACATTTGCCTGTTTTTTAATCAGATTTTTTTTAACTATTGAGTTGAGTTCTTTGTGTATTTTGGATATTAATCCCTTGTTGGATGAAGAGTTTGCAAATATTTTCTCCCATTCTGCAGGTTGTATTTTTGCTCTGTTGGTGGGTCCTTTGCTGTGCAGAAACGTTTTAGTCTGATATAATCCCATTTGTTTATTTTTGCTTTTGTTGCCTATGCTGTAGAAGTCTTATTCATAAAATATTTTCCCAATCTTATGTCCTGAAGTGTTTTCCCTGTGTTTTCTTCTAGAAGTTTTATAGTTTCAGGTCTTACATTTAAGTCTTTAATCCATTTTCAGTTGATTTTGTTATATGGTGAGAGATACAGGTCTAATTTCATTCTTCTTCAGATGAGTCTTCAGTTTTCCAAGTACCATTTATTAAAAGGACTGTCCTGTCCTCAATGTGTGTTTTTGGTTTTTTTTGTCAAAAACCAGTTGGCTGTAGGTACATGGATTTATTTCTGAATTCTCTATTCTGTTCCATTGGTCTATGTGTCAGTTTTTGTGCCAGTACCATGCTGTTTGATTAGTATAGCTTTGTAGTATATTTTGAAGTCAAGTAGTGTGATACCTCCCCTCTCCCCACTTTGTTCTTTTTGCTCAGGATTGCTTTGGCTATTTGAGGTCTCTTGTTGTTCCATATATATTTTAGAATTTTTTTTTTTCTATTTCCGTGAAGTATGTCATTAGTTTGATGGGGGTTGGGTTGAGTTTGTAGATCACTTTGTACAGTATGGCCATTTTGATGATACTGATTCTTCCAATCCGTGAACTGTGTCTTCTTTAATTTCTTTATGTTTCATAGTTTTTATTGTATAGATCTTCCATCTCTTTGGTTAAATTTATTCCTAGGTTTTGTTTGTTTGTTTGTTTTTGGGTTTTTTGGTTTTTTTTGCTATTGTAAATGGGATAGCTTTCATGATTTCTCCTCCTGCAGGTTTGTTGTTACTGTATAGAAGTGCTACTGATTTTTGTATGTTGAGTTTGTATCTTGCATCTTTACTGAATTTGTTTATCAGGTCTAGGAGTTTTTTGGTGGTCTTTAGGTTTCTTTGTAAAAATCATGTCATGTGCAAACAAGGACAATTTGACTTCTTTCTTTACAATTTGTATTCCCTTTATTCCTATCTCTTGTCTAATTGCTGTGGCTAGGACTTCCTGTACTGTGTTGAATAAAAGGGGTGAGAATGGGCATCCTTGTCTTGTTCCCCTTTTTAGGGAAACACTTGCAGCTTTTCCCCATTCAGTATGATGTTAGGTGTAGGTTTGTCATGTACAGGCTTTATTGTATTAAGATACTTTCCTTCTAAACCTAATTTGTTGAGAGTCTTTATCATGAATGGATATTGAATTTTATCAAATGCTTTTTCTCCATCTATCAAGATGATTATATGGTCTTATTCTTTCATTCTGTTTATATGAGGTATTATGTTTATTGATTTGCATATGTTGAACCATCATTGCATCCCTGGGATAAATCCCTCTTGATTATGGTATGCAGTTTTTTTGATGTGCTGTTGGATTTGGTTTGCTAGTGTTTTATAGAGAATTTTTGCATCTATGTTCATGAGGGATATTGTCCTGTAGATTTCTTTTATTGTTGTGTCCTTGCCTAGTTTTGGTATCAGGGTAATAATGGCCTCATAATATGAATTTGGAATAATTCCATCCAATTCATTTTTCTGAAATAGTTTAAGAAGTATTGGTATTAGTTCTCCTTTAAAAATTTGATAGAATTCAGCAGTAAAGCCATCTGGTCCTGAGCTTTTCTTTGTTGGGAGACTTTTTGTTACTTATTTGATCTTGTTACTTGTTACTGGTCTATTTAGGTTTTCTATTTCTTCTTGATTCAGTCTTGGTAGGTCATACGTGTCCGGGAATTAATCCATTTCTTCAAGGTTTTCATATTTGTTTGCACATCGTTTATAATAGTCTCTAATGATCTTTTGTATTTTGTTATCGGTTGTAATGTCTTTTGCACTGGTGATTTTATTTGGGTCTTTTCTCTTTTTTCTTAGTCTGGCTAATAGTTTGTCAATTTTGTTTACGTTTTCAAAAAACCAACTTTTCATTTAATTGATTGTGTTGTATTTTTAGTCTCAGTTTCATTTATTTCTGCTCCGATTTTTATTATTTCTTTTTTTCTACTTATTTTGGGTTTGGTTTGTTCTTGCTTTTCAATTTCCTTGAGGTGCATTGTTAGGCTGTTTATTTGAAATCTTTCTGTTTTGTATGTAAACATTTATTGCTATAAACTTTCCTCTTAATACTACCTTGGGTACTACAGTAGGTTTTGGTATGTTTTGTTTCTGTCCTCATTTGTTTCAACAAATTTTTTTGTTTCCTTCTTAATCTTTTCTTTGACCCATTGGTCTTACAGCAGCATGTTAATTTCCATGTATTTGTGTAGTTTCAAATTTCTTCTTGTTTTGGATTTCTAGTTTTATTCCATTATGGTCAGAAAAGATACTTGGTATAATTTTGATTTTTTTGAATCTTTGAGACTAGTTCTATGGCCTAGATGTGGTCAGTCCTGGAGAACGTTCCATGTGCTGATGAGAAGATTGTGTATTTTGCAGTTATTGGATGAAATGTTCTGTAAATGTCTATGTCCATCTGGTCTATGGAGCCATTTTAATCCTATATTTCTTTGTTGATTTTCTGTCTTGATGATCTGTCCAATTCTGAGAGTGGGTTGTTAAAGTCCCCAACTACTATTGTGTTGCCATCTATCTCTTCCTTTAGATCTGATAATATTTGCTTTATATATCTGGTTGCTCTGGTGCCCGGTGCGTATATATTTATAATAGTTATATCTTCTCGCTGTATTTGTCCCTTTATCTCTCTCTCTCTCTTTTTTTTTTTTTGGTGGCTGGCTGGTATGGGGATCCGAACCCATTACCTTGGTGTTAAGGTTGCACTCTAACCACCTGAGCTAACTGGCCAGCCTAATCCTTTTATCATAATGTAATGCCCTTCCTTCTCTCTTAGTAAAGATTTTGATTTAAAGTCTGCTTTATCTGATATAGGGATAGCTACTCCTGCTCACTTTTGCTTTCCATTTATGTGGAATATCTTTTCATTTTCAGTCTATGTGTTTCTTTGTAGGTAAGGTGTGTTTCTTGTAGGCATCATATAGACGGGTCATATTTTTAAAATCCATTTAGCCAGTCATTTTCTTTAATTGAGTCATTTAATCCATTTACAATTAAGGTGATTTTAGATATGTAAGGTCTTAATCCTGTGATTTTGTTGGTTGTTTTCTGATTGTTTTGTGTATCCTTTTGTTCCTTTCTTCCCCTCTTATTGTTTATCCTTGTGGTTTGGTGGTTTTCTACATTGATAAGGTTAGATGCCTTTCTCTTTCTAATATATGTATCTACTCTACCAGTAAATTTTCTATTTTCAGATGTTTTCATGGTGGTTGTTTTCATTCTTTCTCTTCCAAGTGTGTAGGACTTGCCTAAGCACTTCTTGTAAGGCTGGTCTGGTGGTGATGAATTCTTTAGTTTTTATATATATTTTTTTTCTGGTACTATTTATTTTTTTAAATTTTAACTTATTGATATACAATGTAGTTGATTTTCATGTCCCTTCATCAATTCCTCCTTTTCCCCTCCCCCCCCATCAACAACATATTTGTGGTGATGAATTCTTAAAATTTTTCTTTTCTGAGGAAGACTTTATTTCTCCTTCATTTCTGAAGGACAGCTTTGCTTGGTATAATATTCTTGGCTGCCAGTTTTTTTCTTTCAGTATTTTTAATATATCATCTCATTCTTTCCTGGCCTGTAAAGTTTCTGCTGAGAAATCTGTTAGTCTAATAGGGATTTCCTTATAAGTGACTTGTTGCTTTTCTCTTGCTGTTTTTGGAATTCAGTTTGTCTTTAAATTTTGACAGTTTGGCTACAATGTGTCTTAGAAAGGGCTTTGGGTTGAATTTATTTGGGGATCTTTGAGCTTAGATTTGGACATTTGTATCTTTTCTAAGACTAGGGAAGTTTTTGGCTATTATTTCATTAAAAAAATTCTTAATATCTTTTTTGTTTTCTCTCCTTCTGGAATGCCCATAATTTGAATCTTGTAGGCTTTGTTCATTAAAAAAATTTTTCTTTCTTTTTTTTTTTTTTTGTCTTCTTGGATTATTTCAAAACAGTTGTCTTGAAGATCAGGAATTCTTTCTTCTGTATGATCTGGTTTGTTGTTGATACTCTCAGATGTGTTTATTTCATTCAGTGTATCCTTCAATTCCAAGTTTTCTGTTTGATTTTTTTAATGATATCTATCTTTTTGTTCAGTTTCTTGTTCAGATCATGAATTGTTTTTCTGATTTCATTGAATTGTTTGTCTGTATTCTCTTGTATCTCTGTGAGTTTCCTCAAGATTATTAATTTGAATTCCTTTTCCAGCAAGTCAGCAATTTCTGATTTTTTGGTTTTTGGGATCAGTTATTACAGCATTATTGTGTTTCTTTGGTGATGTCATGTTTCCTTGTTTTTTTCATGTTTCTTGTTTCCCTGTGTTATCTGTGCATCTAGTGGAACAGTCACCTCTTTGAATATTATAGAGGGCTTGTGTGGGGAACGACTTTCACCTGCAAATGTGTCTTTCGGTTTTGATTGTGTAAAGTATGAAGCCACTAGGTGGGGCTGCAGAAAGGGGTCCCTGGCAGCCACCTCTTGGACAGTGGGTGAAGCCTCTATGTGGGGCTGCAGAGAGGGGGTCCTGCCAGCCTCTTCTCAGGCACTGGGCAAGGCTGTGGAGCAGGCCTGTTGATAGGGGGTCCAGCCAGCTATTTCTCAGGCAGTGTGTGAGGCCTCAACATGGAGTTGAAGGGACCACCCAGCCAGTTACTTCTTGGGCAGTGGGCATGGTCACTAGATAGGGCTGCAGAGAGTGACTGGCCTGCTGCTTCTCAGGTAGTGGGTGAAGCAGGCCTGCCATGAGGGAGCCCCATCAGTATGATGCAGCCTTTCTTAAAAGAGAAGTCTGTAACTGATATGGGATTTTCTAAGCTACCATTTTGCAAATTTTGAAGCATGTTTGCAGGTGATAAACAACTATGCAACAGTGACTGTGCAATGCATCTCAAATTCAAAGATGTGAAATGTAGAAATGCATCTTAAGATGGATGGGCATGGTCTCCGTCCACATTCCCCAGATAGTGGGACCCTTGTCTGGGCATCCAGCAGTCACCCCATGTGTGGGCTTCAGTCCTCCACAGTCCAGGCCACCCTCCACCCTAGTGCTGGGAAGTCTATTCAAAAGCAAGTCTAGATATGTCACTCCCTGCTTAAAACTCTTCAGGGAGAATCCCATAGGTGGAATTGAAAACAGGCTGATGATCTGTTTGCACAACTAGACGAAGAAGAATGAAGGCAGTGGCTAAAATCTCAATAACCCGATGAAATGAATTATCACCAACTTTCAGTCACTTTGATTCAATAATACTGTCTGTGACTTTCAATCTAGGGATCCCCACAAATTCCCATACACTCAGGGAAGTAAAAAGTCCTTGTGGAAAAAGACTTGGCCCTGTTTCCTTGCCCTGCTCTGCTCATTGGTACCGAATTTCTTTAAGAAAAAGTGTGTATATGTGGGCCGACCCCGTTGTGCACTCCGGAGAGTGCGGTCCTGCCGCGGGTTCGGATCCTATATAGGGATGACTGGTGCGCTCACTGGCTGAGCGCGGTGTGGCCGGTCACACACACACACACACAAAAAGACAAAAAAAAAGAAAAAGTGTGTATGTGAAGGAAGGAGCAAGCGTTTAGAGTTAGAAAGACCCAAATTTTAATCTCACTTCTGTGACTCTGGTCAAATTGTGTAATCTCAGAGGACTTCATTTTCCTAGTGGAAATAAATGCTACTCCTCATTGGGTGTTGGTTGTAAGGATTTTGTTTTTGTTTTTATGAGATAACATGTAAATCTCCTCTCATAGTGACTGGTATATTAGACCTTAATAAATATTAGTCCTATTTTCTCCCCCCTTCTTTTAAAAACACCTTTCCATCAAATTCTGAGGAAGAACATTAAAATTAATGAACAAATAAGTTTTGGGGTTATTCAATTTTAAGTAATCTATGCCTTAAAAATATTCCTGTTTCCCACCCTTCATATTGTGAATGAAAAATTAATATCTTTTCTTCTAAAAGCTAGACTCTACCTCCATATTAAATACTATGCTAGTACCGAACATGTAGAAAACAGGATAATATCTAGAAAAACATAATAGGGAAAATTTGGATTCCCAGGGTTGAGGAAACTGTACAGTTGGAAATGAAGCAGACTGCTGTTGATCTAGTTTGCCGGATTCTTTTACTTTTACTGAGTCTTATTTATTATTGCCTCTAGATACCTGCCAAGTCGGGGGTCAGCCCTCTTCCTTTGTCTTTGTGTCCAGATCAATGATTTGAAGCATCTGCTTTCAAATCAGACTGTCTGGGTTCAGAATCCTAACTCTACCACATATTCAGGTGTGTCCCCGTGGGCAAGTAAGCTTCAGTTTCCTCATTGGTAAATGGGGAGAGTGATTGCCACCTCACAGAAGTGTTGCATGTAAATAATAACAATATATTTGAACCACTTAGCTCAGATTTGGGTAAAAATAGAATGTACTCAGTAGTGGCAACCATGGTTAATAATTTCCCTAAGGCATGACTATCATGTTTTGCTGGTTATTTTGGTTTTGAGCATTCTGTTTTATCTTCGCGTCCTTTATTTTCTAATTTTTTGCCCAATTGATTATCTTAAAACAAACTGTACCTTTAAATTTTAATGTTGATGATTTGCTGCCCTCTATAGGCTAATGTGGAAAAAGCAGGACTTGTAATTACCAACTCTCTTAGATGCTGAATTCAATCTCAGTGTCATCTTGGAGGGTCCTTAAGCCAACTGTGGACAACCTCATAGTCCCTTTTCTGAGACATTTCTTTTCCTTGGTAGCCTAACTGAATACTCGAATAGTATCAGAATCCTCCTGGATTCTTTTTGGAAGTGGGCAGTACACATAAAACATCATTAGCAATCAGATACTGTATTTTTCCCCTTATATAGTAGTTTTGCAAAATGGTGTTTATTAAAAAGCGTGAAAGAATCTTTGCTACTTAAGGCATGGTTTAGCACCTGAGTTTTGTTTTTGTTTTTGTTTTGGGTCCTGTTCTTCTTACTGGAGAACTTCAGAGTTCTGAGCAAAACATTAAAAAATAAAATTAAGAATGTTTATAGGTAACCCTGTTTCGTTCTTATTATGTTGTCTTATATGATTGTTACTTGTATGCTCATTTCCCATTTTCAGTCTCATTCTCCCTGTGTCACATAATTTGACATAGAGGATAAATTTACAAGTACACACAGATCCTCGGAAATGGTTTCTGCCAGTACATAGTACAGCATCTTGTTCACAGTGTGACTTGGCTGGAGTTGTGGTAAGAGGTGCCAATGACAGAGCGCAGAAGATGTGTGCACTAAGGCCTGTGTGCTACGTAAGGTGGGGGGAGGTTGAACTTTGTTTTGAAAACAGGAAGGAGCCACTAAAGGATTTTAAGCTGAAGAATGACATGATCAGATTTCTACTATAGAAATACTACTTGGGCAGTCTGTTTCAGTATTTTTTTTTTTTTTGAAGAGTCAGAAATTTAAGAGTTATTATTCAGCAGGCACAAACATTCGTTCCAAGGACAAATAAAGAACTGGTGATCAAATAACTTATCATTCTATGTGTTGCTTTGCCTCACATGGATTTGTCACCTCTCTTCTCCTGGGTGACAGAGCTACAAAAAGGGTTACTCAAAGGCCATCTCTTCTGAGCAGTGAGAGATCCCAAAGGGGTTAGTTTCCTGGAACCATCAAGAGAGAGGCATTCCTTCCTTTGGAAATTAACCATGAACTGGGTTCTTTCCCCACATTTATTGCCCAGACCAGGAAGTTACAGGAAAAGAACATAGGTGGGGTTTAGCAATAGAGGCTGGTAACATCAGTGAAACAAGCAAGGTGACATTCCATAATGCAATTTGCAAAAGCTTAAGTTCCTCCACCAACAAAAGCTTGGTCTTAGCAAACATTCTCTTTCCCTACACAGCTTCCCCAGTAGTTTACATATCAATCAAGTAACTTGTCTGTCCTTGAGCCAGCAACTTTGCTGTGTACAAAGACTTTATCCTGAGGAAAGTTTCCTGTCTTTTGAAGGTTAACATTTCTATATGTAATTCCAAAAGGTTAAGCTAAACCTGAGACTACAGGGTTTTGGAAAATAGGCCCTGTGAAATACATTTGCTTTATAGTATACTCCACACTATGAAATTCTCTATCAAAGTAAACATGAAATGAAAAAATTATGTAAATGTAATTAATGGAAGAGGAGACCTGCAGAAGCAATTATTCCTTAAACTTTTCCACCTACTGTTTGTACCTGTCAGGTATTTTGTATTGTATGCATTCACGAGCTTAAACATATCCTGTTTGCCAGTCCAATTTGTGCTTTTTGTATTGTTTTATCTGTTACTATGATGCCTTTAACAATTCTGTTTTTTTTTTTTTTTTAGAAAGGAGATAGCTGATATAATTAACAGACAAAATACTGACAGTGTCACCATTTGTAATTAACGAATCAAAATGAACAATTGTTTTAAAAGAGAATATTTTAGATACTGTTCAAATATAATTTGACCTTGCTACTATATTATCAAACTTCCAACTTAAATTTATTGTTGCTCTAGTTTTAGTGGTTTCAAATAAGTACAAAAGTTGCTAGATATAAAATACCTACATACTTAAATCTGTAAGGGTGTTCAATTTAAAATTTTAGAGTTACACAGTCAGTAAAACCACTCATTAATTTCCAACTCATATCATTGATTTTATTAATAAAAGACCCATATCAAAAGTAATTTACATAAATACATAGTTTTACCTGTCTTACATGGTAGTTGTTAGGCCTAAATGAATTAATACAGGAAAACAACTTAGCAAAGCTCCAATAGATACTCAGTGAGTAGTAGCTATTAGATATACCCAAGAATCTTCATTAAAATGTTTTTTAGTCCTGCTGATAATTATTAAGTATTTAGGCAATATGTGTTAGAATACTACATTTCCAATATTTCCAGATTTTACAATATTTCAGTGGTGAAGCTGAACAATTATGGAGGGTGGGTGGGCCAGAATTCTCTAGAATGTTACTGGTAATGCACCTCATTCCTTCCTGAGCCGTTTGTAAATAATCCCATATAGTTTTTATAAGCCTCTGAGAGTAACAGAAATTAATTATTCAGAAGTCCACAGTGAGAATATTCAATAATTGTGAGACTATGTTTTCTGAAATATTAAGACCCTATCTTATCCATTCAGCCTAGTTTTAATTTTCTGTAACATAATGTTTTCTTTTTAATTAAAATTTGTCAATAATATGTATACTACAACAGAAAATAGAATGCTTGATTAATGAGAATTAGTTTCATTCATCTCAAGTAACAGAATAAGACTACCATTTTGATTACACATATCAAAAACATATATAGTGACACAACTATTTATCTGAATATTGTTAAACACAAAACAGTAAAACATACTTTCAAATATGCAACTAGAAATCCTGTTGGTCTTCAGCTTTACTGAAGTGCTTAGAAGAGTTTATTTTGTGCTTAGAATATTTTTCTAAAGCATCACAAATTATACATCCAAACTTTTCAATGGTAGAATATTTAATATTCTACAGGAAAGGTCTTTGAAAAAAACTGTTGTACATTATGATACTGTATGTTTAATGGAGTCACAGCCTCAAGACCTAGGAAAAAAGGGGACATTACAGAAATCATCTATTACGTAACAGGTGATTCATTCTGAGTATTTATGGTTTTTGCCCTGCTTGTGGCTGATACAGTCCTTCACTGTACCCCTCCTCTTGCTGTAAGGTGAAACTATGTGTTCTAACTCTTTAAGGAATAAAAATACATTAACTATTCCATCTTGCTGATTTCCATCTGTGAAATGTTGTACAATATTAGGAATCAAGAAAGAAGAGTAAAATATAGTTTGTTTTTTTAAAAACATAAAAATGTTATGCTTATAAAACATCAAGCATACAGCCTGTAAAATCAATTAAGAACTTTCTGTGTATGAGGACAAAGATACATTTAAAACATATACTAGAAGATGCTTTTTCCTGAGTAGAATGAAACCTTTGTTTTATATCAAATTAAGCCTCTGTGAATCTTAAAATTGTAAAGTACGAAGGCTTTTTGACATCAGACAAAAATCAGGTTTACCGTCACATCCAAAAAGAAAAAAAGAAGAAAAATGTTCTAGTTGTGAGAAATGCCCTCACCCTTCCAGTGACAAAGGATGGATGTGGAGACACGAGGTACAGTGAAGCAAGACTTTAATTACGGCCTCATAAGGTTTGGGTGTCTGAAGAGCAGGCACGTGGAAAAGGTCTACAGCAAGCAATTTATTTCCTAGTTCGCAAGTCCCTCCCCCCGCTTCCTCATTGGTTGAGTACTACGGGGTGCACAATCTTCCCAAATGATGGCTAAAATTTGTTACCCCTTTGCAAGGAATTCCTTTGTCTGGATGCTCAGGACAAGCCTGTGAAAAAGGCCTGCGTGAGCCCTGTGAAGGGAGAACACCAGGGAATGAGGAAAACAGCAGGGGCTAGTAACTAGTTACCATCTCAAGGAGAGCTCTATCTGTTCAGAGACTCTCCGCGAATGGGCTGGACCAGTCAGACAACTTTTGGGCTGGGCCTGAATCAGTTAAAACGTTCAGGTAAGTTATTTTTGAAAATGTATCACTTAGATTATTTTCTTACAAAGTAGAGTTTCAGCAAGAATGATGTGAAGTCTGAAATGAGTGACCAAAATTTTAAATTATCGATAGCTCAATTTGATTGATTTCTCAGTAAAATCCAGTTTGAAACAACAACAAAAGTACTCTTTACCAAAACCAAATGTAACCCATGGCTAATAAGAAAAATACAAGCCATACACTGAACAGAGGGAAGAAAAAAGGCAATCAGCCTTTAGAAGAATCCAGAGAATACCATAGACTTATAAAACCTTTCTAAATCAATAGCATGTCCCATATTATCATATGTAGAAAAGTGTAACTAAAGTAAGGTAGTTTTTATTAGTTGCATAATCTAAAAATTTGAGGAAATTCTGTAAACACCTTCCAGGTAGGCATTATTTTGGTACTGTCATGCTGGTGATTATTGTTATTATAGTTATTAACTACCATTAAGTGGTTAATGTACAGTAGACCCTTTATTTACCAAGTGCCTTTGTAACTTGTACATAATGTATGTATGCATCTCATTGATTCCTATGCTTTTAATTTTGCCATGACACTGGCTATGTGTTCAACAGTGTGGTTATCCTCTCTGTGTTTTCCTGTCTGCCTGCCTGTTAAGTTCTTCATCTGCCACCTGGCATTTTGCTTTGGGCAGGTTGCCACATTGCTGATAGGGCTGAACTGGCACTTCTCAGAAATGGTCCTGGCTGGTTATTCCCCACAACTACAGTGGCTATGACAATCAGGTAGAGACAAAGAGCAGGAAACCTGCCCCTGGTCCCTTGTGCAAAAAAAATCTGTTGCCAGAGGAGACTGAAATCCCAAACCTGTGACATGGAAATAAATGGGCAGAACTTTGGCTAGGTTACGGCAAGTGACGCCAATAAGCATGTGCTGCAGGTGTAAAATTTAAGGGGATGCCAAAAAGGTCAGTAATCAAATATGTTAATATCAAAAGTAATGCAAAAAAAAAAAAAAAAATCCATGAGGAAGGAAATGTAAAAATTTTAAATAAATATAAGATCTGTATTAGTGCCATTCATGGGGAGCCATTTTGGAGCCTGAGGCAAAAGGAAAAATCAGCAATACCACTCCTATTTAAATTTTTGTATTTTGTTCATCATGGATTTTTTGACTCAATTTTGATTTTTTAAAAAATGTTGTATTAAAATATTATTTGTACTGAGGTTTTTTAATACCCCTTCAGTTTTGCACCCGAGGTTGGGGTGCCTGGCTGGTCTCATCTAAGCCTTGTGGGTGGGGATTGGGTGGGAAAGCAGGGCAGGGTTGAGGACAGCTGCCTCCCTGGCCACCCTGCACTGATACAGAGTTCTTCCTGATGAGCTCTGGTCCAGGGAATGGGCCCAGTGGGTTTGGTCTTAAATGTGGAAAGTCTCAACGTGGTTGTTGGTCATGTCTCTGAATATATACATAGGATTCTTTCTTAAAGGCATCTGGATGAAATATATTTCTTAAGAAAGCTACAAGAAGGAGTTTCCTACCTCCACTAACTATGGGAGAAAACGGAATATTATTTCTTCGGGGCATTTAGTTTGTTCAGCGGTGTTCCTTCACGAGGTTGTTAAATGTGGCATCTGGTTACCACAGGGAGTTAAAGTCATGTACAAACTGCTCCCTGGGGTTAGTGTCTGGGGGCTAAAATCTTTCATCTAATTTATACTGATTTACTCATATAGCATTTTAAAGCCTCATTCCTGGCCTCTAACTCTTTTGTTCTGTAGTAACTGTGCTGTGACTGAGTTTGTGCATAGAGGCTGAGAGAATTCTATATTTTCTAAATTCATATTTGGCGGTGTCTGAATTGGTGGTTTTTTGTGGTTAGCCCAGACTTTTCTTCTGCTCTTTACTGGGAGAGCCAGGCTATTTGAAGGCGATGTCTGGATCTAGCCCGATTGGCTTGATTTTGGCTGGGATGGTGGAGGAACCTGAAGGAGAACTTTGCTTTCACACCTTACAGACTTTTTAATTTTTTTTTTTTTTTTTTTTTTAAAACAAGGTCTGCTGAGAACAGACCCAGTCCCTGAGGAAGGAGAAGATGTTGCTGCCACAGTCAGTGCCCCGGAGACCCTATCAGAAGAGGAGCAAGAGGAGCTACGAAGAGAACTTGCAAAGGTAGAAAACCACTCCTCTTGGAACTTCATATTTTGCACTTGGAGTGAGTCATAGTTCGTGTTTCTAAAGAACACGGTGACATCTTATGGTGAGCTGCAGGGGAGAGAAACCCCCGTGTGTTTACATGTCCTCGAGGTCTTGAGTAGGGGAGAGGAGATAGAATAGAGAGAGGAGGTAGAAATAACATTTGTTATTTTTCTGTCTTTTTGATTATAGCCATCGTAGTGGGTGTGAAGGGGTACCTTGTGGTTTTGATTTATATTTCCCTAAACACTAATGGTAGTGAGATAGAAACATATTAGTTTGTTTTTATATGAGAAAAGGTATATATGGGATCTGAGAAGTAGGGTATGAAGAAGGAATGGAAGTGAGAAGGACCAATGAATATCTGTGAAGGCACCTCACTGACGTCTCACACACTTGGCTCTTCAGCTGCACCAGTGACTTTGCTTTACCCTGGGCTGTGTTGTGGAGATGGGCACTTTCAAACTAACTAACTTACTTAATTCCTCCCTCCCTTTCATTTACGTCACATAAAAGTTACCATTTTATAGTGTATAGTTCAGTGGCATTTAGCACATTTTATAGTGTGCAGCTATCACCTCTTTCAAGTTCCATACATTTTCACCTCATGCTCATTAAGCAGTCACTTCTCAGTCTCCCCTCTCTCAGCTTCTTGGCAACAGCTAATCTGCTTTCTGTCTCTATGGAATATAACTATTTTCTGGATATTTCATACAAATGGAATCAGGTAATATATAACCTTTTGTGTCTGGCTTCTTTCAATTAGCATAATGTTTTCAGGTTCATCCTTGTGCTTTGTTGTGCCAGTACTTCATTCCTTTTTTTCATTCAGTGTGTCAGTACTTCATTCGATGTGTCATTACTTCATTCTTTTTTTTTTTTTTGGCCGAATAATATTCCATTATATGTATCCACTATATTTTGTTTATCCATTTATTCGTTGATGGACATTTGGGTGGTTTCCACTTTTGACTGTTGTGGATAGTGAGCTAGGAACATTTATGTAAAAGTACTTGTTTGAATACCTAGTTTCTATTCTTTTGCATATATGGTATACCTAGGAGTGGAATTGCTTTGTCATATGGTAATTCCATGTTTAACTTTTTTGGGAGAACTGCCAAACTGTTTTCCACAGCAGTGGCGTCATTTTACATTCCCATCAGCAATTTCTCCACATTTGGCAACATTTGTTATTTTTCTGTCTTTTTTTGATTGTAGCTGTCCTAGGAGGTGTGAAGTGGTATCTTGTGGTTTTGATTTATATTTCCCTAACGACTAATGATATTGATCATCTTTTCATGTACTTGCTGGCCATTTGTATATCTTCTTTGGAGAAATGTCTATTCAACTTTTTTGCCTATGTTAAAAATTGGGTTGTTTGTTCATTGAGAGATGTAAGAGTTATGTATATATTCTGGATACTAGACCCTTATAGATATATGATTTGCAAACAGTTTCACCCATTCTGTTATCTTTTCACTTTCTTGATAGTGTCCTTTGATGTACAACAGTTTTAAATTTTGCTGAAGTCCAATTTACTTTTTCTTTAGTTGCTTGTGCTTTTGGTGTTATATCTAAAAATCTATTTCCAAATAACAGATAATGAACATTTACCCCTATGTTTGTTCCTAAGACTTTGATATTGTTAGCTCTTACATTTAAGCCCTTGGTCCATTTTGAGTTAATTTTCGTATGTGGTTTGGGGTAAGTGTCTTTCTTCATTCTTTTGCAAGTGGATGTTTAGTTTTCCCAGCACCATTTGTTGAAGAGACTATTCTTTCCTCAGTGAATAGGCTTGACATCCTTGTCAAAAATCCATTCATCGTAGATATATGGGTTTATTTCTGTACTCTCAAGTCTATTACATTCATCTATATGTCTGTTCTTATGACAGTACCACATTTTTTTGATTACTGTAGCTTTGTAGTAAGTTTTTAAGTGTAGAAGTATGAGAACTGTACATTTTTCTTATTTTTCAAAATTGTTATTCAAGGTTCTTTGGAATTCCATATGAATTTTGGGATCTGCTTTTCCACCCATACAAAAAAAAATGCCATTGGGATTTTTTTTTTTAAATGTAATTTTATTAATATTATTTTTTACATTCTAGGATGTTGTTGGAGAGCAGCTGGGAGGAAGGGGGAGAGGGGAAAGGGGAAGGAATGGGATGGAAGAAGGAGGAAAGATGAGGGGTGGGATTGAAGCCTGTGGCACCCCCTCATTCCCACAGGGGAGACCTGGGGGCTTCCAGTGGTGGCTTGGTCGTTTCCGGGTGGGGTGCAGATGTCAGGGGGGTGTGGCAAAAGCCCTCACCCTGCACTGTCCCATCTTGGGAACCTGGGGCCCTTCTTGCTGCAGCTTGGTGGTCATTGCTGGGCTGGTTGCATGTGTCGGGGGGCGTGGTTGAGGCCTGAGGCCCCTCACCTCTCCAGGTCGGGAGAGCCTGGGGCACTTCCTGCAGCAGCTTGGTGGTCGCCGCTGGGTTGGCTGCATGTGTCGGGGGGGTCGTGGCCAAGGCCCTTGTCCCCCACACTCATGATTGGTTGCAGATGTTGGGGGGCATTGCTGAGGCCCCTGGCCCTCCACCCTTTCTGGCTTGGTAACCCAGGGGTCTTCCGGTCCTTCTAGGTGTTGTAGGTGTTCTTTGGTGAAATGAGACCTTTACTACTTAATATGAAACTTTGTCTCTGGTTTTGGGTACTTTGTTTTTTCTTTCATTTCTTTGTTGGATTATTTGCTGTTCCCACCATTTAAACTCTGCACTGGAACTAATTTGTTGTCCTTTGCTTACTTCTAAAATGCAGGAACTTCCTGTGGGGACCAGCACTTGAGACCTGTGGTTGAGCTAAATTGCTGCTTTGCTGGGGCAGGTTTTTTGTGCAGCTCAGGTTTTAATAGTTGACTTTATAGGTACTTCCAGTTCTCGAGAGATCTGGTGCACCTGGGTTGTGTGGAAACTCTGGTCTGGGCCTGAGTCTTTTCATCAAACTGTACCCCATGCAATTCTGTATTCCTGACCATTCTCGGCTGAGTGATCCTATGCTGACTGGAGGGCAGATCAGCTGTCCTTGCTGTGCCCCAGTGTTCTCCTCGTGGGCCTGTTTCCCCCACCGCCTGTGCTGCAAACACTTCCTATGGGGTGGGCCATGGGCCAGTCCCTTGCGATGACTCACTGGCTTCTGAATGGCTCCTTTTTTTCAGTTGTTATGGCTCCTCACTGCTGTGTGGGTCTGCGGAAACCCTATTAGTGGTCTTGCTGTCCTGGGAGCCACCAAGGCCCCCTTCTCCCCTGCTGCCTCCAAGCAATTTCATCTGAAGGGCATAGCTGCGGCTTTTGCCTACTTCTGCTCTGTGCACTCAGCAGCTCCAGCTTGGACATGGCTGGGCTTGAAATGGTAGAAGGGTTTTTTTCTTTCATCGTGGCTTTTCCCACTTTTATGCACACTGTAGGTCTCTCCTCCTCTTCCCCTGAGTTCTAGCAGCCCCAGCTTGGCCATCGTTGTTTTTTTATAGTTGTAAATTGGTTGATTTTGGGGAGAGAGTGATGGCTGGGGACCAGACTATTCCACCATCTTGCCTGGAAGCCCACCATTGGGATTTTGATAGGACTTGCACTTGAATCTATAGGCTGATTTAGTGAATATTGCCAGCTTAACAGTATTAAGTCTTCCAGTCCATGAACATGGAATTGTGTTTCCATTTATTTAGGTCTGCTTTAATTTCTGTTAGCAATGTTTTGTAGTCTTCTGTGTACAAGTCTTATACTTACTTAGTTACATTTATTCCTAAGCATTTTATTCTTTTTGATGCTGTTGAAAATGGAATTGTTTTTAAAATTTCCTTTTCTGATTATTCATTGCTATTGTATGGAAATGCAACTGAATTTTGCATGTTGGTCTTATATCCTGCAGCTTTGTTGAATTTGTTTATGAGCTCTAATAGACTTTATTGTGGATTTTAGGATTTTCTATATATAAAATCACGACATCTGTGATTAAAGATAGTTTTACTCTTCCTTTCCAATTTGGATGTCTTTTATTCATTTTTCTTCCCAAACTGCTCTGGCTAAAAGCTTCAGTACAATGTTGAATACCAGTGGTGAAAGTGGGGGCACCCCTTGTAGGGGGAAGGCTTTCTGTTTTTCACCCTTGAGTATGATGTTAGCTGTCAGTTTTTCATAAAAGCACTTATTCATGTTGAGGAAGTTCCCTTCTACTCCTAGTTTTTAGTGCCTTTTCATGAAAGAGTGTTGGATTTTGTCAAATGTTTTTTCTTTACCTATTAAGATGATCATGTGGTTTTCTTCTTCATTCTATTATTGTGGTATATATTACATTGATTTTCATATGTTGAATCATCCTTACATTCTTAGGATAAATTCAACTTGGTCATTTTGTATAATCCTTTTAATATGCTTCTGAGTTTGTAGTATTTTGTTGTCATTCTTGCATCTATATTCATAAGAGACATTGACTGCAGTTTTCTTGTAATGTCTTTGGCTTTGGCATTAGGGTAATGCTGACCTATTATAATGGGTTAGATAGTGTTCTATCCTCTTCTCTTTTTTGGAAAAGTTTGAGAAGGATAGATGTTCTTTAAATGTTTGGTAGAAGTAACAATTGAAGCCATCTGGTCTTAGACTTTTCTTTGTGAGAGGTTTTTGATTACTGATTCAATCTCTTTACATGTTATAGATCTGTGCAGATTTTCTATTTATTCTTGGGTCAGTTTTGATCATTTGTATATTTCTAGGAATTTGTCCATTTAGTGTAGGTTATCTAGTTTGTTGGCATACAATTATTCATAGTATTCTTTTGTAAAACTTTTTATTTCTGTAAGGTTGGTATTAATGTCCCCACTATCATTCTGATTTTAGTTATTTGTGTCTTCTCTGTTTTTTTTCCTCTGTCAGTCTGGCTAAAGTTTTGTCAATTTTGTTGATCTTTTTTAAAGAACCAACTTTTGGTTTTATTTATTATCTCTGTTTTCCTATTGCCATTTTGTTTATCTTCACTCTAATCTTTATTATTTCCTTCCTTTTGTGTTAGCTTTGGATTTAGTTTGCTCTTTATATTCTGACTCCTCAAATGTAGAGTTAGTTATTGATTTGAAATCTTTCTTCTTTTTTATTGTAGGCTTTTACAGATGTACATTTCCCACTGATACTGCTTCCACTGCATCCCATAAGTTTTGATATGTTGTGTCTTTGTTTTCACTCATCTCAAAGTATTTTCTAATATCCTTTGTGATTTCTTCTTTGACCCATTGGTGGTTGAAGAGTGTATTGTTTAGTTTCCACATATTAGGGAATTTTCCAGCTTTCTTTTTGTTTTTGATTTCTAGTTTTATTCTGTTGTGGTTGGAGAATATACTTATATGATTTTAAATTTATTTAGACTTGTTTTGTAGCTCTGTCCTGGAGAATGTTTTATGTGCATTTGAGAAGAATGTGTATTCTACTGTTTTTGGCTGGAGAGTTCTATACATGTCTGTTAGGTCTAGTTGGTTTATGGTGGTGTTTAAGTACTCTGTTTCCTTACTGATTTTTGTCTAGTTGTACTATCTATTTCTTTACGTAGGTTTTATAAACTAGGTAGGGATAGGATGGATAAGGCACATTGGTGATAAGCCTTATAAAGAGAGTAAGGATTAAAAATACTGAGTATTTAATGCATGGCTAGTATTTTAAAAAGAAAAACAAAAACAATTTCCCCACTAGTTATGTTTATTGTAGAAACATTAAAAAATACTGAATAATATTAAAGTCATCTACAGTGTGAAAATTTTAGGTAATTTGTTTATACCTTTTCTATGTATATATTCCTATAATTTATTTCTATATTTTAAGAAGGCATTCGAATACACATCTGTAACTTTTTCCCACTTAAGTGAATTTCAAAATAAATTTTTTTCATGCCAATAAATAATCTTCTACAACCCCATTTTAAATTGCTGCATAGCCCATTTTTAATTCTGCAAGCTTATTTTCACTATATGGACATATTTATAAACATTTAGATTGTTTCCATTTTATGCTGTTATGAAGTTTGATGAAAATAGTTTGATGTAGACCTTTATGATCTTTAATTAGTTCTTTAGGGTAATGTTCTAGAAGTAGAATTATCCCTGGGTCTAATGGTTTTTAAGGGCATTCCCATATACACCAACATGGCCAAAATGCTATCCAGAAGATTTCTCACAGTGTAGGTATGAGAGTAGTTTTTACAAGTCCTTGCAAGCTCTCAATATTATTATTTCATTATGAACAAAATAATAATACAGGTTGAATATCCCTTATCCAAAGTGCTCAGGACTAGCAGTGTTTCAAATTTTGGATTTTTTTTTTTTTGATTTTAGAACATTTGCATATATATACTGGTTGAGCATCCCTAGTTTAATTTTAAAATTCAAAATTCAAAGTGCTTCAATGAGCATGTCCTTTGACAAGAGTGTCCTCATGTTTGTGTTCAAAAAGTTTTGGATTTTGTAAGATTTTGGACTTTAGATTTTCAGATTAGGGATGCTTGACCTGTAGACCCAATGTCTACAAACTGCTCACTATGTGGCAGGCACTGACCTGAGCTCTTTGCATGTATTATTTCATTAATTATCATAGCAGTCTTATGAGGCAGGGACTATTATCATCATGATTGATATAGGAGGAAACAGGTCTAAATCTCTAAATAGGTTATATAACTGTTTAACAAATGAAGTTATCAGGTATATGACTTGTAAATATTTTCTACCATTCTGTGGGTTTTTCTTTTCACTTTCTTGATAGTGTTCTTGAAAGAACAGAAGTTTTTAATTTTGATTAAGTCAAATTTATCTGTTTTTTTCTTTGGCTGCTTATGCTTTAGGTATCATGGATGAAACCATTGACTCATCCAGGGTCAGAAAGGTTGAGCTCACACAGCTAATGTATAGCAGCATTGAGTCTTATATCCAGGTCTTCATGAAGTCTAATACCTTTGCATTTATCCTTTTATTTGTATGGTATTCATTCTTTTTCAGAGGTTTATTCAATTCTTCCAAAAACCTCATGAGATATGGTAGATATGTTATTACTCTTATCTCTTGTTTACAGCATAGTAATAATATTTAGTAATAATAATTAGATATAATAAAAATCATTTGCATTTAAAACAAATGATGATTTTCATTTTGGAAAAGTTTTACATCAGGTTGTATAACCATCACCTGTATCTATTTCCAGAACATTTTTATTTTCCCCAAAAGAAACTCTGTTCCCATTAACTGTCACTCACGATCTTTTCTCCCCAGCCCTTGGAAACTACTAATCTACTTTCTATCTCTATAGATTTGCCTGTTCTGGATATTTCATATAAATGGAATCATACAACATGTGGTCCTTTGTGACTGACTTATTTCACTTAGTGTATTGTTTTCAAGATTCGTCCATATTGTGGCACTTGTCAGTATCTCCTTTTTATGGCTATATAATATTCCATTGTGTATATACACCACATTTTGTTGATCCATTCGTTGGTTGATGAACATTTAGGTTGTTTCCACTTTTGGACTGTTATGAATAATGCTCCTATGAACATTTGTATGTGGGTTTTTGTGTGGATCTATGTTTTCAGTTCTCTTGGTTGTATAACTAGGAGTGGAATTGCTGGGTCATATGGTAGCTCTGTATTTAACTTGTTGAGGAACTATCAAACTATCTTGCTGCCAAACGAATCATTTTAAATTCCCATCAGCAGTATCTAAGGGTTTCAGTTTCTCCATATCCTTGCCAACACTTGTAATGTCTGTCATTTTGATTATTTGCATTTCTCTAATTAATGATGAATGGTATTGAGCATTTTTTCATGTGCTTATCGGTCATTTGTATATCCTCTTGGGAGAAATGTCTGTTTAAGTCCTTTGTCCATTTTTAAATTGGGTTGTCTTTTTATTATTGAGTTGTAAGTTTTTTTATGTATTCTGGACTCTAGACCCTTATCAGATATATGATTTGAAAATATTTCCCCTATTCTGTTGGTTATCTCTTTACCTTTCATGATAGTGTCCTTTGAAGCACAACAGTTTTTAATTTTGATGAAGTCTAGTTTATCAGGGTTTTTTTGGTGACTTGTTCTTTAAGTGCATATCTAAGAAACTATTGCCTAATTCAGAGTTTTGAAGATTTACTTCAGTGCTTTCTTTTAAGAGTTATATGGCTTAGCTCTTACATTTAGGTCTGATTTATTTTGAGTTAATTTTTGTATATGTTCTGAGTTAAGGGCTCAACTTCATTCATTTGCATATGGAAATCCAGTTATCCAAGTACCATTTGCTGGAAAAAATTCTATTCTTTCCAAACTGAATTGTCTTGGTACCTTCAAAAATCAGTTGATTATAAATATTTGGGTTTATTTTTGGGCTCTTAATTCTATTCCATTGATCTGTATATATGTCTGTTGTTATGCTGCGTATGACACAGTCTCCATTACTGTAGCTTTGTAGTAACTTTCCTACTCATTATTTAGATTTACATCAGAGATTCTTAATCATGCTCTCCTTTATGCTTTTAAGGTCATTGTGTGTGTGTGTGTGTGTGTGTTGAATTAAGGAATTGTAGCTCTGATGTGCTGGGCTAGGTATGACAGCACAGATATCCATCAAAGGTGGGGAGTACAGGGGTTGTGCATTGTTCAGAAAGATTTACAGTGGCCTTTCTTTCAGCTTTTATTGGGGGAAGTGAGTGCCTCATAAAAGTGTTAAGGGGTAGGAAACTTACTGTGTAAGTCTATTCTTCAAAGAATCTGAAGATTTGGGTTTTGGGGTAAAGAGAGAGATTAGAAAGGTAAGAGTGTATGATAGAATCAGCCAGTAGACTGAGAAGTGGAGTCAGCAAAGCTGGGATGAAATTTTGGTTCCTCCATGATCTGTTTGATGCCTTTTGGTAAATCATTTAATTTACTTGATTTTAAACCTTATTCATTCCTCTTTTGTTGCCCTTTTCTTCTCATATTTCGTTTTGTCAGTGTACATCTTAAAATGTGACTTCCAAAACTGGATACAATTCTTGAGATCCTGTTTGACAGGCACAGAAGGTTATCTAATTGTTCTGGACCTATATTCCCATTAATGCCATCTAAGAGCTATGCTGTAGGCTATTCTTTTTTTTTTTTCTTTTAACAGCCACATCACATTTGATTTATCCTGCTCTCCATTCTGGAACACTCATTTCTTCTCATTTCGTGTTCTCTAAAGATTTAATTAGCAGTGAAAACGGTTTACTTAGCAATAGTATATGTTGTTTTTAAAGACCATATTGTCTTTGAAATCATAAAAATGTTGTGCAGGTCAGGGTTGAGAATACAGCTTTGTAGCAAGCCAGGAGAAGCATCTCTCTAAGGGTCTTGCATATTAATGAATATACTTTAGGGACCCAGCTTTTCAGCTTCCTGAGACAAAAAGTCTCCCCCATGGGGTGTCTATTTCTGTTTGAGTCTACCCCTTTTCCTCGTTTTCCTGGCTTAGCCTTTTCCTCTACTCTGTAATTCTGTTTCTTTTCTTCATAGCTTCTGCTTACAGTTTTGGCCTCCTCAAGTATATAAGCTTTCCATCCCATCTCACAATTTCACTGTGCCCTAGCTAATATACCTCAGGGCTTCTTTCTCCAAGTCTTTTCAGCTTCTTCTTCCAATGTTATCTCAGTTTCTCAAACTAGGTTTCTGGTTGAGAGAGTTTGATTAGTCGGGCGCCTTCTTTCACACCGGGCACATCACTCGTTCTTGGCCATTCAATGGGTGGCAGTCCTTGGGTCAGGGGCCTGCCTTTGACCACCTCACCGAGTCTGGTCAGTCAGCATCAAGGGGTCCACATTGCACTTTTAAAGGGCTCTCTGAGGGTGGGGGGATGGGAGGCAATTTGATTTATTATGGCTGTGACTTTGGTAGGTACTGGGACTGACAAATCCAGTATGAACTCATATGAAACATGCAATAAGGTTGGATTCTAGTTTGACTTGGTTGTACATGTTTTGGTGGGGGATGGATTTATTTTGATTTAGTACATGATTATGAGTTTTGGTGGGCACTCAGGTAGAAAAGTCTAGCTGGAAAGGTGGACCCAGAGGTCAGGAGAGTGGATGTTAGAGTAATTTGAGTACTATCCATGTAGAGGCTTTGAGCCCTAAAGCTATGTGAGATCACTGAGGAAGGAAGTACAGGGAGAGGGGAGAAGGCCAAGGACAACTCAAGATGGGAAGAGAAAAAGCTACTGTGGAAGAGAAAAGAGAAGCTCTGCTACAGGAAGGATCAGCATGTGACCAATTTACTACACAACACAATATGTTGTTTTTAAAGGAGACAGATAAATGAATCCAAAAAATTTTTTTAATGACTCTAGAATTTTGAGTATAGTTTTGCACTAATAATCTTAACATACTGAATGACTCTTTGTCTATCCCTACCCCAAACCCCTTCTCCATAGGTAGAAGAAGAAATCCAAACTCTGTCTCAAGTGTTAGCAGCAAAAGAGAAGCATCTAGCAGAGATCAAGCGGAAACTTGGGATCAATTCACTACAGGAACTAAAACAGAACATTGCCAAAGGATGGCAAGATGTGACAGCAACATCTGCGTATGTCCCCTTGATCATACATTTTTCCAGAGAATGTAAAGGACAGTTTTGCTTCTTTTTGTATGGGAAGGGGAAGAGAAATGGGATGAGGATGCTTCTGCAGCCTTCCTTTGAACAATACACGATACTTTCTTTCCAGTTCTCAAGTGTACCTGACTCTTTTCTAACACTGGTTTTCCAGACTGTTCTAGGGAATAGAAAATATCAGTAACCAGTCTCATGTGCGAGTTGAAGAAGTAAAATTCCTGTTCCAAAAATATTATATAGTCGGCCTTTCATATCTGTGGGTTGCATACCTGTGGATCCCACATTCATGGATTCAGTCAAGCACGGCTCTAAAATATTAAGGATAAAACCCTCAAAGATAAAAAATAACAATATAACAACAAAAAATAATACAAATTAAAAAACAGTACAGTATAATAATTATTTACATGTTATTTAGATTGTTTTAGGTAATATAAATAATCTAGAGATGATTTAAAGTATACTGGAAGATGTATGTAGGTTATATGCAAATACTGTATCAGGGTATTTTATATCAACATCCATGGATTTTGGTATCTGAGGATAGTCCTGGAACCAATCCCCTACAGATACTGAGTGATGACTGTATATTGACTTGCCAAGTACGTACATTGTGTCATTTAGTCTTCAGGATAACCCAGTAGAGTGAGTGGGTGGTGAGATAACCCTAGATAGAGAGAGAGGCTCAGATAAGTTAAGTTCTGAGGTCACAAACCTCTCAAAATGTGGAGTCAGGATTTGAAGTGAGGTCTGGCCAACAATGGAATCAGTCTTTTTATCCTGCTCTCTACATATCATAAGATTCTCTGAAATGTGCTCGTGGCAGAGGATAACCCTTAGGCTTTTTGTTTTTTTGATTATGCACATTATGATATATCATTATCATAATGCAGTTTTGTTTCCAGGTATAGGGAGGAGCAAGCTTCTAGTAGCAGATTCCAAACTGTTCTCTGTCTTCTGTATTCAGTCCCATCTGCTGAGCGAGGGAGCTTAGGAGTCGTTTTACAAGCTAATCTTTAGCAGTGGGGCAGACTGCATTCCACATGATGGCACTTGGGTGCCCACTCTTTTGGCCCATTTTCTCTCCTTATAAGTTGGCTGGGGGAAAACATGCAGGAAACTGTTCTTTGACTGTATTACCATAAACTGTGTTTGTTCTTGGTATTTGATTTTGACGGGGTAAGTAAAAATGCCTGAGCATTCACTTCCACAATGTGGGGATATTAACCTTTTTTTGTAGGTACCATATTTTTTTTTGGTTTTTTGTTGTTTTGTTTTCATTTTTCCCTTCTCTAATTCCCCAGTAGCTGGGAAGAGGGAGGTGGTAAATTATACCTTTTCTTTATAGCAAATATCACACTAGTATAATATGAAGTCTTTTATATACTATGTTGAGCGTCCAACAAGTCCTTATTTGGTAGCTCTACAGACATGCAAAATAACGAAAAATTCTTTATGCCCATAAGATTTGTTTGGATAATAAAATACACATGGGCTGTACCTGTCCCAACCCAATTCTTGTTTCTGGCCCCTTTTTAGGAGATGAAGTTGTAAAAAGCATCTGAGGAATTTGATTTCATTTCTCCTTTGTTTGGCTTACGTGGAAAGGGAAGGAACAAGGGTATAATTTTTTCAGACTCCAGCTCATTTTCATTTTTGTTCCATGACTGTTTTTAGCCTGTACTCTCATCCCTTTGGCCCTGCCTTTAACAGGCCTCTGTCTTTCCGGCTAGACTGGGGCACTGCAGAAGATTCTGCCTGAAATGATGGTTAAGTATAAGATGATATGATATTGCTGCTGTAGTGGTTATGAAGGATTTTAGAAGTTCTTAAAAATGTATTTTTTGAGAGTTCTTCAACAGGTGGTGTTTTAGTCTGTTTTGTGTTGCTATAACAGAATACTTGAGACTGGGTAATTTATAAAGAAGAGAGGTTTATTTGGCTTACGATTCTGGGACAGCTGCATCTGGCATGGGCCTCAGGCTGCTTCTACTCATGGTGGAAAGTGGCAGGGAGCCAGTGAGTACAAGCAGATCACATGGCAAGAGGAAGCAAGAGAGAGAAAGAAGGTGCCAGGGTCTTTTTAAGCAACGAGCTGTTGCGGGAACTAATAGAGCGAAACTCACTCATTAATCCCCGCTCCCCCAGGGAGAGCATTAATTCATTCATGAAGGATCCGCCCCCATGACTCAATCAGTTTCCAACACTGCCACATTGGGGATCAAATTTCCACTTGAGTTTTGGAGGGGACAACACATCCAAACTCCATCAGGTGGTGACCACTGCACTTGGAATAATTGATATTAGAAAAGGTTAGCTGACTTTTCGCTGCTCTCTTTGTTTATAATTTAATATAGATACAAGAAGACATCTGAAACTTTGTCCCAGGCTGGACAGAAGGCTTCAGCTGCTTTTTCATCTGTAGGCTCAGTCATCACCAAAAAGCTGGAAGACGTAAAGTATGTCCTCATTTTTCCTTGCTTATTAAGTAGCTGAGACAAATTAAAACGTTACCATGATTGCTTTTGTTTCCTGACTTCATCTCTTCTGTTTGAGTGAAGGAGGCTGCTCCTTCAGACCACTCCTGAAATGCTTGCCTAAATGCTTCTAGCTTCATAGCATTCTAACTTCAAAACAGTCATCTTATGAAGCCACTTAAGTTTGTTGAAAAATTCTGGTTGTGAACTTTGGTGAAGTCTTTTTAGTCCTTGATCATACAGGGTAAGTATGTCTCTGGGGTTGCAAATTCGTGATTGTGAGCAGAGCCTGGTGTCTTACTGGGGATAAGTACAGTACAGGAGCATCTAGTGCACGCTTGGATTGAGACCTGGCTTCACTTTCTGTATGTGACATTTTTATACATGATGTCATCACAACATGCTTATTTGTGAACTGATTTGTACTAACCTGCAAGCTGTATCTGCATTCATGCCTAGGTCCAAATCTTGTTTTTGACCTGTTGTTTTTTATTTGCATTTGTATTTTAGATTAATCTGTAGAATTTTCCTTGCCCTTTTGATAAAACCACTTCACAGTGCTTTTGTGCTACTCTCCACCCATGTGAATTAGAATAGTGCTGAAAATGACAAATGTGGTTTTAAATCAGCTGTGCTTCTCTTGGCATGCAAGATTTGTGTTTTTTAAAAAATGCTCAGATTGCATGACTTTGTGTTTTTCATTTGTGGGGAAAGTAGATTTTACAACCAGAATTTTGTTGGTTGAGAGGTTTGGTCAATCAGTGTTTTATAACTTTGTACCAAAAGAACTAAATTGCTTGCTCATTATATTTGAACTGTCCTCATTCTAAGCATAATGTAATAAACTTATCTTTTTTTGAGCTATTTTGACAAAATTATATATATGTTAGGTGCTCTCATTTCTTTTTACGCTAAGTTGTGTAGCACTGTAGAGCCCAGGTAAAAACATTATATAACTTTTTAAAAGTAGGTTATTTAATTGTTTTAGATTTATCAGAACTTCCTTTCTTTTTTAATGCTTACTCTGGCTTCTTACAGATTGCAAGCCTTTTCACATTCCTTTAGGTAAGGAGAGTTTGAAGCACCACTGCAGTCTAGCAGTTGTGTAAGACAAGTGCGCTAAGATTAGAATATTATGCCATGTTGGATGGTGATGTTTGTCCACTACGTAATTTTTTCACATTTGCAGTATTTTTTCTCAGTGTATTCCTAATTTCAAGGGAGGGTTTCTTGTATACCATGGGTAATGGATAAATTAAAAGAACAATCTTACACTGGTTCAAGGGATATGGAAATGATTTTGATGTTTCTTTTTTACTTTTATTACTTTTTTGTAAAAAGAAGCAGCTTTACCATGGCATGCAGAATTCCTCCCTTTTAATGTCTGACTTTGTTTGTTTTTGATGCTTTTGTTTCTTTGGTGCTTTTGTAAGGATGTTGGAATTCTTCCCCTGGGTCTCATTATGGAATTGTAATAGACTGCATATGTACTGCCTCATGTTAGTCTCTGTCTTATATGGGTTACTCTAGTCTTTTTTTAAAATCTTGGTAAAATATACATAAGATAAAATTTACCATTGCTCTGTACTTTTTAATACTTGATTTACTAGCTTATAGTTTTTACTATTTTATTATTTCTTTACAGTAGTCATATTCTTTAACTATGCATGCAAGGCAGTTTCATGGTCTGCAAAAAGAGAAAGCATATTAGGCCAAAAGAGAAAGCATATTAAGAAGACGTTAGCCCAAACCTGCCTTATAGAAAGAGACTTCATAATGTTGAGCAAATCTCTCTTTTCTCTCTGATGCAGCATCTCACAATTATCCAGTTAGTTGTTGGAGGAAACTCCGGTGGAAGAAGGTCTTTAGATTGTAAGCAGGAAGGATAACATAGTAGTCTCCATCTCTGTTCCTATTAATGCAAGCTTTCTCCTCAAGCAATCAATTGCTGCGGTCTTACTATTTGTCATCTTAAGTAAGCAAACAGGCACTTATAGCTCTTGTCTTGGTGACACTTAGCCCTGGAAGTGAAAGTAAATCATACGGATATATAAATTCTAAATGTTGAACTATTTAAAGCTAAAATTATGCTTTAAAAATAGTCAGGTAACCATGATAGGAGGTGATTGTATATCTTTGGTGTTCAATTAAAAGTGGCCTGGGCTGAGCCCGTGGCGCACTCGGGAGAGTCTGGCGCTGGGAGCGTGGCGACGCTTCCACCGCGGGTTCAGATCCTATATAGGACTGGCCGGTGCACTCACTGGCTGAGTGCCGGTCATGAAAAAGACAAAAAAATAAATAAATAAATAAAAGTGGCCTAAGTGCCATAGGTAACTGAATACACATTCAGTCACAGAATCCATTCTGCTAATATCACAGTGTTTACTGTGAGTGGGTCCTGAGGATATAACCGTAGTCTGGTGTGCTTATTTTCTACACATATCTGGTAAGCATTGACTCATGCTTTCAACATTTTGAGAGAAACTTTAAAAGAACCTTCTTAATTTCAGTTGGTGCTAGTGTTGAACAAATTTTTATTGTTAATAATAACATACTATAACGAGTTAGTAGTGTAGTTGGTCTAATATTTTTTATATATTTAAGAGGACTAATTAATAAAGCCTAATTAACTTTCCTTTATTCCCAAAGAGAATTTCTCCTTTTTAAATATGTTTCTTCATGTACACCTCTAGATATTTTTCATTTGTTTTGGGCTCCTTAAAGTCATTCCAGAAAATTCCTTTTTGCTGAAAATTTCTACTACCTAGTGGGGAAAGAAATGATCTCTTTTGTTGGAAAGAGAATATCTTTTGATTAGAATTTGAAACACTTCAATAAACTTTTCTACCTTTTATGACCATATTCCCAATTTTAGTTAACAAAATTGTTTATGCATTCAAAACTATTTATCAAGTGCTAACTATATGCCTGGCATTGTTCTAGACTGTAGGGTTGGAGCTAACAACCAAAATAATAACTGGGACTGACCTTTGAAAGCTTTAAGAGAATATAATGTAATATGAAGTAGTTGTTAATTTGTGTTTCAGTTAAAGTCATCTGTTATAATAATAATAATGGCTAACAGTTATTTGCCAGGCAAGACTATATATAGTACCTCTGAAGTAGGTGCTATTATCGTTTTGATATAACAGATGAGGAAACTGAGCCGTAGAGAGGTTAAGTGACTTCCCCAAGGTGGCACAGCAAGTGTTAAGTGGCTGCTGGTCAGGATTTGAACATGGCACAGCCTTGTTCTGGAGCCTGCGCTGTCCCCCTGTGCCTCCCCAGGACAATGACAGTTTAAGACAATGTCTCTTTGGACAGTGTTACTTTGGACAGTAATTGCTGTTATCCCCTACATCAAGAGATTGTTGTGAGGGAGATCACTCTTAAAAGCATGCCTGGCACACAGTAAGCATCCCACCATGTTAGCCACGAACTCTTCCCTGTCCTCCTGCACCTGCTACTCCTTCTTTCCTCTCCTCCTCCCTGTACCCCTCCCCTCTTTTTATTATTAGAGATGAAAAGATCAAATAAATGTGTAAGAAACAAAGAAAATTTTAAAAGTCAATTCACCTTCTTAATAGATATGAGATTGAGAAGTACTTAGTGAGTGAAAATCAGTTGCCGTCTGATTTTTTTCTCAGTGTGTTTTGAGGAATCCAACTTTACATTTTTACTTTGATTACAGATTAATGTATTTGAGGGTTACAAATTGAGGTGGAAAATTTTTAACAAAATTTGCTTTGTTGATGCTAACTGATCCTTACAACCTGTCTATTAGAGATGATTCTGGTCCAACAGCACATGGCTTTTGACTTTTGAAGGTTTCCATATTATATTTAAATTTGAATGAAATTGGAGATGATATGTGAGTTGAGGCAGCTTGAAGCCTTGTGTGACTTTCAATAGAGTAGTTTGACTACAGACGAGTTACCAGCAGAGTTGAATTTCATCTAAATACGGATTATAGAGAGGATCACATAGTTGGATGGAATTGAAACTGATATGTGTTGCTTGTTCTTCCTACTAAAATGGCTGCCTCAAAAGCAAAGAGACCTTCACCTTGAATCTGTTTCCATTAACCGATTTCATTCTCTGTTTAGTGGGTGTATTTTTTATCTTTTTTTGTTGTGAAACATAACACATACCTATAAGTGCTCAAAACTAAATTCAACTCAGTGATTTTCCACAAAATACCATCTTATTCTAATAATTTTCTTGCTTTTCCTTACATATTACCACTTAAACATGTTCAGTTGGTGTGTGCTAGTTAAAGGGGCATAGAACCCACTGAATGCCCACTGGAGGAAGTAATTGCTTACATGGGTGCTTAGGGACATGGACTAGAATTAGCCATGAATTTCTGAAATTTGCATGCACTTTATCCGTCTATTTCCTCATTTTGTTGATACTAGAAAATTCAGTGTGTGAGTCTCAAGGACAGCAGTTTATCATGTTTGGTCGTTTTTCACCTTCTTTTGCCAGAATTTGATAATTTCTGCCAAAATGAATGTTCTAGCAAAGATTCTTTTGATTATTAGGAACAGAAATTATGTTAGTTAGCTCAACTAAAATGGGGAATGTGTTGTGCAAAATTCTTTTGTAATTCAAGGAGAGGAAAGGAAGCAATCCCTGCCCCCCCGCCTGCTGACTGGAAAACTTAGAAATCGAGGTAGTTCTAGAAACCAAGAAACCTGTTCCTCTCCCACCCTGGCATGTTCCCCACATTGTCATCTCTCCCTCATTTCCTCTACCATTCTCTGTGTGTATATTTGATTCTTTGGAAACTTTGATTCTTTCTTTGGCTTCCTCTGTGTTCTTGCAGCTTTTACCTGGTCCCCCAAAGTACTCCTCAGCATTTAAGTGTATGTGACTTTCTAGTTCAAATACTTACCACTAACTGATCCAGTAGTGTAATGTCCTAATTACAGTATGGTAGGATAAGAATCTTAATTATTTCAACTCCTTTTTTTTTTTTTTTTTTCCTCAGTTCAAATGCTTTGCAGATCACCGGGAGGTTAGCTGTGGTGGGTGGTGACTTGTGGCAATGTGGCTGTTCTAAGGGTCTGAGGAAGGGCAGGTGATGATTGGAGTTCTGGTATTATAAATTTAGAAGGATGTTTTTCATTAAGCTCTGCCCTTCAAATATGGGACCAACACAGTGTGAGGGATGAAGAAAAGAATTAGCTAATTCCTCCCAGAATAGATTATAGTGTTATATCTAAGGTATTGACTACCACTGTAGGATAGAGAGAGAATGCCAAATTACATGGATCTTTTTCTGTGTTATGTATGATACCAAGTACAGAGATGTTCAAATATTTTATTAACTATCTTGATTACACAAAATGCCATCATAGTTTGATGTATGTCAGCATCATATTCCATATTATTACATTTTAATGCAAAACTAGATTTGAAGAGCTACATTCAAAACATTATCAGTTGTAACAATCAAGTCTTTGAGAAAACTAAATCATAAACACAAAATATTTAAATATAATTGAGAATAAATAGGTTGGACTATCCACCTTACCCAAAGGAAAGATTATTTACCAAAAAAAGCTATGCCAGTGATCAAAATAATATACACATAGTGCTGATATCAGCAGAATACAATGATTTTACCAGCCCAAGAATTAAGGTACTCTCATCTTGTGAGGTGGTCTCTACGGGAGGTTGCTAAGAGTAGATAATCTTGAACCTGAACAGACAGTGAGTGAGAAATCGGTCCTAGGAAGATCAGGACCCAAAAGTTGTTTGAATGGCCTTTAAGAACATTTAGTTTAATGTGATGAAGTACAACTGTCTCTTATTAGAAAACTGATACTGTTACCACTAAGGCGTGATACATAATTTTAAAATTATTTTAACTCATTAAATAGGCGATTTATTTTGGAACCTTCTTGTTCCAGCCTGGAAACGTGTATCTGAGAGAAAGTTCGTTGGCTGCAGGAGCCCTTCCCTGGCCTTGCTTGTGTGTGTGTGTGTGTGTGTGTGTGTGTGTGTGTGTGTGTGTGTGTGTGTGTGTGTGTGTGTGTGTGTGTGTACATGTATGTGTGTGCACTTCATTTTTGAGGGGAGGCGATGAATTAGGAGTTCTGAAGACCCAAATTCCATTCCTGATTCTGCTGTGACCTTGGGTAAATCATTTAACCTCTGAGCCTTGATGCTATATGCCTTACAGATCCAGGTGAAAGCATTTTACAGTTTTCAAAATGTTATAAAACTGCAAGGTTGTATCATTAATAACTACTGGGATTAAATTGGCTCATGAATAAAAGTAAATTATGTTGGAATAACTTCGATCCCCTCCACCTCAAAAAGTAGATAATTCTTCATGGTGCTGAAAGAATAAAGCTCCTAGAAAGCTAAGTTTTATTGGCTTTTTGTCATGTTGAATCACCACTGTACTAACTTCATTTCTATCTCTTTTTAATGCTGCATCTTAGTATACGCTCCATTCAGCATTCAATTAGCATGCCTGCTATGAGGTAAAGTATATTTTTACAAAATGTAGTTGGTCTTATACTTTCTTATTATTTAGATATTTAACCTGAACTGTTCTGAAGAAGGGAACTAGAATTCTGTTCTAAACATTCTATTCTAAGCTGTGTTTAATACTGTAACCGTGTGCAGGTACTCTTCCTATGATGTTGGGATGGGTGCAAGAGATCCATTAAATGTTTGTGATTTTTTTAAAAAAAGAATTATTATTTTATTTTGTGATACTTTATGTTTTTTCCTATCTGAAGTCTGTTTACTTGACAAAGTGAGCACTCCTTGTCTAATAAACCTCTTTGCGTGGGTGTAGGTGTCTCACCCCCTTGTCTACATTAGCTTTAGTTACACTCCCCTTTCCTTCCATCTTCCCATGTTCACCTCCGTTATCCCAGTGTGACATTTGGAGGCAGCTGTGATTTCATTCTATTATCTGCGCGCATCACTAAGCACTTGCAATTCTTTATTACCTCACCTAACCTCTCCAGAGAGGCAGAGGATTAACAATATATGCTTGGCTTAAACGTCAGTGTACATTGGAATCGTCTGGAAGGCTTGTTAAAACCCTGCTTGCTGGGCCCCACCCCTGGAGTTTCTGATTCTGTAGAGCTGGGGCGCGACCTGAGAATTTGCATTACCAAGTTCCCCAGAGCTGCTGATGCCTCTGGTCTGGGGGCCACACTTCTAGAACCACTGGCTTGCACTATTCTGCCATCACCACAGTGGGAAGGAGGAAACCCCTCACTCCCTTCTTTGCCTTTTTCATCTCGGTAGCAGGAAGAATTTAAGGTGAGGTGGACAGGATAAAAGCTTTGGAAACCCATGTGTGAGGGACAAAGGCGTGGTGATCCTCAGTAAAGTGGATGAAAGTAAAGATGCCTGTGAGGGTTTCCCGCAGGCTCTCAGTGCCGAAGCAGGCAAAGCCAAGTTTCTGTGCTCCTCCCTTCCTTTCCGCGTCTCCTTTCCGTCTTTTATTATGCTTCTCTCTGGGAATTAGGATCCCTCATAAGGAATCTCATGTGGTCTGCTTGTCCTGCTTAAGTGATGTGGGTTCTTGTAGGAATCCTGCCAGGCAAGATGTGAGTTTAAAGAGTTCTAGAGCATAGCACCTTAACCAAAATGAAACTGCTTTAATGGTGGCATTTTCCTGTACCATAAGTTGCTTGGGGAAGTGACAGAATTGATGTTTTAACAGTTTTGTTCCCTGTCCTCACAAATGTACCTGAATGCATCTGTATCGCTGTGTCTAAGAGTGGCTCTCTGCATGGAATCAGAAGCATACACATAGAAATATTAGTTTAAAAAAAAAATTACTTTAGAAATTGATAATCTTACATAATATTTATTTGTGTATATGCCTGCACACATACAATGCAGATAAATATATCTGTTCTTTTGCTGATTGAGAATAATGGTGAAGATGAATACAGTCAATTAATGTTTTCAGAATTGTTGGGGTTTTTCAGTGTTTGTAATTTTACTATTGTTTTTCTTTTCTCACTACAGAAACTCCCCTACTTTCAAATCCTTTGAAGAAAAGGTCGAAAACTTAAAGGCAAGTACAGAGATGAACATGGTCTTTGTGATACGTTGCTTGGGGCCTTAACTTTCTTTGATGTGGGTAAATCATTAATGTTAGTATTTCCTTCTAAAAATATTAAAGAACTTTAAGAACTTTACTCTTTATGTTATTAATGGACATTTAAGGTGTTATGTACTCTTTTAAGCAATATTTTTTGAGTGCATGTTGTAGCGTGGCAGCGTGCTAAATGCTGAAAGGAGAAATACAATTTAAAAAAGCAATAGTACTTTAGAAATTTGTGCTGCTTTTTACTTTATTCATTTCAAATACTTTTGTAATTGGAAAGAATTTGATTTAATTCTATTGTAGATAATTAACAATATAGAAAAGCACAAAAATAAAAAAATTGGTCCTACCACTCAGAGGCAGTGATATATGTATGTAGTAGGACTCTGCTGTTAAACTTTAAAAAAGAATTCACCATACATCATAAACTTTTTCCTGTATCATTAAATATTCTTCAGTATTATGTTTAGTGGCTGCTTGTATATGCCTTATAATGGATATTGTTTGCTTAATTATCAATTATTGGATACTTTTATGATTATAATGATGGCATGGTGATTATCATTGATTCATTTAAAAAAAATTTTTTTGATTTCATTGGAGGTGAGCATTTTCCCAAAATGATTTGGTTTATTGATTTGTAAATTGTTTCATCTTCAAGATTATATTCAAAACTGCAAAATCACAAACAGGATCACAGGTGATCGCACAAGTCATCTAGTTTCTATCCACTGCCTCTGTACTTTCTCTGTAGAGTTTATACGAAGCCCATATGTTCATTTCTTCCTAACCTAAGACTAATAATTATAGGGAATATGTTTTTAGGATTAAAACTTAATATCTTAAATATTTTTATGTAAATCAGCTTAAAAACCAATATTCACTTTAGTCTTTCAGAAACGTTAACTGAGTACTTATTTTAAAATGAGTCTTTTAAAAATTACACAAGCAAGGTACCTTTATTGAAAGAAAATCAAACACTGTACAGTGATCTGGATCTTTTTTTCTTGCACATACAGACAGTAATACACACCTTTTTTGTTTGTACACTGATATACGAATGTTTTTCAAAAAGGAGTCATACTATACATGCTCCTATAACTTGTTCATTCAACCCTTCACTGGCAGATCCTCTGTGAACCCATGGGTGCAGGGATCCATTCTTTTTGCTCAATGAACAAGGACTAGAACAGTCCTTGGCACATTGCTCAGTAAACATTTGATGATTAACAAATATATCATAGTCATTCTTCTAGCTCACTTTGAAACCTGCTTTATTCTTCTTAACGACAAGTCATATGTTTGAAAACACACTGTACATTGCTGGAAATCAAGGCTTACTACAATTCAGTTCTCAATATTGTTAGGACTGTAATAGTCTCTCCTTGAAATCTGCCCTAAGCGTTAATTTTTGATATGGCTAGTTGGAAAAAATGTTCTTTTGACTTTGAAGATGAGAAATTTTCAGGTCATGTACCATATACTATCCTCCTGGGTATACTTATATTTAGACTATATAAACTGTGATGAAATTTACTTTTAAGGAACCACTCAGATAAAAAATATATGCAATTTAAGAAAGGTGTAGTGTTTGTTAAACAGATATCCCCAATGGGAATCTGTAAAATATAGTTGTGTGCTTAGGATATAATTTTGCTAAATTACATTTATATTCAGTTAAACATATAGGGTCTACGTATACTACATTAGATTTTGGGGTTTTAAAAAACAATTTTAAACTTTAATTTTTAATTTAAAAATATTGATAACATATTTAAATTTTTTATTGAAACATAGTTGAATGTACATATCTGTGGGATAGAGAGTTGAATATCAATACCTGAGTGCAATGTGTGATGCTCAAATCAGGGTAATTAGTATTTTCAACATTATATAGTGTAATTGTTTTTCATGGCCTTTTATTCCCTCCCCCTCCACCTTTTCCACCTCTGGTAACCTATGTTCTGTTCTCTCCTTTTGAAAGTTCAGTGTATTATTGTGGTTATTGTATCTTTCTTTCTTTTTACAAATTTATTTCTTTATTTTTTAGCTCCCATTTATGAGTAAGGACATGCTGTAATTCTCTTTCTGTGCCTGGCTTATTTCACTTAACATAATTTTCTCTAAGTTCATCTGTGTTACTGCGAATGGCAAGATTTCATTCTTTTTTAGGGCGGAGTAGTATTCTGTTGTGTAAATATACCACATTTTCCTTACCCAGTCATCCAGTGATGGACATTTAGGTTGGTTCCAACTCTTGGCTATTGTAAATAGAGCTGTGATAGACATGGGAGTATCTATGGGAGACAAGGGAGCAGGTATCCCTTAAACATGATAATTTCCATTCCTTTGGGTTTATACCCAACAGTGGGATTGTTGGATCTTATGTCAGTTCTATCTGTAGCTGTTTGAGGAAGCTCCGTACTGTTTTCCATGATGGCTGCACCAATTTACAGTCCCATTAACAGTGTAGGAGGGTCCCCCTTTCTCTGCATCCTTGCCAGCATGTGTTATTCTCTGTCTTTTAGATCATAGCCAGTCTAACCGGGGTAAGATGACATCTCAGTGTGGTTTTGATTTACGTTTCCCTGATGCTGAGTGATGTTGAACAGTTTTTCATGTGTCTGTTAGCCATTTGTATATCTTCCTTTGAGAAATGCCTATTCAGCTCCTTTGACCATTTTTTAATTGGGTTGTTTTTTTACTGAAGTTGTTTGAGTTCCTTATATATTCTGGATATTAATTCTTTATTGGATACATAGTTTGCAAATATTTTCTCCCACTCTGTAGGTTGTCTTTTTACTGTTAACTGTTTCATTTGCTGTGCAGAAGCCTTTTAGTTTGATATAGTCCCATTTGTTTATTTTTCCTTTTGTTGCCTGTACTTTTGGGATCATATTCATAAAGTCTTTCCCCAGTTCTACTTACTGAAGTGTTTCCCATATTTTTTTTTTTAGGAGTTGTATAGTTTCAGGTCTTATGTTTAAGTCTTTAGTCCATTTTGAGTTGATTTTGGTATATGACGAGAGGTACAGATCTAGTTTCATTCTTCTACATATGGATGTCCAGTTTTCCCAACATCATTTATTGAAGAGGCAATCTTTTCCTCATTGTATGTTCTTGGTGCCTTTGTTTTCCCAACATCATTTATTGAAGAGGCAATCTTTTCCTCATTGTATGTTCTTGGTGCCTTTGTTGAAGGTTAGTTGGCTGTAAATATGTGGGTTGGTTTCCGGGTTCTCTGTTCTGTTCCTCTGTTCTAAGTATCTGTTTTTATGCCAGTAACATGCTGTTTTGATTACTATAGCTTTGTAATATAATTTGAATTAGGTAGTGTTATGCCTTTGGCTTTATTCTTTTTTTGCTCAGGATTGCCTTGGCTAGTCGGGGTCTTTTGTTGTTCTGTATGAATGTTAGGATTGTTTTTTTATTTCTGTGAAGAATGTCATTGATATTTTGATGGGGATTGCATTAAATCTGTAGATTGCTTTGGGTGGTATGGACATTTTCAAAATGTTAATTCTTCCAGTCCAAGAGCATGGAATAATTTCTTTCCATCTTTTGTGTCCTCTTCAATTTCTTTCACCAGTGATTTGTAGTTCTCATTGTAGAGATCTTTCACCTCGGTAAAATTGATTACTAGGTACCTTATCATTTTGGTGACTATTGTAAATGGGCTTGCTTTCTTGATTTCTTTTTCTGCTAGTTTGTTGTTGGAGTATAGAAATGCTACTGATTTTTGTGTGTTGACTTTGTATCCAGCAAATTTACTCTAAGAGTTTTTTTGTAGAGTCTTTAGGCTTTTCTGTATATAGGATCACTACATTAGATTTTGGATTGATTTCTTTATCTATGATTATTGAGTATTTGCTATGTGCCAGGCAATGAGTATTGTGCACTGGAGATACCATGGTGAGTAGGTAGATGTAGATCCTTTCTGCAAGATGTTTAGTCAGTTAATGGCCAATGAAAATAAAATGAGGTCAGGGCTATGGCAGAGAAGGTTGAGGGTTCAGTGAGGACAAGTAGCAGGAACCTCCCCTCACTTGACAGGAGGGAATGTCAGGGAAGGCCTCTCAGAGAATGCAGTAATATAAATGGAGGCGTTTAGACTGAGGGGAATGTTTGACCCTTGGGGGCTTTTTTGAGGAACACTAAGAACTTCACTGTGCTACAGGGTATTGAGTAGGGGGAGAAGCTACAGAGATGGGCAGGCCACATTAAAGAATTTGGACTTACGGCAGTGGGAAGCCATTGAAGGATTTTAAACAGCCCAAATGGTTGTGCAGTTTAGAAAAATCACTGGCTTCCCTGTACCTCTACGGGGAGAAAGACTGAGACAGGCAGATTAGTTGGGAGGAGGGAGTTGTAATCCAGGCCAAAGATGATGGTGAAGTGAAATAAGGTAGTGCAGTGGGACAAAGTCTAGAGATGTTTAGAAATTAGAAATGGCAGAAACAAAAGTGATTGATTGGATGAGGAACAAGATGGGGAAGGGATCAAAGACAACTGCCAGGACTCTGGCCCGGGCAACTAGGTAGTTGCTACTGCCATGTAAAATAATAAAAAGAGAAGGGGCCAGTTGTGGGAGAAGGAGTTTGGTTTTAGACATAGTGAACTGCAAAGTGTCCTAACATTTTCTTATGATTAAGTAATGTGTTTTAATAAATAAACAGTGGATATAAATTATGCAAATTTCTCAAATAATTCAAACATTTGGATGGGAGACCAAAAAGAATGAAAAAAGAATGAGGAAATTTCAACTAATTCCAATTGTTAACGAGTCTCCGGCCAGTCAGTTAAGATTGAGTCAAGTTCAGACCCTCTATGAGCTTTGTGCATCCTTGGTCACTGACTGGTTTCTTAATTTTAATGGCCCTGTTGGTCAGTTGTGAGATGTAACACAGTGACATGGTACATCAGCATTGAGAGGGATGAAGTGACATGTTACATATAAGGGTTTTGAAAAGCATAAAGTATTATACAAATGTAAGGCAGATATAGTCATTCAAACAAATGTTTATTGACAGAATTTCAGGTCAAATGGTTGGAGTAGTTCTTCACAAACTGTAATGCACACATGAGTCACCTGGAGATTTTGTTAAATTATAGACTTCAGTTCTGTAGTTGGGGTTGAGTGGGTGAGGAGGTGTCTGAGATTCTTCATTTCTAATAAGCTTCCGGGTGATCTGTAGGTCCTTGGATCACATTTTAAGTAGTAAAGGGTTAGATACATGGGAAAAATACATGTATTTCTTTCCTTTGTTGTACTCAATAATATTTCTTGAAAGAGTGTAGCTGAATGAACAATTTGATGCAGTACAAAATGTTATCCAAGTATAAAAAGAGTTCAATAGATATTTTAGAATAATAGGTCTCACAGAGTTCTTTAGGTAAATTTCCCTGTGAAGAACAATTAGTAGATATGGGAGTAAAAGGAGGAGCAGAATTTACCAATCTGAATATTTCAGCAAGGAAGAATGCGTAAGTTTTACTCGTTTTAAACCACAATGAACATTACAACAGTACCAAATTCCATACATGTATAATAATTACTGAGCTATTGGGTTCCTGATTTGTTTTTGAAGGTAAAATTAGAGTTACTTTATGCAGAGTCAGCTAATTTTACATTTCATGATGTCTTCCTTTTTTTGAACTTTTTTAAAAGTCTAAAGTAGGGGGAACCAAGCCTGCTGGCGGTGATTTTGGAGAAGTCTTGAATTCAGCTGCAAATGCAAGTGCCACCTCCACGGAGCCTCTTCCAGAACAGACAAAGGAGAGCCTGTGAGATTCCTACCTTTGTTCTGCTACCCACTGCCAGATGCTGCAAGCAAGATCCAAGCACATCATGTCAACACTCATTGCCGTGAATTTCTACCAGATGTGCTTTTATTTAGCTTTACATATTCCTTTGACCAAGTAGTTTGTGGGTTAAACAAAGTGAAAATATCTTCACCTCTCTTCCTGGGGAAACACCCTGTAATGTGCACTTAAGGCCCTTTATTTAGGACACACTATTATAAAAATACTTGTAGTACCTGGGGACACTCACTAGAATGATCTCATAAGTAGCTGCAGTTTATCATAGTTGCTTTCCTACTTTATAAAATTGCTCTGGATCTGGGATACCAGTTTGATCTTTTCTTTTTTCTTCTTTGAATCTCTGTATGTTTGATTCCTAACTAAAATTGTTCTTTTAAATTTTCTGAATCCTGGTTATTAAAAGTTTTGGTATCATTTTCTTTACCTTCAAGGCAAGAAGTGCCAGCTACAAAAAGATATTTTTAAATAAACATTGTTTTGCTTTAAGGTACATATCTTGTGTATATGAAAACACCAGATTAAAGTAAACAGCTCTATATACAGTTTTAGTATTGTAAGTGACACTATGTACAGTAATTCAAACAATTAGGTGACTTGAGAGTGGTACTCCCCACAACTTTATCGCCATTTATGACAGTAATCATTTCAGTGTGCTGGTTATTATGCCACTTACATCAACTTATTTTTTACCAGATTAAAATTTTAATTTCAGAGTAAATTGACAAAATAACATTCTGAATCAAGTAGATTGTATTATCAGTAGGTTGAAATGTGAGCACTCTCATCAGTGTTCCAATTCAAAAGCCTGAAAGTTTTGTTGTAGGTCTAGAGAGCTGTAAAAATGCTAAAATCAATCATATAAGGGAAACATTTCTGTCCTCATGTAGTCCATTTATTACCATTTAAAGTAAGCACACAAAGTTATATGACTAATATAACTTGAAAATTTTTTATACTAAGGGGTTGGTGATAACTCTTGAGGATGTAATGCATTAATAAAAATGAACTCATCATTTTCTACTTGTTTTCAGTGTGTTAGAAATTATAAAGTGATACTTTAGACATTGCCCCTACATTGAAAGCTGAGGGTTGGGGCTGAATGAATCAAAGCCTGTGGATATATCTGTGTAGAGGCTGAGGTACTCTCTTAATTATAACTAGTTACTCATTGCCACCACCTTTTCCTTATGCTGTGTATGTTTGTGGCCTACAAGGCTGTATTTGTTATTTATCAAGTTGTGCTTTTTATTGTTTATGCCAAATGTTGATTGCCTAGCTTGGAGTGACCTAAAGCATTTTTTAAAAGCATGAATAGATTTACTTCAGGATAAATTATCTTATGAAAACCAAATTTGAAAAGCCACTAGTGTTGATTGTTATAAAATAACATGCTGCCGTTCTTGATTATTAGAGCTTTTGTTAGCACTTTGGATGCAACTGAAACTATGCTCTATTACATGTGAAAGCTTAATAAATTCTATATATCAGTAGTATAGGTCTTAATTTTTATCATGAGACCAATGGTCTGGAAATAACTAATTGTGTTAAAGAATCAACTGGTGTCTGTGTTTAAAAAAAAAAAAGGCAGATTTTTACCAACTTTAAATCACTGCTTAATGGTATTAGATTAACATATTATAATTTCCTTCTAGAGGCTTTATGGCAAAGGTTGTTGAATCATTGTCCCAGAGGAATGGATCTGTAGAAATTTGTCTTTTCGTAGAAATATTGTGGTTACTCAACATGTGTTAAATTATTTTTCTTACCAGTCAGTCTTTAATTTTTTTTATTCCAACATCATTTTTTCATTACATTGTTTGTTGGGTGTCCTGCCCTGTTACTATATGTTCAGCAAGGCAAAATAGAGTGAGATGGCAATTTCTTTAGTTGAATGAAATATCCTCAAGTCTCTTTACTGCCGATAGGGGGAAAAATGATAGAAATGGGGTGGGAAGTAGGATGGTGTTTGTGGATGGGTATTGGGGATGGTTGTGAAAGAAGAAATTGGAAAATCACTTTTCCAGATATCTACTTGCATTTAATCTGTAGTAAAGTACTCTGCCTCTTAAAAGAAGTAGTGAAAAGGGTGCGGATGAATCTAGAAAAATAAACATTGATTTAGAAATATTATTCAAAATGTTCTTTGCAACAGATTCAATATTATGATTTCACAGATATTTAAGAAATTTGAAACAGTAATTAATAGGAATACTGGAAAGGTCCTGGTTACTCTATTTTGTTTTGTGTTTGACACTATAAGAAAACAGCAAGAGAGTGAAATTAGAGATATTTATGAAATCTCAGATATTTAAGGACTCAAAGTGTAACAGAAGAAAATATCCCTTTCTTACAAATAAGAATGTCTTTAATTTGTGGAGTTTGTGGGAAATAAAGCAAGAATTCTTATGCTTATGAGGCCAAAGTAATCAGTGGAAGAGAGTAGAACTCATTAATTGGATTATCATTTTAGCAACTCAAAGTAACTATTGAAATATAGAAAAAAACATTTAATTTGGATGGTTTCTGGATCTGTTAACCAACATATACACACTATTTTTTGTATAGTATTTGAAAACAATAAAAATTCTATAATTTGGGTATGGGTTCTTTCATATGTATTAACCTGTCTTTTGAGGAAAGGGGCAAGTCCATTATGCAACTTCTCTCCAAACCCTTCATATGCTAGATTATATTGAATCAGTGCATCAAGCCAAACTGAAAAAGCTACATGCTGGCTATAGGTATTCACTGACTATTGCTGCATATGTGCCAGAGGAGGTGCTGCATAAGGCGGTTTGTCAGAATCATGTGTCCATAGCTCTTAAAATCCAGATGAAATTTTTTTTTGCCAGTAGTGAAGAGACATTTGGTCATTGATGAGTTCTTATTTCTAGTGGCTGTCCCATTCTAATTGGATTAATTATAGAGACCATAATTGGGTCACAGTCAATGTAAAGTATTATCATTTTTAGGTAAAACTGCAAACCTTAGATTTCACAATTTGCATATTGTTCTGACTCTGAAATCAAAATGAACCAAAAGGCTTTTCACTCTTAGTTTGTAAGCCCTCAGAGGGCAGGGCCTGCATGTGCCTATCACCTGTCAGGATTTCATACTTAAATAAACGCTATTTGGTGACTAAAATTCTTGCCAACTCTTGTATGTAATTTTGATGTTATTAGTGAGGCTGGTTGGTATTGTGTTCATCTGGTGGTTTTCCTATCACATGGTAAAAGCCAAACAGTTTTGTTTTTTGAATATTTGTAAGTGGATGTGATATTTCACTTTAACACTCTCCAATTCAACATGCCATGTTTTCTGTGGTTTCTAGGATTCATTCTCTGTTCTTATTTTGTGGTGACTGTTTTTTAGTATTCCAACTCCTTAAGTGCTATTGCCTGTCCCTAGTCGTCTTCTATATGATCCCCTTAATGATCTTACCCATTGCTATGGCTGAAATGACTTATCTTTACAGTTATACTAATATCTCCTCAATCTGTATCTCTAGACCTGTTCGTCCTGGTTTTCACACACGGTTAAGAGGAATGAATTTCTAATCACCTCCTGATCACTTCCACCTAGCCACTAATAGCCACTATTCATTGAGCTTTCAGTAAGTACCCAGGCATTTTATACTCATTTCCTTTAATTCTTCACGCAGGGATATGGTGGTGTCACCATTTTATAGATGAAACCATGGCCAGCAGATGTGAAGCCAGGACTTGAACGGTTTTCTGTTCACTTTCCTTGCCATCTGCCATTACTAGTATTTTTGCAATGCATATTAACAATTTACAAGCCATAGGGGAAAAAAGGAGGCCTACATTTTTAATAAAGCAAGAAAGGTGTGGTTAGAAAAAGAATGCCATGAAGATGTGAAAACACTGCCATTACAGGTGATTTACTGTTGGCTCTTGTTGAGGCAAGAAGTCTGCAGATATCCTCTTGTTGACATGCTCAGTTCTTCACAATCCCTCTCATTTGATTCTTCTGATGCTCCACCAGAGGCAGAGAACTAAAGCATACACTGATACAAACTTTTGTTGTAAATTCAGGTGACTTTTGTTCTGTTCCTAAAAAATGTTTAATGTGAAAGTAACCTCCGATCTTCAAGTAAAATTGAAAGCTTCTAGAAGATATATCTTATTTATCCTGAGTAGTACAGCCCATCAATATATACATTTAAAAACAACAGGGTTTGTCCCCAAATGCCTGTTGTCACAATCTTTGAATTTATTATCTGGTTGCAGTAGGACATGAACATAACGCACATATTGAATTTTAGAGCTAAGACCTTAGTAAACGTATTTGTTCTGTCCACTCTGATGTAAAGGTTATAAAGCACTCTCTAAGCTTGGCACAGACGGTAACAGCTTGATTTTACAAGTGAGGAAATCAAACCAGCAACATTAAATTGGCTTGCCTAAGATAAGGATTATAGTCAAGACTGGAACTGAGTGTTCTCAAAGGCCACTGGTCATGCCTCTTACAATTTACCACACTTTCTTCTGAAAGGAATTGGAAATAGCAACAGCCATATCAAGTAACGCAATACTGTTTTAGGCAAGGGTCCGATAATGGTGAAGGGAAATGAACAGTTCAAGTGCCAAGAGGGAGAACTCACCTGGAGTAGAATTTATCTTAAGCCCCTTTCTGAATTTGTTAAGGATTACCCTACATTTGGCTAGTAATAATAAGTCTTGTGTGATTCATACAATTATGTACCATTCCAAAGTCACTTTAGTTCTAGTGTTCTGTACATCATCTATCCCATTTGTTTGAGAGCATCAGAAAGGTTTAAAATCTAGTCAAGGGCATTATTAAAATAGGGTCCGTGGTCATTTAAAAACAAAAACACCCTCTCAAAATACTTGCAAATGGACTGAGGTTTGTGCCACCTCCCTCCAAAATAACTGCGCATTAATATAAAACTGCTGGGTAAAAGATGAGGCTGGTAAACACATCCTCAGGTAGGATGTTAGGGTCTTGAAGAGGGCGGTCAAATTCTGGAAATAAACATGAGGGAGGGAGAAAACCAAGAGTAAGTATGGGTGCCTCTGGTTGTGCAATATTTAGGCGCATTCCGAAGTTTCTTAATTTCCTAGGAGAAGGGATAGTAGCTGTCTAGCGGTGACAAAATGTCTCAGAAAGATTACTATTTTTGTAAAGTGGGTGGACTGGATGCAGAAGTGGCAACGAAGGACAACCTTGGACCCAGGGCTTCACAAATGTTTACTGAATCCTCCTATGTCCCCAGAGCCAGGGATCCAGCAACTAAGTTCCTGCCCCCATGGAGTTTACACAGCTGGGAGAGCAGACACTAAAAATCATTTCAAGTAAACTATACGGCATGTTAGGAAGAACTAAATGGTATAGAGAAAGACAGGAGCCGGATAGTGTGAGCTTTGGCAACCAATTCCAAATACGGTAATCAAGGAGAACCTTATATTTGAGCGAAAACCCGAAAAATCTGGGGCAGCGACCCTTGCGGCCATCTAGGTGAGATACCCAGCTGCGGGGAATAGCAAGTGTCACATTACCAGGATTTACAGTAGGACAAGGTTAGCGCAAAACGTGGCGGTCCTCTCGCCACCAGCAATTTGGCCCATCAGCTTTAGCTGAAGTCTCTCCCGCTCCACACGCCCCTCCGGCACCGGATAGGCCACGCCGTCGGCCTGCAGTGCTCGGCGGCAGGTGGGCGGGCCTCTCGTCGCTCCGCCCCGTGACCCGCGCGCTTGCGGACGGGAGGCCAAAAGTCACAGGTAACGAAGGCGTCATGGCGGCTCTGTGTCGCACCCGTGCCGTGGCTGCCGAGAAACATTTTCTGCGAATGTTTCTCTTCTCCAGGACCGTCCGAGGAACAAGTACTGAGAGTGGCTCCGATAGCGGGAGTTCAGATTCCACGGAGCCTGGGACGCGCCCAGGCGGCTTCGCGAGCGCGTTACAGCGGCACTCGGAGCTGTGGCGGAAGGCGGAGCGCGGGCCGGTGAGAGGAGTTGCGGAAGCTACGCCGGCGACGCGGTGGGCGGGGCCGGGCGTCGAGGCGGGGCCGGGCGTGGAGGGTGGAGCCGGAGTGCGGGGAGGGGATGTTCTAGAGCTGGGCCGCGTTGTGGCTCAGTCCCTGGTTCGTGGTTGTTGATTTCGTTCCGTTCGTGGTATTGTAATAGGGTATTTGTGTGCTGGCCCGGCTGTGTCCACACTACATTGCGCGCGTCTTCCTGGGGCGAGTGTGGTGGGAGGGAAACCGGCAGAGTGCTGTCAGTGATGCGGTCTCAGGCGACTCCTGGGACTCGTACAGGGAGACGCAGGGCTCTGTTCAGTCTTGTTCTACACAGTAGCTCCAGCGTGGAGCTCGCTGGTGTACGAGGCTCTTCGTAAACGTCTAAGTCAATGCATAAGTGAATGAGAGAATTACTGTCTTTCTGAACTTGAGCAAGTGATGTAATCTGTCAGTGCTTCACTTTCCTTTTCTGTAAATGATCTCTTGTTAAAAAAAAAATGTATAATTTCCATCTGTCTCAGCCAATACTTTCGTAAAATACGGTAAAATTACTAGATAAATGAAATGGAGGAAATCGACATAAGTACAAGCCTGAGGTTTTTTATTATTGAATTCAGCAGACATGAAATTGGATTATAGGAGTATAAAAATAAATTCTCAATTTCTGCATTTATCTCCTTAAGGAGTGGTACCAACCAGTTCACAGACTGGCAGTGTTCTGGATTATAGGATCATTTTAGTAGTTCTTATTGTGAAAATTTTTCTAAAACCCAAGGATTAGAAGAAGCCTGGTGTATTAGTTTTCTGTTTTCTCTCCTAACAAATTACCACAAATTTAGTGGCTTAAAACAACCCAAACTAATCCGTTTTAGGGCTGTAGGTGAGAAGTTTGATGGGGGTCTCTCACTGAGCTAAAATCCAGGTGTTTGCAGAGTTGCTTTTTTTTTTTTTTTTTTTCTTTTTCTGTAGGTTCTGGGGAGAATCTGTTTTCTTGTTTGTTCTAGCTTGACTCATGGCCCAGTTTCACCATCTTCATAGCCAGCAACAATAAATTGAGCCCTTCTCACACCGCATCACTATGACAATCTCTCATACCTCCTTCTACTTGTGAGGTCTTTTGTGATTACATTGGGCCCACCCAGATAATCCAGAATAATTTTATTGTAAAGTCAGCTGATTAGCAACCTTAATTCTACCTGCAATTTAATTCCCCTTTGTCATGGAAAGTAATTTATTCACAAATTCTAGGCATTAGGATGTGGACTTCTTTGGGGTGGGGGTGTATTATTCTGTCTACCATGCCTGGAAGAGTCATAAAATCCTAACAGAATAGCTGTGACTGACCTGAAGCCATCTAAGGGATGGATTTTAGGTCCATCCTTGGTCTAGGTCTTTGAGGATTAAGCTCAGTAGGGCAGGAAACATAAATAAAATTCTGTGCTCTTTCTCCAAATATTTGTCTAGGAAAGGAATTTCTCTGTGTTTCTCACATTCCAAGAAATATCTCTTTCACCTTCGCCCTCACATACCATATTTTGAGCACCTTTGGAAGTCCCAGAAAATAATTCTCAATTGCTGAGTTAATTGTGGCAAGAATGAAAATTGTAGCATCACGTGTATATTAAGTGTTTGAAACTCAAAATCTCTCACACTTCAGGGTTTCACATGGTAAGCAGTAATAAATGTTTAATGAAGGAAACAACCAAGAAGAGTGATCAAGATTCCCTTTTCTTTCTTTTCCAAGACAGTTCCAATTGGGCTGCTCAGATTTTCCAGAAAGGTTGGGGAGTTTCCTGGCAGTCCCAGCACATCCATTAGATTTGTTCAGTCTAGCTCAGGCTGAAGGGAGTCTCCCTGGGCAGTTGTTCTCTACCTAACACAGGTTAGATAACATTCTGCTAGATGGGAAATAAATGTGTTTGGTTGTGATGTGTGGTTCACCTTTTCTTTTTCATAATTATTTGGTGTCTTGGTTTAATGGGCAAAAAATTCCCTTGGAAGAGGGTATCAAGAGGCTGGGTTGTCGTTTCCATTCTGCAAGTTCTTAGCCTTTATACATTTTTAATTACATGGACCGTTTTACTGATTCTTAATAGATACTGCTCATTGCTGTTGCTCCCTGGTCCAGGTCTTTATACACACTATGGAGAGTGTTATCTTTCTAAAGTTGGGCTCTATAGTCAGACTTAATGAAGTGATTTTTTTGCTTTCCTTGGGAATCTTGTAAACCTCTATTCACACTGCCTACAAGATTAAATATACATCTATCTGCCATGGCAGAAACCTACCACCATTTAGGACAAAGCTTAGGCTCAGTTTCAGGTTGCAGGATTCAGACACTGATTCTGCCATCTTACTGGCTGAGTTTGGGCAAGTTGCTTAGCCTATCTGAGTTTGCTCTTTTATCTCAAAGTGGAAGTAATACTCCAACTGGACTTATTGGGAAGTTTACATGAAATAATACATTTAAAGTGCTCTCAGTATATGCAGTGATGGTGTAGAGTAAGCTTTCATTCGATACATTTTAGTTTTTATGTGGCCCCAGCCATTTTTCTCCAGCCTCCTGCCTTACAGAGAATAGTTTCACAGAGATGCTTTCACAACTGCACAGTTCTTTGAATGAAATCCCACTGTTTTCTTAAATAATTACTAATAAACTTTAATTTTTCAAACCATACAGATATACCACTCTGTTGGGGGATGTTGATAATGGGGGACACTATGCATGTGTGGGGGGCAGGAGGTGTATGGGATATCTCTGTACCAAGCCTCTCAATTTTCTGTGAAATGCTCTAAACAATTAAGCTTTTTTTTTTTTTTAATGCGTGTAAGATGCTGTTTAAAAATGTAAGTAGGTATATGCTTCAACTAGAGGTTGAGCAGTACCATTTGAAGAGACAATAAAATCAAGTTTTTCACAGCAAAAACTCAAAAAACCACCAGAAAACAACTATGCACATGCCATTCTGTTTAATCCCCAATTTAAGGGCATGTGTGATCATTGATTTGTTAACTTGTGATGCCAGAGTAACTTGTGCACACTTTAGAATAAAGTTTTTCGTAACTTTTCTCCTGAATAGAGTGTAAGTTTCCGGAGGGCAGAGCTACTTTGTCTCTCTTGTTCTGATGTGTCCCCAGAACCTAGTACAGTTCTTGACCCGAGGCAGGCACTCAGTCAATATTTGCTGGGTTAGCACAGTTGGTTAGAGCGCAGTGTTACAATACCAAGGTCATGGGTTCAGATCCCCCTACCAGCCAGCTGCCAAAAAAAAAAAATTTGCCAAATGGTTGAATGAATGAATAGTACATATAGTGCATATTTGAACTTCAGTTATACCTGGTCTGTCTTTGAAATTGCAACCTGTGACTGCTGACAAACAACTGTACAAGTGAGAGTAGTACAGGAGCATATCAGTTAAATGTGCCTGTCCAGAATAATAATTGAGCAAAAAACAATTGTAAGAGTAAGAAGAAAACTGAAAATACATTAGTTTTAATTTTAGTGTTTGTGAAATTTTCAGTGCTTTTCTAACATATCTATGAAGAGGAATTTGAGCAGTTGTTAGGAGTTCATAGGGATTCAACTTGTGAAAATACTCACATTTTGAAGTTTCTGGATCTATTTAATTGAAGAGTATCTTGAGATTACAGGATGAATAAATACTTATTGTGTGATCAGGATTTTTGAAAAAAAATCGTTTATAGATTATAAAAATAATATTTGCTTACTTTAGAAAGAAAATTTAAATATCACTGAAGTTTTACTGTGCAAAAGCCCCTTTTACTTGTTCTTACTTTCTCAAGGCTGGAGAGTGTGTTTTATTATGTATACCTCCAGAGTTTCATATATATGTACATATAAATATGAACTAAGTATAGATATATATACTTAAAACACAAATTGGTTTATACTATAAGTACTATTTTGAACTATATTTTTGTTTAAGACTGTGAGCTCAGACAATCTTGGTTTAAATCCTGGTTCTACCATTTACTAGCTGTGTTTCCTTGGAAAATTACTTAATATCTCTGTATCTTCTTTTTCTTTTTTATAAAAGGAAATCCTGTGTCATAGGATTGGTATGAGATTAAATGAATTCATTATTTAAAGTTCATAGCACAAGTGCCTGATGCTTAATAAGTGCTTAGTATATTTTAGTTGCTGCTGCTGAAAATAGCTATTTTCACTTAAGTATAACTGGTATTTTTCCTTATCATTATATATGTATAATGCAAATACCTCATTAAAAAAATTTGCTTGGTATTCCACGGAATGGATGTAGCCTAATTTATTTAACCAGGAAGGCCTTCATTAATGAGCTTTGAGGTTGTTTCTTTCTTCCTTTTTTTTTTTTTTCCTAACACAGTGTTACAGTAAACATTTACATTTTTTGTATACTTATGGGGATACTCTCATAAGTATTTGTAGGTTATATGCTGGCTGAAAGTGTACACACAATTTGAGTTTTGATAGATACAGCCTGTTTGTACTAAACTCCATTTACAGTGCATGACAATGCCTGTTTCCTCACTCCCTTATCAACATGGTACTATTGGTGGATTTTCTTGATAACTGGACAACCAAAATAAAATATAGAAATCGGGAACTGGGGTTATTATCCCTTATCCCTGATTTCAGTTTTGATTTTTATGAAAACTGCATGTTCATTCACACTTTTTGACTTCATAATAAAGAGATGCTATCAATTTGAACTCAAAATACACTGTGTTATACATATCAGGGTTCTATGTAAGATTTCATTTGTAAAATGGTTTCTGCTTAAAATTTTTTTTGAAGGTAAAGTTTGCTGTTCCCTAAACAAAACATTATTTCTTTATCTTTGCTCTTTACCCTGGAATTAGCTTCCCTGCCTGCAAATTCCATTGTAAAAATCACCTCCTTTATTAGGCCTTTGTGATTTTTTTTTTAATTCTTTAAAAAGATCAACAAAATTTGCAAACCTTTATCAAGACTCAACAAGGAAAAAGAGAGAGAAGACTGAAATTACTAAAATCAGAAATAAAGCAGGGGCATGGTAGAGCAGTTGCTTCTTCATTACTCTTTAGTGGGCTTTGAAGAGAGAGACATCCTCTTCTTTATCCGGTCTCTGCTGGTGGCTCTCTTTGTGTCACTGCAGTCAGGTGTCTGGGCGTGGCCTGCAGGGTGGCTGTGGCTACTACTGTGGTGTTGAGCTGTTTTTGGCAGCAGCTGTGGCTGTGGTGGGTCACCCACGTGGAAGTGGTGTTTTTAGCATACTCCTTGCCTGTTTCTGGGAAGGGGATGCTGCTCTCAGCTTCTGCCTAGGACCTTGGGCATGTTCTGTTTCTTGCCTGCTTCCAGGAGGCAGGGGCTGCCCTCAGCTCCTGCCTCAGACCCCCAGGCCTTTGTGATCTTACCAGCAAGATGAAATTCCTTTTGAATGTCCTAGGTTTTGTTTTATACTAGTCATTTGTGAACCTGTTTTATCCTTTTTCTAGCTATAGTTTTTGGACATCAGTAATAATTTATTCACTCTTTTCATCTCTTGCATAATATTTTACACATAAATAGGGATTGAATATATTTTTGTTTATTTAAATTGGAATGAAACTTAGTTTGATTGTTGAATAAGTATAAATGAAAAATAACATCACAGATGGCCTGTTACTGGATTTAAAATATGTTTGCATAGTGATAAAAGTTCACGTTGTACCCATTGATTTAATTCTTATAGTCCTTAAAGTACAGACTTATGTGTATGTGGACCTCAGAAATAAGTGGTGTTCGGTAATAGCCAAGCAAATTATCCTTACAAAGAACTTTTCCCTGCAGCCAGTAATTTAATCAAGGGCAGTACATGATGAATTTCTTATCCTTATATTTTACTGAACTTACTAGATAAAAGGAACTGAAGTTAAAATGACATGTCACACCATTGTCCTGTATGGCGTTTGTTAGGTTCCATACTTACTCCATGCTCACTTATCCACTTCTCTTTTTGTTTGGTTCATTAGGTTTAATATTGGTTTATGCATCTAATTCTTCAACTCTTTTTTTTTTTTTTAGTGTAATGACCAAATCCTATTCATTTTTGTAACTAACATAGCACATACTTACTTATGTAGAGAGGACCTGGTAAATGTTTACTAACGATATTTTTAAAGTTAGATACCTTTTTCCCTCCTTTTTTTAAAAAAAATTATTTATTGTACATTTTATGAAGTATTTTCATCCTTTAAAAAAATATTTTGAAACCTTAATTCCTCTTATATTATTTGGACAGTATAGATTTGTAGAATCTGTTAAGCCAATTTGGAGCTGTGCTGTGGCATATAACCCATCTTATAACCACAAGGTGGCAATAGTTTAACAAAGAATTGGTGTTTCTGCTTTATAAATATTACTGTTTCTTTACAGCAGAGGGTGACATATAACTTTTCAGCACATTGAAAAAATGGCTTTCAGAGAGTTTTTGAAGTCACACAGTAGGACATTTTACTACATGAGCTTATTTATTTAAAATAGTGATGCTATAAGATGCTTTATAGTTTTACCATATTTTAGCAATGTAGTAGATAGATTTTATGCAGATATTTAAAACAATTGTTATTTTTCACTTTTTCATGAGTATTTCTTATTGATATTTTTTATTTCAAAATACTGGAATATTCCAGAGGGCAGAATATTTAAATGAGATATTTTGTCCTTTTAGAATACTGGAAAAATCCAAAATACAGTTTATTTAAAGGATTTGTTTCATAGAAGGGGGAAAAGTTCTTATTTTTAGTGTAAGTTTTAAGTTCACTAAATTCATATAGTAGCAAAACTATATAGTTTTACTTAACCTGTTGTTTTCTCACCATTTTTATATTGACAACTTTAAAAATTATACCAGCGTTTTAAAAATTATTTAATATGTAAAGGAATGTTGAAAATGATTCTGGTTTTAGCTACATATATATACCCACCAGTTTTTACATTATAGAATTCTAAGAGTATTATCTCTGAGTTAATGATAAAAATATTCTAAAATGTTGTATGGTTTCGCAGTCTAACATTTTCAAAGCATGTTTAGACGAAATGACCAGTTAATAAAAAAACATGAAAAAATGAATTGAGGAAGGTAGAATTCTCTTAGCAAAGTAGATTTTTATCAATGTAATATGCTTATAAGAAAAGATGCATATATTCAGTATGTATTTTGTACATTTGTAATTTGTTCATTTTCTAAAAGAAAAGATGCATATATTCAGTATGTATTTTGTTTTGTGGGTGGTCATATGATCTTATCATACCCCATCAGACTCTTTATTGACTTCCCAAGTCAGCGTTAGCTTTCATGATTCTTAACTCCCATTTTTGCTCAGAAATCTCACTCCCTTCTCTTAATGTGTTCAGGTATTGTTTCATTTTGTTTTTTTTAAAAAGGTTATATACATATATATTTTTTTTTTTAACCCAGGTGTATTGCTTCTAGTTCATTCATTTATTTATTCAAGGAACACCACTGAAGTATTAGTCCACACTTTTTCCTGTTGAAACTTCATCTATACAACCCATTGTTGAAACAGTCATGTGAAGACAAATACTTAGAAAACGGGCTCCGTTATTCACTACAACCATTTTTTTTAACTAAATTAGAATTTTTTAGTATTTGTCAAAATAAAGAATTGTTAAAGGTTATATTAAATTTTTCTGTTTTGATTACATTTGTTTTTATAGTCCTGTTTTTATAGATTATGGCCCTTAAATTTGTTTTTATCTGTTGGCATTAAATAACAGAAGAAATAAAGGAAACTAACCACGTTTGAGGGGATTTGGGAATAAAATCTTGATTCACTCTTGATTCAGTTTAGTTTCTGCCTCCCTTTTTAAAGTTTTGGGAATTCCACTGTTGGCAGCTGCCAGGCAATGAGTCAGTCTTGACACAGGCAGTTGTCGATCTAGGAGCTGGCAACTCAGCAAGTTGAGCCATTTGGGTTCTCTCTGGGGAGGTGAGTGCACACTGGGAGCTGGGTATCTACTGGGGTAGAGGGTATTTATCCTATCCCAAAGAAATGGAAACTTATGTTCATATAAAAACTTGTACACAAATGTTCATAGTAGCTTTATTCGTAATAGCCCCAAACTGGAAACAGCCCAGATGTCTCCCAGCTGGTGAGTAACTAAACAAACTGTGGTATGTCTTTATCATGGAGTACTACTTAGCAATAAAAAGTAATGAGTGATTGATACACACAACAATTTGAAAGACTCTCAAGGGAATTAGGCTGAGTGGAAAAAAAGCCAATCCCAAAGGGTTGTGTACTGTGTGATTCCATTTATATCTTGAAATGACAGAATTATAGAGATGGAGGACAGATCAGTATTTGCTAAGAGTTAGGGACTGAGGGAAAGAGGGTAGGTTGAAAGTTGTAGAAGAACAACATGAGGAGGGATCCTTGTGGAAGTGGAGCTGTTCTGTATCTTGTCTGTGGTGGCAAATACAGGAACCTACATAAATGATAAAATTGCATAGAACTAAATACACACATACAAAGGGTTACGTGTAAAACTGGTGAAATCTGAGTAAGATCAGTGGATTGTATCAGTGTCAATTTTCTAGTGACATTATACTGTAGTCTTAAAAGATGTTATCATTGGGGGAACTGGGTAAGGGTACAGGGGATCTCTGTGTATTATTTCTTATAATTGCATGTGCTCAAAATAGGAAGTTTAATCTTTTTTAAAAAAGGATTATTTCACTAGTCTGTTAGGCCCAGCACTTTTAAGACCAGTGAATTCCATAAGCATGAGCCCATTACCCCACATTATTTCCTGTGAAATGATTTTTTTGTTGTTGTTAGAAGCAATGCTGTGTGGAATATCATGACAGTGAATAAGAGATTCCATTAAATTCATGGATGGTGGTTTTGGTAGAATCATTGTGGGCAGGTAAGGCAAGTTTATATTCAGAATGTATCAGTTCTAGTGTTAATATGTCACTATCCATTTTTCTGTATGGAATGAGTTGGTGAGATCAAACCTGCCACAAGGTGGCAGGCTGGTCTTCCCATGGAATGATTGGAGGCTTAGTGTTGGCCTCTGATGCTGGCAGATTGGTTATTTAATAGGGGATGTAGCCAGATCAACCTGGGTAAATAGAAGTCAATGTTTCTCAATCCATGCATAACCTTCAACTCACAAAAATGCAGGGGCCTGCCATATTGGTAAAATTTCTAGGTGGCCAGTGGTCTAGAGTATGTTGAGATACCCTTCTTACCACTAAGACGGAGTGACATCCTTGCTGCCATGGTCACTTTGTTCTTGAACCCTTTGGGGACAGACAGAAGTGGCTGGGGAAAGAGGTTGACTTATTTTCAAACGACTGGTTTTCTTGTCCACCTGATTATTAAGATTTCTTTTCTGCTGAAGAGGTCGTTATTCACATGTGACTCATTTATGTTCTCTGTGCCCATTCAGAGAGGTCTTTCCACATATCTCTTTCCCAGACCTTGTCACCTATTTTCCTTTTTTTTTTTCTGTGACGGGTAAGGGGATCATAACCCTTGGCTTGGTGTCGCCCGCACCGCTCAGCCAGTGAGCGCACCGGCCATCCCTATATAGGATCCGAACCTGTGGCCTCGGCGCTCCCAGCACCGCTGCGCTCCCAGTGCCGCACTCTCCCGAGTGAGCCACGGGTTCAGCCCTTGTCACCTATTTTCTAATTATGTTTCTTCTAAATCCCTGACCCTCCAGCAATATCATTAGCCATTTTCCACAAATCAATATAGGTCCATACTTTAGGCCATCTCTCCTTTAGGCAAAACGATCATTCAGGTGTACTGCTCAAAGTTCTGCCAACTGGGAGGCTGTTCTTTACCACTGTCCTTCAGGGCCACCCTGGTTTTGCACTGTAATTCACTTGTAGAGGTCTGTCAAAGTCTCTGTTCTCTATCTCCATCTGCTACAGACACTTCCAAGCACCACTGCATCTACCAGCTCATACAACCCAAGAAGTAGAGTAGCTTGTTTGGAGCCTGGACCATTTGCAGAGCCTTATCTTGTTCTGGGGCCCAGTCAAAACTGACAACTTTTGAGATACTGGGTAAAAGGGTTGGAGAATCATATCCGAATAAGGTATATATTTGTTGCCTCCAAAATTCAAGGAGAAACACTAGGCATTGTGCTTCTTTACCACTAGTAAGAAGGGATATCTCAACATGGCCCAGACCACTGGCCTGTAGGACTTTCACCAAGGTGGGATTTATGTCCCATCTTCTGTCACACATGTGTTTTACTATGTGTTTATAGTAGTTGCTACTTCCTGCCTACAGGTTCAATCAACATTTGTAATGGACCTAGCATGGTGTCCAGTGGAACAGAGTGGCAATCCAAGTCCCTGTTCACTGCATTATTACACAGAACTGTAGAACTGATATAACCCTGAGGTTCATGGTCTTTACTAGCAGGCCTAGGAAAAAAAACACTTGCCAGATCAATAATTGTATACCGGATGCTAGGGGATATTTGGTTTGCTCCAGCCATGAAACCATATCTGCAACAACAGCTGTAATTGGAGTTACCACCTGCTTAAGTTTATGATAATAAATTGTCATTCTCTAAGACCTGTCTGTTTCCTTTTTTTAAAATTTATTTATTTATTTATTTTTTAAATTTTATTTTGTCGATATACATTGTAGCTGATTATTGCTCCCCATCACCAAAACAGACCTGTCTGTTTCCTGCAGTGCCAGATAGGCAAGTTGAGTGGGAATGTGGTAGGAATCACAGCCCTTACATCTTCTAAGTCCCTACTGGTAGTTGTACTAATTGCTGCAATATCTCCAGGAATGTATATTCTTTTGATTTACTTGTTTGGTAGATAGGGGAAGTGCTTGTCTTCCTCTTGGCCTTTCCTACCTTAATAGTCCTCAGGCCACAGATAAGAAACCAAAGTGGGAATTCTGGCAGTTGGTGAGTATACCTGTTCCAATTGTACATTCTAGAACTGGGGAGAATACCACAGAGTGGGTTCATTAGATGGACCTGCCTGAACTAAAACTACATTACAGAGTGACCTCTGTAAGCCCCTGTTCTGACTGGTAGCAAATTGGATTTCCAAGAATTAGTGTCAGTTCAGATAATCCCTAACAAGTCTGATTATTTTCTCTTCCCCAGTGGACAGTCACCCTGGTAAATAGCCACAGCTCCCTTGGTAGAGCTAGAAGGAAGATTGATGCTACAAGTTTTTGCCCATGTAGGAGGATCCTTTGACCTCCTCTTCACTCAAGGGACTGAAGGTCTGGGAATTGATTCAAGTTTGGATATTGGTTGAGGGGCCATTACATTTATTTGTGGTGATTTCAGTTAGATTTCTGTTCACTAGAACTAAAGTTTTTCCATCTATTTCATTTCTCGGGGTACCACAGTCAACCAGCCAAAGATCTCTACAAGTCACACTATACTGATTACTGCTTAGGCTCTGCTGCCTTATGATAACCATGCCTCCCATGCTTTTGGCTCTTAAGTGCCGACTTGAATCCTGCCACTTCAGGGCCTCATCATCTCCATTGAATTCAGGGAGCCCTTTTTGGCAGCAGTTCCTACTGTCATTCCTGGCTTATGGAGATTAGCCACCACACAGCTCTTCAAGAATGCTGGGCTCCCCACACAAATGCACTTATCTTTGGTGAAAGGAGTGTCTTACACATCCTCCTGGAGGACATAGTAAGGGGTAGGTGAGTAGGTTATAAATAATAAATCTACTCCAACATTCTGTTCTCTTCAGTCCTTTGGATACCTTACTCTATGGTACTAAGGAAGTATTTCAACTTCACTTAGTGTAATATGTCTTTGGGTTCCGGTTTCACTCAGCCAACTAAGCAAACTATTAAAAGCCACTCCCAGCCACTTAAATTAATAGAATATATCAAAAATCTGTTTCACGAGCCTATATTAATAAAATTTGGCTCAAGGCAACACTATTTTCCTCTCACCATAATTCAGTACTCTTGGGATCCATTCCCATACGTATCCCCAGTTTCTGTTGATATAAATGGGTAAAATTATACAGTTCTTTTGTTGTGTATTGTACCTCCTCATGGACTACACTTTGGGTCTCACCCTTGGGAGTCTCTGAGACTTGTGTTTGGTTATAGGTCTAGAACAGAGCTATCTAATAAGAACTTTCTGTGATGATGGAATGCCCTATAATGTGCTGTTTGCATATAGCTATTGAGCATTTGAAATTTGGTAGTGCAACTGAGGAAATGAATTTTAAATTTTATTTAATTTTTATTATTTTATATATATATATATATATATATATACACACATATTTTTTTTTTTTTTTAAGAGATGACCAGTAAGGGGATCTTAGTCTTTGACTTGGTGTTGTCAGCACCACGCTCTCCCAAGTGAGCTAACTGGCCATCCCTATGTAGGGATCTGAACCCATGGCCTTGGTGTTATCAGCACTACACTCTTCCAAGTGAGTCACGGGCCAGCCCTTAATTTTTATTAATTTAAAATTAATTTAAATAAACACATGTCAACTGGGTACCATAGTGTTTTGCTTTATTTTATTTTATTTTTATTTTTATTATTTTTTTTAATTTTTATTTTGTCGATATACACTGTGGCTGATTATTGCTCCCCATCACCAAAACCTCCCTCCCTCCTCCCTCCCCCCCAACAATGTCTTTTCTGTTTGCTTGTCGTATCAACTTCAAGTAATTGTGGTTGTTATATCTTCTCCCCCCCCCGTTTTGTGTGTGTGTATGTGTGTGTGTGTGTGTGTGTGTGTGTGTGTGTGTGTGTGTGTGTGTGAATTTATATATTAATTTTTAGCTCCCACCAATAAGTGAGAACATGTGGTATTTCTCTTTCTGTGCCTGACTTGTTTCACTTAATATAATTCTCTCAAGGTCCATCCATGTTGTTGCAAATGGCAGTATTTCATTCGTTTTTATAGCTGAGTAGTATTCCATTGTGTAGATGTACCACATTTTCCGTAGCCACTCATCCGATGATGGACATTTGGGCTGGTTCCAACTCTTGGCTATTGTAAAGAGTGCTGCGATGAACATTGGGGAACAGGTATACCTTCGACTTGATGATTTCCATTCCTCTGGGTTTATTCCCAACAGTGGGATAGCTGGGTCGTATGGTAGATCTATCTGCAATTGTTTGAGGAACCTCTATACCATTTTCCATAGAGGCTGCACCCTTTTGCAGTCCCACCAACAATGTATGAGAGTTCCTTTTTCTCCGCAACCTCGCCAGCATTTATCGTTCAGGGTCTTTTGGATTTTAGCCATCCTAACTGGGGTTAGATGGTATCTCAATGTGGTTTTGATTTGCATTTCCCGGATGCTGAGTGATGTTGAGCATTTTTTCATATGTCTGTTGGCCATTTGGATATTTTCCTTAGAGAAATGCCTACTTAGCTCTTTTGCCCATTTTTTAATTGGGTTGCTTGTTTTCTTCTTGTAAAGTTGTTTGAGTTCCTTATATATTCTGGATATTAATCCTTTGTCAGATGTATATTTTGCAAATATTTTCTCCCACTCTGTTGGTTGTCTTTTAACTCTGTTAATTGTTTCTTTTGCTGTGCAGAAGCTTTTTAGTTTGATATAATCCCATTTGTTTATTTTTCCTTTGGGTGCCCGTGCTTTTGGGGTCGTATTCATGAAGTCTGTGTCCAGTCCTATTTCCTGAAGTGTTTCTCCTATGTTTTCTTTAAGAAGTTTTATTGTTTCAGGGTGTATATTTAAATCCTTAATCCATTTTGAGTTGATTTTAGTATACGGTGAGAGGTATGGATCTAGTTTCATTCTCCTGCATATGGATATCCAGTTATCCCAGCACCATTTGCTGAAGAGGCAGTCCCTTCCCCAGTGAATAGGCTTGGTGCCTTTGTCAAAGATCAGCTGGCAGTAAGTGGGTGGGTTATTTCTGGATTCTCTATTCTATTCCATTGGTCAGTGTGTCTGTTTTTATGCCAGTACCATACTGTTTTGGTTGTCATAGCTTTGTAGTATAGCTTAAAGTCAGGTAGTGTTATGCCTCCAGCTTTATTTTTTTTGCTCAGCATTGCTTTGGCTATTCGTGGTCTTTTATTGTTCCATATAAATGTCTGGATAGTTCTTTCCATTTCTGAGAAAAATGTCTTTGGAATTTTGATGGGGATTGCATTGAATTTTTATATCACTTTGGGTAGTATGGACATTTTCACTATGTTGATTCTTCCAATCCAAGAGCATGGGATATCTTTCCATCTTCTTGTATCCTCTCTAATTTCTCTCAGCAGTGGTTTGTAGTTCTCATTATAGAGATTTTTCACCTCCTTGGTTAACTCAATTCCTAAGTATTTTATTTTTTTGGTGGCTATTGTAAATGGGCAGGCTTTCTTGATTTCTCGTTCTGCATGTTCACTATTGGAGAAAAGAAATGCTACTGATTTTTGTGTGTTGATTTTGTATCCTGCTACTGTGCGGAAATCATTTATCAATTCCAAGAGTGTTTTTGTGAGGTTTTAGGCTGTTCGATATATAGGATCATGTCATCTGCAGACAGGGACAGTTTGACTTCATCTTTTCCAATCTGGATGCCCTTTATTTCCTTCTCTTCTCTGATTGCTCTGGCTAGTACTTCCAACACTATGTTGAATAGGAGTGGTGAGAGTGGGCATCCTTGTCTAGTTCCTGTTCTTAAAGGAAAAGCTTTCAGCTTTTCCCCATTCCGGATGATATTGGCTGTAGGTTTGGCATATATGGCTTTAATTATGTTGAGATACTTTCCCTCTATACCTAACTTATAGAGGGTCTTTGTCATGAATGAGTGCTGAACTTTATCAAATGCTTTATCAGCATCTATAGAGATGATCATATGGTCCTGGTGTTTGAATTTATTGATATGGTGTATCACATTTATTGATTTGCGTATGTTGAACCAACCTTGCATCCCTGGGATGAATCCCACTTGATCGTGGTGAATAATTTTACGTATGTGTTGCTGTATTCTGTTTGCTAATATTTTAGTGAGGAATTTTTCATTTATATTCATCAAGGATATCGGCCTGTAGTTTTTTTTTTTGGTTATGTCTTTACCTGGCTTTGGTTATGTCTTTACCTGGCTTTGGTTATGTCTTTACCTGATACCTTGGTATCAGGATGATGTTTGCCAATTCCAATTGGTCTAGAGTCTTGTTTAGATCTTGTGTTTCTCTACTGATTCTTTGCCTAGATGATCTGTCTAATATTGACAGTGGGGTGTTCAGGTCCCCTGCTATTATGGTATTAGTGTCTATTTCCTTCTTTAGGTCTAATAGAGTTTGTTTTATAAATCTGGCTGCTCCAACATTGGGTGCGTACATATTTATGATTGTTATGTCTTCTTGATGGATCAGTCCTTTTATCATTAAGTAGTGTCCCTCATTGTCTCTTTTTATGGTTTTTAGTTTAAAGTCTATTTTGTCAGATATAAGAATAGCTACTCCAGCTCGTTTTTCTTTACTGTTTGCATGGTAAATCTTTTTCCATCCTTTCACTCTTAGTCTATGTGAATCTTTATGGGTGAGGTGGGTCTCTTGTAGGCAGCATATAGTTGGGTCCTCCTTTTTGATCCAATCAGCCAGTCTGTGTCTTTTGATTGGGGAATTTAAGCCTTTTACATTAAGAGTTGTTATTGAAAGGTGTTGATTTATTCTTAGCATTTTATTGGTTGTTTGGTTGTCTTAGGTGTCTTTTGTTCCTTGCTTTCTGATTTACTGTTTGTTTTCTGTGTTTGTTGGTTCCTTAGGTTGTAGATAGCATTTTTGTTTGATTGTTTTCTCTTTGTGAATGCCATTTTTATTATACTAGTGGGTTTTGATTTTTCTTGGGTTTTTATGGCAGTGGTAGTTATTTTTCAGGAACCAAACCCAGTACTCCCTTGAGGATTTCTTGTAAGGGTGGTCGTGTGGTAGTGAACTCCCGCAGTTTTTGTTTGTTTGAGAAATATACTATTTGCCCTTCATTTTGGAAGGATAGCCTTGCAGGGTAGAGTATTCTTGGCTGGCAATCTTTGTCTTTTAGTATTTTGAATATATCATCCCATTCCTTTCTAGCTTTTAGGGTTTGTGATGAAAAGTCTGATGTTAGCCTGATTTGGGCTCCCTTATAGGTGATTTGACGCTTCTCTCTTGCAGCTTTTAAGATTCTCTCTTTGTCTCTTGAGTTTTGCCAATTTGACTATAACATGTCTTGGAGAAGGCCTTTTTGTGTTGAATATGTTTGGAGATCGTTGAGCTTCCTGGATCTGAAGATCTGTGATTTTTCCTATACCTGGAAGTTTTCTGCCACTATTTTGTTGAATATGTTTTCAATGGAATCTCCATTTTCCTCCCCTTCTGGAATACCCATGACTCGGATATTTGAGCGTTTAAGGTTGTCTCATATCTCTCTCAGATTTTCTTCCATGTCCTTGATTCTTTTTTCTTTCTTTTTGTCTGCTTGTGTTATTTCAAACAGCCCATCTTCAAGTTCAGAGGTTCTCTGTTCAACTTCGACAAGCCTGCTGGTTAAACTCTCCGTTGTGTTTTTTATTTCGCTGAATAACTTCTTCAGTTCAGCAAGTTCTGCTACTTTTTTTTTCAGGACATTGATTTCCTTGTACATTTCCTCTTTCAGGTCCTGTATACTTTTCCCCGTTTCATCATGATGTCTAGCTGAGTTTTCTTGTATCTCATTCAGTTTCCTTAGAATTATCACTCGAAATTCCTTGTCAGTCATTTCAAGGGCTTCTTGTTCTATAGGATCTAGAGTTTGAGATTTATTAACTTTTGGTGGTGTACTTTCTTGATTTTTTGTATTTCTGGTATCTTTTTTTTGATGTTTATTCATTGTGGTAGGGGGTTTCACAGTCCACTGGTTTGAGACTATTGACTAACTAAGATGTTGCTGTGGTTTCCAATTTCATATGGCTACCTCCGTGACTGCTCAGTTGGCCTCTAGTGCCTTGTGTGTATGGTTGCCTCGGGTCTTGGGCCTCTCCGGGGAGCCACCTTTCTGGTCCGCTTGGACTCTGCTGGGCTGCTGGATCACGTACCATAGGGTGTGTGATCTCTGTTGAGCTTTCACTTCCCGTGCAGGACTTCTCCCTGTTCCGTGTGCTCTGGCCCAGGCTGTTGGATTGTGCGGTGGCGACCCCACAGGGTGTGTGGTTTTTATCGAGTCTCCACCTCCCTGGCCGCCCGTCTCCCCACTCTGTGCGCACTGGGCTGGGCTGGGACGTGTCTTCTGCAACCCTCGTCTATCAGCTGGGCCTTCAAGACCCTGCCCGGCACCGCCTCGCCCAGGAAGTCTACCGGGTTTCTGGTAGGCACAGACGACCGGTCGCTCTGGGTGCCTTTGTAGCACTGTGTAGATCTTTCTCGGGACTTGTTCACCTTTATATCCCCCCGGTATGGACTGAGTCTAGCGCCTGCCTGCAGCCAGCTCTCCGGCAGATTCAAACGGACTTGGGAACTCTCCTACCACACTGTTCCCAACCAGAAATTGGTTAGGCGTTTTTCCAAACAGGTGGCCGCAGAGATGGTATCTGCCTCCCAGTAACAGGGAGTTTACCAGGGCCGGAGTCCAGGGTGTGGTGGAGTGACAGTCGGGCCCACCCGTACTTCCTTGCCCTCCCAATACTGGCCGGGGACGCCCCATGCCACCAGCCCCACCAGAGAACCGCAGAGGGAGTGGGGGGGGGGGGGCGGCCCGCAGGCCCCGGGAAGCCCTGCGCAGGGGCAAGCAAGTGGGAAGGCTCAGTGAGTAACCGTGCGGAGCCGGGCCGGAGCTGCCAGCACCTGGGAAAATGGACGCAGCTCTGGGGTGGTGAGTGAACCGGTGATGTAGGCGGAAGCCGGGTGGGCGTCAGCCCCCCAAGCAGGGCTGGGCCAGGGGTCGCTCACAGGGCTGTGCCAGGTCGGGCACTCACTCTCTGCCTCTGGTTTGTCGCCTTCCCCGTTCTCGGCCGCTGCCGCCTCGGGCTGTTCAGTCTCGGCGCGCTCGGGCGTTCCCAGGAATCTTCTTTTATGCTGGCCTGAAACCTCGAATCCTGAATAGGGCAGCTGGCTGCCTTCAGCGCCGCCCCGGCCTCTGGGATCCTGTCTGCATCCACAGCAGCCCTGGCGCCGTGTTCCCTGTTTAGAGACTCGCTTTTGCAGCTAAGAAACAGTTCTTTTCCTGCTCCATACTTCAAAGCTGTTGCCTGTAAATGAGGCAGCCTCTCCTGCCGGGGGCAAAGTGGCGGTCAGCCCCCACGACCGGCCAGCAGCAGCAGTCCTCCCTTAAGAGATGGTGAGAGGAAGGTCCACAAGTTTCCCGGCTGCCTGAGGCCCAGTGGCTGCCTTTTCTACCTCAGCTTGAAAAACCATCTTGAAAAACCATCTTGAAAAACCCCTCACGACCTGGGTACCGTATTGAACAATGCAGGTTTAGAATCAATGAGAAGTTATAGAGGTGAGTACTTAGGAGGGTCAACTGTTTCTTGCAACTACCTGAGGGTGGACCATTGCAGATTCTTCAGGAAAGGGGAGACTAACCTCCTCAGATTGGGGTGGAAGAACTTCTTTTATTGGCAGAGGACACTCAACAGAATTGAGGGGTTTAAAGTCTCCGGCTTCATCAAAATCTACCCATATGATCTTATTCCAGTTTTCGGGATCCAATGCCTTCCTCATCAATGATCTAACATTAACATTAGAGAACCCTCAAAATTGGGAATTCAGTTTGCATTGTCATTCAGCTGTTTTCAGGATTAGATTTTGGGGTTTTTTTTTTTTAAGAAATCTCAGGCCTGTGCCTAATAGAGATAAAGATTTCTTTTAGGACTGTTGTGGATATATTCGAGTTCCTTACATTGAGCTTTAGCTGGAAATTTTAAGTCCTGAGGTTATCATTTCCAGTGCACTTAACAGAAAACAACCAATACTTCTATACTTCTGTATTTTGACCTAGTTGATCTGGGGCAGCAAATAGAATACTTGCTCACCACGAAGCCTTTCCTTCTATGGGCACTTGGTTATAGCTGTCTCCAGGTGTTAATTAAAAAACCGCTTTGCCATTGCATACTATGGACTACCAGTGCCCCTTATCACTGGAAATAGGATCATTAATGCCTTTATATTGAATCAATTTAGGAAACCAACCTCAGATAACCCAGAATTAATTCAGGCCAACCCATCTTAAGGTTCTATTCCCCTGTAACCGTTTTGGTAGTCTCATCTCCTTGTGTTTAGCTTTACACTAGGGACTTTTCATGATGTCTATTTATGAGCCAGTTCCTGTCTTGGACATTTTTTCCAGATATTATTTATAAGTGTTGCCCCTGTGTTTTTATTGTGCAGGGTTAGAATAAGTAGAAGTAGGAGTAGGTAGCAGTAGTGTTTTATATCAGATCTCTGAAAGAATTTTTTGACTGTTATGTTTGTTAAACATGGAAATGTGGATAGTGTAGAGAGGGATGATATCCATAGATAGGATAAAAATTGATTTCCAGAATTTTTTTTTTAGAATAGTAAATACACCAACCCTATTTTTTAGTATGTCTTTCAGGAACCAAAATTATATATTTATGTAACTTTTTTTAGTAGTGAACAAGACAGACATCTCGTTCATCTTGAAGTATAGCAAGGAAGATCAACATTTAATAATCAAATTTTAAATGTGATGAGTGTTATTAACGTAATTCTGTAGCACCAACTGAGTTATATAGGATCCTAGAGCAAGACATTTAATCTAGTTTTAGAAGTGTTCTATTTCCCAGAATAGTTGGAAATAAAATTGCCTGTCTCTACCTGCGTGTCTTAGCTTTTAGTTAGAAAACTTGTCTTATTAGAATACCCTTGCATGTACTACAGTACTATTTATTATATAAATTTTAAAGCATTCTCACATGCAAACATTTTAAAGGGTGTAGTAAAAATACATGTGAATAGAAATTCCAGTGTTTTCTTCTTTTATCCTGTGGGTTATCATGTGGATCACCACTCTTTTATACAATCTGTCCTCTTTTCTTCAGGCCTGCTCTGTAGATTTGTATTCCTTGGCCCCAAGTCTCCTCTGTTTTTGTGAACAGTCTCTGCTTCATCCTTCGCTACAAGTATTTCTTGCTTGCTTTGTTGATTCTCTTGATAACACTACTTTCTTTCTGGCCTTCCCTCATACAGGTTGTGATGGGTCTCAAGAGTTAGAGAAGAAAAAGAGTCATGTTGGTTCTTGCTTCTTAGTACCATTCCAGATTACTGTTCTTTTAGAAATACTTGAAAGGGATCCTTCATAGACATCTTCTCTATTCTTTCAATTTTTTCTTCAGCATCTGGCTCACAGCTTTTCTCTTTTCCTCCTCATACTTACCATCCTCATTGACTTCAGCCAGTACTGAAGATGACTTTACCAGTACTTTGGCCACTTAATTTTTTTGTATATTAACCTCATATCCTGCAACCTTGCTATAATCACCTTGCTTATTAGTTCTAGGAGTTTTTTTGTGGATTCTTTAGATTTTCTACATAAATGATCATGCCATCTGCAAAGACATGTTTTATTTCTTTCTTCCCAATGTGTATACCTTTTATTTCTCTTTCTTGTTTTACTGCATTAGCTAGGATTTCCAGTATGATGTTGAAAAGTAGTGGTGAGAGGGTACATCCTTGCCTTGTTCCTGAGCTTAGTAGGAAAGTTTCATGGTTCTTCTCATTAAGTATGATGTTAGCTGTAGATTTTTTGTAGATATTCTCTACGAAGTTGAGGGAATTTCCCTCTATTCCTAGTTTACTGAGAGTTTTTATTAATGGGTGTTGGATTTTTGTCAAATGCTTTTTCTGCAATTATTGATAGAACCATGTGCTTTCTCTTCTTTTAGCCTATTGATGTGATGTATTACGTTAATCGATTTTTGAATGTTGAACCTGGCATAAATCCTACTTGGTTGTGGTGTGTAATTATTTTTATATGTTATTGGATTTGATTACTAATATTTTGTTGAGAATTTTTGCGTCTATGTTCATGTGACATATGGTCTGTAGTTTTCTTATAATGTCTGTGTGATTTTGGCATCAGGATAGTTCTGGCCTCATAGAATGAGTTAAGAAGTTTTCTTTCTGCTTCTGTTTTCTGAAAGAATGTGTAGAGAATTGGTATAATTTCTCTTTTAAATGTTTGGTAGAATTCACTAGTGAACCCATCTGGACCTATTGCTTTCTGTTTTAGGAAAGATCTTAATTATTGATTCAGTTTCTTTAATAGACATAAGGCTATTCATATTGTCTATTTCTTCTTGTGTGCGTTTTGGCAGATTGTGTCTAATAGGGAATTGGTCTGTTTCAAATTTGTGGGCATAGAGTTGTTAGTATTACTTTATTATCCTTTTAATGTCTGTGGAATCTGTAGTGATGCACCCTCTTTTCCTTTCTTATATTAGTAATTTGTGTTCTCTCTTTTTTTCTTAGCTTGGCTAGAGGCTTATCAATTTTATTGATCTTTTCAGATAACCCACAGTCTTTGTTGATTTTTGTTGTTGATTTCCTTTTTTCAATTCTGTTCCTTTCTGCTCTAATTTTTATTCTTTTCTTTGCTTACTTTGTATTTAATTTACTCTTTTTCTAGTTTCTCAAACACGGGTGATTGATTTTAGAGCTTTCCTCTTTTCTAATTTTTGTATTCAATGCTATAAATTTTCCACTAAGCTCTACTTTCACTGCACAAATTTTGATAAGTTTTGTTTAATTTTTATTTAGTTCAAAGTATTTTTAGATTTCTTTTGAGATTTATTCTTTGATACATGTGTTATTTAGAAGTGGGTTATTTACTCTCCATGTACTTTGGGATATTTGAGCTATCTTTCTGTTAGTGATTTCTAGTTTAATTCCATTGTAGTCTGACAGCAGACATTATAGAATTTCTGTTCTTTTAAATTTGTTAAGGTGTGTTTTATGGTCCAGGATGAAGTCTGTTTGGTGAATGTTCCATGTGAGCTTGAGAAGAATGTGTATTCTACTGTTGATGGATGAAATAGTTTATAGATATCCATTATATCCAGTTGATTTATGGTGTTTTTGATTTTCTTATATATCCTTACTGATTTTCTGCTGGATCTCTCCATTTCTGATAGAAGGGGGTTAAAATCTCCAACTGTAATAATACATTCATCTATTTTTTCTTGCAGTTCTGGAAATTTTTGCCTCATGTATTTTGACTGTTGTTAGGTATGTACACATTGAAGATTATGTCTTATTGGAGAATTGGCCCCTTTATCATTAACAATTTTTTTTTTATCATGAGTAAACTTACCTGTTAGATTAGTTAAGAAAAAGAAAAAGAAATGGTTTTATTTTACCTTCACTTATTCCTTCTCTGTTCTTCCTTTCTTCACATAGATCTGAGTTTTTGACCTTTATAATTTTCCTTTTCTCAAAATAATTTATTTTATCATTTCTTGCAAGGCAGATCTGCTGGCAACAAAATTCCTCAATTTTTGTTTGTCTGAGAAAGCCTTTATTTCTCCTTCAGTTTTGAAGGATAATTTCTCAGGGCATGAAATTTTAGGTGGGTGTTCTTTTTCTCTTAATATTTTAGATATGCGACTCTACTCTTCTTGCTTGCATGGTTTCTGAGAAGAAGTTGGATATATAATTCTCATTATTACTCTTTTTTTGACAGCTGGTCAGTATGGGGATCCAAACCCTTGACCCTGGTGTTACAAGGCTGTGCTCTAACCAACTGAGCTAACCAGCCAGCCCAATAATTCTTCTCTTTGATTTTCTATAGGTAAGGTGTTTTTTTCCCTTGGGCTTCTTTCAGGATTTTTTATCTTTGATTTTCTGTAGTTTGAAAATAATATGCCTAGGTGTAGTGCTTTTTGCCATTTATCCCGCTTTGTGTTCTCTGAGATTCTTGGATCTATGGTTTGGCATTTGACAATAATTTGGAGAAATTCTCAATCATTATTGTTTCAAATATTTTCTTCTGGTCCTCTCTTCTTCTTTTGGAATTCCCATTATGTGTAGCTTACATTTTTTGTCTTTTTTCTCTTTGCTTTTCACTTCTGGCAGTTTCTATTGAGATATCCTTAAGATCAGAGATTCTTTCCTCAGCTGTGTCGAGTCTACCAGTAAGCTCATCGAAAGCATTCTTCATTTTCATTACAGTGTTTTTAATCTCTAGCATTTCTTTTTGGCTCTTACCTAGAATTCTCATCTTTCTGCTTACATTGCCCATCTGTTTTTGCATGCTGTGTACTTTGTCCATTAGAGGCCTTTGCATCTTAGTCATAATCGTTTTAGATTTCTGGTCTGATAATTCTAGTATCCCTGCCATAACTGAGTCTGGTTCAGATGCTTACTCTGTCTCTTCAAACTGTTTTTTTTTACCTTTTTATATGTCTTGTAATTTTTTTCTTGATAGCTGGACATGTTGTACTGGATAAAAGGAACTATTGTAAATAGCCATTTAGTAATATGGTGATAAGGTATCAGGGGATGGGAAGTGTTCTGTAGTCCTTTGAGTAGGGCTCTGTCTTTTAGTAAGCCCGTGCCTCTGGTCCCTGAACTTCACTCATGCTTCTCAGTCCCCAACCCCTTTTGGTGGGACAGGATGGCTAGAGCCAGGTGGAGTTGGGTATTTCTCTTCCCCCAGGTCCGTTAGGCTCGGATAAAACCCCGGCAGGTTAGGCTCTGGTTAAACTTTCTCCTGAGGACAGATCTTGTTGAATAGAACAGAATGCTCTGGTGTATTTAAAAATTGTTCCTTTTTCCTGAAGCACAGGGGATTTTGCCCTTATGTTCTCTGTAAGAACCAGGTCATGCTCCTGGAGATGAAACTCGCAAAAATGTAGGAGACCCCCATGACTGGGTCCCCCTGGAATTTTTAATTCTGAGACTTGTCTACACTGAGCCTCCAGCAATTCTCAGGTGTTGCTACGCACTGGTTCCTAAGGAGGTTTGTGTTTTGAAGTTTGTGCTTTGACCAGCAGTGTTCTCTGCATTTGCCTCTCTCTCCAAATTTGGGGGCAGCAGTTTGCTCTGTGACCTCTACCTCTTAGATGGATCTAAGAAGAATTGTTGATTTGTTAGCTGTTTGCTTGTTGTTAGGAAGAAGCAGCAAGAAAACTGAAAGTCACCATGCAGTTTTTCAATATCATATTCTAAGACCTTCATTTCCACTTTCCTTCACTTGCAGGTTACCGTAATTTGTATATCATTATCACTTCGAACTGTCTTATCTTCTAGTTCTAAAACTCCAGAGCTCTTTCTTGGACCACAGTTTTACCCTCACCATGTTCTCGTTCCTTAATCACACCTTTCTCTGCCAACTTACCAACTTTTCTCTGGGACTACTTTCATAATCAGTCTGGAACTACTTGGTGATCATTCCAAAAGTCTAGAATCTCTCTCAGTCTTTTGCCTTGCCTGCCATACTAAAGCTCCCTTAACCACTACATTGCTCTTATACCTCTTATATTGTGATATTCTGCCGGCCCTGTTAGTCCGGCGATTTTCAACGTTGGCACTAGAGACATTTGGGGCCAGACAGTCCTTTGTTGTGGAGACCTAGCTGTTCTGTGTGTTGCAGGATGGTTAGCAGCATCTTTGGCTTCTATCTAGTAGGTTCCAGTGGCACCCGCAGTCATAACAAACACATCTCCAGACTTTGCCAAATGTCCCTGTGGGTCAAAATTGTCCTAGCTGAAAAATGCTAGAGTAGTCAATAAAACTTGATGCTGACTGTGTCTATAAGAAATTGATTGAGTTTTTAAAAACCTAAATTTTGGAGGTACTTTGGGCACTGTATGAGTGCTTTACATATGGCCAGGTATTTATTTAATCCTCACAGCAACCCTGTAAAATAGGTGTAATTATTAACCCCATTTTACGAGATGAGCGAACAGTAGCACAGAGAATCTAAGTGCATTGCCCTATCCACAGAGGTGGTAAGTGGTAGAGCCAGGATTAAACCATGTAGTCAGATTTCAGAGCCCTCCTTTAGGAGCCCTCCTCCTCTAGTCTTCATTAATTGTTCATAGGCTTTCTGCACAGCTGTGATTTTAATTTTTTTCTTTATTGCTTCTGTAAGTTATCTATTACTGCATAACAAACCATCCCAAAACTGAGTTCTCCTCCAGACAATTTATTCAATTTTTTTTTTTTTTGAGAAGAAAAAAATATATATTGCATTTATTATTGCTAGGGCAGGTGCCTTATTACCAGGTATTATCCACTTTATGGGTTTTTTTATTCATTCTTTTACTATCATTTAATGGGATTTTAGGTGGGAGAGAGAACTAAGTACTCTGCCAGTTTGAACCATTAATCTGTTTATTTTAATAAAAGAACATCGTTATGAGCATAACATTTATTGACTAGTGTTGAGGAAACAAAAGTTATTGTAGCACAGTTAATAGAAGTGAGTCATTTTAAAATTACTTTTTTTTTTTTTTTTTTTTTTTTAATAATTTTATTTTTTATTTTTTATTTTTTTTAAATTTTATTTTGTCGATATACATTGTAGCTGATTAATGCTCCCCATCACCAAAACCTCCCTCCCTTCTCCCTCCCCCCCTCCCCCCCAACCATGTCCTTTCTGTTTGTTTGTTGTATCAACTTCAAATAATTGTGGTTGTTATATCTTCTTACCCCCCCCCGTTTGTGTGTGTATGTGTGTATGTGTGTGTGTGAATTTATATATTAATTTTTAGCTCCCACCAATAAGTGAGAACATGTGGTATTTCTCTTTCTGTGCCTGACTTGTTTCACTTAATATAATTCTCTCGAGGTCCATCCATGTTGTTGCAAATGGCAGTATTTCATTCGTTTTTATAGCTGAGTAGTATTCCATTGTGTAGATGTACCACATTTTCCGTATCCACTCATCTGATGATGGGCATTTGGGCTGGTTCCAACTCTTGGCTATTGTAAAGAGTGCTGCGATGAACATTGGGGAACAGGTATACCTTCGACTTGATGATTTCCATTCCTCTGGGTATATTCCCAACAGTGGGATGGCTGGGTCGTATGGTAGATCTATTTGCAATTGTTTAAGGAACCTCCATACCATTTTCCATAGAGGCTGCACCATTTTGCAGTCCCACCAACAATGTATGAGAGTTCCTTTTTCTCCGCAGTAAAATTACTTTTCAGAGAAGGTGCATGTTGAAATTTTTTTCTTGCTAACCAGTATGAAGTAAAGTATATATACCATTTCATTATATTTTTGTTATTATTGTTTGCATTAAAGAGGAAGTTGTATGAGATGTCTCTTATTTTTAATGTATATTACTTTATAAAATCCTTTTTATATTTGAGAATCTGAAATACTGCTTAAGAGTTGGAAGAAAATTTATAGGTTTACAGTCCTTTTATTTACAATTAAGCAAACAGATCCAGAGAGTTAAATTACTCACTCAAGATTTTTTAGCTATTTATTGGCTAAGGTGGTCATAGAACTCAGATTTCCTAAGTATTTCTGTTATCTGCTGTACTGTTTCCTTCCTTCTAACTTTTTAAATGATGTTTCTATTTTTTGTTGTTTGTGGCAACTTTTATTTGAGAGTCACTATTCAACATACCAACGTAGCTTTGAATAGCAGGTATGGTACTCGTGTAAAATAAAGTAGTTGGACTAGTTGATGGCTCATGTTTCTTTTAGCACTAATAACCACTGATTCTAATCAGTATATTAAATGTCTTTATGCATGGTTGTTACAATATATATGCTTAATGTATATTAAAAAATTTAAAGTAATACATATTTTTTATACTCTAGATTTTCTGTAATAAATAATATACAGAAATTATTATAGTTAGTATTTTGTGTATTTCTTTTGAGGGACTTATATCTAAATAATATCACTATAAACATGTGTAAATTTATGTAAGTATATATATATAAATATGTACACTGCTATTTTTAACTATCTACCAGATAACCAGTGTTCCTTGAAATTTTATATAGGTTTATATAATAAACTTAATACTATGTGCAAACCTAAACTTACTTTCTCACTCCTGTTGCACTTCTCTTCCCCTTCGTCCACGACTCCCCCTTTCCCTTACTTTCTACAGCCAGTTGGGTACCATCAAATTCTTAGGTACCATCAAATCCTTGCTATGCTATTTGGAATATCTGTGTATCTCTTCTATACTGCTATGGGCATTGCCTCAGTGTATGCTCCTTATCATCTCTATCCTAGCTAATTGGAGGAGCTTCTCAACAATTGACCCCCTTTCCATTTAATTTATTTATTTATTTTTCCTCCCTTTGGCCCATCTTGCATACTGTTGCCAAAGTTTTCAAAACAAAGAACAAGTACTGTCACCCCACTGGTTAGAAGCCTCTTCGACTCCCCTCTGCTTATAGGATGCCTAACCTCCTTAACCTAGGGTTTAAGACTCTTCACAACCTAAGTGAGGATAGCAGTTGTTTTCAGCAACTTTTTGGACCCTAATCTCTGTTTCATTTTGGTTTAACTCTGTCCCCTACTGTTTCACATATTTTTCATTTCGAGGCCCAGAAGAAAGCTGGTACATGATCAGCTCTGAACACACAGCATATGTTTGGTGAATGAAAGTGGTACTGTTTCCTATATCTGTAATCCCTTTACCTTCCCCCTTTCTACCTAGATAGTCCGGTTCAACTTTTAGGCTTCAAAGGGAGAAAGTAGTATAGCAGAATAACAGGAAGTATGATCTTTATCACCAACTCTTAAAGGAAGCAGTCAACTCCAAGTTACCTGTTTTACCTATGATAACTCTATGAGTGAGCTTCATCGTTAACATTTTCCATAACTAGGGTTAGGTACTGCTCCATCATATAAACCCAACGGGTAACAGCGTGCCTACAGTCTGCAGTCTGAATCAGAATGAGAGAAGCTAACAGTGTTGGTTTAGATACTTTATAAACACAACTCCCTGTTGTCAGTGTGTATAGTGGGAGTTGCTGCATTTATTATTTTTAGAAGTCACTTGACAAGTAAATGAGTACAGCTTGGGTAGGAGTTCAGAGATGGTTCTAGACTATGATTTTTGAAGGAGAGCTTTGTCTGATTGTTTGATGTAGTTTCCAAGAATCAGTGAGCAATAATGAATGTACAATTTAAAAGCAAATTCAGGTGTTAATCCAGGGGTTTTAGGCTTTTGGTAAAATAATTTCACTCACTGAAAACACATTGATTTCATTGTAAAATGTAACAAAGGAAAGGCAAAAATAATGGAACTGAAAGTGATAGCATTCTGTTTCCACTTGATTTTAAAGTTGCCTTTAAAAATAATTATTCATGATTTTAAAAAGTTTATAATGTAATACATATTTCACAATAGATTTACTGAAAATGTCAAGAGAATCTAAATAGTTGAGAACACAATAATTTTCTGAAACCAAAGGGGAAAATACCACTTACTGTCATACTCATCTCAGCCCAAACATCTCTTCACAGTTGTAAAGGAGATTGCTATTTTAGGAACAGGCCTAGTGATGGCCACTTATCTCCAGTAGATGTGTAACTACTGGATCTACTACTGGATCTTCCTCTCATTTTAATTAGACTGTGGCTTCGATTGAAAGTCTGTCAAAAAGAGAGGAAGCCTGGTAGATATCAACTGCAGAAGTGGAGTAATGGGAAAGCAGGTCATAGAGAAAAGTGGGCGGGACTCTCCCTGGTTGTAAGTAGGACAAGACTGCCCAGCTGATACTCTGTCTGCTTTTCCCTTAAGCAGTGCTTCTCAGCTGCACTGGTGGCAGCTTTTGTGGATGGTATAGTGGCTCCCAGCAGAGGATCATAGTAGCTGCTCTTGTCACTGATGGCTTGCTTAGTAATACTTTCTTTGCACTACCTCTAGAGGGCAATTCATAGCTGTGTCTGTGTTGAGCCTGTAGGATGTGTTTTATCCTTGACTCTCTGCAAGAAAGAACTATTTTTTCAAAGTGCTTGTTTAAGGACCTCTAATGTTATACTTTGTGGAATTATAAAAACTAGTGTTATAGCTCATAGTGTACATTCCTGGCTATCCTTTCAGCTCTAGTTGGCATCTAGGTCCACTGACTCGTGTTTTGTTTAGATTGACTCTTCTGTGCTAAGGGTTCCTTCCCAGTGAGTTTCACCCCACTGAAATAAATTCATCACCATACTTTCTCTCTAGCACCAAGGACTTGGCATCAGCCAAATGTCTTGACTTTCTTTTTCCTGAGGCAGAGGTCATAAACTTGTGGTCCACGGGCCAACTTCAACACCTGGATTTGTTTTGCCAGATTTGTAAAATGGAAAACTTTTTTTTTTTTTTTAACATAAAAGCATTTAACAGTTGGAAATTTCACATTAATATGTGGATATCTGGCTTTTCTTGGAAAATCAAAATGTGGCAACAACTGGACTTGAATTGCATCTATAGCTAGAGCTGAATAGTGGCTGTATCTTTTAAACTGGGCATATATTCTCTGCTTGGCAAGCCCCTACCTGACATGCCATTTGAGTTTGTAATCCTTGGAGTAGTACATGCATTAAAATTAAGTCGTAAATACAGTGTTGTAGTTGTAAAAGTAAATATGCTGCTGAACTCTTAGTAATTCTCTCTTGAATAACAAATGGAAAACTCATTCCAAATATAGGATGTAGGTAGTCAGATCAAGTTGTTAATATTCTTCTGTGATCAGTTCTTACAAATAGAAATATAGTATTTCCCAGAGTTTGTGCCAGAGAACACACACACCACACCTTACACAAATTAAAGATGAATAGAAGGCACAAATATGTGCTCATGGATTTCTGAAAAAGCATGTGTTTGGAAACATTTTTTACAAGAAAAAATAGGAGTAATCAGATTACTCTATATGGTCAGTCATACTTCAAGTGAATTCAGTATGTAAAAGACTCCTAGAAGGTGAGCAGCAAAAAACAAAAAAGATATTTTTCCTTTGGAATTTTACTTTAGGAAAAAGAAGAAAATCAGAACAAATTCAGGTCATTTAAGAATATTATATAACAAGAATCAATGTTGAGACTGATAGATTTGATGAAAGGCCCTTAATCATTTTTATCTTAACATTTATTTGAATTTGTATTAAAAGAATAGTCACTCACACTAAACCCGAATTAGAAGGCAATTTTTGCGGATGGTCAGTACTAGGAATAAAGTCAGTTGCCTTCTTGGATGCCCTCCTCACATGCTCAGTCTCTGACAATTCCTCCCTTCTCCCATTCTGGGACCTTCTCTTGCTCTCTTATCCTCCCTGGGCTCTTGAGACCCCACTCTGGACCACCGGTCCCTGCCATTCCCTGCCAAGCACAGATGTCCACTTTTCTCTGGCTCTTCTTCAGGAAGGAAAGGGAGGGAGAGAAAAGTTGAAGAGCACAACTGGCTTTTTTAAGAAAATTTCTACTTAAAATTTTTTATTATTGCTATAAAATATAAATGTACAGCAAATAACTTTAAAAAATTTCCCCATTAAGATTTTATTTTATCTTTATGTTGAATTATATGTATATCAATATTTCTTTTCATATTTAGGAGTCTCTGAAAAATGTGGAATCCTTCGCATCCATGCTGAGACATTCACCTCTTACACAGATGGGACCTGCTAAGGATAAACTGGTCATTGGACGAATCTTTCATATTGTGGAGAATGATCTTTATATAGATTTTGGTGGCAAGTTTCACTGTGTATGTAGAAGACCAGAAGTGGATGGAGAGTAAGTAGAATCATTTCCGAGTACTTTAAGAGTATTCATAAAAGTTGAGATACCTGAAAAGTATGAAGGTACTTCAAAAAGTTCATGGAAAAATAGAATTAAAAGATAATACAAATCTTTCCATGAACTTTTTGTAGTACCCCCATATTGTTGGACTTAAGTGATTTTTCAAAAGACAGACAATATATTTATTTCTCATGGTAATGTTCTTAACATAAAAGTCTAAAGTGCTTAAAAATATTCTTAGTCATGTTAGATCGCATTCATGTCTTCTCAAAGCAGTAAGAACAGTTTTGGGGAAGATTTGAATGTTCATCCTGATATTAAACCAGTCCACATGATAAAATTAAAACCAACTTTGTAGTAGGATATGCTGGTCAGACCTTTTTGCTTGTAACCTTTTTTGCCCCTCTTCTATTTGACAGTCTCTCCTGCATCTCAGCAAAGCCTCCCCTTTCCACTTCTTTGTGTTTCTTTCTCTTATTCCACCGAATTCTGATGCTTTATCATTTTCTTTTCTTATTATTTCACATCTCTTTTCAGGATGATTATTTTTCATGTTATATAAATAGAATTGATACTATTTATAGTCTATACAGATAGAGATATTTATGACTGTAAATATGCATTGGGGAAAGCACTAAGGTGGGAGATCTGTGAGTAGAATATTAAGAGTTAAGGAGATGTTGAACTAAGATTCTGAAATGGGAAAACAATAGTAAACAAGATGGAAATTATTTTTTTAATCAGTTTTTAATGTGTACATTATTTAGATTTCAGTGTTTCTAATATCAGGTTGCATCTTACAGGTGATGGTTTATCATTTAATTGGCAGTGTTTTTTCCTCTTAATAGTATATAAATAATGATGATTCTAGTAATCAATGGCATCTTAGGGAGAATGACAGTAATTGCATATCCTCCTGTATACTTTAAGTCATCTCTAGATTACCCATAATACCTAATACAGTGTAGTGCTATGTAAGTAGTTGTTATACTGTATTGTTTTTTATTTGTATCATTTTTCTATTGTCTTATTTTTTATGTTGTTAATATTTTTGATCTATGGTTGGTTGAATCTGTGGATGTGGAATTCGCAGATACAGAGGGCTAACTGTAATGAAATAGAATATTATAACAATATGCCAACATCACTACTCTTGTGCTTTGGGGCCATTATGAAGTAAAATAAGGGTTACTTGCACACATGCACCACAATACTGTGACAGTCTATCTGATAACCAGGATGGCCACTAAGTGACTGAGGGCTGGGTGGTATCTACAGTGTGGATATGCTGGACAAAGGGACAATTCATGTCTGGGGGTGGACCACAAGATTTTATTCCATGCTACTCAAAACAGCATGCAATTTAAAGCTTACGAATTATTTATTTATGGAATTTTTCATTTAATATTTTCGGAGTGTGGTTGATTGCGGGTAACTGAAACTGCAGAAAAGCAAAACCATAATGGACGAGTGGTGCTACCATAGCTAGTTTCTTGAAAACCTACATTGGCATTTTATGTATATTGTCTCATTTATTCTTTTAAGAACCATAGAAAGTAGGTGATATTATCTCCATTTTCCAAATGAAGAAAATGAGTCTCCGAGCATAAATAATGTGCTGCAGTCACACGACTAGGAATTAACAAAGCAGAGATTCAAACCTAGGGCTGTGTGTATCCAAAGCCCATCAGTGCTCTTTCACCATACTGTGTTGCTCTCTAAATCATTCAACATATAGTTACCCAAGTGTTGTAAAGACCTCCTAAAATAGTCTCACATATGAAATAGTTTCTTACTAGGGACTCTGAAGACAGTGTGGTAGTGAAGCTCTGTGGAGGTCTGTTAGAAAATGGTAGGTCATCTATTATAATATTCTTGTCCATGGTTGCTATGGTCTGAAGGTTTGTTTCTGCTACGGTCAGAATTTATATGTTGAAACATAATCACCAGTGTGATGCTTTTGGGAGGTAGGGCCATATGGAAGTGATTAGTGCCCTTATAAAAGAGGCCTCAGAGAGCTGCCTTGCCCCTTCCATCATGTGAGGACACAGTGAGAAGGCACCATTTATGAACCAGGACTGGTCCTTCACTGGACACCAAATCTGCTGCCACCTTTATCTTCGACTTCCCAGCCTCTAGAACTGTGAGAAATAAGTTTCTGTTGTTAATAAGCTACCCAGTTTATGATACTTTGTTATAGCAGCCTGAATGGACTTAGACAATGGTATAGTGTGAATGGACAGTGTTACTGCCAATAAGCTAGTGACTAGCAAGTCCAAGCTTTGTTTTGGAATAGATCTGTCTCATAATTATGGTAAGATCTGTACTCTCAGGAACTGGTTGATATTGATAGTACTTAGTTGCTTAAAGTCAGCATGCCTCATGTTATTTGGAAATGATATATTTCAAAAAAGTTTATTCTGCAAGTAATAGAAAGTTTATACATTTAATACTTAATTTTTAATTCTTTGGTTCTTCTGTATAAAATGTATCATCTACTTTATATGAACTTTGTTAGACCTAAAGTAGTTTAACATTTTGTTTTGTTTTTGATGACCCAGGGTCATAATTGTAAACATTAACTTTTGTATTGTACCATAATGCGAATATATAGAATTATTGCTCCATAACCACGTAACCCCCCAGTTCTATGGTTTCACCTTTGGGTGTCATCTCTCCTTCTCTGCTGTTATGCCCATGTTTGCTTTTTTATAGCTTTCTTAGACCTCTTCTTCCAATATGCTGATACTTGGGAAATTGGTCACCAAGTTTACTGTGCTTGAAATAAGAACAAATAGTGTTTGAGTAAGGACCTAGCAGCCTCTTGTATAAGTAAAGTGCATGTACTTTAGTGCATGGACTTTAACATGTATTTTGACAGCTTCTAAACTTCTTCTGTTTAACTCTCACTGGGTTCTGTAGATTCTTGATGTCACCAGATAACTAACTTCCTGATAAGTGAAGTGTAACTGTAACTGGGTTGGAGTTTTGCCTGGGTTGACTGCCTGTTCACTGATGCTCTTGATAGGGATTGTCACATATCAGAACAGTGTTTGTTGAACCAATCAAGGTGCTGAGTGTTTTGGACATGACCATTTATCATGGTTGTGACTTTAACACCTCCAGTAGGAACAGTAGCAAAAATAAGATGTGATTATTGGATTCCAAATCCTATTTGAGATGATGCTAGTCCTTACAGTAAATTTGTAAGTAAATGAGTAAATTCCTTAAAATTTTTGTTAAACCCAAAGAATTGCTTTATGGCATTGATTAGTTTGATTGCCTTGGAATGTACCTGTAAAACATTTTATCGCTCTCAAGAAATAAGCTGCTGATTTTAATTTAATTTAATTTAATTTTACTTTTGTTGGCTGGCTAGTACAGGGATTGAGCCCTGGACCTTGGTGTTATCAGCACCATGCTTTAACCAACTGAGCTAACCCGCCAGCCCTATTAATTTTATTTTTAAATAAACTAGGAATGATATGATTTTTCATTAAGCCAGCAAACGTTTAATGAGCAGTTATGTGCCACTTCTATATTTAATGCTAGTGATATGCAGATTAAAGACAATCCTGCTTTCAAGGAGTTGATTCGGTCAGGGAGATAGAGAAGTAAGCCGATAAATGTAACACCATAGAAGTTCTGTTTATTGATTCTACAGGAATGGAGAAGAGGGGATTGATAATTCCATCTGCTCTTGTCAGAGTACATTTCCCAGAGGAACTAGCAACTGAACTGACTTGTAAAGGATGGGTGGGAGATGCTAAGTATAGGAAATGAGAGTGTTTCCAGGTGAGAGAGCAGCACTTGCAAAAGTTTTAAGTGAGAGAAAGCCTGGCTCTTCTGGGAACTCAAGTGTCTTAGTTGACTTAAGTTTAGGAGGAGTGATGGGAGAGTGAGGAGATGGGCAGGAGCCAGATTCAGAGAATTTAAGTATCATTCTAAAGAATTGGGGCTTTATTATGAAGGTGGCAAACAGCCATTAAAATATTGTAACAGGTAACGTGGATCAAATTTGTGTTTTAGTGAGATCATTTGGCAGAGGTATGGAGCATATATTGAAAGGATGATGCTGGAGTTAGGGAGGTCAGTAAGGAAGCTGCAGGAAAGAAATAATGAGAATGTAAATGAAGCCTGAGGGTGAGGAAAGAAGAGACTTTCATTAGCAATTTAGGAGATAGAAGAGACAGGTCTTGGTGACTGAATAGTTGTGGGTTGTGAATTAGAGGGAAAATTTTTGAATAATGTTTTATTTCAGACATGAATGACAGTGAGTTAGATTGTGTTGAGGAAGTAGAGAAGGGGGGATGTATTATATTGATATTTTTGCCTGCTTTAAAAACAAAAATTAAAATGCCCGGATTTAGGTCAGTTTTGATTCTTTTATTCCCATTCATGGTTATAACACTTCTGATTAGTATCAAACAAGGAATCTTTATCTTTTTACTGAAATATAAAATCTCTGTGGTTAATCCATGCTTATTGCTTTGGTTAAAGAGCCAAATTCTCCAAGTCTTTTCATTTCATTGTTATATTTTAATTTTGATTTTCCAGGATTTGTAAACATTTCTGTAAAATCCTCAAGTCCAGTTTTACAGGTAAAGTCTATTTATTAATGTGTTAATGAGGATTGTGTCTTTTAAAGCATTATTTCTACACTGACATCTCTATCACAACATGCATGATTGACAGCTCTGAAAATCGAAGAGTTTCAAAACAAGCTCTGAAAATCGAAGAGTTTCAAAACAAGCATGATTGGCAGCTCTAAGTTAACTAGCACGTGCACTGAATATTATTTGTACTTTTGTTTGACACTAAGGTGGAATAAACAAGCTAATTTCCTAGTCTTTGTTTCTATTTCAGGTTGTGTAATATGTAGAGTCAAATAAAGAGTGATTGAATGTATATTGAATGTTTCAAACACCAAAGTTTTCAAGGTACCTTGGTGGGGAAAAAGAAAATAAGAATTTGAATTAAGTGATCTTGTCATTCCAGAGGATATGGAATACAATTAAAAAGTATGCATATTTTTAATAGATTGGTTATTAAAATCATTTTGTTAGTTTTTCTTCAACAGATCTCTGATTTTTTTTTTTTTTAGGATAAAAGAGCATCTGTTATATTTAGCTTTTTAATAAGAAACCTTAAGAATATGTTCAGATATATTATATGTTAAAATATGAATTATATGTTCAAATATGATCAAATTATAAAGTATGATCTTAGGAATGTTTTGACTTCATGAAAAACATGTACTTCAGATTGTGAATAGCATTAGAGGGTTTTTCCTTTCTTGTCTGGATACATGTCATAGCAAAGTTCTTTTGGATTAATTTATTCTATTGCATTGGTTGTTCTATTGGATTTTATTTTGACTGAGGTGCAAAATTGATTTGCTTCATGTAGCATATTCAGTCATGTACAGCTGTAATCAGTCCAGATATTGTCTGAATTTATATGTTTCATAAGTTTGCCTTGTATGCCTTCTCAGGACTGTAAAGGTCAAAAGTGAATCTGGAAACTACTTTGGTGGCTGCTTGTTAAGGAATGTAAGCAATTAAGTGTTCCCACATAAGCTTTGAAGTTAATATCTTAATAGGATGGAGAGGAGAAAAAGTCAAGGCAGTACTTTTGCAATTGGTTCAGGCTGTAGTTCTATTGACCTAAGAGTGGATTTTAGAAAAGTTAAAAGCTATCTTAATAGAAAGTATGAGTTCTATTTTAGTTTGTAGAATTTTGTATTAATGTAGATTGCCACTTGATAACATCTAGAGACTCTTAGGAACCCAGAATTTCAGCATTTATTTTGTAATTTGTGATTAAATATAAGAACAGTAATAGCTAACATTTGTTGAGCATTTTATGCTAGGCACTTTAAGAAATTTGCATGCCTTATTTTCTTTAACTGTTACATTACTCTAGGGAGATACTGTTAGAATCCTCAAAAAAAAAAAAAAAAAAAAAAACACAAGGAAGAAGAAACTAAGGCTTACAGAGATTTTAGGTAATATACCCAAGGACAGCAGCTAGTTAGTAAGCAGAACTGAGGCAATATAGCTTCTCTAAGTCCATGTTGTTAACTACTACTTTATACTATTCAAAGGCATTTCCTGTGTGTGTGTGTGTGTAATTTGATAATTTTCTCAGTAAATATTTATTGAGTATGTTAATTATAGGGTGCTGAATGTAATTTTAAAATACTGTATGACATCTTTAGGATGAAAGGTATACATAGCACAGTAACACAGAATGTATGAATAAAAGCCTAAATGAATGATGTGATTAAGCATGGAAGTGTTCTTCAAAAGAGAAGATAGAGCAATGAAGGTTGGGATGATTTCATAAACAAACAAAAAAAGTGCCTCCCAAAAGAGATGTAACTTTATTTTCTGAAGGATTGGGAAGGGGGTGTTAGGAGATGGGAAATGAAAGGACACCTCTGGGGAAGTGGCATGAGCAATGGCACAGAGTTGAGAATGAACTTGATGTGATTGTTATTAGTCATCTGTGTCTGTATAAACAATTACTCCAAAACTTAGTGGATTAGAAAAATAAACATTTATTATCTCACACAATTGCTGTGAGCCAGGAATGCAGGGTGTGCCTTAGCTGGATGGTTCTGGCTCAGGGTCTCTCATGGAGTTCAGTCAAGATATCAGCCAGGGCTGCAATCATCTGAGGGCATGACTGAGGCTGGAGGATTTTTTACCAGGGTGGCTCACTCATATGCCTGCTGAGTTAGTGCTGGCTGTTGGCAGTAGGCCTCAGTTCCTTGTCATATGGAGCTCTCCACTGGGCTGCTTGAGTGTCCTCACAATATAGCAGCTTCCTCCAGAGCGAGTGCTCTAAGAGAGGGAACGAGAATGACATTGTGATCCCTTTTATGACCTAGCCACACATTGTCACATCTGCTGTATTCTGTGTATTCTGTTCGTTAAAAGTGAATCCCTAGGCCCAGCCCACACTCAAGGGGAGGGAAATTAGACTCTGCCTGTCAGAGGGAAGTGTGTGTAAAAGTTTTGTATGTATTTTATTTATTTTTTTGTGAATAAAACTTAACTTTTAATCCAAAAATGTAATAACTATTTATAGGAATGTAGTGAGATATATGATAGAGCAAGATTTAAGAAAATAGAAACATCTTTCTCTCTTTTTTCTGTTTTCAATGTAAAGATATATTTATCACTAATGTTACTAATTATTAGGCACTCCTTAATCCTAGATTTTCTGTATACTTCCAAGATAACCATTATTTTTTTCTTCCATACTGTGGTTCTAGGTATCTAGGTATCTCTTGTCTCCTTACTTATCCATATACGGAGTAAACTGCTCTTAGCTTTGGGCTAGTTCAGTAAACATTTATCAAGTGGGTACTTTTTGCCAACCCCAACTGTGGTATTAATTGAAATCCAGTGAATGGCAAAAGCTGTTTTTCAGGCTGCTGGCACTCAGTTTTCTTAAATAGTTATTTTCCTCTCATGCAAGAGAACCTTGCTAATTTCAGACAAATCTTCAAACTGTATTTTTTAATTTTAGTTAATTGAAATACAATCCACACAGCCCCCAAATCCAGAAAGCTGAGAGTCATAATAGACTCCTTTCTCTTCACTACAACCTCCTTCCACGTTCAATCACTAGCTTCCATCAGTCTTCCCTCTTAATTATCACTGAAATCTGTCCTCTCTTATGTCTCTGCCATTGGGGCTTTTCTCCAGCCGTTGATGTCTCGTATCTTATAGGTGGATTTGCTACAATGACTGCCTCTTAATCCATTCTCTTTCCCCCTCTAGTCTATTCTTTTCCTTTTTCTGTGTACATATTTTAAAACCAACACAGTGGTCAGGATCCCGTGGTGTGGCTGAAGTTTTAGGGAGTGGTGAAATGTCTTCTTTGCTAGATAGTTTAGGATCCTTATAGAAAATTCTGAATTTCAGGTTAAAAGTTATGTCAGTAAAGAGATGGAAGAGTGGTGTTTGGAGATTGGCAATTTTGGGTGTTGACACTAGTGATGTGTGGGATGGAGTGGACACAGCAAGACAAGACCAGTTTGGAGATTATTGTAGTAATCCAGGCAGGAGCTGATTAGGGGCTGGACTAGAGTGAGAAGAGATTGAAACAGAAAGCTAGGAGAGGTTGTTCAAAGCAAGACTGATAGGACTTGATAAATGATGTTTAAGGTGTCCAGCCTGGGTGACTAGTAAAATAGAGATCACAGCAGTACAGAAGTTGAATAGAGGAGCTGTTCATAGGGCAGGATGTGAAGCTCTGCTTTAGACATGTTTTGATTATTCTGTAGGCATTAGGTAGCATGGTATTGGAAATATGACAAATTAGGCTGTAGAATAACAGTAGACCTCAAATTAACAACTTCTTATTGGGCTCTGAGGGTGTACATCTTCTGCCTTTTACCAGTGAAAACAACACAAAAACCCAAAATACAAAGGCATCAGTGCAGATTTGTGTTTGTGCCACATTAAGTGAGAATGACTGTCTTGAAGAAATCTTGCAGTGTTCAGTCAGGTTCAGGCATCCTATTCAAGCAGAATAGCTGTATTTTTAAAAGTGAAATGCAAATGTAAAAATATAACAGATAGGATCCTTTTGGAGAAGCGGTGTAACCCTACCAGGTGCATTCACTATAGGTTTCTGTTATCCCACTTCAACCAGAACTCTCAATAATTCTTCCATTCACTTCTAGTAAATTTCTTAATACTTTACCTTTTTCACTTCTAGGCATCTTGTTTCTTCCACCTCCTTAGCAGATAACTTTATCTCCTTCTTTCTTGAAATCAAGTTCGTACATCAGTTTAAACTATATGAGGTTGCTGTTTCTACAAGTCAGAAAAGTTGAATATCTGAAATTTCATATGATTCAAACTAATACTCCCTGAATTTCCTATTCCCCACCTTAAATTTATCTCATCTTTCTTAGAGAATTTGATAAAATTGGAAACGATATGCTTGTTTCCCCTTCAAGCTGTTGTTCTGTTCTTCCCTGTCCCCAATATTGCCCTTGTTTTCTAAATTTCCGTTCATTCCTCAGCTCAGCTGCCAGGCTGTGCCCTCACCATTATTTAATTGAAGGCCCCTCTTAAATTTGTCAGTGGCCTCTGGTCACCTGTCCAACAGTTTTTGCTCAAGTGTTCTGTATTCTTCAGCACTGTTGGCTATCCTTTTCCCTGAAATTGTCACATCCCTTCATTTTCTTGGTTCTCCTACTTCTCTGTTCTTTTTCTACATTTTAAAGGATGAAAATGGTAGGGAGGAGATACAGTAGTTTTTGGCATGTGCATGGAGGTTGAGCAACGCAAATCTCATGAAGAACATGGAAGTGGAGGGCAAAAGGCCTTGGTTCTAACCCTGCATCTGTCAGTATGTACAGTAAATGTTCATTTACCCAAGGGTCTAAATCTAGTCTAATTTAACCAACAGAATTGTTCAAAAAGGATTGTTTTGAAGCTGTCCTATTTTCAAAACCACAGCATTTTGGGGCCGGCCCTGTGACTCACTAGGGAGGGTGCGGTGCTGGTAGCACGGAGGCCGCAGGTTTGGATCCTATATATGGATGGCCGGTGTGCTCACTGGCTGAGTGTGGTATGGACCACACCAAGCCAAGGGTTGCGATCCCCTTACCAATCAAAAAAACAAAAACAAAAACAAACAAAAAACCCCCCACAGCATTTTGATAGTTGAAAAACACTTTGTGTCTATAAATGACACTTACAAGTGTATCCATTTATTTATATATCCATTTTCCTAATTTGGTAAATAAGGAATCATTCAGGTTCAAAATAGTCCTATATGTGAAAATATGATACTTTGTTCTTAACTTGTTCTAATTTTTAAGAAAAGGTTTTTCCATAAGTTTACTACAGTTAGCTTTTTTTTAAAGTTTTAATTCAAAACCTTAATTTTGGACCTAAAATAGAATACTCTGAGTTCCTTTTAGAATGCAAATTAGATATTAAATAGGTATAATTAGATCCTTAATTAGTACTGATTGAGCATATTATAATGTTCATGTGGATTTTATGCTATTGCCTGTGTCATTTTTGAATTTATTAAGCAAATGAGTCTTTCTTTGATGTATTTTCCTTGAAAGCATTTTCTTTTATCTGCAGTATTCTTAGGAAAATGCTGGTATCAACTATTTGTTATGGTATGGAATGAAAACAGCTATACCTCTTTCAGTGTGGAAGATATAATTTGAAATTATTTGGCTTCCAAAATAGATTGCTGTAAATGTACATATTTTGAGACTGAGCATTTTTACTTCAGTTAACCTTACCTCAAAACTTCTGTTTTACTCACCATCCATTTTGTTTTGGCCTTTACATTACATTTATTTTTTATTTACTAGAAAAATTTGCCAAACTATTTTGAAAGTTAACAGCTAAACATAAACTCTTTAAATCTCAAAATCTGTTCCAGAAACAATCTTTTCCTAATTGCACTTGCAAATGTTTTAGCTTGCCTGTTTCCTGAATATAATTTATTTAAAAACTTATCCTGAATTTAGCTTGTTTTTCAAATACTGTGCCTTCAGCATGAATTTTTTAAATTCTTTGTTTCATTTATTTCACTGAAGGAAACATCTGAAGTTTGAAGGAAAACATTTCAAAAGAAAAGCTTGGCATATGCTGGTTTGTGATATCAGTTCTATATATGTTAGTGATGGTGGTGATGACAATGTTGATGACTGATAACAGCAGAAGCATCTTCCTAATTTTTAGTATTTTTGTGAATTTCTCTCTCCAAGGGGATCTTAAGTCAATTTAAGAAAAGAAACATATGTTACATCTTCTGGGGAAAATAATTTTTAAATGTTTGGCATAGTGCCTTTCAGAGTGTAAGTAAGTTCACCATAAATATTCATTGCTTCCTTTTTTGATAGACAGGAGTCACAGAATCATTTAGCTAACTGTAGGGTGTTTCAATTATCGGTTGATATGTAATGTTTTCAGTTTTCCTTTGGTGTTATAAAGAGACAAAATTACCTCAGTAAAGAGTCTTGAGTATTCCTCTTTCAGTGGAGAAATGAGAGCCATCTCAATTTTAAGAAGAAAAGTAAAACTAATGTTGAATTAAATGAGAATTTCCTATTTTCCAGGATTGTAAATTAGGAAATTTCCTACCTGTTCTTATCTTCATTGTTGTCTACATCTTCATAATCATTATAGCTAACAATTATTAGCTGTTAACTCTTGCTATGTTTAGTTATTTTTCTAAGCCTCATAGCGGTTTCAGCTCATTGGCCCTGAAGTAAGGATTTCTGAATTTGAATCCTGGCTCAACTCCTACGTAATTGTGTGATCTTGAGCAAGTTGCCTAACTTCTTGAGCCTCCATTTTCTAGTCTTTAATAATGATGAAATGATAGTACTTACCCCAAACGGTTGATGTGAGAATTAAATAAGGTCATCACCATCACCTTAACAGCTGGCATTATTGAACATTTTCCCTGTGTCAGACAGATACTCTGCTTTATGTACATATCTTACTATCATCATATCTACTTAATGGATGAGGAAGATGAACCTGAGAGAATTTAAGTGACTTCCCAAATCACTTAGACTTGTGCCAATTGCAAATAGTGGAAAACTTGACTTCTTGTGGCTTAAACACATAGAGACTTTTTTTTCTCGCATAAGAATTCTTGACGTTCGTGGCTTTTGGAGTTGCTTCAGCAGCTCGACAACATCAGCCCTTCATGCTTCAACATCAACATTGGGCTCAGGCTTCTGGGTCATGGGTGCAATAAGGCTGCTGGTTCCACAGGCACCATATCTGTGTTCAAGCTGGAGGAGAATGGGGAGGTCAGGCTTAGCTTCTTTGTCCCTTTTATCAGGGAATCAAAAGCTTTTTAGAAACCCCTCCCAGACTTCAGTTCACGTTTCAGACCTGTATAATATGACCACTCCCTCGCCGCAGCTAAGGCTCTGAAAACCAGCACTGAACTTTTTCTTTGTGGAGTGTTGCAGGGAAGAAGGGGATTGAGAATAACTCTTGTGTTAGGTAGACAGTGAGCTCTGCCCCTTTGCCTGAGCTCCAGCAACTGTTAAATGGCAAAGCTGGGATTCTAACCTAGGTGTATTTTCCTCCAAAGACATATTCTCCAATTCTGCTTCCCAAAGAATAAAGACATTCATATTACAAACATTTCAAATGAACATTATCTACCATATACATAGGCACAGTTTTTCTTCTTGAAATTTTGTATTTTTCAGAATAAAAACTATGGACCCTTGTTGGCTGACTGAATTTTGAAGGAATAGGTTATGTGTTCCTTCCTGTCTTCAAATAAAAGTATAAAACAAAAGAAAAAATTAGTGACTGAATGCTTTTTATATTAGAAACGACTACTAAGATATGTTTGTTTCAGGGAATTTCTGATAACATTTTTTAACTTTTTATGGTGAAAAAACCATAATACATAATCAAAGTAATGAGTTTTTGCCTTTTTCCATTCTAATTTTCATGTTTTAACTCATGTTAAATGAGTTTGTTGTATGCTCATTTCCTAAGGGGTGATTATCCACAGATTTCATTTTCTGGAAAATAAAATTATGTCACAATTCTTGGAAACTGCATATTTATTTGTTTTGTTTTCGCAGAGATAGGAATGGGGTAAAGAATGGGTGAAATTAAGGTCAGAGTCCAATTTTCTATTCAGTACTCAAATATATAACCAAAGATTATTGTTTTATTTTGTCTTTTATTTACATATATATTTGAGGTAAATTGTATTGAATTTTGTAGAGAAAAGAAGGATAAATACAGTAACATTCTAAGTTGGACAACAGTAATGTTCTCAGTTAGACAACATTATCCACATTTTTTGTGCAAGGAGACAGACCTAGAGAAATTGTGAAATTTATGCAAACTCAGTAAATTGGTACATGGCAGAGTTTGTATTGAAGCCTGACCCGGTCCACAGTGCGTTGTGAGGATAACATCTTGAACATTCTGTTCACTTAGGACAGATTCTGATCTTTGTAGTTCTTTAAAAATATTTAAATTCCATGCTTATTAGGAAAGAAAGCATACCTCTAAGTATTACCTTTTTTATTTCAACAACTTTTTTTCACAGTAATCTTTTGTAAAAGAATTTAAAAACATTAAGCATAAGCCATAGTTTACCTTAGCCCACACTTTATTTCTCTTTTACTAAATCACTTTATCAGTGATGTTATCAAGTAATATTTAGCTAGGTTCAGCTAAATTCAGCCATACTGTTACCCAATAAGCTCTCAGTAACTAATAAATAGGTGTTATGTTGATGTTTCTAGGATGAATTTCAAAGTACTGTGTATATTTTTAACTAATTACATTGCGATGTAGTCTATCTACATTTCTGTGTGTATAGCTGTATTTTCAGGTTCATTTTCATCATTGGATAATTAGCCAAGCAAAATATTTATAGTTGCATTTTTATAAGAAAAAGGAAAGTAGGAAAAAGAAGTATATATTTATCGTAAAATATCAAATACTGTGTTCTTTTACATTAACGTTTTATGATTTACTGAAAATGCATAAATTTCAATTTATGTAAGTATTCTTTTTTCTATATACTCTTTTGTTTATTTTAAAAATACATTTTATTGACCAAACCAAACCTATTTAATTTTATTTGTCTCTTCATTTTAGATTAAACCTTTAAATCATTTATTTATCCTATATACTAATCACTCTGATGTCAAAGTTAATATTCTTAAGTGATGAAGTCAAATTAATAAAATTGTATTTAATATTAATTTTTTTGTTTCAACTTGTTAACTTGTTAAAGTAATGCATTTTCATAAAGAAGCTATAGGAAGTTCCTTAAGTATTTAAATTTAAAAATTTTATAGCTCCGTGAGTCATTTTGTTGCATTTCCTTCCAGTCTTTTCAGCTAGACACAGATTTTTGTTTTGTTGGTATATGGTTTTAATTGTACTCTATAATTTTGAATATTGAGCTTTTCACTTAATTTTATAGCATAGTATTTTTTTGTTGTGAAGGATGCATTGTATAGCATTGAGTATATCATAATTTCTTCAGGCATTCCTTTTATTAGACAAGTTGTTTCTACTTTTACACTCTCATAAATGACACCGCTGTGAATATCTTCGTCAATAAGACTTCTAGGATTATGTTCTTAGGAAATATTAAGTGAGATAACTAGGCTTAAAAGTTATTAATATTTTTCAAGCTTATGTAAAACAGATTGAACATTTCATCTGTTTATTTAATAGTATTTCCTTTTTTGTAAATTGTCTGTTTCTTAGTTTCTTTATTGGAATTATAGTGTCTTACTGATCTATGTATATGAGCTCTTGATATCATTAAAATTGCTCATCTTTTTTTTTTAAATACCATTTTATTCAAAAGTAAATCAAGCTGATTGCAAAATATAAGTTCATATAAATTAAAGGAAGAAAACAAAGATCACCTAGTGAAAACATTTTAATATATATGTAAAAAAAGATTCTTAACAAAAAAAAGCATATTTTTGAGTACTATTTTATAACTAGGCTCTCCCCCCGCCTCGCCAACCCTCCCCCCCGCCCCATAGACAGAGATCAGGGCCATTTAACTATATCATAAACAAAATTGTTAAAGACCGCCTAGCATTCCATTCGTATAATTTATTTAACTAGTTCCCTGTTGATATATATTGATATTGTTACCGGTTTTCAACATATAAACAGCACTTTGGTGACAATTCTGTGTATAAATCTTGGTGTGATTATCTAGTTATTTCCTTGGGATAAATTATCTGAAGTTGGAGAACTGGAATGTATAACATTCTTTTAGGATTTATACGTATTTCCAAAGTGCCACAAAGTAACTGGTTTCTCTCCAGTACTATGTGGTATCAGTTTATTTTTCATCTTACCAGTCTAATAGACAAAAAAGTATTATGTCGTTGTTTTAATTTGCATTTTTGATGACTAGCAATGCTGAACATTTTGCCGTTTATTTATTTCTTAAGTGAATTTTGTATTCCAGTTTCCTTGACCTGTTCTAGTTGCTTATTAGTCTTTTAGATTTATCACTTTCTTATTAGTTTATAACCTTTGTTGTCACTGTTAAAATTACTTCAGTTTATTGTTAGCTACTTTTGCCATACAGAATTTTTATATTATATGATCAATTCTACAATTTTTTTTTTATAGTTTCTAGCTCAAATGTCATATTTAGAAAGGCCATTGCTACCATGGCAATATTGGCTTATGTTTCTTTCCAGTATTTTATAGTTTTATATTTCATTCTTAATTTATTTTAAACTATTTGAAATTTATTTTGGAATTAAGTCAGGACTCCAATTGCCCTCCCTCCCCCAAAATAATAATAATAATTGCCAATATTCATTCATAGCTCTTATTATCTTATTTTGTTTGTAAAACAAATATTTCTTTTCATTTTAACTGATTCTGCCTCTTTGTAATTGCTATATGATGTTTGTGATGTATTTGTCATTGCCTGCCCATATCCAAAGTTAGTTTTAGCTATTTATATTGTCATCATTTCTTCTGAGATATATCTTAGATAAACTGTGCATCACAATCTTCAGGGTCATTCTTAGTTTATTTTTTTAGTGGAGTAGAATAGGAAATATTAGAATGTATTGCACATAGCAAGACTAATTACACTGTATTGCTTTTTGGGAAACTTATTAACTTGTGTGTGTATGTAGAAAGAAGTCTTTTTGTGCAGGTGCTTGATGTAAACTGTGTTTCTTACTTTGGGATACGGTCAGAAAAATTCATCAGCCATGGTTGTCCGGAGATTGTAATGGTGAAGCTAAAGATAATTATGGAAGATTGTAACCACTACTAACAAGAAAAGACAAAATGTCTGATGCTGAAATGTGATAAAAGTTCAGATTTCTGTGTACCACCAACTGTGTTTTCTTGGGATCTTTACTTTCTTTTTCAATTCCTAGTCACATTTTTCCCTTGGCTACTTGTTTACCTGCTGCTATTCCCAAAGTTCTGGACTCTCTTCTTGGCAAAAGCACCTATGGGAGTTAGTTATGGTTGACCAAACTCTCCTCTAATCTCCTCTTCATACTTACTAATCACAGACACTAACTTGCCCCAGTCTTCTTACATAGGAAGCACACAAATAAATAGAAGCAGAGCCCCTTGCCCTCCAGAATATACAGTGTATTACACAGTTTATAAAGTTGTTTTTCCCCAAATTGCTTACCATAAGTCCATTTGGACAATAACTATTATATTTACCATATGATTGTAGAAGCTGCTTTCATTTTCTGTTCCAAAATGGTATACTGAGGGCTGGCCAGTTAGCTTACTTGGTTAGAGCATGGTGCTGATAACACCAAGATCAAGGGTTTGGATCCCTGTACTGTAGCCACCAAAACAAACAAAAGATTCCAAACCAATATACTGCACTTACTTTGCTCTGTTGAATACGTGTCAATTTTCTATTGTAAAAATATTTTTTTTTCTTTCTAGTGACAAAAGGTATTATAGACATCACCTGCTGATAGATTCTGATTTTAGTTTTTGAGAAAATTCAATTTGTCCTCATATTTAAGATTTTCCAGTGTTGTTAAATGTTTGACATATATCTGTAGCCCATCTGTAATATTTTGATATGACTTAAATACTAAAGGGAATATTTACTATACTGTAACCCTTTTAAAAATAGCAATTTAAAGCTATTTTTCTGTGTTCTGAGCTCTGATTCTGAGTTTCATGAATTGATAGTATGTGATTTTTAAAAAACATTATCAATACTTGGGTTTTTTTCTTCAGTTACTTATAGGCAGAAATTAAGGAATTTGTATTCATGATCTAATTAATTGTTATGATTTTAAAAGCAGGAACTTTCTGATGGGTGTTAATGTAAAATGGTACAACTACTTCGGAAAACAGTTTGGCAGTCCCTAATGTGCTTAAACAGTTATCATATGACCCAATAATTCCACTCCTAGGTGTATCCCCAAGAGAAATGAAATCATATGTCCACTCAAAGACTTGTGCACATATGTTCAAAACAGCATTATTCATGATAATGAAAAGGTGGAGACAATCCAAATGTCCATCAACCGATGGGTTGGTAAACAAAATGTGGTATGTCCTTAACAGTGGAATTGATTCAGCCATAAAAAGTAATAAAAATACTGTGACTTGGTACAACATGGCTGAATTTTGAAAACATTATGCCAAGTGAAAGAAGCTGGTCACAAAGGACTGCATGTTGTATGATCCCCTTTATGTGAAATGTCCAGAATAGGCAAGTATGTACAGCAGGAAGTAGGTTGCTGCTGGCCTAGGATGGGAGGATGGGGGGCAGGAGGGGTACTGAAGGGAGTAATGGCTGAGGGGTTCAGTTTCTTTTGGGGTTGATATAAATATTAAAAATTTGTCAGCACCACGCTCAGCCTGTGAGCGAACCGGCCATCCGTATATGGGATCCGAACCCGGGGCCTTGGTGTTATCAGCACCGCACTCTCCCGAGTGAGCCACGGGCCGGCCCCCATAAATATTAAAAATTTGTGATGATGGAGTACAACTGTATTTAGTGAATATAGTAAAAACCATTGAATTGTTTACTTTAAGGTGGTGAATTATAATTTGTGAATTATATTTCAATTTTAAAAAACTTTTCTGTAGGAAAGCAGCATGATAAGAGAATCAAAAGACTTAATTTCTTTCCGTTATGTTTTGTGAACTTCAGTAAGTCATATACCCTCTTTGATCCTCAGTCCCTATTGTCTGGTTGGTCTTTAAGAGCCTTCCCAACCTCTAAAATCTATGTAAAATCGTAGCGTTTTGAAATATATTTAAGTCAAAATATTTTGGAGAAAATGATCTGATTATAACTGTCAACAACTATGCATTTAGACCCACTGATTGCTCTTATTCAATGGTTTCCAAATTGCAGGCATGCTGATTTAGTAGTACTAATCCTGCTGCCCTCCTCTCCCTATCATGGCTTCTATTGGAAAGTTCATTGTTTGTTTATATTAAAGACAGCATTTCCCCAAAGTTACTGTACAGTGCAGTTTACCTCATTTCTTAGCCCAAACAATACATGTGGTGCCACTGAGTCTACTGTCAAATAGCCTTAGTTACTCCTTTATAAAACATGCTAAGAGTAGCCCTTGTCATTGCAATGTTAGTCAGAGTATCTCGACAAATAACCACTGACTTTATTTATAGCAATGTATGTTTTGGATTTATAACATTTTATCTCTTAGAGACATAGTATATTATTTGCCTGGTTACTTTATAATTGTGATAGTTTCATGCCACCCACTGTAGGTTGTTCTGCAGTGGTTATTCTAACCACAAATTAAGGAGTTATTTTTCTGTGGTTTGGTAATACACAAGGATTATATTCCAAGAGTTGCTGGAGCCCAAGTTCTATAAACAGTTTTTTTGGAAGTCTTTGTCTAACAGACTGACTACATTGTTTATACTCAAGATATTAGAGGTCAGAATTTACATGAGCAAAACATAACTTGTTGATAATAAAATTGTCAAATATTGTCTATAAAATGTCAGATAAGGAATTTATCAAGTGCCCTCTGTAGTGGTGTGTGGCAGCAGCCTTTTCAGTTGGACAGAATTGCTAGGGAATTTTCTACACTTAGAGCAGTGATTGTTTATGCTTTTGGAGGTTACTTGAGAATACGAGGGTACTTCAAAAACTTGATGGGAAGATTCATATTATCTTTTTTTTGGTGGCTGGCTGGTGTGGGGATCCAAAAGATTCATATTATCTTTTAACTCTATTTTCCACAAACTTTTTGTAGTATCCTCGCACAGTGAAAGCACATTGTCTAGCAAAATTTATATATGTATGTACATACATGCATTTTACATACAGTATTAGGGGGTTCACAGATTTCCCCCAACATGCCTATTAACTATCAGGCATCCGTGAAACTAGGTTAAATACCCGTAATCTGATGATGTGGAAGCAAGATAGATTTTATCTTCTGGAGTCACTAATGGTGATAATTTGCAGGTGGAGCCATATGCTTCTTATGGTAGTGGGTAAAGTATGCAAAGTATTGCTGAACTTGTTGGAATATAGAGGTGGTTCACATGATAGGCATTGTAGGAATGGCATTGCATGTGACTGACTCTTTTGTTCACTGCTGTATCCAGGCATGTATAATAGTTGATGCTCGGTAAATATTTGTTTAATGAGTGGGTCCAAGGAGAAATGTATTCTGCAGAAGAGCTGACTCCTGTTACCAGTTACTATATCTTGTTTCAAGCTTTTCTTAATAACTGATATTTCAGAAACAAAACAGGAAATATCGGTAAGAGTGCATTTAGTAATGATGTGACATTACAGAAGATGCTCACTTTGCATCTGAGCACAGATTTAGTTTTCCCTTTTACTTTTCACCTTGTATAACCATAATTTGTTTTCCTTTTGCTGCAGATGAACAGGTTTTTCTATTACTGTCTTTTCCATTTCAGGTATTACTTTAGTAATTAGAGAAAAGGTAGGATTCATAAAATGTTTTGTACTGTTTCTACTTATTTGAAAGCCTACAGGATTTCTTGAAATATAAAAATTCTGGCTTTGTAATGGAAATTTTGTTCTATAAATTTCTTTGTATATTTTTCAGTTCGTTCTTTATACATTTTTTAATAGCCCAAAATGAGGCTCAGTATTTTCTTTCTTTGAATTTAAATAGATGTCTGAGATTTCCAGATTGTTTCTTCCTTTCTAGCGAATGACTTAAGAAGGCAATCTAAGTCCTTTTCACATAAATGACTTTTTGTTCCTAAATAGGTTTATTTCTTCATCCTCAGTCATCTTCTGAGAAGGAAATGAAAAAAAGTTGCGTTGTCAATTTATTTATTTATTTATTTTTGTGCCACTAAGAAGGTGAATTCTTAAATCGATTGGCTTAATATAATACTGGTTCATAGTCTAAAGGACAGGAATAACTTTTAAACAGGAAGCTAATATTTAAGGACTACTTGCTAGGGTCCAGACAAATGTTTTATGTGCGTTAACTCATTAACCCTTAAAATTATGTTGGATATACACTATTATTATTCACATTTTACAGTGAAGGCAACTAAGGGTACAGAGAGGTTGAATTACTTGTCCAAGGCCCTGTGTTACTCACTTATTCATTAGTAATTTGCAGAGCCTAGATTCAAACATTGGCAGTCTGGTTACAGAGCCTGTGCTCTTAACTACCACAGTAGACTTCCTCTTAAACTGTATAATCGAGATTAATAAATGATAGAGGCAGTCAAGGAGGGTTTCACAGAAGAGGTGACAATTGAACTGATTCTTAAAGAATGAGTAGAAGTTCCCTAAGTAGAGAGGGGGAAAGCATATATATAGATGCCCAGCAGTCTGAAAGGGCATAGTGTGTTGTGAGAAAGGTTGAGAAGAAGAAATTGGAGGGGATGAGACAAGAATGAGATAGGTTGGAAACAGATTGTGAATTGACTTGTGTTCCATTCAGGGAGCCTGGACATCGTATTGTAGAGCATTGGTTCTGTAACACAGATCCAAATGTATATATATATTTAATTAATTATTTTTATTGAATCAAAATTGATTATACATATTTTGGGGGTTCAACATTGAGGTATGTTGATCAAATCAATATTACTAGCATATATATTGTTACAAATCGTAATTATTCTTCATACCCCTTGTCCAGTCTCTCCCTATTCCCCTCTCCCTCCCCCTCCCCCCTCTAATTACCCTAGATTTCTTCTCTCCTTCTGAAAGAATAATGGTTACTCCGTTGATTTGTTGCCTAGATGATATGTCCAATGCTGAGGGGTGTAATCAGGTTCCCCAATATTATCATAGAGCAGATGCTTCTTCTGTCACTCTGAAAAGGGCTTTGTGGAGAGAGACCTCCTCTTCTTTTCTTTATCTCTACTGGTGATTCTCCTTGTGTAAATGCACTCCAGTGGCTGGCGGGCCATCTGTGTGGAGGTTATGGTGTCTAGCTACTTTTGCAGCAGCCATGGTTGTTGTGGTGGCTGTGGTGGTGATTCTCCTTGTGTAAATGCACTCCAGTGGCTGGCGGGCCATCTGTGTGGAGGTTATGGTGTCTAGCTACTTTTGCGGCAGCCATGGTTGTTGTGGTGGCTGTGGTGGGCCACCCACATGGAGGTGATGTTTTTGGCATCCTCCTTGGTGCTGGCAGTGTGCCTAGTTGTGGGGAGTGTCTGGTCCCTGGCTCCATGCCTGGGGTCCCCGGGCAGGCCCCGAGGCACTGGCGTTGTGTGCCTGGTTGTGGGAGGAGGGGTCCAATACCCTTCTCCAGGCCTCGTGATGCCAGGCTGGCCCCAAGGCACTGATGTGGTGTGCCTCGTTGTGGGAGGAGGAATCCAGTCCCTGGCTCCATGTCTTAGGTCTCTGGGTTAGCCCCAAGGTGCTAGCATGGTGTGCCTGGTTGTGGGAGGGGGGTCTGGTATCCAGCTCCAAGCCTTGGGTCCCTAGGCAGGCCCTGAGGCGCTGGTGTAGTGTGCCTGGTTGTGGGAGGGGAGTCCAGTCTCTGGTTCCATGCCCCGGGTCCCTGGGTGGAGCCCCGAGGCACCGGTGGTGCGAGTGGTTGTGGGCGGGGGTCCAGTCTCCAGCTTCATGCCTGATGTCCCCTGGTGGGCCACAAGGCTCTGGTGGTGTGCCTGGGCTGGAACTAATTTTTTCTCCTTTGTTTACTTCTACAATGGGGTAACTTCCCTGTGTGGTTGCGCTAAATTGCTGCTTTGCTTCTGTTTCCCTAGGAAAGGCTTTTTGTGCAGCTCAGGGTTTAATGGTAGGTACTTTGTAGGTACTTTACTTTGTAGGTACTTTACTTTGTAGGTACTTCTGGCTCTCCAGAGACCTGGTGTACCTGAGTTGTGTGGAAGCTCTGATCTGGGCCTGAGTTTTTTCAGCAAACTGCACCCCATGCAATTCTATATTCCTGACCAGTCTCCTCTGAGTGGTCCTGTGCTGATTGGGGGGCAGATCGGCTGTCCTTGCTGTGTCCCAGTGTTCTCTTGGTGGGCCCCTCACCCCCATTGCCCATGCTCTAAACACTTCCCATGGGGCGGGCCATGCATTGGTCCCTTGCGATGACTAACCGGCCTCTGAATGGCTCCCCTTTTTCAGCTGTTCTGGCTCCTCCTGCGTGGGTTCATGGGAACCCTGTTAGTGGTCTTGTTATCCTGGGGGCCACCAAGGCCCTCTTCTCCCCTGCCACCTCCAAGTAACTCCATCTGAAGGGCACAGCTGCGGCTTCTGCCAGTTCCTACTCCATGCACTCAGCAGTTGCAGCCTTAAAGTGGCTGCAGCCCGAAACACTCCAAGCAGTTTTTCTTTCTCTCATCGTGGTTTCTCCCGCCTTCATGAACTCTGTAGGTCTCTCCTCCTCTTCCCCTGAGCTCCAGCGGCCCCAGCTTGGCTGATGTTACATTTTTATAGTTGTAAATTGGTTGATTTGTGGGAGAGAGTGATGCTGGGGACTGTCTTTTCTGCCATCTTGACCAGAACTCCACACAGATCCAAATATTGATGCTGAGTTGATTACCGTAGAATCAAGTGGGGAGTTTGTTAAAAAGGCAAATTCCTAAGCCCCACTGTAAGAGATTCTGATTCAAAAAGTCTAGGATGAGGGCCAGGAATCTAGATGGTTCTGATGTATAGGCATGTTTGAGACCTTTGCTATAGGCTGTGAGGAACTAGTAAAGCAGGGGCATGATAAAGACAGGATTTTGCTTTTAAGTGGAAATTACAGCGATTGAAGCTCATACAAAATATATTGGCAGTTTGGAGGCAGAGAGATCAATTAGGAGGCTATTGCAAAAATCTAGAAAAGAGATAATAAGATCTTGAATTAAGCCCGTGGCATTGTTGATGGTGCAAGGGACTGATTCAAAAGTAATTCAGAGTAAGAATCGATAGGAGAATAAGCAGGAAGGAGATAGGGAAGAGATAAAGGATTATGTTAGGATTGGTGCATAATCATGCTTTAGCTGAGAAAAGAGCAAAATCATCTTGCCGTACTAACTTTAACTTATTTACATCTGTGCGTTCAAGATAATATAAACAGTATGTATCCAATTATATGAGAGTTAGAATTGGCAGCTCAAAGGTGACCTGTCAGCTTCTTGAGGCAGCTCTGGCCACACATTTCTCTGCCGTACAGTCTTCTGCTACTTGAGAAAATTCACCTTCCACCCCTTCACCCAAGGCCAAATGGCGTTCCATCTCCTACCTGAAGCCCCAGGCAATGCCCTCCACCTTGGTTATCCCACATGATACCTGCCTGCTAGGCACAAGAGGTATAAGGATTCCATCAGAAAGCGTGTGTTGCTTGCTGATATGCTTGTGCTGTTTCCTGCTTGCAGCAGCACCTTTAGCTACTGCTTGCCACCAAAGTAGCAGTCTGTGGGCAGTCATGTTGAAACTATGTCGCCTTTTCCACCTCGCCACAGCTGATTAGATCAGAGTAGACACCTGAACCAAGCTGAAAGCATCCCCTGGAGCTGGAAATTGGGAGAAAGAAAAAGAGAATTAGACTTTTCACAAGTTGGGGGCTCCTCACTTTTACATTCAAGGGCTTTGAGTAACCATTTTATATGCCATGCAGACTGGAGAACAGAGAAAACTGATCCAAGGAAAGAAGAATCACAGAATCACACAGACATGTGGAGAGACGAGAGAGAGAAAGAGGTTGAGAGAGGGAGAGAGAGAAAGAGATCACACTGCCTGTGTCTCTCATGGCTTCTCAATGTCTGGGAGCCAAGAGTCAGTACCCACACACCAGTACTTCCTGCTCTCGTTCTCTTTCTTGCCTGTAGTCAAAAGATATGCTACCAGGATTTGCTACCAGGCACACCAGGCCTACCGTTTTTGAAAAGTGTTTGACGTTTAGACAGCATACTTGTATGTAATGATTTAAAATACAGGTCAGGGCTTCATGTTTTTGGTCCTGCTTAGGCCTTTGGATTGAAAACTACGAGAATTAATTAGCATTTTAGAGTGGGATGTATTCTAACAATTTTTTTTTTGATACAAAAATGTTTATAATAGCATTGAAACAACCCAAATGTCTGTCAACTGATGAATGAAAATGTGGTATATTCATACAATGGAATTCTGTTACATGAATGGACATTGAAAATATCATGCTAAGTGAGAGAAGCCACTCTACATGATTGTAGTCACAAAAGACTACATGATTTGATGTGTATGAAATGTCAAGAATAGGCAAATATATAGATAGAATCTGAAAGTAGAGTAGTCCTTGTCAGGGGCTGTGGGGAGGGGAAAGAGGAATGGAGAGTGACTATAAATGAAATTTCTATTGGGAGTTATGAAATGGTTGAACAATCCTGTGAACGTACTAAGGATGTTTGTGCACTTAAGGTTGTCTGCTAGCTCTCTTAGATTTTCTTCATTTTTAGAATTCTTTTTTCCTTTTTTTGTCTGCCTAGGTTATTTCAAAAAGACTATCTTCAAGATCAGAAATTCTTTCTTCTGCTTGTTCTAGCCTGCTACTGAAGCTCTTGGTTGTGTTTTTTATTTCATTGAGTGAATCTTTCAGTTCCATGAATTCTGCTACATTCTTTTTTAAGGTATTAATCTCTTTGTAAATTTCCTCCTTAATGTCCTGAATTTTTTTTCTTGTTTCATTATGTTGTCTAACTGAGTCTTCTCCTATCTCAGTGAGTTTCCTTAAGATTGTTGCTTGGAATTCCTTTTCAGTCATATCAAGGGTTTCCTGCTCTGTAGGATCTAGCATTTGAGAATTACTGTATTCTTTTGATGGTGACATATTTTTTTGGATTTTCATATTTCTAGTATCTCTACATTGATGTCTGGTCATCAGGTGGAGCAGTTGATTCTTCTTTTACTCTGGAGTGGGCTTTGAGGAGAGAGACGTCCTCTTTTTCTGGTCTCTTCTGGTGACTCTCCTTGTGTCACTGCATTTGAGTATCTGGCAGGCTGCCTGCATGGTGGCAGTGGTTACTGCTGTGGCATCAAGCTGCTATTGCAGCAGCCGTGGCTGTGGCAGTGGCTGTGGTTGGCCACATGAGTGGAAGTGGTATTTTCGACATGCTCCTTGCCTGCTTCTGGGTGGGGGATGCTGCCCTTGACTCCTGCCTTGGACCCTTGTTGTGCTCTGTTTCTTGCCTGCTCTGGGTAGAGGGGGCTGCCCTCGGCTCCTGCCTCAGGACCCCGGGCGTACTCTGTTTCTTGCCTGCTTCTGGGCAGCCCAACACAAATTTTTAAATCTAAGTGAGTATCCAATACATCTCTAAACAATTCAGCATTCTTGTTTTTACTGTTCTACCTCTTTTCAAGTAATTTTTATCAAGTGTAGTAACCAGTTTATGAATATGGAGGAAATGGAACTTATTCAGGAATTAAGATTGCTTTTAAATGCATGTATGCAATTGGTCAGCAGTTTTTTTAAAAAGCTACATATATTGCAGTCAAAGAATCATAAATATATACCTTCAAGATGGAAAATTCTGAGATGTCAGACTAACTCAAGATAGCCCAGCCAAGGAAGATTTCTAATAAGTATCAGGTGAGATAGAACAGAATTTATTATAATGGAAAAATATTTTTATACATAACACATGTTTATGAACTGTACAATTAATTCCTTTTATGTTTGAGAAAAGCACTGAAGCCAGACAAACTGCAGGCTGTTAAATAAATTAATTCATAAGAATTAAAGTGCTTATTTAGTATGTATCAAGTTGTTGTAGAGTACATTTGACCAACTCTCCTAATTTTTCATGTGCTTTTTTCATGCTGCTTTCTGTCTCATTATAACTTCTTCTACTCATGAGTTTTATAGAAATATATTTTAAATTTCCAAACAAATGAGAATTTTTATTATTGTTTTCTAGCATAATTATATTGGGATCAGAGAAAGTGACTCCAATTTTTGAAATATGTTCCAACTTCTTTTTTTGCCCAATATTTGGTCAATTTGTATAAATGTTCCATTTATAAAACCACTGTGATGGTGGACTTGTCTTTTCTGCTAGTAATACTTTTAATTTTTGCTTTTATATGTTTGAGGCTGTTTTACTACTTTCATACAAGTTTGGAATTTTCATGTTCTGGGGATTTTTTTTTTTTTCATTATGTAGCGACTCTTTGTATTTATAATAATGTTAAAAGAAGCTCAAGTTTGTAAAACCCAGCTTCAGTGCTCTGTTTATTCTTTGAATTCCAGCTCTGTTTTCTTTTTTTGCCTTTCTGTAATCCTAAACTGCTGACTTGATACAATTAAAGAAAATGTTTTCAGTATTTTAACTACTATGTTTGTTTCTTTTTAGCAGAAACTTTGGTCAGTTTACTTGTTCTGACATACAGCTGGATGTAGAAGTCTGTTATCTTTATTTTTAATTTACTTATAATCAAGATTCTTCCTAAATATTTGTATACATTTACAAGTTCAGACACTGAAGAATAAATGAAATCAGAGCCATATGGAGTGAACTTTTAAATAAGTGCAAAACTTTACTTAAACTTCTGACATTGTTCTTGCTTTATTGATGTTCCGTTGACCAGTAGTATGGGAGATTTAAACTTAGGAAGGCATTTGCAGTTATTGAAACAGTGGGCATTTTTTTTTTCTTGTAATTGCTTATATGCTTAAAGCATCTATCTTCAAGGCAGTTATTTTTCATTAATTAACTTCTTTGTATTCTCAGAGTCATTGCAGACATAATTAACACATAAGATAAAATTCATAAGCATGAATCTAATTATGGCTGCGAAGTGATAAGGATTTATTAAAGCATTAAACAAAGCATTTTACTTTTTGACTCCCGCTAGACTAGATGTGGTCAGCAAGTGCCTATTCTACAAAAAGGATAAAAGGATATACCGTAAGCATATTTTAATTCATGGTATATTATCATTTACGAGGCAACTGTGGATATATGGTTGGATTCCATGCTAGACCTTCTAAGACAATGACTTTTTTCCTTTGCTAAGTATGAGAATAAGGATAGTACTACATAGCAAACACATTCTTATAAATGCTTTCATAGGAATATTAATGAGACAGTATAGTGTAATATTTATGACAAGATCTGAAGTCAGATTGCCTGGGTTTGCTTAATTATCAGTGTAATCTTAAGCAAGTTACTTAATGCTCTGTTCTTCAATTTCTTCACTGTAAAAATAATAGTACTTTAGATAAATCACTCTGAAGAATATCTGGCCCCTAAAATAGCAAACTGTTAATTAATAGCAGTTTGCTATTGTTTTTTCCCCTAAGAAAAATTATTAGGCTATACATTGATTTAGATTTGGGAAAAATTCTAAATCAAAACATTTTTTAAAGTTTTAATATTAATAGTTTTGTGTGAATTATATATAGCTATGCCACATATATAGCATCCATAAAGCTTGAGTTCGTCTGTTTACTAGAGATCACTAAAAACAGCCTCTAGGTAAATGGGATAATATCCTCATGGACTCAAGAACCAGTGATCTTGATTATCTGGTAAGAATTTTCCTTTAGAGTCATGAATATAGCAGTTCTGTCTTTGTAGAGGTGGTGGCAGTGGTTGTGATGTTATTAACAGTTGTAGAATTGTGTAGTGGTCATAGCAGCAATAGAGGCTAACACTTATAGGTAACATATATTGAATACTTACATGATGTCAGGTTCTCTTCTAGATACCTCACATGTATTAACCTATTTTATCCTTTCAGCAACCAGTGAAGTAGATAGTAATATTGTCTGAGTAATTATTTTTCGAATAAAGAAATAGGTGGATATCCCTTTTACAGATGAGAAAATTAAGATGCAGAGGGGTTCATACAAGGTCACATAGCTAGTAATTGGTAGCACCAGAATGTGAACATCGCCTAATTCTAAAACATGTACACTTAAATACAGATACAATTCTTCCAAGATGTTTTTGGCTTAGGGAAGTGACATGTCATTCAGCACTTGAGCTTGTACCTTGCTCTAGCTAGGTTTTCTTAGCCAGTATTAAGCATACCATTTGAAGCCGATGGAAGCTGTCTGTTTATCCATTGTATTAGTCCATTTCAAGTTGCTATAACAGAATACCCGAGACTGGGTGATTTATAAAGAACAGAGGTTTATTTGGATTGACAATTCTGGGACAGCTGCATCTGGCATGGGTCTCAGGCTGCTTCTACTCATGGCAGAAAGTGGCAGGCAGGTGGCAGCGGGTACAAGCAGATCACATGGTGAGAGGAAGCAAAAGAGAAAGGAAGCAAGAGAAAGGGAGAGGAGGTGCCAGGGTCTGTAAACAACCAGCTCTCGTGGGAACTAGTAGAGTGAGAACTCACTCTTTAATCTCCCCTCCCCCAGGGAGAGCATTAATCTATTCATGAGGGATACGCCCCCATGACTCAATCAGTTTCCAGCACTGCCATTGGGGATCATATTTCCACATGAGTTTTGGAGGGACAACACATCCAAACTCCATCATTCTGCTCTTGGCCCCCCAAAACTCATGTCCCTCTCACATACAAAATACAATCATTCCATCTCAACAGTCCCAAAAGTCTTAGCTTGTTCCAGCACCAACTTAAAAGTCCAAAGTCCCATCTGAGACCAAAAGCAAAAGTCTTTCCATCTGTGAACCTGTAAAAATCAAAAACAATTTATCTACTTCCAAGATACAATGGTAGAACAGACATTGGGTACACATTCCCATTCAAAAAGGGAGGAATAGGCCCAAAAAAAGGAGAAACAGGCCCTAAGCAAGTCCGAAACCCAGCAGGGCAGACATTGTGTCTTAAAGCTCCAAAATAATCTTCTTTGACTCCAAGTCTTGCATCCTGGACACAATTGGGCATCTGGGCCCCCAAAGCCTCAGGCAGCCTCATTCCCACAGCTCTGCCAGGTGTAGACTTGCCTGCAGCTTTTCCAGGCCTGTGTTGCACATTACCAATGGCCCTGCAGTTCTGGAGTCCTGGCGGCAGCCGCACTGTCTTGGCTCTACTAGACATTTCACTAGTGGGAGCTCTCTTTGGGGGCTCCGACCCCACTTTCCTGCTCAGCATTGCTCTTGTAGGTGACCTCTGTGGTGGCTACACCCCTGCAGTATGTCTCTGCCTGGGTCCCCAGGCTTTCCCATACATCCTCTGAAATCTGGGTGGAGGCTGCCATGCCTCCACTGCTCTCACATTCTGCTGGCCTGCAGACTTAACACAATGTGGATGCCACTGAGGTTTCAGGCTTCTACTCTCCAGGGCTACTGCATGAACCATATTTGGGGCTGCTTCAGACTGAGCAGCTGGGATGCTGGGAGCTGGTTCCTGAGGGCAGCTGCACCCTGGGTCTGTCCTCCAGGACAACTCAGTCCTTCTAGGCCTCAGGGCCTCTGATGGGTGGGGCACCCTTCCAGACTTCTCAAATGCCTTTAGGGCATTTTCCCCATTGTCCTGGTTTTTAGCATCTGGCTGCCTCATCACCAAGATAATGTCTTTAGTAACCAGTTTACCTGCTCCACCCTTGAATTTTTCTCCAGCTCTCCACTTCTCTACTGCATGGCCAGGCTGCAAATTTTCCAAATCTTTACACTCTGCTTCCCTTTTAAATTCTGGCTTTACATCATGCCTTTGCCACCATAATTCAGTGTAGGCTGTTACAAGTAGTAGCCACGCAGCTTTCTTAATGCTTTGCTGCTTAGAAATTTCCTCCACCAGATATTCTGGTTCACAACTCCTAAGTTCCAACTTCCACATAGTCCTAGGGCATGGACCCAATTCAGCCAAGTTTCTTGCCAGTTTACAGCAAGGGTGATCTTTGCCCCAGTTTCCAATAAACTCCTTCTTATTTCTATCTAAGATCTCCTTAGAATGGTCTTTACAGTCCATATTTCTATCAGCATTCTTGTCACAACCATTTAACCAATCTCTAAAATCATCCCCTCATCTTTTTCTCTTCTTCTGCGTCCTCCAAACTCCTCCAACCTTTGCCTAATACCCAGTTACAAAGCTGCATCCACATTTTCAGGTATCTGTATAGCAACACCTCACTCCTTGGAACCAGTTTCCTGTTTTAGTCTGTTTATGTTGCTTTTAACAAAATACCCAAAACTGGGTGATTTATAAAGAAAATGAAACTTATCGCTTACAGTTTCTGAGGCTGGGAAGTCTGAAGTCCAGCTGGTGGTGGCAACAGTGACCCAGGGTTCTCACATTGCAAGATGGTGGAAGCAGAGAGAGCAGAGAGAGAGAAAGACAGACTCTCCTCTTCTTTTAAAGCCCTCAGAACCACGCCCCTCACCACCATTTTTAATCCATTCACTACTGCATGGTCCTACAACCCAATCACCTCTTCAAGGCCCCACCTTACAGTTACCATAATAGGAGTTCCCACCCTGTTAACAGTCACAGTGGGGGCTAAGTTTCTAATACATAGAACTTGGGGTATACAATTCAAGCTTTATTGAGTTTTGGGGGGACATAATTCAATCCACTACATCCATAGTCTTCACTGAATTGTCTTGGAATTCTATTTTATCCCTGGCTTGAGCTCTGTATTGTTGTGCCCCCATTACCTTGGAAAGTAAGACATAAAGAGAGATGTGTATGTGCTTGGAACAATATATTAATACACATGTTAAAAAAAAAAAGTCACTGCCAGCCCTTGCTGATGCCTCAGGCCCCCCACCTGGATCTTGCCTCCTCGACTGCTTTCTGACCCTATTCTAACAATCTCTGTTGAGTAATGGCCTATATTACTTTAGTTCTCTACTCTGAGCCAATCCTGATTTCTGTTTGCATCTAACATAAGCCTCTGAAAGAGGTTAGATAAGCGGCCATAAGAGAAATATGACAAAAAAGAAAAAAACAAAAGAATAATAATTCAGTCAGTAACTATATTAATATCAAACTAATGGTGACTTTTCTGTTTTGCCTTATTTGTATTTTAACTCAAAAGTTATTTTGCTCATAAAAGCTGGGGTAGAAGGAGTTTTATCTAGTGACTTTTCAGTTCTCACTTGACCTGTCATGTGCATGTGGATACAACTGCTGGCCACAGGGAAGAGTGTGGCGCATTCTTCTGCCCTTACTTCCTAGGCTCTTTAGCCCCCATTGAGCTGTGAACAGTGGCTGAGGACAAAAGCTGTATACACTGAACAAACACAGCACCAAAGCAGCAGTACACTGAGTCATTCTTCGTACTGTGTGAGAACTGAGGGGGACTCTGTTCATTTCCTTTGTGCTGGTGTCTGTCAACAGCACTGTTTGAGGCAAGGCCTATTGTGCTGGCCAGTGTTTCTTATTGACCTAAGTCTGTGCCTGCTATGTTCCCAGGGTCGAAGTTGCGAGTGAGAGAATGTTTGGAAAGGGGTAATCATAGGCTAAATGCGTTTTGCTGCATTGTCATCTAACCTATTAAATCTAAACTGTGGTCTACGTTAATGCAAACAGATAATTATATAGTCACAGCTGCAGCTATTGACATCTGGTTACTGCCCCCATGGAAAAAAAAAATAGGTGTTTTTGTCCTGTGTCTAAGTTCTTATATGCTGGACTTTAATGATTTCTAACTGAAAATAGATAATGGATTAGGAAGACTAAAAGATCAACAAGGTGGATTACTATAAAATAGCCTCTGCCACAGATAAGTTTGAGTATGTTTTCCTTTGATAACACAGTACTTTTCCATGACTCCAGCACAAATGATCTTGATTTCAGTTTTAGTTTTTAAGTAGTATAAGGTAAAGATAATTTTTATATGTCTGTCCTGTATGATCATGTCATCATACTAAGTCACTTTGAAAGGGCTTCCCCTTATAACTTAATTTTGCTTGCTTGCCTATGCGTTTTATCCACTGTTTCACTGCCGTGCTCTCCCAGTGCAGTATGGTATTTGCAAGAAGTCCATGTTCCCCAGTTGTGGCAAGTACATCAGAGTGAATTGAGGCTTATAGTTATCAATTATGTTAATAAGGTCTATCCTTTCTAGTTTCAGTATTCTAAGGAGCAAAAGTTATGAATAAATTAGCCCTAGTACATCATATCCTCGATGTCCTATGGAGAGGAACCACTTTTATATCAGTAAGAGAAAAAAAATGTTTAGAAATATGTTTCAGCCAACTTTGAAAGTCCTTTTACCACTTGAGTACTTTACATTTATATTTTCATTCACCTCCACAATTCATTATTTAACAATATTTATTAAAAGCCTAGTAGGTGATAGACTCTGTACAATTTAAAAATAAAAATCTATTGTCTTACTTTTTCTAATTCACACTGTCAATAGTGGCATTATGAGTGATATCGGGAATGGAACTGGTACAGGATATAGAGGGAAACAGTTTTAAGACCCTGTGACTTCAAGGTTTTTCTCATGTTTTAACACTTTCTGTCTGTTGGATGTTTGGATGCAGTGTCTCTCTAAGAGGATAGTTACAAATCCCACTGGGACCTTGATGAGAAAGCACTCAGGCTGCCCAGGGGCCTGGATTATCCTGCCTTTTGAACCAGAATCCTGTAAGCAGGGCCTAGCCCTGCCCCTTTGCCTTATGCTTCTCAGAATGAGCTGGGGCTGGTTGCGCTGGGCTCTTTTTTTTTTTTTTTTTTAATCATTACACAACATAAACATTTTTTGTAGCCCTTTACCAATTTCTCCCTAACCCTCTACCAATTTCTCCCTAACCCTCTTCCCTCTCCCTCTTGCACCTGGACTCTTTGGACTTGTGGTGGTTATTCAAAGGTTGGCAATTCAACATCACCTTCTGCTTCCTAGGTACTGGAGATACAGTGATGAATAATAAAAAACTCTTACCCTCAGGGAGTTTAGGTTAAATACCTTCTTCTTTTTTTTTTTTTTTTTTTTAACATCTTTACTACAAGCACAATTTTGAAAAAATGGCATAGTGATTGAATTTAATAAAATAAAGGCATGATAAAAAATTAAATACTAAATATGTTCTTACTTTGAAAATGTGGGCCAATAATGAAGAACAATTCCTTCTGCTTTAAAATAATATTTCACATTAATGTTTCAAGTAAAGATGGCATCTTCTACATGGAACACTATATGGAATTAAAATAATATTTACTCAAATGGCATGCCAGTCACTATATTAATCCTTAGAAATGAAAACTATTTTCAAATTCTTATAGTGAAATCTTTTTTTCCAATAATATTCTTTTATTTTTCAGTGCTGCTGTTTCATATACAGAATTATTTTGACAGATACAAAGTGTAATCACTTCAAAAGGCTTTTCATATTTGTAAGAAATAACAAACCATATGCCATCTTGCAGAAGCCCTGATTTGGAAAGAATGTGGCTCTTGGCCAGCAATTAATTAAGCCACTCTTTTGTTTTGGCCATATTGTGGTGTTCTATAGGTGTGAAATTTTCTGTCTTTACTAGATAGGAATATTCCTGTACATCGTGATAGTTTTAGGGAAAGCAGTTAATTTTGGTGTTATTTGCCTATAAAGTAATATGAGTTGTAAGTGCAAGTAATGGAGGCACAAGAATGGAGAAAAGCTTATTGGTATAAAATGGGAGTATGAATTTGGCACTTGGATAGCTGAAAAGTGATTCTTACTCTTTTGGTCCATTGAAAATTGCATCAATGTTAACAGGAAGTTGGAAGCTGAACATCTGTAGCAGATGTCTGTTGCTAGAGAATATAGAATGAGAGAGGATTACTTAATTATGTGCTGTGTATAGTGGGATACCCCATGGTCAAAAGGAGAAAATAATTAGCCTGACTAATCGATTTCCTGCATTTCTCCTGAATTCCAATTTAGATATTCTTAAATTATCTTTAAATCTTCTTTGATATCAGATTATATGGGCTCAATTATGTTACTCAGTGTTCCTCTCATCGTGTAACATCAGTTGCTTCTCATTAAAGTAGAATTAACTTTTTATTCAGGATATAGTAGTTAAACAGAGTTATGGGCCTTGGGTCTAAAGATTGCAATCAGGGAAGGCTGGCCTTAACAGAGGGCTTCCTTTCACCCATTTTGACCATTGTCACTGCTTCCCCTCATTCATCCTCATTGCTGTTGATCTTAGCAAGAGACCCAAAGACATTATTGCCTTGCTTACAAATAAGGTTTTATGTTTGATCTTTTCATTTTCTAAAAGATAAAGCACCTAAATCTTAAAAGGGTGCTTTCTTTTTTTAATGAACAGCAGTGGCTCTGGGAATTTCAAAAGCTCTGTAATGTTTTGTTCATACAGTAAAAGGATTCACAACAGACATTGTGATCCAAATACTTGTCTTCTTTTTCTTTTAATGGAAAATTATTTCCCTAAGATTAAGCGTGATTAAAATGTAGAATTCTTTTGCACTTTTCTTCAAACCCTAACTAATAAAACCAAACCACTCATATTTTGGAGAGTTAGAAATCAAGCTTCTCTTTCTTTACAGTAAGTACTTGTATTGAGTACTACTAGCCTGTGGGTACCTACACCCACCTGCCCACACTCACCCTGCCATACATTTGAACAGTTTGATACATATCTTTATTGATGGAAAAATGAAAGCATATTGAAGTACTTTGCAAATAAGTTTAGGTGGGTGCAGAGAGGGTTAACCACCTGAAATTCTCAGTGGCTTAATTAGGCTCTGGCACATAGCCAGTATCAGTAGAAAATGGATCTACTTGGATAACCGCAGAAACCAGTGGGTTTCAGCATCTTGGCAAGATCAGGAGCCTTCAGCAGCAGTCTGTGCTTATGCCTACCTGTGTGGGAAAGTGAGAGGCTATCCAGACAAGGGACAAAGCAGCCAGGCACTTTCCCATCCAGCTTTCCTGTTGTATTTGTCTCTTTGAAAAGGAGGCAAGCGTACCTGTCATCGAGCAGGCCTTCTGTAGTGATTCAGTGCACTATTCAAGGAGGAATGCTTAAACCCACTAGCTTAAACCCATTGAGGAAAGCCTCGTGGTCTTTCTCAGACTGTACCATGTGGAAAGCAGTCTTCCCTGTAAAACAGGATGTTGTCAGGATTTGAGATTTGGGAATGATCCATGGGAGATTTGGCAGCATTGAGAAGTTTCAGTCAGTCAATGTTTAGCCTCTCTGTTTTTTCAAGAAAGGAAAGTACTATAGTTTTATTGTTGCTTCATTGATAAAGTTAATATTGGCTCATAAGATTATGAGGCTTTGAAATAAAACATTGTTATAAATGTATTATTGTTTTAGAAACATATATACTAGTTTTGTGAAGTGTACAAAGCTGAAAGATCAAGGATTGTAATCTAATATTTTGTTTTATTAGCTAAAATAAATAGCTTTGCCATTTGAATGGTTCATAACTCAGTCTTTTCATACTAAAACCTCTATGGCAATCTTTCCATCATACCAAAAACCCATAATATAAATGTGCTTGAATTTCTGTTGGCTGAAAAGTTTTTCTGTATAAAATTATTTCAGATAGGGGAAATCATTTTGCATTAGAAACTTCTTTCTGTCCCATTTATTTATAGTTCTACTGTTTAATCTTTCAGAACAAAATTCAACTTTTAAAAACTATGTATATAACAATAAGAATATAACATAAAATCTTATAGTTCTAAGAAAAAGCTTCATTATAGTCTTTTTATTTAGAAAAGCTGATTTTCCTGTAACTATTAAAAATAGGTAGAATGCCTCCCTGAGAATAACAATTTGAAATTTTTTTTATATCTTATAGCCTTTGTATAACAAAGATCTTCAGCTCACAGCCTGTGACTTTTTCTTTGAAGCATTACTTAATGTAGCACTATTTCATTACCATAAGAAAGTTATTAATAGTATTGAAGTTGATTTATGCTATAATTAGAATCGGATAACAGTAGAATGTCATTAGTTCAATAATCTTTGCTATAGTTAAAATTTCTCTACACTCTAATGCTTTATGAGCTTACATATGAAAGAGGGAAGAATTTCATTTCAAAAATTTCAAAATCTGTTGTATAGCTCCAGCTGTATATGTACACTGTATATTGCTATTGTCTATAACATTCATTTATTTTGGCACTCATTCATAGACAATCTTGTATTGTTTCTTTAACTCATATAGTCTCCAAAACTAGATTGTAACGCCATGTCTATGCTCAAGGCAGTGTTGGTATAAAGGTTCACAGTGAACCCTTACTAACTTCAGTTGTATAATTTGCTTAACTCCAGTAAGCTGAGTAAATCCAAACTAGTTTTGATATACTTGGGGGTTAAATTTGAAACATTTCTTACTGTATCTAAGAATATTTACCCTGATTCTTTATACCAGCATAATCCAGTGTTTGTAGTGTTGAGCACACATCACATTTGTCAGTATTTTAGCTGTGTGGACAGAGTAAAGTAATAGGACAGTTGTCATTCACTAAATCATTTTGTGTTGATATATGCCCATCAGCAAAGTCTTGGATCTCCCTTTTTGCATTAAAGAAAAATTCAACAAAATCAATTAGTGACTCTCTTAGTCAATGTCTTTCAAAAAATTGTTGGTATACTGATAGAGTTTAGACATGCTGTCCCTCCAAAACTGATGTGGAAATCTGATCCCCAATATGACAGTGTTGGAAGCTGTTTGAGTCATGGTAATGGATCCCTCATGAACAGATTAATGTTCTCCCTGGGGGGTTGGAGTAGTGAGTAAGTTCTCGCTCTATTAGTTCCCGCAAAAGCTGGTTGTTTAAAAGACCCTGGTACCCCTCTCTCTCTCTCTCTCCCCCCCTCCCCCCTGTCCCTCCTCTCCCCCTCCCTCCCTCCCCCTTCCCTTCCTCCCTTCCTCCCCCCTTCCCTCCCTCCCTTCCTCCTTCCCTCCTGTGCTTCCTCTCACCATGTGATCTGCTTGTACCCGCTGGCTGCCTGCCTCTTTCTGCCATGAGTAGAAGCAGCCCGAGACCCACACCAGATGCAGCTGTCCCAAAACCATAAGCCATATAAACCTCTGTTCTTTATAAATTACCCAGTTTCAGGCATTCTGTTATAGCAACACAAAACGGACTAATACATATACCTAATAAAATTAGTTAACAATAAAAATGACTTTTTAGTAGCCCTGAGTTCCTCTGAATCTCAGTATTTTCTCCTTTAATCAGGGATTCCTTTTCATGTTATGCTGTTTGGAGGAGATTTTCAGAAGTGATGATAACGTGTTTTTCTTCTAGCTCTTACTTTTGAAAAAATTGTAAGACAACATGGATGAACCCTGAAAACATTATGCCAAATTAAAGAAGTCAGCCACAAAAGCCAGTCATATGATTCCATTTACATGAAATGTCCAGAATAGGCAAATCCAGAGAGACAGAAAGTAAATTAGTCATTGCCGGGGGCTAGGAGAGAGGACAATAGGGAGTGCCTGCTAATAGGGATAAGGTTTATTTTTGAGGGTGATGAAAATGTTCTATAATTAGATTGTTGTAAAAGCTGTACAACTCTGAGAATGTATTAAAAATCACTGAATTGTACAATTTAAATGGGTAGATTTGGGCCGACCCCGTGGTGCACTCGGGAGAGTGCGGCGCTGGGAGCGCAGCAGCGCTCCTGCCGTGGGTTCGGATCCTATATGAGGATGGCTGGTGCGCTCACTGGCTGAGCACGATGAGGCCGGTCACAAAAAATAAAAATAAAAAATAAATAAATAAATGGGTAGATTTTATGATATATGAATTATATTTCAGTAAAGTTGTTAACAAAGTATTAGTGATGGGAAAGATTATAGATTTTTAAAAAATTATTAATAATTTGTGCTTTTAGTTAACCTCTCCCAGAGCACCCCACTTTAGAGTAGTAAAAATGTTACATGTAGACCAAATTATTAGCCTAGCTCCATTTTAGTACCTTGTAATAATACTCATACTATAACATGTTAATCTGTACAGTCCTAAAAGATGACTGTTCAACAGACATTTGTGTCTCCATGGGCCACATTATCAGCAGAGTTAAGATGCGTTTATTCGGCAAATATATGTGGGTTTTCTAGTGTATACCAGGTACTGTCCCATATGTTAAGCATACAGAGATGACCAGATTATAGTTCCTGCCCTCCAGAGTCTCACCATTAGTAGGGTAGACAGACAAAAACCGAAGCATGCCAGAAAATGTGGCAGTATGATATGTGACATCATGAAGGTCTGACCATTCTTTTACAGCAGACCAGCATTTGCGAGATGGGGAAAGAAAATGCTGTGCTCTACTTCAAGATGTTAGGGCGGATTCTTTGAGAATGGGACTTTTGGTCTAAGTTTGAAAGGAAGAGAGTGTGCCAGGGAGATGAGGGCCTTGTGGACAGAGAATATGAATAGCTTATACCAAGGCACAGGGACAAGGGGGAAAACAAAACAAGCATAGATCACTCAAGAACTGCAAGTGGCTCAGGTTATGACTGAGTTCAGAATTCATGTGGTGGGAGCAGCAGAAGGAGATGACACGAGAGCTGGACCAGGAAGTTGCCAGGAAGGGCCTTGTAGGCTTTGCTAAATTCGTTAATGAACAGCTGTAAAAGACCTGTTCATTTATTATTTAATCTCATTAATTTATGATCATCCAGTGTAGGTACAGAAAAGGAATTAGGAAATATTCAGTCCAGCCTTTCATTTTTTTAGACGAGAAAACTAGAGTCTAGAGAACGTTGTCCAAAAGACCAGAGCTCCTGAATCCCTTTCCAACAGCTTTGGTCCTATGTTGCTTGCCTTCGGAAAATCAGAGACTGAACAGTTTAGTAGCACTTAGTAAAAGTTAGCTGTTCTTAATTTTCAGAAGCATTTCTAATACTATCCAGTGATAACTAAGAAGTACTAAAAAATTGCTATTCTTACCCATAGAATGTCAATTTTATACATAGAACAAATGTTTCAACCAAAACTTTTGTATTGAAATTTTATTAGAATCATGATTTATTAAACTATGTGATTGTTTTTGTTTTAAGTCACTAGATTTGGAGTAGTTTCTTATATAGTATCAATAACTGGCACAGATTTTAGTACTTGGAAGTGAAATATTGCTATAAAATATCCTAAAAAATATGACATTTGCTTTGGGACCAGGCATTGGATGGAATCTTAAGTCTGTTAGCAGAAGCCTAAAGGGTATTGAGGAGACCGTCAGTGAGGGCGTAAATGTTATTGGAAGCTGAAGGAAGGTATATTCTTGTTATACAGTGGAGAAAATTTCACAACATCATCGCTTACAATAATATGGAAAATAGAAAATGTGTCTAATGAACCAAATGATCTACCTAAGGGGATTTGCAGGCAGAGGTCAAAGGTACTACTTGGCTTCTACCTGCCTAAATCAAACGAGGAGAGAAAAGAGATGGGCTGAATTAGGAGATATTAAATATAAATCAACCAGTACTTACTGGGTTCAGAAATAAATTTATTTTCTCATTCTCTGTCTCTCTAAATGGCAGATGATTCTAAAATTAAGCAATGGCTTGTGGGCAAAGATGAAATCCAAGGGTGCAGTCAGGAAAACACAGTCTACAGACAAAGTCTCAAAACCTCAGAATGATTTAAAGTGGTGCCTTATAGATTCTTTCAAACAGACAAAAGGCCCCATAAAGATTTTAATGGTGTGCCTCACAGATCTTCTTTCATTAGATAGGAATTAAATAGAGATTCCAATATTCTTAAGAGCATTATTCCACAGCAGATTTAAAGGTAGAGAAGAGGGAGGGGGGTTTATCTCAAGATTTATGGGTGAGGCTTTGGTCTAATGGCATGAACTCTAATATGATTCATAGAAAATCCACAAAGTTTTTAAAACTGTAGTGGAGGAAACCACTGCCAGCTAGACTAAAAGGGACAGAGACAGCCTAAAATGAAGAGGTATTTGGACCCCTAGATTTCTGTGGGGAGAAAGCAGGTTGAGAAAACTACTACTCAGTTGCAAATGCAGGCTACATTTTATGGAAAAGGAAAGAAAGTTCAGAGACTGGAAGGAAGAACCCACAGGGCAAAGAAAAACCCCAGGGTATCATTCGCAGACAGTAGGACTAAGCCCTAATCAAGCAACTAGTAGCATTGACTGGATTTCAGAGTTGTTATGGAACGGGATCTTTTATGTACCTCCTGTTTCCCCCTTTTTGGGACAGTGTTTATAGCAATTACCCTATGCCTATTCCACCACTGTATATTGTTTATATGTACGTGTAGAGGCATACAATTTGTTTTTTAATTTATAGCTCTTTATATCATGAGGAATGGGTACTCAAGGATCTGTTCTCGTGGAACCACACTCAAGGAGTCCTATCTGCATCTGGACCTTCTTTAGATGATGACGTCCTGGACCTGGAGCCTTAGCCTGATGCTGTAATAAATGAGACTTTGGGATCTTGGGATGAGGGAATGAGTGTATTTTGCTTATAAGAACAATGTAAATAATTTGTGGGCAGGGTCAGACTGTGGTGATTTTAAAACACATCTACAAATTCTTCTGATATCTTCCCATCTAGAGGTAGAATCTAATTCCCTTCCTTTTAAATATAAACTTGCCTCAGTCACTCATGTTTAACAAATAGAATGCAGTGGAAGTGACTGAGAAAGTGACATGATTTCTGAGGCTAGGTTATAAGGTGATACAGTTTCTGCCTTGCTCTTTCTCTTTAGAAATTTAGCCACCATGCTGTGAGGAAACCCAGACCACATGGAGAGGCCAAATGTATGTATTATGGGTGACAGCCCTGGCTGAGGTATCAGTCAGCATCCACTATCACCTTCCATGCCTGTGTCTTAGGAAGCCTTTGAAATGACTGTAGCTCCAAGCGCTCTCCAACTGCGACCATGGCAGAAACCCTGAAAGAGAACTAATTGCTAGTTTTTGGTTGATAAATTGCTTGGTCAGAATAGTTATTGGTTTTGTTTTATTTTGTTTGGCAGTTCATCTTTTTTTTTTCTTTTTTTCTTTTTTTAAACTTTTAATTGAGAAATACTGTACATACAGGAAAGTGCACCAATCCTAAGTATACAGTTCAGTAAATTATCCCGAAGTGAACACACATACCTACCACCATCCAGTTCAAGAAGCAGGAAATTACTAGCACCGCAGGTGCTTCCTATGTGCCCCTCTTTTCTCCTTTGCTGAGGTTGTCCCTATGCTGACATCTAATACCATATATTAATTTTGCCATATTGCTGTGTGCGATAATAGTCTATATTTTGTCACTGGGTACTATTCAATTTTATATTTGGGTTATTTCTTATTTTGATTATTTTCACTGTTAGTGTTCTCGTACCTGTTTTTTGGTGTATCTGTACACACATCTGTGTGTGTGTGTGTGTGTGTGTGTGTGTGTGTGTGTGTGTGTGTGTGTGTGTGTGTGTGTGTGTGTGTGTGTGTGTGTGTGTGTGTGTAAAATTGCTGGGTCACAGGGTATGCATATGTTTAGAAGATAATGCCAGACAGTTTTCCAAAGAGGAGGCTATGGCAATTGCATTCCTACCGGGAGTGAATGAGAGTTCCAGTTATTTCACACAGTTGTTAATGTCAGTCTTTAAAAAAAATTTTAGTCATCTTGGTGGAGAGTGGTTTTAGTTTGCATTTCCTTGAGGTTGAGAACTTTTCATGTGTTTATTGGCCATCTTGAAATCCCTTTTTTCTGTATGCGTACATACAGGAAAGTTTAAGCCACTGTTCATTTTTCTGTAGGATTTTCTGTCTTTTTAAAAAAATATATTAATTTTAGGATTTTAAAAAATATATTCTGAATTGCTGCCCTTTATTTGGTATATATGTTGAAAATATTTTTCCACTATATGGCTTCCCTTTTTACTCTTTTAATGGTATCTTGATGGACATTACATCCATGTAGCCATCTTTTTCTTTACACAGTACTTTTTGTGTTCAGTTTAAGAAATCTTTCCTTATTCTGAAGTTATAAGATATGGTCCTATTACATATTCTAGAAGTTTTATTGTTTAACCATTTACATTCAGCTCTAAAATCTACCTGGAATTGATTTAATTTTATGTCATGAGGTAGAAGTCAAATTTCATTTTTTTTCATGTGATTTTCCAATTAACCTAGCACGGCTTATGAAAAAGACTGTCCTTTCCCCAGTGCTATGCAGTGCTACCTTTTTCAGAATTTAAATGCTTGTAGATGAATGTGTCTGTTTCTGGATTCTCTATTCTCTACCATTGTTTTGTTAATATGCCCTTGCAACAATACCACACTATCTTTTTTGTTGTTGTTGTTGTTTTTGTGACCGGTAAGGGGATTGCAACCCTTGGCTTGGTGTCGCACGCACCGTACTCAGCCAGCGAGCGCACCGGCCATCCCTATATAGGATCCGAACCCGCAGCAGGAGCGCCGCTCTCTCCTGAGTGAGCCATAGGGTCGGCCCCACACTATCTTAAACATTATAGTTTTATGGGTTGAAACTTACTTTATGACCTTGCTGTGGCGCGCTTTGGTAAATGTTTCATGTATGTTTGGAAAATAAGTGTGTATGCTTCATGTGTTGGGTGTGTTATCTTGTATATACCAATTGGTTCAGTATTCAGATCTTCACATCCTCCAAAACTATTATTTTTTTCACTGCTTGTTGTGTTAGTTACTGATAAAAATATCCCTTTGTGATTGTGTAGTTAACCATTTCTCCTTTTAGTTCTGTCAGGTTTTGATTTACATATTTTGAGATTATGTTATTAGGTGCCTAAAAGTTAGAATGATTTTTTTCTTCCTGGTGAAATTGATCCGTTTGTCATAATGAAGTTTTGTCTCTTATTAATATGGCTACACCTGCGTTATTTCAGTTGGTTTTCATTTGGTATTTCTTGACCCGTCCTTTTACTTTCAACGTTTCCATGTCTTATATTTATTGAAAGTGTGACTCTTGAAAGCAGCATTTAGTTAGGTTTTGTTTATCTATCCAGTCTGCCAATCTTTGACTTTTAATTGGAGTACTTAGTCCTTTTACATTTCATGTAATTACTGATATATTTGTGTTTAAAGCAACCATCTTAATATTTGCTTTTTTCTCTCTTTTTTCTATTTTTAAGTATGCTTACTAAAGGAGACAAATTTCAAACAACCTAGGACATTTATTTAACAAGAGGGCCTCATCCTCCAAGGTTTTGATATAATCAAGGTTTTGCTATATGTATCTTCCTATTGTGTTTTCAAGAAAGAAAAGTACACACATACACATATACAAACTATATGTATAAATTTTACTTTGAATAGAATCAAATGTAGCAAATTCTGAGTAGATCTCTAGCCAAGGGAAAACCCAACTGAAGTGGAATGATAAGGAAAGCTGCCAGTCACAAAAGATTCAAAGCTTGGTCGAAGTTTCAGGTAGTGAACTTAGTCCCTATAAGACCAGGGAGTTTGTGTGCTCCTGAGTCCCTTACAGTCCCTGTAATCAGTAGCCAGCCCTGATAAATGGCTGATTGTAGGATTTAGGGTTTCTACTCATAAAGTAGAAAAGTTAGTGATACCATCGGTATCAATCTGTTCTCCAGAGGAAAAAAACAATAAGAACTATAGCTATGGCTCTAGATGATTTATCTTAAGGAATTGGCTCACACACAACTGTGGTGGCTGGCAAGTCTGAACTATGCAGGGTAGGCCAGCAGGCTGAAAACTCAAGCAGGAGTTGATACTGCAGTCTTGAGGCAGAATTTCTTCTTTTCCAGGAGACCTCAGTTTTTGCTCTTAGAGCCTTCAGCTGATTATATGAGGCCCACTCACATTACTGTGGATAATTGTAAACTGTAGGCGTTAACACTATCTACAAGATATTTTCAAAGCAACGCCAACATTAGTGTTTGATTAAATAACTGGGTACTATAGCCAAGCCAAGTTGACACATAAAACTAACCATCAGACCATCCGTAGCATCAAATAACTTATAGGGGAAGCAGCAAAGCCACAGAGAGATGTTTTTAATAGTTTTAATAGCAGTGCTGCCTGTGAGGTAACAGAAATGACCACTCTTGGTGAGATAGCAAAACCTAGGAAAGACGCTCTGAGGCAGCCACTTCAGGTCAGGCATTGTAGGTGGTTTGTGTAGTTTTAACAGGAAGAATTCATGTGCACATTAATTCCTTATTCTTCACGAGTTTTCCATTTCGTCCCCTAAATATAAAAGGGAAGAATGAAAGAGAAGCAGTTAGAAGTGTTGCCACTTCGGAGACGTTACCAAGTACAATACTGTAACACAAATGGCCATCACAAAATTAAAAGGAAGTATTAGCCTGTCTCTATTGTGCTTCTCTTACACTGACGATCTCTATTTCTTTTTCTACCTGTTAATCTCTCTTTCTCTCTTTCAATATGTACAACATGATTTGCTTTTTCTCCCTTGACCTTTCTTTTATATTTCATTTATTTCTTTCCTCAGCTGTCCTAAAAGAAATTTTAAAAGTCACTTTTGTTTCAGTTTGTATAAATGAGACCAATGACTATTCATTTTTAACTTCCTGGAAAACAGGCAGTTTATTTCTATTAACTGTATTCTATAACTATGACTGTATGCACTCATACATATAAATTCAGCTCCAAATCCTGCAGAGATTCTGGTGGGCCCCCTGCCTTTGATAGCCACATACTAATGGAATTGAAAACTCACTGTCCTCTGCAGCAACAATGAGAACCGTACACACCCTTGTATCATGAAATATGCAACCAGAGTGGCATTGTGTTTTTAAAAAATTTTTAGAAGAGAGAGGAAACGGCTGCAGCCTGCTGAGCTCAAGCAGCTGCTGCTTGATGTCTTCCACTGTGAGAGCACCTTTCTGACAGGTTCTCAGGCTCAACTCTGAGGTCAGAACAGGATTAGGACAGGAACCCACTTTGCACTGACAGCTGCTCTGTTAGGCAGTGCGCTGACTTCAGCTCCAAGGCTTCTAAAGAATGTTTAATTAATTTGCTCACCACCAAAAGTTATCTCTAAAAAAGCTATAATCATGTACTTGAACTGGTTTTGTTTTTTGCAAAAGAATATGATTTTTCCCAAAGTCAAATGAAATTTTTGTCTTTGACCTATTCTTGGATGCTTTACCTAACACAAATTTATTACATTGTAAATGTTACTATCCATTCTTCTCTTTATTATTAACCAGGAATAGATGGTTTGCTTTGCAGAAATGTGCAATTCTCAAGAAAGGCCCAGTCAGCGAATTTAACAGCTGGTTCCCTGTAGCACAGTAGCTACCCATGGGAAATAAGGAACTCTGGTGAGGGTGCAGGACTCTTCCCTATGATGAGGAGGCAGGAAGGGCTTGATGCAAGGAGGTAGGAAAGGCTTGACTAGTGAGAAAAGGGATACATCTGCTGGTGTGTTTTCTATGATGGTTCTTTTGCCATGTGGAGATGAGGTTCCAGCCCATTTGGGAGACATAGATCTTGACACTGAATGCTCTCACAGGAAGAACTTTTCTACCTCTATGCAGGAACTATTTAATGTCATTGTCTTGCCAAATAGAATGAAGTGACATTTTTACTCCCAGTATAAATATGTTCATTCTTACTCTCCGTTTATTTGGTATGCAGGTCAGTGATGAGGAACTTGATTTTGGATGGCTAGGGTAGGAGGAGAGAGAAACCACTAGAAACTTAGTTTTGTTTCTGATATCCCACATTAAATCCATCATGATAATACATCCCAGTATATATGAATAAAATTGTTTCCATCTATCCATGATCAAGGAAAACAATGAAAATATTCTAACAAATTTTGGAATGAATCTTGCCCTAATGTGTCCTAAGGTACATTGTATATAATGAATTAACTTCTTGTCCTTGGGAGAATTGATATAAATCATTCAAATCATTTTCTGTGGGGCTTGATTCTCTGATTGAACCCCAATTGAGAAAGGCCATTACAGAGTGCATTGAAGACTGAAGGTTGTGTTCCTGTTTATGCGAAAGTACTTAAAAATAAAGATCACCACCACCACCACCAAAAAAAAAAAAAAAAACTAGCTAAACAAATGTAATACTGATAATACAAGAGAAATTTCTTGACCTGAGGGGAGTATTTTATTTTACTAGTTCAATAATTTAGAAAATTCCCTGCAAACAAAATCCAGAGGTTTGGGAGTAAGGAAGGATTTTTGGTTTGTTTGGGGGCTTCTTGTTTTTATTTTTGTATTTTCATATGTTTTTCTGAATATGACCTGAAACATAGTTTAATGATTTTTCTAACTAACAGATAAAGCTACACAGAAATTATGCATGATATACTTGTGCTAGGTAAGGAAATAGTCTTTGTTTATAATAACGAAAACCTTTTTAGTTGTTCTCTTGGAGTGGAGGAAAAGGATACAGAAGATTAAATGCAGAAACACTATTCAAATTTTATGATCACATCCAGTGTTTTATTTTTAGCTGGTGATCCCTTTAAGCATGCTTCCGCTCATCCTGTCGTAGAAACTCAGTGTTTATTGACAAATCATTTTCCATCAACAAACTGACATCTAAAAAAAGTTATTTTTCTGTCATGTGAATAAGGCAATTATTATGAACCCATGTAGGTATATTAAACCAAGAAATATAATGTGCTTATTAATTATACTATATAATATATCATTATAGGGGATATCTGGGAAGGTAGAATGCAAACTCTTGTGGTGTGATTGAACCCTGAAAGCAAAAACAGGGCCTTAAATTTTTGCTTAATGAGAATAATCCTGTCACCACCATTATATTCACTCAGAAGCTGATTAGCTTTAAAAGCAGAACTGTGAAAGAGACTGAGCTGTATGTACCACTTTACACTGAATCATTAATGTAAATTTTTTTCCTCCATTAATAATTGTCAAACACGAGTAAACACATCTCATCCCACTTGATTTCCCACTCTCTACCACTTCATAATGATAGCAGAAGTAAATGTCAGGAATCAACACCAAAGGTGTCACAAGAAAAGAGAGCTACAGGCCGATATACCTTGTGAACATGAATGCAGAAGTCCTTAACAAAATGATAGCAATCCCCAATATATTTTTTTTAATGGGTAATACATCATGACCAAAGTGGGGTATATCCTGGAAATGTAAGTTTGGTTTAACATATGAAAAACATTAATGTAATTCATTATATTATTAGAATAAAGAAGAAAATTCATATGATCAGAAAAGCAGAAAAACCAATTGACAAAATTCAAAACCCATTCATGATAAACATTTAAACAAACTAGGAATAAAATCAATTTCTTCAGACTGATTAAGGTCCTTTATACAAAACTTACAACTAACATCAAACTCAATGGTGAAAAGCTTGATACTTTCTAAGATCAGAAATAAGATCTGAATGTCCATTTTCACTTTTTATTCAATATCATATTGAAGGTCCTAGCTACAAATGTAAGGCAAGAAAAAGAAAAGGTATACAGATTGGAAAGGAAGAAGTGAAACAAACAGTCTTTGTTTGCAGATGACATGATCAGGTATGTAGAAAACCCAAAGGAATATGCAAAAGTTTATTAGAGTTAGAAGTGAATTTAGCAGAGTTTTAGCATGCAAGATCTTATAAAAAATAAATGTATATCTATAGTCTAAGAATAAACAATTGGAAAATGAAATTTTAAAAACTTTATAAATAGCAGAAAATACTTAATAGTATATTTTAAATCCTTAGGAATATATTTAATGAAAGATGCATAAGACATCTACACTGAAAACTACAAAAACTTACAATAGGAAATTAAGAAAAGCTAAAAAAATGGAGAGATACTGTGTTCATGGATTGGAAGGAGTCAATACGGTTAAGATGTTAGTTCTCCTCATATTGATCCATAGATTCAAATGCAATATCAATCAAAATCCTAGTAGATTTTTTTTTTGAAGAAATTGGCAAGTTAATTCTAAAAGTTAAACGAAAAGGCAAAAGACCTAAAATAGCCTGAACAGTATTTTTTCTTACCTGATTTCAAAACTTATTGTAAAGTTATAGTAATCAACAGTTTGTATTGACATAGGGAAAGACATATAAATCAGATCTTACACTTAGGAGTATTTTATGTTTATTCCAAGGTATATCTTATTGTTGTTATTGTTAGTAGTGTCTTTTCTTCTACTGTGTCTGTCTAATTTTTTTTTGCACATATGAAGACTGCTGGATTTTTATGTGTTAATTTTCTATTCAGTCACCTTACTAAATTTATGGCTTATAATACTTATTACTTTGATTATTTGGGATTTTCCAAGGAAACAATCATCCTCTATAAACAATGAAAAACATATCCACCTTTCAATTTTTGTTCTTCTTATTTCTTATGTTTTCTAAATATATTGGCTACGTGGTACTTCTTGTTATTGAAGTACAAAAGTACCAAGATACTGATCTTCTTTTCTGTCTGCTTACTTAAGCCAAGTTTTTAATACTCGAGTAACATTCTGAAATTTTAAATTGAAAGGGTGCCTTTACAAAAAAAGCTTGTTATTTTAGTTTATAAAGTCCTTATTTTGTAGATCTATAAGTAATGACTTGATGTGTTTTTTTCTTACTGTAAAAGGTAACTATAGGAAATTCAGAAATTACACAAGAGTAAAAAAAAAGAAAATTTCTCCTACCACTCAGAGATGACCATTGGAAATATAATGAATGGTGTGTTGCATTCTAGAGATTTGTTTCTCAGGTAGGAAATCTTGAACAGAGATGTGTTTTAATATATAGTGTGTGATGTTTTTAATAGCTAGCTCTAATTTTGGCAAATTGGTTCTCTTTCTGTAAGATTTGGGACCTCAGAGTGAACATTAAAGTGATTTCAGTTAAATAAATCAGACCCTTAGCCAGGAGGATTGTTTGCACTTTCTTTAGTACAAACAATTAGTACATACAAGGATAGAGCATATGTTTCAAGATCTATTTCTTCTTTACTTCAAGCATACACATATTAAAATAGTGATTCAAGGATGGTGCAGTGTAGTATATCAAAATCTCACTACCATTAATGGGATTTTCTGAGTGTTATTGGGGTTTTTTACCTCCTACCTAGTATTGCTATATTGCTTGAATGTTCAGCTGCGGTGAGATATATAGCAAACCAATTAATTCATACTTGAAAGCATTCTTCAGTTGGAGATCTATATATCAGAGATGTGTAGGTTTGTATTTTAAAACAATTTGCCCTTTAGAGCTTACTGTTTAGAAGAGTCACTTTCACTAAATTAAAAAATACATATAACTATGTTTTTCATTACCTCAACTTTTATTATAGTGAAATTTATTTTTGATATTTTAATTTCAGAAAATTTATTTAGGGAGCAGTGTATTATAATGAAATATGTGTGTTTTGGAGTCAGACAAACCAGGGTTCAAACCTGGCTTTTCCAATTCCCAGATTGTTTTGGTAAAATGATTTAACTTCTTTGAGATTGTTTAGTTCCTCTGTAAAATGGGCTTGATAGATCTTGCTCTTCAAAGGCACTACGAACATTTCTTGAGTTTCTACAGTATGCCAGGCAATTTGCTACATGTTTTAAGTAGATTTAACTGAGAAGTAAGGGAATATAATAATATGGTTAGATCCCAGTAGGTAAGCATTTATGTAGATTATTCAAGTAGAAGATATAGTTGATGATTTTCAGATGGATGCTTTTCAAGGGGTGGAATGAGCCTGGAAGAGAGGTAACATTACTGCCATAGCAAAGGTGTGACATTTTGATGATTTAACTTTGGGCAGTGGCATTGGGGATATAAAGGAAGGAAGGGGTTCATGAAATATTTAGAAAATAGTAATCAATGGAGTTGTTTTAAATGGATAACTAGGGTCAAGGAGAATTTTTAGATTTCCATCTTAAGAACTTTGGAGAAGCAAAATTTGGTCTTGAGATTGAGTTAGACTTTTTTGGATTGGTCCGTGACACAAATTAGAATTAGTAGTTTTAAGATTTCTTATCAGTCTCTTTCACTTTCATTGTAAAATGGAGCTTTACAGTATGTACCTTGTAGGGTTGTTGTGAGGACTAAATGAGTTAATATTTAGAATATTGACTTATGGTATTATTTGTCATGTAGTAAATAAATGCCAAGTAAATGTTAGCTATTTTTCTTCAAATTTGCACAGGATTATAAGTAGGGATTTGCTAACCCTTTTACTCTCACACCTTTTTAGACCATACATATCTTCCTACATAGTTTTGAAAATTTTGAAGTTATTCATTATTTTAACAATTAATGAGGTTTTATATCTATCCAGATAATCTGAAAGTAAAGGAGAAAAGCTTTGGGGATATAAATGTGCACTGAGTTGAATCCTTGACATGAAAGAAATTTTTACGATCTAGAGATAACTGAGGTAGCCACAGCCCACAGTTTATTACTTTTAGGAGCATGCCACAAAGAAAGTATAAACTGCAATAAGAATAAAGCATTCCGTAAAATGTTAGAGGATGGCCAACATTGTTAAATCTTTCTTAAAATCTCTTTTGAATTGTAAAAGCTACAGGAAATAGTCTAACAGCTACCTGAGTATCCACCACCTAGAATTAACAAATGCTGACTTTTTAAAAAATTTCAGACTTTTTTTTTTAAATCAAAGAAATGGAAATCAATAGGTTTAAAAAAGAGTTGAAGCCCCCTTTGATAGAGTTGGGTAAAGCTAACTAAAATCAATCTCAGAATTCAAATGGCTTAACACTATTTCTCTCTCATATAACACTGCCATGCAACTATTCTTGGTTGGTGGCTGACATTCCATGTGGCTATACAAAGACCCAGACTCCTTTCATTTTATGGCTCCACCATCTTCACGTGGTTTCCAGGGCCAGAGTGCTCACATATATGAAGCTACTGGAAATGGGAAGGGAGACTGTAGAAGACATTCCCACTGCTCAAGTTCTTTGGAGTCTTCATGTGACATGCCTAATTTCTGCTCATATTCCATCGGTGGGAAAAAGTCACATGACCCCACCTACAGGTAAGCATTCTGGGAAGTATAATCCTTGGCCACCTCCCAACAGTTGTGAAGAGGGCACACAAATCTTTGGGGAACCACCAGTTTTCTCTGGTATATCTACTTTGCTTAACTCCCCAGTACCATTTACTTTTCTCTCAGAGGCAACTACCATTTTGAATGTAGAGTATATACTACAGTTCAAGTTTTTATGTTTTTACTATATGTGTATATAGCTATAAAGAATATATATTTCTTTGTGTGTGTGTATTTTATTTAGAACATTTATTTTTAAATGTTTTACTTTATATCATTTTGTAACATTTTTAATCAGCGTTGTTTTTGAAATCTGTCCAAGTATCTACATGGAGATCTAGTTAACTCACTTTAACTGTTGTATAGGATTCTACTTTATAAGTACACCAATTTTGTTTTTACTTTTCCCTATTGATGAACCTTTTGGTAGTTTCTAGTTTTTAATTATGAACATTATGAACACTAGCATTCTATACATGGCTTCAGGGACAAATGCATTTGTTTTCTTATATAATCTGGGAGCTTGCTCTCTGAATTAATTATTCCATTTTATGCTCAAGGTTTATAACAGTTCCCATTTTCTCACATATTTTCTCACAAATCAAACTTGGGGATTTTTTTTAGACTATATTTTATTTTGATGGTCTAATAAATAAGATATTTTAATTTGCTTTTTCTTAATCACTGTAAAGTGATATTGAATATCTTTTCATATGTCTATTGGCCACTTAGTGTTCCTCTCACATGAATTGATTGTTCATATTTTTTGTCCATTTTTCTATTTGATTGTTTATCTTTTTCTTATTAATTTATAATTATATATTCTGGTTATTAATTCTTTGATATATGTGTCCCATATTACCTCTTTTCAAACTATCTCATGTTTTACATTTTTCATGGTGACATTGTCATGCAAGGATTTAAAATATGATGCAGTCAAGTGTGCCCATCTTTTCCTTTATGAATTGCTATGGTAGTCTAAAACATGGCCCCCAAATTCTTTGACATTCTCCCCATTAAGAGGTTTGTATCTCTTCTTGAATCTGGACTGTTTGAGTCCTTGAACAGTAGAATATAGCAGAGGTGGTATTGTGCCAGTTTGGGGGGCCCAGGCTTTAAGAAACTTGCAGCTTCCACTTCCTGTCTCTTGAAATGTTTTTGGAATATAATCACCATCCTTGTGAGGAATCCCAAGCTGCCTTGTACTGCAAAAAGGTCCATGAGGACAGCAACTAACAGCCAGTACAAACTTGCCATCTGTGTGGGTGAGCCATCTAGGAAATGGATCCTCCAGCCCCAGTCAAGCCACTCCAGCCGACATGGTGTGGAGCAAAGACAAGCTGTCCCTTCTTAGCCTTGCCCAAATTTCAGATTTTTGAGCAAAATAAATGATTGTTGTTGTTTAAAGCACTGAATTTTAGGATGATTTGTTATGCAGCTGGAAAAGTTGTACTCTGCGGTAAAAAAGATATTTCCCCTACTTTTGTACAGTATATTCAAAGCTTGATTTTTCTTACCACGTTTCTGTAATATATCTGCCACATTTTGTTTTTATTGTGCTAAAATACATATAACATAAAATTTACCATTTTCACCATTTTAGAGTATATAATTCAGTGGCATTTAGTACATTCACAGTGTTTTGCAACCATCACCGCTGTTTAGTTTCAGAACATTTTCATCATCTGAAAAGGAAACCTGGTACCCATTATACAGCTTATTTTTACATATAGGTTGATATGGGGATCTAATCTCTTTTTTCCAGATGTAAAGCCAGTTTTCCCAGTATGATTTATTGAATAGCCTATCTTTTTTCCCACAAATTTAAAATGTTATCTCTATCATGTACCAAGTTCCCTATATATTCTTAGGTTTGTTGCAGGGCTGTTTTTTCTTAGTTCTCTTGCCCAGGGATTTTAGAAGGCAAATTTATATCTACAAATATATTGCCTTGTGGTTAGGCTTCTTGCCAGCATCCATTTAGTGTGTAGTTATATATGTATATTTTTTTCTAATAAACTAAACAGATCTCTGAATGGTCTTGCATGTGACTAGGTTGTTAGGACTTTACAAAATTACATAACTGCTTTATTGAAACTTACTGTATTTTATATGATTTGTTGTAAATTCATATGTTCCTATGCAGGTCATTCTAACTTGATACTACTTTTAACTGCCTCTTGATAGTAACAGTCATATGTTGAGTTTGAAATTTTCTGTTTGGCAAGACTGTAGCTTTAAGTAGGATTATTCTTAAGTGTTCAATACATATCTTACTGCTGTTCCACACTGAGCTAAGCCAGTGTGGTCACGCCCTACTCTTAGGCTCTTTTTGGTGGATAAATAGTAGCCTGCAAAGAAATTTGAAGTAGGTAAGGACTAGCTACTTCTGACAACCTCATTGTTAGGTTCTAATGAAAGCAAATCTCTGACCAAATTCTGTGGCACATATAGACACACACATATAGAAATTTATTAATTAAATATTAACAGGCAGGCATAGACAGTTCTTGGAACCTGAGGAAATCCCATTGCTTATTCCATAGAGAGGCTCTGACCAACACCTTACAGAAAAAGGGGTCACTTAAGGGAGAATTCTCCTTCCTTTATAGCCAGCAACAGGCAAACAGAATCCTCCACATTTCACAAATGGTACTGGAATATTCAATTTAAAGGAAACCATAATCCATAAGGGAAAACCATCTATGCTCTAGCTGATTCTTAGGCTCTATTTATGAAAGAATGGGCCAAGTCTTTAAAATACTGTTTTAGCCAGCCCTTATTTCTTAAATGCTTTTTATTTCACAAATGGGACCCCATACTTAATATTTATCATGCTATTTTCACCAGTGAAAATTTTTCTGACTTTCAGTATGCTGATAGCAAAGGGTCAGTTGTTCATTGAAATACAGCTAGTAGAGGTACTTATAGTGGCCACCTCTGGAATATGAATTTTTATTATGACTAGAGTTGACTATCCCCTGAATTGCATATTTGTCATTTAGGCCATATCACACTATTCCACTGTTTATTACATTTTTTAGTATTTCAGAGCAAATTGAAGACATCATGATTAAGTATAGTCAATATTCTTTGATTAAAGTAAAAACAATTCCTAAAGGAAAAATATAAATATCAGTTCTGCTTATAAATTTTATTTAGACTCTTAATCCATATAGAATATATGCAGAGAGGGACGTTTTATTGAAACAGAAACACTCTTTCTTGCAAATGTTAGTTCTCATCAAATTATCATCTTTCAAATTCAGGTGTATCCTGATGTGATTCTCAGATTATTTTGAAGCATTATAAGAATTCTAATGTTAGAAAATCAATTGCCGTTTGTGACTCAAATTTTGGACATAAATCTTCAGGATTCTGTATTATGTAATTTATTAAAATTAAAGTACAAATTAGGATTGTTTATATAATGGTGAGGTATTGCTTCTGTGCAAGGAAAGCTGAGGAACCTAAAATTAAAAGTATCAAAAACAGTGTAATAGCCTGTGATGAAAGCAATTTGGTAATATAATGTGTTATTAATAGAAATTAATCATATTTATTGTTTCCTTCATCTCTTGTAGCTATTGTCACTTAGCAGACTCTATAGCAGTATGACAGGCAAGCAGCTGCCTTCACAGCCATTGCCACTACTAAAGATTTTTCTAGGCTTTTAGCACTCTTTCATCTGTAAGGACAGGCAAGGCAGCTGTCTTTATGTATTTGTGTAGGGTTGGCATGGTTTGCTAAGGCAGCTGCTACATTGACTTCACAGCTGGAGGAATAGTGCTTGGTATTAACAACAAAATTTAACAGAAGTATGAAAAGGACGGGGGTCTTTTAATCTTAGAGATGGCCACTTGGAGTGAAATAAGGTTATTGATTTCTCCTGAAAATGTAGTTAATTAATGGGAGGATATTGAAATAGTTTTGATTGTATTTGCTGCTGGCCTTTTTTTTTTTTTTTAAAGATGAGTGGTAAGGGGATCTTAACCCTTGACTTGGTGTTGTCAGCACCACGCTCTCCCAAGTGAGCTAACTGGCCATCCCTATATGGGATCTGAACCCACGGCCTTGATGTTATCAGCACCGCACTCTCCCAAGTGAGCCACGGTTCAGCCCCACTGCTAGCCTTTTTTGTTTTTCCCTTTTAAAAGATTTTAAAATCTTTTAGAATCTGTCCTTCCTGCATGATTTAGGACAGGGACATACAACTGTGAGTTGTTTGTTTCTTACTTTTATTCAAAAGTGGGCCCTATATTCAAAATTTATCTGTAGACAGCTTATGAATTTTTTTTTCTTATACAATACTAGCTGTAGTTGTAATAGCCTGTTAGATAACTTAAACATATTTAACCTTTTTTAGTATTTAAAAATCAATCTCAAGACCAGTTTAATTAACTTTAAATGATAAAAGTGCACAAATACTGGTCTAGCATTGCCCAGAGATCAGTTTTGATCAAGTAAATGAAAACATTGATATTCTTGAGAACTGTTGGGTAAATTCACTTCGACTCCATAACAACTCTGACTCCAGACTTCTAGAACTAGTATTCTCAGCTTTATTTATAGAAATTTCATGAAAGAAACTTGTGTTATAGAAGCAGATGGATACAAACATTGCCTGCAGTTGGGTCATTTAGCCAGGTGTTTGGGGATAATTCTGAGATTTTGAGACTTGTCTTCAAAATCCCAGAGGTGTCATGCCTTCACTTTGAGCAGAGTCAATTCTTGAAACTGAACCATCTTGAGGTAGCCATAAAGCATTCATGAATTGCTCATGAAATTGTGCCTTTATTTTCACAATTTGTGCTTCTTCTACAGGTATCATTCCCTTAAATGCTGCCTGGATTGGCAGTGGAGAGTTACTGCAATCTCTGTTGCCATCTATTAATCCCCTTTTTCTTGTACTAAAATACTGTTCCTGAACCTTCTTGAGCAAATCAGAAATGTTCTCATTTTTACCCTGATGTTTAAAGTTCATTGTGCTTAGATGCGTTATTCCTCAGTAAGAAAGTCTGCATGCCACTAGGGGTTTTAAATTGAGTCTCAGATCCCTAGGTGCTTTATCTGACTTAGCTTTTTAAACAACTTTAACAAATTTTCTTGCCATCTGACCACGATAAAATAAGTTAAATATACTTAGTGTGCTTTACCTTCTTTCACAGCAACTGGTCACGGTAGTTAGCATGAGCATAAACATGAAAAACATTTTTCATCTTAATCCCTTTCTCCCTAATTTACAATATTCAAGTCACAGATTTTTATAATGGATAATGCAATGGAAGATATACATATCTACCATCTCTTTAGATCTGAATAATTTGTTGAAACATTTTCTCTTTCGTTGCAACTGACTTATCTTTGCCAGTGAGCTTAACTTTTCAGCATTTAAAACCAAACTTCTCAAATTCATTTCCAGCTCATTAGTTCATGCTAGTTAATTTAACTAAAAAATAATAATAATAATGACTGAGTCTAAAATTTTGGGAGAACCATATTTCATTATAAGCAGAATGTTGATTTAGTAGAACTAAGGGAAGGAGATTTGACTAGGTGACTTCTCAGAGACCCCAAGAATTCAATTTTTATACTATATTTACTGTTTTGTTCTGCAGATGTCTGTCTTATCAATAATTACTTAAGTGGGGGAAGTGAGCTAAAGATGTCTCTGGCTTTAAGATTATCCAGACACAAAATGTTACATACAGAGAATAATAGAGGATACAGAGAAGAATAATAGATCTAAATCTTTATGCTATTTGCACCATTTTTCTTCAATTGGTGATCTGGAAGAATAGAGGGAAACTGAGCAATGAATGGATGAAGATGTTATACCACCACATTTGAATCAAGGAAGGGCTGGAGGACTTGGATTTGCATATATTTTTCAAAATGATTAAATTTATAAAGTAACTACCAAAGATTCTATGTCTCACGTTTTCTTTCTTTCTTGATGGTTCTTGCAAAACACCTCAAATTTTACTCATGGTACAAAAGTATTTAGTAGGCAACACATCCATGAGAAAAACATGTAGCTTATTGCTCATCTTTAAAACCTGAATACCCAAGTGAAAAGTCAGTACAGATTCTTATTTTTACTTTAAAAAAAAAAAAAATCAAAGGCGTACATTGGGAATTGAACTACTATGTTTTCTTCTTTCTAGAGATGTGACATACATGTTTTCTGGTAATCTACCAAATGTACTAAACCAAATCAGATGAGAGTAAAGTTGTTTGCTACCTCCTACTTATGCTGAGCTAGGCCAGAGGCACACCATCTTGGCAGAAGAGATTTTGACAAGAAGAGGAAATTGCAGAGTCTCTACCTACCCCATCAGAAAATCTAACAAACTGGTTTATACAGAAAGGATTTTAAGCAAACATGCACAAACGCACCTAACGTGCTATAAGAACAGGATACCTTTTAGTCTATTTCTAGCACACAGCATACATTTACTGGTGCCCGGAAAAATGGGAACACCAACATAGAAAGCATTTTTGCCTTCACAGCACTAACAAAAAAGCACACAGCATATAATACTTTGATCTTTAAGTGGGTAATCATGGAAGTTCCAAGATCATATCTACTAGGTTAGCCTGAGTATTCATCTATAAAAAAATATTTTTTTCAAAAATAATGCTTAAAAGAGACTTATAGAAACAGTGGGACTAAATCAGGACCAGCAGAAGACATAATGATACAAGGACTGCAAATGTAAGACTAGGAGTTGATTTGCAATGTAGCTTTTTTAGGTAAAGGACATCTATCTCAGTTGATTCCTACAGCTCAGACAATCTGTGATCATAGGAGATTCAGAAATCTCAAGATGGGCAGCTAGCCTTAGTAACACTCTACATAAATATTTCCAAACAGTCGAAAATCCTACTGAGGCTGAACGACTCAAACTCTGACTCATGTAAAAAAAAAAAAAACAACTGTGAATAGATTAAAAAGATTCATGCCAAGCCTGCTGGGGCAAAGAGGGTTGTGATGGTGGGTTATGCCACACTGTTGACACACCAACACTGATGCTGGGGTAAGGGGACCAGGTGGAATGCATGACATGGACTTGCTCCAGAGGAGTCTAACTCAGAAGCACCTGAGAGAGGTGTCTACTTGGGGAGGGGAGGAGTACTAGGATTACTGAGCACTTGGGAATGACTACTAGGGTTTCTAAATATAAGAAGGTGTTTCAGAAGAAACAGTCCAAGAGGGTCAGGCCATTTTGTTTTGACCCATCAATACTTAACATGAATGAGGAGTTGGAGATCAGAGTCAGTCTTTTCAATATGTATTCTGTCTTCTTTAGCTGAGGGCTCTCCCAGCCTACTGGGCCAGTGACATCCAGAGTGAGCCCATTCCTTGCCTGCAGGTAGGATCTAGTGCCACAGACTGTTCTGGGAAGCTGGCATAGAAAATGATTTGCACAGTGAAGTCACCACTAAACTACTGCTTAAGTCCAATCCCCGGACTTTTTCTTTTTCTGCTCTGTAGTCCAGAAACATGTCTTTAAAAGCCAGAAAATCTGTAAATATGAGCAACATGTCATATATATCAGTAGCCACTTCATCTTTATGGTGCTGTAATGTTGTTGTGAAAGCTGCCATGTTAAATCCAGGAATCCTCTCCCCCAGCTGTTCTTCAATATACTTTTCTACGAAAGAAATATATTCATTAAAAATAGGTGTGTAGGTGAGTTTATTCTTTTCTGTGTCTTCAAACTCTTGGTAGTACATGTCCATGAAATTTCTCTGTAATACTGGAACTTGTCATCCATGATGATGTCCTCCAAATATCCAACCACAGCATCAAATTCTGCTTCAGAGGCAGAGGAGGTGGCTGGCAAATTAGTGTTGGCTTTTCACTGGGAGCTCAGTTGTGGATACTGGCAAGAGGACTAGGGGGTCTCAGTTCCTTTCCATGTAGGTCTTCCCAGGGATGGTTGGGTTTCTCACACCATGGCGGCTGGATCCAAGAGCAAATATCTCACCTTTTCTTAAAGACAAATTTTTTCTAGGATTGGGACTAGAGTCCCACTAATCTGACTTAAAATTTCAATTTTATTTTTAAGCATAGGCTAATATCTGATTCATCTGTTGGTGGGAAAAGGGGATTATATGTATTAAAAAGTGATGGCTTCCTTTCAGATATTTCAATACCTAAGTCCAAAAAATAATGAAATAAAAATGAGTGTTGAGCTTCATTGCTTTTTCATGTGTGAGAAAACTCTTTAAACAATTCTTTCTACCCCAAGGGTACTATAGATTTGCTTGTACTGTCAATACCTTTCTCTATTTCTTTTGTCCGATATAATACACCTCCTTGTCCCTTCTTTTGACAGCTGTGGTAGAATTTCACCGCCATTTAAAATGTAGATGATGTATTGTTTGGAAAAGTTGGCTTTGAAAAAAAGTAGTTTAAATCTAAGTGAATTATCACCTACGTTGTGTGTATACCTAGACCAGCAACCGGATACTGTGGGAAAGTTACAAGCCACCTTTGGAGATGATGAAAAAAAACTCTGCTGTAGAATTTCTTTTGCTGTGCAATAAAGGCAGAACTCTTAATCACTTGTCTCTTGTTCTTTCCATATTTGAAGCCTTTACACCTTTCTGTAAGGCTGATGTCAAAAGCAAAATTTATAAGAGAAACTTTAAAAAATCATTTCTTCTCATTAGCTATCACCATACTCTTATTTTCTAGAGGGGTATAGGAGTTCATTTTACTAGCAAATGCATTATGAAAAATGTTCAATTAATTTTAAACCAAAGGACCAGATTATATATACAATAATACTTCATTTATTTAGAATAAGACTCCTGTAATGACAGTTCTCCAAAACAGACCAGAGAACCTGAGAGTAATGTGGAGTTCTAAAAACAATGATCTTAAAACCTCTAGTATCGTCTTACCAGAGGTTTTTGCTCAATATGCAAATCATTAATCTCACCCCAAATGTAAAGAATCAGAATATCTAGGGATGAGGCCCAGAAATCAGCCTTCAGCACATCCCCCAACTACTTCAAATGCTTACTAAAAGAGGAAGCATTGCTTCTGGCCCTCATGAAGAGCTTCATCAACCCTTATTGATACAGATTTCTTAATAAGATTATTTGACTTCCCAGCTAAGAGACTAGAAGTCGTGTATTTCTACAAAACATACAGGAAATTGAGGCAAGTACCAGGATAGCAGGAGGAGCAATGATGACATTGTGGAAAGAGATGAGAAATCTAACAGGTGCTTTTACTTTCCTTAAAAGAAATTTCCATATTGTACTATTTAATAACAGATTTTCTTAATGATGATTGAGACTAGGCTGATTTGTTTGGGTTTGCTTTTTTTTTTTTTTTTTTTCTTCTATTAAAGCATGGCTTCTGCAGTAAATTGTAAAATGCTGTTATGTTCATAATAAGCTAAAAAAGGAAAGGAAGTATGTGTATTTCCATCAACTCTAACTAGGTATACTTTCTGCTTTAAAACCACCGTGCAGGGCCAGCCCGTGCCTCACCTGGGAGACTGTGGTGCTAATAACACTAAGGCCACAGGTTCAGATCCCTATATAGGGATGGCCGGTTAGCTCACTTGGGAGAGCGTGGTGCTGGCAACACCAAGTCAAGGGTTAAGATCCTCTTACCGGTTATCTTTAAAAAAAAAAACATGCAAGCAAAGGATTAAAAAAATAATAATGGGCTGATTGATGATTTAGAAAATGTTTGTGTAATTGCATCATTATGAGCCTCAAGGGATCAATATGCCCCTCAGCAAGCAATGACTTTGTCAAAGGAATGTTGGTTGTCCTGCTTTTAAAGGTGTTAGAATGTTATGCTACCACTAGAGATATTTTCTTCAATATGAGCAAAATCATTTTGAAGGGAAGGATGAAAATCATTAGTGAAAGCTGGGTGAGGTAACTGAACCCAGTCTTACAGAATTTGGAGAGAACCTCTGCCCGATCTTTAAATAAGTATCTCTATCAAACTCTTGGTTTGGGTTGAGTCTAACTTCTCTAAACAAATGCACTTTGCCTAGTGTCTTTGAAGGGAAGGAAACTACTGGTAACAGTAAGGTATTTTTTTTAATCTGGTGGCATTCACTACTAAAATTTCAATCATAAATTATCCCTTAATTTTAGCATTTAATTAATCTACTTCTCTTGACTCAGTAACATAGTAAAAAGAGCATAGACTAGAATCAGAGAGAATAGCGGTTGAATCCAAACTGTACTAATTACTAGCAGTGTAACTTTGGGAAATCTTTTTCACTTGGAAATGGTGATAGTAATGTCTACCTCTAAAGTTGTTTGTGTGAGAATAAATGGAATAACATGTAAAGTGCAAAACACAATGTGTGGCAAATAAGAGTTACTAGTCGGAGCATGCGCCCCACCTGTAATACGGCCTTCAGATTTCACTTAATAGGTCATATTGTAGGGGAGTGATTGCACTCCCCTACAATGTGTTTATTCAGTAATTATATCAGAAGGAATCTGTACATCCTTTAAAAGCTGTGTGAGGGTACTTCAAAAAGTTCATGGAAAGATTCATATTTTCATTTTATTTTTCTTTGAACTTTTTGAAGTACCCTTGTACTAGTTGTTGACAGGTCTTCACATATTGAGTTTGCTCTTCTGCCTTTAATTTTATTTATGAACATCATGAACACACACACATAAGAACCAGATGAATTAATTAGCTTCCAGAAAAATACTTCTTTAAAAATATAACAAGAAGTCTGCTTGTGTACAGTGAGGAGAAATCCAGATCACAAATCAGGGCACTTTTTATCACTTTTCCAGTGATCCTTCTTAAATACCATGTAGTAAACTGGTGTCACTTATAGAATACAGCTCTGTCTCTCATTTATTTAACAGCTGCTTTGCAAACATATTAAATGTAAAGTATCAGAGAATACCTTTTCATCCTTTAAAAATAAAACCAGAAAGTGATTTCCTTACTAATCCAGTTTGGAAGTGTAAGGTAATATTATACCATGAAAGGTAAAAATAAACAGTCCATATTGTCTTTGATTTAAAGAATAAAAACCTCATTATTTTCCATTCATTCCATTTCTCCCAATGACTACACACAAAAAAAACACAATTACACAAAGTATGGTTATTGTTCATATTGTGTCAATCTATTAAAAATTAGAAGTACTTTTCACGTGGCCTGTTTTTTCAGGCTGTGAAAATCAGTATCAATCTGCTATAACTGTATCTTCATTAAAGTTTTTGAGGTATAATTTTATGATTGCCCACTACTTCTTAAAGTGATAAATCTGAGAGATTTTTCTCTCCCTTGTTCCCTAAGTTATTGTTCTGACTCTGTCTTCCAATCTTTCTCTTATTACAGCTTTCATATGAAATTTTACATGATTTTCAAGGGCACAATTTTTGAAAACCCAGGAAAATGTTAATGTATCTTTGAGAAGAAATGACTTACCCTGTATTTCTTTAATGATAATAAATTAAATTTTACTGTCCATTCTACGAGGCAGTAATGCAGGGAGGGTTTTTTTCCTCATTATGAAGCTAAGAACATGTTTATTATAAAATAGAGAAATAATATTATCACACCACATGAGATAATACTATTAACTTTTTTTAAGCAAGCACAGAATTTTTAAAAGGTGGGTTGCCGTCATATATCATATTTTGTAATCTGCTATTAAATATATAGTGAACTTTTTATTACATATACTCTTAAACGTTATTTATTTTTGGTTGTATAGTATTCCTTCTAGAGGTGTAAAATAATTTATTTAACCAACCCCCTACAGTTGGATATCTAGGCTGTTTCTGAATTGTTTTTATTTTGAGTAAAGCACAGTAAACATCCTTATGCCAATCTCTTCTCACTTGTGTTGGATAAAATTCTTGAAATGGAATTGCTGGACCAGTTGCTGTAAAAATTCATATTACCAAATTGTTCTCTTTTAGAAAGGTAGTATTCATTTAAAATCACAACTAGCCCATTTCTTTGCAAACAAGGATTACCTTTTAAAAATATATTAACCATATTGATAGCAAAAGTATCTAGATTTAATTTGTATTTATTTGATAATTAGTGAACTTAGGATTTTTTTCCTTTTGTCTATCTAGGGGGCAGATTGTGGTTTCAAGGTTATAATATGTAATTTTTCTCTGATGAATCCCTAGTCAAATCTTCGTCCTTTTATTTTTTGTGCCTCAATATATTTTACTTCTTTAAGCCAAATTATTAATTTGAGGTGAACGTAAATAGAACAGAAAAGAACATAAAATACCAAAATGTGATATTCTTATGGAACTGCTTGCTTACATTATAAATATTTTACAGGGAACGTATAGTTTACAAGTTTTTTATTCTTGAGAGTATATTACCAGTTTTTAGTGTTTTATTTGCACTTATCACTTTACAAATATAAATGAAGTTCTAGAATATTCCCAGAATTGGATAGCTTCTTTTTATTAACATACTTTTAGGGATCTTCATCTTTAAAGTCAGCACTCTTCAGTTAATCACAAATCTAAGCTCATATGAAATCAGAAAATAAACTTTACAGTGTTTTCAGGATTTGAACCTAAAGTAATAGTGGATGGCAGATGTAGTTGTTTGACTATCAGTTAAACAAACAAACAAATAAAAGGGAAGAGGAAGGGAATGAAAGACCATTTTCTTACCAAGCAATCACACACTTTATTGTCTAGGAAATAAAAAAGAAGAAGAAAGAAAGGAAAGGAAAGAAAGAAAAAAAGAAAAGAGCCAGTTTTGTGTACTGTCGAGCACACAGATGTTCCTCTTGGCAGCCATACAGTACTAGTCAGGATTGGGGTTTTTGCAGACATAGAATGTGAGGCTTCTTTGTTGGAGACAAAGTGTTGCCTGTGGTGGGAACTGCTGCAGTGATGGGAAAGTATCGTAATGTATTGTTGGATTACTGTGATTTTCAATAGAGACAGTACATTAAAGTAGCTTTGTGGGCAGTGGATTGTTTCAGCCAAGCCTGGCTAATAACACACTCATCTTGGCAAACTCTGTTTAAAAGGTAGAGCGAGCTGGCATAGTTTTGTGGTTATGGAGCCTGTCCTATACTTGGGCATCAGAATTACTTTTGCCTGCACTAGTTTTTTAACAATCAATTTATGTAATGTAATTCAACAAAAGTGCTTGTGACTGTCAAGTTAGAACTGTAACCACTTTTCAAATGGAACTATTTGTTTTTTTGACACTTGTTCATTTAAGATAAGGTTTTGTTAGAAAATAGAAAACTCATAATTTACATGTTTAATGTTTTATCAGTCTCTGTATATCTGGAGTGTTTTTTGTTTAAATGTAAATATTATATTGTGAAATGTTTAAACCATTGTGACCAGTGAAAATGTAATCACTACAAAGCACAGGTGAGTTTTTTTAAATTAGTTTGCCAGTATTATCTGTCCTGGTCTTTCATATAGTTTACCTGAAGTGGAACAGTTAGCAGTGCTATGCTGAATGCTAACATAAATGTTAACTGTATTTTAAGGTTAGAATATAAACTTTAGGGACTGATAATTGAATGTTTTTTAGTTGTCCCTCCCTTCTACTCTCTATGTTAACTATAATATCAAATAAATTTTTATGGCCTTTTAATTGGTTACATAATATTCAAACTGGAAGGGAAAAGAGAATATAAAAAGTAGTAAAGACTAGAAACTTTAAATTTACCCCTAGTTACATGGAGCTGTTGAATTGGAGATTGAACTAATATGACCTGTAAAAACATAGATAATTAGTCACCCCTCTTTTGACAGAAAAAAAGTGAGATCCAGAGAATTTGACCTGTAATAGCCTGGTGAGGAGTTGGAACCAGATTATAAAGGTTCTAATTCTCTCATCAAAATGTTTACTCTCTTTTATATCCTTCAATCTCATCAAATTAAAGCAACATTCATTTATTGAACTCCTACTTTGTTGAAGGATTCATCAGATATTTACCATGGAGAAACCTACATTCTAGTTAGTAAACAAGGAACGCACTCATTAAACAATAATAGGAGCTATACCTCAGAGCACTACTTTGATGGCCAAATGAACTGTGCAAAAAATTATTCTAGAAACTCAGTAAGAAGATAAATACAAGTATCTTCAGGCTAGGGTAGTCAAAGGTCTTCCTTTGACCTTATCGTATTATCTCAGGATGGTGTGCTAATATTATCTTAGAGGTTGGATTTTGAGGTGGGTCTGGATGTTCTTGTCTGCCTCATTTTTGCAGAATTTTATTCCAGAGATATTTGACTCTTGACAATATTTTAATCTATTAGAATTTAGTTCCCTAGAGATACCAATCTTCTTCTCAGAAACAATTTATTTTCTCAGATCAGAAGCAAAAATATCAACCCATTGAGCATAAGCACCCTGCTCACTGTGTAGTCACCTGTTTTGACAGGAATGACCCAGAGAGCAAGGAATACTTCCAACATTCTAAGTAACACATTGTCAACACCAAGGCTGCTCTTCAGGATTTAAAATACATGAATGTAGCTTTGAGATTGGAAACCAAGATAAGGAGTTCATATGACAAATGGTGGAATGCAGACTTGTCCAAAGACCTCAGACCCCCAGTTTGCAGACCAAGTTGAAGATGTTTGTATAGCATTTGGAAGTATATATTTACTATAATATTCTACAAGCATTTATTGAATACCATCTATGTACAGTGTAGTGCAGTGTTACAAAGTGGAAGTTCAAAAGTACAACACTGACATAGATTTATTAAGGAGAATAACAGGTAACAGGTAAAAAAAAAAAAAGGTAGCTACATTTGATCTCTTCAGGTCTCTATCATTTGTGTACTAAAGGAGGCTGATTTAGGAATTGTCTACCTAGGGAAGTGATTAATATAAAGGGTAAAACGTGTGTTGCCTGGTCAATTAAATGGCCATTCTATCTGAAATACAACTTAGCTGCCATTTAACCAAGAATCACATCAAGAATCATCTTTAGCTTCAGATTTGAACTAGATGAATGAGCTGGTTATGCATAATGGTAATGAGTCAAGGCACCTATGGATGTGGTAAGTCATTAATGAGAGTACTGTGCTTCATGGTCTGAAAGAATTAAGTGATGAAAGGTAGACTGAAAGGTAATCAGATTTTAAAGTTTTCACTGTACACCTGACCTGCCTTCTGTTTGCCTGCTCTTTTTGTAATCTGCTTTCCAGCTTTCATGCTTCGTGGTATGGGAGACTTTAATAGGCTTCCTGAGTCATAGAATCATAAAATCTTGAAAGTCATGTAATTCAGTCCTTATTGAATTCAGACTCTGTTATTGCCACATGGTCATCCTTTTTGAAAATTCCCAGTGATTTCCACCATTAATAAACAAAATAACCAATTCTGTTTCCAGCCAGCTCTGCTAGAAGCTCTTCCTTATATTAAGCTGAACCCTCTGTCTTATTTCTGCTTTTTGGAGGCATGCAAGATAGTTACACAAAGGAAATACTGTTTACTTTCTAATATTAAAGGCTTTCAAATTCAGACAGGTTTAAGTTTCTCTTTCTACTTTTTTTTTTTTTTTTTTAACTGCTGAATACCTTCCTTCCCTTAAGTTCTTTCAGCATAACACAAGATTCTTTCACCATCCTCTTCTGGATAGACACCAATTATCAGTGACCCTCTAAATGTGTTGCCTGGAACAGATCACAGTATTCTAGATATGGTCAGAAAAGTGAAAGAAGATTGGGATTATTTTGTAGAATATACATTATTATGTGGAATATATACTTCTAATTCAGCCTGAAATGATGTTAGCTTTTTTGGGAGCAAAACTACATTGTCCACTCTTATTGAGCTTGCAGTTATCTGAAACCTCCTTATCACGTGAAGTGCCTTTAAACTGCTTGCTTTTCTGTATTTGTGTGGTCAATTTTCTTTGTTATTTTTAATTTTACTGAGCTTCTCTAGGTTTCATTGACCTCAGTTTTTAATAAAGGGCATGAACTTAATGTAATAATTAAGTTTAATTAATACACTCAGAATTGCTTCTCAGCCTTTTGGCTAAGATCAAGTATAGTATCTGTTCTTATCAGTTAAATTATCCAGAGTTGGGGGTGCAGAGAGCGACTCTCAGGCAGGATCTGTAAGTGTCAAGTCACAAACTCTATTCCAAGCCTTGAAGATCATCATTAAACCAGCCTAACATAAGCCTGGTCAGTATGGGATAGGAGCCTGTGCTCTACGCCTTGACTCTTCTGCTCCTCTCTCTGTTACCCTTTCCCTTATTGACACTGGGTCTCATCCTACAGAGGAGCTGTTTAAAACTGTCTGGATTGCATGGAATCTGCAGTATGGGTCTGATTCTTTTAGGAAAGAATTTTCTCTGACCCTTCCCAACCCACATAGGCTACTGAGATAACAGTTTTAAGTGTTTTGCTTTCCAAAAGGCACCTAATAAAGTCTCATCTCTTATTGAAAAGGCACAGAAATCAGGACCAGCCTGCTAAAGTTGATCTTCCTCCTATAGAGGGAATTGGTGTAATATGGCTTTTCATACCATTTTTGCCTCTGAAGTTTGGGAGGAAAGGAGAAGGGATAGTTTCTCTATTTTTTGTTGGTATCTCCTTAACCTCATGAAGTAGGTGTTGAACAGGTGTTTGTTGAAAATTCAGTAATATCTATTTACTAGTAACTATTTAAGTAACTAGTTTAGAGAAACAGACACAAGATTAAAAGAAAACTGAACATGGGTTGCTACAATGAGTTTAGAACTTTTCTGTTCTCTTAATGTAGTCAAAAGTTCAGGGAATTAGGAATCTGGAGACAGGTTTTTCCATGGCAGGACTTTATTAAGGACAGTTTAGGGATGAGGTAATCAGGAGATAACATCTGCCATAAAGCTACTGTCTACCTAAAATTGAACTCTTGTGTATGCTAGCAAGTGTTAGGTTCTCAAGCACTGTGCAAGTGATTTTGAAAATCTCACATCTTTTGGTCAGGAAAAGGCAACTTTAACTGGAGTAAACCTTATATAGCCAAGCTAAAATGATTTAGCCTTTTGTTTAGATGGAAATACATATTAATCTTTTCAGTTTTCATAAGGGAAAAAACAACTTTCCTCTTCTTACATCTGATATTTAAAACATGCAGTTCTTTGACCTCCTATGTAATGTCTAATCTGCAAGCACTTGTTAGGAAAATTAAAGCTTAAATTAAGCGAGATTCAGCTTGACCCAAAACTGCTATGAACCATTTGGAATTTGATTGCAACAAAAACTCAGAGAATAACTTATGAACTTATTAGCCAATGATTTTTGAACAGGTCAAGGACACCAGACACATTTGGAGAACTTTTACCGAAATGGGCATGAATCTCCAGATCTACCCTATTGATTTTGACGGGGCAGGTCTGGGTTGGACCCCAGGCATCAGTATTTTTTTAAAAAGACAAGAAAAAAAGTTTTTTAAAGCTTCTACCAGCTATTCTGTTATGCCTCCCAGCTGTAACTACTTGTAGAGTCACCAAGTCTCCCTGTAAATTAAGAGTAATCTTTGGACTTTATTATCCACCCCCTTCAGCCCTAAATCCCCAAACTCAAAGAATGCTTTCAATGGGCTTTGTTCTCCTGTCGTTTCTTTTATATATATTGAAGGTTGCAACTAGACTTGTCTGTTTGAACCATATTCTAATGTCTTTAATAAAACTATATTTGAAGTTATTATCCTTTCAGTCGTCTATTGTACTTTATATATAAGTATCAATGCAGTGAATTTTATGATAGCTACTATTTATTATTTATTTTCATATCTTATAATGTTTTAAGCCTCACATCAACCTTGTGAGATGTTATTACCCTCATTTTACAGATAAGTAAACAACCCAGGGAAGGTAGATTTCTTGTACTCAGTCACAGTCAGATCTCTGTTTTACACTGACAAAACTTGTCTCTGCCAATAAATGTATATATTTTCTTCCCTCATAAAATGAAAATTACATACTACAAAATGTATCCCTTTTTGCTTAGATGTCATAATACTAAAAGCCAAGTTTGATACCAATTTTAGTCATCAGCATATTTCAGGTGCCTGAAATCATTTACTTCTCAAGTCCTTTGGATTTTTTGTCCTCTCATATGTATACATATTCTGACCAGCAACAAATATTTAGTTTTTTTTAACAAATGTAGACTTGATATGGTCGTTAGGTGATAGGATTTTCCTTTCTCTAATTTCTTGACACATCTTATTTTGTAACTCTGAGAAAACATTATAACCGTCATTATTGATGTCATGTAATATATTATATGCATATTCCACATTATTAAAAAGTGAAGTTATTTACTGGATATTCATAAATACTTCATTTTCACATTTTATAAAATAAAGCAGTAAATTAAAGGACAAAGCTTCTGTTTGTAGTGGCACAAAATACTAGCAGAGCAAGATTAAAAAGAACTTGGTTTTAGGAAAAAACAAAATCATACATTCATATTAAAACTACAGACAAAGTTTAAAATCCTTATGTACGGTGATTGCGGTTTTTGGTATTATGTACAATATCCTTTGCTTATTGCCATGAGAGTATGTAAGTTTCTAATTGCCAGTAATATGCATTATTTATTTTGGCCTAATTAATAGGTGCACACTATGTAGTATTTTTAAAGTGATAATTATTATTTTTTAAAAATGACTTTTGGTAATAATTCAGGTAGCAGAAATTATGATTATAATAATTTTTATTTCCAATTTGCATCTTCTAATGACCTGGGATAATAAATTAAGACTTAAGATTTGTGCGTTACTTAAAATTTCAATGATGAATGGAAATATTGGAGAGTAGACCTTTATGAACATTCTCTTACCTTTATTTTGTTTACCATGGCTGCTGTGCTAGATAGTACAGTGCAGATAGTACAATGTTGAGAATAAAGCAGGTAGATATATATTCAGAAATAATTAGCCACTTATTCAACAGATTGTATATAAAAACCAGTTAGGGGTTATGTAATATTGCATGCTTATGGTCATGTAGGGAATTAAAAGAACAAATGAGAGGATCTTGACAGGCATCTTACAGATGTAACAGAAAGAAGCAATATACTGGGTAGGTCAAGGAAACATGGCTGGTGGTGCTTTGAAAAAGTGGGACAAATCTGAAATACATCACGTGGTCTGCATATAAAGGTTCACTTGAATATTCAAGGCTATTACAATATCTTATATAGCTAATAAAAAGGCTTAAAATTTTGCATTTTGTGTATATATTTAATCAATTTTGCACTTTAGTATCACTTTAACTATATCAGTTTCCAAACTCTTAAAATTATATGAGTAGAAAAAAATCAGATCTGCAAAAAACCTTAGGTCTTTTCTAATACTGTGCTTTTTGATGATGAGGAAACTGAGGCCCAGCAGTTCATTTAAAGTAGACCGAGTACACACATTCTCATACACATACACACATATACACGGCTGCTGGCTTCACATGTAGATCGACATGACTGTGAGCATTTGTGCGAATTAGAAAAAACAAATTATTGTTAATTAAACCATTAGAGACATTTTAATTATGTCTCTTGAAAAAGAGAAAAAAATAATGTTCTTCTATAGTTTTAAAGCTCTAAAAAAGGAATTGTAAGAAAGTCAGAAAAAATTCTAAACAATTTTAACTTACTGAGATGAAAATATAGATGGTTAATAATTTCAAAAGAACTATTTTTCAAACCTCTGAGAATTATGATTGCAGCAAGACAGCTAATTTGACTAGCAAAGTCAGAATTCCTCGCAACATTCTGTTTGGATACTAGGGTTCAATCCAAGCCTTGTATTTGTGTTATTTAATATATTTATATCAAAGAACCAGTCAGAGAGATTCTCTCTATTTTAAGTCTATGAGAACCGTCAGTAGCATGCACTGACAGATGTTAAAAAATGTCTGTGAAAAGAATGTCAAAAACCTTTCCAAAGGAAAGTCTTTAAACCATGTCCTTAATACAGAAATGCAAAACCAGATTTAATTGCCCTTTTCCTATACAGCTCAGACATGCAGGCTGGTTTACTGCAGCATATGGTCTGAAAAAGTGCACGGTAGAAGAGAGCATTCCTGGTAAAGGCTGAGATTCAATTTATTTAGGCTGGAGTTCTAAAGATCAGTCAGAAGCAAGCACTTAAAGTTAAAAGAAAGAAACACAACAAGCAATAAAAACACAGGCTGTTTTCATGTTGAATGTGCTCATTGGAGACACCCTATTTGCTTTTCAAGACAGTGGTATTCTATGGTTTTAATATAAAATATTAGATTTCTGAAAAACCAATATCTGGTTGTTGTTGTTGTTGTTTTTCCTAATAAAAAAAAGATGTAAAAAAAATAGACAACATTGCATGAAGCCATGGAGATTTCTTTTTATAATTTAATTTGTTATTTGTTACCACCGAAAGTAACCATTTTTCTAATGGAGAATAATTGAAATAATCAGTTGGAAGGCAGCAACATAGCTTACATTTTATTTCAAAGGAAAGACATTATAAGACTATATGAAGTGGTAAATTCTTACTACTCCTGAAGGGTTTAAGTTTACTGTTCTTGCAAGCAGTCACAGGTCATTGAGAGCTTTAGAAAAGAAAGCAAAAAAAAAAAAAAAAAACCTGTGAATCATCTTATACCTTTGTGTGGTATTAAGCCAATAGCTTTACTTTCATATACCATAATTTTTCTATCTGTAACATGGAATAAGCTACCTACATAGAGAATTTAAGTTTAACCCCTAAAAAGATCTGAGGAAGAATACAAAAAGTAACGAAAAGGAAAGAGACATTAGAGGGGTTAATAATGGTAAATGTGGAGAGTCTCTGATAGTTTATTATTGCTGGATCTAAGTAAGAGCAATTATTTATTATAACACATTATTTCATGGTACTATCTTTCCTGTAAAACCAGCCTTTCTACCACAATGTATATTTATATATTGTGGGAACAAGTATGCTTACCATTTTTATTGTCAATTTGAAATTTTTAGAGCTGCACCATCACATGCCTATTTAAATTTTAATTAATTAAAGTTAAATATGATTTAGAAAGTTAATTCCTCAGGCACTTTAGCCATATTTTAAGTGCTCAGTAACCATATTATATAGAATGTTTCTATGATCACAGGAAGTTATGTTGGACAGTGGTGTTTTAGTATTGATATTTTAATTACGTTTTTATCAATGCATTTCATTGAAAGTTGAGACCATAAATCACATGTTTTTAGATGGCAGGTGTAGAGGAGACTGCTCTCTTACCATTGGAAATATTAAGCCAAAGGCCAAACTGTAAAGAAGGTACATTTATCACAGGTCACAAAACACAAAAAGGATATGGTTGCATTGCTTTATGGTGGTGTGATTTTCTGAAATAGTGAACAAATTCTTGCTAACATTCTGAACAAAGACAGTCTTCGTTAATTTACATAGTAATCACATTCCTGGAAATTTAATGTATACTTAACTATATTTTAAAAAACTTTAGCAGACATAAGTTCTAGGCTTAGATAACTATAAGCAGGTTTTCACCCACATCAATGTCTAGCACAGATGCAGGACAACTCTGTCATACAGCAGAAGAGTTCTGTGCATTACAGGATCCCACCCACCCCCACTAAATGTCAGCCCTATCATTGGGACAACCAAAGGCAACTCTAAACATTTCCAACAAATTTTAGAAACCTGTGCTTTGCAGTGTAAATATTCAAAACTGTGGACCCACTCAGCCTCTTAAGATATCATCTTAAGCCTATTCCTTTGCTGGATGCATTTTTTTGATTTATCCCTTTATTCTAAATTTTTTAAATTGAAAATATAATGTTGCTGTAGACCTAACTCTTCTTTTTAACACCTGTTTTTATTCATTCCTAATAAGGTGAGATTTATATAAGTGCCCAGGGATAATGAAGGAAAAATTTCTTTTTGACATATATTATGGATTTTTGTCTTACTTCCATTAGAAAATAAGTCTGTGGTGGAGGTTGGCTCTGCTACTTACTAGCATTGAGCATTGGCCCAATGAGCTTATTCATGAAGTCCTGGGTTTTCTTAAGAAGCACATTCAAAATTGTAAAAAACAACAAAAATAATTATCACAAGGCCATGATATCCTATAGATGAAATGAGAATCCATTTCTTTTACTTCAAGAAAGACAGAGTTAAAATCTAGAGCAGCACTTATTAATCTTAGAGGCCCATGCATAATTTTCAGGTAATCTGTGAACCCCCTGAAACTGTAGCAAATCATGTTTATGGACATTTGGCCATTTTTTAGAAGAGAGAGGCTATTGAGATAATAAAAAGAATGAGGAAAAATGGATTAAATAAAATAATTTTAAAAACCCATTATTGAAGGAAGACAGGAGATTAATTTGAGCTTATAAAATCATGAAGGGGAGGTAGTTGATTAGGTTAAAACTAAGTTTGCTATTGAAAGGGTAGATTGAAAAGGAAGCTAAAAAAATGTTTCTTGGAAGAACAAATAGTGATCCTATAGGAATTATTATCTTCCTCTTTCAAGAAATGATATGTGCTAAAAATACAAGTAGATTCATAGAAGGCTGAGCTCTAGCTCTATCAAGAGTAAAAGCAGCAAGAGTGAGAAGAGATAGGTAAAGTTAGCTAGCTCCTCCGGCCCCTCAGTCTTCCTTGCACCACTGTGGAAAAGAATCCTAGAGTAGATTAATTGCTGTGACCTTTTTGTGACTGACAGTATGTGCTACTTTCTTGTTTCCAGTTTGATGGTGGCTAATGCTTGGAATAGTGGGCTGTTGTTAACTGTGTAGTCTTTTAAGTGTTTTTGTTCAGTGTTGTTTTGCCTAACACCCTCAAAAGAAATTCAACATTCATTTCAAAAGAAACTTTCATTTTTGTAGAACATTTATGTTATATTCTAAACATATAGGAACGTTTATACCATTAAAATAAATAGGATTTTAATCAACGCAAATGTTGACTCAAAACCCACCACCAAACTTTCTATGCAAATCCTTTATTGATTAATTATGACCTGAAATTATAACTGGGAGAGCTCTTGTACTTTCCATCTCACACTAGAGGATCAGATGTCACTGGGTTTGTTTTGATGATGAGTATGATTAATGATGAGATCTAGTATTTTTTAATGAGTATTTATAAGGAGTTGACATATGTTCACTCATTTTATGCTTACAAGAACCCTAGGAGATAGGCACAATTATTATTCCCATTTTACAAATGAGGAAAACTAAAACAGAGATAAAGTAACTGGCTCGGAGTTGTATATTTAGAAAGGATAGTGCTGGGCATCACACATAGTCATCTGGGTCCACACTCTGAATCACTGCCTCCTCTGAATTTTTTATACTTGGCCAGAGCCATTGAATAAAGTGATCATTTAAAGACTGCACAAACAGTCTGGAGAAAGACTGTACTAGCATATTTATTTTAAATCTTGTTATATGGAATAATGGAGAGCCAAATGAGAAGACTAAGAATAAATGATTATCAAATACTATAGTACTGAAGGTTCACCTCAAATTACATTGGCAGAAAGGAGTTCTTGGAAATATAATACTAGTTAACTTCTTTTTTTCTCTTTAATAAGTGTTTTAAACTTAAGGTAAGGTAATAAACTCCACATTCATTGTATAGCTGCTGCCCTATCGAGGAAGGAGTGTGCTGACCTTTCAATGCCCTGGGTTTCACAGAATGGACAGTCTGTGCATAGGGGAGGCCACCCCCAGGCTGCCAGTGGGCTTTGTTGAAAGTTCTCCTTTTCGGTGCATTTCTCCACTGGAAATTGCTATTGCCTTTTTCCTCCCCCCATCTAAATGACTCACCCTAAAAGACTCTGTCATCACTTATGGAAAACATCTGTTACTCTTGAAGGTTGTTAATGGTGGCCACAGCATTCTGTCAGAGGTCCTCATTTTACCAGCCCCTTATATTCGTGTAGGATGTCCTGTCCTCCTGCACTTGATTGTACACAGTAAAGGTAATTCTAGGCCAGTTTTTCTCAGGTGGTCATCAGAGAAGACTGCATCAAGATCACCTAGGGAACCTTTAAAAAGGGCAGATTCCCAAGTTCCACAAGATTTGCCACATCACTCTCTGAGGCTGCTTCCCTCTCTTTGCATTTTTTTAAAAATTATGAATATTCATGAGATACAAAGCTAATTGTCACCCCTCGTGTGCATGATGTGAGGGCCAGATTCATACTGGCAGCATGCCATTACCAGAAATTGCTTTTGTATCCGTGTCCCCCACCCAATTATCCTCCAACCTCCCTCCCCCTTCTCCTCTCTCCCCCAATCCACTTTTAGCCCAAGGAATGTTCTTTCCCTCTGTAGGACCAACTCACTACTGTGGTCTTTCTTTCTTTTTTTTTTTAAAGATGACCAGTAAGGGGATCTAAACCCTTGACTTGATGTTGTCAGCACCACGTTCTCCCAAGTGAGCCAACCGGCCATCCCTATATAGGGATCCAAACCCTTGGCCTTGGTTGGTGTTATCAGCATCACACTCTCCCAAGTGAGCCATGGGCCAGCTCTTACTCTGGTCTTTCTTTCCTTCCTTCTTTCTCTCTTAGCTCCCACATATGAGTGAGTGCATGCGGTATCTATCCCTCTGTGCTTTGCTTATTTCACTCAACGTAAGTTTCTCCAGGTTTATCCATGTTGTTGCAAATAGGAGTATTTCATTCTTTTTATGGCAGACTAGTATTTTATGGTGTATATATACCACAGTTTCCTTATCCAGTCATCCATCAATGGACATTTAGGTTGGTTCCATGTCTCGGCTATTGTAAACAGAGCTGCGATGAACATGGGAGTGCAGGTATCCCTTTGACATGATAATTTCCATTCCTCTGGGTATATACCCAGAAGTGGGATTGCTGGATCGTATGGAAGATCTATCTGTAGTTGTTTGAGAAACCTCCATACTGTTTTCCATAGTGGTTGTACTAATTTACAGTCCCACCAACAGTGTAGGAGGGTTCCCTTCTCTCCACACCCTCACCAGCATTTGTTATTCACTGTCTTTTTGATTATAGCCAGTCTATCTGTGGTGAGGTGGTATCTCAATATAGTCTTAATTTGCATTTCCCTTATGACTAGTGATGTTGAGCATTTTTTCATGTACCTGTTGGCCATTTGAAAAATGTCTATTCAGCTCTTTTGCCCATTTTTTAATAGAGTTTTTTTTTAATGTATAATTGCTTGAGTTCCTTGTATATCATGGATATTAATCCCTTGTTAGATGCATAGTTAGCAAAAATTTTCTCCCACTCTGTAGGTTGTTGTTTCACTCTGCTGATTGTTTCCTTTGCTGTGCATAAGACTTTTAGTTTGATATAGTGCCATTTATTTATTTTTTCTTTTGCTGCTTGTGCTTTCAGGCTCATGTTCATAAAGCCTATGCCCAGACCTAGTTGCTAAAGTGTTTCACCTTTATTTTCCCTTAGTAATGTTACAATTTCAGGTCTTATACTTAAGTCTTTAATCCATTTTGAGTTGATTTTAGTGTATGGTGAGAGATGCGTATCTGGTTTCATTCTTCTACATATGGATATCCAGTTTTCCCAGCACCACTTGTTGAAGAGGCAGTCTTTTCCCCGATGTAGATTTTTGTTGCCTTTGTCCAATATCAGATGGCTGTAAGCCTGAGGGGTGATTTCTGGGTTTTCAGTTCTACTCCACTGGTCTGCATGTCTATTTTTATACCAGTACCATGCTGTTTGGGTTATAATAGCTTTATAGTATAATTTGAAGTCAGGTAGTGTTATGCCTCCAGCTTTATTTTTTTTGCTCAGGATTGTTTTGGCTATTCGGGGTCTTTTGTTGTTCCATATGAAACATAAGATTGTTTTTACCATTTCTGTGAAGAATGTCATTGGTATTTTGATAGGGATTGCATTGAATCCATAGATAGCTTTGGGTAGTATAGACATTTTCACAATGTTAATTCTTCCAATCCAAGAGCATGGAGTATCTTTCCATCTTTTTGTGTCTTCTTTAATTTCTTTCAGCAGTGGTTTGTAGTTCTCATTGTAGAGGTCTTTCACTTCCTTGGTTAAATTGATCCCTAGATATCTTATTTTTTTCATGACAGTTGTAAATGGGCTTACTTTCTTTATTTCTCTTTCTGTTAATTCCTTATTTGAGTATGTAAATGCAACTGATTTGGGGGCATTTATTCTGTATCTTGCAATGTTACTGAAGTTATTAACCAGCTCTAGGAGTTTTTTGATAGAATCTTTAGGTTTTTCTATATATAGTATCATGTCATCTGCAAATAGAGAAAGTTTGACTTCATCTTTTCCAATCTGGATTCCCTTTATTTCTTTCTCTTGCCTGATTGCTCTGGCTGTTACCTCCAGTACTATTTAAATAGAAGTGGTGAGAGTGGGCGTCCTTGTCTTGTTCCTGTTCTTAAGGGAAAGGCCCTCAGTTTTTCCCCATTCAGAATGATACTGGCGGTGTGCTTGTCATAAATGGCTTTTATTGTGTTGAGATATTTTCCTTCTGTACTTAATTGGTTGAGAGTCTTTATCATGAAGGGATGTTGAATTTTGTCAAATGATTTTTCAGCCTCTATTGAGATAATCATATGGCCTTTGTTCTTGAGCTTGTTGATGTGATGTGTCACATTTACTGACTTTCGTATGTTAAATCATCCTTGCATCCCTGGGATGAATCTCACTTGATCATAGTGTATAATTTTTTTAATATGTTGTTGTATTCTGATTGCTAATATTTTGTTGAGGATTTTGGCATCTGGGTTCATCAAGGATATTGGCCTATAATTTTCTTTTTTGTTGTGTCTTTATTTGGTTTTGGTATCAGAGTTATGTTGGCCTCATAGAATGACTTTGGGAGAATAGCTTCTGTTTGAATTGTCTGGGATAGTCTGAGGAGAATTGGTATTAACTCCTCTTTAAAAGTTTGATAGAATGCAGCTGTAAAACCATCCGGACTCAGACTTTTCTTTGTTGGAAGATTGCTAAACACTGCTTCAACCTCCTTGCTTGTTATTGGTCTGTTCAGGTTTTCTCTCTCTTCTTGGTTCAGTCTTGGTAGTTTGTATGTGTCTAGAAACTTATCCATATCTTCCAGATTTTCATATTTGTTGTCATACAGTTGTTTATAATAGTCTCTAATGATTTTTTGTATTTCCGTGGTATCAATTGTAATGTCTCCATTTTCATTTCTGATTTTTGTTACTTGGGTCTTCTCTTCTTTTTTTTGTTAACCTAGCTAATGGTTTGTCTATTTTATTTATCTTCTCGAAAAACCAACTTTTTGTTTTGTTGATCTTTTTGATTGTTTTTTGGGTCTCTATTTCATTTAGTTCTGCTCTGCTCTTAATTATTTCTTTCTATCAATTACTTTAGGTTTGGATTGTTGTTGTTTTCAAGTTCTTTGAGGTGTAGTGTTAGGTCATTTATTTGAAGTCTTTCCATTCTTTTGATATAAGCACTTATTGCAATAAATTTGCCTCTTAGTACTGCTTTTACAGTATCCCACAGATTTTGGTATGATGTATCTTTATTTTCATTAGTTCCTAGAAATTTTTTGATTTCCTGTTTAATTTCTTCTTAGACCCATAGGTCATTTAGGAGCCTATTATTTAGTTTCCATGTATTTGTGTAGCTTCCAGAGTTTTGCTTATTGTTTATTTCCACTTTTAGTCCACTGTGATCTGGAAAGATAATTGGAATAATTTCAATTTTTAAAAATTTGCTGAGACCAGATTTGTGACCTAATATGTGGTCTGTCCTGGAGAATGTTCCATGAGCTGATAAGAAAGTATATTCTTTAGTTGTTGGGTGAAATGTTCTGTATGTATCTGCCAAGTCCAGTTGGTCTAAGGTGTTGATTAAATCCTGTGTCTCTTTGTTGACTTGTTGCCTGGAAGATCTGTCCCATACTGAAAGAGGGGTGTTCAGATCACCCACTTTAATGTATTAGGTCCTATTTCTTTCTTTAGGTCTAAGAGTGCTTGCTTTATGTATCTGGGTGCTCCAGTATTGGGTGCATAAATGTTTATGATTGTTATGTCTTCTAGCTGGATAGATCCCTTTATCAGTATATAGTGGCCTTCTTGTCTCTTTTTACGTTTTTTGGTTTCAAGTCTATTTTGTCTTTTGTAAGAATAGCTACTCCTGCTTGTTTTTGGTTTCCATTTGCATGGTATATCTTTTTCCATCCCTTCACTTTTAGTCTATGTGTGTCTCTACAGGTGAGGTGGGTCTCTTGAAGACAGCATATACTTGGGTCTAGCTTTTTAATCCAATCAGTTAGTCTGTGTCTTTTGAATGGGGAGTTTAGTCCATTCACATTTACGGTAGTTATTGAGAAGTGTTGCTTAATTCCTGTCATTTAATTGCCTCTTGTTTAGATGTTTTAAATATCTTTTGATCATTATTTCCCCTTTAATTTCTCTTATTCAGTGTTAGTTGGAAATTTAAGGTGGGATGATTTAGCTTTTTCCTCTTTCTTGCTGGCATTTTTGTTTTAACTGTGGGTTTTGCTCTTTCTTGTGTATTTGTGATGGTGACCATTATTCAGATTCCAGATGAATGACTCCCTTGAGAATTTCTTGCAGAGCTGGTCGTTTGGTGGTGAACTCCCATAACTTTTGTTTGTCTGTGAAATACACTATTTCTCCTTCATTTCTGAAGGAAAGCCTTGCTGTGTGAAGAATTCTTAGCTGGCAATTTTTTTTTCCTTTTAGTATTTTGAATATATCATTCCACTTTCTTCTGGCCTGTAGGGTTTTGGTTGAGAAGTCTGCTGTTAGTTTGATGGCGGTTCCCCTATAAGTGACCTGATGCTTTTCTCTTGGTGCTTGTAGAATTCTCTCTTTGTCTTTGAGCTTTGCAAATTTAACTATAATTTTTCTCCTCCTTAGGGAGGATTTTTTGGATTGAATCTGTTTGGGGACCTTTGTGTTTCCTGGATCTGAAGGTCTGTATCTCACCCTACACCTGGGAAGTTTTCTGTTACTATTTTCTTGAATAGGTTTTCAGTAACTTTTCCTTTCTCCCTCCCCTTCAGGAATACACACAATTTGGATGTTAGAGTGGGTGAGGTTGTCTGCTGTCTCTCTTAGATTTTCCTCATTATTTTTAATTCTTTTTTCCTTTTTTTTTTTTTTTTGGTCTGGCTAAGTTATTTCAAAAAGACCATCTTCAAGCTCAGAAATTCTTTCTTCTGCTTGCTCTACCCTGCTGCTCAAGCTCTCAGTTGTGTTTTTTATTTCATTGAGTGAATCTTTTCATTTCTAGAAGTTCTGCTACACTCTTTTTTAAAGTATTAATTTCTTTGTAGATTTCCTCCTTTATATTCTGGATATTTTTTCTTGTTTCACTGTGTTCTCTAACTGAGTCTTCTTTTATTTTTTCAAGTTTTCTTAAGATCATTGCTCGGAATTCTTTTTCAGACATTTCAAGGATTCCGTGTTCCATGGAGTCTGACTTGGAGCATTACTGTATTCTTTCCATGGTATCCTTTCTTCTTGTTTGTACTTCTAGTATTTTTTCTTTGACATTTGGTCATTTGGTAGAGGGTTTCTTCTTCTGTTGCACTGAGGTTGACTATGGAGTGGCCCTGGTTGCTACTGTAGTGGTGAATTGTCTTTGCTTGACAGTAGGTATGGTAGTGGTTATGTTAAACCACCTTGGGTCCTGTTCCAGAATCTGTGGTCATAGAATAGCCCCTAGTGCTATGCGGTTCTGCTGGGCTCACCTTGGTGGGTCAGACCCTGCGGGCTGGTGCTCCCCTCTGGGTCCAGGAGTGCGGAGGACACCTCTAGCTGCACAGTTCTGCTGGGCTCACCTCGGTGGGTCCTCTTTCTGCATTTTTAACAAGCACCCCAGGTGCTTCTACTGTACTGGAAAGTGTGAAAACTGCTGTTCAAAAGACTACATTAAGTGAAATTTACTCGCCGAGGTACTATAAGGGACACAGATATTATTAAATCCCTGACCTTAAGGAGCTTACAGTCTGACAGGGAAGATAACACTTGCATAGAAACAACTATAATACAAAAAAAATTTTAAGCCATAAAATTAGCAACAGCTATTTCCAGAGAGCAGAAGTGAGAGAATCTTCTAGAGTTTTGTTTTGTTTTGTTTTGTGCACAGTATGTACATTCGGATGATTCTTCATTCATTCAGCACACATAAAGGCCCGCAGCTTGCTTCTCATCTCCTTTACCAGCTCACTGGGATAATTTCTAGAGTTTCTATAATTTATAGAGACAAATGTAAAAGCTTTCACATTATTATTAAAGGCTATTGTATCTAAAAATGGGGACAGAGTGTTGTCTTCCATAAATTACTAAGCATACTGGGCTCTTGTGTTTCTGTTTTTATTTTTTAATTGGAGATTGCTAGCATTTATGTGACATGGAACTATGTATACTGAGAGCTGAATAATAACCATTCGTTCAGCTTCCACAATGCCAAACCTTGAGGGTCTTCATATGAAAGGTCTTCAAAAAGTTCATGGAAAGATTTGTATTATCTTTCGGTTCCAGTTTTCCACGAACTTTTTGAAGTACCCTCCTACAGTCTGTTGAGAAGTCAGACATTTACAGAGATAACCAGTACAAGTGAGTGAAGGACACTAACATTTGCCCTTATCGTGCTATGCATTTTCAATATATTATCCCATTTAATCTTCACAGCAAACCTGCAAATAGTTGGAATCTCTGTTGTATAGATGGGGAGATTGTGGTTCAGAGAAAGCAAGGTACCCAAGGTTACCCAACTAGTAAGTAGCAGAGCTCAGATTTGCATCCACATCTGTGTGACTGCAGAACCTCTTTCTTCCATGGGAATTGAAACAACAGACTCTTCCTCCTGATAAGGGGAGTGGGGAGGAGCTGCATTCTACCTGGAATTGAGAAAGAACGTTCAAGCAGTGCTGGCAACAGAAGCAGAGAGACAGAGGAATAGATGTGGGAACAAACACTGGGCCATTTCCACTTAAGCATACAAAGTATGGAAATCACTGTGAGAAGTGGGCTCCAGGAAGGTCATATCACACCTCAAGTTTTAGCTAGAGATGATGAGACTTGAAGGGCTAAGGTCAAGAAATATCTATGTTAAAAAAAATGAACAAAACTTGATAACTAATCAGATGTTGCAGGGAAGAGGGGAGGAGGGGTCAATATGAATCAAAGCTGATTGAATGAATCACTGAGTCCTGTTTTGAGGACAAATGTAAGAATCCATTAGAACACAGGTTACAGCTCCAAGTAATGTACACAGACAGTGTTCAGCTTTACCTTGTCTGTGAACTAACCTTATATTCCCAGTGATTCATTCATAATATGTTCTGTAATTGCTCTTTTCAAGAATATAAAGTTCTGCCTTAATTAATAAATATTCTAAGATAGCTCTAATTTTTTTAAACAAAGACAAATTAATGATCTATGCTGTCAGAAACACAAACACATACATATATGTAAATATACATATAGCAGGACTAAAAAATGTGATTGACTTTATTATTTACCAAATTTGACAAAAAGACATTTACTTCTATAATCAGAAAGGAAAATAATTTTTTTAAAAAAGTTGAATAACCTAAATGTTTCCTTGATGGACCATTTACAAATTTCTTCAGAATACCTAATCAAACATTATGTGGAAACTGTTCATTATGTGGTCTACCTAAATCATTTTCCAATGATTGTTTTGAGAACTTTGTTTCTTCATTTTCTGTTTCTACAAAATTATTTTAATTTTAAAATTAACTTAGAGTATTTGAAGTATATATTTAGATTTTTAAAGATTTGTGGTTTTAATCAGTAGCTTTTCTATAATGTTGATGTTAAAGTTTTTAAATAATTGAGCAAGGAAGAAAGGCAAATGAATATCAGCTTTCATTTGGTATTGTAAAATACTTGAATATTTTATTAACCAAACTGAGTCATCATGTATGTTATGGCTGGCATTACATTTTTCTCCCTAATTTATTTATTTTTTAATTGACAAAAATTGTACATATTTATTGTGTACAACATGACATTTTGAAATATGTATGCATTGTGGAATGGCTAAATTGAGCTAATTAACATATGCATTACCTCACATACTTAGCCTTTTTTTTGGCAAGAACACTTAAAATGTACTCTTAGCAATTTTCAAGTACATAATACATTGTTATAACTCTAGTCATCATAATGCCCAACAGATCTCTTGAACTTATTCCTCTGATCTGAAATTTTGTATCCTTTGACCAACATCTCCCCAACCATACCCCCCATCTCAGCCCCTGGTAACCATCTTTCTACTCTGTACTTCTATGAGTTCATCTTTTTTAGATTCCACGTATAAGTGATATCATATGATGTTTGTCTTTCTGTGCCTGGCTTAGTTCACTTAATGTAATGTCATCCAGGTTCATCCAACTGGCATTACATTTTAATGGTGCAATCAATTCCAAATACTAATTGCTTTGCATTTAGACTTTTTTCCATTTTGCTTTTATAAAATTTTACTTTACTTTAAAAGAAGATTTTAATTTTAGGAAAAAATATATCTGAAAAAAATTTTCCCCTTGATACTTTATGACTTTAAAAATGAATAATGCATTAAAATAAATGCCAGTTTTAAGAACTGACTTGTTTGGAATATGTTTTTATTATGTTTATAAAATATTTAAAGATAACTTTAAGATGAAATTCTGATGCAGCCAAATTACTTTTACGTCAAATACAACTATTTCTCAAATACCAGTGTTAAGTTCTTTATCTTGAGCCAACACAAATTGAAATTATAATTTGGATTTTATTTTACTTAAGTTATTTTTTCTATACTTTGTGGAACTAATGGAATTTTTTTCTTACTGTTTAGGAAATACCAGATAGGAACCAGGGTCCGGCTGCGGCTATTAGATCTTGAACTTACATCTAGGTTCCTGGGAGCAACAACAGATACAACTATACTAGAGGCTGATGCAGTTCTCTTAGGACTCCAGGACAGTAAGGACTCCAAATCAAAAGAGGAACATTGTGAAAAATAAATGAGCTTTGCTTAGTGCGTTTACTCTTTCTTTGTTGAACCTAGATATTCATCAAGAATGCAATTAGAAAATTGTGAATAAATGATTGAAAATATAATAAATGAAAGCCATAATTATATAGCTCTTGTTTGTTAGAATTTTCTTTAGCTATATACCTCTCCCCTTTTTTTTGCCCATTTTTCCTTTATTGGGACAATGTCAACTATACTGAGAAATTCTTTCATTCAGTAAATATGTTTTGAGTGCTCTCCATGTATGTGGCACTAAACAGCAGTAAACAAATTAAACACTGTTGCTTGCCTTATGGCAATTAACATTTTACTGGGGGAAATAGACAATAAATAAGTAAAATATAAAGTATGTTAGACAGTGATACATGCTAAGGAAAGAAAAAAAAAGTAAGGAATAGAGTTAAAAGGTGTCCAGGTGACAGGTTGAAATTTAGGTGTGGTGTCAATGAAAGGCTCCCAGAGGAGGTCACTTTTGAATAATTTCTGAAGGAAATGAGGAAGCTAGCCATGTGGGTCTCTGGTAAAGAGTATTCCAGCAAGGGAATGGCTAGTGCAAATGTCCTGAGACAGGACTGGGCCTGTCCAGTTTAAGGAACAGGGAAGAAGTCATTGTAGCTGACTGTAAGAGGAGAAGGAGATGGATACAGAGAGGTAAGGGAGGCCACGTAGGTCCTAGTATGCACTTTGGCATTTATTTACTCTGATTGAGATGGAGGGTTGTTGGTGGATTCTGAGCAGAGGAGGGATATGATCTGGCATTTTAGCAGGATCCCTTTGAGTAGTTTGGCTGAGTAGACTGAAGATGAGCAAGAGCAGCCACAAAAAGGCCTGTAAGGAGACTTGCCGTAACCAGGCAAGAGAAGATGGAGCAGAGTAGTGGCAGTGGAGGTGGTGAGAAGAGGTTGAAATCTGGATATATTTTGAAAGTAGAACCAATGGGACTTCCTAACACATTGGACATGGAATATATGAGAAAGAAAGGAGTGAGGGATGACACCAAAGCTTTTGGCCTGTGCAACTAGAAGGGAATTGCCTATAACTGAGATAGGGAAGAGCAGGTTTGAGAGGAATATTCAGAACTCAGTTTTAGACATGTTAAGTTTTAGATACGTATTAGCCGTCTAAGTGGAGATGTTCTGAAGGCAGTTGGATAATGAGTCTGCAGTGCATTGGAGAGGTCTGGATGGAAGATAGAAACTTGCCAACCACAAACATTTTATACTTCACAAATTATGTAGGTCAGGAATTCACGCAGGATTCAGAAGAGCAATTTTGTTCCTCATGGTATCAACTAAAGTCACTCAGAGGTACCTAGCTGGCTCATCTGGTAGGGTCCAAAACAACTTCACTCACATGCCTGGTATTTTGGCAGGTGTGGCTGGAAGGTTAGGTTCAGCTGGGGCTGTCAACCACAGCATCTACACATGGCCTCTCCTGCATGGTAGTTTTGGGGTAGTTAGATTGATTGCATGATGGCTGCCTTCCCCCAGAGTGAGCATTCCAAGAGAACCAGGACAAAACTACATGGCCTGTTCTGACCTAGCCTAGGAAGTCAGACAGATTCACTTCTACCCAGTTGGTTATAAACTAGTTACAAGGCCAGTCCAGGTTCAAGGGGAGGGGAACAAGACTCCACCTCTTAAAGGGATTGTGACATTATCGCATTGTAGAAGGCCATTGAGATGAGAGATATTGTCGTGGCCATCTTTGGAAAATAGTCTGCCACACCACCCCTTCCCAAGGTCACACCCAATAGCCACCCATCCAAAATCTCAAATCTAAATTTTAAGCCTTCCACTCACTATCCCTCCTGCTCCTTTAATTTTATGTATCCAACTGAACACTTTTTCAAAAATCTTTGAGACTCCAATCCATTGACTCTTTTTTTCACTCATCTCCTTCGTGTTCTCCTTATCCAGGTTTAGAGTCTAGGGTACATCATTATAATTACTTCCTTGCAAGTAAAGTACTCTGAAGTCCTGTCATCTCACTCCCTCCATTTGTTACCCAGTAAAACTGCAACCCCAGTTAAGCCTGTCTACCTGCTTCATGCCTGCACCTGAACAGCTCAACATTACAGGAGAAAACCTCATGATCATATTGATTGGCATCACTTTAAATCTGAAATTCTAGGCTAAGATGTCAGATTAATATACACTTAACTTCACTTCTTCCAAAGCCTCACTAAAACTACAATAAAGGGAGATGGGTGGAAAGATAGATGATTTATAGATAGACAAATGAATATCCACACCAAAAAAAAAAAAGAATCTCAAGTGTGAGAAAAGTAGGAAAAGAGACAACAGCAACAAAATTTTGCAGTCTGGAAAGTAGATGGATGAGTAGAAATTATCTTAGCAGAACAGAGATAGATAAATTCTGAGCTGGCAGTAGAGAAAACAGAACCAAACTGATTTACTGCAGAATCCTCAGAATGTTCAGGAACTGGAGGTACCAGGTACTTCTAGATCTGGGAGTGAAATGGGGGCGGGAAGTCAAAAAAAAGAGGACTGGGTAAAAGCTGAGAAATAAGAACCTAGATTCCTTCCACCACTCCACTTCAATGGTGCAGCTGCCCCACCTCCACCCAAAGCAACTCTCTCTCTCCCACCCCAATGTAAGTCTGGCAATTTTGCATTTGGTTTCTGCTAATCTGCCTTCCTCTGTGGAAAGATTTTGGGGGTAGAGGGGGTGGGGTGGAAAAGGAGTAGGACAAATGCACACATACACAAATGCACTAAATTAGATATTTTACTGTGCTCTGAAGACTGGGAGCCAAGCAGAGTATCAAGTAATCATCTTAATTGTGGAGGAGGGGTAGGCAGAAAAAAAGACAAAATCTAAATCCTCTAATGTTTCAGATCCTGCAACAAGTTCCTATGTTCCTATTTTCAAAGGCTCACCGCCAGAAAATACTTTCCTATCTCTTATGACACATATCTAAAAGCTAGTTTTTAATCTAAACCCAAGTTCCCAGGTGTATTGAATTGAATAGTGTCTCCCCCCACTCCAAAAAAATTTAGGTCCACCCAGAACCTGTGAATGTAACATTTGGAATAGGGACTTTGCAGATGTAGTCAAGTTAAGAAGAGGTCATACTGGATTGAGGTGGGTCCTAAATGAAATATGACTGGTATTATGAGAAACAGCAAATTTGGACACAGAGACACAGACACACAGGGAGAACACCATGTGATGATCAAGGCAGAGATTGTAGTTATGCTGCCACACTAAGGAATGCCAAGGATTGCCAGCAACCACCCTAAGCTAGGAGAGAGGCATGGAACAGGTTCTCTGAGTCCACAAGAAGGAACCAACACACCAACACCTTGATTCCAGACTTCTGGCCTCTTAAACTGTGAGAGAATGAATTTTTGTTTTAACCCACCCAATTTGTGGTAATGTGTTAGGGCAGCCCTGGAAAACTAATACACCAGGCATGTATAAGTATAATGTGTAGTCAGGGGTTGATTTCCCAGCCTGACTCAGAGAACAGCTATACATCTCCCCCAATGCTTTGACTCCGTGATTCCCATTTGTAGCCTATGTTGTTTCTGCAGTTTCCTGTGCTCCGTCCTTTCTTGATTCACTTCTTTATTTTGGTGCTGCATGTCCTCCATCTGCAACAGTGATGAAAACATCCATTTGGCCTCCAATATTTAACCTTGAAAATTCAGTTTCCCAAACCCTGATCATCTAGTTCAGGTCTGCCAGGTTGAGATATCCTAGAGAACCAGTTTTCAGGGAACAATCTGCATTCCTTTAATATTATTAAAGTAAGGGAAGTATTTGAATCAAGCCAGTACTGTTTTTTTATAAGTCAACTCATCATGCCGAACAAACGAAAGCTATTACACAATGTTAGTGTCGGCTCAGGGCCTCCAGGAAGCAGACACCAAGACAGGATGGGACATGCAATTCTGGGGGAATGCCTGTGAAGGATGTAGGGGAGAGGAAGCAGGAGTAGATGGGAAGAACCTCACCCTGTGATGTCAATCTGACACCTGCAAAGGAAGATGGATTGGGTAGGAGGAGAGTCCAGTCTGCAGTGGAACTCTGTGCCATTCTTAGCCAGGATAGTGGGGAGCTCCAGAGCAAAGATTGCCCATCAGAAGAGTCCCACGTTAGGCAGGAATGGCCTGTCTCTACCACTCCCACCGAGCTCAGTCACGAGAGATGCCTGGGAGTGTCACCTTGGCGTGAACAGTGTGGTAGAGTCTAAAGGTACAGCCGCTGGAGGCTGTCTGTAAACTACATGCCTCAAATCAGGCTCTCTCAACGGGAGGTCTGGACAGGGCATTCCTAGGCCACTGCAATATCCAAACATACAAGTGCTGACATAGAAAGGCTGCTACAGTTTTGAATTGTCTCCTTGTTTTCTGAACAAGTATATAAGCTTAAAATAAATGAATAAAAGGTGCATCATGTCTTCATAGGAGTGTGAATTTATTTGAAATACAGATGTAAGAGTTTCTCGGCCCTTCCCAATTTCATTTTTATTTGGCCTAAGATTTAATGATTAAATATAGTCAACTCTTTAATTACCCATTATGGTAGAGAGGTACAGTGTTGTGTATTATCCTATTTATACTCAGTTTTAGAATATATTTTTTTCTATAAATCAAATAGTTTTTTAAAAAATTATAAAATATACAAAAAAATTTTACCATTTTAATCATTTTTAAGTGTGCAGTTTGGTGGCTTTGAGTACATTCACACTGCACAACCATCACCACTGTCACCAGAACTTATTCATCCTCCCATAGTGAAAATTTGTAACCATTAAACGGTAACTCGCCATTTCTCCCCACCCCCAGTCTCTAGTAAACACTATTCTACTTTCTGTCTGTATGAATTTGCCTCTCTAGCTCCCTCATATAAGCAGAATCAAACAGTATTTGTCATTTTGTGTCTGGCTTATTCCAGTTAGCGTAGTGTTTTCAGGCTTCATCCATGTTGGAGTACGTACCCAAATTTCATTCCTTTTTAAGGCTGAATAATATTCCATTGCATGATACACAATATTTTGTTTATCCATTCATTTGTTGATGGACATTGGCTTGTTTCCATCTTTTGGCTATTGTATATAATGCTGCTATGAACATTGGTGTACTAGAATATATTTTTGAACTTAAAATTGAATGAGTGTCTGACCTGAGCAACTTATGCCGTGAAAAAGAATATGACAGCCCATAGTAAATAATGGGTTAGTTCTGGATATGCTGGTCCACTATGCAGCATCCTCAGCCTGCCTTTCCTAGGCACCTTCCAGGTCTGTGGTGAAATATATAACCCCCCCAACCCCAGTGTTTGCCGAACATAACTGGCCTCTCTACACTTGCTGACTTACCCCTAACCCATGCAAAGGTTTCATTTCCATGGTATTCCAAAAACTAGAAAAGACTTTAGAAATCATCTAGGCCATGAATTTTAAAAAATTTTAGGCATAGAAATCCTTATTCAAATAAAATTTTACTTAGCGTGATAGATTAATTATTGATCACAATTCTTTTTTCTAATGGGGTAATATTGTATATCCATATGGTCAATATGATCTCATGATGGTGAAATATACTTTCCTGCCTCTTGACTTTAAACTTGGCCATGTCATTTGCCTTGGTCCATAAGATTTTAGTGGCTGTGATGTGAACAGAGGCTAAACCATGCTTTTGAGTTTGGCTTGCTCTCGGCACAGACCCTCACACGAGAGCCAAGCCCAATAGACCCATAGCCTAAATCAGAGTCACCCCAGATCTGTAGACCGGAGAGTGCTATAAATGCTTATTGTTGTAAACTACTGACACACAGAAATTAATACAATTGGCCCTTAGTATAGTGGATGTGGAACCTGCAGACATGGAGGCCAACTATAAGGAACTTGAGCATCTCAGATTTTGGCATCCGTCGGGTCCTGGAAGCAATCCCCTCCAGAAACCAAGGGACAACTGTACCTAGAAGTGGCATCAGTTCTGGGACTGGGTGGTGGGCAGCAAAAAAATTATTATAGGGGACTCAAAAAATAATGTCTTGTGTTAGGTTGTAGCAAAACATTTGGTAAAACTGTCACCCGAGGTAACTTGGAAAACAAAAAAATGTACCTAATTAACAGAGAGATTGGGGCAAGAGGTTTTGAGGCAGAATGTTGAAAGTAAAATCTTCATTTAATAAAGTACTGTAAGAAATAGATGAACTCAGGAAAGATTTCATCAAACCAAAGGTGTGGGCATTAAAACATAACACAAGCAAAAGTGAAATCCACAACACTGTCAGTAAGACATGACCTTGGGGTGAAGGTCAAATCTGGAATGTAGCCATTAACGTCTGTTGTTAAGACTTCTGAAGGGATGAACTTGTGTCTAGTAGATTCTTTCAGACGGACAAAAGAACTCCCAGAAATCTCATGGGCAAAGTTTGATAGAAGCCTGAATGTGCCTCAAGAAGAGGTAATTAAATCGAGAGAGGTAAAGGCTTATCTCAAAAGAATTTGGGTGTGCCTTTTGGCATATGAATTAATTGAAATCAAATAAATAGAAAGCCCACAATATTTCTGAGAGACACATACTGACAAAAGTGCTTCCAGCCTAGACTAAAAGAGACTGAGACTGTTCAAGGTATAGAAAGACCTCATGAATCTCAACTTTCTACAGGCAAGAAGGGGTCTGAAAAAAGTGGCTCAGCTGACAAGAAAGCCATGTTCCCTTTCCAAGAGAGCAAGAAGTATGATGGAATAGGAAGGGGCTCTGAGAAGACAAAGCAAAGAGCGATGGAGAAAAGCGGACCGGAGAGCTACTCCTGTGAAGCAGAATGGGAGTGAAATTAAGTAACACCTCTTATTTTAGGATAGAGGGACCCAGCTAGTTAATAATAGGGATTCCCACTACACTTACCTAAAGGCATTTCAGAATTGCTGTGGGCTGGTGGTTGCTATGTGCCTTCTATTTTTCACATTTTCAAATGGGAGCATTTATTGCAGTTTTCCTGTCCCTGTTCCACCATTGTACATTAGATATACTAATTATCCATTACTGATTAACTATCTATTAATCATCTATTACTAAATAACAAAGTATTCCCCAAATATAGCAGTTTAAAACAACATGTGTTTATTATCTCATAGTTTCTATGGGTCCGGATTCCAGACACAGCTTAACTAGGTTCTCTGATTCAGGGTCTGTCACAGGGCTTCATTCCAGCTGTCAGCCAGGGAGGGGTCTCATCTGGAGGTCTGGGGAAGGATCCACTCCCAAGCCCACCTACATGGTAGGCAGGATTCAGCTCCTTGAGGGCTGTTAGACTGAGTGCTTCAATTCCTTGCTGGCTACTGGCCAGAAGTCACCTTCAGCTCCTTACCATGGAATCCTCCTCACCATGGCAACTTGCTTCATGAGAGCCAGAGAGAGTGAGAGAGAGACTGCTAGCAAGTTGGAAGTCACTATCTTATGTCACCTAATCACAGAAGTGACGTCCCCTCAATGTTGCCATATTCTGCTGGTTAGAAGCAAGTTACTCACTTGAAGAGGATAACACAAGGCCACAAATACCAGGAGGGAGGACCCATCAGAGACCAGCTTAGAAGCTCCTACCACAGATACGTAGGTGGCAGTTAATTTCCTACTCAGTTCATCAGTCTCTGTGTCAAAGTAGCAAGACCTGGACCTGATGCAGAGCAGAAGATCTTGGACTTTTGGCAGATGATGTAATTGAATGGGGCTTTGGGAAAGGGGGTGACATGGGATGGGGGTGAGTCAGTTTTGCATGTGGAAGGGATGTAAGTAGTTGTGATCAAGAGGACAACTGTGATAGGCTGAATTATGCATCCCAGTTCTTCACTCCCCAGTAGTAGTAGCAGCGCCATAGTCCCATGGTATAGGGTGTAGTACCCTTGCCATTCTGGGACTCATTATTTCTATAGTTGATATAAGCTAAAGATATAAATAAGTTTGGAAAAGGTTTAGGTAAATCTGTGAATGGTAAATCCAGATTTGAGTATTAAAGGAAACCAGGGAGTTTGAAATATATCCCCAAACTTCTGAGGCCAACATTAATGGAGTACTATGAAACTTTGAAACCACAGGCTGGTTAGACTATTGGGCTAACCCAGTATTGCATTTCTTGTATTCATGTCATTTGGTTTTTAAAAATAAATGCATATTTTTGTATAAACTCCCAAGGGAAACATGTAGTTTACTTGAAAATTCTGTAACTTTTTTCCATGTTTCTTTTATACTAATTACAAAGAACTCACAGATGCTCTGAGCCAAAGAGGTAGGAAAGGAAAACTCTCTGAAAGAATGTGCCTTATTTTAAGTTCTCATACTTGCACTCTACATGTAGGAGATGGAAAATGGATTTTGAACATAGGATTTAGCCTCCAGGTAAGAAATTGTGTGGACCCTGAAATCGTCCTGTGAACAGATGAAATCTTTAGAAACCAAAAAATGGCTCAGATTACTACCATTTGCTTGACAAAATTGCCTGCCTGAAAAAACAATCCAACTGTTTTACCATACTCTATAAGTCTCAAATCATTGTGGTTTGGGAAAAATGCACATGAGACTGTGATAGCAATAATTACTTCAAATGAATGAATAAAAGAAAGCAAGAGATTGTGTTTTTCCAGGCAACATTTAAATCCAGAATCTTTCATTTTAGATGCAGTAAATACCACAGAAACCAGTAGATAAAGATGATGTCTCGACTCCCAAAACCATACCAAAGGGGTGGGAATTCCACTCAGGCAGGAGCTGAGGCAAGGATTGTGGGTAAATGTTGCAAGCTGTATTGGTCATAAATAATGGCATGTCGAAATTATGTTGCTGCATAACTATCTTTTAGATACATTTAGTATTGCCCAATATATAGTACATTTCCAAAACAGAATCACAAAATGGATGACAATTTAAGGCAATTCCATGCCTATAATTTTGTTTTAAAAAAATTTCTGGTCCATTAGTCATTTCAGTCTTTGTTAATAGCTTTCCTTTCCCCACTCATCCTCTGGTGCAGGTGTTAAAATTTGAAATGACTAATGGACTAGAAAAGTCCTGGAAAATCTACCAGTTGGATGTTATCATCAGCCTCCATGTAACCTAACTTAAATGTTCCTTGATATTCATAGAGCAAGAACTTGAAAAACCAGATAGGACATTATTCCACAAAGAGCAGGAGAGAGATGATAAAGCTAGATCCTCTGGTAAAGCAGAAATTAAAGGCTTGCTCGTGTGAGGCGAATTAACTTTTCTGTGGTTATCTTCTAAATAATTCTCTCGGACTCCCTTGGGAGGTAGGAAGTTATGGGTCATGAATGTTTGTGGTGTGGACTGTTGACCACTTGAGAAGATACTGTAAATGTGCCAAAGACTCCACAAAGCTCCATGGTCATTAAAGGGAAACACAGAACTCACCTGAAACTAAAAACTCTAGCTCATTAGATGAGGCTCATTATCCATATAAGCCTCTAGGATGTGTTTTAGCTTTGCCCCTGCCCTCCTGCCCCGAGACAGAGACCAGCTTCTGTTTGAGGTCCCCCAAACAGCACCTGCAAGCCTATCTGGACAGCTCCAAGTCACAGCACAGAAACAGGAGGCCCAGAAAAGGTTAGGCATTCTCTCTCCTACGCGTGTAAGGATCTGTTGGTCAAGTTTATTTCCTATTCCATTGTAGTGGATTGAATTATGTCCCCCCAAAACTCACTGAAACTTGCATTGTGTCCCCCAAGTTTTATGTATTAGAAACTTAGCCCCCGCTGTGACTGCTAAGATAGTGGGAAATCCTATTATGGAAATTGAAAGGTGGAGCCTTGAAGAGGTGATTGGATTGTAGGACCGTGCAGTGGTGAATGGATTAAAAACGGTGGTCGGGGGCATGGTTCTGAGAGCTTTAAAAGAAGAGGAGAGTCTGTCTCTCTTGCTCTCTCTGCTTCCACCATCTTGCAATGTGAGACCCCTGGGTCACTGTCACCACCACCAGATGGACTTTGGACTTCCCAGCCTCAGAAACTGTAAGCAATAAATTTCGTTTTCTTTATAAAGCGCCTGGTTTCAAGTATTTTGTTATAAGCCACAGGAACGGACTAATACATCCATCTTCCTCTACAAGTGTACATGAAAAAGTTTGTGGAAAGCAAGAATTAAAAGATAAGACAGATCTTCCTGTGAGCTCTTTGAAGTACCACTGTATGTGAACAATTGTCTACACAAATATGGCTCTTCTCCTAGGGCCTGAACAGGACATGCCTTTCGGGACAAAAACTGTGATCTTCACATCCCTTGAAGAAAGACATATAGAGTTATGGGGATCATTTCCTTATGTTCTCCCAATCCCACAACCTCATCTACAGGGTCCTGCCTCTGTCCACCTTCCACCACGAAATCGCTGTGCAGTCAGTTCATATTTAGCATCAGCGAGCATGGCAAGTTGCCACGTATTCTTCACGCTGTTTCTACTGCTGTCAACTGCCTCCCTATCATCTGTCTGTTTTCACTCTACACAAACTGCTTTCCCCAGTATAGGCCAGGTTTAGTGTTTTAAAATAATTACGGGGATATATGGAAAATATAATCTACTATTTTTTTCTGATTAACTATTTCTAATGACATGTTACGATGGTCATATTTATTAGAGAACATTTTAGAAGAGCATTTCTATTGAGCAAGAAACTATAAACCCCTGATTAATTGGAGAGATTTCAATGCCTAGGAAATACGTAAAATGTCCACACAACCAAATCTTTCCTATTAAACTCTAAAATGCATTACGCAGTCTCCTGGCCCCAAAACATTTCCTGCTTTTTAAAACAGAGAATACTGAACAGGATTTAAAGTTTTCCTTGATGACTCAGGGCCACCATTATGAAAAACAATTTCGTAATGATGTGATTTCCCAGGGATTATTAAGATGGGTAGAGCTTCCAGCTCCTACCGAATAGCGCCAGATCGTTGTGCTCCTTGAATTTTTAATTTGTTACCTACAACCTCCCTTGCCATTAGCTGTTACTTTATTTATTTATTTATTTATTTTTAAAGATGATTGGTGAGGAGATCTTAACCCTTGACTTGGTGTTGTCAGCACCACGCTCAGCCAGTGAGCGAACCGGTCATCCCTATATAGGGATCCGAACCCGTGGCCTTGGTGTTATCAGCACCGCACTCTCCCGAGTGAGCCACGGGCTGGCCCTTATTAGCTGATACTTTAAACTTACGTCAATTCATCTACATCTTCTTGTAATCCCTATGCTTGTCTAACTGGATGCTATTAATCTGAGGGAGCTTTTTGCCTATGTACAAAATGACTCTCAATAACTATCGTTCTTTAGTTCTTCTGTTTTAAACAGATATCAGTTTATTGATATTACTGTGCTTTTCTGTTTCTAATTTATGAGCTTGTTTTACGGTAGTCTGGAAGAAATTGTCTGAGAGCAATTTTGTAGAATTGTAGAGCTATGCATGAATTTGGGGACATATATTTTCTTTCTTTTTTTTTTTTTCTTTTTCAAAGCTTTTTGTCCCTTATTTCCAGAACTACTGCTGTGTTTCAGATGTTAAATGTTTTTCATTTGATTTCAGTCTATCATTGAAATTAAAGATTTTAGAAAAGAACATAAAATTAATAAGAAAATAAAATTTTAAAAGTCAACTTTGAATATCCTGATACAGTCTTCTAGGCCTGAAGTATCTAAATAAATAAATGGGTAGATGGGTAGTTCAACTGACTGGTTACTTCTGCTTTGAAGCCCATTAGTGCTTTGTAGATACATCTTCTAGTGAGTTCTTGTATACTTTCGTAATAAACTGTAGAAGTCTCAAAGGTGGAGATTGGGTTTTAGTCATATTTTGATCTTCTTTTGTGCCAGGACAGTGTCAAAACCATAGAGAATACTCATCAATATATGTCGAATGTGATGTAGTTGATTCAGTGGCCATGATTCTACAAGATTCTCTGTCGACAAAGAAAGATAAAATGTTCCGCAAACTCTGAACTCCAAAGTAGGAAGCAGACATGTTTAGCAATGGATTGGTACAAATCATCTCCTGGATTACCTTTCATTTTGCTCCTCCTCTCTTCCACAGTCCCCTCCAATTCCTCGTCTCCACCACCGCCCCGTGCTTTCTGAGTAAATGATGTTTCACTGCATTTTGTTTCAGAGGCTTTAAGCAAAAATTAAAAGATCATGGCTCATGAACAATTTTGTGTGTCCAGATTTCAAGTATCCATTCGAGTCTGGTTCATATCCCCAGGTAATCTTCTAGCAAAAAACTGGTTGCTGAGGCTGTGTCTCCTTGTCTAGCATTTTGCCAGCCTACAAGGCAGGGACAGTGGAAGTGACTATTTGTGTGACTTTAAGTGATGTCTCATTATTTTATGTTAACTGTGGTCTTTTATTTCTCTGTTGGCACAAACATTAGAGTGTTCACTCTATTCATTGCAACTAGGGAAGAATTCCTTGAGTCTAAAGGTGGTGGAAAGCCTGAGGAAACTGAAGAGGGGTGGGTACAGAATTCCATTCTTTTTTTGAGCATTCTGGTTCTTTCATGAATTGCATGCAGGCCTTACAGACTTTCAGTGCCCACTCTTTTCTTGTCTCTGAGTACTTTTGCTTCCATCACTCAGAGATACTGTTTACCCAAGTGTTGACAGGCAGCCTTTTCCTCACGGGTGCTGGGAAAATGGTCACTGGGAAAATGATGCTAAGCACTTGGCTCCCTGTTCAATACCACAAAGAGTGCACAAGGGTACCTCTTAATCAAATTTGTCCTCACAAAGAGATAATCTCTGCTCTTTGGTTTGAGAACCACTCATATGGCCCCATTGTCATTGTAAATGATGGCTTGTTAAAATTTTCTGTGTGTATATACACAAAACAATGTCTCTTAGAGTGAATATCACACTGTTCACACAGTAAAACTTTCATTAGTTCCATCTGTGTTTCTTCTAACCCAAGGCCCACAGATCAAACTATGACATAACAGGTGAAATATTTCTACTACTTACCTAAAGACAAAAACACAAACAATGCAAGCTATGAAGTCTTCCAGCTAGACTGCAACTTTGACATGGGGCAGCCTTACTTATATTTTCATAGGAAAGTTCTAGGGATTTATTCATTTATTTACCTATTAGGACATCAGAACAGACTAGAACCACTCTGTGCTATGTGCATTCCAACAAAACAAAATGGAAACAATTAGAAACATTTTTAAACGATCACGTACACTTTATTGTGTGTGCTTACTAACAAAAGCTGTGCGCTGGATGCTACTAATTTTTCTGACCTTGAGTTCAGCTTTACGAATGTGACTCCCCAGGAAGTAGGTAGAGTGGGCCATGGCACACATTGTTTTTGTGGACTTGAAGGTGACTTTAACTATAGGTCATAATTTCTTCTTTTATTTATTTATTTATTTCAAGTTTGAATAGTTTTATTTTGTTATTGGCAAAACTTCTTGATGGGTATTCTGGCTTTATCAGTTTTTTAACTTTTTTATCGAATAAAATAGTTTCAAAAATATTTCCGATTTTCTGGTCAATTCTTTATGAATAACCTCTGCGGTGGATAACTGATCAGTAACCTCTCGAAAATTCTTGTCCAAAAGGCACCGAAAAGTATTATCAATTTTTTAAAAAAATGTTATTTTCACACCGTACTTTTAGTATATTGAGGTCACATTAAAAGCCAGGAAAATATATATATTCTCATAAATAATATTTTCACCTTTTAATGCGATACCTTTCAAATAATGAGTAAAGAATTAGTAAGATGATTTTTATACCTCTTCATACAGTCTACCTTTAAATTAATTTTATTTAGTAATTTGAAATATTAATTTACTTAGGACTTTTATACTAATTTCAGTAGAAAATGAAGCAGCTTATAAAATTACTACCTTGAATTAAATCACTGCCGAGTCAGAAATTTCTTAATTCACTAGAAATCCTTCTCCCTGGCTCCTTTGGGACCCAAATAACCTGGATATATAAACACCCAGATATTCCAGAACCCTCATCTCTCGCTGACCTGTTATTACTAAGACTGCTCAGGCCCACAGTGTACAGTCTGTGTCTGGAAATGCAACTTCCAGCTGACCTCTCCCCATCTCTCTATCCCACTTCCTGCCTCCAAGTAGACAGGAGTCACTTATGGGCTCTTCCATTCTAGTAGGTGTTTTAGGGGAAGAAGTAGAGTAAGTGGCAAATAGTAATATATTTTCCAAGTGGGCATTATATTTTCAAATTTTCTTATGTCGTGTTGGATTTCTTTCTAGTTTTTCCTGGTCTTTTCATTTGGGTTTGTTTTAATATTCTCAAAATAGCTTATCTTGAAATCTTGCCTCCAGTTTTGTGTAGAACTCAGAGAATGGCACCTTTCTGAAAAGCCAAATAACTTTGCATTAGATTGTAACAAACAGAAACTTTACTTGGGAACAAAGTATCACCACAGTTAAATGCTCTCCAGATGTCTGCTTTGCCACCAGAGTGTAAACAGATATTTTTCAATCTGTATTTACCTCTTCAAAATGCAAGCCTTAAAAAACAAATTATATGAGGAGGCATTAAGAAGTTCTCACCTTTAGCTGTGGACAACCAATATTTTCCCCCTGGTGACTGAGAGGGATTAGAATCTAGCCTGTCACCCCTGGAAACTCTATTGATTGGCTGGACAGCTGGGAAGTTTGCCCAGACTTCCTTGTGGAAGTCACCATGCCTGGACACATTCCTGCTCCCCAGAGGCTTTCTGTGAGAAATAAAAAAATAAGAAATAGAAAAGTTTAAACATTTCAATTAGCAGAATCCAATACAGGCATCATCTCTAATAGCCTCTAAATTCTGTAAATCCTCGAAACAAAAGCATTCCACTTGGATTTTCCAGGGGTTTCTTGAAAGGCAGTGTGGACATAACATTCCACCTGATACTGTTCTCTTTGGGGGACCAGGAAGACAGGCATGGGTTCAGCTTTCAGGACACACCATAAGCCACTCCCCAAGGTCTCAGGCTCCTCTTCTCTGTCCTCCCCTAGAGTAAGTTAGTGTTGCTTGTTAAACCTACTTTCGGCACCAGCATGAGAAGATTGAGACCACAAGGTGTTGGCTTATGCAAATCCAGTGGCTGGCACTTTCAATAGAGAGAGGTTATATAACCCTAGCAGCCGAGCATGCTCAGTAAAGTGGAATTTATCCTCTGAATGACCTTCCGCTAGAGATGCCAAAGAGCATAGAATATTCTTGAATACACCTACTGCATGTTATAGAATTTGACCAATGAACATGCTCCAAAAGGAGATCAACTGAGCATGTGCAAGACTATGTTACTTAACTGGAAACCACCCCCTTAGTTGAATATTTATTAGATAGCATGAATATGTATTAGATAGCAAAGCTATAAAAGTTGAATCCTGGCAGAAGGTGGGGCTGTTGCTCGCTCTCTGGGGCCAGCACACACTCTGCCTGTGGTGTGTGTGTTCCTTTCTTTTTGTGTCAAGCTTACTCTCAGCAAGTGGCTGCTCGCTCTCTTGAGCCAGCCTGCACTCTACTAAACTGTAAACGTGTTTTTCTTACTTTTGCATTAAACTTGGTGTGGGCCCTGCTCAGTCTCTGGAGCTAGGCCTTGCTCTGTCTGTGAAATCTGTATCTCTTATTCATTACATTAAACCTGTCCTCACTTTCTACTGTGACTCTTCCCTTGAATTCTTTCCTATGGTGGAGTCAAGAACCTGGTAAGAGGACGGAGTAGGTTGAGACCAGCTATCGGGCCTCCCCAGACCCTCTCCTTTGCCAGGCAAATTGGGGATGAGACAAAGGGGTGGCATCTAGAAAGAGGGCCTGTCATCAGTGAAGACCCAAAGGTGTGCGAGAGTTTGGCCAGTCAAAGGGACCAAAAAAAAAAAAAAACAAAACCAAAAAACCCCGCCAGCATGCAGAAGTGTCAAGAGCATCCTGGGGCAAATGTTTTTCAGAAGATCAACAATGATGGTTTTTTACAAATTTGATAAATTTGAGACTTCTTGAAAATAATGAAAATTTAAAAAATTTAACAATTAGTGCAACAAAATTATCACTTGGTTAGGGATGATCTAAAAATATTTTTGTGGGCTGTATCTATTAGGGATTGAATTCAACTGCCTGTTAAAAAAAACCCAACAACAGTGGGTTAAAGACACAGAGGAGTTTCTTTTTTTCACACAAGTACAGAGTTAGCCCGTGGTTGGTTGGTTGGTTGCTCAAGATCTCTTTGATTCTCCTGGACTTTTCTCTTGTGACTGCAAATTGGCTCCAGCTTCTATCACTGTCTTGACTTTCCAAGCAGGGGCAGGACATAAAAGGTAGGAGCAATGTGTGTATCAGGAAAGCAAAACCCCAGAACTCACCAGCAGACTTCATGAAAATGTTGTTGGTCAGAACACATGGCCATTCCAAGTTGCTAGAGAAGACGGGGATTTTTTTTTTTTTTTTTCTAAGCTGGGCATCAACATTGGATCTGGTTAATAACAAAAGGAGGAGGATAGGTGTTGGATGAGCAATTAGGTGTCTTTGGGATCCAGGGTTATTTAGCCTATAGGTGGAAATGCTTTTTTCTGCAGTCACCAAAATGATTTTGTTACATGTGTTTCAAAAAATCATGACTTTGGGGCATGCATTCACCATTCTCTATGACCCTGACAGTCTGAAGGAGTCTGTTGCAATGTTATCTGGCTTAAACCAAAATTAGTCTTGTCCCTGTAATGAATGCTTTCGAGTAACATTCATGTTTAACACAGATGTGTTTCCTTTAGGGTTATGTCTTGTCCTGTTCAATAAAACAGGAGCATCTGATCTACTCTCCTGTTAAAAGGCAGACAGTCTCATGTTGGCTTCTGTAGCCCATCTGCTGTAGCTTGGGGGTGAAAGAAAACCAAGAAATAAACTTTCTAGAAGATTTAATCAATCCAAGATGTATGCCATTTTCAGATCATCTATTGTACTTGTAATTTTAAAATTCTAGATCAGCTTTGCACATCAGCATTTTCCGAGATCTTTGTTTAATTGAGCATCCTCTTGGGTTGAACTTGAGGAGCCCAGGAAATGACAATGTGAGTGGTGAGAGGCATGAAGGAAGCATAGCTCAAACAGGCACCTGCAATACAACGGCTTACATCTTTCTGGCCTCATGTATTATTTCAGTCGTGTTGTGGTATACAGTTCTATGTGGATTCTGGGTACCTCTTCTGTTGACAGTGCCCCTTAAGCACATACTCACATGTGGTAGCCAGCCTGCATGATGGCTCCCAATTATCTCCATTTTCTGGCATTCCCTTTCTTGTGCAGTCCCTTCCAATATTGCATTAGGGTTGGTCTGTGTGACAAATCGTATAAATACTATTGACTGAGTCATAAAATACATTGTGGCTTCTGCCTTGCTCTCTCTGAAGCTAGATGCCATGCAGTAAGGACACTCAAGCAGTCCTATGGAGAGGCCCGTTTGACAGTAAATAAGGCCTACTGCCAACAGCCAGTGAGGAACTGAGGGCTTCTGCTATATGCCATGTGTGTGTGCCATCTTGGAATTAGATCCTCCAGCCCCAGTCAAAACTTGGGATGATGGAAGCATGGGTCCACAACTTAACTGCCGCATCACGAGTGACTGTGAGCCAGAGTTTCCCAGCTGCTCCTACATTCCTGTCACAGAAACTGGGAAATAATAATTGTTTGTGGTTTTAAGCCACTAAGGTTTGGGGCAATTTATTCTGTAGCAATAGATAACTAATATGTCACATATTTTTGCTCTCCACCCTGGGGCACCACAGATACTGAGGAGGGTTGACTTGGATCAGGAAGTTAATACTTCTGAGGATGACTTTTGACCAATGGGGCAAATGGACCTGTTTCCTATCTTTTGAGATGACAGTTCTGGAAGGCACTGAGTGAACTTCCCAGGTGGTCCCAGCAGAATCAAGCCACTGTTTCCCACAGTGCTGCGTTTCCCTCTTTCCCTATATTACTCTCCACGATCTCTTCCTCCTCCTCACTAGGATCATCCTCAAATAATCTGTCTGCACACAAGCCTGTCAGGTTCTTCCTCCAGGAAAACCCAAGCTATGACAATAAGACCGAATAAATGCCTGCAGGATTGACTGTTCTAAAGGAGAACATGAACATTTGACTTAATGGATGACAGCAACAGGCTTTGCCTAGCTTACGTGGAATGTACAAATAAAACACTCATTTTATTAGAGGATTTCTATAGCAGTATATTGATAAGTTCTTTTTTGTTTTTCTTCTCTTTTAAATCACGTGTGAGCATTTTACATGGTGTCAGCTTTGAAAGTTTCTTAATTAGACGTTTACATGTCAAGAGCCCTTTCTCTTGGCATTAATGAGGAATAAAATAGCTCCTGAGAAAAAAAGGTAAATTGTGCATATTGCGTTCTTCGGTCCTCAAAAAAGAAAGTGCCTTCTCAATAGGCATGATTGCCAGTTCAGGCACAGTTAAGAGGTTCCTGAGGGGGTTGGTGTCTACAAAGGGAGCGCCCCCACCTACCAGCCTGCACGGTGGTCTGCTGGAATAGCGAGGGCTCACTGGAAAAGCATTTTCCTAAGGATAAGGAATTAAAACTTCTTTCACTGTGTGGGGGTATCATTTTTGGTCTCTGCCCACTTACAATCATTTTGTATAAGGCATGTTTTGAGGGGAACAGTGAAACAAGTTGTTCTATTTCACTCCAACCAAGAGCTCCAGGACAGGGGGAGATAAAGGCAGGTCTTTTAACAGGGGATTTGGTTCATTTGTCTCTTTCTAATGAAAGGAATTGTCATCATGCACTAGATTTTCTTTTTCTTAACCTAATTTATTGACCACCTGAAGTCTGAAGAGGTACCTGAAAGTCAGGTGACTTCAAAAATTAAAGGAGCTATAATGGCTGGGTTCCTTTGGCTGTGACACCATTTCTTACCTGAGAAATGGTTGACAGGAGGCAGGCAGAGAGCTTTAGTCCAAGTCCAGGTCCATTTTCAACTGACTCAAACCCAAGCTTATATAGCGTCAGTTTACTTTTTGTAGCCCCCAACACACTTTGCAAGTTCAAATTCAGAGCTGTGGTGAAGATAAAAGCTATTCTGGCCATGGGTAAAGTTTTACTATAAATCTAGGCTTCCATATGATGATTACAAAGAGAGAGAAAATCAAGTGGAAATGGGTCAGAAATGAGGAACACAACAGAGGATAGTAGAGATTGGAATCACAGGAACTGAAAATGGAGTAAAGGCCATAGGTTGTTCATTCTGTATTTAGAGTACCTACTAGGTGCCTTGGACCGTGTTGAATATGTAAAGTGACGAAGGCACAGACCCTATCCTCAAGGAGCTCAGCCCAGAGAGAAATATGATTTTCTTTTTTAGAAAACTAATTGTTAACAAATAAATGAGATTCCTAGTTGGTGTCATTTTTGAAATTTTTCCAGTGGGATATTTGCAGACAAGGACCCTCGATAGAGTCAGAGATTGATGCAGTCATGACAGTGACCAGGATTCTTATTCCAATCTCTTCTTTCCTCCTAAAATAATTTTACAAGATAATGTAATTGAAAGCTTTTTAGGAAATGCCTGACAAATGATGATGTCTCCACCAAGCCAAGTGCACAGAATGGCTCAGGGTCCCCAATTTCAACTCAGTTCTTTTTCCTGAAGACACAAAAGCCTAGTTTCCTAGAACTTACCATCTTTTCCATATCATTTACAGTCTTTTTACCATGACCCACACCCCCTACCCCCCTGCAACCTTTACTTGTTCCATCTGAGGGCAAGGGAGAGAGGGTTGCACTGGACCTTGCTGGGAACTGAGCCCCATTGACAGCTGATCCTTTTGACCAAAGTATCAAAGCAACCCAGCTGCAGATTAAGGAAACAGAAGGCTCTGCAGCTTTGGTTTAAGAGTCAGGTCATAGAGCTCTTTGAAGAGCTGAGCTCTTGGAGGAAAAAAAAGTGTGAAGCAAGTTCCAAATCCACACACGTTCTGCTTAGACAGGAGAGGCAGGGATATGAAGTAATGTGCCATCGTCTTTAGCAAATATAATGGTGCGTATTTATATTAATGAGTGTTGTCATCTCCTTCAGTGCAAGTTACCATGGACAAAATACTTTTCCCAATTCTGGCTGCTATTGCTCAAAGCAATTTGCTTTCAGAATTGCCTTCAAAGTTGGCAGAGTATTCCCTTGAATATCCTCAGTAGAAGGCATTTTACCCTTTAAGAGAAGATTTAATTTTTTGTTAAAGAGTCAAAGGCCATTTAAAGCCAAATATGATGAAAAAAGATAGACAGCAATGTTTGTGACCATAAAGTAACCAGGCTGATGGTGCCCAGGCTTAAATGGATTCTGAGGTAATTTCAACAACACCACGAATTTTTTTTTTTTGTCACAAATTGTATTAGTTTGTTAGGGCTGGCATAACAAACTACCACAGACTAGGTGACTTAAAATAGTAGAAATTTATTTTCTCACACTTTTGGTGGTGTAAAGTCCAAGATCAAAGTGTTGGCAGGGTTCATTTCTGCTGAGGCCTCTCTTGTTGGCTTGCAGATGGCTGCCCCCAGTGTGTCCACACATGGTCTTTTCTCTGTGTGCATCCCCGGTGTCTCTTCGTGTGCCCCAATGTCCTCTTATAAGGGCACCAGCCAGATTGGATGAGGGCCCACCTTAATGGCCTCATTTTGACTTAATCACCTCTTTAAAGGACTATCTCCAGAGTCACATTCTGTGGTCCTAGGAGTTAGTAATTCAACATATGAATTTTGAGGGAACACAATTCATCTCATGACACAAGTCATCACTTAGTAAATGTAAGTGCTCTGTTCTGAAGGACAATGTCATTGTTATGTGTCAGTACCAGGGTACTTCTTAAAAAGTAGTTACTTCCATTGAAGAATGAATGAATAAACAAAATGTCTCTACACATACAACGGAATATTACTCAACCATAAAAGAGAATGAAATTCTGACACATTCTACAACATGGATATATCTTGAAGACATTATGCCTAGTGAAATAAGCCAGACACAAAGGGACAAACATTGTATGATTCTGCTTACATAAGGTACCTAGAATAGTCAAATACATACAGAAGGAAAGTAGAATAATGGTTACCAGAGGCTGGGGGGAGGGTAGAATGGGGGGTTATTATTTAATGGGTGGGGTATGGGAGGATGAGAAAGTTCTGGTGATGGATGGATGGCTGCACAACAATGTGAATGTACTTATTGCCACTGAACTGTACACTTAAAAATGGTTAAAACTGTAAATTTTATGACGTTATATATATTTCACCATAGCAAAAGAAATTTTTTAAGTACTTACTCTGTAGTCGTTGGTCAAAAAACAAAGCAAAAGTTTTTGGTAAATGTGGCTTAATATGCCTATCTACTGATATAGACGATAAATGTAAAAACCTAGGGCGATATATAGTCCAGGAACCCAGGAAAATTCGATTGTTAAAATTTAGGATGCAGTGTCTTAATTTTTCTGGGCAATAGTTGTCTCAGTCATGTATAGCGATAGCAGTTTAGTAACCTCTGTTTCTGACTTAACAGTGATGTGCTGGTCCATGTGAGCCTTCCTACCAAAAGTGGGCCATGTCCTGGGGTCAGTGTATATGAGGTGGCGGCCCATACCCAGACCTAATCTAGTTAAACCATAAAGCAAATTAAGTCTGGTTCCCGATTCCCTTTCTGTGTTCCTTCCCCATCTGCCAGAATCTTATTTCCCCCTCCCACTGGTCACTAAGTGCCTTCTGTACTGAAGTTTTGAAGCCCTAATCCTCTTGCTGTCAATTCCTCACCCCAACCCCAGGCCTGCTGTCCAGGACCACAGCACAATTAACCAGAATTGTCCCTACTTTCACCTCTTGCTCCATCCATCAAACCTCCCAGCGATCTAATAATAGGTTTTCAGATGGACTGTGGATCATGGAAAGAAATGCTTTCTACTACAAAACATTTAGTGATTTGTAAAAGAATAAACTGTAAAAAATGTATTGATTCCTTCCATCACATGGGAGGAAAACAAATTCATACTAAGATGTAAATGGCTGAAGGATTTACTGGCAGAAGCAGGCAATGTGTTAGGCTAGTACAATAGCTGTCACTTCTTATTGTGCTTGGCCACTTGGGTTCAATGCATTATTTTTCTTTCATGAGAAAGAAGGAAGAGGAATTTTGTTAGAACTTGGCAGGCCCCAGTTCCTAGCTCTTTACCACAATCAACCAACCCTACACAAATGTCACTAGAAAGCAACATTGCTTCTATGGGCTACATCCTTGACCAAGATAAGCCTTTTCAATAGGATTATTATTCTTTCATATATGGAGAAACATAATCAGGTTCCTGATTAATCTGGCTTCCCTGGATTTGTTTTTGAAACAAATAAAAAACCGTACAAAAATGGCATTCCACTGACGTATTAGCTTGAACTGAAGTTTCTCTATTAGATAAATGATTCTGACTTTGTAAAAATATTTGTATAAGTTGCTTCCAGTTATAAGGGAATCTTTGTCAAATACAATTCTCTGTAAAGTGGCTCTTCTTTGACGTTCCTGAAAGCAGTCTCGTTTTTGAAGTGTCAGAATGCATTGTGATGCAACAATCCCATCCTGAAGATGGTCGCGTGCCATCTGACCCTGAAGATGGCATCGAGCTTCACTTTATGGCATATGCAAAATAAAGAATATCAAGTCAGTATTCTAAACTGGAAAGCTATTCTTATGGCAGCAATGAGGGCATCACTATGGTTCCCCTCTTTTTACTCCTACCCCATTTCCATTAATATCAGTGCGTTAATCAATATCTAATTATTTGTTGCTGTCGAAGCTACCACAGTTTTGAACTCTGGAGCTGTGTTGCATTTTTAGCCTCTCCCAGATGGATTTCACAGCTGGGGTCTCCCTCTGCTGAGCACCTGACTTTCTCTGATGCCAACTAAAATCTCAAGCCTGTGAGGAAATCCCTCAGAGGATAAAGCTAAGGCGGGGTCCCTCCAGTGAGAATGGGAATGTCACTTCTACTATCTGGTTTTCTCAACTAGTATCTAATGAAAAGTAAAATGCCTCCTCGCTTCCCCACTGCCCTTCTGTCCTTGCTGCTGCTGGAGTGTGCAATATTGGTCTGACTCTAGCCCAAGACTGAGGAAGCTTTAAGAGCATGGAGCCAGACATATCTGCCAATTACAAGTTGTGCCATTTGGACAAGTATCTGAAACTCCCTGAGATTGTTTGACCATCACAAAATAGACTTGTGAGGACAGCATAAGATAATAAAGGCACATGGTAAGTACTAAGCCAGTGGTGTGACCCTCGTGCTTGTTACTGGTGGTACAGAGGGTCTGCAGAGACCCTTCACTTGGATGGTGAGCTGAGGATCACCCAGGCCTCGGAGCTGCCATGTTGCTGAGGTCATTGGTTGGGTTAGGAAGTCCAGCGGTGACCCTGTCAGCAGGAAGAATGGGTGACGCTGAGAGGGGCAAGTCCCTCCTGTCTTCTCTGAAGGAGAATAAAGGCCACGGCGAAAGAAGCCATTTTCCAGTGGCTCCTGCGAGGATAACTGGGGAGTGTTTGGCAATTTACTGAGCCCTGAACTGGGAGAAGTCTAGGCCACAGCAGGCTTGGGTCATCAGTGTGCTCCTGCTTAGATGGTTTCAGATGAAATGCTCTAGAGGAAGGGATCAGCGTCCAGTTGCATTGGGTAAAAATATTTCTTTGACACAAATTAAATAAAAGGGAGAATCTAATAATCAGCAAGGTGAATTTAGTTCTCTCTCCAGGTCTTGACCTCGACGACTAATTTGGGTTCTCCTGCATGGTCTCACGCCGACCTCCGGGTTTCAGACGAGCTGCACCAGGACGAGCTGCACCAGGCCGAGCTGCACCAGGGCGAGTTGACCAGGCCGAGCTGCACCAGGGCGAGCTGCACCAGGGCGAGCTGCACCAGGGCGAGTTGCACCAGGGCGAGAGAGCAGGAGCCTCCGGTGGGGCACGAGCCCCGGGGGCGCCCGGGAAGGGGAGGGCGTCGGGGCCGCGCAGGGCCTGGGCTGTGAAAGAGCAGCGGCCGCCGCCCCCACACGCGGGATCACAGCGAGCGACGTTTCATTTACCGACTGAGCGACTCTGAAAAAGGCCCCTGTGCCCAATTACCGCGGCGCGCGCCTGCTCGGCGGCTTGGAGCGGGACGCCTGTGCGAACGGCAGCCGCCCAGGGCCCGGGTCGTCCCCTCGCCACCCCCGACGCCCGGGCGCGAAGGGACGCCTGTGTCCCCTCGGGCCGAGGTTCCAGTGCGCTCTTTCTTAGGACCTTTTCCCGTCTCCATTTTCCTTGTCTGTCTTTTTTCTTCTCTCTCTCTAATTTCTTTCTTTTTTTTTTTCAAGGAATGTGCCAGTGGCATTCGAGAGGACAAAGAAATTAACAAACGAGGCTTGGTTTTCTCTCGCGCCCGTCCCTGGACTTGCCCCTGAGCACTGCCCGAGGAGGCGGCGCGCCCCTCGGCGACCTCTCCGGAGCCCGCCCGCGTCCCGCTTCCTGCCCGGCTGGGCCCGGCCCGCCCACGCTGCGCTGCGGTCGAGGCAGTTTTCTCCAGTTCCAGAAAACGTCGGAATCTCCGGCTTGACCGATTCGTGCTTAACATGTTAGCTCTGACCAGGAAAAGCTACAGCGCCCCAGCCAGTGCACGTAGGCAGGAGGCATCTAATCGGCAGATCAGTTGACCTGTTTACCAGGCACCTGACAGGAAGGTGGCGTGGTGGCGCGGAAAGGACAATGGCCTGTGCGTCAGGAGCCTGGGGTCAAGTTTCCAGCGTCCCGCCGGCTGGCTTAACCATCTCTGCTCGCTGAGCCTCACTTTCTCTATGGACAGAGCCTGGATAACGGCGCTTTGAGAAAGCGCCACTGGGGATTAGTGAGATAGTATCTGCGTGGAGCTCTGCGGGTCTTGAAGGAAATGCTGTGTAAATACAGCTTGCTCAAATCATCGCCCTCTCATTGCTGTTCATCTGGACTTCCCTTCCTTATCTGTTTTGGCGTCATTACAAAACCCGATTTGTATATGCGTGCGTATGCGTGTGTGTTTGAGGAGGCGAGGTGGGATTTGGGTTTAGAATAAAAACCAACCTCTTAAAAACTATGAAAGCCAAGTAAATTGCAGGCTGGGAAACCCCCTAAAGCTTGCTAGCTGAAAGCCATGTCTTAGTTCTAACTCAGTTGATCCAGTTACTCCATAGTTCGCATTTTTCTGTCTTTCTGTGCTACATTAACTTTCAGAAGACTTTACTGAATGATCGAGGGTAACAAAATGAAATTTAAGGTTTTTTCCTTTTCTTTTTTGCTTGCTTGCCCATATCCAAATGTTTGTCTTTCAGAAATTCTGAGAAACTTGAGCAAAATTTAATGTAAGAGGTAAATAATTGCACTGAGTAAAGCTACCAGTTCACAGGACACTACTTTATTCCCCGTGGACAGCAAGGAGTTAACCAACTCTCTCTGCCCAGTGCTGAAAGTTTCCTGTGGGGCTGGGTACAATGAGACCCTCTTATCCAGAGAGTCACAGCCGGGCATTCAGTAGCTCCCTTGCTTTCAGTGATCCTCCCACTCCTGTAACCTGTTGTCCTCCCGCCCACCACAGCCCAAAGCTCCCATATCAGAGTGGCCGGGGGTAAGGTAGAAAATTCTGGGCTGATGATGCCTTTAGTGTACTCCCCTGCAGTGGCCTATGTGACTCATGCTTGCATTAAAAAAAATAAAAATAAAAAATACAGCCTGCTAAATCCATTATTTATAGATAGTGCTTCACTTCTAATTAAAAAAAAAAAAAAACTTTGTGATCTAAAGATTTAGGCTAAAAGAACTGTTGATTTGCATGCGGGATTTTACTTTTCTAAAAATCAAATAGTTCAACTGAATGCCTTCTATGTATCAGGTGGAATTATAGACACGGACAAGAAACACCCATCTCCTTTCACTTTGTTACATTTTCTTGAGGAGGCACATGATTGGCAGTAACTTTCATTTTTAAAAAGTCTAACTGGGTTCAGATCACCAAATCCCAAATGGCAGAGAAAGGCGCCATGAGACATCCAGTTCATTAAGGCAACTGATAAAGCTCTATCCTCTCTTTCTGTAAGGACTCCCTCAGTCCTTCTATTTCTGAAAACTAATCATTTAGTGATATCTCTAAATATAGTACTGTTATGAACAGGTACCACTCTGTCCAAAACATTTGATTTTCAAAAAAAAATAAAATTTAAATTCCAGGTAAGTACAAGTCCTATAGATTATTATGAGTTTACCGAACTGATCAGAAAAGTTAAAAGGTGGGATTTCTGTGTCTGGTTCTACCCTTAGTGTTGATGGCCTTGGCTAAGTCTTGTTATCTTGTCTGTTCCTGTTAATAAATGCAGGAAAGCAGGACTTAGTAAACTGCCTGGGAGGCAAGGGGGACTAAATACTTTATGTTCTTTTATAAGGATATGCTCTGGTGAGGTAACACTGAACTCAAACAATGACTCCAATCTTAACTCTCAGACACACGACTATCAAATTAGAAAGTATTTAAGAAAAAGCCTTAGAAGGCCGTGCCCTAAAGGTTATATACCTTATTATTAGGAGATTCCCACAGGCATCCACTCACAGCCTATTTTTCTTGAGGCACAGTTCTAATAGAATTGGGTTTTTTGTTGTTGTTTGTTTATTTTTTTTAAAAAGATGACCGGTATGGGGGTCTTAACACTTGACTTGGTGTTGTCAGCACCAGGCTCTCCTGAGTGAGCTAACCGGCCATCCCTATATGGGATCCGAACCCTTGGCCTTGGTGTTATCAGCACCACACTCTCCCAAGTGAGCCACAGGCCGGCCCTGTAATAGTATTGGTTTTTTGATTATCCAGCAAAAATGAACATTTAGAATGAGGAAAAAAGAATACTGACTATAGCTGACAACCTGAAAGAAATTTAAAGCCCCCCCCCAAAAAAAGTGCCAAGTAATTTAAAAAAAAGTCATATGAAGGCTTTGTGTGTATGACCAAACTTTCATTTTCAGTACAAAATATATTGAGGTCATCAATATATCACAGTATAAATAATAATAATTATGAACTTTAATTTTTAAGGTGAAATTATGCTTATTGCACCCTGATTGGAAAGTTGGGGAAGTTGATAGTAATTTTTATAAAGATTCCAATTTAAAATAGAAAATTTTAGCACTTAAGGGAATAAGTTTTAGTTGGTTGTGAAATATGTAAGGAGAATGCCTCATTCCTCATGAATGTTAGATATAAATGAAGCATTTTAATAGGAAAAACTAATAGTACCTTAATTTTACATTCTTTTCCAATGGATGTCCTCCAGTTAAACCTCAGACTATAAGGGGCGGTTGGTTCAGTGATGATTACAGGAAAGATTATTACCCACTAAATAATTCAATTTGCATCCTCTTTCACACTGATTTTCCATTTAGGAAGAGTCAAGGGCTGGCCTTGCTTAGTTTGTGAGGTCCCAATCCAGATGAGGTTGGCTAAAGACCATGAGTTCTAGGCATGTTAGATTTGGGTCATCAAATTGTCTGAGTCATTCAGGGTTGGGAAGCAATTTGATAAAATTATAGAACATATGTGGGAAACACAAATTAAGAGCTGACCACAAACTTACATGGAAAGTTATTAGAGGTACACAGAGCACATCAGACCATTGGTTATGGTCAAACAAATATGAAAGAAGAATATCCGGGTTTCTGTAGAGAACACAAAAATAAGGAAACATGATCAGAAGATCTTGGTTATTCCCAAGTCATACAAAGAGGAAAAGAATTTATGTGAACGGAAATATAGCTTCAGAAATGAAATTCCGAGATTAAGATTTCATTTGGCTTCGCTCAATTGCAAAGATAATTGGTGGATGTTTTCAAAATTGATTCTAATATTTGAATTTGCAAAAAACTGGAAAAATTTTCATCTGAGATCTAACTTAAAAGAAAAGGAAAAGCTCATATCTTGCCCTAAAGTAGTAATCACAGAGTTACATTAATAGCTTTGGTAATGCCAAGGCTCTCCTTGCTTCTAGAAAGGATGATGCAAATCACAATATGTAACCACTTGAAAAAGGAATTCTGTGCTTTCCCTCTATTTGATGATGTCTCTTTGAAACACACTCAAAGTATCTTCTTTCTCTAGTAACTATAGGGTATCATATTCGTTGAACACCAGCCCTGTTCTAGTAACTCAGTTTACTTAAGTTATTTCAGATATACAATAATCCAAGGAGGAAAGCATTTATTATCTTCTTTTTCTAGAAAAGAAAGCTAAAAGCTTAAAGAGATAGGGCATCTTGCCCTTAGACACATAGGTAGTATAAGAGATGGCCTTGGTCTTCAAATTCAGGTCTGTTTCTGTAAAGCTGGTGCTGTTGCCATAGGCCCTCCCAAAGGAACAAGATTCCATTTGCTTGTACTGGCTTATTCATTGCAAGGTCTGGAGGCACAGACATTTTGGGATATCTACAAATTTACAGAAATGTGTTTTAAGATTTTGAATATCAGTGAAGTGTCAGAAGTTTGGAATTCTTTTTTTTTCTTTTTTCAATAAAGAGACAAACTTTTCAAAGTATCAATCTATATCAATCCAGAAATTTAGTCAGGTGTCTGTGCTTCATTTACTATTACTATGTTGCTTAAAGTGCAGTTAGAGCTGCCTAATGAATATCAGTGCAAGTTAAGAAACAGGACTGTGTTTTTTCTGCAACTCAAAGAGAAGAAGGAATAGTCCTGTACAATGGGACCAGGCACTGGTATTGTGTTCTGACACCAAAAAAGGATTTGGAGTCTTTTGTAGCTCTGTACGTTTTACCCCTTTGTTTAGAGGTTTGAGAAATTCTAAAAGGCACAATAAGGTAATAACATAAAGTTTAGGTTTATGCAAGAGAAAATTAGGATACACTTAACTTGTAATATCAAATTTCCCTTTTTTTAAAAAAGGAATCTACATCCCCTGTGATTTCTTTCCAGATAATAGTGTTTGTTCCTCAAATGAGCTAACATTTTAACTATTCATACCCAAAAAACGAAGAGGACTACATTTACTTGCCATCACCCTCTCCTCTCAGTGTGTGATGGGACTGGACATGGGGGCAGTCAGACAATGGTTTAGAACTTTTATTTAATATAGTTTTCATATTTAAAAAAATTTCATGATGTTCAAACCTCAAGGGTCAGGAACAAACATACAGGAAAAAATAGATATTAAAAGACCTCCTTTGGGCTGGCCGGTTAGCTCAGTTGATTACAGTGCAGTGTTATAACACCGATGTCAGGGGTTCGGATCCCCGCGTCAGCCAACCACCAAAAAAAAAAAAAAAAAAAAATCTCATAAAATGTTCATGAGTAATCTAAGTATAATTGTTAAAAAAAAAAAAAAAAAAAACAAGTAGGTTAAGTATAAGTGGAATAGAAGTTTAGAAGTTTATAAATGAGCTTTTGAATAAATAAATAAATAAATAAAAGGCCTCCTTTGAAATAAGAGAATTTCTGACTCGGTTGGCTTCAGGGCTCAAGGTTACCATGTAATCTGTGAAGAATCCTGCCAAGGGTAGATGTATTGGTCCTGTTTATATCTTTCTAAATAAAAGTGAACAGTATCTTAATTACCAGGATAAGATAACTTACATATCTTAGTGTTCAAATATGCATCTTGTAGGTGAGCATTCCAGACATGCTTTATTCTGGGAAATACTTTTGAAGGGGTCAAGTAATGCCCTCTCTCCATTCCTCCTGTTTTCCCCTCGAAAGCAAAGAGAGAGGTAGGATTTGAATAGGGAACCCATAAGCCCAACAGACAATTTTAGTAGCCACTTCTGAGGTGACTTTCTACAAAAATGTAGCTAAGGAGCTGCCAGTTACAGAAGTTGGCCTTAGTGCAGAAGGATCCCACTAGATTTGTTCCAGAGGAGCCTCCTAATGTTAGGGATTTGGAGAATATAATTTAGAAATAGATGGAAGACATGCAAGCATGTTTTCACTGCCCACTTTCCGCATGTGGTAAAGTTGGAGAACCCAGGACTCAGTCCTTATACCTATTACCTCTATTATCTACACTCACTCTTTAAGTGATCTTGTGTGGCCATGTGGCTTTAATCCCAAATTTGGATTTCTAGCCTGAACCTTTCCAGAACTCCACACATATATACATATAACCATTTACTCAACATCTACTCCATTATGATGTCCAGTCAGCACTGCAGAACTCACTATCTCCTGAAATGAACTTCTGATTCCCTTCACCTCCAACCTCCCACAGCCTTCTGTCCCCGCTCCATTTGGCCAGTTGCTTAGGCCACAGATCCTGGAATCACCCTTGACCCCCCACCCATGTATACCCCATTTCTGATTTCGCGGTAAATCCTTTTGGCCCTACCTTCAAAACAGACCCAGCATCCACCCACTTCTCATCACCTCTACTTCTGTCACCTGGGCCCAACCCCGCCATCTCTCACCTGAATGACTGCACTTGCTTCCTAAGTGCTCTCCCTGTGGCTACCTCTGCCCCTTACAGACTTTCTTAACAGAGAAGCCAGAGTGATCATTTTAAGACCAAAGTGAAACTGTGTCATTCCTCTGCTCACCATCCTCCATCTCACTTAGAGGAAACACCAAAGTCCCTAGAGAGGTGGAAAAGATCCTGCCCTGTGTACCACCCCCTTAGCTCTCAGACTTCATTCCCACTATTTTTTCCATCAACCCTCCACTCCAGGCACACTGGCCGTGTTGTTCCTCGAACCCACTGAGCCCCTGCCCTCAGGGCCTTTGCATTCACTGGTTTCTCTGCCCAGAATGAGCCCTTCCCTCCCTTACTTGGACATCCACATGTCTTGTATCCTCATTTCCTCAAATGTCACCTTTTCAAACAGTCCTACTGTGACCACCCTAATTTAAAATGACAACCCCTCTCCCACACTCCCCACCCCTTTCCCTGTTTTAGTTCTCTTCATAGCACTCACGAACTATTATATAATATGATGAACTTATTTACTTTGCTTATTGTCTGTCTCCCCTCCTCTAGAATGTAAGCTCCATGAGGGTAAGGATTTTTTTTTTTCTTCACTGCTTTGTTTTATTCACTGCTGTGTCTCCAGTGCTTAGAATAGTGCTTGGTACATAGTAGGTGCTCAACAAATATTTGTTGAGTGGATGAATGTTTTAGGACCAGTCAATTTGGATAGTCGGGGACTATACCAGCACTTCATGGCAGTTCTGTAATCACTGTCAATGGTCTTCCTCAAAATCAAACAGGGCACTAAAAAAACCTCTTAGGCCAAGTTCGTTAGGATAGTAGAGATGAGATTCCTCTAGAAAAACAGTGATTATAATGCATTTTTGTCAGGGTCTGGCATTGAAGCTCTCCATGGAAATTATGGTTATTACCACTCAACAAATATTGAATCGGTGTCTATTAGGTTCTTTGGTGCATATAGAAAAGAAAATAAAAAGATCCTGCCCTTTGAGGAGCTTATTTTTGAGTAGAATTATCAATATCTACAATGTCATTTGAGGGAGATAAGTATAGGAAAAGTCATAACAGCACATGGTTCTCAGGGTAGGCTGGGTGGAGAAAACATTCCCAACAGCAGTGATTTAGAAAAGCTGTATGTAAGAGCAGACATTCCAGGTGGGCCTTGAAGCATGCTTAGAAGTAGACAGGTGGAGACAGATATTGGGATATGGAGAAGCTATCAGCAGAATTTGTGAAAGTTTATCATCCTTGGAAGGTTCTTCTTTGTGGGGGAGGAAGAGGGAGAAATTTTGTTATGTTTCAGCCATTTTTGCTTTATCCTAATTTCGGTTTGGCCAAAGAGACTTATCTCTCCTAAAGAGAAAGTTTTTCAGAAGAAGTAGGGTTACTTTGCAATAACATTAGGTATAAAATAATATTTGAACATTCAGAAAATCGATTCCACATACGTGTGTGCATGCCCCATTTGTACATGCTCTGTAGACAGGAGTGCTGAGAAAAGTGGGAACAGAATGAAGATCGCCCAGAAGCCACAGGACTGGAGGGAGGAATTTAGCAAGAGGAAGTGAGGGCCAGACACAGAGGTGAGGGCACAGGAAGCAGCTCAGGTGAGAGCGAGCGGGACGGGGTGGAAGGAGAGGCGAGGTGGGCAGACAGGTGTGCCGAGAACTGTGCTGCGGACACAGAGAAGAGGTTTAAGGCCATGCGGTAGCCAAAGGAGTCAGCTGGGTTCACTGGAAGCATTTATATTTATAAGATTATGTTGTATAATATATTATTTTATATAAGATATAATTATATGTTATATGTAATACTATAGAGAGAGAGAGAAAAAGAGAGAGAAGGGAGGGAAGAGGGGGAAATGGAAAATGCTGTATCTTAGAGTTTCTGATCTTGGAGGTTTCCTCCCATCCTCTGTAGTTACTGCAAGACACCGGGAGGGCCGGGGAGCAGGTCAGGGCAATGACAAACTATGTCAGAAACTACAACTAGATAAGAGTAGTTTTCACCATTTCCTGTGGGATTATCGTCAGAACCTTTGAAGGTTGGAAGAGGCATTAGAGACCATCTAGTCCAATTCCCTTCTCATGAGTGGGGAGATGAGACCAGAGGTAAAGTCACTTTTCCAAAGTCGTTTGCTGGCTTGCTGGAGTGGACTCCTTCTGGTTGCGGGCCTCGGTCCTCTGCTGTCTGCATTGCACTCTTCCACAAAACGTCTAAGTCTCATTTATTTTTCAAAGTTGTGCTAATTTTGCATTCTGCTTTATAATGTATCCTTTTTTTTAAATATAAAAAATTTTTAAATTATTTTATCTAGGAAAACTGATGTTCATGGAGATCCTGTGGTTTCATATAATTCCAGCACACTGCTGCTTTAGACTGCAGTGTGAGGAGCGTAGCTCTGCACAGGACACTATTTCATATTCTATTTTATGTTCTGCAAACCGGATTGTTACTTTGAGATCCAGGCACTTAGGCTCCCCGTGAAAATAAAGAATTCTCTCCTTGGTGAAATTTCAGTTTTCATTGAGGCCTCACCTCGCCTTTTATGAGAGAAGAGCCTCCTAGTCTCCCTGTAGGGTAACCTGTTTCTGAACATTCATCTATTCAGCAGGTACTTACTGAGCACCTACTATGCGACAGGCATTGTACAATGGTGAGCAAGACAGACAGGGCCCTGCTCTTGTTAAGAGAAATAGTAAACTATGAGCAGACCTTCTCATCTCACACTGTATGAGTTTCACATGATAGAAATGGTAGTGAATCCTCTATCTAGGTAATTTGGTTGGAAAGCATGAGATGATTTATAAAACGAGACCCTCAAAAACAACATACCAATCTGTATGTAATTTTGACTCTGCCAAGACAGAGAAGGCTGAACTGAACTTAGAGATAAGATATTCCACTCTTTTCCATCTCATTTTTGGAAAGGTAAGGCAATCAAGGCCTAGTAACTTGTTCAAGATCACTTGGCTAATTAGTGCCAGATCTAAGACTGGGACATGGGTCATCAGACTCTTTTCACCATATCTGCTCTTGGAATTCTATGGCCAAGTTTTGGTTTGGTGCATCCAAAGGACCCGGCACTAACTTCCTGCAGTCTAAGGCACAGGGTTGAGAATGTGTGATTTCTTAGGTGGGGCTGGTGAGGTGTCTGTCATTGCTCTGATTTCTTCATGCAGCAGGAAGACTTCCTTCTTAGAGATAGAATCTGAGCTGCTGCTCCTTTTCAATTTTGAATCCCTGCCTTGTCCTCTTAAAGAAAAGAGAACAGAAGTCAGCTGTGTGTGTGTTCCGTGCTGTGTTAGGTGTCAAACCCATCACCAAGGGTAAACAGCTACAGTAGGTGAAGTGGGATTAAGACAGCCCAGGCGGATCCTGAGGTCAGGCACTTGTAATGGCTGAACAGAGCAGCAGAAGGGAGAACACGCTGCCAGCACTGTATTAGCTGCTTAATGCTTTATCTATAGACAAATGCTTATCTTTTCATCTAAGTGTGGAAGATATGTGTCTCCAAGAGCAAAGTACAGCCTGTGCCCAGACACTCAAAGGCCGGTTATTGTTGAAGATTATGTAAAAAGCTTTGTTGTAGCTTAAAAAAAAAAATCACATCACAGAGTTCTGTTTGTTCCTGTTGTCAGATTGAAAGATCGGCCAGGGAAAGAAGGAAGGAAAGATTAAAACCCTGACAGATAGCACACGAGTACACATGTGTGAGCCCAAACTGCTTGATCTTTCAATTATCACAGACAAAGCCACTGTTGAGTGTTTGCAGCCGAGGGAGCCGTGTGCCCACCGTGCTGGGCAGGGCTGCTCTGGGGAACTGGTATGAGATTTTCACACTGGTCCTCATCTACATCATGGCTGGAGAACGATGTCCTCCTTCCATGTTCCTGTCTTAGTCCATGGCATCTTATCCACTCATTTGCCCATTGGTGACTCTGTTTCTCCCTCCTCTCCCATGTCCTGTTCATATTTAAGTCATTCAGTTACTGATTTGGAAGTACAGACTCTAAAAGTTTGTCCCAGAGAGGTGAATATTAATGTCTTAGGATGCCTGACTTAATAAATGAAACTTCCTAGGGACTTCTACTGGTCCAACCTGAACCTATTGGTTTCAGTTCTTCATTTTGTCTGTTTTGCTAGCTTAGCTCTTTATTTTGTGTCTGCATCGGTTAATATAGACTGGGGAGTGTTTTGGGTGAGGGGAGCTGAGAAGGGGGCATGGGAAGAGCTTCATGGAGGATCCTGGCTGCTGCGCGGTTCCCCCACCCACTTCTCCAACATTCCTCCCCTGTCAAGCCCTCCAGGACTCGCCCTGACTTCCTTACTCCCAGCAAAAGCCGCTTTATTAAAGTATAGCAAGATGAAACTCTAACTTACTTACTTCCACTCAGTTGTGTTCTACTAATACTCTCTTCTTCCTTCCTTTTCATTTTGTCATCCTCTCCTTCATCCTATTATCTCACAATGAGTGGCATTTTATTCTTTTCCAAAATTTACTCTCACGCTGCACTCTTAACCCCAGCTCCTTCTGTCTCCCTCAAGACCTTAATCTCTTTGCTGTGGCTTCTCTCTTCTGTCTTCAGTTTCTCTCTCTGCTGGCTCCTCTTCACTGCCACATGTGCTCAGTTTTCAAAAATCCCCAAGCCCTTACTTTTATCATGATTTCCTATTCCACTCCCATTGACTTTTCTATCTCTATTTTTTCAAATAATCAAGTTGCTGAAAGAGTTGCCCTCACTTACCACTGCTATTTTCTTTATACCTTCTCACTCTTGCACTCACTGCAGTTTTTTTCTGACTTCTTCTGTTTCATAATAATAATAAAAATACATAGTGACCTCCAAATAGCTAGATTCAATGAACGTGTGTGTGTAATGTGAGTTGTACGAGGGGAGTCTTCAAAAAGTTCATGGAAAATATATGTGTATTATGAAAAAACTACGCATGGATTTCAAAAATTTTTTTGTACCAAAATAAACTTGTACTAACTTGTTATAACATGTCTGAACAGGATCTACTTTGAGAAGGATAAGACATCAATTTGAAAAGAGCCCCTGTCAGAGCAACATGAATTCTGCTAAAATTGAAGCAAGAACAAACATTAAACTTACGGTGAAGCTTGGGTGGAAGAACGGTGACATTACTGATGCTTTATGAAAAGTTTATGGGGACACTACCCTCCCCAAACCAGCAGTTTAAATACAGATAACTCATTTTAAGGAGGGATAAGATGATGTTGAAGGTGAAGCCTGCAGTGGTAGACCATCCACATTAATTGGCGAGGAAAAATTAATCTTCTTTGCATCCTAATTGAAGAGTACCAGTGATTAACAGCAGAAACTACAGCCAACACTAAGACATCTCAATTGGTTCAGCTTCCACAATTCTTACTGAAACATTAAAGTTGAGCAAACTTTCTGCTTGGCAGGTACCAAAATGGTTGTGCCCAGATCAGCTGCAGACAAGAGCAGAGCTTTCAATGGAAATTTTCAACAAGTGGGATCAAGATCCAGAATTATTTCTTTAAAGAAAAAGGAGATGAAACATGGCTTTACCAGTACAATCCTGAAGGCAAAGCACAATCAAAGCCATGGCTATCAAGAAGTGGAAGTAGTCCAGTCAAAGCACAAGAACTGATAGAGTTAAATTCTCAGGACCCTCAGTTCTTTACAAATGGACCAAATGGCCGGGATCATCACTTACAAAAGTGTCTTGAATTTGATGGAGTTTATGTTGAGAAATAAAGCTTTGTAAAATTTTTTATCTTTTAATTCCATTTTCCATGAACTTTTTGAAGTTCCCTCATATACTATGCATAGGGGATCATACTGCGTGTGAGATAGAGACATCATTTTTGCCCTCCTGGAGCCCAGAGTCAGAGGAGCAAGCAAGTGTCTACAATACGAGAAATAATTGCTTTGTGTGTGTACACACGAAGTGTGATGACGTCAAGTGCGGGTCAGTGACCTAGAGGAGATAAGTACTTCACTAGGAGGTCAGTCCTTCAGCTCAGAGTTGCAGGAAGAAAAGGTTAAAAATTCTGAGTGCTAAAAGAGAGTAGAGTCCAAACATGATGAGAAAGGAAAGCAAGAGAACTATCAAGGAATGTGGACAAGAGAGGGGGTCAGGGAATTCTTGAACAAGGTGATACTTGATCTGGATCCTGAAAAATGGATTGGATGTAGACATTTTGGAAGTCAGATGGCTAAAAATCTTGAAGGATTCATCTCTAAAAGACTGCAATATGGAAAGCAAGAAGGGAATTTCATCTCCGAGTGGGAAGTCCCCACTGATTTTAAGGAATTAGGGGTGGAATGACAATAGCACCTGAACAAACACCAAATGGTGTTTCCAGGGGATTATCAGTTAGGTTGCTTTCTACCTTTAATCACATGTATTAAGTGTTTTTACTGAATGGGGGGCACACAAGCAAAGGTTAGGGGGAGCTCTAAGTGCCAGCTCTTCTCTTGCAAACCACGTCCAGCTGCTCCATGAGATTTAATCGGCCCCAAATGAGGCAGGAACAATGTCACTGAACAGGTCTTTTTCTCTCTCTCGTTTCTATGTATTTAACTCGTAAAATGAACCATTTTGTATACCCTTTTCCTGGTCCATTTCTTAAATTCCCCTCCTCCTCTCCCTTTTGGGTCTGTTGGCAGAGAGAAAGGGAACAATATTCCATTTGTGAGTGAAAAGAGGACATGCGATAGAATGGTTTAGAAACAGAAACAATGCCCCAGATAAAGGACTTGTTCTTGGCTTCTCCTCCCAGCGTCCCACTGAGTTTTTGTGAACTGTGTCAGGACACTTCCCTCCATCTATTGCCCCAGGGAGTGAGGAATGGTTTCTGTCCAGTGGTTTTTAAGTTTCGGCCAATGTCACTATCAATTAGAACATCACAAATTCAAAAGCAGGATTGCCCTAGGATACAAATACAGAAAGCTAACATATCAATAGAACGAAGGAAAAAATAATTTGGATTTTTGCTTTCTGGTTCCAGGACCAAGACTGTGAGTGTCGGGGAGGGTTGCTGTTTTCATTAGTCATATTGTCACGGCTCTGGGATCAGTAACGAAAACATTACCGAGTGTTGAGTGAGGCCTAATCCCTATGGGGAGTACAAAGAGGACAAGGGTCTGCCTTGGGCTGGCAGCCACAGATAAACAAGGCAAAACAATAAACAGGGAAGGTGAACAAGGCAGAGGAGGAAGAATTTACTAACCCAAGCCTCTTTTGCCAGAGGAGAATGACCCCTTCACAGCCACCTGCCAACTCCTTTACAGCCACCCTCTAGAAGTAGTAGGGAAGGAAAACCAAAAGCGGTTCTTTACGCATTAAAAGCCTTGTCCAGATCATGTAGTTTCAGGCTTCATGGAAAACATTCTGTTGTGCGTCATGCAACATGCTATTTGAATGAATTAGACTCCACAAATACATTATAAATATAATTTAATTTCTCTTATAATCTAAATGGGGCAACGTCTCTTGTCCTCAACTCTGTGGCAAACTTTGTGAGGACAGACTGAGTTACCTGGCCTAGTGTGTGCATGTGTTTGATTGAAGTATAATTAACATATTAAGAAATACAGATCAATTTGTAATAATTGTATACATTCAAGTGACCATCACGCAAAATAAGATACAGATCATTTCCATTGTTCTAGAAAGTTCCCTCATGCCCCTTTCTAGCCTTGTCATGCCCTCTTCCCCCCCAAAACAACCACTTTTTCTGAGTTGTATCACCATAGATTAGTTTTGCCTGTTCTTGGATTTTATATAAATTGAATTAGATGGCAGGTGGCCTTTTGAATCTGCCTTCTTTCCCTTAACATGATGTTTTTGAGATTGATTTACATTGTTGTGTGTGTCAGTAGTTTGTTCTTTTGTGAGTTGTATTCTATTGTATGAATGTATCACAATTTATCCATTATCCTGTTGATGGACATTTGGGCTGATTGATATTTGCCTATTATGAATAAGGTTCTTCTGGGGACATATGTTTTCATTTCTCTTGGGTAAATAGCTAAGAGTGAAATTGCTCGTTCTTAGGATAGATGTAAGTTTAACTTCCAAACAGTTCTCTCAAGTGGTTGTAATATTTTGCATGCCGAGTAGCAACGTATGAGTGTCAAGTATTCTGGATCCTCCACGACCGGCAGTGTTGTCAGTCTTTTTTGTTTGTTTCTTTCAGCTGTTCTAATGGGTGTGAAATGGTATCTCATTGTAGTTTCAATTTGCAAATCTCTGATGACTACTGATGCCCTGCACTTTTATATGTGCTTATTAGCCGATCATATTCCTTATTTTGTGAAGTATCTATTCAAGTCTTTTGTCCATTTTAAAAGTATTGTTTGTCTTTTTATTGATAATTTGTAGAAGTTCATTATATAGCCTAGATATAATTCTCTTATCAGGTATATGTATGCAATTTCTTTTCCTATCTTGTGGCTTGTCTGTTCATTTTCTTAATGGTGTCTTTTAACAAGCAGAAATTCTTAATTTCAAGGTAGTCTGACTTACGAATTTTATTTTTGGTTAGTGCTTTTTGTATCCAGTCTAGGAAACATTTGCCTACCTCAGGGTTGTAAAGTTATTCTATGTTTTATTCTAGATACTTTATAGTTCTTGGTTTTATGTTTAGGTCTACGATCCATCTCAAATTAATTTTTGTGTATGGAATGAAATAGGGATCAAAGTTTATATTTCTCCACACTGACTTTTAGCTGTTTCAACATTTATTACAAATACTTTCCTTTCCCCATTGGATTGATTTGGCATCTTGGTTTGGAAATTGATTGACTATATACCTGTGGATCTATTTCTGGACTATTCTGTTTCACTGATCTGTATGCCTATCCCTGTGTTGTGTGTTTGTTTTTAGATTCAGAACTTCAATCCCTTCACACTGTCTGCCCCCCAAGTCCAAGCATATGGTTATAGTATCTTATATTTATTTCGGACTTTGTAATTTTCAAAGCCTTTAATATACTTACAGTAGTATGTTGGTAGTATTAATTATTAATTAAATGCTTATCATGTGCCAGTATTGCTCTCTGCTTCTCCTATACATTTTTCACTTAATCCTTATAAGCCCTTTTACATAGGTATTACCATGATTTTATCAATGAGGAAACTGAGGCATAGAGTAGTTAAATAACTTACCTAAGATCACATAGTCAGTCAGTCCTAGGGCTGGGATTCCAAACCAGTTCTGATGGTCTAAGAGTGCTTATGCTGTTGTTTTCATTGTATATTGGTAGAAAACTGAATTTGGTAGGAACTGTCTGCAGTTCTCACTGATCCAGCTGATGATGGAGAGTTGGAATCGTTTCTGAGAGCTCTCACTCAGCTCGGGTCAGGCAGGCACCCCACGCTATCAGTCTGTGGTTCAGTTTGTCCAATAAACCAGCAGATGCTCTGGGCTCCCCACTTGCTCTCTTGGGTTCATAAATGACTCTTGAGAGGTGGGAAGTGAGGATCTCAACTGTCTGTACTTGGAGCCCCTGTTTCTCAAGTTTTAATAGAAAAAAATAGAGCACCAAAGACATTTTCAAGAGAAGACTTCTGTGGTTTCTGAAAGCATTATAATCAAAAGTTTGCCTCCTTTGTAAGTGTGGTTGCCCAGAGAAATGGCCTGGTCCCTTCAGGTTCATGGCTGTGAACAAGCAGCAGCTCCAGTGGGATGGCTCACACCTCTTCATCAGTTCCAGCAGGTGAGGGGCGCAGGAGTCAAGTGCACAGGAGGAGAAGAGCCAACCTGGTCAAGCTAGTTTGACTTTTAAAAAGAACCTGAATCACACAAGGGAACCTCAAAAACTGCATGGGAACATAGGATTAAAAGATAATACAAATCTTTCCATCCACTTTTTGAAACATCCTCATATGTTTCTTTTCACTTTGAAAATATTTCTGGACCATCATTTAAATGTCACCCCTTCAACCGAGGAAAGTCTTCTGAACTCCCAGATGTGAAAAAAATAGCCCTGATTCTGGTTTAGATTTTTTTCCACAGCAATCACAAGAGTTCAGTTTTCACTCATTCATTGTTCATTTATTCATTTAGTGAAAAGCCTTGTGCTAAATGCTGCTTGGTGGATATTTATAATCTCTGTATTATTGTCCAAGTTATTTATCTCTTATTCTTAGAGAAACAACAGGTAGAAATAAGATTATTGCCCTGAATGGAATTCAGTTGGCAGATGAAAGAAAGACAGAGAAGTCAGAGTAATTTAACTATAAAATATATAAAGAAAGCAAAATATAATTATTCATATGGTTCTGTTTCAACATTAAGTTACATTGGTATAGAACCCCTAGATTTTGGTGATATATTTGCTTTTATATCTTATCAATATTTTTTTCATTAAGTAGATTGGTACAGTACCTTTTGGGTGGATTGGAGTAGATTACAATAATTTACTCTTTGTGATATGGTGAGTATTTGAGGGTATTACAAGGTGAGCATTTGCAGACACTTCATTTTTTAGTTTAAATATTAACGAAATTTCCAGTTTCATAAACTGGTCAACTATACATATATATATATATATGAATGTAAGACTGACTGATAAACATACCTGACTTTTGTTTGGAGGGGTTGACAGGAGAAGTATTAAAATTTCTGCAAACTTTCTCCTAAGTTTCATCAAATAACAGCATGCTGGGTTGTTGGTCAGCATTACTGGTTTGTGGAAGTTGGTCAGCATTACTGGTTTGTGGAAGTGGCTTTACCCTCTCATATCTGCTCACAGTCATTTTCCAGAATCCTTTTAGGTTTCTAGTTAAAGTACTGTTGCCATGCCGGGACCCTGAATTATGGCAGATATCTGAGGCCAGGACCAGGGACTGCCAAGGCTAGGCTGGGAATGGAACAAAGGAAGAGCCAGACCCCGGAGCTGGCAGGACCCAGGAATGCTTAGAAACTAGCAGTTAGAGATGGAGCCTGGAGAACAGTCAAGAGTCAGGGAACACGCAAATGTCAGACAGAGATGCCCTTGGCCTTGTGAATAGTCAGGACAATGGTCAGGAGGTACTGGCTGCAAGGAGCTCTTGAAATGGAGCCGATTTCTTCCTGTGCCAGAAAGCTTTTCCCATCTTATCGTGTCAGAGAATATTCCCAGGGAGCCATGGAGCCAGCTGGGGAGATGGCCAGCGAATTAACCGCTGGAGAGGGGACATGTGTGGACCTGCCCAGGACCACAGGGGGGTGACTGAGTCCTTTACCCCTGGTTCTGTGTCCCTCTGACACACCACGCTGCTGCTGCTTCTGATCTGGAAAGCTTTTCTGGTACAACCATGGCCCGTCGTCTTCCATCTCTAAGGAGATTAGTTACGAGGCAGGAAGTTGAATAGCTTTGGGCTTTAATCTCCCGGTTATTCTGAGGCTGTTTGATGTTAGCTCTTCCTTCAGACTAGGGCTTTGAAAGGGCTTATTCTTTTTCTGTGACAGAGAAATGACCAGGACTCAGCCAAATTTTAAGTTCCAAGTGCCCTCACGTCTACTTGCTTCCTGCATTCTGGGTACAAATATACATGGTGATTTTTAGAGGACATTTCTTTTTTTCTGTCTGTCTCTCTTTCATGCATTTTTAAAAATTTCTTGCTCCTGTTTCTTCTTTGCTCATTTGTATTCCATTAGGTTATAGCTGGGCTGATCCATCAAGTGTGTTTAACTCAGCTTGTGGGGAGAATACAGGATCAAGAACGTAGGCAAGCCTGACAACCGTGTTAATTGTTTACTTATTTACTACTTAACACATATTATCAGGCTTGTTACTATACTTCCTAGCAGCTGGAGTGATATATCCTCTAGTTCCCCCATAAAACCTCACCCCGCAGCCTAACTTGGGCAAATCCAGCCTGATATTAGAATCTTAAAAAAGAAGTACAAGTTTAATGCTTTGAAGAGCATCCAACTAGAGTAATAAAATACTGTGTAGGATGAGTTCTTAGGGGACTATTTTACTAAAAAGAGACAAACTTCATAATCACCCTATCAACTGTACTTTAAATGGCACAACAAACAACTTCACAACATTGAAAGCTTCATGCCTTTACTTGCTATAATTCTATAGTAAGTTTTATATTTTCTATTTGCTTAATAAATGCCTTTTTTCATTTATAATACAGAAGTAAAAGTCATTTCTGTTCTTATTCACACTGTATAAAGTTTGATGATAAATGTAATTGTGTGGTTAGTTCCTATGTGGAGTTGGGCTGCAGTATGTGGGCTGCATCCATCATCAATCAAGATTTCCTTTACAAATTTTTGGTATAATGTTTTTTGGGGGGACAATCATACACTCCTGAATAGTCAATTGAATCTTTGTGTTGTCCAAGAAAGACAAAGCCAGCTCTAGGATGTTCGTTTGGCTGAGCAGAAATGGTAAATGTCTTGCTTATGAGGTTTGTTCCAAGTTTGAATTTGGTATTCTTTTTTTCAAGAGATGATGGGTTTATAGTTCTGGATTTGATCACCTCTGCCAGGTGACATTTTCCTTGGATTTTCAGAGCCCTTCGATCATTGTTCAATGAGGTACCCAAAAGAAGTTCAGCCTGTGACTCTGGGGCTCAAATCTACATAAGACATTTTAAAGGGAGAAGTCAGATAGGATAAGGATTCAGAAAAGGAGAAGTCAGTTGTGGGTTTGGAGCAACACGCCTGTTTGGTGTTCTAGAGAACGCTGCAAGTCCTATCACAAAAACCTCCAATTAAGCCTCAAAGCACAACCAATTTCCATTATATCCAGAGAGAATATTCTGTCTTTCTAAAGAGGCAGCATATGGGAGCTGCTGGGAAGGCTTTCCTGTCCAATTAAAAGGCAGATAGATCAGAGAACGCGGGGCTCCTGAAGCTGTCTGATCTTTTGCCTACGATTTGTCTCAAGCGCAATTGACAGCCCCAACCAGCAATTACAATGTGGAGACTGGTATAGCTGGAGACTGGTCCAACAGAGAGGGAAGGTTTGACCATTTACATGCAGTTAATTATTAAGGGCTGTCAGATGTCAGAATGGGAATTGGTAATATTGTGGTTAAACGCCCACCACATGTCTAATTTGAGTTGTGCCCACTACCTCCAGCACCAGTTCAAATTAAATCTACATTAATGTCTGATGACTCACAGCTGTGCAGCATACAACACTGTGCACTCCAGGAGTGGGAGGGGGAATTTGCATATCAGTTTATGCCAGATAATGATTATGAAAGATGTGAATTTCTCTTTGCCAGCATAAGCACTGTATAAGCCAAAGCCATACTTATTATTATTGTTTAAAAACCATCTTCATGCTTAAGAAAACGTTGATCTGTAAATTACCTTCTAGGTACAAATAATCCAGCATAAGAAAGGCAATTCCAGGTGAAACAATATGTGTGTTGTCAATGGGTGCCAAATAGGCCCCAAAGAGATCAGAACATGGCCAAATGAGAATTGAAATAAAGCCTGTCTCTATAATAATTCTCTATTAAACTTGATGAGAGTTTGTTTTGGGCTGCCAAAATACTCTTTTTTTTCTTTTGAATGATGATTTTGAATACAGTGCTCCAAGTGAGCCCTTGGAGCTGTGGCTGTGGTGCCCACCTGCCTAGCATTTGGTTAAGGGAGTTCTCCAGGGGTCTTCCACCATGCCAATGATCTCACAGCAGGGTTCTGCCCATCCAGACAGGCAGAGAGCAGGTGTCACTCGGCTCAGAGGTGTACTCTGATGGTGTCCAGGGACTTCGGAAGCTTTGAGAGTGATGGCTGATTTCCAGAAATCCAGAGAGCTGTATGGGGAACCCCTCATGCAGAAATATTTTGGGGTCCTGGGCATACATGTGGTTTTGGGATATGTGGTAAGCGGAGGGGAATGGATATTGTGGTGGGAGGCAGGTGGACATAATGCATTCCATGCCGTTAGCCATTGCATGGGCTGGCTTGCAAGAAACTCCACACTTAGAGGGAAGATAATGTTAGGCGTTATTTCTCAAGAAGAATAGGCACTCCTGAGAAGACCTAAACAGAAGTTATTTATGAAACAGATGATACAGACTGTGTACTTTAATTAGAAGTCATACCATTTCACCATTTATAAGCAAATCGGCATGAAATCATTTAATAAAAGCGAATCAAAGCTTTAAAAAAATCATATTCATTCTTGGTACCAGAGGTGTTTTGTTTTGCTCAAAAAAAAAAAAAAAAAAAGGATATGTTGAATGATAGATGAAAGAAACACAGGACTTTGATAAGATTTAAGCATTTTCAATCATGACTGGAAAGAAGTATTTAGAAAACGCAAGTGGATATGAATGTGTCACACGCTTGGGGTTTGTGTTAAACAGACAGCAGGAACTGTGCAATGGAGACCTCACTTGGGGCCAAGAGAGTATCTGACTGTTTCCATTGGAATGCCTAAAAAAAGCCCACGTGGGAGGCGGCTTCCAAGCGGGAGCCAGGGGCCAAGTGCAGGCCTCAGCCTGGTCACTCTGGTTAGTGTTCTCCCGTTCTGTCCTCCAAGTAGGTGATTAGGAAGCCCAAGCATAATGATCTGTTATGGACCGAGATCACAGTGTCTGTGGTTTCCAGAAGCTGCTGCTGACATTGTCTTGACAAGAGCCCCAGCTCAGGGGTCACTTGAGTTGGAGCTGTGGGCTTGGTGCCCTGAGAAAACTGCAGAGCTGGGGACCGCAGGGCGTCACGCAGAGTGTGAGCTCACTTTCTTTCATCAGGTTTTTGCGTTCAAGCTGGACTACTGCTTCTCTGCTCATCCCTTGTTTGAAGCAGAGTTATTTTGTGCTGCTGCCCAGAGACTTGTGACTGTCAAAACTGCAGTGCTCCCTAAATAACAACCAGGCATAATGACTGTGCAGTAATAATTCTGCCAGTCAGGTCCCATCTGAAGTCAACAGCTTGTGGAATGACTGTAACACTTGTATGATGGTACATCTATTTGTAAGGTTGTTTTTCATTCTGGTCTATTTCTCTGATTTTGTTTTCACAACCAATGAATAGCTCTGCCCCTCTGCTTTGTTAGTGATTTCTCTACCTTTCAAAACCATAGGTTTGATGAGTTTTTCTAGATTCAATAAGGGCCTGGCTTCCTTGGTGGTACGTGCTGTAGAAAGATTGGGATAAAAATTATATTTGTGTTGCAATGTCTGCAGGATCACGTAAAGAGTGGTGCCTGGGAAAGGATAAATATTTGTCCCAAGATGACATAAGTTGATAACTTATACTAAGTGAAAGGTGGCCTGCAGGAGCCACAAAACATTCCAGTCAGCTTTGCTCTGGCTGCTAGATGTGGTCCTTTGCCTGGGGGTGAACTAGTTCCCCAGTCTTGAGGCATGACGTGCACTGAGGTTGCATTCCTAGTTGGGAAGGATGGCGGGGAGTTGTCAAGGTTGGCCCAGGCCTTACCATTCCCTTCTTTACTAGCTGGTTGGCCTTGAGCAAGTTATTTCTCTGGCATCTCAGTAACTTGGTTTGCAAAATAGGGGAAACAATAACACCCTCATAGGTTTGTTATGAGAAACCAATGGTACAGTACATATAAGGTCAGACACGCTGCAAGAACTCAACTCATGTGCCTTTCTTTCCTGTCTTTTCCCCTTGACTTTGTTGCAGATATCTTAATGATGGTATCTTTCCTTGTAATTACTACGTATGGTTTTTGTAATAGTTTCATACACATGATTATTTTTGATAATGTACTTATTTTTAGCCCTTACCACAAATGCCACTAACTTAATATAATTGTTTCATATCTGTTTTATCCTTAATATATACCAACTCTTTGAGGGCAAGGCCCTCTGCCTTGTTCATTTCAGTGTTATTGGTGCCTCCTATTACCTGGCACAGAAGACACACTCAAAAACCTTTGTTGGACAAATAAATTAATACTTACAAAAACCCTAACTCACATGGGATGGGGAGAGGGACTCCTATTGGAAAGATGGGTGCTTGGTGGACATAAAATTCTAGCTGCCCACTATCCGGGTGTTCTGATTCCCACTCTGATACTCAGCTGATACACCTTGTTGTTTCTCAGAAGGACATGGTCTTGTCTAGTACTCAGATACCTGAGGTGGGGGCAGGTTGGATGAAAGGATAGCAAGGATGAATATGATTTTTGCTTGGAAAACATTGGGACAAATTAACCACATGCCTTAATTATCAGTCTCATCTGGGTCATGTCTACCAGGCTACAGCCCTGCTGAATTCTCTCAGGTCAGGTGATGTGTACACAAGATTTCCTTTATCTTTTCCATCCCCCACTGCCACACGCTTGCTCCTTTGCCTGCCTAACTCCTCTTTATGCTTCAGATCTCAGCCTAGAGGCCACTTTTCATACCACACAAATTTTGGTTAGGTCCTGTTTTAGGTGCTTCTGTATTGTGTATTTCACCATTTGTGAAGCGTATCGTGTTACATTGTAATTTCCTTACTTACCTGTGTCCATTTCCAAACCTTAGACTTCCTAAGAACAGAAAATGTATGTCTATCTTGTTTGTCCAGGACTCAGCACAGTTCCTGGCATAAAATAGGTGCTCAAAACTTTTTTGCTGACAAAGTAGAGAGTAGAAAGCGGAAGTTCCATATAACCCCCCACCCCAACTACTTTTGCTATTGTCAAGACAGATCAAATCACCAACTTAAATACAATATATCTATGTGTGTTTTATAGATCCTTACTATACAGCTATGTAAATATTAGAGAAAATATATTAAAATAATTAAAGACTTTTTGATTCCATCTGCAAAATAAGCCATTAACTGATCTTCCTCACTGTGGATTGGCTTTTTAAACATGAGATGAATGAAACTGGTCTGACCCCTCTGAATCTCCTATTGTTTCCTCATTGGTGATTTGTATTTTGCCTTTCTCCGTCACTTTGGCTCCACTTATAAAAAGAAATGAGCCTGCGCTCTCTGGTAACTAGTCTTTCTCTAATCTCCAGCACAGGTGAGTAGCCCAGCACATGTGTATCAGGGCTCAGAAAAGTTATTTAGGAGCCTTTCAGTTAAATGAAGTATGAGAACTCTCAGGGTTTCTGGGATCTAAGCAACTGGGAACAATTCCCCACTGTTTTCAACTAAGACAAACAGAAAAAGGGAGGTGGGGGAGTGCGAGTGGGGAGAAAACCCTGGTCTCTGATAAATAACCTTTCCATATGAAATGCACATCAGTCTGACACAAGTAATTAGCTGTCAGGTGCCGGGCGGTGCTGTCAGAGGCCAATTTTCAGATTAGTGTTAATTGCAGGGGGCCCCCCTCCAAGGGCCTTTGCACCCACCCCCTCGCCCCTGCAGCAGGCTCCCTCCCTAGCTTGCTGCCAGTTTGACTGTAGCCTAGAGTAATGGAGCTGGCAGGGTGGAATCAATCACCGGCCAATGAAGATTTTCCCACAGGTCTGGGCTTGGGAAAGGAGGGCTCCTCCTGCTGCCTAGACAGCTGGCCTGACTGTCCACTGGGAAAGGAGCCTACGGAAGGAAGGGAGGGGCCGAGCTCAGTGATAAACTGCCCACAGCCACAGCCCATACATTATTGACAGGATTTGGCAGAGAGGGGCCTTCCTTACCTCTGCTTGTCTCTAGGTTTTGTGCCTGCACTGATTACTGCCTATCCCATCCGGCTGCCCAAATGAAAGTAAACACACAGAAAAATCCAAATCCAATTTGTTTATGGGTCTTGACCCAAGAGGAAAAAGAAAATGAAGATGGCATGGTGTTATTAGTCTAACAGCAACATTTGGAAATAAGTTCCTTGTGCAATTGTTCCATTGAAATTTTTTTCACGATTAAGGGTTGTGCATTGTATCATTTTGGTTCGGTTGGGGTCACCACATATAATTCATGAGGACCCGTGCTGGTGCCAACCTGAATTTTATGGTCACTTCCAAAATTTCAAGACATTTTGGCTTTAGTCAACTAGGATTCATTTGGGAGTACATTTCAAAAATCTTTCCCCGCCCCTGAGGTTTTTTTTTGCTTACTAATAATAGTAAAATCTGTAAGAAGATGTTTTGCTTTCAATTACCTGCTATGGCTTATGCCTTTAGTTGAAATTTTGAGCAAGAAGAACCACTTGAATGTAAGCAAACTGTGCTTTATCTTTTTTCTTCTGCCTTTGGTTTTTTTATTACGCCGGTTAATGCAAACAAATAGTCCCACATTGTTTTAATAGTATCACTGACCATTCAAAAGCAACAAGTTCATATGAAATAATGTGCCAAAACCCATTTACCAATGATATAAATATTTCAGAGAAATTTTAGTTTTTGAAAGATGCATTTAATGTCAGTTTTCCATAAAAAAGGCATTAAGACAAGAAAAGCATGCTGAAATAGTGATGTAAAAACTAGTGCCACATCATTAAAAATTAAAATGTTTATACATGAAAATATTTTCTTAATAACCTCTTATTTCTCTTTTATGTTTTTTTAATTTTTCTTTTAGAAAACTAACATTCAGGCTGAATTCTTTTCTTTTTCTTTCTCTGTTTTATATATAAAATTTCTTATAGATCTTAGAGTTTAGCTGTATAATTGAAAGTCTTTGATTACAATTACATAGTTAAAAATTAAATGAAAGTGGACAAATAAGCATGGATCTGGAATGTGAAAAAAAGTGGATGTTGCAATAAAACAGGTTCATATCCTCTGGGTGATAAGTTTCAGATACCAGGCTAAAATGTCTCTTGGAAACACAGCAATTGGGATGAGAAATACAAGTCTGAGATCCACCTGACCATACCTCTCTAATCAAAGAAAAGTGATCATGGGAGAACTCCATTTTCTCTCCCTGGCTCTTTACCCTGGAGGAAGACTGGAGGTAGGGGGTATAGGTCGGGAATCAGGAATCCTCACCTATTTGGTGCATGGGGATGGGAAGGCTAACAGGTGACATCTTTCAAACTATACCTATGACAATGTTAAATGATTCTAACTCCCAGAATGAAGGGTTTATGACCAAAGTTCTGTTGTGCAATGTCCTGGTTAATCTCTACAGACCCTTGAATCCCTGGTGACTAACATTTCAAATAATGTCAATACTTGTTTTTTAAGAGTCCCTATCACATTATTCTGACTTATTTCTAACATGGAAAAATCTCATATTAATTTGGATACAGTAGTTCAGTGACATAATTCACTAATCTAATTTCTGCTTTTAGAACATTCACCAAGTTTGTTCCATAATTTCATTGGCTGGCATATATTATTCTCCCCATTTTTGAAAAATGGAGATGTACGGCTGGTCTAAGAGCTGCTCTCATGTGCTGTTGTAGTGTCGTAGAGCATTGGTCACAGTCTAAGCTTCCCAGACACTCATCCACTCTGTCGGAGGTCCTGCTACCCACTGCGGGCACTGCCTGAGGTGGCTTGGGGTCCATCCAGCTACTCACAGGACAACTTCCCCCCCAAATTTCAATTGATGGGGTGATATTGGGGGACATCTCCATCCCCTCTCTTTCTGAGATCAACAGTGGTTACTTACCTCCAGGGCTGTTCTTCCATTGAGGAGGAAGGAGAAATTAACTTTTCGTCCAAAAATTAAAAAAAAAAAATCTGTTGACATACCAAATATTCCAATCTTTGATTCAGATGATATGGTCCTACACAGAGAGAGGCAGGAAAAAGCTGTTCTCTAAAATATTGAATAATTTTGATAATTGGGAAGCATTTTGAAACAGAACTTTCACATTAGATATTTACATAGGTCCTTTATAGTTTGGCCATTCAACTCTATAAACATATGTATGTAGCAGGGATAATATTTTTGCAAATATTAAATTGATGCATTTTATTTCCCTTCTTTGCATCTCCTACCATCTGATAGCCTCCCACCCCTAAGAAACCAAACCAGGAGGGCAGAGTAAAGCGAGTCCTCAACAACAGTTTTAAAGCCAACAGGAAAGAAGGATTATTCTAGGTTCCTTTGGTTTCTTGTTAGCCCTTCATGAGCCAGTGATTTGGGGAGAAAAAGGGAAGAGGGAGAGAGATAGGAAGGTGGAGAGTTAAGATGGTTGTTCCTGTCTCCCCTCTTTAGGTTTCAGCACTAAGAGGGATAGATAAGTGTAGGGAAAATATAGGAAAATGGTCAGGGCTCCCTCGGATGTTTGGAATCTTGCTGAGCATTTGATGTAAATATGCACATGCACCCAGGTGTTCCTTGGTTATTGTCTAACATACTTGTTGTGCATGTGCACCCAAGTGAATTCCTGGGTTGTCTGACTCACACCCTGGTGTCCTGGGTTATTAGACTCTATAAAAGACGTATAAAGGATGAGTGGCTTTGATCCATAGCACACACACACCCCGGCCCCCAAGACGCCCCCAGGAGGGTGCCACAGGGAGGCAGCTACTGCTGCCGGAGGCTGTTGTTGCCAGGGCCCCCGGGATGGCCCAAGAGGCCGCCACTGCTGCGAGCTGCTGCTGCTGAGGAAGCTGAGGACTGAGCTTGTGTTGTCTGCCAACAGCTCCTGGGATTTTTCCCAATTACCTAGCTTGTGGACCTGTATGTGAGAGGTCTGGTGACCCAGCTGGACACATGAGAGGTCTGTGACCCTGTCTGTACAATGGGTTTGAAGGGTCTGTGGGCCCTAGCCCTAGCAATACAATTGGCTATGTCGGCAGGATTCCAACAATTGCCCCAGCGATAGGATGTTAGATAAAGCTGGGGACAACCTTGGTCTGGGGTCTCTCTTCCTGCCTCTCATCTGGGGCTGGGAGCAAGTCCCTTTGCTGGGGCCCAGCACTATCATCGATGGCTCATTCAGTGGGGCAGTGTGGTTGGATGACAGTCTAGGGTGCACCCTGGAGCCACCCCTGGCTGGCACATGATATGGATGTGAGAGTCAGTGAGACCCAAGGGGCCTGCTATAGTAGGCTGAGGTGGACCTGCAGCAAATACTGGGTGAGGCTGGGGACAGTTGGGCTGTAAGATCAGATGGAGGATGGGGCAGAAACTTTGACAGGTCAATGCCAGTGAAAGCCAAGGGGAGGCTGCTTCAGAAGGGAGGGGCCCCATGCCCTGACTGCACTGAGAAATAGACTGCAAGTTTACCAGCTGCAGGATGTTAGCAACAGACACCGGCTGAATGCCCAGGAACCACTCAAGCCAGTGATTCCCCAGCGGACCTCAAAACAGCCACTCTGCAGCTGCTCCAGGACAGCAGGCCAGTCCCAAGGACCAGTCACCCTGTCTCAGTGAGACCGCCCAGGACACCTAGCTCACCATGCTTCTGGAGAGGACCAAGGGAGGAGAGGCACAAAAGGAGAGACCGAGCGTCACCTCAGAGAGATGTTTAAGTGTATTACAATGATTAAAGTTAAAGCAGAGATTGAGTTCCTGCTGTTTCAGTTCCTAGCTGACAGGGCCAGATCAAATCAAATGCGGAGGAAAAAAATAAACTAACTTTCTCTGCATATCTGTGTTGTAGTGTGAGTACATTTGTGGTCCCTCCGCGTCTGTTGCTGTTTTCTGTCCATAATTTAAATCCTCTAAGTGGCCATCAGGCCCATCTCCTTGGATTGGCGGGTGGGAAGCTCTGCAGGGGGATTATGAGCGAGGCCTCCACCTCTCTGGCCTCTGTTTCCTCGCTTGTAAAATGACAGTAGGTCTTAGGATGTTCTGTAATGTGTTTTTTTTTCACCACGAAATTCTATAACTAAATAGGAAAAGAAAAACATGCTTGATGGTCCTCTATGGAATATAGTTCGTGCTTTTCAAATCTTCCCACCGCAGATTTCTAGAGGCAGGGAAGAAGAGCTGTAGCTCAGGGTTGTCATGGGTATGGCTCAAAGTATCCCTCTGCAGGTGGAAAATTTCTTCATAGTCCTATGACTTATCTTTAAAAATGCATGTAAATGTTGCATTATATTTCATACTACATTTATGTGTTTTAATACAAAAATGCATTCAATTACCATTGCCTAAAAACTGATGAACTTGAAGATACAGCATGTTTATCCTATGGTTTAATTACTCCCTTGTGTGCTGCTCATACCGTGAGGAACACTTGGGAGAAGCCCAGACTGGGAGCATCATGAGGATTCACTTAGGCTGGCATATTTTTCAATGTAAAAAGTTCGAGTCCTAGACCTAGTGACCAGAAAGAAAAATTCACCCCTACTCATGAGGTCTTCAGTCTCCTCATATAAAATAGCATCCTTTCTCTAGGTTGGTAGGATCACCCTTGGAGAACTAGCAGGGATCCTGATCCACCAAGAGGCAAGGTGGAATTTTATCACAGCCCAAACCTGCTTTCCTTCCTCCTCTTTCTATCCCCATGAAGCTGGAGGACATGGCCGTTTTCTCTCCAAATATTTCTGGCTCTTGAAAGGTTAGAAAGTATGTGTAAAAGGAGGTCAAAAGAGGCCAGGTTCATGACTTGTGGAAAATTCACGGCCAATTTTCCCTTTTGTATTCCCCCAGTTCCATTTTTCTTGCCTTGTGCTGATTAAATTCTAATCAGTAAGAACACATTCAGGATGAATAAGAATGAATACAATTTTCCAGGATTCTGTTGGGTAGTGTCAATGCCCTTACTCGGGACGTTAGGGAATAAATGAATGCGCGTGCATGCGCGGACACATGCACACGCACATTCACCCTCACGTGCCCCAACCACCACCCCTGCTCACCCCACAGCAAACATGATGAATTCACATCCTGAGGGGGGTGTGCCACCAACAAAATCTGACCGGAGGAAACAATTTCAATTCAATCAGAGGCCTCCTGTGGTTGAAGTTTACAGGGAGTGCTGCCAAATCCCGCTCTCTTGGCGGACAAACTGTGCAGACTTCGGGCCTGTTGGGAGGGTGAGGCAAGGTTCTTACTTTCAAAAAAGGGTCGATCCAAGATGTTTGTTTTATTTCAATACTGTTTTTCCTATGGAGCCGGGGATTGCTGGGGTGGGGGTGGGAAGTTCTTTCCTTGTTCCTGATATTTTCCAGAGATCAAAATAAAACACAATGCGCCGAAAGTCATCAGCAAGCCTTCAGAAGAATTGCATGTACTTTTGATTTCTAGAAAAGCCCACACATGTTTAACCTTTTATGATGTGTAGGTCCACAACTGAGCAGGGAGACTTAGATCTCAGCACAGAGACCAGCTTCCCCATACCTACCAGGTATTTTAGAGGAGGCCCAGCAACACCAGTAAGCGTTTATTCACTCGATCATTTGCATTTGGTTCTGAATTATCAGAAGCCAGTTCCTGCTCTTTGGGAACTGTATGTGTGAGACTCACATGGACATGGACATGCTTATGACTTTTTATTAACCATTCATCCTTCTACGCAGTCAGCAAGTGCTAAGCCCCACTATGATCCCTGTACTGTGCCCAGTACCAGGCGTACAGAATGATAACAGAAAACAGTGCCCTCAGAAAGCTTCCTCTCTAGAGGAAGATGTACAAGCAGAGAGTCAAATGCAGAGTGGGAAATGATGAGAGAGGTTGTGTCTGTTAGGTGTGGAAGCCAAGAACAGAATGCCACTCAGATATCTCATAAGGACAACAGGAATCACATGCAACCAGGAACAGCTTTCTCCACAGGCCTCTGGGAGGTTGGAACGCTGGGTAAGAACGGGAAGGAGGTGCAGGATCCCAGGCAGCTTTAATAACTACTCATCACTCCGCAGCAGCACCTGATGGGGTGACTCGGCTTCTCCCACTTCTGCTTCATCCTCTCCCTCTGCTCTGAGTGGCTTCTCTGCCACGTGGCTCCTTGCTCCTCCTGGCTGCTTATTCATGGCTTCTACTCCCTGCCTTGGGAGATCTGTGTACTGGCTTCTCCCTTGTGTCTTTCAGCTTCTCCACCTGATATCAAGTGCCCAATCTGATGCTCCAAATGAGAGGATACTGTAGCCTAATATAATCAACTCTCCTCTGTTGAGAAAAGTTTTTCTTCCAGCCCACTTACAGGCTACCTATAGATTCAATCTCTTAGGTCTGAAGCCTCTGCGGTCCTGTCTGCTGTGGCCAAGGGGCTGGGCATCCAGCAGTGCAAGTGACATGTGAGAGGCATGCAGGGTGACACCCTACAGGGAGTTCCCAGACAGGCCCCCATTAGAGGGGACTGTGGTCAAAGCAATCGCTGTAGATTGGGTATGCACACAGGGGCTATGGGAACACAGAGGAGGACGACGAACTCAACCAGGAAGCTCGGGAAAAAGGCTTCATGGAGGATGTTACCTCGAAGCTGAGCTTGGGGGAAGAGAATTCTCCAGAGGGGGCCTCTAAAGTGATGGGATGGAGGTGGAACAACAGCATCCTTGACATGAAAACTTTAGGGTAAATATCCCGAGGGTGTCGGGGGAGGCTGTTTGTGCTGCTGTTCAAGTTTGATTGTTCTGGTTTGATTTTAAGTCAAGCTGAGAATGTCTGCGTTTGCTTTGTGATATTAGTAACCGATTCTATTATGATGACTGACACCTTTGGATTTATTCCTGCCTCCTATTCTGTAATTTTTATTTTAAGTCAATTCGGACATTTTCAAATATAGTAAGGAAAAAAAATTCTGACTCTACTTTGTCCTTGTCCTTATCCTCATTTCACAATGTGCCATCTTTTACTAGAAACAACCCCGGAATGAAACAAAGATTGTGACAAGCCATAAAATAACCCCAGGGGAAAAGGCTGGGGTTTGTGTCCCCGCAGCAAACAGGGTATTAAGAAATTAACTTCGAATGTAGGATTGAAAGTCTTGGATATTTGGTTTCGAAAGCACAAATGCTTAAGAAGGATTTTATTTTTATCAAAGTTATAGATATGAGGGGACCTCAAAAAGTTCATGGAAAATAGAATTAAAAGATAAAAATGAAAAATCAGCTTTATTTCTCAACATAAGCTCCATCAGGTTCAAAACACTTTCATAAGCATGATACAGCCATTTAGTCCATCTTTAGAGAACTGAGGACCCTGGGAATTTAACCATGTCAGTGAAGTCTTTTTTACATTATTAACTAAAGAAAAATGGAGACCTTCTAAAGATTTTTTTAAGATTAGAAAACAAAAAGAAGTCAGAAGGAGCCAAATAACAACTGTAAGGTGGAAGCCTAGTGATTTCCTATTGGAACACTCGCAAAATTGCCCTTGTTTGATGAGAGGAATGAGCAGGAGCATTGCCGTGATGGAGAGGGACTCTCTGGTGAAGGTTTCCTGGGTGTTTTTCTTTGGCTAACTTTCTCTAAACACTCTCCCATAAGCAGAGTTTATTGTTCTTTGGCCCTCCAAAAAGTTAACAAGCAAATTATCTTAAGCATTCCAAAAAACTGTTGCCATGAACTTTGCTCTTGATTGGTCCACTTTTGCTTTGACTGGGCCACTTCCACTTCTCGGTAGCCAGGGCTTTGATTGTGCTTTGTCTTTAGGATTATACTGGTAAAGCCATGTTTCATCTTCTGCTACAATTCTTTGAAGAAATGATTCTGGATCTTGATCCCACTTGTTGAAAATTTCCATTGAAAGCTCTGCTCTTGTCTGCAGCTGATCTGGGTGCAACAGTTTTGGCACCCATTGAGTGGAAAGTTTGCTCAACTTTAATTTTTCAGTAAGAGTTGTGTAAGATGAACCAATTGAGATGTCTATGGTATTGGCTGTTGTTTCTGCTGTTACTTGTTGGTCCTATTCACCTAGGGAGCAAACAAGATTAATTTTTTCCTTGCAAATTAAGGTGGATGGGGATGGTCTGCTGCTGTGGGCCTCATCTTCAGGACTGTCTCAACCCTTCTTAAAATGAGTTATCCATTTAAACTGCTGATTTCTTTGAGGCATCAACCCCATAAACATTTTGTAAAGCATGAATGATTTCACCATTCTTCCACCAATCTTCATCATAAATTTGATGTTTGTTCTTGCTTCAACTTGAGCAGAATTCATGTTGTCTCGATAGATGCTCCTTTTAAACTGATGTCTTATCCTTTTCAGTGCCTCAAACTAGATCCTGTTCAGACACATTATAACAAGTTAGTACAAGTTTATTTTGGTGCAAAAAAAATTTGAAATTCATGCATAGTTTTTTCATAATACGCATTTTCCATGAATGTTTTGAAGATTCCTCATATTCATACTTAAAAAGTCAACTAGTTCTATAAGGTTTGTTTAGAAAAACAGCAGTCCCAAATGTCCCTTCTCCCTTCCCCAAAGACAACCACTTTCCTCTTTCAGCTGACTTTTTCTGTTTGCCTCCATGTCTCTAAATAACATGATGGCAGAGCTACATCTTGATTTCTTCCTTCAGTTTTAGGGATTGAATATTAACATCCCAATATGAAAGATGAGAACTTAACTCTCTTTTTATCTCACATCACCCAGACATATTTCCTTTTCCCCTGTGCCCACACTCTCAAAATGGTTATATTGCAATATAATGAGCATGTATGCTATTTATAGTAGAGCCAGTTAAGATGACTATGATTACTTTTCTATACAATTTATTTTTGCTGTGGTTAACAAGTATTTTGTTTTTCTCCTTTGCATAGTTTTTTTTTTTTTTTAATGGACTTAGGAATTCAACCCCAGAATCTCCATCATCTAATTGCCTCTCAAAATGTGCATTCACATTAGTGATTCTGTCAAGTTTATCTTCTTAAAGAAGTTTCTCCTGGAGCTGACCTGCTCCATCTGAGTAGTGCCCTCTATGACAGGTGCCCGGTGGTCATTGCAGATCTCCCTTCACTTGGACTCTCCATCACCTCCCTATGTTGAACCTCCTGTTTTCTGTCTCCTCTTTTTCATCTTTCTCTCTTGCTTTGCTACAGAATGCTTTCTAGTAGCTTCCTGAGAGAGTTTAAGTCAGTGGCAAATTTTGGTGTTGTATTAGTCAGCTTGGGCTGACCACTACGGACTGGGTGGCTTAACCAATAGTTATTTTCTCACAGTTCTGGAGACTAAATGTCCCCTATTAAGGTGCCAGCTGATTCAGTTCCTAGGGAGGGCTCTCTTCCTGGCTTGTAGATGGAGGCCTTTTTGCTATGTCCTCACAAGACCTTTCCTTGGTACATCACGTGTATGGAGAAAGAGAGAAGGAAAGAGGGAGAGAAAGAAAGAGAGAGGGAGAAAGAGAGAGAACAGAGCTAGCTCTCTGGTGTTTCTTCTTATAAGAACACTAATTCTACTGGTTCAGACCCCACCCCTATGAGCTTATTTAACCTTAATTACTCCCTTGGAGGCCGATCTCCAAATACAGTCACACTATGGGTTAGAGCTTCAACATATAACAGTTTGGGGAACACAAACATTTAGTCCATAATAGGTGTCTTTTTTTTAAATTCTATTTTCATATTTGTTTGTTATTTTGATAATGTATACAAATTCTGGAAGGGAAATAAGTTTCTTTTGGAATTTAGAAGCCATCACTCCATTGATTATCTTGATTTGCTTGCCCTGTTGCTATTGAGAAGTCTGAAGTCATTCTGATACATAATCGTTAGTACATTAACTGTTTCTTTTCCCTTTCCTCCCTCCCTCCCTCTCATTTGTAAAATCTTTGTCCTCAGTCTAAAATTTTACAATAATATGCCTTTGTGTGGGTTTATTTTCATTCATGGTAGCTGGGCACTTAGAGGCCCTTTCCCATCTAGAAACTCAGATAAATTTTGTTGAATTATTTCTTTGATTATTTTCTCTCCTCTCTTTCTGCTGTTCTTTTATTCTAGAACTTTCATTTTTCACATATTGTTGCTCCTGGGCTAATCCTTAATTTTCTCCCTGCTTGCCCCCACACCATTTCCATCTCTTTGTATTTTTGCACTATCCTGGCAGATTTTCATAACTTTGTCTTCTAAACTTTCTATAGAGATTTTTATTTCACCTTTTAAAAATTTTGACAAGCTTTAAAAATGTTTTAATCAACAAATTAAAATTGTATATATTTATGACATACAATAGGATGTTTGGATATATGTGTACATTGTGGAATGGCTAAATGAACATCACTTTTCTTAAATTTCAAAAAGCCTTTTTTTGCTCTTTGTAGGTTCCTTTTTTAAAAAAAAATCATTTAGCTCTTATTTCACAAATGTGACTTTTTTTAACTCTCAGATTTTTAAAAATTAATTAATTTATTGAATCAAAATTGATTATACATATTTTGGGGGTTCAACATTGAGATATGTTGATCAAATCAATATTACTAGAATATATATTGTTACAAATCATAATTATTCTCTCTGCCCCTTGTCCAATCTCTCCCCATCCCCTTCTCCTTCCCCCCTCCCCCCTCTAATCAGCTTAGATTTCTTCTCTCTCTCTGAAAGAGTAATGGTTACTTTGTTGATTTGTTGCCTAGATGATCTGTCCGATGCTGAGAGGTGTGTTCAGGTCCCCCAATATTATCATAGAGCAGATGCTTCTTCTGTCACTCTGGAATGGGCTTTGTGGAGAGAGACATCCTCTTCTTTTCTTTGTCTCTGCTGGTGACTCTCCTTGTGTCAGTGCACTCCAGTGATTGGTGGACCATCTGTGTGGTGGTTGTGGCATCTAGCTGCTTTCGCGGCAGCCATGGTTATTATGGTGGCTGTGGTAGGCCACCCACGTGGAGGTGATGTTTTTGGCATGCTCCTTGGCGCTGACAGTGTGCCTGGTTGTGGGGTGTGTCTGGTCCCCTTCTCCATGCCTCTGGTCCCTGGGCTAGCCCCGAGGCACTGGTGTGGTGTGCCTGGTTGTGGGAACTCTCAGAGGATTTTAATGATAACATTTATTATTATTATTTTTAAACTTTTTTTTGGTGGCTGGCTGGTATGGGGATCTGAACCCTTGACCTTGCTGTTATCAACCCCACGCTCTAACCAACTGAACTAACCAGACAGCCCAAATTTCAAAACAACTTTAAAAAATTTATTTTCCATACGTAGTCTTGAATTCCTTGAAGTCACTTTTTCTCTGTTTGCAGACTCTCTGAAAGGATCTGGCACTAGCACCCCGTTGCCACCTGCTTCTACATTCACAGACCACACTTTTAGAACCACTGGCCTAATCGTTGTGACTGTAGTGAGGCAATGCCAGAGGAATGGGTGGCATAGGAAGCAAGACTAAGGTGGGGTGAGGACTGAATGGGAAAGTAAAGATGTGAAGATAACAAAGGCAGGCTTTTTAGGACACTTGTCTATAGCTGATAGAAATCAGTAATTAAAATTAGGTAATTACTAATTACAAATTATAAACATGTATGAGAAAATGGCTCAATTTAGAACAAAGTATAAAGAAGATACAATTTGATATCTGCATGAAATTCAACTACCTGTCAATCTTGCCTAATCTAATTTCATCTCAGATGCAGAGGGAGCCAACCCTTCCTGATTCGATCTTTTCTGATATCAGTGCCTTTTAGGACACACAAGTTCTCTGTCTCTGGATTCAGAGATATAGTGTTCAAGGGAACTTGGTCAACGAGAAGCTGAACATATGGCTTCTTGCAGCCTTTGCGTATATTAAACCTTTTAAGAATAAAGAGCACTCGTGTCTTATGGACATTTAAAATTTGCTGTGGAATTCTTTGCTCCCTCTGAGTGCTTTTCTTTTTTATAAAGGGAACAGGTTTTCTACTTTATGATCAATGCCATGTGAAAAATTAGAAAGGAAAATGACTTTGTGCTTGTTTTTTTACAAGTTACCTCAATCCTCACATATCTCTGTGAGATAAGTATTACTACTAACCCCATTTTATAGATAAGGAAACTGAGACTCAGGTCAAATTACTTGCCTGAGAACACACAGCTAGTAGGTGTCATAACAAAGTGTGAAACCAGGTTTGTCTGACTCTCAAGGCCCATTGATTCCTGGAGTCATCTTTCTCCATACAGCTGGAAGGAAGAAACAAGGACTATCCCTACATGTTTTTCTTAGTCCATTCAGGCTGCTATAATAAATTATCATAGACGGGCTGGCTTATAAATAACAAAAGCTTCTCACAGTTCTGGAAACTGGAAAATCTAAGATCGAAGTGCCGGCAGATTCAGGGTCTGGTGCGGGCTCGCTTCCTGGTTCATAGATGGCATCTTCTTACCATGTCTTCAAATGGCAAAAGAAAGAGAGCTCTCTGGAGTCTCTTTATAGGGGCACTAATCTCATTCATGTGGGCTCCACTCTCATGAGTTAATTATCTCCCTAAAGCCCCACATCTAAATACTATCACATGGGGATTAGATTTTAACACATGAATTTTGAGGGAACATAAACGTTCAGTCTATAGCATTGTTTATTTCCCAAATCCTCTTAACTCTCATCTTTTCCAGTCTCTTTTTTTCTAAACTCCTCTGTTTTAAAGCTTGATCTTATCTAGAAATTAATATTAAATTGCTTAACCATAACCTTTAACCACATAAGGTAGGTTTTTAACTAGTGTTTTTCAAGGTGAAGGTCACAAACTGCTAATGGGTTGTAAATTCAATTTAAAGGGTTGAAACAGCATTAAAAAAGAATAGAATAGAGTAGGAAATATTTCTACTCCTACTGTCAACATAAAGAAAGAAACTGCAGAAGAATATATAAAACAATGAGTTTATTTGGGCCAATGTTAAGGACTGCAGCTCGGGAAACACAGATTCTAGTTGCCCTAAATATGTGCTCTGCTTGGCAGCAGTTACAGACAGATTTTTAAAGAAAAAGGAGAAGTTTAGGAGCAGTTCCAAAGTCCTGTGCCAAGAATCCACATTGGCTCTTGATGGCGTTTGGATGTATTATCCTCCCAGTACTCATGGAAATCTGATCTCCAAAGTGGCAGTTTGGGTCATGGAGGTGGATGCCTCATGAATGGATTAATGCTCTCCCTGGGGAAGAAGGGGTAGCGAGTGAGTTCTTACTCTATTAGTTCCCATGAGAGCTGGTTGTTTAAAAGATACTGGCACCTCCTCTCTCTCTCTTGCTTCATCTCACCGTGTGATCTGCTTCTTCCCACCAGCTGCCTGCCGCTTTCTGCCATGAGTAGAAGCAGCCTGAGGCCTACGCCAGAAGCTGTTGTCCTGGAATAGTAAGCCAAGTAAACCTCTGTTCTTTCTAAATCACCCAGTTTCAGGTATTTTGTTATAAGCAACCTAAACAGACTAATACAGAAAATGCTCCCTAAAATAACATAAATGGCTAATGGGCTATACACTGCTCTTTGTGTCATAAACTTCAGAACATTGCAACAACAAAAAAAGGGTGAGGGTCACATTGTACAACTCGTGATACCATTTGGGTAGTTTAAACCAGTTGGTGGTGGCAGCTAGTCTGGAAACTGCTTCTAAAACATGCCTTTTAGCAACTGTCCTAGTCATAAATGAGAGGGACATGACTGAAGCCCCATGCTCATATCTCTCTGGGCCTGATTAAGTTTAGCAGACCTCACATTCCTTACATTACTCTGAGCTACTTTTATTTCTCCCTATAAATATATATTTTTTTAAAATTTTATTTTGTCGATATACATTGTAGCTGATTATTGCTCCCCATCACCAAAACCTCCCTCCCTTCTCCCTCCCCCCCTCCCCCCCAACAATGTCCTTTCTGTTTGCTTGTCGTATCAACTTCAAATAATTGTGGTTGTTATATCTTCTTCCCCCCCCCCCCGGTTTTTGTGTGTGTGTGTGTGTGTGTGTGTGTGTGTGAATTTATATATTAATTTTTAGCTCCCACCAATAAGTGAGAACATGTGGTATTTCTCTTTCTGTGCCTGACTTGTTTCACTTAATATAATTCTCTCAAGGTCCATCCATGTTCCCTATAAATATTTATATGCATATTCATTGCACGTAGAAAGGGAAAAGTACTGTTATGTATGTGTGTATTTGTATACTGGTCATGATGTACAATTCTGGGTCATTGTCAGAAAAAGATTCCTTACTACAAGATTGGCTTTATAAATATCCAAGCCATTTTTCAAAATATGCATTTTTGAAACATATTTTCAACAAAATATACAATTCCCTTGGGATGAAAAACCATCATGATCTGGCCCCTGCCATCTTTTATAGCCTTACTGGCAGCCATTTTGTCCATAAACACTTGATATTTTAGCTATACCAATTTAAATTTATAAAACAACTCTATTGAGTTATAATGTATATCTAATAAAATGTACTCATTCTAAGTGCATAGCTTGATGTGTTATGTATACACCAGGTCAACCACCATCATAATTAATAATGCAAAGCACTTCCATTACCCTAAAAGATTTCTCTTGTGTCCCACACACCAACCCCAGCCCCAAGCAACCACTGAACTGCTTTCTATAACAGTGGAGTAATCTTGCCTTTTCTAGTTTTTATATATATGATATATGTATTAGTCTGTTTCTGTTACTTATAACAAAATATCTGGAATCGGGTAATTTATAAGAAGAAAAAAGTTTATTGCTTACAGTTTCAGAGCCTGGGAAATCCAAAATTCAGGGAACACATCTGGTGAGGGTCTTCTTTGGTGGTGGCTTTACAGCAATGCAGGGGCCTCACATGGCAGAAAATGGCAGAGCAGAGAGAGAGAGAGACTGTCATGTGCTCTCCTTTCAAAGCCCCCAGAACCATGCCCTGACCACCATCATTAATCCATTCACTATGGCATGGCCCTACAATCTAATAACCTCTTCAAGGCCCCAGCTTTCAATTACCATAATAGGATTTCACACCCTCTTAATACTTTCACTGTGGGGATCAAGCCTCCAACACATTAAACTTTGAGGGACACAATTCAATCCATAATAGTATAACATGTATAATTTTTGTGTCTGACTTTGTTCACTTAACATAACACTTTTGAGGGAATGTTTTTTTAGGTATCTGTAGATCATTCTTTTCAATAATGAGTAGTAGTCCATTGCATAAAAATAGCAGAAGTTGTATATTTATCTGAAAGTAGATGTTTGGCTTGTCTGCAGTTTTTGGCTATTATTAATTAAATGAATATTTGGGTCAAATCTTTTGTGTGACATGTATTTAATTGGGGGAGGGGGTAAATATGTAGGAAGGAGTGTGATTACTGGGTTGTATGGTAAATGTATATTTAACTGTATAAGAATTTGCCAACCTGTTTTTCAAAGTGGTTGTACTATTTTGCATTTCCACTAGCAATGTATGACTATTCTAGTTGCTCCATATCCTCACCAACACTTAGTTGTGTCAAACTTTAAGATTTTAGCTATTCTAATAGGTGTGTGGTGGTATCTCATTGTGGTTTTAATTTGCATTTCTCTGATGACTAAGGATGTTGAGCATCTTTTCTTGTACATATTGGCCACTTACTTTCTTTTGTGAAGAGTCTGTTCAAATCTTTTTGCCATTTTTTTTTACCAAGGGCTCTTTGCTTTTTTATTACTGAGTCATGTTGATATGTTCTTTTTTTTTTCCAACTGGTAAGGGGATCGCAACCCTCGGCATGGTGTGATCTGCACCACGCTCAGCCAATGAGCGCACTGGCCATCCCTATATAGGATCTGAACCCGTGGCCTCAGCACTACCAGCACCGCACTCTCCAGAGTGAGCCACTGGGCTGGCCCTGTGTTTATATATTCTGAGCAAAAGTTCTTTGTTAGATACATGCATTACAAATACTTGCTCCTGGTCTTTGGCTTGCCAATTCATTTTCTTGATGGTGTCTTTTATTTGCTTATTTATTTTTGGCAGCTAGCTGGTACAGGAATCCGAATTCTTGACCTTGGTGTTAGAACTTCTTGATGTGGTGTCTTTTGAAGAGCAAACATTCTGAATTTTAATGAAGACAATTTTTTTTATGGTTAATGCTCTTTGGGTCCTCAAATCTTTGCCTATTCCAGAGTCATGAAGGTTTTCTCCTGTGTTTTCTTCTAGACATCTTATAGTTTTATATTTTACATTTAGGTCTATGATCCGTTTCAAGTTAATTATTTTGTGTATGGCAGGGGTTATGGATTGAGGTTCATTTTTTCCTATATGTGTATGTAGTTATTCCAGCACTATTTATTGAAAAGTCTATTTTTATTCTTGAACCATTATCATACTGTCCTGATTACTGTAGATTGATATTGTCTTGAAATCAACTAGTGTAAATTCCCTAACTTCGTTCTTTTTCAAATTTGTTTTAGCCATTCTAGGACCTTTCCATTTCCATATAAATTTTAAGAATTTGTCAGTTTCTACCAAAACCCTGCTTGATTTTAACTGAAATAATTGATTTGAACCTATAGGTCAATTACTGGAAAATTGATTTATTGATATTGATCATTCAGTTCATGAACAGGGTATATCTTTTGATAAACTGAGTTCTTTACTTTTTCTTAGGAATGTATAGTTTTCAGAATACGGATATTGAACTTTTGATTTATCCCTAAATATTTCATATTTCTTTACAGTGTTATCAATGATAACTTTTAAAAATTTCACTTTCTGATTTTTTCAGTAGACTTTATAGCAGTTTTAGGTTCATGGCAAAATTGAGCAGAAGGTCCAGAGATTTCCCAGATACCCCCTGCTCCCACATATGCAGCTGCCACCACTTTCAAAATCCTGCACCAGTGTGGTCACAATGCAGTTGATGAACCTGCAATGACACATCAGTATCACACAAAGTCCATGGTTGACATTAGGGCTCACCCTTGGTGTTGTACGTTCTATGCGTTTTGATAACTGTATGATGACGTGTATCCACCATTATAGTATCATAAAGAGTAGTTTCACTGCCCTAAAAACCCTCTGTGCTCTGCCTACTCATCCTTCCCTCCCCTCCAGCCCTGATAACCACTTATCTTTTTACTGTCTGCACAGTTTTGCCTTTTCCAGAATGTCATGTAGTTGGAATCCTATAATATGTAGACTTTTCTGATGGGCTTCTTTCACAATGCCATTTTACATGCAAATGGTAACATGCATGTAAGGTTTCTCCATGTCTTCTGATGGCTTGATAGCTCATTCTTTTTAGCATTGAATATTTCATTTTTCTGGGTGGTCCATAGCTTATCTGTTCACTTACTGAAGGACATCTTGGTTGCTTCCAAGTTTTGGCAATTATGAATAAAACTGCTGTAAACATTCATGTGTAGCTTTTTGTTTGGACATAAGTTTTCAACCCATTTGGGTAATTCTAAAGTAGGAGTGCAAATGGTGGATAATATGGTAGAAGTTTGTTTAATTTCATACTTTATTGAATAGATATTGTGAGAGCTGATATCTTGCATTGTTCTAAATATTTTATCATGAATTGGTGTTGAATTTTGTCAAGTGCTTTTTCTGTATCTATTGAGATGATTATATCTTTTTTAGTTTGTTAATACAGTGAATTGTATTGGCTGATTTTCAAATGTCAAAACAACCTTTCATTTCTAAGAAAAATCCCACTTCGTCATAAAGTATTATCCTTTTATATCTTGCTGAATCTACTTCGCTAATATTTTGTTATAGATTTTTGTGTCTATGTTCATGAGACTACTGGTCTGTGACTTTTTTTGTGTGATGTCTGTCTAGTTCTGGTGTTAGGGTAATTCTGAACTCATAAAAAAGTTGTAAAATGTTATCTCCTCTTTTACTTTCTGAAAGGATCATTGCTTGTATACAATGGGTATTATTTCTTTTCTTAGATGTTTTGTAGAATTCACTAGTGTAGCCATCTGGACCTGGAGTTTTATTTTGGGAAAAATTTTAAAATATTAATTCAATTTTTAAATAGATATAGAGATTTCCAGATTAACTGTTTCTTCTTCAGTGAGCTATGGCAGTTTGTGTCTTTCAAGGACTTTGTCCATTTCATCTAAATTGTGAAATTTATAGATGTGATGTTGTTCATAATATTGTTATTATCCTTTTAATGTCTGTAGGATCTGCTCACACTTCATTCCTTACATTGGTAATTGTATCATCTCCCTTCTTTTTTCCCTGCTTAGTGTCACCAGAAATTTTTCAATTTTATTGATCATTTCGAAGAACCAGCTTTTGACTTTATTGATTTTTCTCTATTTTTTTTTGTTTTCTATTTCATTGATTTCTGCTGTTACCTTTGTTATTTCTGTCCTCTGCATGATTTGGGGTTTATTTGCTCTTATTTTTTTTTCAAATTTCTTAAACTAGAAGATTAGATTATTGATCTTAGACTTTTCTTTTTCTAATATAAGCATTTAATGCTATAAATTTTCCCCTTAGCACTGTTTTAGTTGCATCCCAAACATTTTAATATGCTGTGTTTTTTATTTTCATTCCCTTGAAAATGTTTAAAAATTTCTCATGATTTTTTTTTTTTTTTGACCTGTGAGTTATCTAGAAGCATGCAGTTTAATTTCTAAATATTTGGTGGTTTTTAACATAACTTTTTGTTACTGATTTCTAATTTAATTCTATTTTGGTTAGAAAAATATATTATTACCTTGTTTATTGTTGCTTTTTTTCTATTTTAAAATGATTTTGCTTAATTCTTTTCATTTCTCTCCAGACTAGGTTGCTCTGCTTTAGAATGTTCATGGCGTAAAAAGACTGCCCCAGCCCTGACTCTGTGTGACCTCTCAGCTCTAAGGCCTAACACCAAGTAACCCCTGGGTTCCAATTCTAAATTCTCAAGAGAGTGTCTGATCGAGTCTGCTTGGGTCCAGCCCAATAACCTGTGGCCAGGGCAGTTGCTGGCATTTAGAACTAACAAGGTCTGTTCTATTCTTTTAGCAGGGTTGTAGATAAGAGCAGTTTAGAGAAAATGGCACACGAACTGGACAGCACCCCAAAAGTTCTAGCACACTTATTCAACAGAAACATTTGTTAGATTTTAAAGCCAATGGAAAAAAGTGCTTTATAATAAAATTAGAACCCAGGCCTTGAAAGAGCCTGGTTCTTTAATAGTTCCCTTGATAGTTAAGTCTGATTTCTCAAGTTGGAGTAAGCAGTGGTATTACAGGTCTGTTGAGAGTCATAAAATAAACATGATGCATCTTCTTGAAGCATCCATTTTACTACACATTTCGGAGAAATTTTATAATAAAACAAACAGGAATGCATGTTAGAATAAGCTACAAAACAGTTCAAGATTTTTAAATACATGGAACAGAACTTGAATTTCATTGTGGTGGATGGATCCTTTGTGGAAAAGACCTTGTAGCTTGTTTATTAGGCACCCTGGAAAACTCAATGAATAATGTCAAGATTCCTATCTAGTACCATAATATTCACCCTTGTTAGCATTTAAGTAATGTTTAAATCTTTATCATGCACAATTCACAACTATGTGAATATTTTTCATTTAATACCAAGCCAGATTTTCTGGGACATCTAGATTTATAGGCAAAGGGGAAGGGATACCAATCATGACATGAATCAGCAGGCTTATCGCACATCTATGATGTGCTAGGTTAGCATGTCTTCTCAATATAGTTTCTTTTGCATTTGCCTTGCTAAAATGCATGGGAAGGACGTGGGGAAGACAGTGGTGAAGGCAAATGGAAAGGGCAAATCTATTTCCAGTCTTGAAAGAGGGAAGGAAGGGGAAGCGAGAATGGAGTGAGCTCCTGTTACAGAAGCAGTGCTGAGGACTAGGCATGCTGGCTCTCTTGTCATTGAAGTAGGCTGCCCAGGGGGAAAGCCTTGACAATCACCAAGGAGAGTAAAACCAGACGTCTCTGGGGTCCAACTCCATGTCCATGACCTCACTCCACACCTTTAGTCTCTCCTCCTGCTCCAATTTGTAGCCGAGCAATCACTAAATCAGCAACCGAATACTGTACCAAGAACAACTGAGAAAGGAAATGAGAATTTCTTATTAGCCTCTATTTTTTTTTTGGGGGGGGGGACATAATGTAGGTTACTGCATGTGCAAGAGGAAGGCCCAAATCACATGTTGAATTCAATTATGACATGCATACCGTACTTTGGGTGTTTCCTCTCCAGCTATGCAGCCCCTAATATTGAAAGGAGTTAAGAGACAGGGAAGCTTTGTGTACATGCCAGACCTCTGTGATGCTGAAAGATGCATTCTAGAGCATGGAGCCTCACGGGTAGCTGGCTGTAAACACGTGCTCTGCTTTGCAGTAGATCCCTAATGTTCGATCCTATTGCTGGGTTAGCTTGGTTCTTTGAACCCTGTTAAATGAATACCCTTCCCAGGGATATTTACACTTTTTCTTCATCATAGAGTAGCTGTGAAAGCAGAAAGAAGGGAGGAACACCACAGAAGTTCTTCGTTCTAGTTACAGCTCTGCCACTGGATTTCTGTCACCACAGATCCAGCCCCTCTTTGAATTTCCATGCCCTTATCTGTACAGAAAGGGCTGAACTAGAAGATCGCTAATGTCCCTGTCAGGCTCCACTTTCTGTGAGTCTACAAGGAAAGACTATGTGGGTAGGACCATTTTTGGAATGGGATGTGATTGAGCAGGTTTCCACCCTCAGGGCAAAGGGCCAGGAACGGGGAGGCTGGCACCCAGTGCCAAACTTTACCTATACCATATTTCTGTCAAGGAAACCACCTGGGGCTGTAACCTAAGTGACCATAACAGTAATAGACACTATTGTTAGTGCCTGTTCTGTGTGCCTGCTGTCTTGTTACCCTTCACCTCAACTTCTCCTGATTCGGGAGAATTGCTGGTGTGTGGGACCATGGCACGTACCAGGGTACTTCAAAAAGTTCACGGAAAGATTTGCATTATCTTTCAGTTCTATTTTTCCATGGATTTTTGAAGTGCCCTCATACCTCCTTGGGTAGGTCTGCACTGCTACCTGGGTTCTAAACCCTTTAAACATTAAGAATCAGCCCATGTCAGTCTGTAACTCTGTGGTGAGGTGGGACAGATGTGTTTGTGATTATCCAGCCTGCTAGTCTTTCCTTGTCCTAGGAACTTACCAAGCAGAAGAGGTCACCACAGACCTGCATCTGCAAGAAAGTAAATGGATTCAAGTACGAACAGTTTAGAAGTTATGGGATAGCCAGGTGCAGAGTCCAGTAGGCAACGGGAAACAAAAGTCCGGGGCTAAGGAGAGTCCTGCCTTTAGGAGTCATTTACGTGGAGGGGGTTGTGGATGTCCCTGTTGGTGCCCTTGACTTCCGCATTTTTTAAACATAATAATGCATATGTATTTATATTTCTTATAATCTACAGCATAAAATAGATGACATGACACAGAATTAGAAAAAAAATATTTGAAGGATTTGTGTGTTTTCAAAGTCCCGAACATGGCTACCTTTTGTCAAGCGGCTTGGGAGAGGGTTAGAGGGGAAGTCGAGGACAGGGTTAGCGTTCTGGCGAGAGCAGTTTTTGATTCTGATTGTGTTTCTCACGTGTCTGTGTCTAAAACAGTTCAGTCTCAGTCCTGTGTCAGTCGAGACAGAGTTGGCTGGTCGGTGGGAGGTGTGAGGCTCGTTTCCAGCGCCCGTGGGACGCGGTGCGGGCTGGGCGGGCAGGGGGTGGCTGGGCAGGGTGCGCGCTAGGCGGGCAGGGGGTGGGCGGGCTAGGCGGGCAGGGCGCGGGCTGGGCGGTGCCGGGACCTCCCCACAGCTCTGGCTCGTCCCACCGCGTCGGGAGGCTCGGGGTCCCCTCACCAGGGGCACCTTCCGACTCAGAGACACGCGGAGATGATTAGTGGCCGGTTTCTGCCACGACCTGCCGACCCCGCACAGGAACCACTGTAAAGATAAAACGGCTCGCTGGCTTTCTTTTTTCTCAGTCTCCGGTGCCTGGAACTTTCCCAGCAATCGTGACATTTTGTGTTTGTCATTAATATTCCAGCCGAAAGCATCCTCTCTTCTCCCCTCTTGTCCCTGCCGCGGCCCGTCTGCACTTCAGGTTATCAGCGTCCTCAGAAGGCTGGGGACTCCGACGGGGCCATTTCAGTCCCCCCCCCCCCCCCCCCCCCCGCTTCACCCAGTGTGTGTGCCTGTCACCTCCTCCTGATCACAGCCTGGGGTGGAGGGCTGGGGCAGGATGGCTTTATGCCACAGATACCTCATTCGTCAGTGCTGTCTTCTCAGTCTCTCTCCTCTCGTCCGTTATCATAGACCTAGAACAATTGTCTTTATTCAAGGGTTTCATAATTACTTCTTTGACCAGCGAGCTAAACGCGAGCATCTTCCTGCCTCTGTGCTGTCATTAACATGCCTAACTCAAAACAGCTGCTCCTCCGCCTCCTCCCCTCCCCTGATCTTTGCTCCTTAGGCAGACTTTGCTTATCCAGAAACTGTGGGGGAAAAGTATTTTTGAGTAAATGAGAGTTTTGGAAAGATAAGGATTTGCCTCTTTCAGCATGGACACCTCTTTAATTTAAACCATTTTGATGGAAATCTTTCCAAACTACATTGTTTAATACCTTCTTAGAGAAAATACAACATGATTTAATTTTTTCTTGATGTCTTGGAGGTCATTACAGTGCCCCAAAGTCTTATTACCCTGCTCAATACAATAGGGCCCTGAGTGTTCTTTGGGGATATAAAGGGTCCTAGATTTCTGTGGTTCTGAAGTTATTTTGTCAACTTTTAAATAAACTATCTGACTCCCTGCTTTTTAAAAATCAGGCCATTACCTATCACTCTGGTTATCAATATCCCTATCTTTAAAAATTCTTCTACCCTAATTTTCTAATTTTCAGTGTGTACTGTGAGCATAGAAAACCAATATACACACATGTATACAGGTGTGCATGTGTGTGTGTGCATGTGTGTGTGTGCACATGTGTGTGTGTGCATGTGTGTGTGTGTACATTAGAACTCTGCGTAAAGAATTGTGAGGATGGACCTGAGAGTTTCTGAGTAAACAGAATATATTGAGTTCTCTGTTTTGGTTTTCCAGAGACCATTTTCGTACATTTTTTCACTCGTTTTAGAAATGGAAAGTTGCAAGACAAATGAGTTTAATGTTGATAAAAAGTTCTCCCAGATTTCTAGGAGCCATTTACTTTTCTAGAAAACTCTTCCTCAGTTTCATTCCTCTTCACTCAATGCTAGAGTAAGCAACAGTTACTAAAAGGGGATTCCTTGTATGAGTGGCCCTTCATTTCACTATCCCAACTTTGCATACAAACTATTTCACTAAAATGTTATCATGATATTCTTAAACTATTGTCATTAAAAAAAAAAAAAATCCACAGGTGCAAAAACAAACTGTAATCACAAGAGCTTGATCTCGCTCTCTCTCCCTTATTGTCCTCCTTGGCAAAGTTCTGTGGAAAGCTGAATAAATGAACAGGGCCATTTGACAGAGTGTAACCCATACCAGCCCCATTGTGCAATGCCGTGAACGTAAGAACGGAGGTATATTTTCTTTTATATTGTTGACTTTGACCCTGAAGCTTAGCAGAGAACACTTGTGCAACATTTTCTGGATCAATTTATCATCTGCTCGGAGCAGACACGCATTTTTCTCATCGTTAAAGGGAAACCAAACCCATCTACATAATCCCCCATTCTGTTTTGTTTCTTTCCAGTCCTTCATGTTATAGATTCTGAAATATTAATGAAGGGATGTGCTCTGTTCTCACCCCAGCCCCAGTGGGAGCATGGGCATGGCCAGGGAGTGGGAGGATGAGAAATGTACTCGTTTTGCAAAACAATGTTGCTCAAAGTCAAGTCGTTGGACTCTTTGGAGACTCCCAAGGTGCTTGTCTAAAATCCACATTCCTGGGCCGGACTCTACACCTTACTGAATCAAAATTTCTGGAGGATGGGAGATTTGAAATTTGTGTTTTAAATTGATGCATTGTTCATTAATTGGACTAGATGATATTTAAGTTTTTTGTTTACTTTCCGAATTCTATGCCTCTGGCTCTTATGTGAATACTAGTAATAGTTAAACTTGGTTAAGTACTTACAGAATACTCATAATAGTTAAACTTTGTTATTCTGAGAATAAAACCTTTCATTTGTATAGCAGCATTTTCAACCTTTCAAAGGGTTTTCTTATATGTTAATCCTCTGAGGTGGGCAGGGGAGGTGTAATTGGGGCCCATGAAGTGTAATGATTTGCACAAATGACATTGAATTTAGTAGTCAGGAGGTGGGGCTGGTGTGCAGAGGTCTTCTATCCTCATTTCACTGCACATTTGGTGTTCTAAGATCCAAGACACGAGAGGAAGTGTTATTAAAGTGTCCCTTAAAAATGGACCTGAGCTGAAATCAGTGCTTTCTGAGCCACTCCACATGCTGAGTGTGCTGTGCATTAGCTCCTAAAAGATGAAAGTGCAGATGAAGCCCTGGGCACTGGGGGAGACACGGGGCGATCTTCAAAACAAGGGAAATTTCATTCCTTCTCTGCTCATCCCCTTCAATTTTCTGATCTTTTTCCTCCACTCCCTCTTTCTTGTAAAGACTCAAACTCTGAAATAATTATATGAAATTAAGTCGGTAAAAGCCAGGCTTGTTTCCTTAAGATTGATGTGTTAACATTTTGGGTGGTTTTCTCAGGACTCAGGGAGACTATTATTTCTGAGTTTGGCTGCAGGAATCTTCCTCTTCCTCAGGGAGGGGAGAGTCTCCTCCCCCACACCATGTTTCTTTATTCCACAACACCTCCCCTGACATAGCCTGTGACCAGAAGAAGTTCAGAAAAAGTTTTTAAAAAATACTCAAGACTTTTTTCTCTTACTTCTGGTCATAACTACCCACTGTCCAAATGTCCAAAAAAAAAAAAAGGACACTCAGCTGGCTCTCAACTCTCTCTGTGAGACTGAATGCAAATAGAGAGCTTCCCTTCTCCATGCAGATGGAAAGGTTTGAGTGTCTGGGAATCTGGGGTAGGTGAGGGAAACATTTTCCAGTTCCACCTGACCGTTGTTATCTGTATTATCAAGATAAGCAGGCTGGTTGGTTGTTAGCAAAAAGGAATCTTTTCATGCAAATTATATTGCTCTTTTAAGAAATAATAATAATGTACTGGCCAGCCACCAAATAATAATAAAATAAATACAGATGTCACCTTGACTGTCACTTTCTCACTGTGTGCAGAAAATGAGTGAAAGATTGAAAGATGACTAGGATTCTTTGCAATGGAAAATGGCTTGGGTGCAGAGTGCTGAAGACACACTGAATTTCCCATGTTCCTGTGGCAGCCTGGGAGGAGACGAACAGGGTCAGGTTTAAGAGCTGCTTGCCTGCCTTGACACATCATTCCTAATTATGACGCCTGCCTTTGTAAACCCCTTCCCTTTCGCTTCATGGGGCTTGTAAAAGACGCCACAAACCTCTGTCTTCCTGTGCCTCCCTGCCCTGAGGTAGAAATCCTCCTCTTGCAGGAAGTGCAAAGCGAAGTTCAAAGCTTTCTTGGTTAAAAGAAAGTATGCCTGATCCAGTATAACGTGATTAGGTAACAATTAGACCAAAAAATGCCAGGGCCCCTGCAATCTCTGCTTTTCTGAAAGACACGTACCAATTCCTTGTTCAGTATAAAGATGCGAACCCAAACTGAACACCACGTAGGGTCAAAGTCACTGGCAGCTTTGGGCTCTCTGGGGATGGAGAGTTCTAAAGAGTCTGTGATGGAATGTCCCCACCAAACACAGAGGCTAAGAGATCAAGCTTAAGGGAGAGAGGACAAAGAAAGGAAGCAAGGGTCCACAGACCCCAGGGCAGGCCCTGTCGCTCTGGTGATTTTTGGTATGACTGCTGGGCTTGTTTCCTTGCTATAAAACAAGCCCAGTTCAACCTGTGTTAAAAGAGGGTTAAAATGGGTCATAAATCTTTCTGGGCATTGAAGATCCATGGAAAACCCAGCCTGATGTCTTTTACATCTGTTTTGGGTTCTCAGCCTCAGCTGGCCCGGCTGCCTGTTCTCCTGCGATAACTCACAAGCCCCATTCAGCCCTCTGAGTGGCAGGTATAGAGTGTCTCCCCTCGGAGCCTTGGGGATGAGGGGTGAGCGTCCGGGCAGCAGGCGAGCCCCTGAGGCTGGCCCGCTGACACTGTAAGTCTATACCCAGGGGCTGGTGGAGGGGAGGCTGTCGGATTGACAGTGTAAATGGGCAGCGCACACAGCCTGCAGAGGGGAGGCTGGCGGCGGGTGGGAGAGCGCGGGCTGAGGTTGGTCACACGGAGATTGAATTTCAGCTGAATTAGATCAGAGCTGTGGGAAACAGCACCTCCTTCACACACACACACACAGCCGGTCTCACAGGAGGATGTGGGAGGCTGCTGGGGAGACAGAGGCAGGCAGCTGTGATGAAGCAGCTCACAGCAGCTCACAGCTAACTTAATTACTGTGCACCTCTCCCCAGTGTGCAGCCAGATCTCGCAGGCTCTGGGGTTTTAGACTGAAAGGCTCCATGGTGTCACGCAAAGATGGTGTGGTCAGCTTTTAAAACACACCCTGGTTTGAGAAGTCTGTGTGTGTCTTGAAAGGAGGAAAAGCATGATTACGAAAGTATAGGAAAGGCATGGAACGGTTAGATACACAGCTGCAGAAGGCAAACTCCAGAAGGGATTTTGGTGGCTTCCACTGGTACCTTTAGGGTTTGATGTTTTATAGTATTTCATTAACATGCAATGTGAGCTCTCAATACCATAACTGTGTTCTCTGTTGCTGCTGTGAACTGTTCCTTTAATCCCCTTTCTCTACTTAATAACCTGATGCCATTTCAGTGACCCAGAATACCAGCTTTTCTTGGGGAGGCATCGGAGGAGTAGAAAATTGGGGGAAAGTTTCAGAATTAAAATGGGAACACTTGCAGTCCTATTTAAAAGGGCAAGAAGTCAGCTGCTTTGAAATCCACCCCCTCGGCAGGGGTGGGGAAAGCCTTTCCAGGAGACAGTGGGAACACATTTGTTCCCTAAGCTGGCACCAGAGTGGCTTTCTCCAGGGCAGCCAGGGCCTGGCATTCTGTACACACTGTTTGAATCGGGAAGCCTTCAAATGCTCCTTTTTTCTCTTCCTGTCACTCAGCAAGAGGCTGGCGGCAAAAATTCCTGCAGCAGCTTCCCCTGAACCAGGCAGAAAACCACCCCTGAGGCTGCGCAATGCTCTCTAATCTTCTGGTTTGCACATCAGTTTTGAGCCTGCTGCTGCTGATGGGAAAATGACCTCAAACAACTGCCCACTAAAGAGCCTGTTTATTGTGATGCAGTGTGCTTTCTGCATAATGCTCCTCTTCTTGGACTAAGAAGTTTCTGGAGTTTTGCACAATGTCTGGGCCTGAGGAAATCTGCCAGGATGTCCCCAGAGGGATGAGTTATCACCCCCCTGTAAAAGGGAGCGACACCCAGACCAGAGACAGAGTCTGCTGTGCGGGATCTGACTCACTGTTTGAATTCTTAGGAACGATCACTTTGTTGGATTTCTCATGACTAATGAAGAGACAATTGGAATCTTAACAAGAACTCAGGTGCTGTTTTGGGTTCCCTAAGATTAGGCGGATACCCAAAAAGGGTGCATGGAAAAGGGTGCATGACTCAGTCTGTGAGTCATATGAGATTGCATTAAAATTTTATATGTGAAAATGTTATATATTTTCTGTAGCCCCAGGAAGAGAGCCCTTAATTCGTCAACGGATCTTTAAGAGTACAAGACTACCCCAGATTTAAAAAAATACTGCTCTATATTAAAGATTTTCCAAGGGTAATTTTAGGGGGGACATTGGCTTCCCTCAGGCCCAGGCTCTGCAAAGTAAAATGCACTGTCTACTGTACACTGGGCTACAATGGGGCCTGGCTGTTTGCCTCATGGAACTCAATGAAAACAATAACCGGGGGAAGACAAACAAAAGCAGGCAGGGTATGCCCACAGAGTTGCTGTTCACAGGGGTACGTGGAGGGTGGAGTATGCTCTTCTTTGGATGGATCTGTTCAGTTCCCGAGGCAGTGCTCTGGGAGGACATGTTAACTGAGAAAGAAGCATAAATGAGAACCTTAAAGAGCTTACCTTGTTCAGACTTGATAAACCTCTCGGATAAGAAAGTTAGATAAATATAGAACAAGATTTGGATCCATCCCATGGGAAGAGTGTGCACTGGCCTGCAGTGGCACAAACCGCTTCTGCTAGGGTGGAGAAGGTCCTTGGGGGGGAGGTGCTTGTCATAATACACCTTGAAAAATAACAAAGTGCCAGAATCCCACAGTTCTCTTTTCTGGAGTTGATATTTGGTTGCAAATTACAGGCATGTTTGCCTTTAAAAAAATCCAATTTTGATTAGTAAGCTGATTTCCCAAAGTAGATAAATTGGGGATGAGGATTATTTACATTAAATAGTAGCTACCATTGATGCAGGATTCACATGAACAGAGTTTTACATACTTCATCTCAAGTAATCTTTTTTTTTCCTTGGCAGCTGGCCAGCATGGGGATCTGAACCCTTGACCTTGGTGTTGTAGCTCTGTGCTCTAACCAACTGAGCTAACCAGCCAGGCACTCAAGTAATCTCATGATAACCTGGTAAGACAGGTACTATTCCTCCCATTTTTCAGATGAGGAAGTTAAGGCTTAGAGAGCTTAAGCTCTTTCCTTGAGATTACTTCTCTAGCAAGTGGGAGAGAGAAATTGTGTAGAAAGCCAGAGACCATGCTCTTCTTATACTCTCTACTAGACAGTTTCTCAGTGCAGTAGGATTTGATGCTTTGTGAGAAAGGTCAAGACCCTAAATGCATCTTAAGCACAATTTGATTTTCAAAGTTAGGAATAAAAGAAATGGATATTTACTGAGGTCTACTCTATCCAGAATCTTATTTTGTCAACAATTAAATTTTACACAAAAATTCAATTTTTATGGAATATTTTCAAAACACATTTCTCAGTTAAAGTTAGGTATACACATGCAAATCATCCCCCACAACTAGTCTCACAAACTAGTCAAAACTTTCCTAGAGCAGAGAACAGATTTTGCTATTTTGTCCCCTTGCATAGTAAAATATCTGCCCTAGGTTAATAAATAATTACTAAATAAATGAGTGAGTAAGGGAATGAACCTATTTTAAGGACAGCAATCAGAAAATCTTGTTCCTTAAAATGGAAGCAGATCTCCCTGGGCACCAGACATCAGGATATGGGCGTATCTCAATATACACCAGAAGTGTTCATATGCAGAAGACTAAGAAAGGTGAGAGAAAAAACTAAGAAGGTATAGAGATCTCATTTTTGAAACTTGAAAAACTATACTTTGTTTTTCTGTTTAATTGTTTCTATTCAGATTGGGGAAATGAAAAGCTCTTGCTAGTTGAAACTTCTCTGCCCATGAACATAATACCTATCCTTCTCAGAGACCTGAATGGAGTACTACTGTGATTTTATTTTTTTTTTCATTATAGCATTTCGATCTATATGATACACAAACATAATATCTCCCATTCCCCTCTGTGTGTGTATATATGGTAAATTTTGATGTGCCTGGGGCCTTTAGTATTGGGAAGTTAACATTTCAATTTTTTTGGTTGGTAATGCAAATAGTTAATCAAAATGCAACGCTTGTGGTGATGCAGAGATTGAAATAATGAACCAGTTTTGACAACAGCAATCATGGGCTTGAATTGCAGCTTAAGAAAGGTCATTTCTGTCGAGAAGTATCCTGAAGCAAATGCTACCAAGGGGAACTGTGGGCTTCCCAAACTTGAAAATACTCTTAAAACTATGGATAACTATCCCTCTTAAGGAATGCAGCTAGTCATGTGCTTAGACAGAGGGTTGGTGCAGATGCTATCTCAAGACTGCTTACCGGTCTCTGGTGTGGTCAGAGTTCATGGATGGTAAAGTCATAGTATAAAAAATTAGCTGCTTCCTGTTTTCAGCTAAGTTTCTGTCTGCTTTATGTCTTCAGGCCAACAGCAGAGCATTGTAGAAGTGGGAGGAGGTGGTAACCATCAGGCTCAGGGCTTTTCACTGCCTGCTCCATGTTGCAATTAAGTATCTCAATTAGATTGTTCCAGGGATCCTCCCTCCCTCGCTTCCTCCCTTACTTCTTTCATTTACTCATTTATTTGTTCATTCATTCAATAGACCTTGATGGAGCCTCTCCTAGGGCCTCATAGCAGCCCCCATCTTGTGGGATGGAACACACAAATAAGTGTGTAGGGTCCAGTGTGCATTTGAGGATTAGAGCTACCTACGCACAGCTGTTAGCAGAGCAAAGCCGAGGGGCACCCAACCGTGGGCAGACAGGTGAAAGGAGATTCCCTTAGAGGAAGTGAGCTTGAGCTGAGCCTTAAAGAATGCAAGAAAAGTTTGTTGGGAAGAAAAGAAATGGTAAGGCTCTCTAGGCTGATGGAACGCCATGGGTAAAAGCATGGTGGGGGCGGGGGGGGAGGCGGGGAGGGAAGGCAAGGGAAATTGTGGCAGGAGTCCTTCCTGGACCCCAGGCTGTGTGTGGAGCCATGATGGGACACGAGGTCAGATATGAATAACAGTTGCTAACATTTATTGAGCACCTGCTGTTTTCCAGGCACACTTTTAATGGCTTTATATGTTTTGCCTTAGTTAATTGTTACCACAGCCCTATGAGGTGGGTATTAATATAACCCCTATTTTGCAGATTCACAGGGAGATCAAGTATCTTGCCTAAGAGCACACAGCCAGAGAATACAGTTGGACTCAGCTCAGACAGTTTGACTCCAGAGTCTGTGCTCTTAATGGCTATGCCAGACTGCTCTGATGGCCTCAGGTTTGCCTTGCCAATCGACAAGGTAGACTCTTTTCTACCTATTGGTCCAGGTTAGAGTAGAAGTTACCATGAGTGTTGCTATGGGTTAAATGTGTCCCCTAAAAGTTCATGTATTGGAAACTTGATCCCCATTATAACTGTGTAAAGAGGTGGTGGGAAATTCAGTTACGGTATTTGAAAGGTGGGACCTATAAGAGGTGATTGGATTGTGAGGACTGTGCCCTCCTGAATGGATTAATCCTTTCATGCAGTAATGAGTTATCATGGGCATGGTTCCGATGGCTTTATAAGAACAGTGAGTGAGAAGGCTAGCTTGCTTGCTCCTGCCATTCTCGCCATGTGACATCCTGTGTCACATACAGAGTAACTACTAAGAAGGCCCTCACCAGATGTGCTCCCTGGACTGTGGACTTCCCAGCCTCTGAAATTGTAAGCAATAAATCTCATTTCTTTATACATTATCCCGTTTCAGGTACTCTGTTATAAGCGACAGAAAACAGACCAATAAAAGTGTGGAGACGGTGTTCTCATGCCACTCTCTCCTTCCTTAGACCAAAGGGAGTGAAGTGCACACCTGTTTTAATGCCAGTGTGGTGGGTAGGGACCATGTTGTTTTTATTCAGCATTTTATGTATATTCAGTACGAAGCACAGCACCTGGTACACAGTAAGACTCACTAAATATTTATGGAATAAACAATAAATGAATTTATTTTTATTATTAATTATAAGAATGTGAATTCAGACTTCTCCTGTATTAACACTTATTTTCTTTTCTGAGATGTAAATTAACAAAAGCAATGCATTACACTAAAACCTTGTAACATGTGTTTAGAAATATCTGAAATAGTCGACCCCAAGCCAAAATTTACAGAAAATTCTTTCAAATTTACTAACCAGTGGATTGTGAGGTGTGTGTGTATGCGTGCACACATGGTCCACTTACATCATATAATTTGCTTTATCTAATACGTGCATACTCCAGTTCACAGATGGCTCAAGCTTCCTACTCTTCCAGTTAAAATAAATCAAAAGGAGGGTCCTGAGTGTCCATAATTTTTATAAAATCTATGCTGTTTCTTCTGCAGGTGACCAAAAGTTGACTGCTTTAGACTTTGAAGCTCCCAAGAATTGGGTAGGTAATAGAATTAGCTCACACTGAGGTCCAGGGATAGAATTTTCCCAGTTACATTAATGCATTCATTGATTGCTTCGTATATATTTCAGTGTCATAAACAAAAAGTTGTTCTCTCCTTTGCAAGAAGAAAAGAGCACATTGGAGATAGAGAAGTGTGTTTTCTGTTTGGTCAGCAAGGCAGGAAAGGCCTTGTGTAGTGTGTCCATCAACACTGATAAGCAGTGACATGGGGAGGCGAGGAAGATCTCCAGCTGTTCCACCTACGCTGGATCCCAGAGCACGTGATCCCTTTCAGGAAGCGAAGGGAGCCCAGACAGAGACAGACGAGTACCATGGACACAATAATCTTCTCAAATAGAGTTTCATGAACTATTTGGGTATCCATATACTTTGAACTTCAAGAGACCTTTGTTTTCTGAGTTCCAAAAGAGTTGAAATTTTAAGGAAACCAGTCAAAACTAGAACAAGATGCACAGTAATTCTTTTCTATGAAATAAACTTTTTTTTGGTTTCTTACATATATTTGCAGTGTCAGTAATATTTGATGCATCTTATTCAGTTATGAAGTGTATTGATTATAACAAGCTTTATGTGCTTTACAGTTTACAAATGTCCAAATGTCCATTACAAAGTTTATATTTGCTCATTTGGTTCTCATTAGCGCTTTCTGAAATGAGAGTTATTATCTTACTTTTACAGATGAGAAAACTGAAGTTCAGGGTAGAGACCAGGCTAAGGGATTTGCCTAGGGACACACTGTAAAAAATAAAGGAGCAAGAACTTGAACGCAGTTCTGATCCTAAAACCCATCCTCCTCCTGTTCAATCAATGGATAAATCAAGTGGAAACATTATTGAGTGTCCACCACAGCAAGGTAATTTTACACACACTTTATCATTTATATACCGCAAGGTAGGAAACTATTATCAGAGGTAAAGAAATTAATATTTAAAGAGGACTAATTTCTTATTAGATGCTTACTAATAAGGGCTGAGCCCTTTTATTGAGAAATAACAGATAACTCTAGGAAGAGAGGTATTCTCGAACTATCAGGTTACTGAAATTTCTTGAGTGCTAACCGGGGCAGAATATCTCACAAAAGGAAGCTTATTTGTAAAAGAAGAGTTTAAAAAAGAAGGCTTTTTTTGGCTATTCTGAGGAATATTTTCTTTTCCTTTTCAGAAAATTCAGAGCAGGAACTGTATCTTTGCCTGGCCAACCGCAAACAGACTTTAGAACAATGTAAACCACCCTTGGCAGGATATTGATCCTGAGGTAGCAAATGTTGTTTAAGCAGAATGGTGGCTTTTTTTAACTGGAAGAATTCCAGATCTTTCCTTAGGCTTGTCTCTCCAGGGAAATGAACTCTGTCCTCAAAAATCTATAGAAAACCTGAGTAAGAATGAAGATTTATGATGGGAGACGCTGGGCGGAAGACGACTATCTGGTAGACTATCTAGAAGCTCATCTTTGTGTTATTAGAGAAACACTCCTCTTGACAGGATATACTCTGCTTATCACATAATCTTCTCAAGTTTCACTCCCATTCTGCATACAAATGCCCCAAACATAAAGAGATGCATTTCATTAAAAAAGCCTTTTAAGAGGCAGTTTATCCCAACTGTTGCAGTCTATCTTAAACACCTACCTTTTCACCCTAGTGTGGAGTTTACATGTCGATAAGGGATGTAAAAAAAAAAAAAGGAACTTTAGAGATCTCAGCAAAGGAAAAACACTGTGGCTGCCTCTGGGGATTGGAGTAAGAGAAAAGAGCCCAGGAAGCTTTTGAGTTCCAGAGCACCCCTCCTCCTCAGAGAGGAGACCTGGGATCATGCTTGTCTGCCTGGGGCTTTGGGCTGACCTCAAACACCAGGGACTGTAAACAGTTTTTTAGTCACATAAACAGATTCTCTGCCTGCTGCTTTTGCCTTATCTTATCAAGAGCCAGTGGTAAGATAGAAGTGAAAGATGCAGACAGGAAGAGGGGAACCAGACCTGGAAGGTTTGGGTTCATCCACAGACTCTTTCCTGGTGTGGCCTGACTCCATCAGTGATGAAGTCTCAATACCTGATTTCAGCATATGCATGTGTAGACCGGGTATGCACTCCCAGTTGGCCAAGTGGGATTTACTGACAAATGACCTGTGAGCTTTTCTCTCACTTTTGGGTGTGTGAACTAAGAGAGCCAGAGGCTCTTGGGGGCTGCTGAGATAAATCTGGAAGACCTTCATGGGGTGGGGGGGAGGTTGGAATGAAGTGTTAAGTGGGGAAAACAGGAGGGTGGTCCCAGAGGCCTGCCAGGGTCCTGGTGCAGCCTGTTTAAGCTGAGGGGGGATGGGGAGGCACCTCTTTTGTTAGGAAATCAACCTGTGACTGTGATTCCAGCCTGCTTGCTCCTGTGGGATGGGCTGCTGTGTTTGAAGTCGGCACTGGTGTATTTCAGGAAACCGGCTGCAGCAGGTTCCCATTAGCTCAGGCAGTGGCACCAGTGGGTTCACACCATGACATGGTAACAATTAAGCCTTCAGCTACTGGTCCTTACCCTGGGGTGACGCTCTTTTCTTCCTTACCGAGGTGACTTAAAGTCACCCTGGTTTCCTTATGGCTCGATTTCCTGCAGATTACCATTACTTCATATCTCCTCTTCTGAGACCACTCATTAGACCACACAAATTGCCACAATTGTCTCCAGCACGCAGACACTGATTCAGACCCCCAATGTGCCTGAAATGTGAGAGTTACTTCCTGTGTAAATAGTCAGATTACCAAAAATCAGAGTTGTAAATATTGGGGAAAATAAACCAGTTATACATCCATACCCTGAGGCATGCTAAAGTATTTTCTTCCTTTTTTAAAAAAAAGTGGTTTAGAACAATTATCTGCATTTTCAGTGATGACAGAGATGATATATGCAAATGACTAATGTGAAGCAGAAAAATAAAAAAGATACTAAACTGCTATGGTTTTTTCAAGGAAGAAAAATAACTTCTATATAGAGAAAAAGCCAGATCAGAGAGGGTGCTATTTGAGCTTAACCTTGAAAAATTGGTAGAATTGGGATACATGGAAGTTGGTGGAAAGAAGAAAAGGGCATATTAGGAGAGGGAACAAAAGCAACAAAAACGTGGACATTTTCTTAGGTGCTGACAGATGTTACGGGAAGTAAAATGGTGTATAAGGCATACTTCTTGCCTTCAAGAGGCTTTCACTTCAGTAGAAGCGATGAAACACAGGTAAGAAATAACTTAGAGGGTGTGGAATGATTAAATCACTGTAGATGTAGGTAACAATTGTGGTATGTAAATGTTAAATACTGTTTCAAATAAGGAGTTGTCAAAGTTCAATGAAATAGCTGGACCAGACTGCAGGAGGGGCTTACTTAGATACTTAGGGCTGAAGGAGGGGCACTCGTAGGAAGGGAAAAACTCACCACGTGAGAATCAGGCAGGCTTTGTGCTGCAGAACAGCAGTTCTTAAACTTTAGCATCATCAGAATCATCTGTAGGACTTGTTAAAATATATACATCTGAGCTCCACTTCAGAGTTTCTGATTTAGTAGGTCTAGTGTGAGGAGCGAGGATCTGCATTTCTGGCAAGTTCCCTGGCGATGCTGGTGCTCTTGGTCTGGGCACTCACCCTTTGCGAGGTGCTGCTGTGGACAGATCAGCATGCCCGGAGCACAAGCACTTACTTGGGGGAAATACTGGGAAGTCAGACTGTATAGGGGAGTTGTAAAGCCACACTACTACGCCAGATGTCGAGTAAGGCAAATCATAACTAAAGCCAAAATGTTTCATTATTTTAGTTATACTAAGTTTCCATTTGTATTGTCAGGGCTAGGGCTCAGACCCTTCAAACCCATTGTACAGACTGGGTCACCAGACCCCTCACATGGAGGTCCCCACTAGGTAAGTGGAAAAGATCCTGTGAGCCATCGGTAGATAATGCGAGCGCAGTCCTCAGCCACAGCAGCAGCAGCTCTCAGGTCCAGCAGCTTAGAGGCCTGGTGGCAGTGGCCTCTCAGAGGGTCGCGGGTGCCTGGCAGCAACAGCCTCCAGCAGCAGTACCGGCCTCCCCTTGGCCGCCCTGGGGGCATCCCGAGGGTGGGAGCCCTGTGGATCAGAGCCACTCGTCCTTTATACTTAGGTTCATAACCCAGGACACCTGGGTGCACATGCACGATTACATTCAATAACCAAGGAACACCTGGGTGCACGTGCATATTTACATCAAGTGCTCGGCAGGATTCTGAACATCTGAGGGGCCCTGACCATTTTCCTGTATTTTCCCAACAGAAGGCCACCAGAGAAGTATTAATCAGTTCACTGTTAACTCTGTTCATTTTTCTTAGTGTTGACTCTCCATCTGAACAGAACCATAAGCACTGTTTTTTCTATTCCCAAATGGCTTCTTGGTTTAGAATGAATTATTAGAAGAAAATAATGCTTTTATATCATAGTAGAAGAAACTACGATGGTTAAAGCTGGATAACATTTCAAAGGACAGGTTTCGTCAATTCCGTCATTCCCTTCTGCAACAGGCATCTTTCTTGAATAGCTTTGCCTCTGCTGGGAAGTGTGGTTTGTTAAAGGATTGGTGTCAAGCTTTACACACTGGACAGCCACTGTCACAGCTAATTCCCTTTAGAACCCAAGTATTGAAAACACTGACCAAAGGTACATTGCAAAATGATGTACTTTTTGATTGCTTTTCTAAGAGATTCACATCATTTATTGTCTGAAATGCTGTATAAACAGGAGTTATGCTCCTTTTTCCATGATCTTTTTGCTTTTGCATAATTAAATAAAAACTTCCCACTGTTGTTTCCCCTTACTTTTACAGAAAAAGAAAATGTAACCTAGATTAATGAGGAAAAAAGAGTTCCACTTTTGAAAATGTTTTTTAAATGTCTTTATTCTGTCTGAAATAAAACAATTTCATAATCTTTTTCTACTACATGGGGTAATTTTTGAGTTTCTCCCAGGACTCGCTAGGTTGATTGAGGTGGGAATATTTTTCTGTGTACTTTACTTAGTAGACAGCCTCTGATATATATGTTTAAAGATCAAGTTATATAGTATGCTATACTCTGTAGACAGAAATGTAAAGTGCACTTTACAAATTTTCCTTTAGTCTTTTGATTATTGAAGATGAGAGTTGTGTAGTATGCAAATGATGGTAATTAGAGAACACCACAATACACACAGTTAATAGCATGATTCATATTTATGAAGTACTAATTTTATATGAATACCAAAAATATATACTAATTATACTCTTCAAATTTTGAATTGAGCAAATAAACAAAATAACTAAGAAGAGAATTTATTTTATAACAATGAACCAAATTTAATATTTATTATCTTTTCTCATGATTTAATACAAGGAAACTAATGTATATAACTTTTAAGGTATTTTTTTATGTAGAAAGAATGACATACTTTCATGTAATTAGTGGCTAAAGTTGCTTTTTTCTAAAAGTTTAGAAAAGGAATTTTGTAGCACAGATAAGAGAGATAGGAAAATGTATTGAGAGCTGAACAGGACATTTGAGTCACTGGGTCGTTTTTGGATGCCTGCCTGGGAACCCAACAGTGACTTAATGACAGGGTAAGACCAGAATCCTGGATTCGTCAGAATTCCTGACTCCTTGACTGGGGCTTTTGCCATACTATGCTGAGGATCAATGTCTTTTTAAAAGAGAAACATTTTTTGTATATTTACCTTAGATTTCTTACCTACTGACATTTATTACCCTTCTCCCCCACTTTAAGCAACTCAGTAAACAGTACCTTGAGTGAAAATAAATTGAATACAAGAAAGAAAATTTGATTTCCCCTCTAACCCAATGTTAAAGATGATTTTTAAAGTTTTTTTCCCCCCTTGGCCAGGTGTATTTTTCTGTGAAGAAAATTTATTAACTTGAGATCATATTTCCATTCTTTTTTTTTCTTTCCTTTTCCTTTGGCGATACCAAGATCCAAACCCTTGACCTTGATGTTATCAGCACCACGTGCTAATAAAGTGAGCTAGCCCTCCATTTTTGACATGGGATGCATATTTTCATTTGTACATTACTTTGAGTGCAGTTGTACGTTATTTTTGTGGATCGCACGTAATACATTATCAGTGTAGCATGTCAGGTGTCACCTTAAGGAAAAGAGATTAGATTTTAAATGAATATATCAGTTAATTCATTTAAATGATTGTTCTCCCTTTTTGTAATCACCCTGGGAAAACATACTTCTATTTTACACTTTATTGCTCAGAACTATTTTAGAACTTCTCCAGTATTTGTCCTCAAGCTCGCTGTTGGCTTTACAAGAGATTTGGCCTCACTGTTACTTTGTTTTTGACGAGCAGCAGCTTACTCAGTACAGTCAACTACCTCATTTATCAAACAATGCGTAAAGACCGGGATTCAAATCCACCAAAATCCAACCCTTATAGAAAGATATGGTAGCACTGAGGAGATGTGAAGGAAACTGCCAAGAGAAGATAAAGAATATGTGAAAATCAGCATTCCTGGAATAAGTGAGGACTCCCGAGAAGACTGTGTGGACCACGTTAAGTTCTGATGTCGGTGAAAGAAGGTTCCTGGAAGTGGCTGACCACCCTGCCACCCTTTTCTTGTCCCCAATATCTCCCTGATTCTCCACAGCGTCTGTCTCCAAACTTCACAGTCCCTCTGTCGTCTCCCACCCCCACCCCCCGCCTGCACTTCGCAGAAAGATTTTTCTTTAAAGAAAGAAAACTAAGCCAGAGCCAGAAACCGTCAGTCCTGCAGCAGCACCGCATCCCCACCTCTTCTTTCCTTGAGTTCTTCACTTTCACGTCCAAGCCCAGTCCCCGGTTTCCCTCCGAGGCTGTCCTCGCCCCCTGCACATGCGCGCATCTTAGGCTTCTGCTCTCCTCCAGGAACTTTCTTTCTTTCTTTTTTTTCTTTAAAATTTCTATTGAGTCATAATTGATTATATGTATTTGGGAGGGTTCAACGTTGACATATGTTGATTACATCAATATTACTTGCATATATATTGTTACAAATGTACTTATTCTTTATGCCCCTTGTCCAATCTCTCCAAGAACTTTCTTTGCCATCTCCTTTCCTGTCGCCGATATTTCCCTCCTTCCTTTTACCCACATACAGTTTCTTTTCATCCCTCTCCACAAAGGTGAAAACAGCTTCCTTGACCTTTATTCCCTTCTCGAGCTACTGCTGTAGCTCCCTTTTCCCCATCCCGCCTAGTGTCTTCAAAGAGGAATCTGCACTCTCTCCGATGCACCATGCGTGGCACACAGCCTCAATGTGCACCCACCCCAGTGCTTGGCCAGACTTGGTCTCACACGACCAATGCAGGAGAACTTCCCGGGTATGCATCTGGCTTTGTCGCTTACTAGATGCTTCTCCTCTCTGTGCCTCAGCCTGCTCATCTGTAAACTGGGAATAATAATACTTTTACTCCTTAATAAACATTATGATGAAATAATAACAGAATGATAATTTGATTACAGAGCCTGGCGAGGATAATACATAAGGGGGGCGGGGACCAGAGAGAGTGACTAGTGATAGAAGAAAGATGGTTTGTGCTGGGCCCTTGCCCTGGGATGCCCTGGTCCCCCATCTGACAGCCAGTGTCTCTGTGAGTCATTCTCCTCCCAATTCACAGTCTATTTCTTGCTTAGATTCTCCTGGACTGGCCACCCCACCTATGGAAATAGTTTCTTTAATCCTTAGTGACCCTGGAACTTAACCTTAGTGCTTCTCACATGGTTCTGGCCTTGCCCTACCTTGCTTGAAAGTTAGTTATGAGCATGTCCCATCTCCTCTACAGCACTGTGAAGTCTTGCAGGCAGGGGGTGTGTATTTATTGTATTGCATTTGCCAAGGCTGCCATAATGAAGTACCACAGACTGGGTGGCTTAAACAACTGAAATTTATTTCTCACAGTTCTGGAGACTGGAAGTCCAAGATCAAGGTAATGGCAGGGTTGATTTCATCTGAGGTCTCTCTCCTCAATTTGTAGATGGCCATCTTTTCCCTGTGTTTTCACAATTGTTGTCCCTCTGTATGTGTCTGTGTCCTAATCTCTTTTCCTTATAAGGACGCTAGTCATGTTGGATTAGGGTCCACCCTAATGACCTCAATTTAGCTTTACTTCTTTAAAGGCCCTGTCTCCAAGTACAGTCCCATTCTGAAATACTGCGGGCTAGGACATCAGGAGATGAATTTTGAAACACCACAGTTTAGCCCATAACACTTATCTTTGATACCCCACAGGCTCTAACATGGTGCCAGTCACATTTGTGTCACTAATGAATTAAACAATGTGGGAAGAAACCAGGGAAGGGGAAACAAGGCAGGAAGCAGAGAGAAAAACAGTCCTTAAAGTCTGTTTCCGATGTGATCTTGGGGATAAAGATAGTGGAGAAAGCAAGGGAAGTTAGTCATCCCATCTAATGTTTTCTTTTCAATAACATGTCCTCACACAACAGGATTACTTCATTAGCATTGGGTTTCATTCTTCTTGCAAAACGATACCCCTGGGAAGGATGACATAATAGAAAGGCAAAATGGAGTGAGGCAGACTTTGCTTTTGTTGCTCAGTGCTGTGAAGCCTTCAGGGCCTGGCACATAGTAAACACGTGTTAGCTATTGTTGGTTTTATTATGATTATCATGATCATTATGGGCTCTATGCTTTGTGAAGGCAGGGGCACTTCATATCTCGTTCGTTGCTGTACACCTGGCCTTACATGGAACTTGGCAGAAAGTAGAAGCTCAACCTAGTTGTTAAATAAACGAAGATACTTACTCTCTGAGACTCTCTTTTCTCATCTCTGAAAAGAACTAAGCTTTATTGAGCACTTACAGTGTGTGAGAACTTGTGCTACGTGTTTTATATGGATTATTTCATTTTAATCCTCACCCTAATCATTAGAGGTAAGAATTATTTTTATCCCCATTTTTCAGATGAGAAAACTGGGACACAGAGAGTAAAGTGACGGGTCGAGGTCACACAGCTAACAAGCCACAGAGCTCAGATGCTGTTGTACTCAAACCCGAGGTACCAACCTGCATTGCCTTCACAGGCTTGTTGAGAGAACTAAATGGGAGTTTGTAAGGTGCCTAATATGTAGTAGGAGCTCAGTGAGCATCAAGCCCTTGCCCTTACTCTGTGATCTACCTTCTAACTAAAAACTTCCCAGATTCTCCATTAACCCAAACACCCTGCAACCACTGCCCCACTTTTCTGCTTCTCTTCACAGCAAAACTGCTCTGTACTTGAAGATGTCTGCACTTCACTTCCTCATCTCCCATTTCATCTTGATCCCTCCAGAAGGAGGCTTCTGCTCCTCCTCTCTTCTGCAACTGCTCTTACAGATAACCAACGCACCCAACAAGCTCAACCCAACCACTCTTCTCTGTCCCCTTTTCTCCAACTCTCAGCATCACTCAATGAATCTAGTGACTTTCTCCTTCTTAAAACACTTTCTTCCCAAAGCTTCTTGGTTTGTTTCACTTCCCTGGATACTCTGTCTTTGTCCTTGTTGCTGGTCCCCTCACCTCTACTCTCAGTCTAAATGCGGAAGTATCTAAGGCCCAAACTTCTCTGTGTATATTATCTGGCCAGGAAATCACATCCAGACACATGACTTAAATGCTGTCTCTATGTGGATAGTTCCGAATGTCTGTCTCCAGCCCTGACTTCTCCCTGGAGCTTCCGATTCTTGTATCTGGCTTCCCGTACAACATTGCCACTTGCAATTCTAATGGGCATCTCAAACGTAGCATAAAATACAATTCTTGGTTCTGCATTTCCTTCTTTTTCTCTACCCAGACCTCCCACATTCATCCCCCTCAAGAAGTGGCTCCATTTTTCCACACAGTTGTTCAGGACAAAAAATCTAGGACTCATCCTTAATGCCTCCTTTTCCTTTATCCTACATTCGATCCCTCAACAAGTCCATCTTGAAGGATTTACCTCCAAAACTTACTCAAATCCATTTATCTCAAATCTCCCCCTTGGAATTAGAATAAATCCAGAGTTTTTGACATGGCTTACAGGGCGTCCCAGGGCCTAGCCCCCACTTGCCTCTAGGACCTCCAAAATGGTCTAACACCCCCTCCTTCATGGTGCTTCCACTTCACCAGACTCTGCTCTGTTCCTTGAACACGGCAGACTTATTTCTGTCTCAGGGCCTTGCACTTGCTATCCTCTCTGCCTGGAATTCCTTTCCCTACATCTTCACATGGCTGGCTCCTTCGTGTCGTTCAGGTCTCAACTAAAATGTCATCTCCTTGGAGGAGACTTCATCAAACACTGTTAAAGTAGCTTCCCACCCACAACTCTGTTAGGAAAGTGTTTGGCTGTAAATCAGAATATACCTAGCACAGGCCTAATCTGATAGAGCTTTATTTGTCTCACATATTAAGACATCCAGGGTAGGTAGGTCAAGGCTATGCAAGGCTCAGTGATGCCGTCAGGGACTCAGGCTCTTGCTCGCTTCCTACTCTGCCTTCCTTAACATCCTGAGTTTCTTCTCTGTGATGATCACTTCGTGATTGCGAGACAGCTGCTCTGCCTCTGGGCATCATACCTGTGTTCCAGACCAGGAGAAGGGAAAGCTGAAAGGATCAAAGTCTTCTCTTGTGTGGCTCTGCTTTTTATTGGGCAGGGAAGCCCTCCTCGGGGCATTCTGTCTGGAGTCATGGACTTGTGTCATACTGCTACTCCTGCAGGGTGGGAGGTTGGAGAACAAGCATTTTATCTTCCTGGCATGTACACTAGAGAATGCCAGGGACAAGGAGTATGACTGATATGGAGAAGATAATCCCAGCCACCTTTTATGTAATAGTGCTTTGTTTACTTCTTCTGTAGAATTTATGATTATGTGAAATTATCTTGTTATTTAACTGTTTTCTTATTTATGGTATGCTCATATTTATGGTAAGCCACACGAGAATAGTAACCTTGTTTCTTCTGTTTGTGGCTGTGCCCAGGCACATAGTGAGCATTCCATAACTATTTGTTGATTATTAAATACACAAACAAAAAGTAAAATTTACCTCCATATTGCAAGTGGATTACTGTAATACATGATACACCCACAAAGCACTAGATATCAAAGTTTAATCATGAGCATCCTATGCAAATTGATTGGCATGCCATGAGGACACTGTTGGTGAGCTGTCCTTTTGATCTGAGGACTAATAGTGGTCCTGTTCACTACAGTTGTATTGATAGGAGTGATGGTATCTTCTGTGAGCTCCACACTCTCTCTTCAAGTTGCCTTTGTGACAGCTCAACTAGCACATGTCCATGAGTTAGAGAGAAGCTAAGTGTCCTCCCATAGGATTCAACCGCTGACCATGTCTGAATTCATGGTCTAATTCACCAAACTCCCTGGCCACATACAAGTTCTAGAATATTGCGTAAAATACAAATGGCATATGCATAGGCTTGTTCGGGCACATGCCAAGTTTCTATGTCAACCCAAGGCTCCATTTTTAAAAAGGGATTTAGTGGTGGTTCTTAAGCTCAAGGTTGAGCATGGTCACTGCTGGAATCTAGACATGCTTGGTAATGGCTGGTGGGCTAATAGAGTGGTTTCTTTTGTAGAGGGCACTGAATAGCCTCATGGCAAACTGTATTAGTCCATTTCTGTTGCTTATAACAAAATACTTGGAACTAGGTGATTTATAAGAAAATGAAATTTATTGCTTACAGTTTCAGAGTCTGGGAAGTCCAAAGTCCAGGGAACACATCTGGTGAAAGCCTTAGTGGTGACAGTACTGCAGGGGTCACACATGGCAGAAAATGGAAGAGCAGAGAGAGATGAACCTCTCATGTGCTCTTCTCTTAAAGACCTCAGAACCACGCCCCTTACCACCATTTTTATCCATTCACTAAGGCATGGTCCTACAATCTAATCACCTCTTCAAGGTCTCACCTTTCAATTACCATAATAGGACTTCCCACCCTCCACAGTTACAGTAAGCCTCAATGAGGTTGGGGCAACATCCAGTCTACAGCAGAATCCCTCATTCTAAGGAAGAGCTGGGCTATTAAATTCATCCCCATAGCAATGTCTCAGTGATCAGTGGGGAGAAGAGAGAGTGAATACCATCCCTCATCCTCAGACGATCTCTTCATAAACTCGTTCTGGCTCCAGGGGAAATAAGGCACTGTCAGTAAATATGGGAAGAAGTGTTTTCAGTACAAATCCTCTGAATACAAGGCACAGAGATGTACTGCTTTGGTGCCTGTATAACAAGAGGTAACACGAGGGGAGAAGAGGAGCTCTGTCCCCTTCTTCATGGCTCATGGCCCATGGCCATGGCTCTGATGTATGGAGGGCTTCAGAGAACACAGAACCTCTTCAGCTTGTTGAGGTCTCCAGTGTATAGCCATATCTACAGCAACTTGTTCCTGAGCACATTGAAGACATCTCTAGAACACTGAGAGGTGAGCAGAAGAGACCTGGTGGGGATGGAGGTCCTACAACCGTGGGTAGGAGGGAGAGCTTGAGCTGTTCATCTCATTATTTGCAAAAGAAACCCATTTTAAACATTAGCCCCTGACCCAGCCCCAGCCTAACAAGTCCATGGAAAATGTGCTACAGACATTTATTGAGCAAACGTTTATTGCCAGGCACCGTACTAGATCCTGAAGATAGAGCAGGGAACAAAAAGACAAAGTCTTTATCTTCACAGAGCTTACATAGAGGGAGTGTCTTAGTCCATTCAGGCTGCTATGACAAAATACCATAAACTGAGTGGCTTATAAACAACACATGTTTGTATCTCACAGTTCTGAAGGCTTGGGAAGTTCAAGATCAAAATGCTGACAGATATGGTGTCTAGTGAGGACCCCGTTTCCTGTTCATCAATGCTCTTTTTTCTGTAACCTCACATGGCGGAAGGGGTGAGGGTCTTTCTGAGGTCTCTTCTGTAACAACACTGAACTCACGCATGAGGGCTCCGCTCCACTCATGAGGAGGCCTTCTAAAGTCTCTGCCTCCTAATACCATCACTTTGGGGGTTAGGGTTTCAATATAGGAATTTTAAGGAGACACATTCAGACCATAGCAGGGAGAGAGAGAAAATAAACAGACTTTGACAATAGAATTGATGAAAGGGCTAAAAGTTAGATACAAAAAATTGAGACTATTTAATAGAGTCAAAAAAGAAGTTTAGGGAAAGTTACTCTTAGGGGGAAGACACTAACTATTCTCCATCTCCACTTAGAGCTTCAAGACATAACCAAGACCTCTATGAACCAAACAAGATCTTCTGAGCCAACCTTCATTGCATTTGCCACACGTGTGGCCTGGCATTGTGATTTACTAGTGTGTTGTCTCTGTGGCTGGACTGTGAGCTTCTGCACCCCAGGCTCTTCAGAGCCTCGTGCAATGGCCAGCCCATTGCAGGGGCTCAAGAAATATTTGGTGACTGTGCTATAGAATGAATGAATGAAGTGGAGTCACGTTGCAATAAGTGAGGTTTAGGTCAGACATAAATGCTTCTTGTCAAGCACATGAAATGCTAAGACAGCTGTGAAGGGGGAGGTTGTGGTTCACACCATGTCAGGATTCAGCTCAGGGAGGATTAACCCATTGGCTTCAGCAAGGTGGCTGGGAGAGGGTCTGTCTCAGCCACTGCACATCCTGGAGGACTGTGAGGTCAGTCCCGCTCACTGTCCACATAGGGCCTTGCAAATATGCAGTTTTCAGAAGCCTGGAAATGGGAGGGTGTCACGATGCCTGGAACTCTGATGAATCTCAGGCCAAATCCTAAAAACAGTCTCCCATTTACTACCTTGACCAAAAAAAGACAAAAAATTTGTGTGTGCAAATGTGTGTGTGCGTGTACGTGTGATCAGTTTGTTAAGTTCTGCAAAATGTTTGGAATGCTTATGAATGACCCTTATTTTACCCAGCCTGTTCCCATCTTAAAAAGCAATATATGTCTGAAATCACCTCTTTAAAGCAGGCAAAATCCTGGGTGGGTATGTAGAGGTTATGTGACGTCTTTGAAGAATATGAATTCAAGAAGATGCGACAGAAAACACAGTTTATTTGGCAGCACTGAAAAAGTGGAGTTAAAAAAAAAACAACAGCAAAATGGGAAACAAAGGCCTATTGAGAGCACACCTTGGCCATTGCTGTCTGCTTTGACTAAGAGCCATAGTAGAAATGCATTCTGCATGATGATCTGGCCCACAGTAACGATGTATCACCTACCCACGTGAAATAAAAATTTCATAAAACAATACTTACTTTTACTATGTGCATGCACTCTTGTATTTTCTACTCTACTCTTTTTCTTACTTTTCAGCAGTGCTGGTCATAGCCTATTAAATTGAATGGGCTGTGGCTGTCAAGTTGGAAAACACTGGCCTAGGTGACTTTAGAATGATTTAGTGACTGTGGTTAACTGGGGTTGAAACTGCATTCTGTATTGTGATTTGCTGGAAACTTTAAGGGCCTAGAGTCTGTGCAGAGGATGTTGATGTCTGTCTTTGTACAGCTTCGGGCAGGTTGGGGAGTGATTAACCCTGTGCTTCCAAACCACCCTGGGTAGAGGGGCCAGGAGCCTGAGAAGAGTCACTTCCTGCAAGTCCCTCGGCCTCAACAAGTCTTCTGCATCTCCACCACAAAACAGAAATTCAGCAAGATCTCATTAATTTAGACTCTGTGACAGAATGGAATTTGTTATCCTTTACTTAGGAGTTATTACAAATGCCTGTCTGAGAAATGCGAATTTAGTCAAGTGATATTTTTAGGTCCTACACAGAAAATTTAAGCATCTTCCCACTGTACTCTAAAATGCTAATTGAGGTTGGGGCATTTGGAGAATGCAGGCCCCCCTACCCCACCTTTCCTCCCTCTGTCAGACAGATAATCTGAATCAAAAGAATTTCACTGGAGTGGCCATTCCTTGGGTTATTCAGAGAGTGAATGCCGCCTGGCCTCAGGCTAGAAGGAAGGAGCCCATATCTCCTGCATGGAAGAAGGGCAGGGCTGGAGTCCTGCTAAGGAGAGAAAATTCTTTCACCAGCACAGGATTATACAATATTGTGCTGAGAAAAAGGAACATTGAGTGTTGGATGTTAGTGTTGTCAAATCAGAGATGCCCATCAGGCCCGCCAGTGAGGAAACAGAAGGCCCAGATCGCTTGCTGGTGAGCAGCTTAATCTCGAGTAGAAGGATCCCTCCTCGGACCTTTGCTCTGGGACCTGGGCAGGCAGGACCTGGAGAAAGAATCAGCCCTTTGATAGCACCATGGCTCATCAGAGGCACCACTTGGAGAAGGAAAGACGGGTGCAGTAACACCTGGCTATGATAATGATGAGGCTTTGGAGAAATCCCCAAAAGATCCACTCTAAGCTATGTGGTTATTTGGCTGGCTTTTACTTCTGGTCTGCTGTAATTATTTTTAGGCACCCATTCATTGATTGCCTTAAAGATATAAAAACTCTGGAATTTCTTTTACAGCATTTCTAGTCCTGAAGATTTTGTTTTTGTTTTTTTCTCCCTCAAATGTTGGCTGTGCTTTCAGAAAATTAGACCTTATTTAAAGTTCCAACACATCTAGCTCTTTATGTTAGGAAAGACAAGATGTTTGGAACATATGTAGGAGATTGGCTGAACTTCATGTTGTCGTATCTATAAGATCAATGCCAGTTGCCTGGAGTATAGTTCCTAGGGGGCCGAGGACATGCTTTCTACTTGTGAACTACACGAGGGTTAGCAATTGTCCACAGTAAAATAGATGTGGATGACAGCATAGACTGACAGATCTTGCCAATGGTGTAAAGCCACTATGAATCAGAAGAGACTCATTTACGTCTAGAAATTATGCAATCACGAGGAATCTAAAATGAAACAGTTGTGCAATATTAATGTAAAACCAACTATGTGTGTATCTTCTCAATGGGAAAATACAGCAAGGAGTGGCCCCGTTTTCTGCAGATTTAGGAAATCACTAATAAGGCATGAGGCCTATCAGAGTTTTAACAGAATATTAACTTTATAGAGGATTACAATGTCAAAAGTGTTAATGAAGTAAAAGTGAAATATTCACAAGAATACTGATTGCCTTTTTTTACCCACCATTTTCCTCTAGCAATCCGTTAAAGCTTCACAGGATTGTTAGTTTTTTTTAAAAAAAACTACATTTAACAAATGAAAAAACTAAAATAGAAAGAGTTTAGAACTGAAGATTGTTATTTTACATTTCTGATGGTTTTAAAAACATTTTCTCTTAGACCATCTTATTGAATTGTTATGACAGTTCTATAAGATGCTGCTATTAGTATTAGTTCTGTTGAGGTAGAAAAAGTTTGAGAGAAGCTAGGAGCTCGAGACAGTCTTGCCTCTGTCCCCAGAGACATTTGCTGATGCCAAGGCAGAGGGTAATCCCAAGTCTTTGTTAGCACAAGGCTTTTGCCCCTAAACACCAGTGTGTGCCTGGGAGCCAGGCCAGATGGCTTGGAGGGCTCCTTGTGACTGAGCAGAGGCAGCAACGTGAAAAGTAGGCCAAGGCCCTTCTTTGGTGCTTTCCACCAAGCTACACTTGATTCTCAGCCCTCTGTTTTCCTGCTCTGAGGCCAAGGAGAGGCTGGTCCAGGAAAATCCAAGGTAAGCAAAGGAGACTCTTTCTAAGCCTAGAGCAGGCCTGGCTTATTTCACCCCATCTGAGCAGAACAGCTCCCAAGATGGACTAGCCAGGAGCTGTCCTGGGTTATTGGCCCTGAGGAATTTGCAATTCAAAGAGATCACAGTTCTTTAGAGAATGAGTCTACACTACTCACCACTTGGCCCAGTAACAAGTCCTTGATTCATCCACACCAGCCTCATTCTCCTTAGGGAATAGAGGGGAGGGGATGAAGGGAGAATATAAGGTAGGCCTGAGCCCCCTTCCAGGCAAATAATCATTCCTATACTACTGTTGAAGATACTGTGGCTCAGATTAAGTGGCTTGTCCCTAGTCATGCAGTTGGGCAGAGCTAGGCCGCAAACCTGGGTCTTCTTACTCTAAGCCCAGTCATTGCCTCTGTCCCAGCCTCTGCTTGACTTACAGAATTGCATTGCATGTTCTCCCACTGCCTTCCTCCTGCTGAGCTTGGACACATTGTGCAAACGGTTCACACTGGGCCATTGACACTGTATGAGTTTACAGTGAGTATAGTTTCTTATGCACAGAGGGATGGAAGGATCAGATATGTGAAGAAAGATTTAAAGGAGCTAAACAGGTGAAACTGGATGACCTTGATGACCATAAGGGATGTGTTACCAGCCTGCAAACAGTTGAAGGATAAAAATGCCTGGAAAGATGAACTATTTAGCATGGATTATGGGATACAATGAATGAACGAACAATATGAAGTTGAAACATAAACTGGATAATGAAAAAATAGGAAATGAAGTTAGCTCTCTTTTCCTCCCTTATTTCGATAAAGACAAGAGGAATAAACAAACTTCAGATAACTGATATAATCTTAGAAGCTATTTTTTCAAAGCAATCTTATATTGCGGTGGGATTAAATAGAAGGACAAATGAAGCTTTCAATCTCAGGAAAATTTTCTTTTATTTGGGTGGGGGGTGCTGGTCGGTACAGGGATCCAAACCCTTGACCATGGTGTTACAAGTCTGTGCTCTAACCAACTGAGCTAACAGGCCAACCTTTTCAATCCCAGGTAAATGTAACAGCCCATTTAATATAAGCTTTGCATAAATGCTGCTGCTTTCAAATCTTCTCCTCCATATGTCTCCTGTCAATGCTTTAATTCTTGTCCCCGTTAACTCTCACTGGGCATACTGCAGTGGCCTCTCGCCATCTCCCTCTCTTGGGATACTCTAACCAGTTTATCATCCATATGGCCACAGAGTGTTCTTTTTGAACACTTCCCAGAATTAGGCTTTAAAAGCACATGACCTAATATTGAAGATTTTACCAGTTAGCCCTCTTTATTTTGCAAGTAACAGAAAACCTGACTCAAACTACTTAAATAAAAAAATGTACTTTCCAGGTTCATGCAACAGGGAGGTCTGGAGATGTGAGGACTAGTTATGGGATGGTTTGATCCAGTAGCTCAGTGATGTGACCAAGGACTGAGTCCCTTTGTGTCTCCCTGCTGTGCCTCCTGTAGGGCCAGCTTCATTCTGTATTGAGGCTGGCTGGTCCTCTGCTTGCAAGAAGGAACTAACAAGCTTGTAGGAATGCAGGCGTCCCTGAGTACTTTCAAAGGGAGAGAGAAAGAGTGAGAAAAAGTCCTGGGAGTCACTTTATTGGATAAGCTTAGGTTACAGGCCCAACCTTGAGCCCGTCTTGTGGCCAGGGGAATGGAAAGTGTAGATTGGCTTACGTAAATCAGGAACTACTGTGCGCTCGGGTATAGGGTTAACTTCACCTGAAGTACTTTGGTTGAATATAGATCGGAGATTCCAGAACAAACATGAAGGACTGAAAGCTGGGTGGGCCGCTAGAGACCCTCCACAACTGAGCTACCAACCATCTACCCAGTTTTAATTCCCACCACACCCACCTCCTTAGCATACCCTATACTCAGCCGTATGAGACTACTTATTGTTCTCTGAATATCCACTTCTGAGCCTTTTACTCAGGATATTCTGTAATCTAGAATATGCCGCCCCCTGAAATAGTCAATACCTACTCATGCCTGACGATGTAGCTCAAAACTCATTTTTCCATGATGTGACACTTTTTCAGATCCCTAGCTAAATAAATATCTTCCTCCTCCATTTTCTAATTCATCTACTTCTCTACATCACCAGCAGTGTGATTCCAGGCGATTTACTCCACCCCTCTGAACCTCAATTTCCTCTTCTGAAAAATGTGGACAATACTAGTACTTATGTCAAGAGTCATTGTGGGGATCAAATAAGTGAATACACGTGAAGCCCTTAGAAGAGTAGGTTGAGGAGAGCGTGGTGCTGACAACACCAAGTCAAGGGTTAAGATCTCCTTACTGGTCATCTTAAAAAAAAAAAAAAAAAAAGAGAGAGTATGAATCTAATAAGCATCAGCACACAACGTTTTTATTCTTGCATTTTATATACCAATGATCCTTGTGTTTTGCTCTTCAATAGATTGTAAACTGCTTGGTTGCTGACTAAAACATATTCACCATTATATTTTTGCTTGACTCATTTAACAAATAATTTTTGAGCACCACTCTATGTCAAATACTGGGATACAGAGAACAGGACATGGTCACTGTCAGCCCTTTGTAAGGCCCGGCACATTCCTAGTACAGAGTAGGTGCTCAGCAAGTATTTGTAGAGTCTAACTGAAATCAGGACTGATGGGAATCACTGCGTTTCCTGCAAGGTGGCCTCGGTGTATCCGAGTAAAGCTGGACCACAAAGGCTGGTCTAGGTCCAAAGACTGGCGAGAATGATAACCTGAAGTCAACTGAGGCTGCTATCATTCGGGATTACTGTCCAGGCAGCAAACAAACAGAGCAAAGGATAAATCACAGAGGAGGATATGAGTGAAGCGATAAGACCATCGTTAGGAGGTTTCGACAGCCAACTCATTGGAAGACCCACTAGGTCACAGGAGCTCAGAATAGAGGATTGTGTCCTTTTTTACTTCTTGGGATGGCCTGAGGCATGGCGTCACTCAAAGTTTACCCTATGACAAGATAAGGAAATTCTTATTGTGCTTGTCATAGCCTCATCCTTCCACATTCTTTTCCTTATTTTATCTTCAGGCCTACTCAAATGAACCAAAGCATTTTGGAAATAGTTAGGAGGCTTTGAAGTAATTCAGATGAGAGAACTCATTGGTGGCCTGAACAGGATTATTGTTAGTAATGGGTATGGAGAGAGGTGCACGGGTTTTGAAATATATAGGTGGGAGAATAGACAGGACTTGATGATTATTTGGGTGTGCAAAATAAATCAGTGAGGAGGTTTTCTGTTGCAAATAATCAAAACCCTTCCTTATGCTGGCAAAGACAGAGGAAATGTATTATTTCAAATAATGGACGACTTAGGGTTGGGACAGTTCATCACTCCAACATTCTTTGTCTCTCTATTCTGCCATCCACAGCATTGACTTCATCCTGAGGCTAGTTTTCCATCGGATTAATTGATGGCCACCCTTGTGACATGTTTTTTGTTCACATGGAATGGGAGGGAGAAATTTGCTTCTTCTTCTGAGAAATCTGAAGCAAGTCTCTTCTCATGTTTGATTGGCTAGATTGACTCAGAGCTGCCTGCCCTGAACCAATCACTAGCAAGGGAGATGAGATTACCATGGTGGACTTACATTCATGGGGGGAGGGTTTCCAGTGGAATGGATGTTGGGGGTGGGGGTGGGGGGAGCAGGTGGCAACCACAATGTCCACTAGCTTAGGCAACTAGGTAATGGTAGTGCCATTTACTGATTAAAAGAATCTGGGAGGAAGAATTGATCTAGGGAGATGATGAGCTTTATTTTTAATCTTACATCCTGATGTTTGTTTTCACTTCACAAGTCCAAGGGACACTTGGACCACTGGAGTATTTCTGAGGACACATTCTCAGCTAAGAAGAGTATGGGCCCAACAGGCTATAGACTCTTTTAGGAGCCCTCTTCCATTGCCAACCCAGATTCTATCCTAGCTGCGGCAGAGATGGTCCTGCCACACTGTGGCAAAGCCATGTGTAAACATTTTTCTGCTTTCAAGGGTATGCTCCATTGGTCCTTACTAAATCATCTCAGCATCACTCTGGGAGTTGAAATGAAATAGTGTATGAATAAAGTGTCTGTGATGTTTGTTGTTACTTGGTAATTTCAGCTTTGCTGATTCAGTCTTTGTTGGGCTTTCTCACCTCCCAAATGCTGCTTGGGCAATTATTATGCTACCATGAGGAGGTAGGAGCTCACTACAAACATTTGCCCCAAATGCAGTGTTTAACCTGTGTGTATTTGGAATTCATGATGAACTAATAAAGCATAACCTTAGAGATCCTGAGAAACTGTGTACTGTAGAGGTTGCATACTCTAGACGATGGAATCAAACGGTCTGGGTCAAGTCCCAGCTCTACCACTACAAGCTGTATGATCATAAATCAATGATTTAATTGCACTCTGTACCTCAGTTTCCTCATCTGCAAAGTGGGGATGATTGTGGTGATACTAATAGAATCGACCTCATGGGCTTGTTAACAAGTCAATGATACATGAAATGCTTAGCAAAGTACCTGGCACACAGGAGTGATCTTTATTTGCTTGGTTGCTGATTATTTTTAAAGAAATAAATTCTTAAGGTAAAATTCGATACCTTTTTTCCTGTTATCAACATATTCTAAACCAAATCCCATGCTCAGGTTTTGATTAGAATTCTTCTTTGTAGCACAGCCCTGTAACTTGATATATAATCACAAGCCCATCCCACAGGGTGATGCTGACCCTTAGGGCTGCTTAACACCAAAGCTGCCGTCTCAGAGGTTGCTTAGGACTCTTCCATCTCAGCCACTGGGGTGCCTATTCACCTTGTTAAACTGATTACATCCAATTAAAGAGAAGGTCTTAATTTGTCTTTCTAGCACTTGGAATCAGCTAAAATGTTTGACATCACTTCCTGAAGCCAAGATCTCCTGCTTCCTCTTTCCCACACAAAAGAAGCAAAAAGAAACAAATATTCAAATGAAGGAATCCTCAAAGTCTTTTAATATTTTTACTGGAAGATGTTTTCTTTTTTGTTTGTTTGTTTTTGATGTATTTATAAATCACTTACGTTAAAAATTATACTGGGGAAAAATGGTGCAGCTTTGAATTAAATGCAAATAAACAATACTGGGAAAAAAGTTGTAGCTTTTGAGTTAAAGGCCCATCACCTCTTTTATTTATTTACTTATTTATTTTTTACTTGCTGGCTGGTGCGAAGATCTGACCCTTGACCCTAGTGTTAATAACATTGCATTCTAACCAACTGAGCTAACCGAACCGGCCCACCTATTCATTGCCTCTTTTTAAAGTTAGAGGAGCAACAGTCCTTTGGTAGAAAAATTAAGGAGAAAGAATGGATTACTTTCCCCCCCAAAATAATATATTCTTAACATGGAAATTAAAAAATATAGAAAAGTAAATGGGAAAGAACCATCAATGGCCCAACCAGAAATATCTGCTATAAGCATTTTAGTTTTCTTCCAGACTTTTATTCTATTTACATATTGTGTGACATAGTTGTGATCAAAGTATAAATACAAGTTTGTATCCTGAATTTTGTTTCATTTAACTTTATAAGTATATCCCATGTTGCTATAAAATCTTCATAAAAATTTATAATAGTTGTATGGTATTTCACCATGTTTTTTTTTTTTATTGTTGAACATTTAGTTTTAAAATTATATCTAATATCTTCAATTATTTTTTCCCCAGTATTTCTTATTTAGGATCAGTTTTAGGTGATGGGATACCTATGTCAAAGGGTATAAATATTTTTAAGGATCTTGATTCATTCTATTCATTTTTATTTATTTATTTTTTTGGTGGCTGACCAGTAGGGATACTGTCCATTTTTAAATGTCTGTCTCAACTTAATTCCCAAGGTAAATAGATTTCATCCTCATGCTGTCCAGAGAAAGCTGTTAGGGTGTTGTCTCCCTCCCTCCTGAGTCCCATTTCCCTTTTTTTATTGTGATTAAATTAAAAACATGTAACTTAAAATTTACCATCTTAACCATTTTTTAGTGTACAGTTCACTAATGTTGAGTATATTCACATTGTAGTGAAACCTGACTCCAGAACTCTTACATCTTGCAAATCTGAAACACTGTACCCATTAAACAACTCTCCATTCCCTTCTCTCCCCAGCCTCTGGCAACCACCATTCTACTCTCTGTTTCTACGACTTTGACTACTTTCGGTAGCAGCCGTAAGTGGGATCATACTGTTCTCCTGAGTCCCTTCTGGCGCACCGTACCTAGGAACTACTTGCAAAGGGGCAGTCACACAAGTGCTCTGCGAGTGAAAGAAAAACCACACTGCCTTCCCCTCCCTCATTGCTACTGCTCCCATCTCAGTCCCGCCCCTTCCCATTTGAGTTCCATATTCACTTACCCAGCTGCCTCTCGAATCCCAATGAATACCTCTGTCATTCATCCAGGTGTAGAACACGGAAACCCGGAGTTATCCTGCATTCCTTCCAGTTGCTGTTATTGCAGATCATTGGGTTAGTCCCTAATCTCCTCTCCCTGCCTCCAGCTTGAGTGCCTTCAATCCATTCTCTAAACTACTGCCCACGTAATCTCTCTAAAAGACAAATCTGATTATTTTATTCCTTTGCTTCAAATCTTTCATGGCCTTTAGGATAAAGTCCAAACTCCACAGCAAGATTTTCCACGATGCCTGCCTCTCCGTCTTACCCAGCCGTACTCCTCAGGCCCCATGTTGCAGCTGTGCAGCATGCCTCACTCTCCATCACTGACCTGCAGGCCTTTTGCAAACTCTGTTCCTTCTTTTTCAGAATGCCCCTTCTTCCCTTCTTCTCTTAGGCAATTGTTATTTATCATTTAAATATCAGATGAATCATCCCTTCTCCAGGGAGCCTTCCCAATTTTCCTGCCTGGATCTGGTGCCCCTCCTGTGGCCTCATAGTCCCCAGCACAAATCTCCATTCCTGAGTCATCCTTAATTGCTGGTTTACATGCTTTGTCTCCTCACCTAGATTTGTAAGCTACTTAAGGACAGGTTCTGGATGTTTCATCTCTCCATCTCTAGCCTTAGCCCAGTACCTGGCACATAGGAGCTGCTCAAAACATCTTTGCTAAATGCATGTTGAATGAATTTACCCTTTACTTCGTTCCTGCACCATCCTGCCACTTTTCAAGGAAAGGGCAGAAGCTTCTCCCGATGCTACCTCATATAAGGCTTTACAGTGAGTCCTTATAAATACCAGCTTTCCTTATTTACAGGGAAGTATGGAGAATATGGTATCTTCCAAGTGGGGACGTCCATTGTGAGAATCGCCGCATTACTAAATCTTGCAACCCGATGAAAAGGCAGAAACACAGAAAGTACGTTTTCTTTTTATCGGGCCCCTGCACGCTGTCAAGTCTGCTACCGTGCTGTCAGTGGTCTCTAACACCTCACTGCACCCATTCTAAAGGCTTGGCGCCAAAGTGAATAGAAGCCAGAAGCCGGGGTCGAAGGACAAATCACTAACTCAAAAGTCACGACTCGCTACGTCTCACTCTTCTTTCCTATTATAGAGTGATGTCGGTGCTTGTTTTATTCAGAGCGTGAAAAGTTTTTTTATTTTATTTTAATAGACAACAAACAAACAACCCCTTTCTCCATTATCCCCATATTGAAAAGATTCACTGAACAAAATCGTGAAGGGAATTTTGTAAAGCATTTCACAATCAGGTTAGAGATCTAACGTGAATTTTTCCTTTAATCCCGCTGCGTGACCACTCCCGCTCCTGCCCTCCCGCGTCCGCTCCCCACCCCCAGCAGCTTTGTGGCCGCTGCTGCCCTTCAGTGGCATTTGCTTCACTATCAGCATCTCTTCCCCTCCCTTCCCGCCGCCACCCTCCTGGAAGGCAGAGAAGGAGGCGCTTAGCCCGAGGAGGGAGAAAGCAGCCCCGCGCACGGTGCAGCCTGGCCGGCTCCCTTCAGGAAGTGATCTTTCTGCTTCTCCGCCAGCCACACGCCTCCCCGCCAGCCGGCGGCGCTAACTAATTAGCACACGTGATGGGAACTGGAAACAAAGGCGCCAACAATAGGAGCGTGGGAACCGGGGCTGCGCCGCAATTACAGCACCCGCCCCTCCCCCGCGCCCGGATCTGCTGCCGGCCACGCCGCCTGCCCGGGACTCCCTGTCCCGCGTCCCTCCGCTGGGTCCCTCCGCTCGTCTCTCTTCCGGGAGGGTCCGCACACAATAGCGGGAAAGCGTGTTTAGGGAACCTCAGCGCTTTGCCAGGTCACGTGCGCGGTCAGTTGCCCTTTGTTGGGGCAGAGTAAGGGAAGAAAGAGGGTCATCAGATATCCTCCTTGAGACAGTTTAGGGGACCGGACAGTTCAGGAGCACACCGTCCTACTGTAGGGAGCAGGGACCCGCAGGACTTCTGCAGCAAACTGTCGGGGCGCCTCGAGGAACGTGCCTCGGTTATAGAATACGTGGTAGAAGCCCTGGCCCTTTCTGCGTCCTGCTGAGATGGGGCAGCCACTGCTGGCAGGACAGCGAGGGCCAAGGGCGGGACACCTCTAACCTGGGTGCCTCTAACCTGAGCTACCCTTAACCAGCCGAAGCTACCCTGTGCGCGTGCGCTCAGCCGTCTCCTTGGCCAAGGTGATTTCAGCGCTAGGCTGGTGGAAATTTGCTTCTCAAGTTTCTTAGTGCACTACATTCCCCATTCCCGTGATCTCTCCCCTCCCCCTCCCCTCCCCTCCCCCTCCCCTCCCCTCCCCTCCCCTCCCCCTCCCCTCCCCTCCCCTCCCCTCCCCCTCCCCTCCCCCTCCCCTCCCCTCCCCTCCCCTCCCCCTCCCCTCCCCCTCCCCTCCCGCCCCTCCCCCTCCCCTCCCCTCCCCCTCCCCTCCCCCTCCCCTCCCCTCCCCCCTCCCCTCCCCTTCTCTTTCCCCTCCCCTCCCCTCCCCCCTCCCTTTCCCCTCCCCTCCCCCTCCCCCTATCTCTCTCCCCCTCCCCCTATCTCTCTCCCCCTCCCCCTATCTCTTTCTCCCTCCCCCATCCCTCTCCCCCACTCCAAACAACTGCTTTATTGGGATAGAATTCACATACTATTCAATCCTCCTATTTAAAATATATGATTCGACACTTTTTAGTATATTCACAGATATGTGCCATCATCACCACAGTCAATTTTAGAACATTTTCATCCTCAAAAAAATCCCCAAACCAAACTGTACCCTTTAGCAATCACTCCTCTCTCCTCCAATGCCCTACTCCTCCCACCCCCAGCTCTAAGCAACCACTAATCTACTTTGGTCTCGCTTAAAGATTTGCCTATTCTGTATGTCGTCTTTTGTGACGGGTTTCTTTCACTTAGCATGTTTTTGAGGTTCATCTGGGTTGTAGCAAGCATCAGTACTTCCTCCCTTTTTAGTACTGAATAACAGTACACTGCATGGATAGAAATACATTTTATTTATCCTTTCATCAGTTGATGGACACTTGAATTGTTTCCACCTTTTGGCCATTATGAATAATGCTGCTATGAACATTCACCTGTAAGTCTGTGTGAACATATGTTTTCATTTCTCTTGGGTAGATACCTCGGAGCAGAATTGCTCAGTTGGTGGGTAAATTTATGTTTAACTTTTCAGAAAACTGCCAAACTGCTTCCAAATTGGCTACAAATTCCTATCCAGCGATGCATGAGGGCTTCACTTTCTCCAGATTCTTAACAATACTCTTTGTCTTTTCGGTTATAGCCACTCTTAGTGAGTGTGGAGTTGTCCCTCAACTATAAAATTAGGAGGTTTGATGAGACCTAAGCTCTTTTCCAGTACTAAATTTCTGAGGCCTTTCTGGGTATTAGAACCAGACCTTGCATAGCATGTTCTAGAAGGGTCATGAATGGCAATTTACTAAATCAGCTGCTAAAACACAATAGTATCACTGTATTCAGTGAAAACCGAAGTAGAAAGTAATTATTTACAAACATGTATCTGATATTATAGAGCTGCCCAAGAAAGCCCCAGTTAAGAACTGACTCCATCTGCTACTCTGCCCGTCTACACCCCCACCCCATTCCCAAATCTCAGCTTTCACTGTCTAGCAGACAAGCTATTCCCAAACTATGTGATTAAAAATGACCCCGTATATTCAAAAACATCAACTGGCAGTAAAACATTACTCTGGGTTTTGTTGTCCAAAACCAGAGTTGTTTTCCTGGAGCCAGAGTGTTTGATCAGGTTTCAAGTTTATTTAGATATAAGCATAAATTCTTATTTATAGGAAACTACTTTTATAATAACAGTTATAATGTTTCTGTTTACATGACTGGCTGCAGATCACCAAAGGGGTGGGTTACCACATTACATTTTTAAAAATCCAGACAGTATGTTGCATTTATAGCAATGAAAAGGGGAGGGGAGAATCCCCTCTTGGCCTAACCTAGTTATTTTTCAAACTCAGAAATGACTATCATAACCTTACATTTCAATGTAGTATTTTTCAAAGGTATCTACTGCTTATGATGACTAAAGTGTATTATGGTTGGAAGAGGTCATGTTTAACTCAAATGAGAAACAAACATTGCAGGTGATACATTCACTGCATCTTCACTGTTCTTGGTTTTGGAGTGATTCTCAGTCTTGGCCGCACATTATAATCAGCTGGGGGAGCTTTAAAAGCATGCTTATGTCAGACCCCAACCCAAACTAACAAAATCCCAGTCCCTGGTTTCTTTTTGTAGGGTGGGGCTAGCATCAGTTTTTTTTCTACCAGATCCCTCAATAGATTCCAAGTGCAGCCAGGATTGAAGTTGGTATAACCCAGTGGTTCTCACAGTGTGGTTCCAGGACCTACAGCATCACCTGGGAACTTGACTGAAATGCAAATTCTTGGGCACAACCCAGAGTTACAGAATCAGAAACTTCAGGGGAGAGGCCCAGCAATGTGTTCTAACAAGTCTTGCATGTGATTCTGATGTGTGCTGAAGTCTGAGAACTACTACTAATATAAGTAGAAATTTTCCACTTTGGCTGCACATCGGAATCACTTGAGAACTTTTAAAAAATACTGATCCCTGTGCTCTACTCCAAGAGATTGCAGTTTTAATTGTTTTGAGGAGTGGCCTAAGAATTTGGACCTTTAAAATTTAAAAGCTCCCCAGGTGATTCTAGTATGTGACTAAATTAGAGCTAAATCAGCAATTCCTAAAGTCTGGTCTCAAACAAACAGCATTAGCATCACCTGGGAACTTGTTTGAACTACAAATTCTTGAGCCCATCCCAGATCTACTTAATCAGACAGTCTCCGGGTGGGCCCCCAAATCTGTGTTCTGTTATTAAGCCCTTCATGTGATTCTTATGCTTGCTAAAGATGGAGAACTGCTGGCCTAAACAGCGCAGTTCTAGGGCCTGAAATTGGAATATATATACAGATGCTCCTCTGCTTACAATGTGGTTACATCCTGATAAACCTATTGTAAATTGAAAATATCATAAGTTGAAAATGCATTTACTACACCTACCTACCAAACATCATAGCTTAGCCTAGCCTATCTTAAACATGCTCAGATGTAGGGAAAGTGAAGATAAATGGTCAGGATCCTTCAGATATCCAAAATCTTGCCCAGCATTTGATGTAAATATGCACATGCTCCTAGGTGTTCCTTGGTTATTGTCTAACGTAATTGCGCATATGCACACAGGTGTTCTTGGGTTGTCTGATTTAAGTATAAAGGATGAGTAGCTCTGATCCATGGGACCCCCTTATCCCTGGTATGCCCCCCCCCGGGGGGGGCACGGGGAGGTCGCTACTGCTGCTGGAGGCTGTTGCTGCCAGGGCCCCTGGGATACCCCGGGAGGCCACTTCCACTGCTGCCGGAAGCTGCTGTAAGCTGGGGCTGCTGCTGCTGAGGAAGCTGAGGACTGAGCTCGAGTTATCTGCCAATGGCTCCCGAGATCTTTCCTAATTACCTAGCTCATGGACCTGCATGTGAGGGGTCTGTGACCCAGTCCATACAATGGGTTTGAAGGGTCTGTGGGCCCTAGCCCCAGTAAGACACTCAATACTTATATTAGTCTACAGTTGGGCAAAATCATTTAACACAAAGCCTCTCTTATACTAGTGTTGAATATCTCATGTAATTTATTGAATTTGAAAAACAGAATGGTGGTGTGGGTACTGGAAATACAGTTTTCACTAAATGTGTCACTTTTCACCATCTTAAACTCAAAAAATTGTAAGTTGAACCATCGTTAAGTCGGGGACCATCTGTTGTGTGTGTATTGGGTGTGTTATAGTTCATTACAAAACTACAGACTACAGGCCCTGGAGGAACAGTTTCTGTTTATATAATATATATTAAATTATATTACCATTTAATATAAACATTATTTTTTAATTATTTTGCCTTTGTAGATTTGAAGAATGGTCTCATCTGTGCTTTTATCTTTTATTTCTTCGTTTATTTCGATTTCACAGACCTGAACATTTCATTTGATATAGGAGAAATAATGGCTTCCTTTCTTCCCTATGGAGCTCTTCCCAGGAGAAACTTATTTTGAGAGTCTGTGCTTTCTCAAGATAGGTAGCAACTTTCATAAACATCAAACCATTACCACCACCAACAAAATCATCTCAAAATCCAATGGCTCAATTTAGGAATTAGGGAAGTACAAAGTTCTTATCACTTGAAAGAGCTTGGCTGATTTCAAAGGTAGAGAGCTGAATACTGTGAACCTAGTTGTAGGGACAGTGAAGGAAAATGGTCACGGCCCCTCAGATGTTCAGAATTTTGCCAAGCATCTGATGTAAATATGCATGTGCACCCAGGTGTTCCTTGGCTATTGTCTAATGTAATTGCGTATGTGCACCCAGGTGTCCTGGGTTATGGACTTAAGTATAAAGGACGAGTAGCTCTGACCCGCAGTGCCCCCTGCCCCTGGGATGCCCCCAGGAGGCCATGGGGAGGCTGCTACTGCTGACTGAGCTGTGTCGTCTGCCAACAGTCCCCAGGAGTTTTCTCCATTACCTAGCGTGGACCTGCATGGGACGAGTCTGGTGACCCAGTCTGTACAATGGGTTTGAAGGGTCTGAGCCCTAGCCCTGCCAGTGTGAATGGAAACAGTATAACTAAAATAATGAAACATTTTGGCTTTAGTTATGAAATGCCTAGCCATACAATTAGCATAGCTATTGCCTCCAACTGACAACTGGTATAGTCCTTTAGCTTTACCCTACTCATAATCTTTTGGTAGATAGACTTGAAGCCAAGCAGTTTGTTTCTTCCACAGCTGTCTTCTATTAGAGCCAAGTTTCTCCATCAGCGAAGACAGATTGTTTTCTGGAATAGTGGTTCTCAATGTGTGGTCCTCGGACCAAGAACGGCAGCATCACATTACGCTCCAGGTGATTCTGATGCATGCTAAAAGTTAAGAACCACTGGGAATGGTTTTTGATTCACTACCTGGCACGGCAGTATTATCTCTGTCCAGTGACATGCCACTTATTGCCTGATATTCTTTTATAATTCCTTTCCCTTATTCTTTTCATCTATGAAATCATAGCCTTAATCTAGGTTTATTCCTAGCATTTCCCCAATTCTAGGACTTCCTTCTTGTGTGTGTGTATTCTGTTTTTTATCACCTCAACCATGCATGATGAGGATTAAAAATCTATTTCTTTTTTAAAAATTTATTTTTAATTGATATGTAATAATTGTACATATTTATGGGGTACATTGTGATGTTTCAATACATGTATGCATTGTGTAATAATCAAATTAGGATAATTGGCATATCCATCACCTGAGATATGTATCATTTCTTTGTGGTGAGAACTTTCAAAAACTCTTTTTTCTATTTTGAAATATACAAGGGTACTTCAAAAAATTCGTGGAAAAACAGAATTAAGAAATTACGATGTTTCCACGAACTTTTTGAAGTACTCTTGTGTTATTAACTATAGTCACCCTACTGTGCAATGGGAGACTAGAACTATTTCTCCTAACTAATTGTAACATTGTACCTGTTGACCAACCTTTCCTCATCCTTGCTCCCTGCTATCCTTTCCAACCTCTGGTAACCACTACTCTATTCTCAACTTTTATGAGATCAACTTTTTTACATTTCACATAGGAGTGAGATCATGCAGTATTTTTCTTTCTGTGCCTGGCTTATTTCACTTAGCATAATGTCCTCCAGGCTCATCTATGTTGCTGCAAATGACAGGATTTCATTACTTTTATGGCTGAATAGTATTCTATTGTGTAAATACATATTACATTATTTTTATCCAGTCATCTGTTGATGGTGGACACTTAGGTTGATTCCATATCTTGGCTATCATGAATAGTGCTGCAATAAACATAGATGTGCAGATATCTATTTAACATGATGATTTTATTTCCTTTCTATATATACCCAGTAGTGGGGTTGCTGAATCATATGGTAGTTCTATTTTTAATTTTTTGAAGAACCTCCATGCTGTTTTCCATAATGGCCATACTAAATTACATTCTCAGTGTTATAAGAGTTCCCACCTTTCCACATCCTGGCCAGCATTTGTTATTTTTTGTCTTTTTGATAATAGCTATGCTAAATGGTGTGAGATGATGTCTTGTTGTGGTTTTGATTTTCATTTCCCTGATGATTAGTTGAGCATTTTTTCATGTGCATGTTGGCCATTTGTATGTCTTCTTTTAAGAAATGTCTATTCAGATCTTTTGCCCATTTTTAAATTGGATTTTTTTTTTCTGTTGAGTTGTTTGAATTCCTTATATATTCTGGATAGTAGCACCTTGTCAGATGCATAGTTTGCAAATACTTTCTCCCATTCTATAGGTTGTCTCTTCACTCCGTTGATTATTTCTTTTGCTGTGCAGAAGCTTTTTAGTTTGATATAATACCATTTGTCTATTTTTTACTTTTGTTGCTTGTGCTTTTGAGTTCTTATTCAAAAAATCCTTGCACAACCAATGTCATGAAGCATTTCCCCTATGTTTTCTTTTAGATGTTTCATAGTTTTGGCTCTTTAAGCCATTTTGATTTGATTTTTGTAAGTGGTGAGAGATAGGGGTCTAGCTTTATTCTTCTGCATGTGATCATCCACTTAGCCCAGCAACATTTACTGAAGAGACTCTTTCTCCTGAGTGGTTCTTGGCACCCTTGTTGAAGGTCATTTGGTTGTGTTTGGATCTATTTCTGGATTCTCTATTCTGCTCCATTGGTCTATATATCTGTTTTTATGCCAGTACTATGCTCATTTGGTTACTATTTATTTGTAGTATATTTTGAAGTTAGGTAGTGCGATGCCTCTGGCTTTATTCTTTTTACTCAAGATTGCTTTGGCTATTCGGGGCCTTTTGTAGTTCCATGTGAATTTTTGGATTTTTAAAAAATTTCTGTGAAGAATGCCATTGACATTTTGATAGAGATTGAATTGAAACTGTAGATCGCTTTGGGAAATATGGATATTTTAATAATATTAACTCACTGCATTGAACATGCAGTTTCTTTGTATTCTCCCCTTATTATTTCTAAATGTAACTAGATTGTCTTATTCCATTTCACTTTCTTTGTCCTAATGGTAGTGGTAATCATTTTTCACTGGACTATCCCAGTACTGCCCTGTTGCCTTATACTTGAGGCTCTCTTCTCCCCACTATGACACAGACCACCACATCCTCTCCCATTTCTTCTCTGAACTCCATGAATGCTATAAATAAAGGTAAAGGGAATAACAACAAATTGTTCTTGGTCCATTGCATTGAAGTTTTTAATACTGCACCATTCTTTCTTTACTTGCCATCTATCAACATATTCTTATTCTCTTACTTGCACCAAAAAGTGTGGCTCCTGGTGACCAGATTCCATGAATAAATACATGGAAGAAGCAATATGAAAATTCTTCCTAGAAGACAATATGGAGAATCAGAAAATGCTGACAGAAATGATACTATGATATGTTCTTGTTTAGTTTTCTCTAAGGTTTTTGATGTACCCATACCGTTTAGTGTCATGGGCCTAAGAGTGTCTAATTTAAAAAGGCAGAATATTTATAGTCTATAATGTGGTACCCTGTGTAGCAAATATTAACAACCATAAAGCAAGATCTGTGTGTGTATGTGGGTGTAAAATTAAGAACTTAATTCTCCTAGTCAAATTTCAAGGAAAAAATAGCTCAATAAATGTTGTAAATTGGCAATAAGTAGTACAAGGACAGTAACATGAGTCTTTGTGTTTTGAACAAAAATTTTAGAAGAAACAAAGGTGATCTGAATTAAGTACCTAAAAAATTTAACATGAGCTAATAGCAGAATGAAATTTTGGTTAAAGTCACCAATTTAAGAGATAATTGTCAACATTTTCAGTCTTACCTAAAACCAAAAAAATAGTAAATAAGTTCTTAAAACTGGGTATGAAAATTCATTAAGAGGCATATATTTTACAGAGGACAAAAGTTTTTAAGTCAGAGCTGTGGATTTTCAGAGAACTATGCTTGGAGGTTGGGTACTTTTGAAAAAAACTTTTAAAAAATTGCTTTAAATATTTATTATGATAATTGTGTACAGACTAAGGCAATGACATATGATGGCACATATAAGCAAAGACAAATCAAGCTGTCTTCAAAGCCAAATTCTTAAAAATTATGGCATATATTTAAACCCTATGAAAAATTCTGCCAGCTCATCTTTCTGTCTCTATCACTTTTTTCCCCCAGTGGAAAAAACCCAGTAATTTTGTTCTATATAATATGTAATAGAATTACTAAATATGATGTAACAAACATAAAACCCAAACAGCCAAATTATTTAAGTATTTTATAGTGTTTTTAGAGGGTAAAGAAAGGTTTATTCAAGTATACATTCTATTAACCCCAAGGAGTGGATCTTAAGTGTTCTCCAGAGCATACTGTCAGTGAGGGTAAGGGTTCAGCCTGCTGCACTTGGGAAGGTTGTTCAGGGAGGGAGAGCCACAGCTGGAAAACTAGTGAAAGGAAACTCTAGTAACAGTGAATGCTGGAATCTGGTATGACAGGTAGAAGGGGTAAAATCTGAAGGTAGAGGTCCAGGGCTATTTTGTCTTATGCACCAGCAAGAGGATTAGTAGGGCCAGTTTTCTACAGTGAGAACTTCCAGCAGACACAAACCACCCCTTCATAGCTCAAATAGGGGAGGGATAGGAGAGAAAGTTAGACTGAAAACCAAGCTCCTTTTAAATGGCAATACTCACTAGAAATCCCAAAATCTTTTTCAAGAAAGAAACTTGTCCTATTTCATTGACTTACAATCCATAAGGGATTTGAAAAAGAAAAGTTGTTGAAAAATAGAAAAATATCTTCAAATAGGGCTTTTTAAATGGGAAAAATCTGTATCATTTGTTTAGCCATTTCAATTACTGACAAGTAAAATATAATACATTTTAAAAGCTGGGAAATAGAACACTTAATGATAACAGAAATGCCTAGTTATAACAATATGTGGAATATACTAACATTTATAAAGCAAATGTATTTCACAGAGCCTAGTTTCCAAAGCCCTGTAGTTTCAGGTATAACCTAACCTTTTAAAATTACATATAGAAATGTTGAGTTTGCAAAAGACAGGAAACTTTCCCCAGGCTAAAGTCTCTGTTGTGGACATAGAACTGTAACACAGCAAAGTTGCTGGCTCTCAAGGACAGATGCCCTGGGAGCAGGTTAACCTACTGATTGATATGTTAAGAAAGTTGCTTTACTGTTATGTAAACATACTGAGGAAACTGATGTAGGGAAAGAAAATGTTTGCTAAGAACAAGTTTTTGTTGGTGGATCTGACTTAACCTTTTGCAAATTGCGTTATGGAATGTCACTTTATTATTTCACTGATGTTACCAGCTTCTATTGTTAAACTATACTTAGCCATAACTCCACTTATGTTCCTTTTCTGTAACTTCCTGGTCTGGAGAATAAATATGGGGAGAGAACCACAGTTCACAGTTAATTTCCCAAGGAGGAATGCTTCTCGAGTGTTCTGGGAAGTTAACCCCTTTGGGGTGTCTCACTGCTCAGAAGAGATGGGATTTGAGTAATCTTTTTTATATCTCCATCATCCCAAGTGAGGCAAAGCAACAACAATACATTTACATTTTATAAAAGTTTTGAAATAAGAATTGTCTTATCTTGGTGTATTAGTCCAGTTCTGTTGCTTATAACAAAATACTTGAAATTGGGTGATTTATAAGAAAACAAAATTTATTGCTTACAGTTTCTGAGGCTGGGAAGTCCAAACTCCATCTGGTGGTGGTGCCAGTGACCCAGGTGTCTCACATTGCAAGATGGAAACAGAGAGAGCAGACAGTGACCTCCTCATTCACTCTTTTTAAAGCCCTCAGAACCACACCCCTGACCACCATTTTTAGTCCATTAACTACTGCATGGTCCTACAATCCAAATCACCTCTTCAAGGCCCTACCTTTCAATTACCATAATAGGATTTCCCGTCCTCTTAACAGTCACAGTAGGGGCCAAGTTTCTAATACATAAAACCTGGGGGACACAATTCAAGCTTCAGGGAGTTTTGGGGGGACATAATTTGATCCACTACAACTTCTTTTTTTCTCTTGTAACTGGAATGTTACCAGACCCCACTAGCCTTTGTGTACAAACAAGGTCACATTAATGCCACAATTACTCTTAATCTTTCCTGCCTGACTGTAGGACTCTGGCCCCTTTCTGAGTTCTCAGCCATGCTTGGGCAGTGCCTCATTCATGTTCAGGACCAAGTTCAACACTGTTTGTCAACTACATCCTCCTCATTAAGGCCTCAAGCCCTCTAGTCTTCCACTGGTGCAGCACCATGCACCCTCAGGACACTGTGTGGTGGCAAGTATGCACACAGGTGTGGGGTGGAGGTGGTGCAGAATGACCCTGTCACCTGGGTGCTGATGCAGCATTGTTTTTTTTCCTTATCAGAATTATCTATCAAACGAATAGTTCCTTCAGCTACTGGTCCATCATCATCAACACTTATAAGCACAACACATAACTTTTTTATTGAAACATAATTGATTGTACATATTTGTGGGGTACAGAATTGAATTTTAATACCTGTGTATGATACGTGATGATCAACCAGGATAATTAACATATTTATAATTACAAAACGTAATCATTCTTTGTAAGATGTAACATTTGTATAGTACTTTACAAAATGCTTTGTCTCATTTTACCTTTCAAAAAACAAATGCTGGGGTCTTATTCTTATTTTACAGGGGAGGAAACTGAGGCTGGGAGAAACCTGTGGCTCGAGATCACACAGTACAGGATGATTCAAATCCAGGTAGGCAACTTGAAATCTTCCTCTTTCCCACTGTATCACAATGCTGCTTATTGGGTTTCCAATTAAACAATTCCTTCAAGGCAAACACCAAGGCATCTCACATCTGACCTCAGGAGAGTTGATAGTGGTAGTGCACTTTTGCATGGCATGACATGCCACAAGGCTGTCTGGTGTTTGAAACACAACATCTAGAGAAAGCAGCAAGCATGAAGAACAAAGGAAAACTGGCAGTTAGTCAAAATTCTGGTTTGGCAGTTTTGGGTAAATCTATCTCATGTCCTCATAAAGGAGCTATCTCTGAACCCAGTGACTACACAGCTTATTTATATACATATTTATTGCACAACATGCTCAGAGGATGTTTCCTAATAAGAGACTCAAAAAGTACAACTTCCATTAATAAAGGCAGATGCTTATTTCACTCAAAATAATCTAGTGCTCTTAACAAGGACACTGATTCCTTCTCATTATATTAAAAGGCGATTACTTTCTAGAGACACTGTTTTAATATATCCAATTACTAGTTAATTATAACCTTTCAACCTCATTAGATGTGTAACCGAGTATCAGAAGAAAACTTGGTGTTAACCTAGTGCTCAGAGTTTATTTACTCATGGGTAGAACAGGTATATCAATGCCTAGTAATCACAGTTGCTGTTTATTTAGTGCTTACTAATGGCCGTGCACTATGTAAAATGCTTTACATAATTGATCTTATTTAATCTGTGACATTGGAAGATAACTGTTATCAATATCCCCATTTTACAGCTAAGATAACTGAGGTTTAAAGAGCTTTAATAAGTTGCCCACTGTCATGCAGCTAAGAAGTTCTTGTGAGCAGCTTGATAGACTGGTTTTCCAGCCTCCTTGCTCCAGGCCTGGCTGTGTCCAGCACGTATTAGGGGCTTTAGACAAGTTTGTCAAGTGAATACATAAACAAGCAAGCCCTAATCATTTCAAACCCTGGCTGGCTTCATCTAAAAGTCGTTTTGACAAAGTCCTTTTGCCTCAGAATGGATAAAGTGATTTGACCAAAAGCTGAACAAGGCAGCCCCTTCTTTCTCTTCTCAGAGCTGCAGGTGTAGCCTTGCCCTCTTGAGCACTGTTTCCAACACCTGTTCAGTTGAGATCACCTGCACTCATCAGGAAACTGACAGAGAAAGGGCTTTGTTGAGGGCACCTAAGTAGGAAACTACACAGTGGCTAAAGCTCTGTGAGTGGATAACTGAAAATTTAGGGCTTCATCCTGGGCAGTCCCCTACGTGGCTACTGCTTGTGTCCCTTTCAACCAGTTGGCTACCCTTAAGCCTCTTTCATATAGAAATGATGGAGCTGTGGTTTGAGATGAGCTCTTTCCCTCCGGAGGTCCCACCAGTTCATCTCTGGGGAGGCCCCCATCTGGGCCTGGCCCTATGGTTGAATTCCTAAATCTGGGTTATCTCTTCTGCAAGGGAACACAGGGAAAGACAACCTGATGAAATGTAAATAAGCCCAGACCCTACAGACTAGGCAAGAAAATGGGCCTGCGAGAGAATTCAAAAAGGATGATCCCTCAGGACAGATGAATTATAAAAAGTAACACCTCCCACCCTCAGTTGGAAAAAGGCCTCTTTCCTGAAGGGTCAGGACTGGGCAGCTCCACTCAGGTGGGAGAATGGGTCAATTTTCAAGATGTGCCTTGCACTCAGGGGACTAAAAGAAGTTTAAAGTAGTTCTTTGCTCAAAGCCTCCAGGGATTAATCCCCTCTACACAGCAGGTGGTGGAAAATTGGGTCCGGTGCCCTCAGTCTCCATCACCGACCCCACCACCCAAGAGAGGGGTCTCCATCTCTTCCTTCCTGGTTATAAGTGAACCACCTCGTTTGCCTCATTTTGGTCTTAAGTTGCTTCTCAGACTCAGAAAAGGCCTCCCCAGACTTCATAAAGAATCCTCACCCTTGTTTTTCCTTATCAAAGGAGCTTCCAAGCACTGACACATCTATAACTACTTTACCTGTGTATTGTGTGTCTTCCCTCCCAGGATGTGGGCTCTAGGAGGGTGGGCTGTATGACTTGGGTATCACCTTTGCATTCTAAGGCCCTAGCACAGTGCCGGGCACCAAGAAGACACTATTTGAATAAGTATGTATTTGTTCGATGGATGAAAGGATGACAAAGTTAAGAAGCAGGTGAAGCTCATTTTTGACAGAAAAGTAATCATGAACGTGTGAGAGATATTTCATTTAGGTACCAATGTAGAGTCAAGCATCCCCAACCCCACCTTGACTGTTCCTCTCCCCTGTCCACCTGCAGCTTGTCCACAACTCCCCACGGCAACAGAAACCGGCCAAAGCAGGGAAGGCTGACTTGCTGCAGGTGCCAGAGGCTGGGAAAATTTACCGAACCACAGATGGGAGGCAGACACACTGATTCTGGGGCAGGGTGGCCTGTCACTTTGGGGGAAGAAACAATGTCAGAGGGACTTCCGGAAGGCAGGTAACAGGGATGTGCCTGACTGAAGACAGAGGGGGTTGGAAAGGAGCTTTGGAGAACTTCCGGCTTTATGATAGCAGCGACCCTCAGAGAGCTGCTTTCTGTGAGCAGGAGCATAGAAAGCAGGTGGTGGGACCGACTCTGGGTTGATATCTGACAGGCAGCATATCATGGAGTATCAGGACGCAAGGGGTCTGGGGTGCTAGCAAGAACAAACCGAGATAGCTGATGGAGGGACAGCCCAGACAGGGAGCAGAGGAGGCTGGAGGGCAGGGCTGAGGGGCTGGAGGTGAAGGTGAAGGAGCAGAAGAGCTTCAGTGGGAGCCAGGAACTTGCAATAAAGCGTGTGGAGTGGGAGAGGGGTGAAGGGCTGAGAGAGCAATGTACGAATTAGACTCATGCCACTCACTGTGGCATCCAGGGTGTACTAGATGGCACCGAGCAATAATTAATGAGGCCTAGAAACCGAGAAGCTATTTGCAAAAGTGAGACAATTTCTTTTGCTATCCTCAACAATATTTATTAAGCTTCCCCTCACAGACAGGACTGTCAGGCACAAGAGTGGACCTGGGATGAACTGTTCTGTCCCATGGGTAAAGGATAAAGACTGGATTTTCAAATTCAAAACCACCATCCTGCCTCCTTCTACAAATCCTGGAATCAGTCCCGAGACTTACGATTGTATTTTTAAAAATCTGTGTTCTTAGGGGCTTGCTTCATGTAGCACCCAGTACACGCCACGCCACCACCGAGGCCAGAGGCGTGCGTGCGTTTGTCTGTCTCTACTGGTCAGAGACGTGCATAGCGAGGCCGGCCTCAGACGCAAACGCCCCGCCCCGCCACCCTGTCGCCCGCTGAGAGGATCTGGCCGCCAACGCCTGGGGGTGGGGGGGGAAGTATCCCCAGGGACCTTCCGCCCCGCCTTTTTTCTAGTCAGCCGAGAAAACGCTGCACAGCCCAGGAAATTAGATGCACAGGGGAATTCATTCCACCCGGGAGGAAGGGAAGTCCCTGCGGAAACAAGTCTGGCTGCACGTGCGGACACGGTCCCAGAAACCGAAAAAGAACATCTCAACACCACGTTCTGCCCCTCCATGTGACCGGCCACCGGAATAGTGGCCACCGTGGACGCTACCGGCTCCCCGCAGGCTCCGCGGAGCCGCCAGCCCGGCCTGGCCCCGCCGACGGCGCGCGCCTCCCGCCGCCGGGCACGGGCGGCCACGGCGCTCAGATTTACGGCGGGGCCGTCGGCGGCTTCCGGGTCCGGCCGGCGCCCGGGCTCCGATTACAGGTTCACACGGGGGGCCCGGCCCGCGGCCGCCCAGCCCCCGCTGGCGCGCCCTCGCGCGGCCCCGCTCCTCCGCCTGCCCATTCTTCTCCATTCATGCGGACGCCCAGCACCGCCGCCGCCACCGCCGCCAGCGCGGCCGCCGCCGCCGTCGCCGTCCGCCCGGATTGGCTGGCGGCCTCAGCGCCGGCACTTTCCCACGGCCCGCGGCGCGTGCGGCTCACCGGCGGCGCTGCAGGCGCGGCCCTGGCGCGCGGCCAGGCCAATAGGGGCGCGCGGGGCGGGGCGGGGCCGCGGCTGGCGGCGGGCTGGTATCCCAGCCCGGCCTCCCGCGCCTCCCCGCCGCCGGCCCGCCGCCGGCCCACCGCCGCCTGCACCTCCCGTCTCCCTCGCAGTGGAGGCCCGGCAGAGCCCCCGCAGAGCCGACGCACCGCCGCCGGGCAGGGGCGGGCGCGGAGGGCGGGGGCGCAGCCCACCCTCTTCCCGAGCCTCGTCCCCGCCCCTCCCCCGAGTGGCTGCCAATCAGCGGAACGAGAAGCCAGATTGGCCGGAGGGATGCTGTTGCCCGGGAGCCACCGCCCCGCCCCTCCGCCCCCTCCGCCCGTCTTCCCTACTCCCCCGCCCTCCCCAAGGCTCTGGGAAGGGGCTTAGCGTGGGAAAGGGATGGTTGAGTTTTAACCGGAGGCAGAGCGTGAGCGGATCAGTGTGTGCGGAGAGCGAGCAGCCGAGCGCGGAGAGGCGCCGCTGTTAACTCCTCCCTGCCCGCCGCGCCGACCCTCCCCCGGAGTCCCCGCGCAGCCAGCATGAAGCGAGCTCACCCCGAGTACAGCTCCTCGGATAGCGAGCTGGACGAGACCATAGAGGTGGAGAAGGAGAGTGCGGACGAGAATGGGTGAGTTGGAGGCGGCGGAGCGGGAGGCGAGCGCCGGCCGGCCGCGGTGACAGTGGGCGAGGGTCCGGGGCGCGCCGGTGCCTTGCGCTGACCTCCGCGCGTCGCGGACTGGCCGTCGCCCGCGGTGAGGGACCCCGAGGCGCTTTCAAGCCCACGTTGCCGAAACAGTCTTGAGTGCGGGGAGCGCGTGGGGGCGACCTCTCAGATCACCTCCGCTGCTTAGCGGCGATTCTTATTTGTATTTTTTTCCTTTCAGAAACTTGAGTTCGACGTTAGGTTCCATGTCCCCAACTACGTCTTCCCAGATCCTGGCCAGGAAAAGACGGAGAGGCGTAAGTGCCTTTACAATGTTACCTCCCCCTCCCCCCGTTATTAATTAACGGGAAGAAACACCTTTCTTCTCTTTGCAATTTACAGTCGTAGTGGAAATACCCTCCTTTGTTTTGCCTCCTTCCTACAGATCATTGAGAAGCGCCGCCGAGACCGGATCAATAACAGTTTGTCTGAGCTGAGGAGGCTGGTTCCCAGTGCTTTTGAGAAGCAGGTAATGGAGAAAGTAGGTAGAGTTCTCGTTGCAGCTGTCCACACCTTCTGAACCTTTTCTCCATTAATCTGAACCTCATCCGACTCTTGGAAAATAGCCGTGTTGCTTATGCCTAGATGAACTCATACACAGATTCTAACGTATTTTGTGAAGACAACTCACTTTTTTTGCTTTAGTCCATAATTTACAAAACATATATTTGTATATATGTTTGTGTATTTCACGTTGTTCCTCTTTTGCTATTCTCTTCATTAGGGATCTGCTAAACTAGAAAAAGCAGAGATTCTTCAGATGACCGTGGATCACCTGAAAATGCTGCACACTGCTGGAGGGAAAGGTACATCCCCCTAGGCTTGGTGGGGTCTGCGAGTGTGTGGGGTAGAGTGAGCAGAGGCCAGGATTGGTGCAGTGGCTGCCTGATTTTTCTTTGGAGGTGGGGAGAGAACGGTGTGTGGTGTGTGTGATCGCCTGTCGGTCCATTTTCAAATACACATTGGATTTTCTCCAGTGAATTCATCACCCTAGCCTTCTGCAAAATGAGCTAGTGCACCTTTTGGGAAATGCCCCCATTATCTGTGAGGTCCTTTAACGTTGTGACAGCCCTGATTCAAATCAGGTTAACGCTCACATTTCTTCATTGCTGTTTTGAGAAAGGGTTTTTCTTTTTGGTTACAGTATGTGGTCTTAAATTTGTATACAGCGTTTAAAAAAATGGGCTGCCACATGACTCTTGAGGAAAGAAACCTGTTGTGGTTAAGTAGAGAAAACCTAACAGAAGGTGGGAGACCAAAGTCTGTGTCTGTCTCCAGCCAGAAAATGCTTTACTGAGGACCAAGTGCCTAAAAGCTCCCCGATGATAACTTACATCTGTGTGTCTAATGAATTTCATTGCCCTGTGGTTTCTCTGTCCTTGATGTATTTTTTGTTGTCGTTGGGGGGGAAAACATTAAAGGAGGAACGAACATAGTTCATCTGCTGGTAGGGTATAATTCCAGTTTCTGCTCGGCAGCTTCTAACTGGGCTTTGAACTTGCATTAGCAAACACATTCTGTTCATGTTTATTAATGCAAAGATTTTGGTCGACTCCAAAATATTTGGACTTTCAAAAGAGCTCGCGAGTGCCGTGTTTTAATGATGTAGGTATTTGCCAGGAAGGGCTGCCTTTGGGATTGAAGAAATGCGGGATATGAGCAAAGCCTTGAGGTTTTTCTTTTGTTCTTTTCCTCAGGCTACTTTGATGCGCATGCCCTTGCAATGGACTATCGGAGTTTGGGGTTTCGGGAATGCCTGGCAGAGGTTGCCCGTTACCTGAGCATCATTGAAGGACTGGATGCCTCTGACCCGCTTCGAGTTCGACTAGTCTCGCATCTCAACAACTACGCCTCCCAGCGGGAAGCCGCGAGCGGCGCCCACGCCGGCCTTGGACACATTCCCTGGGGGAGCGCCTTCGGACATCACCCGCACATCGCGCACCCACTGTTGCTGCCCCAGAACGGCCACGGGAACACTGGCACCACGCCCTCGCCCACGGAACTCCACCACCAGGGCAGGTTGTCCTCAGTACACCCGGAGGCGCCCGCCCTTCGAGCGCCCCCTAGCGGCGGCCTTGGACAGGTGCTCCCTGTGGTCACCTCCGCCTCCAAACTGTCGCCGCCTCTGCTCTCGTCGGTGGCCTCCCTGTCGGCCTTCCCCTTCTCTTTTGGCTCTTTCCACTTACTCTCTCCCAATGCACTGAGCCCTTCGGCACCCACGCAGGCAGCAAACCTTGGCAAGCCCTATAGACCTTGGGGGACGGAGATTGGAGCTTTTTAAAGAACTGATGTAGAATGAGGGAGGGGAAAGCTTAACATCCCAGCTGAGCTGGACTGTTGCCAACACCACTTAAAGTCGTCAATTAAAGTAAAAAGGAAAAAGGTACACTTTCAGATAATTTTTTTTAAAGACTAAAGGTTTGTTGGTTTACTTTTTACTTTTTAAATGTTTTTTAAAATTTTGTCATGTATTAGAAGTTTTTAAAAACTAGTTGTTAAATTTTGTTCAAACACTAAGTTGAAATAGTAAGTATAAACCAACACTTTGTGATAGGTTTGTACTGTGCCTAATTTGCTTTGTAAACCTATCTAAGAATGATTCCATTTTTGCCTCAAAGTTTTGGAAATCTTAACATTCAGTATTTTTGGTCTAATTTTTCTTTGTACAGTTATGCTCTGTTTTTAGAATTAATTTTCCAAACCACTATGCTCAACGTTAACATGATTCTGTTTGTTAATATTTTGACAGATTAAGGTGTTGTATAAATATTCTTTTTTGAGGGGGAGCTATATTGAATTTTATATTTCTGAACAAAGCGTTGACAAATCAGATGACACAGCTTTATCCAAGAAAGAAGACTAGTTAATTCTTTGCCTCCTACAGCAGTAAGGTGAATGTACAAACTTGGTGGCCCTGAGTCCGTATGACCAATTGCTGTTGTCTGCCAGGATTCACAGTTCTGGCTTAGGAGAGAGCCACTGGTAGGTTAGATCCCCATCTGAGTGCTGGTGGGGAGGAGACTGAAGGTAATTGCATTATACAATATGCCTGTAATTGCAGCCCCAAACAATGCAATGAATTTTTAATCTCATGGATCTCAAATTCATAAATGTTGACATGGATAAGTGATCATGGTGTGCAAGTGGTCAATTGAATAGTACAGTGGAACCTGTTAAATGCATAACCTAATTTTCCTGGAACTGCTATATTTTCACTTAACTGGAAACTTTTAAGTTGTGTTTTCCTTTTGGTGCATGGAAATGTGGTTGTTGAGATATTTAAAAGGGCTCCACTGCCGCCTTCTGTTTGGCTTATTTAATTTGAATTGGGTTATAAAAGTATCATTTTGCAGGTTTATTCTTTTAGCAGGTGTAGTTTAAATGACCTCCACTGAACTGGGTTTGACCTCTGTTGTTCTGATGTGTTGTGACTAAATAAAAAAGAAAGAACAAAGTATTCTGCTATATATGTCTTACATATCTTGGCCTTTCCCTTTATTGGCTAGGAAAAGATAAATTTTCTTTTGTTTACATTTTGCCTGGTTGATTTTCATATGCTTACAAATTTCATTATTCTTGGAATTCTAAAATGTGTGAATTCATGCTATTAAATAAGGTGACTTCATTATAATGCAGAGCTTTGGCTGGCCTCCCACAGGGGATATAGCCCTTTTGCTGTTATGTCACATGGTCTGGCCCTAAACTGGCCATCTATAGACTAGGAAAGCTTAAATCAGACTGGGAGTTGCAGGGAAGGGAAAAAAACTCTGATGAACTCTCCTAAGATGGTGTTGACCCTTTGACAAATATTTACTGAGAGCACCTATTGTGTGCCCAGTCCTATTCGGAGAGAACAGAAAAATTTTTTCTTTTTCTTTAAAAATGGCAAAACAAGAAAACCCAAAGGTTGACATCTCTGAGACCCCAGGCAGGGGCTCAGAATCTGTGGCGTGATGAGCAGTGGCAGGCTGTAATTCTGCACCTGCATAGCTCCAGGAGTCTTCCCTGGTCTTGTTTCCAAGGAATTTGTTTAACCCTGTAGTTGCATTGGACTCCTGAGCTGTGTATTGAGGAAGCTGACATATGTTTGAAGTTAGAACAAAATGCTGCTAGAACAGAGGCAGTAATCTGGGCCCCCAGGGGACAGGAGTGCCTTCTCATTGCCTTAAAAGTAGTCCTGCCAACTAAGGAGTGTTGCCTCTTAGCTGGGAAGGAGTTTGCCTTGATCCTGAGGATGGTGGGGAGGAGAGGGAGAAAATCTACTTGGACAGATGATAAAATAGATCTTTCCTTTTCTTTGCCCAACCACTGAGCTCCTCCTCCCCTCTCTGATGGGAAAACAAAGACAGAAGGCAAAGAGAAGTTTGGACTTTGAACTTGAGTAGCAACTTCTGGGCCCCTGTAAGGGGATGGGAGAATGTGGTGTTTTTGTGTTGGTGGGTTTCAAATGCTAGATCCCACTAAAGCTTTCTCTGCGAGGCCTCTGTCATTGGTCTCTCTTGTGATGCACAGCTCTGCTCTCAGTACTGCCTGTGCCATGCAAACACTTTTTCTGTCTGTCAGAAGGCTATGATGGAAAGTGTTATGATGATTTCTGCCGAGTGTCAGTTTAATTTTAGCAAATGCCATTTCCAGTGGCATTACAGCATTACTGAACAGCATTGTGCTTGAACCGTCTTAGTCTCTTACCGTTTTCTAGGTTTAGATGGCTGCTAGTGTTGGTAAGGAGGAAGTAAAGCCTCTCATTATGCTGGTTCTGCTGAAAGAGCTGTAGAGCTATAAAACGTGGCAAGTTCCATTTGTCACATCAATGACAGCTATATCATATCTGTAGTACATTTGCCTTTTTGGGGGGAGACTTAAGGGGGTCATTTTCAAGATGATATACTTTTCCAAGGAAATATTCTGGTTTCTTTTTAAGTCCCTTCAAGGTGGCAGGTTTCTGGGAATTGTGCAGGTGGAGTCAGAGCTTCCTGGGAAGTGGGATGAAATTATGACTGAGAGTCAGTAATATGTAGAAAAATTAATGTAGGAAAACTCCCATGTCTATTCTGAATTGATGCAGTAAGAAAAAAAAATGTCAAGGTCATCATTGCCAACATACTTTTTAAATTATATATACATTTATAATACATCTACCTGTGTAAACAAAATTTTTTTAGATGACCCATAAATTTACCTTAGGAGGAAAATAATATCGCTGGTCATAAAAAATCTTGAAATGCCGCAATGATTACCCATTTATTTTCATTAAATGTATTATTGTGAATTAATAAAATGAAGAATGGATGGGCAGAATTCTTGCATAAAAAAGCCTGTAAAAGAAAAATCCAAGAAATATTGTTTCTAATTTATTCAGCGTAGCTAAATTAGGATGTGTTTTTTATTCAGGTTTTCATTGCCCCACTCTGTCACTTGCTAAAATCATGATTTTTAAAATATAGGTTACTTATATTTAAAATTCTATCTCCTAGTTATACTTTTCCCCAGCCCTTCTGGTCTATACCAGTATCATAGCTTTGATGCCTTCATTAATTTCCAGTGATGATTTATAATTAAAATAACTTCAGAGCTAACATCATCTGAGAGAATGCTTCAAATGTGGCTGATTTTTTTCACAACCAGAGCTCCAGGGAATGGGGGCATCTTGGGAAGGGGACCAGAATTCTGGCTCCAGTTCTGCTTTTATCTAATTAGGTGACCTTCGATAAGTCATTAACATTCTCTGAACCCTGCTTTCCTCATCTGTCAAATAAAGTGGTTGGACTAGATGGGGTCCCAGACACACGCTCCCATGGACAGGCACTACTGGGGAAGAATGCAGTGGTACTGGGCCAGGTGAGTGATAACCCAGAACCACCTGTTCCCAGCACCTATTCTGTCTGAAAGTCGGTCTCAAGTGTCACTCTAGTTGTTCCTACACAAAACTTTTGGTCCAGTGTTGCCAGTTCTTTCAAGTTTTCAGGAGTATCTCCAATTTTGGGTTTTTAGGTGAAATTGTTCAATTTTTATTGGTTGGTAACTAATTCACCAAAAACCTGTCTGCCAGCCAGACTGGGCCAGTGGGCAGCAGCCATTTCTCAGCTTCTACGGCTCTAATCTGAATAGCTCTCTGGGAGGCTAGAATTTTGTAATATCTTTGTCATGCATGACCTTTGGATATGCTTAATGGATAAACACAAGCCTGAAGTAAAATAAACAATGCAGTAATTAGGCAGCTGTAGGTAATATCATCTAAAGATTATGGGCAGAGATTTCTTTCTTATTTTTAATTACTTCTGAGTTGTCAAATTTCCCTCAAGGTAAAATAAAACAAGGAGAGAGAAGCAAAAAGCATTCTTTTTGTTCTAAGTCTTGACACTTCACAGAAACGTCTTCTGAAGGTGCTCTTGACTTGGCCCTTATGTTCACTTTACAAAGAAGGAAGACGGTTCTCAGCCTGGTGGCCTTAAAGAGAGAGTATGTATGTAGCTTGCTCGTGACTCAGCACACTGAAGGACTAAAAGGCGCTGTCTGATTTCAGGAAGAGGTCTCAGCAAAAAACAAGCTGTTTTGAATGTCGACTTGAAATATAATGCCTGCCTTGATCTTGATGAGCTGCAGGGCTTTTCTCTCAGATGCTTCTGTGTTCAGCTCTGGGGTGGGGGTGGGGAGATGGGAGAAAAGGCCAAAGAAAAAGAAACTCAGGCCTTTTTTTCTGAGCTTTCTGTAGGTGTCCACATGCATTTGCCATAGAACTGTTCTCCCAAGCCTGTAAGTCCCAGCAATATCCGAGGCAAACAAACATCCTTGGGAAATGGGTCTGAGTAACCCAGGAAGGTTTCTGGATTTTGTTACTCAGCTGTAAAATCATGCTTTTTAATAGTTTGATTGTAAAATTTCCCACTTTATTTACTTATTATGTTAGTATTTTTTTGTTAAGTGCTTTATGTTGGGTTTTGCACGTACTCAAGTTAAAAGACCATGTCTACATTTGAAAACTCTTAATCATTTGTAAGGCAGTTGTTAGGTCATCATCTGTGGCTTGATCTAGCATTAGAGATTTGAAAACAATGTATTTCAGCCAGAAAGGGACTGGCCATTACCTCTGAGAGAGTTGATTACTTAAAATTTTCTGTACCTACTTTTAGTTGTTTTTTTTTTTAACATCTCTCCTGAGGTATGGTTTAGTTTCTGGTGTATAGGAATGTTTCATAAATGTGGAATTGAATTATAAAATTAAAGAATGACATATCTGAGCCTTTAATCATCCTCTTTGACCTTATTTCCTAGCACTTGCCCATCATCTCTGCTCTAGCCTCACTTGCTCCTGGCTGTTGCTGGAACAAGGCTGTTCACTGTCACCTCCAGGCATTGTGGCACTGGCTGTTCCCTCTGCCTGGAATGCTTACCCCCCCACCCCCAGACTATCTGTAATCTGTAATCTGCTTGGGGTTCTGTTCAAAGGCCACCTTCCCCATGAGGTCTTCCCTTACAACCCTGTTTAAAATAATCATTCCACTCTTGCTCCTGTCACTCCCTACCTCTCTTTCCTATTTTGTTTTTCTCCATGGCACCTAGCATCATCTGACAGAATATGTATTTCATTGGATATTTGTTTACCATATGATTTTGCTTGGATTGTTCACTTCTGCAGCTCTATAACTTAAAATAGTGCCTTGTGTTTCAGAGGCTCTCAATAGATACTTGTTGAATGAATGAGTGAATCCAATCCACCCGCTAGGAAGCAGAGCAAAAGAGATCCAGACAGATAGGTCTCTATCCCTCCAGCCCCTACCCCCAGTCTTTTATTTTAAAAACTACCAGAGAAGGTAGTTTAATGTTGCACTTCGGTATTTTCTCTTCACTATTATAAAATTCTGCTTTAAAAAAAAAAAAACTAACTCGAACATTTTTCTTCAAGTCTGTTTTCTTTTTTGTGTGCCTAGTGGGACTATAGTGACATTGGTTACCTTTTTTTATATTCCTCACAAAAGACCCTCCTCTCCCCCGAAGATACAGGTTCTGAATTCATCCTCACATTCCCCTCTTCTTCAGTTAGAGTGTCTCACCGCTTTTGATCTTTCACCGTTTCAGCCCAACCTTTTGGGATGGGTGTGGAGAGCACAGTATCTGTATTTACAGAAATGGAGAGAAGGACAGAAGCTCCACCATGGGAACAGACTACATACCACTCAGGGTTTACAGGAGAGCAACAAGATAAAGTATTTAGACTAAATGTGGAAAGGTTGAAGGAACTAAGAGATCATAGTATGGAATAAGTTGGAGGTTGAAGGACAAATAGACAAATTATTGTTTTGAGTATGTACAAAGAGGGTCTCATGAAAGTAGAGGACAGTGGTTCTCAGGCCAGTAGGGTCGTGACGGGGAGGCCACTGCATTCCTGACCTTGGTTCTGGACACCAAACAGCAATGGGTTTATAGCAGGATTTTGAGTGTAGCTTTTTCTCTTATCCCTGAACAAACGGAGTGCACAGAAGCAGTAAGTATCTCACATTCTGAAGAACCAAAACCCACTTGAGGCCAAATACCTCCTTTGGGGTTTTGAACAGGAGGGGCCAAACTATCTTTTCCATATTCAACAATAGCCCCCATAGCTGACCCCCATCCCAGCTGACATAAGAAGACTGGGAAAAGGGATGAGAAAGGAAATTGTTGGCATCACGAGAAGCTGGCCTGGTGGGGCTTTTTCCTCCCCTCCATGTAGGGAGTAGTTGAGTTGAAGGGTTTCACAGGGGATTGCAGAGGCTACATGATGTTGTAGGATTCATAGAAAGTGGGTTTGAGGCACTATCAGAGCTGAAGGACCACAGGGTGCAGCTCTTAGAAACTCAGGAGATTAGGATGCAGCTGAACATATCCCCTAAAATACCACGGACATCATGTGCTTGGAAAGCATCACAGCAGCAGAGGCCTCCTTTGAATTCCTATTGCCATTTCACATACTCATAGAATTCTATCCTAGTAGCATATTTTTATGCTTGAAAGTACTTTCTTGATCACTTATCATAGTTCTCTCCAATAGAACCATGTGAAATAAATTTTTAGTTTTCTTTTAGTTTTATTTCTGTGACCATAAGGTTGTAAGTGATGAAAGAAAGAAAGAAGGAAGGAAAGACGGAGGGAAGGAGGGGGAAAGGAAAGAAAAAAGGACGAAGGAAAAAATCTGGATTGAGTTATTATTATGATTATTAATATACAATTAATCAAATAATATTTTGATAACTTTATTATTAAATTAAAATGTTATCAAATGTGTATCTCTTTTCAATAAAATGAATAGGGCTTTTCCTCCCCAAGTAGCTTGTGTATAAATGAATGGATCTTGTCAATAATCACATTCAAATGACTCACAATCAAAATTATTAGTAATGTTCTACTAGCTGACATTTTAGTATGGTCTCCATTTTGAGGAAGACAAAAAATTTGAAAGTACCTAACTTTCAAAAATATTTGTTACACAAAAATAGTCAGTTCCTTTCCTAATTTCTGGGAAATATACTAAAAAGATTTACCAAGATTTATTAAAGGACCTCAATTATACCAGTTTCTCTTCTACTTTAAAGGGACTAAGGGATGAGTACTGAGAACAACTGAAAACTGCTTCATTTTAACTATGTGAAAGGGGAAAGAAAGCCATTTGGGCATTCACATTTCTTAATGATGCCGCCTTTGCTTTGCTCTTACTGACCAGATGCAGGCTTGGACAACATTTTGAAGACAGAAGAGGAAAGATCATTAAATGATCATTAAATGATCATGGGACTTGGGACAGGGCTTCCATAGCAGCTAATAACACAGCTCAAAAGTGTGGGAGTTTAATGCTCCATGAACAAATTTAGACTAACGAGAGTCAGAAAAATGGAAAGAGCCAGTAGATAAATTCCATTTCTTTCCTTCCATCTTATGCTGTTTGGAGTCACAGGAGTTCCTTACAACCAGCTTGAAAGACTTCCTTATTGATTGTGAGCAATATGTTATGCTTTCTTCTGAAGCTGTGGCTCTCTGGTCAATGTATCACCCTTTATCCTTCCATGACCCACTTCTTTTCCGCTCACTCTTGCTACCCTGGCATGGACCCTCCCAATAAAGTCTTAGGACTCATGTTTTGACTCTGGATCTATTTTTTTAGGGAGCTTTTAAGACATCCACTTTGGGGCATATCTAATCTTAAACATATAAGAAATCTAAAATATTATGATAGGAATTAAAAGTCTTTCAGTAAGATTTCCCTTGAATATCCACAGTTATTACTCTTTAACAACAATGCCCCAAATTAAAAAAAAATCATAAGACAAAGGTCTCCTTAATGACAGTACGTTAATCTCATTTAGGAGAAGATCCTATTTTTCTCATTGCTCTGTTCTATGCAATGTAAAATATTCATGTTTTTTTACACAAAACCTTAGTGAGGGCAGGTAAAGGATAAAACAATAATAAAAAGTATTTTTAAAGAAATACAAGAAATACATTATTTAGTTTACTATGGAAGATAGATAAACAATAATCATAAACATTAACATAACAAATCCATTCAGTTTTTTTCTTTCAAATTAATTTTACTGAGGTATTATTCACATACAATAAAATGCATTCATCTTAAGCACGCAGTTCAATGAGTCCTGACAAAAACCTACACCCGTAACAGCCACCATCACAATCAAGATTTAAAATATTTGTGTCACCCAAAATGGTTCCCTCATGACCTTTTGCAGCAACTCTTTCCCACCCCTAGCTCCAGCAACCACTGGCCTCATCAGCTTTCACTTTTCACTTTTGTCCATTCTAGAATGTCATAAATAGAATCATCACACACGTGTGTGTATGTGAATGTCTAGCTTCTTTCTCTCAGCATAACGTTTTTGAGATTCATCCATGTAGTTGAGTATGTAAGTAGTTTGCTCCTTTCTCTTGCTGAGTAATAAGTCATTGTACTAATGTACCACATGTTGGTGGACATGTGCATTGCTTCTAGTTTTTGGCTATTACCAATAAAGCTGCCATGAACACTTGTGTGAAGAAAAAAAAAAAAAAAAGAGTGGTGAGTGGGCATCCTTGCCTTATACCAGGTCTTGGAGGAAAGGCTTTCAGCTTTTTCCCTGCTGATAATGATGTTAGCTGTGGGCTTTTTATATATGGTCTTTCTTGTGTTAAGTTCCTTCTATACCTATTTTATTGAGAGTTTTAAAAAAAATCATGAGTGGATATTGAATTTTGCCAAATGCTTTTTCTGCATCTGTTGAGTAGATGTCAATTTTAAAATGTGGTAGAGAGAATCTTTCCAAATTGTCTTATGGAGTATGCAGACAAAAAAGCTTTAATACCTCTGATACAGATGGCCTTCAGACAGACACCCTTTCATTGCAGAGAAGTGTCTGGAATTAATTAGATCCAATTCCAGCTGAAACACTGGGCAAGTTACTTAAGCTTTTTGAGCCTCAATCTTCGTCTGAGAAATAATATTCTAACAAAACCTTCTTCATGGAGTTGTTCTGAGGTTAAATAGGGATACTGTGTCTAAAGTACTTAGTGCACTACCTGGCCTATGGTGGGGGTGTCAGGAAGAACAGCAACAACAAAAATACTAACTTAATAAGCTCTTTGCAGTTTGATCTGGATGGCCCTCTAAGAACACAGGATTCCACATAGAGGAGAGGGTCTCTTTTGGTGTGTAGAACATGGAAGTGGGTGTGTTTGGCCATGAAAGGTGGGGAATGCTGGGCCTGGTGGCTTAGGTGAACTCTACAAAGCAAAAGCAAAGCACAGTGACCGACTCCCTCACTCTGCCTGCTCACCCCTCATTTTTTCATAGGACCACCCAAAGTTCTCATCTTCTATAGTGAGTTTGGGCTGGGGTGAGGGGGTAAGGTTCTGGGTAGGGAAGTGGGGGAATAGGGAACACTGCAGCAAAGATCAGGGAATGGCAGCACCTCATTTTGGGATGTTGGGAGGCAGAGGGTTCCCTGTGTTCTCCTGTCCAATCTCTCCCAATCTGAAAGAACGGGTTACTCAGAGACCTGGAATCCCTGCTGTAGTTCTAGAAGTCCTAGCTGGCCAGAGCATTCAGAATAATCCCTATTGATATTTTAGCTGGACTGTTAAACTACCACCAGATGGACCACCTGTTGGATAACACAGTCTGATTCCCAGATTCCCAGCTGGCCAACTGCAGAGGTTCACTCGGGTCGTTTCATTAACCTCATGAAACTTGCTCCTGCAGTTTTTTGGGCACCACTTATTATATTATGGAAGAGTTTTATATACCAGAAATGCCCGAGTTGGGGGCAGGGTGCTACAGTGGGCCGGAAAAAGATCTCGAGGGGAGGAGAGGGGGCTGTGGGGATAAAATTTAGTCATAGTTGCTGTTAATCTCTCTTCAGCCAGAAAGAATTTCCCAGTGAAGAGGACAGATTAAGGGACTTTCTTTTAGGACACAAATATTTAAAATTGATTTTGAAGTTGTTCACCTTTTGTCAGAATTATGCCTTCATAACCCCCAAAGCCTCAGTAAAAATTTGAATGCATAATAACTTCCTGTTAATTATGCTTCAGGACAGTGGATCTCAACTTGGCTGCATATTAGGGTCACCTGGGGAAATATAGACACTCCTGATGGCCAGTTCACATACAAGACCAATTAAATCAAAAGCTCTGGAGGTGGCATCAGCATTTTTAAAAATCCCCCAATTGATTAAAAAATGTGCAGCAAGTTTGACAATTGCTGCTTTCAGAAAGTGAAGAAAGAGAGTGGTGTCAAACTTGTGCAAAGTGTTTAAGCAACAAGGGGGAGGCTAGTCTCTGGAAATGAGGTTGCTTTTCAAGCTGATCATGAGTACAGCCAAGCAGGCTTCAGCCCTTGGCCCTTTACCCCTCTATCCAGGAAGCTTATATTGACAGCAGCAGACTGTCCTACAATTAAAGATTAAGAGTGGGTGGGAGAGAAATTCTGATCCTCATTGTCAACACTGATTTTTACTGATATTTCCCTTGAGCTGACCTGTTATTTTTCTGTAGATTTGGATTTGACTCCCCCAAACAATGAACTCTGGGTGACCAGCTGTGACACTGCCCCTCTCACCCATCTCTGGCCCCATGGTTGCTAGACATCCTCCCCTGGGGAGAGGGTAGTCTATAGCTGTGAAGGAAACAGTCAGTGCAGGCTACTGCATGTAGCTGAGCACTCGCTGGAGAGACAGGCCATTTGAATGAGAGAGTGGGGTGAAGTAGTAAATGGCTATATAAAGAGTCATATAGGATTAGTCCAGCCCTTAACAAAACATCCCAACTACCCTAAATTTTTCACAATCCAGCCTCGAAGATTCACCCCTTTCTTGTCTCCTCCACCCCAGCTACTTCACCCTTTTCTGTGCTCCTGCAACCTTTATTGTCCACATTGATTTCTTGGTCACTTAGCCGGGAGGAAGAATGTGTGACTTGGTTGACTGACCACTTCAAGCGTGTATGCTTTGTTTCATCACTAGACTGCAAAATTGATTTTTCTGGGGGCTTGGGGTTTGCGAGACCTCTAAAGTCAATAAAATCCCTTTATCGATGAGTACTTTATACTCTCCTTCCTTCTATTTACTCTCCTTCTTTTCTCCCTTCTTCCCTTCCTTTCTTCTTTCCTTCCTTCCTGTGCTTCTCTCTGTTGTGAGGACAGTACTGTGCATAGAGCACAAATAAGAAACACGTACATAAAAAGAATGAAGGGAACAGTGGTGCTTTGGGGAATTTTTTCACACACATTTATGCCTCCTTTCCCCATTCTGGCACTATAGAAAGCACCTCATTCTTGCTCACTGGATGGGTTGAACTGGGAAAATACATTGCACAAAATGTGGTGGCGTGGAGACGGGGGAGGACGGTTTATTTATTTATGTATTTTTTTTACTGGTTTCCAAAGTTTATTCAAAATCAAAGAATAGAAAAACTTTACATAAAAATATGTCAACTTTAGCTTCCAAATTGCTATCCACACACACACACAGAATCGAGACATGGTACCTTTGTGTTAACCCTGCACTGCCCAGCCACAGTGGCAGCCAGGCAATTCATTTGGTTCACCATGATGGGCACAGAGCATGGTACCTGTGTGTATGCATTGAGCTATAGAATATGCACCCCATGGGACATACCCTGCTGTCCCCATAGTGTTTCCTTAATATAGGTTTACAGTCAACGTTGCTAATGTGTTGAGATTAGTACAGGCCTACAGATCAGTTTTTATAAATATTCTTTATCAATAGATTCACAATTTAAATATTTTAAAATATTTTTGATAACTTTCGATCATCAAGAACTGCAGACACAACATGCTACTCTGGTCTGGAATGCTTCCTAGAGAACCTGCAGTGACTGTCGACAGCTCCCATGACCGTGTGGGCTGGTCCTGCTTCTCAGAGGCAGACACAGGCATGGTACAGAGCTTGTCCCTGTGGGGTCCGTCACCCTCAGACCTCAGTCTACCTCTGCTGCACACCCATCAGACGTCATGGCCATAAGTTTCTTGTCTCGACACTCCCCACTAGTGGGCTTCGAAGACCAGACTCTCTGTAGTGTTTAGCAGGGCAGAAGCCCCCCTTTTAAAAACAGCAAGTCAGCTGGCCTACAAGATGCAACCAACTCCCAGGACAACCGTGGTACTCCAAAAACTCAAGACTAGGCAGGATGGACATATTCTTGTTCAAAAAAATGTGACAAAGACAGTGGTTGTTGTGGCAGAATACACTTGCATAGTATACCTGTACGCTTCTGACGTCAGCACCAGTGCTCCTGGGCCCAACACTGGGCTGTGCTCTCCCGCAGTCAATAAAAATACTCCCCACAGTGCACTGAGCAGCTCAAGTACTTCTCATATATTTGCTCTTAACAGAATGAGTGCATACTGCTATATAGATTCCTCAACGGAATCAACATAATTCCTTTCTCCACATTCCTAAAACTGGGTACCATTGTCCGCAATGACATTCATCAGACCCATCATCACAGGCTATGTCACTAAACTGCAGCATTTCCAAGTTCATTTTTTTTTTAAACATTTTATAATGTGACAACCTTTCTCTCCTCAGAAAGTTATACTTATGGCACTTTAAATGCTGGATTTGTTGTCTACTTTAAAAGAACCAAAAACCAAAACACTGGAACTCAGTGGTCAGAGCAAGATGACAGCCTGAGGCCCGTGGCAGGACTTCTGGGCAGTCTGCAGGAGCCTTTGAAGATGAACTCCTCAGAAAACCGTCAAGGATACTCAGCTCCTTCACTCACATCTGACCAAAAGAAAAAACCCAGAAATAAGACCCCAAACCCCTCATCATGGTGTTTGTAATGATGCTTATCAGACAACCAGCCAACACGATGAATCCAGGTTAGAAAATGCAACTTGGGAAAGGATCTGAGCTTGTTTTAAAAAAATTCCCTCCTCCCTTAAATATAACTTTTGTGAAAATATGAAATTAAATAAAAAAATATCTGAGTTATTGCACAAATCATAAGTTTTCAATATTTACATAGAAAAACAGTTCTGAAATTTCAAACAAAACATGAGGGCAGTAAAACGATGACCTCCCAACCCTATGTGAAGAGGAAAGACTCGAGAACGGGTTTGATCTCTTGGCTGCTTTGACAAACATTGAAATGAAAATACCAAACTGCAAAGCAATAGCCACGGCTACTGCTAAACCACAAGAGCAAGTTCACGTGCTGCAGTTCCTGAGCCTGACCTGCCTCGGCACTGGATGAAGAATTCTGGCAAGGCAGGAAGCGACGTCCACATTTAATAAAGTTTCACAGATGAGCACAACATTGTTCTTTAGGATGGATGCGACCGCCACACAGAGAAACATGCAGAGTGACCAGTAGCGGCCTAGAGTTGATTTAAATCAATGTCACACAGATGGATTGGGAACTTAAATAATAATCAGTAATAATCAGGAAAGAGCCAGGTATATAAGATACATGAACAAACATACCTGGGTATAAAGTATAAAGGGCAGTGTGAACTCAGAAATAACAGACTGAGAAGTGAGGTTAGGAGAGGAAAGGGGGCATCAGGAGCAGGAGAGCATGTGATGTGTGGAAGAGGTTAGGAGGGAGGTTCTGCACCAAGACTGGGAGTAGGGAGAAAATGCTGGAATGCTCCTCCATGGGACTTATGGGATGGGAGAGGATCAGGACATGGGGTGGTATAAAAAGAATCAACCAATGCATAGTTTGGAGATTCTCTTCAATGGGAGTTTTTAGGTGAGGAAGTGAATGAGATGGAAGGGCTTGGAACCCTGGGTACCTGCCTGATTGCCATGCAGAAGAATCAACCCTAACATGGGCCAAGAGTCATTCATGTCCCTGTTCTCCATGTGACATCTATTCAGAAGTAAATGGCTTTGTACAAGGTGGTCAAACATTGAACTAATCAGCCTTTACTTTAGACTGACTGGTAATTGGTATTTGGTGAGTGAGCAAAAATTGCAAAGTCTATTATGTTTTTCCCCTTTATATTCATATTTACATAAATATCTTTATATTTACAGATATACCACTTAGGGGCTAGTCAGTTAGCTCAGTTGGTTAGAGTGTGGTGCTGATGACATCAAGGTCCAGGGTTTGATCCCTCTACTGGTCAGCTGCCAAGAAAAGCCCCAAACAAACAAACAAAATATATATTACTTATATATTCTTGAGATTTTATATCAGACACTGAGTGATTTAATATAATTCGATTTATTTGGGAATTTAATAATGTATATGTATATTCTTTCTAATTGGATTAAAAATTTGGATTTCTAAGCCAATTTTGTGTGGGTAAAAATGACTTTAGAGTTATCTGTAATCAGTGCCCCTTTGCACAGCCCAGCGTCAGCGGTGACACTGCACCTCAGTTGGAGCAAAAGTCCTCCAAGGACTTGTAGTGCAGTGAGTAGCTAGCAGAGAAGTAACCCGTGCCATGAACCTCACTGGTTTGTGGGCCTGCAGCACTGAGTCGCCTGTGTGTTGATAGTACAGATTATCGGAGCTAATCCCAGATTTACTGAATTAGAACTGTACATAGGTGGAGTGAGAGTGTGAAACTTGGAAGCCTGTGTATTTAACTATAGCCCTAGACGATTCTGATTGGGACCTCTATTCACATCACTCTTTCAAGACTTTTCTTGCTCATGCAATCTTTTTTTTTTAAACACTTAGTTGAGGTATGACTGACATAAAAAATATCTGTATATGTTTAATGTATACAACTTGGTGAATTTGGAGATGATATGCACCTGTGAAACTATCACCATAATCAACATCATAAACATAGCTATTACCTACAAACATTTCCTCCCACCCTCTTTACTCTATTCTATTTTTTTTAAATTTGTCACAGGAACACGTAATATAAGATCTACCCTCTTAAAAGATTTTTAAATATACAATACAGCATTGTTAACTATAGGTACTATGCTGCATAATAGATTGCTAGGACTTATTGCTTAGGTAATCTAAATCATCACCTGTTACACTGATGACTTTCAGAATCTCTGGCTCTGACCCAGTTCCTTTTCCTACAACCTTATCTTCTGTTATAACAACATCAATAATAATTATACTTGCAGCAAAGACTACTGCATGCCTGCTATAACACTCATTCTCTCCCTTTTTAGTAAAGGAATCTCAACGTTTATACAGGACAGCAAAGCACCCAGCCTTTGAAGTCCCCACATTAGCTTTAGGTGTAATCATCGGCCTAAGTCTGCTCAATGAGCTGTAATCAGAAGTATTGTGCAGGATTTTTGAAAGTAAAGGCAGAGCTGCACTTTTCTTATGCCATTCCTGCCTCTAGCATGTGGATTGTGTTGGCTGGAGCTATGCTGGATCATGAGGCCATGGGCTGAGGATGTGGAGGGGAGAGATGGAAAGATCCAGGTCTCTGATGTCCAAGGCACTGCTATTCCACTCATGCTCTGAACTGACCGTCTCTGGAATTTTATGGCATGGGAGAAAAAGAAACATTTATGTGCATAAGACATTGATAATTTTGGTTTTTAGTTATTCACAACTGAATCAAATCCTGAAATATGTGACATGTATTGACTAGATCCTATGTGTTGGGAGCCATGCTAAACTCTTTACATATACAGTACTGTCTATTCTAATTGAATTCTCTACTCTTTTAAGAGAGATTCTATTATTACCCCATTTTACAGATTGTAAAAATTAGGCATAAATAGGTTAAGTAACTTATTCGAGATCATTCAGCTGGTACATTCTGGGGGAAATACTTGACTGTAGGCAGGCAGACTTCAGGAAGCAGGCCTGCCTGTCTTGTACACTGAGGACATCACCCTTATGGTGTTCTCTTGATATCAAGAGTGAGAAGCTTTATTTTCTTCCTGAATGAACCACACCTCTGTTCTCTATTTTTTCTTTATTATTGATAAGGTGCAGCCACTCCTGCCTAAAGTTTTTCTGATCTACCCCAGTCAATCCTCTCTCCTCAGAGGATGGAGGTGGGGAGAGAACTAAGAAAATGATCCAGGCTGATGTTCTAGACTTTTGAATTTAAAGAACCAGTTTTAAAAAATAGGTTACTGACATAGAGTTCACAATTTTTTATTTTTCAAAAAGTAAGGGTATTAATAGAAATAAACTATCACCTGAAATGGATGTCATTTTATGAAAAAGCGAATTTTCACATTAAAGGGAGAAAAAATGACATAACTACAAAATAAAGGGCCATTTTAAAAAGTCAAATAAATTTAATTATAAATAAAGTTAACATTTGAAAAAGACACTGCATTATCTTTTTTTATTCCCCCCTCCCTCTCTCTCATTTTCCCAAGGACTAATGAAATGTCATCAGGATTTGAGAAACATTTATTTAAGATCTCACAGGAGCGGAGGTGGAATAATTGCCTCAGATTGCAAACCAGAACAATGATGAGCGAGTGTGGCAGGACTGACACTTGACACCAATAGCCATGCTCCCTTTCTTCCTTAGTAATAGGACCCTGGTTTTTATTTGGGGTAATATTGTGCCCAATTGAAAGAATATATACACTTCCTTGCAGATAGACTTGGCCAATCAGTGAAATTCTGGCCAATGAGATATAAGCACAGTGGGACATCTAGGACAGCGCGGAGGGGCCCTCTTGTCTTCCCACGCTCTTCTCTTCCTGCTGATCTCGCAGAAGGATGTGGTGGCTGTAACTGTCTTGGATTCAGGTGGCATTGCAGTACGATGGCAGCCTTGGTAACCCTGAGACTTCTCTTACATGAGAGGCGAACTTCGTCTTGCTTAAGATACTATTTAATTTTTTACCTGTTACATGCATTTAATCCTAACTGATAGAAATAGGTAAATCCAAATCCATTTTGCACAAAGAGAATCATAGTAGTGTTAGAAAGAATTCAAGAGATCAACTGTCTTATTTATCAGGAAGAAAATAGAGCCAGAGCTGCAAAATGGCTTGCCCAAAGTTGTGTCATTCAACATTCATTCTACAAATCTTTATTGAGCACATTCTATGGGTGAGGCTCTTTGCCAGGAGCTGGGGGCACAAAGATGAAGCAGGCCATGATTCTGGCTACCCAGAGACTCACGAAACACAACTAGATGGGCTGCCCACCTTTCTCTCTGCATGGTATACCCAGCGTGGTCACTGGGGTGGGCTTTATGGTAGGCTCTGTCCAATGACCCCAAACCAAGGGCTAGGGCCCCACCCTGGGGAAACACAGGCATGGGGCAAGAAAGAAGAGCTGGCCAAGATAGGTCAAGGAGCTGGCCATCTGGAGCTGTCTTGTAACTTGGAGAAAAGCAAAGGGAGCAAGAGAAGAAACTAATACAACAACCTTTGCTGTATTCAAGACTGAGGACAATGCATTTGGACTTGCATTACTCTGTGTGTGACACTCATGCATGGGTGTAAAAACATGTTCAAGTGCAGAGTGTGCCACATATACACAGGAAAACTTTGTAGGAGTACATTTCTTCTGTTCCTTTAAAAACATCTTGTGTGTTTGGGTGCATGTTTATGTGGTTTGTGTCGACTGGGGGGTTGGGTGGGGTGGGGGTAGTAAAACAATGCAGTCTCTGGGGGCCCCTGGGGAGAATCTCTGAATTCCCTGGGATAGGAAGTTCCCTAAGAAAGCAGGAGCTACTGAAATTCCCACCAAACAACAAAGTGCAGCCAGGATAAAAGAAGAGTGGGGGTGGAGAGGGAAAAAAAAAACAAAACACCTCGCCAGGGGTTTAGGGAAGCAGGTGCACCCAATCCAAACAATATCATTTCTTCTTTTATTTGTGGAGTTTAGGAACAAAACAAAACAAAACAATACTCAACTCCTCCCCTCTGGGGTGGGGGGAACTCCGAGGATGCTCAACGTAGCAAGATAAAAAAGGTGGTTTCTCAGCGTATGTAACAGCAAGGAAACCAAATTTAAAACTAACAAACAAAAGAAAAATCCCCAGATTACCAGACAATTCAGAACACGGGGCCAAATCAAGTTAAATGGACTCAAACTTTTACCTTTGGATGTGTTTGTGGCCAGCCTCCCACGTGGCCATCAGAGTTAATGAAGTTTCAGTGGTGCATTACCCCCTACTTACTGGGCTATCTTCAGCTTTAAAACAATCAGCTCAAGGCCTGAGTCGTTTCTGTTTGTGTTTATACTGTGGCTGCCGCAAGTATGTAATGCATTCGGGGCATGCGGCAGTGAGGAACACCAGTAAAGTCAGAGGTGATGTACAGTAGGGTTTCAGGGCTCCCCACTTACATGGACCCCTTCTGAGGCTTGGAAGGACCCTGGCAATGTGTCTGCCTGGTCATATCTTTTTGCAAAATTTGTAAAAATAAATTATTTTTCTGCCTTTTAAGTGGGCCCTCAAATTGTATAAACTTCAGGGCCTACAAAATTTGGATCTACCCTGAATGAGCTTTATTAAAGTTTCCACTAAAAGTCTTTTCTTACTAAACAATAAATCCCTTCAGTTCTTCAGATGCAAGGATTATAATGTCATGGGCACAGTGTGCAGCCAAGGCTGGAAGTCCCACCTGACAAAGATACCCTGGGATAAAAAGATGGGGAATGAGAAGATTGAAGAGCTGTGGCCGGGGGACTGGTGAGTTTGGGTCAGGGGTCCCCTTGGATAAGTGTAGTAATGTGGAAGGATTGGATCTTCCACCTGCTAAAACCCTCCTCTCCGAAGCCTAGGTAGGGATCTGGGCTAACTCTTTGGTATTTTATCACATAGTATCTTGATAATCTTTTGACCATGAAATTCCAGGCTTGAAGAACCATTCTCCACCTCTGCCGCAGGGCTGAGTGTCAGTGACAGGCCTCAGTCAGAGTACCCAGGCTGGCTCTGCCCAAGGATGCAGGCAGGTCCGTGCTTGTCTAGGGGACAGTAGCCGATTTATAGGAAGGACTCAGGCACCTTCCTGAAAGCACTCAAGGGAAGGGGGAACTGAGAAAAACAAGGACAAGGAGCCTTGGAAAACAAAGGCTTGTTTTGAATACAATGTGGTGTCTGTCATTCGGATTTTCTTCCAGCTCAGTCCCCCAGGACCTATGCCAGGGCCTGCAACAAAGAGGGCCCAGAAAATTTAAAAGGCATTTCATTAGGACTCTATGGCACCGAGAATCCCAGGCAGAACCACAGCCTGGTGTGATTTGGGAGGAAGGGCATTTTCTCCACAGGTCATTGTCAAATCTAGGTGGAGAATGGAATAGCCCCAACTCCTGAGAAGGAAGACTTCTGAGCACAGAACCTCAGGAAAGGCTGCAGGGAGGACACGTGGCTCTTGTGGTCTCAGTAGCTTTGAGGTGACACAAACAACTTGGTAGTAGCCACTAAGTAGGAGAGGACAAAAATGTCATCTTGAGGCCAGAAGAACATATGAAGTTCCCTGGGCCACAGAAAGAAACTTATTAGGAGGAATTGGCTTTGAGTAACCACCACAACTGGGATAACAACAACATGATGATGATGGTAGTTTATTAATGTGTATAATAGAGCAATAGTTTCTAACAGCATAGGGTTACCATGGGTCAGGCATCAGGGTTAGCTCTGTAGCCCTCATCTCCATTAACCTTAACAGCACAATAATTAGATTCTGTTAGTCTAGCTGCTCTAAACGTGAGGAAAGTGAGTCTCCACAGAAAGTAAGCAGCTTGCCCAGGACTAGCACACAGCTAGTAAGCACTGGGGCTGGAATTCTAACCTGGTCTGCCTTCCTAACTTCTGTGTATGTGGTAGTGGGAGCAAATGAAGCCAAATAAACAGTGTTTCTGTTGCTCTTATTGTGAATTTAATTAAACCACCAGACTACCAGTGTGACCTGGAAAACATGTAACATGACTAGGAAAATTAATTTGATTGTACATTCATTGTTCATGTACTCATTCAAAAACATTTATTCGTACCTGTAGCTGGGCTCTGGCTATGCTGACTTGTGTCCCTCCACTTTAAGGAGTTCTCATATTAAAATTCTAAAAGTTCCTTGTGACTATGGAGCTCTTAGATGTTTCCTGTTACTATTTCATTACATTTCCTCTGTTCCAGGCAGTTTTATTTTGCATAATCATGATTTTCACCTCATTCAATCTAAAGTAGGAGCCACCTTTTTCATTGGATATGTTTAAGTAATTGGACAAAAGGATCATCTTAGTTTATTTCTAGAAAGTCAGGCCAAATTGTGAAGGTTGAATTGTACCTGTTTGACTGAGTAGAGGAAATTGAAAAAATGTTCTGCCAAAATGTGCTTACTGATTTACTGCCATTGTATATATAAGAATCAAGTTTTATTGTCTGCTTGGAGAACTCAACCATATATAACTAAAAGGCATCAGTTTCTACAGGTAACTTAAACTGATCAGTAGATATAGGCACCCATTGTTTTAGCCAAGATGAAGATCTTTTAACTTCATGAAGGTCAAAGACTCTTTTCTATGCACCATCCTTGCTGAGAAGATAGAATCCATTGAAAATGTAATGGTTGTCCCAGATTTCCACAATTCAGAACTCTGCAGCTGGTAGAGGTTTGCCTGCTAAGTGAGAACATAGTTTGGCATTTAAATTTGCCTATTGTTTATTACTTATTTCATGGAAACATTGACTTTGGAAAGGTACAAGTTGTGATTCTGACTATATATAAAACTAATTGGGAGTGGGGGAATCATAAGTTTAGGAGCAAACTATTCTAATCTGGATAAAAATAGTTCCACTCACTCTATTGCTTTGCAAGGAAAACATCAATTAGATTGAACAATGTTCCCTGAAGAATGTAGATGCCGCGTTGTCTCTGGACACCTCCTTTGAATTTGCTCTGGACTGCGTCGTGTCTTCTGTTAGGAGGAAATTATCAACAACAAGAGGAAATCCTGTACTAGTATTGAATAGTCCTTATTTTAAAGGTACTTCCCTTCTTGTGGGAATTGTATGTAATCAGAACAACACTATAAAATGTCTGAATTATTTTACAAGGTTTGACTTTCAACCCTACTTTTTTTTTTTTTTTTTTTTTTGGAGATCGACTTATTGTGCTCAAGATATAGTCAATTGTTGGGCTAGAGAGCATTCTTCTTGAGCTGCATGAACCTCACCAAGGTGGGGTGGAGGTTAAAGCATTGGCCACAGGAAGCATGAGGTCCTTAGAGACACCCGTGTATTCTAGAGTGCACAATGACTAATAAATGCTAAAATTACTCTGGAAGGAACCCTTTGAGTCACAAACATTTGCCCCTTTCTGAGCACAGCTGACCCTTCTTCAAGCTGAGGGGAACTGGGTAAGATGACCTGTGATTCTCCATCAGTTGCTTTGGCTCAACCAGAGGATGGGAGGGGTCAGGAGGACATGGTCTTGAAAACCTGGGGTGGGAAAAAAATGTCAAATGTACTTCTCTGCTTCTGAGAGTAGCTACTTACTACCTATGTGAAAGGAGCTGCTTAGGAGGAGGAGCCCAAGAGAATAGTCTTTACATCGAAAATCTTGCTCCTATTTTTCATGAAACCGATAAGCAGTATAGAACTGCCTGATGCCACAGTGTGGGTGTAACACACTAACACAGTGCTTCTCAAACTTTCCCACAGAGGCACTCTCAGCAAGAAGGGGATAAATTGGGACGCCCGGAGGCCCAGGTGCAAGAACAAAAGGTTCTTTGAGTTCTTGTGTCTTATCTTAAAAATTTGTGAGACTGTGGTATTCGGCTGCATTATCTATCAGTGTTGACTTCAATATAAGCTCAATATAGAACATTCTGCCATGATGAGAAAATTCTATATTTGCACCATCTGATATGGTAGCCACTAGCCACATGTGGCCATTGAACACTTGAAATGTGGCTAGAGTGAGTGAGGAACTGAAATTTTAAATTATATTTAATTTTAGTGCATTTAAATTTGAATAGCTACATGTGGTTACCATATTGGACAGTGCAGCTCAAATGCACATTTTGTCTTATGTCATGGATTTCCCAGTACAACAATTATTTCTGAGGATAAGTACTGCCCTAATAGCTCAACCATGGTCTGTCCCTGGGCAGATCTGGAAATCCACAGCCAGCTACAATGTAGACTATCCCCTTCTCCCTTGTGGCTCCTGGACTGCTGACAGAGGTAAACACCATCTGCCCACAGCTTCTCAGTGCATTGAGCAGCACAACTCTTTCCACCCCATCCAGTTCCAAGCAGCAACCAGGTGATTTCAGGAAACCCAAAGAAGTTCTTCAAAAAGACAACCATGGGTGATCCTTGCTTGGGGTGCTGATCCCAAACCTGAAACCCCTGCAGCCCTGTTTCTGTTTCTCAGGATGGCAGTGCATGGCATTTCCATCAGGGAGCACTGAAGAATGGTTCCTGCTGCTATTGTCCTCTGTGGAGAGCATCCTGCAGTTCCCACAGCAAGACTCACTGCCCTCAGTGCTTGCCAACATTCTTCTGGCTTCTAACCTCTTTTCTGCAGTTGTGCTAAAGTTTTTTTTTCATATCCCTTCACTAATGGAACTTGATAGTACCAACATTGCTTATCTTTAAACAGGGTCATTGAATTCCCAGGTACTCCTGAGCCGTCTGCAAGATTTCTTGCTCTTTTTACCAGTCCCATAAATTCTGTTTCTGTAACTCCCAGCCTCCATGTTATAAGGGTAAGCTTTGAGTAGAGAAGCCCAGAGGCCTTTTTATACCCCCACTTTCTGAAAAAATTCTGATTACTGTATAGTATATTATGCTCCAGTTTATTCAAAAGCTTTGGGGAATAGGGCATTCTGATTAATAGACAGTCTTAGCTTAGTAAAACTAACTGTATCTGCCAAATGTAGGTTAGCCAATTTCCAGAGAATTCAGCACAATAAAACAGTCTTAACAACGAAGCTATTCTAAATGTATTGCAATCTTTCTTTGGTGGCTTAGAAGGCATTCAGGGGTCTTGCAATGCCTCAGAGTCATCATTATGAACAGTAATTACCCTTCAATTGTACAGCATGGAATAATTATGTTTATCTTAGTTTTCCAGTAGGTTGGAGTCAAGATAAACAGACGTTTGCTGTAAATAAAACAATGTCTAATTTTATTCCTAATAATGATCACATTTTAGCTTTTGGAGCTCTATGTGAGTTAAATTTACTATGTTACATTATTAGCATTAATATTGCTCATATGGAATGTTTTAAAATTTACTTATATATTTTAGGAATTAAACTAAAAATCTGAAAACACTCCTTTTAAATAAAGATGTTTTTGATGCAACAGGTGCAATCCAGAAAGTTGAATATAAATCAAGCTTCTGGAGAATGAATCTTGTATAAAAATGTATATTTATGATTATGAAAATAATGTGTTCATCATAATAAATATGGCAAGCACAGCATTTAAAAAAAAGATCTGTAATTTCATCACAATAAATAACAACTGTGTGGAGAAGGCAGGAGTATGCTTGGGGACCTCACCAGGAGACATGGGTAGGTCCCCCCACCTGACAGAAGGCAGAAGCACACCTGAGGACTACAGCCCCTGCCACTGCTGCAAACACTGCTTACATGCAGGTGGCCCACCAAAGGAACTGCCATAGCCACTGCAACTGCAAAGGTGGCTCACCATCATAGCAGCAACCCCACACCATGCAGGCAGCCCACTGACCACTTGACTGCATGGATACAAGGAGAGTCACCAGAAGAGTCTGGAAAATGACGAGGATGTCTCTCTCCTCAAATCCCACTCCAGAGTAATAGAAGATGCAACTGCTCTACGAGATGATTGAAAATCAATGTAGGTATACAAGAAATATGAAAAGACAAGAAGATATGACATCACCAAAGGAATACAATAATTCTCAAGTACCAGCCCCACCCCATACAGCAGGAAACTCTTGAAATGACTGAAAAGGAATCTTAAGGAATCTCAGTGAGAGACGAGATGACTCTGACAACACAATGAAATGAGAAAAAATATTCAGAATATGAAGGAGGAAATTTACAAAGAGATTAATATCTTAAAAAAGAATGTAGCAGAGCTCCAGTACTGAAGGAGGATTCATTCAAAAAAATAAAGAACACAACCAAGAGCTTAAGCAGCAGGTTAGAGCAAGCAGAAGAATTTTTGATCTTGAAGATGGTCTTTTTGAAATAATCCAGGGGGGAAAAAAGAAACAATAATTTAAAAAAATGAAGAAAATCTAAGAAAGCTAGCAAAAAAACCTTAAGTTCACAAACATCCAAATCATGGGTGTTACAGAAGGGGAAGAGAAAGGAAAAGACATTGAAAACCTATTCAACAAAACAATAATGGGAAACTTCCCAGGTGACAGGAGAGACATGGACCTTCAGATCCAGGAGGCTCAAAGATTCCCAGACAGATTCGATCCAAAAAGATCCTTTCCAAAACACATTCTAGTCAAACTGGCTACCTTGGGTTGAATGTCTTCCCAAAACTTAATCCCCACTCTAACTATTGAGGGTGGGAAATCCTAAAGTTGGGGCCTTCAAGAGGTGGTTAGATTATAGGACAATACCATAGTGAGTGGATTAATGAGGGTGGTCAGGGGTGTGGCTCTGAGTGCTCTAAAAGGAGAGTTCATGAAGAGCTATCTATTTCTCTGCCCTGCCATTTTCTGCCATGTAAGACTCCTGGGTCACTGTCACCACCAGCAGATGTGCTCCCTGGACTTTGGACTTCCCTGCCTCTGAAACTGTAAGCAATAAATTTTGTTTTTTTAATAAATCACCCAGTTTCAGGTATGTTGTTTTCAGCAACAGAAATGCACTAATACACTGGCAAAGCTCAAAGACAAAGAGAGAATCTTAAAAACAGGAAGAGGGAGTCCTCTCAGACTAACAGCAGACTTCTCAACAGAAACTCTACAGGCCAGAAGAAAATGGGATGTTATATCCAAAACACTGAAAGAAAAGAACTGCCAGCCAAGAACACTATACCCAGCAAGGCTATCCTTTAGAAATGAGGGAGAAATAGTGTATTTCCCAGACAAACAAAAATTGAGGGAGTTCACCACCATTCAGCCAGCCCTACAAGAATGCCTCAAGGGATTCCTCCATCTAGAATCAAAAAAATGATTATCACTACCACAAGCACACAAGAAAGAACAGAACACACTGGTAGAACAAAAATGTAAATGAGAAAGAGAAAGAAACTAAATATTACCACCTCAAAAAACCAACAAACATCATATAATGAAAGCGTGCTTTGCCTTTCAGCATGAGAATCTTATCAGTCTGGAATGTACATTAGCAGCTTCACAAGAGAAAAGCCTGAGAGTGGATGGGCAGATTGAATAAATGCTCAGAGATAATTTAGTGACAGAGAAAGTCAAAATATGACGATGAGGCAATATTATTATGGGCTGTACACATGTGAGACTCCTGTGAGCTTTGACTTGCTCAAAAGACAAAGATCACACAGTTCAGGTAGCTTTCCATTCTTCTAACGATTGGTGAGAGTGATGGTCACTTGACAAAAGCATGAAGGGATTTGGTGGCAGCAGGTGATGTCAGGATGCATTAGGGTCTCTTCCTAGTGACATGGCTGAGCACCATGCAGCCAGGCGGTCAGCAGGGAATTTTAGTGGATGCTCCAGGGAGGACATGGCAGCTACTCCCTGGAGAGTTTTGGGGGGCCATTGGCCCTAAGCAGAAGAAAGAGGCTCTGGGAGGCTGACCTGGCACTGCCCTGGCCCACGTTTATGCAAAAGAGGTGCCCAGTGCCTGGGACTGGGGTTGCAGTGGTCTCTTCCTCAAGTCTCTGCAGCCATTTTCACCTGAGCCCAGCCTGGTTCCCATTTGTCTTCTGGGCACTGCAGCTGCTCTTGCTGCACTGAGAGGGTGAGCCTCCCTGAGAGGTTTGTGTTTGGAGCCGTTACACTGCAAAGGGTCCCAGTGAGAGTCCCACTCACAGGAATATGTGCAGTGTCTCCAGGCTCCACACTGGTGATTGTGGGAGGGAAATCACTAGAATTTGGTTGGACATATGTCCTCATTTGTGAATACATTTGGTAGACTTGTTAAACAAACAAACCAACAAACAAAACCAACAAACACTGAAGACAAACAAAAACAGTGGAAGAGAGGAGCAAAAGAAATTTAAAACATCTGAAGGAAAAAAACAGAATGCCAGGAGTACCACAATGTCTTCCAATAACAACCCTAAATGTAAATGGATTAAGCTCTTTACTCAAGAGACTGACGGATTGGATTAAAAGCTAGACCCAATGATATGCTGTCTGCAAGGGACTCACCTTACGTGTAAAGATGCTCACAGACTAATAGTAAAGGGATGGAAAAAGATATACCATGCAAATGAAAACCAAAAATGAGGAGTAGCTATTCTTATATTGGGTAAAATAGACTTTAAACAAAAAACCATAAAAAGAGACAAAGAAGGCCACTATGTAATGATAAAGGGATCTATGCAGCAATAAGACATAACAATCATAAATATGTATGCACATAACCCCAGAGCACACAGTATATAAAGCAAACACTATTAGGCTTACAGACAGAGATAGACACCAATGCTATAATAGTTGGGGACCTGAAGACCCCTCTCTCAGCATTGGACAGATCATCTAGGCAACTTGTCAACAGAGAAACACAGCTTTTAAACTACACCTTAGATAGACCAATTGGACTTGGCAGATATTTACAGAACATTTCATCCAACAACTACAGAATATACATGCTTCTCATCAGCACATGGAACATTCTTCAGGATAGACCACATGTTAGGTCACAAATCAAGTCCCAACAAATTTAGAAAAATTGAAATCATTTCAAGTATCTTTTCAGACTACAGTGGATTAAAACTAGAAATAAATAACAAGTGGAACTATGGAAACTATACAAATACATAGAAATTAAACAACATGCTCCTGAATGACCTATGTGTCCAGGAAGAAATTAAACAGGAAATCAAAAAATTCCTTGAAACTAATGAAAATAAAAACACATCATACCAAAACCTGTGGGATACTGCAAAAGCAGCACTAAGAGGGAAGTTTATTGCAATAAACACTTACATCAAAAGAAGAGAAATATTTCAAATAAACAACCTAATGCTACACCTCAAAGAATTAGAAAAACAAGAACAATCTGATCCCCAAATTAGTAGATGGAAATAAATAATTAAGATCAGAGCAGAACTAAATGAAATAGAGACCCCCAAAACAATACAAAAGATCAACAAAACAAAAAGTTGTTTGAGAAGATAAATGACATAGACAAACCACTAGGTTGGCTAACTAAAAAAAGAAGGGAGAAGACCCATATAACAAAAATCAGAAATGAAAAAGGAGACATTACAACTGATACCACAGAAATACAAAGAATCATTAGATACTGTTATGAACAACTATATGCCAACAAGTTTGAAAAGCTGGAAGAAATGGATCAATTTCTAGACACATATTAACTACTGAGACTGAAACAAGAAGAAATAGAAAAACTGAACAGACCAATACAAGCAACAAGATTGAAACAATGATCAGAAGTCTTCCAACAAAGAAAAGTGCATGACTGGATGGCTTTACTGCTGAATTCTATGAAATCTTTAAAGAGGAGTTAATACCAATTGTCTTCAAATTAGTCCAAAAAACTGAAACAACAGCTATTCTCCCAAACTCATTCTATAAGGCCAGCATCACCTTGAAAACTAGACTAGTCTAGAAAACTAGACTCCAATATCTCTGATGAACATAGACACAAAAATCCCCAACAAAATATTAGCAATGAGAACAGAGCAACACATCAAAAAGATTATACACCATGATCAAGTGGGATTCATCCTGGGGATGCAAGGATGGTTCAGCATATTCAAGTCAATAAATGTGATACTCCACATCAACAAAATCAAGGAAAAAAATTGTATGATTATCTCAATATATGAGGAAAAAGCACTTAACAAAATTCAACATCCCTTCATGATAAAGACTGCCAGCAAATTAGGTATAGAAGGAAAGTATCTCAATATGACAAAAGTCATACATGACAAAACCATTGCCAATATCGTCCTGAATGGGAAAAGCTGAAAGCTTTTTCTTTAAGAACAGGAACAAGACAAGGATGCCCACTAGCAGCACTCCTATTTAACACAGTATTGAAAGTACTAGCCAGAGCAATCAGGCAAGAGAAAGAAATAAAGGTCTTCCAGATTGGAAAAGATGAAGTCAACCTGTCCCTATTTGCAGATGACATTATTTTATATGCAGAAAAACCTAAAGAGTCTACCAAACAATTCTTAGAGCTGATAAACAATTACAGTAATGTTGCAGGATACGAAATCAGCATGAAAAAATCAATAGCATTTTAATACTGCAATAACAAACTAGCCAAAAAAGCAATCAGGAAAGCAAGCCCATTTACGATAGTCAGGAAAAAACCCCCAAAACCTAGGAATCAATTTAACAAAGGACATGAAAGATCCTTACAATGAGAACTACAAATCACTGCTGAAAGAAATTAAAGAGGATGCAAAAAGACAGAAAGACATTCCATTCTCATGGATTGGAAGAATTCACATTGTGAAAATGTCTATACTACCAAAAGTGATCTACAGATTCAATGCAATCCCCATCAAAATACCAATGACATTCTTCACACAAATTAAAAAAAAAATCCTATCATTCATATGGAATGACAAAAGACTCTTAATAACCAAAGCAATCATAAGCAAAAAAAGTAAAGCTGGAGGTGTAACATTACCTGACTTCAAATTATACTACAAAGCTATAGTAACCAAAGCAACATGGTATTGGCATAAAAGTAGATACTTGGACCAATGGAACAGAATGGAGAACCCAGAAATCAGCCCACATGCTTACAGCCAACTGATCTTTGACAAAGGTACCAAGAACACACCTTGGGAAAAGACTTCAATAAATGGTGCTGGGAAAACTGGACATCCGTGTGTAGGAGAATGAAACTAGACTTGTACCTCTCTCCATACACCAAAATCATCTCAAAATGGATTAAAGACTTAAATATGAGACCTAAAACTATAAAACTCCTGAAAGAAAACATAGGGAAAACACTTTAGGAAGTAGAACTGAGCAAAGACCTTATGAATAAGAACCCAAAAGTACAGGCAACAAAAGAAAAAATAAACTGGGATTATATCAAACTGAAAAACTTCTGCACAACAAAAGAAACATCAGAGCAAAAAGACAACCTATAGAATGGGAGAAAATATTTGCAAGCTGTGATTCCAACAAGGGATTAATATCCAGAATATTCAAGGAACTCAAACAACTTAACTGTAAAAAAACAAGTAACCTGATTAAAAAGTGGGCAAAGGAGCTGAATAAGTATTTCTCAAAGGAAGATATATGAACGGCAAGAGACAGATGAAAAAATGTTCAACATCACTCAGCATCAGGGAAATGTAAATCAAAACTATATTGAGCTATCATCTCATGCCAGTTAGTGGCCATTATCAAAAAGACAGAGAATAACAAATGCTGGTGAGGATGTGGAGAAAGGGGACCCCTCCTACACTGTTGGTGGGACTGTAAGTTAGTGCACCATTGTGGAAAACAGAATGGGGTTTCCTCAAACAACTATAGATAGAACTACCATATGATCCAGCAATTCCACCACTGGCTATACACAAAGGAACAGAAATCACCACGTTGAAGGTATTATAGTAGCTCCCCGGTTTATTGTAGCTCTATTTACAATAGCCAAAAGTTGGAACCAAGCTAAATGTCTATCAATGCACGACTGGATAAGGAAAATGTGGTACATCTACACAATGGAATACTACTCTGCCATAAAAAAGAATGAAATCCTGCTATTTGGAGCAACATGGATGAACTTAGAGAAAATTACGTTAAGTGAAATAAGCCAGGCACAGAAAGAGAAATACCATATGTCCTCACTCATAAGTGGGAGCTAAAAAATTAACAGAAAAATTTTTAAAAAGGAAGAAAGATACAATAATCACAATACTTTGCTGAATTTTCAAAAGGATGGAACTGAGGCCACCAGAGGTGGGAAAAAGGAGGGGGGTTAGCAAGAAATTGATAAAGGGCCACAAAATATGATTACCTTGTACAATGTTGAACATACTAATTATCCTGATTTGAGCATCATATATTGCACACAGTTACTGATATTCAACGTTGTATCCCACAGATATGTACAGTCAATTGTTTCAATTAAAAAGACAAAAACAAAAAACTCTGATTTCTTTCCAGTCGTTTTTCTATGCATGTATATGTAAATGGGTTTTTTTTATATATTTACGAAACAGATTTATATGAAATATACTTTCATAACATGCTTCTTTTATTTAAAAATTTGCCATGCCATTGAAAACAATTTTAAATTGAAACACTACAGTTTACTTAACCATTTCCCTTCTTTGACATATAGATGTTTCCATTTTCTCATGACAATATGTAATAATCCTGTGAACATCCTGTTCATTCATTTTGGCTTTAATCCCAAATTACTTTATCAACATATATTCCTAGAGCAATTATTTGCAAGCAACATGATCATTTTTAAAGCCCTTGGCATGTATTGCATGATTATTTTCTAGTAAAACTGTGCTAGCTTACTTTCATACACCATACTTGGCAGTGTCTTCTACTGCCCTCTGCAGGACTTTGCCATTAGGGGCAGTATGCCCAGAGGTCAGAGCGGAAGCAATGCCGTCTGGGAGGTCTGGGTGGGCCTGGCCTCTACCATTTCCTAGCTGTGGGAACTGAAGCAAGTTATTTAATTTTGCTGAACTTCAGTTTCTCAAATGTAAATGAGTTGACATGAGGACTATATGAGGTGATAAGAAATCACTTAATGCTTTATTCAATATATAGTAAGTGCTGAATAAATGTTAGCTATAAGTATTATTGATAGTTAAAAGGTCTATCCCACCATTCTAATGTACAAAATGATATCTCATGTTATTTTATTTTGTATTTTAAAAAAACTTAAAATCAATAATGGTCTTTATGTTTTTATTATTAAAAAAGCAGTCCTAGAAAAATTAGAAAATACAAATCAACACAAGAGGGGGAAAATCCATAATTATGACAATCTCACCTTTAGCTATATTTGCTGTTATGCTTTTTTTTTTCGAAGGGGGTGTTATTTTATTGACAGCCTTTTTAATTTATTCCACAGTTGTTGTTCCATTCTTTTTATGTTGTTACTTCTCCTGTGTCAATATCATTAATTGCTTTTTCCTAGACAAACTCCCATTTTGTAGAGACTTCAAACTTATCTGTTGTGGAGGTATATATAGTATTCTACTTAAAAATATCTCATAAGGATGATTCCAGTTTCCCATAACTAGCATTTATGACCTGGTGTTAGAGAGTGGGAGGAATGAAATCTTTTCGCCTTCTTCCAGGTGTATGGGTTTACTTTGTTTCAAGTGGTTTTGCATTTGTGTGCCAGGAAACGTTTCTATGTCCAGTTCCATTGGCCTTGAGGTTCTAGCAAATGCCTTCTAATTGTGGCAGTCACTGGAAAGTATGCCCAGTCTTCAATGCTGTCCTTTCCTCCCTACCTTCCACTGGCTTCCCCACCCCCACCCCCGACTCACCTGCCACTACTTTATGGGAAGTTGGGAGAGGCTGTCTCTGTTAGCCAGATTCTAAGTTACACCAAAACCCAGAATATATCTTGAAAAGATATTTTAGAAAGAAAAAAAAAATGATTTTTCTCTATTCTCTTAATAAATCCAGGTTAAATGCATTTTTCAGTGATTGATACATCAGGAAATTTAAAAAAAAGTTCTCAAGAATTTTATGGAAAAAGAACAGACATATACACACAACTGCAACTCAATGAAGAGAGTGTGAGATGTAAGAAATCGTAGGGGAGTTTGAAGAGAGATTATTTGCAACTGAAGAGATTAAGAAGTTTTCGTGAGAAATTGGCCTTTGTGCTAAACCTCAAAAAATGGATTGTATATGACCAAGCTGTGCATGGGGTGGGAAGGGCATGCCAGGAAAAGACAATAGCAGAAACGGGGTCCAGAGGTGGCAGCGAGCCCAGGTGTGGCAGGTGTTTGGTGGTTCCTCCAGTGAGATGAATGCAGGGAGTATAAAAAAAAATACCAGTCATAAAGGAACTGCAGGGGCCAGTCCGTGGCTCACTTGGGAGAGTGGGTGCTGACAACACCAAGTCAAGGGTTAAGATCCCCTTACCGGTCATCTTTAAAAAAAAAAAAAAAAAAGAGAGGACCTTGATACCAGGCCAGGGAGTCTGGCCCCACAAAAGTTGAGGGAAATGAGGAGTACTTTGCTCTAGAACGATTAACCTGGAAAGAGTTCATATGATGGACCAGGGACGAGACAGCCTGCAGCTGGACTCTATAATACAGCACTACCTACAGGGTCCAGACAGGCAGTGACTGGGAGAAGCTAGCTGGCAGTTTGCCTATTAAACACATAGAAGTCAGTTTTCTTCATTCTGTAAAGAAACATTCTTTCTCTCAGTTTTCTTGAAACACATGGTCCTCTCAGTCCATCCCTACTACCCTCAATTTTGAATAAAGTCATGGATTTTTTATCATTTTATTTATTTTTTGATGACCAGCTGGAATATTGATCTGAACCCTTGACCTTGGTGTTCTAACACTACACTCTAACCAAATGAGCTCACCGGCCAGCTCAAGACATAAATTTTAAAAGCTAACATTAATTGTACTCTTACTTTGTGCTAGGCACCGATCTAAGTGCTTTTCAGTTTTTTATCCTCTCAACTACTGCACAAGGTTAGTACTATTATTACACCTCCTGTTAATGACGAGGTTATTGAGGCACAGGGAGATGAACAAAACCAGTTGAAGTCACAGCTATGAGAAAGTACAGGCCCGGGGTTTGACGCTGGCAGCGTCTGGCTCCACAGCTTCTTGTTGTTGCTCACTGCGTGGTGCCATCGAGGCAGAGGACAACACCTCTAGTGCAAGACTAAGCAAGCACAAGGTTAAAAGGCCACTGATTGACACTTGCCCTCAGTGTCCTGAACCAAGGGGGAGTTGGGGAGCTTATGGTGGGCTGGACAGGTCATGCCCTGGCTAGGCGGGCACTCTGGCCTCAGCTCGAGCTGGTGACTGCCATGTGAAAAAGAAGGCCAACACCGCTAAAGTTTTCAGATTTTAAAAGAAGCTGGAAATTGAGATTTCTGTGGGAAATCTCCTTAGTGTTAGACAGTGGCTCAAGTGAATTGAAACATGATGTTGTATAAGGTACCATTTGTGGAGAAATGATTGAGTGGTGTGATGAGTTGTGATTGGTTCCTACGCCTCCCTCCAGTTCGTTGCCACTTCTCCTTTATTTCTTTAATGTGGCTTTTTCCTGTCTACTGTGTCTTAGAATTCCAGTTATATAAAGTGATAGGAACCGTAACATGACATTGCTTAGAAGGAATGACTGATGCTTGATCTCTTTGGACAACATGAGGTGAATATTAGGAGTACTTTAAGATGATTGCCATTTTAAGGTACCATTATTATACCATAAAGTGTGAAGGAGTGGTGTGATTCAGAAAGTTCTCTTAAAATTTTTATGTTAAATTAGAAAAAAAATAACCCCCTAAACAGAGTCTCCAGCATTTTTCCAATTTGGGATTATGGTAATACCCTGCTCTTCATTCAGATAAGCCCCTCTCCCTGCTTCTCTCTTCTGGTCTCCCCCTCTTTCTAGTCCAGGGCAGAAGGCATCTGATGCTGAACGGCTGGTCTCACTCCTTCTGTCCACAGCTGAGAAGCCAAATATTCTTTTTTTCTTCTGTTTTGTGGTTGTATTGACCAAGTAGTGCACCTTAAGGCTTTTTATGTTTGTTCTGCAAGAGGTCACAGATTCAATGTTTGTTGGAACAAGTGACATTTCCATCAACAAAGTTAGCTTTCAATTAAAAACACACACAAAAACCATATTGTGATACCCAAACAAGACACACTTTTGGACTGGACTTGGTCCAGTCCCTTATACAGATATAAGGATCTGGGAGGCCAGTTCAGAGGCTACCACAGTTGTCCAGGCAGGAGACAGAGAGGGCCTGAGCCTGCATCGCAGGCGTGAGAAGTTAGAAGAGCTGTGCCGTGTATAAGGAGGCTTTCTCTTTTTCTTAGAATGAGAGGAAAGCCAGGGCACAATTATGCTGGTTCTTTGTAAGTTAAGGTTTTTCTCACACCTTTTTTTTTTTTTTCACACCTTATACAGTTGAAAAAACCTTTTTCTCTTACCAGATGTCATATTTACCCAACTGCACACAGACCGTGCCAGCCTGACTGAAAGATGGACCTAAAGAGCACTGGGACTTCGCACATCTGCATTTGGTACCATGTTCAGAAGTGCTAGTGAATGGGCATTTGAATCAGAGTGTTCCTGTGGGATTGTAATTTATAATAGAGGTGACTGGGTGGTGACACTCATCAGAGGCAAATGCCATTGAAAGGAGATTGTTATTACATACATTTCCAAGCGAGACAACATACCACGCAGGGCCACATGATGCTATGGAATGAATGTTTGTGTCCCCCCCAAATTTGTATGTTGAAACCCTAATCTTCAATGTGATGGTATTTGGAAAAGTATGTGGCCTTTGGGAGGTAATAAGCCCATGATGGTGGAGCCCTCATGGGTGGGATTAGTGCCCTTATAAGAAGAGACAGGAGAGTGCTTTCTTCCTCTCCCTCTGCTCTCTTCCATGTGAGGACAGAGCAAGAAGACAACCTGCAAAGCAGGAGGCAGCCCTTACCAGATGCCCGCCTGATCTACTGGCACCTTGATCTTGGACTTGCCAGCCTCCAGAACTGTGAGAAATAGGGTTTGTCATATCAGCCACTCAGTCTATAATATTTTTGTTATGCAACCTGAGCTGACTCGCTGCATGGGAAAGCACCAGTGTTGGTCAGGATATAGAAAAGAGCAAGGGAAAACATAGGCCAGAGCCCTTACTGTGTTTTCTGCAGGCAGGTGGGGGAAGGAGTGGAGGACTGACCAGTTTGAGTAATTCCAGCTGGTTTGGGGGCATAGAAGCTGATCCTAGTGGTTTGGTACCCGGCCCTGGGTTGATTTAGGGCAGAGGAAATACTGGTTCAGTGTGTGAATTAGGTAAAGGAGGTGGCCTGGGGGTGTGGACTCAGGATTTATTGGTTTGCATATGAAAGATGTGCTCTAATTCTAGTTTATTATTACCTTGAAAATTAGCTAGTCATGGGAGGGCAGTCTCTGCTGCTGCCAGCTGGGTTCCCCATGATGTCAAAATATCAGAAAATATAGAAAATAAGAATGATGATTAATGTAGAGTTTTATCAGGAGCTTTGCACTTCAATAGAAGTTTGCATTGATAAAAGGGCTAACTTCTAAAAAGAGGTCTGAGCGTACTGTCTGCCTTGTAGGTCTTGTTTCATTTAGAGACTGAGAATAGGTCTGTTCTTATGCAATTTGTAGTCAGCTTTGTTTCCTGGTTCTCACACAGCAGTCTGACATTGTTGTGTTTGGATTCACAACATGGTCAAGGGATGTTTACATCCCCACCCAGACAGCTGCACTCATTGAAACAGAAGGAATGATGATGATGCTTATTTCCGGAATGGTAAAACACTGAAACCCTTGGTCTCTAAAAATAGGTCACTGTTTTACTTGGAGGTGAACTGGAATTGTTTACCTAAACTCAGAGCTGTCTGACAATGGCTCTCTGAAATTAGAGTTGAAAAAGGGTCTTAAGATATTTTGAAAGTGTCAAAAAATGGTAGGTCTTTGGGCCTGGCCAGTTAGCTGAGTTGGTTAAAGCATAGTGCTATAACACCAAAGGTCAAGCGTTTGGATCCCTATACTGGCCAGTTGCCAAAAAGAAAAAAGAAAAAAAATGGTAGGTCTTTGAAATTCTGCAGATTTTTATTTCTGGCATAATCAGAAAATTTGGAATCATGATCACAAGACTGTTTTCACGTATCTACTCTAAATTGGCCAAGTCTGGGAAATCATGGACATAGCTGGTCCTTTTCTCATGAGTTCTCTAAATCAGAATTGCTTGGATGATGCCTGAACTCTGACCTCCTTGAAAACTTTCCAAGGCTGACTTAATCCCAAACCATACTGACCCATTTAGGAATAAAGCAAAGGGTGTGGAGGAATCCACTTTACCAGCAAGAGACCTCTTCAGCTGTCCCAGGGAAGCAAGATAATCCTCTTTGGGGTTGGTTATAACCTTTCTACCCTGCAAATCTAAAGATAAAACTTAGTTCTCTGGACAAGCTGAGTTCTCATGAAAGAGCCTCAGGTTAGTGATTATTTGTGAAATAGTGACATCTTTTCACAAATAATCACAAGTAGTTCTGTTTACTGCTCCCTAGACCCAGCATCAATGCCCCAGCCCCTACGGCTGTATTTCTTACACTTTTGCCCTCCCTATTCCAAGAGCTTATATTGGATATATAAGAGAAAAATTTGACAGGTCTCTGGGAATTTAATACAGACTCAATAACCCTTTTCACCACGCGCCCGCATTGATTAATAGCTGTTCCCTCACTTCTGGTCCCTTTCCCATCTAAGCCAGCCTCTGCACTACCACCGTGTCAGTCTTCTTAGGCCTATTTCTGCTTCAGAAACTTACAACAGTCTGGCATTTAAGATATTGAAGATCTGGCCAGTCCTTTATTCTGCAACATCATATTCTAGCACTTCAAACCTAAACCATCTGCTCTAAGCGTTCTCACCTTCTTTCTGGATCCCATCATTTCCAGGCCTGTCTGGAGGACGCTGGACCACCTCTCTGTCTACGTAGACCTACAAGGCCAACTCAGGCTCATCTCTTTCATAGGCCTTTCTCAGCCATTCTTGCTTTCCTGCCCATGAGCCATGAAATTTAGCAGTTATTTGTTATTTAATATTATTCTCTGAAGTGCAGAAGTTTTTCCCCCAATCAAAGAGGTGGTTTCATTTGTGTTAGTCTGCATCAGAAAAAGCCTGAGTGAGTTTGGCCAAGAGCAATGGCAGGGTGCTTCGTAGTCCAGGAAAGACCTGCAGGATAGCTCTCAAGCCTATCACAAGGAGGCATCGCCCAGAGTCATTTTCCATGGCTCAAAGTCAAACCCTTGGTCTTGCGGGCTCAAAAGCCTAATTTGATTAATTTGTCCACTCAGTAAATGTTGATTGAATGTCTACCATAGGCACTGACTTTTTCAGCAAGTTTAGTCTCTCAAGGGCAGACTTCCAGTAACCAAGCTCATTTGTAAATGAAAAAACCGAGCCCATTTATAAGAGCCAGGACTGCTAAGGGGACTATAAGTGTGCTCTCCCTCCACGGGTCTGCAGGGGATCCCAATTATCATCAGAAGTTGCTTCGTGAGTTAAATGAACTGCAGGTTCGTGCCCTTGGACTGCAATCAGCTGGATGTACCCATCTCTCCATGTGGTCTGTGTGCCATAGAACCACAGGAGCCAAGTGCTCAGGGCAGTTCACCCTTTCCCCTTGATGTGCTGCACAGTCATTAGCACAGTCTTGTGGCTGGTTGACCGGCTCTACTACTTCCTCACCCAACACTGCAAATGACTGATATATTCAGGGAGCTATTCTGACTCTTTAGGGTGACTAGTCCTATTTTCCAGGTACTGTTCTTACATTTTGTCTATCCAAGCTTAATCTTATTTCTTTCTTTTAAATATCCTTGGGGGTGGCTTCCTGAAGCATCTAGGTCCTGACAACAGTATGTTCTGGAGTCGTGGCATCCTGCCTCCCTCCAGAGAACAAGGAGTGTTTAGTAAGTATTGCCACTGAATAGACTTGATTGAAGAAGGGCAGACTTCAGAGGATGCACACTCTGAAGACAGTTACTTTTCATGTGAAAATTAAGAAGTGGTGAATATTTCTTAGGTTGTCGGTCAATCCTAAACCATTTCAGTTGGAAAAGGGGAGCTACGACAATGTTCACTCCCTTGCTATTTTATTGTTGCTGGGAGTCTCCTCTTTATGCTCTAAGCCAGATGTGCAAGAACATGGGTTAAGGAGAAAAGAGCCCCAGATACCGCCTCTTGGATTATTGCATCCGTACTCAGCTCTCAGGGGGAAGACCTTGCAGAAATGTCTGCAGTAAAAGAAACACGTGATTTCACAAGGTTTACTTGGAAGTGGTTAACAGTTTTTAAAAGGAGCAAGGAAGGGAGATTTGTGGGTTCAACCCTAAGCCCCAAGGCCATGAAGACAGTACTAGTGTAATCCTTTTGGCCAGAGATCATGGCAGCATGGGCTCTGCGGGAGAGGTAGCACTCTGCTGTCTTGTCTTGTTGTTGTTTCAAACAGGACATGACCTCCAGTAATTTAAAAGCTGTTTTGATTCCTTCTTCCTTGAGACAGCTCATCCTGCCTCTAGTGGGTTGCCTGGAGGGAAGAGAGAGGAAGGGAAATAAAGAGAGAGGGAAGGAAGTTCCTTCTCCACATTGAGTGTGACTGGTCTCCTTCCCCAGGACATTCGAGGATTCATTTCAGCGTGTTCTTCCCACCCCCTCCTCTTTTCCCACTTCCGCTGACTCAGTCCCCTTGGCCATCACGGCTGGCCACATGGATGGATCTCCCACCTGCAGCCTGGGCCCTGCCTCCTCCCCAGACCAGTCTGGGGAGGAGGCAGGAAGCAATTAAGCAGACCCAGCAAGTTCCACCGTTCTGCTACTAGCTAAGGTTGCCTGTTGCTCTGCTAACAGCTGAGCTGCTGCATTGTACCGCGTGTGGCAACAAGACCTTCCTGTCCCCGTGCCTCCTGTCTATGGGACAGGACACCTGTAGCTGACTTCTCCAGCAGAGTCTGCTCCCCACTCCCCCCCCCCCCCCACTAGGTCCTGGCCTCTAATTCTGCTTGGGGATGACCTCAGAGACTTTTGAATCCAGGAAACTTTTTGGTTCTGCAGTGTTGGGGTGGCTGGCAGTGTACGTTTTGAGAGGCTTTAGCTCTCCTCCCAAGTCTTTAAAGCACCTCCATTTTTTGGATATGATATGTATAATTGACATTTTCTCAATCCTATGTAGCATACTATACAAATACAGCTTCTGTAGTCCTCCCTCAACTAAGTTGCTGCCTCTACATTCTTCCTGTAGTGAAATTCTGGAGCCACCACTGCCATCACCCCTTCTGACTGGGACTTGCCTTGCTTTGTCCTTGCCGATGTCCCTAAATCTCAGCCCTGACTGCCCTCCCAGATGCTACTGGCCTGGCTGCCAGGGCTTCAGCTGTAGTGGGTCCTGGTTTCCCATTGCTGGGCTCGGCTCACTGTTGGGATCGCTCCTGTTTGTCAGACCTGATGGTTCACCTGAACTATCCCCATGGTGCACTATGTCCTGGGACTTAGTACTACTTATCTGTACTTCTGGACCACCGGATGGGGGTGGGAAGGTAAGGAGTCAGGGGAAAATTAGAAATTTGGCATCCCTTCAAGCTGACAATCTTTAAATTCTGTTCAACTCTTATTTAGTGCAGCAGGGACAGATGGGGGAAAATTCTTTCTCATTTTTACTTCTGAACTTTGTCTTCTTTTGTGGAAAAGGGACCAGTTTATATTCTGGCCATTCTGTAATGAGTTCTGTGTAGGGATCTGTGTTAAACTGGGCCATACCTTCAGCTCTATTTCAGTAAGATTTTAGCATTCCTTGTAGGATGATGCTCCAGACAGCTTCACAGGGCTTGCATCTTCTCCAAGTGTCTTTGGCATCTAGGCGTACCTCACCGACTGCTGAGCTGTCTGCAGTATGTTGTGCCAGCCTCTGTCTGTGACTCCAGCTATTTCAGTTTTCCTGTGTAAAACACCTTACCAACCTACTAGCCATGAGATGCAACCAGCACTCTGCAAAAGAATTGTAGCTATTGGAAATACAGAAAGATTCAGACATCTAGTCTGCCCTCGGGGGGGCCAGTGGAGTAACTTGTACTGACCTCTCCAGGGCTTTCTCCAGTCCAGATTAAAATGACCCTTCAAATGAGACTTCCATCTTATCCCTTAGGACATGTTTCTACTCTCATAAGTTTTGCTCTAAAGACAATTCTAGGAAAAAAAGTCATTTTTGTTTCTTCTCAAGAAAATTGATTTTGACATTTCCATCCTTATGGGAATATTCTCATGGAAGACTTTCTGTGCAGCTGAAGGACTCTGTAATGTGGGGTGGACTCAAAAGTCCTCAAGAAGATAAATGAAAAGTCAAAAGTCTTTTGAGGGAGGAACTATTTTATGCTAGTCTTCCAGATTTTGAAAAGGGCACAGGTATGACTAGTTTCACTGGGTCCAACGGGGTCACAGAAAGTTGCCAACTGTATTTGGAATCTTCTCACATGGAACACAAAGTTGGAAATCAGACTGATTATTGTGCCCTATAATGCTCAAGGACCTCTCCCGTAGGACATAATGCTGAAGAGAAGGGGTCTTGGCTCCCCAAGGAGAATGTCCCTTGTTCTGAGTAGCCTGTCTAACCTCAGGTAGGTCAGGTATTACATTATATTTATTACAATTAGATGTTTGCCCTTTTCTTCTTCATTAGACTCTGTGCTCTTTGAGAGCAGTGACTATTTCCTATAAAACTGTCCATACCATAATAGGCACTTGTAAATATGTGTTGTCTTACCTAGTCCACACACATTAATAAGTTAAGCTATTTAAATTCACAGCAGCACTATCTATGGAAGAGATGTAATTATCTCCATTTTACAGATGAGACTGAAGTATATAAGTTGTCATGTAGCTAATATGTGGAAAAGCCAGGTGAACAACCCACAATAAGAGCCCAGAAAATGATCCCCAAATTGACTTGATTCCAAAACTCAAGATCTTAAGCCTGATGCTGTTCTCCATGTCTAATCATAAGCAGTGTTTGGCAAGAGTTCAGATCTTGCAGTTGACTGATGTGCTTCTTTGTTAAAAGGTTGGCTACATAGGCTTCACCCAATGTTTTCTAACTTTTTATGCCTTTCTTTCATGTGGCTGTCTTCTGAACTCCAGAGATTTTTGCCCTCCCATAATGTATCTCTTCTGCAAGTAGCACTAAGTTACCAAGTAAAGGACATTTGGTTGTTTTTTTACTTCTTTTCCGATCGTCTTTTAAGTTTCTTTTTTGGAGCATTTAAAATCAGTTTTGGATAAAAATATACAGCTTTCTGAGAAATATGGCAATTTTGGCCCCTGTGGGAAAGTGTGAGTTGGCCTCTAGTTAATGTCTTTTATGGCCTCAGAGGGATGCTAACGTGGGAGGCAGCAAGGGTTATTGCTCTCTTGCAGGTGAACCAGGCGCAAGTGGGAATTGAACATGATCTTATTGTTTACAGACCACCAAGGACTGCTAGGTGTGCCCTTATTAATGGGATCTAGTTGTGTGTGAGTTTTGGGGGACAAAGGGGTGTGAGGAACCACAGCTGTGGGTACTGGGGAACAGAGTTAGCAGACCACAGTTGCACATCTATTTTAATGAGCTCCAAGGATTTCAAATACTTTGGCTTTGTGTCCAGGGTGAGGTGTGGAAAAATCATCACGGCTCAGCAACTGGGGCTTTCAAAGGGAGAATGAGACACATGCGCCGGCTGACTGGAGTCCCGGTAGATCTGGAGCTGACAGAAATGGCTGAGCTAGCTGGGGCTGGGTGTGCATAAAGTCTAGAATCCTCCTGGGAAGGGCTCTGGAAATCTGCCACCCAGTTAGTGAGCTCAGCACTTGTCACTCGTTGATCCATTAAAATTATGTTAATCTGATCTAATAGACCCACCTGCCTTCTCCACCAGAGAAATCTACAGTTTCCATTGATGTATGGGAAGGAGGGGAGAGGAACGCACAGCCAGGAAGTCCAGTTTATATCTGAAGAAAATAGGAAAAGGAAGGTCAGTGTTGGAGCCACCTGGGCAAATCTGTCATGAGATGAATTACTTTTAGGCAAGGGACTACTAAATTAAAACAATAGCAAACACACATGCGTGCGCACTCACACACGCACACATACACACAACCAAACCCAAATGCTCTGTTGAAGACTGAAACCCTGCCAAACTTCTGGCCATGCATAAATTATTTTATTTTTTACAATAATTGATTCAAAAAGTGTGTGGCTAAAGAAAGTGTGTAGGATTTTTATCTCCTCTTTATTTGAGATTCACTGAAGTTCTGCTGGTGTTTGCGGGTCAGCTGTTTGGTAGCTAGCTGGTCCTGAGCAACTGGTTTTCTTTTTTGTTCTATGGATTGTGTGAGCCATTTAACTGATTCCTCTTCTTAAACATTTGCTGATGCCAGGTGTTCTCCTGGAGAGTTGACTTGTGTAGTTCACAACTCTGTGACTTAGATGTCATCATTCCCGTTTTACAGACAGGAGGCTTGGCAAGAGCTGGAATTCAAGTGCAGGTTTTTCTGACTGCAAAGTCCTTCACGGTATTGCTTAGTTTTCCCTGATCAGGCTTCCTCTTTTGTACTGGCTGCTAGGCTGCTGAAGCCAAATTCACAGCCTATTACTAGCAAGTGTACAGAGTCTGATGAGATGTATTACACAATTGAATTAAATTCTGGCTTCCCTTTATTTTCATTACCTTATTCCCCCATTTCCACGATTTATTTACTTACTTATCTGTGTCTTATTGATCTATATATCTATGCACACAAACACATTTATTTGTTTAATAAACTGTCTCAAATTTTTTTTGACATGATATTTAGAGGGTGTAGTAGCAAATGGAAAAGAAATATCTATATAAAGAAATAACTATATAGACCCAATAATTGCTAATTAGTTTTCTGTAGAATCATAAAATCTAGCATATCTTCCATTTCCCATTTTCTTACTACCTTCCTTATCTCTCTTTTTTTTCTTTTTTCTTTTGAGTTGTAAAAGCCTAAAGTCACTGCCAAACTTTTGGCTATATGCAAATTATATTCTTTTTTAATTGATTGACTCAAACCAAAATATTGCTAAAAAATGTTTGGGAGCTTTTTCCATTCTTTTTTCTGGTGTTATTGAAGTTCAGCTGGCTTTGGTTGTAAAAGGTCCAACAGTTTAATAACAGATCGTTTGCTTGGGCACAGTGGCAAATGAAATGCATTATGGGAAGCTTGTAAGCAATATAATTTTATTTCTTTGTTGAGGGAGAAAACCTGACCATCTTGGTCACTGTTGGGCATTTCCTTTAACTAGACACATTATCTGAGCCTGTAGAAGTGGAGTCCATTAGAACTATCTACAGCCCATAGCTCTTGAAAGTCTTAGTGGTTTGAAGACAGCTGAGTTAGGACATCAGAAAAGTCATAAACAAGGTCAGCTCCATGGGTATGCAACCTGGGCACTTGCATAGGTTCCATGCTGAGAGGTCCTGCGTTTGGTGTCATGCTCTGCTGTCACCATCTTAAAATTCTTAGTAGTTTCTCAGAATTCTTAAAATTCTAGAATTCTGAAAATTGTTAGTACTTTTGGTGTCTGACCTGTAGGAGGATTTGAACCCTTGACTTTAATGTTACAACACTGTGCTCTAACCAACTGAACTAGACAGCCAGGCCCTAAATTCTTAGTCACTTCTGAACAAGGGGTGCCTATTTTATTTTAATTGGGGCCAGCAAATTATGTAGCCAGTATTGGTCATGAATATTTGGTAGGAGTGAAGCTTGGCAGAGTTAGTAATGTGGTAGGTCCAAGGCCATCTGAGGCTAGTGCATCATTCTCTGAGAGCTGATTTATTAAATATTTGGGAATTTTTACAGCCAGTTGTTAAAACTTTGATAGTTTGAAATCAGCCACTGTTGGAATATTTACACTGCAGAAATCTTCAAATACTTCATATCAGGGCTTTCCCCCTGACCATCACACTGCCATTTATTAGCCCCTTAAAAGAAAGATGAAATTAATATAGCTAAAAGTTGAATGATCATGCTTTATGATTGATAATTAGCACAATGACATTAAGAGGAATAATTATTATAGCTAAAATTAGTTGATATTGTTACTGGCAAGGGCTTACTGCCTGATGGGCACAGAAGCCAATGCTATGGCACCGGTTTTGGGGAAAAGAAAAGGCTGTATTTTGAGAGGTTGACAAAGGAGCAGGGCATTCTCTTATCTATGTCCCCATCCAAGGGCTGGACAGGTCTTAAGGGTTACTTGGCAAAATTGATTGGCTAGCTTGGAACCAGGCCATGTATGATAACGAGGCAAAACTGATTGGCTAGCTCAGAACCAGGCCATATGATAGGGTATAAGTGGATTGGCTAGCTTGGAGTCAGGCCATCTATGGTGATAAAACTTCCAAGTGCTGCATCTTCTCTCTTGAAGGACCTCTCACTTCCTAGAAATCTTGGGTGGTTCAACTTCTGGCTTTTGTGTTCCACAGAGACTGGAGATTTTTGGTTCCTGTGGTGCTCGAGGTCATCTGGAGGGCAAGGTTTTTTTCTCTGTGCATGCTCAGCTTACATCCTTCAAGACAACTCATAAAACAAGTTGAGATAGGGAAATAAATCAATTTCAACTAGTTTTAGGTGGTTTTAATATCTTATGAGTCAGGCACAATGTTAAATGCACTACAAATATTATCTCATGCAAACCTCAAAAAAACCCTACAAGGTGTGCTATGGTCTGAATGTTTGTGTCCATCCCGAGCTCACATGTTATCCTAACTCTTAAGGTTATGATATTAGGAGGTGGGGCCTTTTGGGAGGTGATTATGTCATGAAAACAGAGCCCTCGTGAATAGTGTCCTTATAAAAGAGGCCTGAGGGACCTTGTTTGTCTCTTCCACCAGGTGAGGACTCAGAGAGAAGACTTTGTCTATGAATCAGGAAATAGGCCCTCACTAGACATCAGATCTGCTGGTGCCTTCATCTTTCCAGCACCGTGAGAAATAAATGTAGTTTATTAGCCACCCAGTCAATGATATTTTGTTACAGCAACTTGAACAAACTAAGACACAGTGTGACTATTTCCATTCTACAGATGAAAAAACTGATGGGCAGAGAAGATAATTAACTTGCCTGTGGGCATTCAAGAGAGGGCCAGTGAGCTAGGACTAAATCCAGACCCTCCTTTCTGACCCTCCTTTCAAAGCTATTTCCCGTGTCTCCACACTGACCCCAGTAAGGCTATTTTCACTCATCTCTTTCCTACCAGACAGTCTCATGAGCCTTCAGCTTTGTACCTCAAATCTTCAAGTCTGTTAAATGTCTTGTGGCTTTCCCTGAGCCTTTTGGCTCTGACCCAGCACACTGGTAAGTCATCACAGATCCTAGCTGAACCATTTTTATCCAGACTCATGTTTTGGTGTCCGGCTTATTAGCATCACTTGTTCTGACCTAGTCTATTTGATGTAGGGTTAAATATATATATTTACTTCGAGCTACCTACTCACAAATAACCCAAACAATGCCAAACAACACTCTGTATCATACAGCATCAAAAACATTCATTAATTTTTCTGATTATAAAAATACTAGAAAGTGTACGCTTCTCAAACAGACCTAAGTTCAAATTCTAGTCCAGTCAGGTGTTAGCTATATGATTTTTGGATGTGTTACCAATATCTCTTATATGTAAAAGGAGTATTGTAATAGTTGCTATGTCATAGGATCCTTGTGAGGACTAAATGAGAAAATGTATAACATATACAGCTTCATAAACACTAGCTATTATCTTGCTCATTACTAAAAGTGTGAACAACAGAGATAGATATGAAGAGAATTAAAATCGTGAGATACTAAGGTTTTAAAAATAGTTTCTTTCTGTTCATCTTATTTACAACATTTGAATCATACTTCATTTGAAATTTTGGATCCTCCTTTTCACAATATATAATGAATATTTCCCAATTTTATAAAAAGTTACTTGAAAACAATTTCTTACTGTATCATATTTAGTCATTCCATGCACCATAATTTTTGAATATTTAGGATGTTTACATGTTTTGATACTATAAATAATGTGGACCTAAACATCCTTGCTCACATCTTTTTTCCGAATCTCTGATTATTTCTTTAAAATAGAGTCCTAGGAGCATGAAACAGGTTTAGTGCTATGAACCATTCCAAAAGTTTTCAACACATACTGTCAAGTTGGTTTTTGTGAAGAGTTTACTATTTAACATTCCTACCTGTAGAATGAATGAAAGTTAATATTTAAACAGATCTTTACTAACCTGATGCATGGAAATAGCATAGCTCTGCCTACATATATGAATTTCTTCTGATTTGATAGCCTCTGTCTTATTCTGATTCTTCATTAAAACTTCCCCATGAAAGGCTGGATCCAATCCTTTTCTTTCTTCCTTGGTTTCACAGTGTACTCACACAAGGAGAGGATTAATTAAGGATAAGCCTTTCAGGTTGCTTATGGTGAATAACTTGGTTTTTCTAGCTCTTTCCAAAGTGATGGACAGAGAGAATCTTGGCCCTAGAGAAAGGTGTATTAGAAACATGTGACTCTTTCCTGTTGCAGGTGTGGTGTTCAGTTTTATGTGTCAACTTGTCTAGACTACAGTGTCCAGTTACTCCATCAAACACAGATCTAGGTGTTGCTGTGAAGATATTTGGTGGATGTGATTAATGAAACTCAAACTTTGGCCATGGGAAGAGACAGTGATCTCTTTCTCCCGCATCTGAGTGAGCAATTATGTACCAGTGGATGCTCATGACAGCTCTCTGAGTCCTTGAAGGCAGACATCCTGAGATACAGCCACTTCATGAGCATCGCAGAACCAAGAAAACCACAGAGAAATTTAATTTGATCCCTGATGGAGCTGTGCCTAAGTCTTTTATCTCTTGCATTTTACATGAACCAATACACCTATCTTACTGTTTAACTCAGTTTGAACTTTGGAATAAACACTTTCTAAATCACATACATAAGAAATTTAAAAAAACCCGCAAATTATAGCTTTTCTTGATTTAAAACTCTTAAGTATCTCTCCATTGTCCTCCAGATAAAGTCCAGAATATTGTCTCTCCAGCCCCGCCTCACACTGCAGTCCCTATTTACCCCTTACCTTTAACTACCCTGATATATGTGTATTTCCCAGATCGTATTATACTATTTGTCATTTTCAGACCTTTGCACCCATTGCTTCCTCTGCCTGCATGCCCAACAGCACTTCTTTCCTGCCTAATACCTACTCATCTGTGCAGACATTGTTGATAATTGCTTAAAGTAACCTTCTCCCCTTGACACCTTCTATTCTCAAGGTTGAATTAAGTAATGTTCATATCGCCAGTTTTCCTGGAGGCTCAGGGCAGTCATGTGATCTTGTTATGGTCCATGGATCATAGCGATACATTTATTGGGGGGTGCTTCTGGGAAAGATGGTTTTTTTAAGCTGATGAAAGTGGAACCAACGTAGCTGGCTCAGTTCTTCCCTATTCCTCCTTGGTGTGATGCCTGGAGGTGGGGCAGACTTTCCTGACCGTGTGGCAACAACATGAGGGAAAGGTCAAGAGACTCAGAAGATGGCAGCCCTGACACATTGTCAACCTCTTAGCAAATGTAGCAGCTACTTACCTCCAGACTTCTTAGTAAGTGTTAAAGTTGCTGTAAGTTAGATTTTCTGTTACTTGTAGCTGAAAGCTTTTCTAACTAATACATTATTATTCAGTTGTCTGTTTAGATGGCATTTTCTCTGAGATGTCTCCCCAAGGCCCCAAGATGGGTTTAGGGTTCTTTTCTCTGAGCTTTTATAGCAAGTTCTGCCTACTTCTGCCATAACCCTCAACTGTTTACTTGTCTCATTTTCTCTCTAGACCATAAAATCCTTGAAGATAGCAGTGTGTTTAATACAGATTTACATCTTCAGCACTCACAGGAGATGCTCTATGATATTATTACATAAATTAATAAATGTTGTTTATCAACATATTCCTTAGAGAAAAGGTAAGCAAAAGTGAGGGTAGAGGATATCTCTATATCTCCCTTCTTTAAAAAAAAAATTTTTTTTATTGAATCAAAATTGATTATACATATTTTTGGGGTTCAACATTGAGATATAAATCAATATTACTAGCATATATATTGTTACAAATCGTAATTATTCTTTTGCCCTTTGTCCAATCTCTCTCCATCCCCCTCTCCCGCACCTCTCCCCACTGTAATTACCCTAGATTTCTTCTCTCCCTCGAAACCGTAATGGTTACTCTGTTGACTTGTTGCCTAGATGATCTGTCCAATGCTGAGAGGTGTGATCAGGTCCTCCAATATTATCATAGAGCAGATGCTTCTTCTGTTACTGTGAAATGGGCTTTGTGGAGAGAGACAACCTCTTCTTTTCTTTATCTCTGCTGGTGCCTCTCCTTGTGTCAACACAATCTAGTGGCTGGCGGACCATCTGCATGGTGCTTGTGGTGTCTAGCTGCTTTTGCGGCAGCCATGGTTATTGTGGTGGCTGTAGTGGGCCATTCACATGGAGGTGATATTTTTGGCATGCTCCTTGGTGCTGGTGGTGTGCCTGTTTGTGGGGTGTGTCTGGTCCCCGGATCAATGCCTCAGGTCCCTGGGCAGGCCCCGAGGTGCTGGTGCGGTGTGCCTGGTTGTGGGAGGGGGGTCCAGTCCCCATATATCTCCCTTCTTTCTAGCCACACTCTCCCTCCTAAGGAAGCACCTTTTGAAAAGGAGATCACAGCTTCCATGAGCCTTTCAATAAAGAAACTCACCTTCCTTATCAAGAGCTGTTTGCAAACATCTTGTATCTAGTGATCCAAACTTACCTGAAGCTTCTTCATTTATTATTCTATTGAGCGTAAGTCCATAAGGTCACCAGCTAAGCTCGTCTTGCTTTTAAAGAACTCTACTGATCTTCATCTCAACCCTGAACATTTAAATTCCTATAGTTGCCTTTTTTGTTACTAGTGTACCATCTAGTAAAATGTGCTCACATGTATTGTATTATTGTATTTCATGGGTAATGGGAAGTTTGATATTTATTAAAACCCATAGTAACTGGTCTAAGAGCACTTAAAATGGAAAACACAAAATGCTTTCTCATATAAAGGTTTATTTTGTTCTGGTCTGTTGTAAGTAACATGCAGAGAAGTAAGAAGAGAAAACAGAAGGATGCTGACAATTGCAAGAGCAATGATGACATGCTGAGTCACACAGAGAATGGAATTTACAAAGTAATGTGTCACCTCTGGGGGTTTATTGGACATCACCACTCTGCCTTGGGTATCACAGAAAAACTGGCCAGACAGCATTATTTGACCTATTTTACAATAACATATTTACCTTAAATAATCCATTCTGTGATCCCTCAATGGAAAACCTACTGCTGTAGAATCAAGACATGCACCAGTCTCAGTTGGGGGAAGGCAAAACCTTAAGTGTTTTTGCAGTTTCTGGCCTGGTAAATGTGTCATACAGTTTATTTTTCAAAAAGAGATACATAAAACACTTAATTCAATTTAACGGCAAAGTTTGGCTTCTAGGCAGTTTCTCGAGTGTGACTTCAACAGGTTTTCTTGGGTTGACTACAGCATTTGTAGTGGGTATTGCATGAATCAAAAATGACTGCACATAGAAAATGAAGTGTTACCTTGCTGTTCATGCTGCTATATCCCTTGGTGTAAATCCCAGTGGAAGACCTGCTTCTCCGTGTGAACTATTCCTAGCAGAATATCCTTCCAGTTCCTTGATACTAGAGAGACAACTTAAAACATGTGAGGAAGAAAATGCACACCTGTGCTTTTCGTTCTTTATTATCTCAGTGGAATGGTCATGCACGCCTTTTTCCAAAGCTGTAAAGTGTGTGCTGCAGCGAAAATCCTTCCTGCTGGGTTGCTCAGCAACAACTGCACGTCAGTGAGGACTGTTTCATGCCGGTTACAAGGAAAATCCTGTGCAGAATGGGATGATACCCTTAAGAATCCTCTATTTTGTGTGTTTATTCAGATTAGCAGTTTTGGCGTGGCCCGGGAGGCAGGAGGCCTTGGTTTAGTCCCATCTGGTCTCCATCTCTGACTTGGTTGAGTGGGGACACATGTGGGTGCTTGGTCAATGCCACCTTGAGAGCAAAATTGGAAAGAGGGCTAAGTTTGTTTTCAGAGTTAGCTCCATTTTAATCTGTGATCTTGTCTCAAAACTAATTTTTAATTTCACAGTTAGATCTGAATATTTTCTTCTTATAAAAATGGAATGTTGTGATGAGTCTGGTGTCCCCTTGACCATTCTTCCAGGCCTAACCCATTCCCAGAGGTCACTGTTATTGTCAGTGCATTAAGAACCCATTCCGAGAACATTTTCTGTGCATTTACATACGTGTGTGCACTTGTAGCAGTTATGGGACATCGTTTTGTGTGTATGAATGTGTGTTCACTTTATAACAAGGAAGCTCATAGTAGGTGTTTAGTTTAGTCACTTGCTTTTTTCAGTCAACAGTATTTCCTGGAGGTAGATCTATCTATCTGTCTGTCTATCTATCTATCTGTCTATCTATCTATCTATCTATCTATCTATCTATCTATCTATCTATCTATCTATCTATCTGTCTGTCTGTCTGTCTGTCTGTCTGTCTGTCTGTCTGTCTGTCTGTCTGTCTGTCTGTCTGTCTGTCTGTCTGTCTGTCTTCATTCCGTTCTCTTTAACTGCTGTGTGGTGTATATCCAATGGTTGACTAAGCCCTTTTGGCTTTGATGTTTCCAGTTTTGTTTCTCTTCTGACCACTGGAAGTTGGCCACTTTCTTCTAACCCCTGGGCTCCTGGTGTCCACACATTGTCCCATAATACCAAGAAAAACTCACTAACCCCACTTGGACCACCTCCTGTCATGTAAAGCTTCCCTTCCAGCCACTGGGAGGAAAGTGTCAGGTTAAACTAACTTATTCTGGAATCTTCCTCCCTTTCAGAACCTGGACGGCTCTTTGTTCCCTGCAAACTTTATTGAACATAAAAACGGTCTGAGGTGCTTATAAAATGCAGATTCCCAGACTTTATCTCCAGGAGATCAGGAGTGAGTGAGGCCCAGGAACCTGCCTTTTAATGCATACTTCAGGTGATTCTGTTGCAGGTAGTCAGAAGCACCACATTTTGAGAGATAAGGCCCAAATTACAAATTTCTTAGCAGTTTTCTACCCTTCCTAAGAGGCCCACCCTATCGCCTGCCTCTGTTCCCTTATCAGACTCCTCTGTCTAGTCTGTAGAGCTGCTTCTGCTTCTGCACTCTGCTGACGCTGTCTCCTCTCCTTAGATTTCTCTTTTCAGTCTCCACTTTCACCCCTCAGTTTCACCTGGAAAATTTCTACTCATCCCTCAAGGCTCAATTGAAATGTCACTTTCTCCATAAAGTCTCCTTTATTCTTTCCCAGTCCTTCCTTCTTCCCTTGGTTTTCTATTCTGTTACTAATAAAATGTGTGTTTATGTACACACACACACACACACACACACACACACACACATTTTTAAGGTACAGTTTTACAAGGTACCCATATATGGTTGTTAAATATGTATACACAGCCTGGGTGGGGGGGCATCATTCACATAGTTAATTATTGTATATTTATTTTGAAAAATTTCTGGCAGATTGCTAGAAACTGTCTTGAGAAAGAGGCAGTTTTTTCAAATTTGCACAATGCACCATTTGGGATGGCCCAAAAGCTGGACATATAATGTCTATTTTCTTCCTAGATTATGAGCCTTTGGGAGAAGAACTATGCTGGCATAGTGATTTGTCATTTACCAAACTATTAGCATAGTCATTGGCACACAGTAATAAAGTAGTCAATATTTACTGAATATTTACTATGAACTAGACATTGTCTAAAGACTTCTCATATTTCAATTTATTAAAGTTATTTAATTCTCATAATAACCATATGAGATAGCTGCAATTATCATCCCATTTTAGAGATAACAAAACTGAAGTACAGGGAGGTTAAGCCATTTTTCTTAGGTTACACAGCTGGGATTTAGCCCCACTGGTCTGGTTGCTATCCCAAGCTCTTGACTATCCAAATATGTTTATTTAAATTATTGCATTCTGACCACAGCTAATTTTTAATTAAGGTAACACTTTCTTTCTTTCTTTTTTTTTTTTGCAGATGGAACATCATAGAAGGTAATTTTTTCTAATGTAATAATTTTAGGCATGCTGGTGTGTTTGCGTCCTGTTGCTTTGCGTTGCTTCACCCCCCACGGATTTGTCACCCCTCTTCCCCTGGGTGACGGAGATGTAAAGGATTACTCAAAGCCCATCTCTTCTGAGCAGTGAGAAGCCCCGAAGTGGTTAACTTCCCTGGGAACACTCAAGCGAGAGCCAACCCTTCCATTTGGGAAATTAACGCTGAATTGGGCTTCTCTTCCTGCATTTATTTTCCAGACCAGGAAGTTAAAGGAAGAGAACAAAGGTGTGGTTATAGTTTAACAGTATAGGCTGGTAACTTTCAGTGAAATGAGCCAGATGACATTCCAGTAAACAATTAAGTTGTCTTCTCAACACAAGCTTGATCTTAGCAAACATTCCTTCCTATAGCAATTTCTCAGTATCTTTACATAACAATCAGTAACTAGTCTGTCTTTGAGCCAGCAACCTGCTGTGCCACAATTCTTATCTTGCAACAGAGACTTATAGCCTGAGGAAAATTTCCTGTCTTTGTGAGGTCAATATTTGAAACTGCAAGGCTTTGGAAAACCAGGCCCTGTGAAGTACATATGTTTTATAGTATATCCCACAGCTTCCTTAGGCATTGTGGGAAAAAAGATAAATAACATCTGATATGTATATAACCTTTCACTCAATTACAAGACATATTCACATATAATGACAATAATAATATTAGTTTCCATTTATTAAGTGCCTCCTATATGCTAGGTTTCTCTCTAGAATATTCTTTATGTGCATCCATTATTCCATTTAAAAATCACAATTACATTCAGAAACAAATAATATAGTCCCTCTGAACAGTGAAGGAAACTGAGGCTCAGTGAGGCTGAGTGACTTGCCTAAGGCCACACCACTAAGTGCAAGTGCTGGCAATGACCCCAAGAATGCCTGATTCGTCACCCTTTGACTCACCATTACCCATTTTATAGAGGAGAAAACTGAAGGTCAGAGTGGTTCAGAGCCTTATCCTTATCTTCTACAAAAGCCCATAAGCCCATGTGTACCATAGCATGTTGGCCCTTAGACTGGCTTACTGTTGGAATCAAAATGTTTTCCAATTGCTATTTTTTAAAAAAAATTTAACCTGGGAGTTAGTGGCAACATTTAATAATGATAAAAGCACATCTTAGAGATGAGGAGACTGGAGTTTCAATGACTTGCCCAAACTATACCTAGTAAATGGCTAAGCTGGGACCCAAAGCCAGGTTCGGTCCCCATTCTGACTTCAGGAGCATTACCGAGAGCTTACAACCCTAGTTGCAGGCTGCAGCATGCCCCCTTTCCTCTCTAGAGTCACATCAGAGCTGTAGTCCTCATCAGTGGCCAGTAGCCCATACCACCAGCCAAAATGACGTGATCCCTTTTTGTAATTCAGGTGTCAAAAGGGAGAGATACATGTTGCTATTCACCTGACCAGAATGCCAACAGCATGCACTGGCTGAGATTCATCTGGGAAAACTGGAACCTTCTGGAGAACTGGAGGGGATCTGGGTTGCACATGGCAGAGCTCCCTGGAGCTCAGGAAGGAGAAGCAATGTGCTTATGGATTCTAGCCAGAGGCTGACACATTTGCACTTGCTCTGAGTTGTCTTCAACTCCTGCAGGAGATAAAGATGTAACACCAAAAGCTGCCGAGCCCCTGAGGCCACCTTTCTGCAGGAGCCTCTTGCTTGCTACTTTGTCGCTTACTTACTGATAGGCTGGTTAGCCAGGGCTTCAGGGGACATTTGAAGAGAGCCAGGCCATGAGGCATCAGAGAGAGATATCAAAGCTAATTTTGGGGGAGGTTGTATCAGTTAGAGAAAGATTGCCAGTCTGGAGTTGCAGCAAGGTTGCCTGGCTCCAAAGCCCAAGTCGTTTTTGGCATGCCCTGACCTGACTCACCACTAACTTCTTAATTGGGCATTATTTGCATCCTTCTATTTACAGAGCAGGGAACAGAGGCTCACAGTGGTTCAGTGATAAGCATGTGCTTAAGGCTAGAATTCGATTCCTGATCTTAGGACTCAAAAGACCATACTCTTTGCTCCCTGGTGTGTCACCCCTTACGTTAATATCAGAACCAAACTAGACTGCTGTTTGAATTTGCTAACCTTGTTTTATATAAAACAGTAAACAATCATGGGCTTATTAACTAGTTGTGGGTACCTCACCTACAGTCTCAGGCCTCTTCTGTAACCTCACCATCGCACGTGGCTCTGAGGGAATGTTCCACCACCGTGCTGTGGCACAGGAGGCACAGTGGGGCCAGCAGGTGTGACTGCAGCCGAGTGTTCATGGGGCGTTTGAGTAATGAAGCGAGCTTTGATTTCCTGGCAGGATGTGCAGTCAGGAGGGGGTGTGTTCAGTGGTTAGTTCATTTTTCCCATTGAGGGAAATTTTAGTTTTAAACCTATTCACATGGCACAGCTCTGTTTCCCTTTGGTTCACTGTGTGCCTGCTCTCCATCAGTGAACTGCTTCCTGCTAATCCCCATGTTTCAGTGTCTGGCTGTGCCATGACACTGAGGGTTTACTGCCTCTTCCCTGGGACCAGTGGGCTTGGGGGGAGTTCCTGTCCAGGGCAGAGTCACTGTGGAAACTGAGAAGTGCCCAAGCTTTGGTAGCATATATGACCCAGGCATAAATATTACGTGAAACAAAGAGTTGGAGAGACAATTCTAACAATGTAGGAAAAAAAAGCACAAGATGAAAAAACTGGAGCTCAGGTGAGGGATGAAGTCATTTGTCTACTTTGGAGGCACCTCCAAAGGTGTGAACCTGGGATAGATGAGCTATTGCCACCAGGAGCAGCACTTTCTCGGCACTGGCAATCCCTAGCTGGGGCAAGAGGCAGGATGGCTGACTGGAAGAGAAAGGAGTCTCCAAGTAGAAGACTGCACTGCCCTGCCCCCCCAGGAGCCCAGCTCCTAACCATGATAGTGAAGGAGAAACTGTTGGGTTGGATGGTTGGAGTCAACATGTGCAAGAGATGTGCAGCCACTGTGGGAGGATGTCTGAGTCTCCACAGTGCACCAGAGCATTTTTCCACAGGACTGCAGAGCTAGCTGACAGTCCATCGTAGAAAATGTCCTGTACATGCTCATATTTGACCCAGATGAGTCAAGAATTGTCAACATCCATTTAGGAACCAGGTCCAGCCAAGCTCAAGGATTATGGTGATCTAATGTACTTCATGATTCTCACTTCATTCCTAAGCTGACATTTAAGCTCATTCCTACATACCTTGTTTCTGTAAGTCCCCAAATCACCCAGGTAGAAGTTATGACCTACAGCTCTGAGACTTTGTCTTTCTGATTCCCTTGGTCCTGATTTGTACATCCCCTGAGAAGCTATGGAGAATTCATGATTGGTTGGTGGCTGATGTGGCCCTAGAAAGCAGCTCTTAACTCTTGATATGTCTGTCCTGATGACCCAAAGAGTATAATCTGTAATAGGATAGTTCCCATGAACTTCTCCAACTAAAATTACTTGCTATCCCTGACTCCTCTGTTGGAAAGTATACTGTAGACTCATTGAAAATCGCATATCAAAAGCAGTATATTTTTGCTGTTTTTTCACAGGCAGAGACCAATTTGGTGGTAAGTAGATTTGAGGCACAAAGAGCACTCCCAGCCTGGGTAATTTATGCCTGAATTCCTCAGTGTCTAAGAACAAAGATGTTTCTTCCTATTAAGAATGCCGGAAACAAAGAGTTTTCCCTAGGAGTCTAATGAAATCACATATCTGGATTGGAAATTAAAAAAAAATCATGCAGATACTTCTATATAGTTAGAAATTTAACATAATACAGACATAAGAGTCAGCTTTTCCCCTCCCTTCACAGAGTTCTTCCTGTTCTCCTGTAGAGAAACGATTAAATGCTATTACAAAGTAGAAAATCCAGTTGTGAAGATGAACTATGAGCTATTAAGCCTTTAAGACTTCATTCTCTGAGAATCAATGCCGGGGAGTTCTTGATGAACAGGTTGTAGAGAAATGTATTCAGAAATTGCAGACCAAATATTTCAAAAATCCTGTGTTCTGGCTGCACCCCAGATCAATTAAATCAGAATCACAAGTGAGACCTCTGCATTAGTAATTTTGTAAAATTCTACAGAGCATTCCAGTTTGTAACTGAGGCTGGGACCCCCTGAAATCTAAAGCAGGCTATAGGCATGGCAGGATATTATGATTGTTGTATCTTTCTTTTTTAAAAAATTTATTTATTTATTTATTTTAGCTCCCACTTATGAGTGAGGACATATGGTATTTCTCTTTCTGTGCCTGGCTTATTTCACTTAACATAATTTTCTCTAAGTTCATTCATGTTGCTGCAAATGGCAAGATTTCAGTCTTTTTTTATGGCAGAGTAGTATTCCATTGCATATACCTACACCATATTTTCCTTATCCAGTAGTCCGATGGTGAACATTTAGGTCAGTTCCAACTCTTGGCTATTGTAAATAGAGCTGTGATAAACATGAGAGTGCAGGTATCCCTTCGACAGGATGATTTCCATTCATTTGGGTATATACCCAACAGTGGAATTGCTGGATTGTATGGCAGTTGGTTGTCTGAGGAACCTCCATATCATTTTCCATAACGGCTGCACTAATTTACAGTCCCATCAACAGTTTAGGAGGGTTCCCCTCTTGCCACATCCTTTCCAGAATTTGTTACCTTTGTCTTTTTGATAATGGCCGGTCTAACTGGCATGAGATGATATCTTAATGTGGTTTTGATTTGAATTTCCCTGATGCTGAGTGATGTTGAACATTTTTTCATGTGTCTGTTGGCCATTTGTGTATCTTCCTTTGAGAAATGCTTATTCAGCTCCTTTGCCCATTTTTAAGTTGAGTTACTTGTTTACTCTTAAGTTGTTTGAGTTCCTTGTATATTCTGGATATTAATCCCTTGTCAGATGCAGAACTTGCAAATATTTTCTTCCATTCTATAGATTGTCTTTTTGCTTTGATAATTGTTTCTCTTTCCATGCAGAAGCTTTTTAGTTTGATATAATCCCATTTGTTTATTTTTTTGTTGTTGTTGCCTGTGCTTTTGGGATCTTATTCATAAAGTCTTTGCCCAGTCCTACTTTCTGAAGTGTTTCCCCTATGTTTTCTTTTAGGAGTTTTTTAGTTTCAGGTCTCATATTTAAGTCTTTAATACATTTTGAGTTATTTTGGTGTATGGTGAGAGGTACAGGTCTAGTTTCATTCTTCTACATATGGATGCCTAGTTTTCCCAGCACCATTTATTGAAGAGGCAGTCTTTTCCCCAATGTATGTTCCTGGTGCCTTTGTGAAAGATATATGGGCTGTAAGTATGTAGGTTGATTTCAGGGTCCTCTGTTCTATTGTATTGGTGTGAGTGTCTGTTTTCATGCCAGTACCATGTTGCTTTAGTTACTATAGCTTTGTATTATAATTTGAAGTCAGGTAGTGTTCTGCCTCCAGCTTTAATTTTTTTGCTCAGGTTTGCTTTGGCTATTTGGGGGTCTTTTGTTGTTCTGTGTGAATATTAGGATTGTTTTTTCTATTTCTGGGAAGAATGCCATCGCTATTTTGGTGAGGATTGCATTGAATCTGTAGATCACTTTGGGTAGTATTGACACTTACACAATGTTAGTTCTTCCAAACCCAGAGCATGAAATGTCTTTCTGTGTTTTGGTGTCCTCTTTAATTTCTTTCAACAGTGATTCGTAGTTCTTGTTGTGGAGATCTTTCACCTTCTTGGATAAATTTATTCCTAGGTATTTGATTTTTTTGGTGACTCTTTAAATGGGCTAGCTTTCTTGATTTCTTTTTCTGCTAGTTTGTTGTTGTAGTATAAAAATGCTACTGATTTTCATGTGCTGACTTTGTATCCTGCAACTTTACTGAAATTGTTTATCAATTCTAAGAGGTTTTTTTGTAGAGTCTTTAGGCTTTTTTATATATAGGATCATATCATCTCAAACAGAAACAGTTTGACTTCATCTTTTTCAATCCGGATGCCCTTTATTTCTTTCTCTTGCCTGATTGCTCTGGCTAATAATTACAATTCTGTGTTAAATAGGAGTGGTGAGAATGGGCATCCTTGTCTTATTCCTGTTCTTAAGGCAAAAGCTGAAAGCTTTTCCCTATTCAGGATATATTGGTGGTGGGTTTGTTGTATATGGTTTTTATTTTTATTTATTTATTTATTTATTTTAAAAGATGACCGGTAAGGGGATCTTAACCCTTGACTTGGTGTTGTCAGCACCACGCTCACCCAGTGAGATAACTGGCCATCCCTATATGGGATCCGATCCCGCAGCCTTGGTGTTATAAGCACCACACTCTCCTGAGTGAGCCACAGGCCAGCCCTATATGGTTTTTATTATGTTGAGATATTTTCCGTTTATACCTGATTTGCTGAGAGCCTTTATCATGAAGGGGTGTTAAATTTTGTCAAATGCTTTTTTTCAGCATCTATTGAGATAATCATTTGGTTTTTGTCCTTGACTTTGTTGATGTGGTGTATCATATTTATTGACTTGCATATGTTGAACCATCCTTGCATCACTGGGATGAATCCGACTTGATAATGGTGTTTGATTTTTTTTGATGTTGCCATATTCTGTTTGCTAGTATTTTGTTGAGAATTTTTGAATCTATGTTCATCAGAGATATTGAGATGTAGTTTTCTTTTTCCATTGTATCTTTGTCTGGTTTAGGTATCAGGGTGATGCTGGCCTCATAGGATGAGTTTGGGAGAATGACCTTCAATTTTTTGGAATAGTTTGAAGAGAATTAGTATTAATTCCTCTTTAAAGGTTTGGTGGAATTCAGCAGCAAAGCCATCTGGTCCTAGGCATTTCTTTGTTTGGAGACTTCTGATTACTGTTTCAATCTTGTTGCTTGTTATTGGTCTGTTCAGGTTTTCTGTTTCTTCTTGGTTCAGTCTTGGTAGTTTGTATGTGTACAGAAGTTTATTTGTTTCCTTCAGGTTTTAAAATTTGTTGGTGTATAGTGGTTTATAATAGTCTCTATTAATACTTTGTATTTCTGTGGTATTGGTTGTAATGTTTCCTTTTTCACTTCTGATTTTTTTATTTGGGTACTTTCTCTTCTCTTTTTAGTCAGCCTACTTAATGGTTTGTCTATTTTGCTTATCTTCTCAAAAAACCAACTTTTTGTTTCATTGATATTTTGTATCATATTTTGGGTCTCTATTTCATTTAATTCTCCACTGGTGTTGATTATTCCTTTCCATCTACTAATTTTGGGATTGGATTGTTTTTGTTTTTGTAGTTCTTTGTGGTGTAGCATTAGGTTGTTTATTTGAAATCTTTTTATTCTTTTGATGTAAGTGTTTATTGCAATGACCTTCCCTCTTAGTACTGCTTTTGCAGCATCCCACAGGTTTTGGGATGATGTGTCTTTATTTTCATTAGTTTCAAGAAATTTTTTGATTTCCTGTTTAATTTCTTCTAGGACTGTAGGTCATTCAGGAGCATGTAGTTTAATTTCCATGTATTTGTAGAGTTTCCAAAGTTTCATTTGTTATTGATTTCTGGTTTTAATCCACTGTGGTTTGAAAAGATATTTGAAATGATTTAAATTTTAAAAAATTTGTCGAGACTTGATTTGTGACCTAATGTGTGGTCTATCCTTGTGGAGAAAGTTCCATGTGCTGATGAGAAGAACGTATATTCTGTAGTTTTGGATTTAATGTTCTGTAGATATCTGCCAGGTCCAATTGGTCTAAAGTGTAGTTTCAGTCCTGTGATTCTCTGTTGATATGTTGCCTAAATGATCTACCCAATGCTGAGAGAGGGATGTTCAGATCCCAACCATTATCTTATTGGAGTCTGTCTCTTTCTTTAGGTCTGATAGTGTTTGCTTTTTATATCTGGGTGCTCTGGTGTTGGGTGTGTAGATATTTATGATTGTTGGGTGTTCCTATTGGATAGGTCCCATTATTACTATATAGTGGCCTTCTTTGTCTCTTTTTATGGTTTTTGGCTTAAAGTCTATTGTATCCGATATGACAACAGCTACTCCTACTTGTTTTTGGTTTCTATTTGCATGACATATCTTTTTCCTTCCCTTTGCTATTAGTCTGTGTGTGTCTTTACAGGTGATGTGAATTTCTTGAAGATAACATATAGTTGGGTCGAGCTTTTTATTCCAATCACTCAGTCTATGTCTTTGGAGTGGGGAATTTAATTCATTACATTTATGGTTGTTATTAAAAGGTATTGTCTTACTCCTGACATTTTATTCATTTTTGTTTGGATGTTTTAAATATCTTTTGTTCCTTTCTTCCCCTTTTATTGTCTATCTTCCATGTTGGTTTTTTTGAGGTGGTAAGATATAGTTTCTTTTTCTTTCTTGTTTTTTTTTTTTTTTTGATTTGAGATACAAGACTCCCTTGAGGATTTCTTGTAGAGCTGCTTGTGTGTGGTGATGTCTTACAGTTTTTGTTTATCTGGGAAATACACTATTTTCCCCTCATTTCTGAAGGATAGCCTTGATGGGTATAGTATTCTTGGCTGGAAGTTTTCTTCTTTTCGTATTTTGAATGTATCATCCCATTCTCTTCTGGCTTGTAGAGTTTCTGTTGAGAAGTCTGCTGTTATTCTAATGGGGATTCCCCTATAGGTGACTTAACATTTTTCTTTTGTTGTTTCTAAAATTCTGTCTTTGAATTTTGCCAGTTTGACTAGAATGTGTCTTGGAGAGGATCTTTTTGGAGTGAATCTTTCTGGTGATCCTTGAGCTTCCTGGATCTGAAGGTCCATGTCTCTCCCTATACCTAGGAAATTTTCCACTCATTTCATTGAATAGGTTTTTACTGCCTTTTCCTTTCTCTTCCTCTTCTAGAACACCCATGATTTGGATGTTTGTGTGCTTAAGGTTGCCTGCTAACTCTCTTAGATTTTCTTCATTTTAAAAAATTCTTTTTCTTTTTCTTTTGTCCACCTGGGTTATTTCTAAAAGACTGTCTTCAAGATCAGAAATTCTTTCTACTGCTTGTTCTAACCTACTGCTTAAGCTCTTGGTTGTGTTTTGTATTTCATTTTATGAATCCTTCAGTTTGCTACATTTTTTTAAAGGTATTAATCTCTTTGTAAATTCTTTTCTTCATATCCTAGACACTTTTTCTCATTTCTTTGTGTTGTCTAACTGAGTCTTCTTGTATCTCATTGAGTTTCAATTTCAAGGGTTTCCTGCACTATGGGGGGTCTGTTACTTGAGAATTATTATATTCTTTTGGTGGTATCATATTTTCTTGTTGTTGTTGCTGTTGTTTTTGTATTTCTAGTATGTCTACTTTTTTTTTTTGTAGCTGATTGGTATGGGATCTGAACCTGTGACCTTAGTGTTACAAGGCTGTGCTAGTATCTCCATGTTGATGTCTGGTCATCTGATAGGGCAGTTGCTTCTTCTGCTACTCTATAGAAGGCTTTGAAGTAAAAGATTTCCTCCTGAAGATGTGTTTTATATTGACTATTGAGTAGGGTGTTTCAGTATTGGTTTCAGGTAGTTGCAATAGTGTAGTCTCTGTGTGGGTACTTCAGCAATATCCAGTGTTAGAGTTGTGTGTGAGTGTCTCTATGGCCTAGGCACTAGGGCACTTAGTGATTCCTTGCTGAAGTTAGTGACACTGTGTTGGTTCATTATGGATGTGAGTGGGCTCTCAAGTTTGTGGGAATAGTGCCTGGGTGCCATTTTGCTCTTTGGCTGGGGTGGGTGACCCTGTTTGGGCTTGTTGGCACCCCGGCTAGCATCCCATGACCCTAATGGGTGCACTGGGATATAATGGAGCTCCTCAGTTTGAATGGGTGACCCTGAGTGAGGTTTCTCTTTCCTATAGCTGGAGGCGTCTCCTGGATCCTTTCTTCTTGTCATTGCTCCTAGATGCTTAATATATACTTTGGGTTGCTGGTGATTGGGAATTTTCTTCCTTACTCTATTTGGGTATCCTGAGTTTCTGTACTCTCAGGGGAGTCCATGTGTGTCTCTCCCCAGATCAAGACAGCCACATGGGCTTTCATGTACTTCCCACCCCCAGGTGTATTACTGCATGCAGTGATGTAACTCTACCTGTTGGTTGAGTCACTGGATTGTGGGTCTGTGCTTGCTTACTTCTTTCCCTGGGCTCTGCTGGTAACTCTCTTTTCTTTTCTTTTCTTTTTTTTTTTCTAAAGATGATTGGTAAGAGGATCTTAACCCTTGACTTGGTGTTGTCAGCATCACGCTCACCCAGTGAACAAACCGGCCATCCCTATATGGGATCCGAACCCGGGGCCATGGTGTTATCGGCACTGCACTCTCCCGAGTGAGCCACAGGCCGGCCCAGTAACTCTCCTTTCACCAGTTCAGTAGAGTGGTTGGTGGGCTATCTGCACAGTGGCAGAAAGCCACCCTTGCAACAGCAGTGGCTGTGGTGGTGGCAATGGTAGACCACCCATGTGGCAGTAGTGTCTATGGCAGTGTCAGGGCCTGCCCTCAGCTCCTGAAGTACCTGTGTACTCCTGCCATTTGTCTGTCAACATTTGTTGAGTCTCAGTCATGTTTTCTGAAAACAGTGCTCTGTACTCAGTGGGCAACCAATGAATTGCCTAGGTCTGTTTTAATTAAGCATTTCTACATATGCCTTCATGTATATTTATACCAATTAGCACTGTTTAAAAACTATAAGAAGAAATATGATCAGTACATCACATCTTGTTGATAATGCTAATTGGAAGGAGTCACACAACCTATTGAAGGACTTGAATCACTAAAAAACCAGTTTCTTTTTAAGGAAAATAATTCAAAGTATATATTAAGCCTCTAGGAGCAATGACAAGAACAGGAATGCCAAAATAGTTATGGTGATAATGGGAAGCTAATTAAACCCATGTGTGTAATGTGAACTTGCAGTGGGAAAGGGCATGGCTATTTTGGATGGAATGCCTCATGGACAAGGGAGGGCCAGTCATTCTCCAAGAATCTTGTATATGCCACTGCATTTAGAATGCAGGTCCAGTGTTTAGACTCTTTTGCCTCTATCCTCAAAAGAGGCTTCTCTTGGGTTGAATGTCCCCCCAAAACTTAGTCTCCACTTTGACAGTGTAAAGAATCTGGGAAATCCTATTACAGTAATTGAAAGGTGGAGCATTGAAGAGGTGATTACATTCCGAGGACTATGTCACCATGAATGGATTAAAAGTGGTGATCATGGGCATGGTTCTGAGGGCTTTAAAAAGAGAGTGAATGAGGAGGTTTCTTTTTCTTTTTTTTAAAAAGATGACCGGTAAGGGGATCTTAACCCCTGACTTGGTTTCGTCAGCACCACGCTCTCCCCAGTGAGCTAACTGGCCATCTGTATATAGGGATCTGAACCCAGGGCCTTGGTGTTATCAGCACCGCACTCTCCCAAGTGAGCCTTGGGCTGGCCCATCTCTCTTGCTATTTCTGCTCCACTGTCTTCACAGTTTGATACTCTGGACTTCCCAGACTCAGAAACTGTAAGCAATAAAGTTCATTTCCTTTATAAATCACCCAGTTCGGTGTATTTTGTTATAAGCAACAGAAATGTACAAATACAAGGCTTATATGAGTGGACTAAAAAGAGAGATAAATAATAATAGTAAAAGCTAAATATTGGTATAGGTCTCGCTGTGTTCTGAGTAACGCTCTATGGAATTTATATTTATGCTTAATTTAGTTCTCACAACAAGTTCATAGGTAGCTACTAATACTTTGAGGAACTAGAGATTGATTTATGATGAGAAATATAAGGAGAGAACCATGCATAGCTCAGTTGAGAAGGACCAAGGAAGAGGTCAGGGTTGTTGACTCTAGAATATACTGCAATTACTTAAGACCAAACTGGGAGTCACTTGCATTTGACTGAGAATATGGAGAAAAGAGATGTACTTCAGAGAAGGAGCTCAGGCTGCATGCTAAAGACAGCATTTTAATGTAGCAGAATAGCTGAGACTGATCCTCAGGGTCCTCCGCTTTTGAGATGCTAGACTGCCTTAGCACGTATGGGGTGGCCAGCCTCAGTAAGTGTTGAGTTATTCTTCAGTAGTAATCACACACAGGACGTGGAACCCTTGGCAGAAAAATGGTAGAGAAAATGTAAGTACTTGGTGTTCTTTGAGGAGATACTCTTTATGCTCTTTCTAACCTTTAGAGGTTATAAATCTTTAAATTAGGCCATCTCTCCAACTCTGGATTAAAGAAAAAGTCTCCAAATCTTCTTTCTCCCCTCACCATCTATGCTCCCTTTCTTAAAAAGAATTAGGTTACTGTTCACAGGAATGGGGGGATGGAACATGTTAGAAAGATGCACTGTTGCCATGTTTATGATTTTCGTGCCCTATGAGTTACTGGGAAGAGGACACGTTGCAGGAGAGTTGGCTGGATGGTACAGGAGCGTTTGTCTTAGCAATGGTGACAATGGGGAGAAAGTAAGTGGCAGGAAGAATCTCTTATAAATCCACTCACGACCAGGGGGTCTTTCATCGCCTCAGATTTCATAAGCCTGGGCATCCTTCTGCCTGGAAACTTCATGTGGAACTCAGAACACATTTTAGATAAAGCTACTACACCCGACTCTGTGCTGGAGTACTTCTGCCCAACAGCCTGGGAAAATCCCCTAGATAGTTACAAGGATAAGGGCAAGACTTGTAGGGTTTGTGTCACTGGGTCTGAGTCATGATTAAAGGCAGGGTAGGGGTGATGCTTGAAGCCCTAGTCTTTCCCAGGGATGCTCTGGGTTACTCTGGGCCAGTTTCTGCAAATCCTTTGAGAATATCTAATTTAGATATAGCCCATAGGATATTGAATTGTGGAGGAGACTCTGAAGAGCAATTTCAATGGTGGAGGAAAACAGGACATACATGATAAAGAGTAGAGGAATCATGGAACGTCGAGGAGGTAGAACTTGTGGTAAGCAGTTAAACCCTCCTTCATTCTTGGCTATTTTCTCTTGAGTGCCCTAGCATACGCAAATAAACTGGCCAGATAAAGACTGTGGTTCCCTCTCATGATTAGAACTCATGGTATTCACTTGTGGAAATATACAGAGATTAATATAATGTGATATTTGCACTACACTTTCATATTTGAACTAAAATTTCTGTAAAATAAGAGAGTGAACAAACTTATGAGATTTCTAAAAGACTAAAGGAATAAATTCGATGCTAATAGGAATTAAGTAACACAGAAGAGACAGAGGTGGGAGCCTTCTACCAAGTGATGCGAAATAAAGAATTAAGTGAGAAAACAACTGGTACTTAAATTACTTTGGGAACAACTTGCCAGCAGCCAAACACACATTGGGATCTCTTCCCCTCTGGTATTAGGACCCCTAATCTTTTCAGATCAATATCTCCAAAACACTCCCCAAAATGTTCACTGATTTTATGTCTCTGTGGCTCTCTGACCACTAGTGGTACTGTCACCAGAGACTAACACGTGACCTTTGGCAATTTGTCAAGTCTTTGATGAGTTCCTATGCTTCAGATGCCAGTTTGATGCCCATGTGCTCTGAGGGCAAGAATTCAAGAGGAGCTGGAGTGGCTAAGGGATTCAATTTTGGCAATGAGAGTGCTTCCATCTCTTGGAGTTTTTTCGGTGGAGGTCTTGTATATTTCTGCAGAACTCTTGTTCAGCTTGGGCTTTGGGAATAAAATCAGATCTTGAGATCTGCAGTGTTCTGCTCAGTGGTCTTAGCCCTATGCCTGAGTCCTTCTGCCTCTTCATTCCTTCTGCTGCCATTCCCTTATCTTCCGGGTCAGTGGAACACGGGCATTTCAACCTTAGGAATACTATGCCTGTCTTAACTGCACTAATGTGCCAAGAGTCAGGGCTCCCAGAAACAGAACGAAGTGCTGATCGATTGTCCACCTGCAGTCTGAGCCAGGACCTGGCCTTGCAGCAGCTGCACATTAACAGAAGCTTCTCTGAAAGCCTGCTGGGCTCACTTCCAGATTGTTCTTTAGGCACAGCTATGGTTCCTCAAAGTCTAAATGCCAGGGCTCATTCTGCCTTGAGCAGTATGCTGGAGAAGCTCCCTGTTTCCCTCAGCCCGTCTCTGGAGATGCAGAAGTCCTCAACTCATTCATCTGTTGCTCATCCTATGTTTAGTCATGAAGTGGGTAAGTTTCAAACTAGATTAATGTGCCATACAGCCTCTACATTTAACCAGATCTCCAAGTTGAAAACTGACACTGATTCCATGACACGGGTACAGAGGCAATGGTTAGGGATGGGAAGCAGCTTCTGTGGCAAGAATTCAGCAACAGAGAGGAGTAATGACATGCTGGATGACTGGGAGCTCCTCTTATAGGGGGAAAGAGCTTGTGACTCTGAATAGGCAGAGGGATGATCCAGTGACTTCATTTCTTCTAGAAATTAATAGAATGCTTTCTTTTTAAATAGAGAATTAATTCAGTTCTCAAAGCCACAGAAAGATTTCTTTTTGTTTTGTTTTTCTTTCTTCCTTCTTCCATTCCCTTTTCTCTCCGTCTTCCCTCTTCCTTTCCCTCCCCTCCTTCCTTCTTTCTTTTTTATTCTTATCTCTTTCACAATATTTCCAAATATAAGAATCCAGGGAAAGTTATTTCTTCACTGAAAAGTAGAAGATCTTCACCAATTGTTCATGACACTTTACAATGCCCCGTGTGCTCTATTTATACCACATTGCTTTTTATGATGCCTGTCAAGGATCATGTATCTAGACATTAGAAAAAATGCCTTTTGCTTTCATTCCTTTCAGTTATGCCATCTATTGCTTTCATTTCCACATTTGGTAGAAATGTAACTTGGAAAGATATGGTGTACCAGGTATTTAAAGCGAAATTTAACCGCTCAAGTGACTGTAAGTTCTGTCCTTGAAAGCAGAGGACTTGGCTAATACATTTTCCTGTCCTCTTGTGCCTAGCCTAGTGTGGAGATGTTAGTCTGAACTACCTGTCTCCCTCACTGTATTGCGACCTACCAGAAGGAAAGAACTGTGTCTTAAAGAAATAAAAAACAAAACAAAACAAATGAAAAAACTCCCCAAACTTTAGGTCTCACACAATACTTGCTATGTATCAAAACAGTTAAACTATAGTGCGTGGTTCGTGCTCAATAAGTAATGAGAAGTTTGACTTTTTAGGTGTATAAACAGATGTGGATTGCTTTTGCATGTATGTATAAATGGAGGGGCACAGAGTGTTAGGTAATCTGTTTATTCTGCTATAATAAAGAAAGGGACACAAGGACATCTAACTTAGGATATAATCATCTGAATGTGTGCTACTAGCTTGGGTAATATTTTAGTTATCATTGCATGCTGTAGAATTCAGTGTCTGTCGCCTGTTGGCTTTTCTCTGTGGACTGCTCAAGCACGTGCTCAGCTGTGAACACCTGGCATGCGAACGTCAGCCCGCAGCCCCGAGTGAGCGTCTGTGTGCAGAGCCCTGTGTCGGACACCAGTGTGAGGGGTGGGCAGGGCAGGAAAAGAGCAGGCACTGAGGGGACCGTCACGAGACTCTTTCTACTTCAGGAACTTAGCATCTTGCTGGTGAATAGAAAATCACACAAACCATCATCTCTCCACACCTATGATGTATAAGGCTGTTGACTTATTCTTAATTCCTCAGTAAGCCCAGAGAAGCTGTTTTGAGGCTGTTAGTATTTGTTTTCCTGAAACAATGAAGGATAAACTAAGTTTCCTAAATGCAACTGGTATCTACAACTTTCTATCTGTGTGATTGTGTTTTACACACACACACACACACACACACACACACACTCTCTCTCTCTCTCTCTCTCACACACACACACACACTCACCACACGTAGTTTTCTTAGATTTGGGTGGATCCCTTCTGGGCTTGGCTTTGGTTTGTCACACTCTTACACACCAATAGTGACTACTAATCAGGTTTTCTAACAGCTCGGGGCAGCTCAGCAGCTTTCAGCAGGTGTGGTTTCAATTTATCTTCAGTCTCTTAGACACCCCGAGTAGGCTTATTCCCACCATGAGGTGAGTGAGGGTGGAATGGCCATGCCATAAATTGTCTTCCTGAACATGTTCTCCAAGAGTCACTTCTAAGGGAGCGGGATCAGGCAACCTGTGCGGTACTTTCTACCAACAAGTTCAAAGCTATTGTAGTCAAAGGCCAATTGATCTCAGCACATTTTTTCTTTGGAGGAAAGTAGAGAATCCCATTTAGAGAGAGAGAAACTGAAACAGACACAGCAGGGAAGTTACTTTCCTGAGGTCATGGGGAGCTTGTGGCAGACAGGAAATACAAGCCCCTTGCAGGCTTTCTTCTTGGTCACAGCCTCCTGCCTCAGCTTGGGTACAATGAGGCTAATTTTGATTCAGATCAGGCTGCCCTGATTGACCCTTTATTCAGTGATGGGAGTGAGCTCTCCTTATTCCATCTGCTTTTCTTGGAGTCCAGGAGAAACCTTCACATTTTGGGAATTTTGCTGAAAAGAATACAGTAGTTTGATCTAGGAGAGCTGATTGCCAGGTGCCAGCCCAGTGGAGCCTCTTAGCTGCTGTGTGGTCTTGGGAAAGTCAATTTATGGTCTGAGATTCAGTTTCCTTATGTGTAAAATGGGAAAGCAATACTGACAATAGAACAGGGTTCCTGTGAGGGCCAAATGGAATAATGCATCAGAGAATGTTTTAAATTTTATTTATTTTTAATTTTTTAAATTTATTATTAGCATATTCATTCTTATTGTTTGTTTATTTTTGTAAAATGGAAAGCTTTATGCAAACAGAAACATACACATATTAAATATTCAATCCACATGGTAGTGTTAGTTCTCTATAAGAGTCCATTTATCCACTACTCACTTCCTTTGGAATTTCATGAAACCAGGATCCTTCCTGCTGCCTGCATCACCCCCTGACCCCACTGTCCCAAGGTACTTGCCAAAGAACTTTGTTCTCCTTATTGCCATGTCCAGTGGCTTTGTCATCATGTTCATTCTTCTAGAAGAATGTGGCTTCTGATACTTTTTCATTTCTTTTTGATTACAGTTACATATTTGGATTTTACAAAAAAAAAAAAAAAATCACAAAATATATGAATGTAGTGACAGATCAAACTATATCCAGAAGTGTATGAAGAAAAAATTAATCAATTTCCCTTTCCCTCTGTTCCCATCCCGCTCTAGTAACCAAAGTTAACAATTTGATGTGAATGCCTGTACTCATTTCTCTGTGCTTATGCAAGCACATTTAACTGTGCATGTAAAAATATGGGTTTTCCCCCTACTTTTTACAGCAAGGGGGTCATACTATAAATATTACTTCACAGCTTGCATTTTACTTTAAAAATATAGCACCTCCCTCAGGTTAAAATGCATGCATTCTTTTTCATTAATATACAGTATTTCATAGTATGGATATGCCATAATTTACTCAATTATTTTCTTATTTGGATGTAATTTTTCATGTTTTCTTCCCACTACCAAAAAATGCTGCAAGAAACATTCAAATACAAGTATCTTTAAATATATTGGTGCTTTTATTCCTATGTAATAGAATTTCAAAGCAGGGGCTGGTCATTGGGTCACAGGATATGTGTCTTTTAGAATGTATTAGATGCTACCAAATGCCTGTCAAAAAGATTGTAGCAATTCACACTCCCGCCTACAATATATGAAAATGCCTGACTCCTCACACACTGGCTGCCGTAGATGCTGTCAATATTTCTGATAGGTTTTAATTTGCATTATCTTGGTAACTAAAGGTTATGAATTTTTTTTTCAGATGTGAACTTGCCATTTTCAGTTCCATTCCTGTGAATTACTATTCATATTTTTTGCCCTTTTTCTATGGCAGATTTTTTTCATGTTAAAATTAACTCATTCGCTTTATGTAATTCGGATGTGCTACGGTCTGAATGTTTATGTTCCCGCCTAAATCCATATGTTGAAACCTAATCCCCAATACAATAGTATTAAGAGGTGAGGCCTTTAGGAGGTGCTTAGGTCACAAGGACTCTGTCCTCATAAATGGGATTGGTGCCCTTACAAGAGAGGCCTGAGGGAGCTTGTTCACCTTCCATCATGTGAGGACACATTGAAGCCACCATCTATGAGGTGTCTTCAGACACCAAATACGCCAGTGCCTTAACCTTAGACTTCTCAGCCTCCAGAACTGTGGAGCAATGAATTTCTGTTGTTTATAAATTATGTAGTCTAAGGTATTTTGTTGTAGCAGCCAAGATAAACTAAGACTACATGTTTTCTCATAGTCTGATGTTTGTCACATGGGAATTTTTGTCATGCTCTGTCTTTTCAGAAACCTATTTCTTGTCATTTATGGTGCTCCAGCATCTCTGTTCTGTTTTCTCCTTCTTTCACACACTATTCCTTTTCCATTTATTGCCTTGTTTCTTCATTTTACCCCTAGCTATGAGCTCTGCCCTTTTGGTCTTTTTTTTTAACCCCTCTCTTAAAATTCAGAACACTTATCACTTCTTTGTCATTTCTCACCTTTGTACTAATGACATCCTTATCTGTATCTCTAGCACCAACTTTAATGTTAGGTGTCCAGATGCCCATTAGACATCTGCACTTGGATCTTTCTCCCTCACCTTGCAGACAACTTGAGTAAGAGCAAATTCTTTGTTTTTACCCCCCAAACCAGTTCTTCTCACCAACTTCTCTAAGCAATTAGTTCTCTGTCACCTGGACTTGAAACTTTGGGTTTATCTTCAACTCTTATCCAATTTACCCAAGTTTTGTCAAGCTCAGTTCTTTCCTCTCCATGCCCAACACCTCCTCCCTGGACTAACGCCTGCCACCCTGTGAGGAAACCCTCTCATTTTCACAGGTGTATAACTCTTACTGTATGGACACAATGTTTGGTGCAGTGTATCAGGAAATGCTCTTGTACTTGGAAGAGCAAAGACACAGTTCAGGGTGAGGGTTGTGGGCATGGAGGTCCTGGACAGGAAATTTCACCAGTGGAATGAAGTTATGTGTGGTGCCAGTGGGGAACAGGTGAGTCCTTAGGTGAGTCCCTGGAAATGAGAAAGGAGTATCACTAAGAAAGATCTTTAAGTTAGATGTCCAGGGAATTGCTCTCATATTGCATGTTTTACAGATAGTCTTCCCACATGAAACAGGTTGGAAGGTGGGGCCTCAAGCAAGGGGTGTTCAGGGAGATCAGCCCAGACACTTTCAATGAGTGTCCTGAAGGAGAGGGCAAGCCAGCCACAAAAGGGTTAGAGACTTATGTTTCACAAGTCAGATTGGTTTTCTGAGTCTTTTTCCTGCATTTCCACTTTATTCTCCTTTATGGTTTAGTAAAGACTTTTACAAGTGTTGGCTGTGTATGGGGTCAGAACTGCTAAGGGGTCAGAGCAGGCAAGCCCTGGAATCAGCACGGTGGTGGCAGCAAAGATGCAGGTGGATGAACTCAAATGGAAGGAACAGAGTCAGAGCAGCTAAGTACTGGGGGTGAGTGGGCAAAGTAGGAAAGTGATGGGAGCTGCAGGCTGTGCAGCCAGACTTCTGCTCCACCTCCTGCTAGCCGCGTAACCGTAGCAAGTCACTGGACACCTCTGTGCCTGTTTCCTCACCCATGAGATGGCAATAGCAATACTATCCACTTTATATGGCTCCTGGAAAAATTAAATGAATTAATATGTAGAGTACTTAAAGCACAGTGCCTAGTATGTAGTACGTATTAGCTAGTATCACTGCTATATAACCTCTCCTTCACAACAGGAAACTCTACTTTGGGAATTAAATTTTGGAGACTCTGCATTTTACTTTGTTAAGGGTGATGACATACCTTGGAAAGTATTCTAACCTTCCATTTGTCACTCTGATCTAGATTTCCTAGTTTCTAAACTGTATATTGCATCTTCCCACCAGAATATTCTTCCTCAGAGCCTACTTTCATTGTGACTCAGATTCATTCTTTCTGTAGAACACCACCTTTTTTCTTACAATTTGCTTTGTTCAGGTTGGTCTCATATACTATCCTTGTTACTACCTCTTTGACTTCCTTAAGAATATAAGAATATTCCCTTATCTGGCATGTCCCGCATTCCCAACTGTCCCCCCACCTCCGCCCCTGCACCTCCACAAACTCTACCTATTCTTCTGGATCTACATTAATCCAAACTTTTCCCGACAGTATTCTATGGCCGTGTTAGCTTTTAACTATTTGTGAGTCATCTCCACTAGATGTTTCACACGCACCTTGAACTCAACATGTTTAAATTTGAGCTCTTTAACCTCCATCCCTCTCTCATTCATTTTCTCACAGTTCCTCTCCTATTGATGCTGGCCAGAGTGTGAGCTGAGGACACCCAATCATGACCCATTAGAAATTCAGCAACCAATAGAAATACATTATCATTGATACTTCTCATCCCTTACCCCAATATCAATTGGCTACCATGTTGTCTTCCTTCTATATCCTAAATAATTTATTTATTCCATCCCTCTCATTAGCTTTTGTCTTGACTAATGAAATAGACACCTAATTATTTCCTTGCCTTTAATCATGTTCTACTTGGAACCATCCTCCATGCAGCAATTAAAATATTTGTAATACACAAATGTCATTGTCCTCATCTCCTTTTTTGATCTTTCAAAGGCTTTCTATTGTGTGAAACTGACATTCCCTTCCCTTTCACCATCTGGTCTCTGCTGCATCGGTCTCATTTTCCGTTACTGCTCGACTTTTGCTTTAAGCCTCAGTCATTATGTCACCACTGTGACATTTCCTGCCTCTGTACCTTTGCACACTCAGTAAACCTGGAAGACCCTTCACTCATGAGTCTACTTGGAGAACACCTTTGAGACTCTCCTCAAATGTCACCTCTTTATGATGTTTCTCCTAGTTCTCATGCTCCTCTTAAGGGTTACCTGTCTACCTGTAAACAAATACATCACTAGTCAATGTTGCATAAAATATACGCATCTATTACTACCCCACTCCCACGTGTGCACACACTGTGTTGAAAGTAACCGACTTGCCTACAGGTCTGTCAGGTAGTTGCTTGTGGGTGGGATTGTGAGTTACTTGTATCCCTCTTATCTAGCTTGATGCTTCACATATTGTGGGTGGTCCATTCATACATATTGAATAAATTAATAAACCCTGCTCTTTACAAATGGAATGTAAAGTCTGCAAGGGCATCCACAGTGCCTTTTATTTAGTCTCCATGCTTGGCACTTAGTAGGTGATCAGTGAGCATTTATTGACAATCTCTGTTGAACTCTGCCACACAGAAATAATCTGTTTTATACTTTAATTTGCAAATGTTTTTATGCATGTATGTCATTCTTTCATAATTAGATTTGAGTTCCTTCAGGATAAGGACAGTATTTTATGCACTGCTATCCCCACAGTGACTCATGCAGTGCTTAATGAATGGCCATTGATTGAATAACCAGGTAGCAATGCCTGGATTATTTCTTTCCAACTTTTATGAAATTTTATTTCCTGGAACAGTATCTGATTTCCCCTATTAATAGTTCCTAGTGAAGATGTTGCCAAAACCTCTGGGAACACCCTTCTTTGGACCAAGCACAGACTCTAAGTTCTTTATGCACGTCCTGATGTGCTCTGACAGGAATAACATCTTTAGGTGTCTCAAATAACACATTCTTGAAAGCACCTGGTCATTGACTTTTGCCAAAAAATGGCATTGCTCCAGGGCCTGTTCATTCTGGCTGGTGAGTCTGAGACTCCCAGGCAGCCTGTCAAATCTGGATGGCCATTTTCATTTCTGCCCCAACCATCAGAGAGCTCCTCTGTGGTCCTTATCTGCCAAGCAGAAATGATAATTGCCTCTCATCTATCTCAATGAGTTATGATGAAGCTAAACACGACTATTCAGTATGAAGGAAGCACCCGCTGCAAGTGCTCAAACAGCAAAAATGCTGAGTAGAAACCGGAAAACTCCCTCTCACCCAATATTAATACCTGCTGTGGCCTATAACTGAGTGATGAAAATTATAAATGATTAGGAAGTGGAGATTTGTTCCGTTAAAGGATAATTGCAGAACTATGAATATGAAACGCCTCTTTTTTTCTTCCATTTTAATTCATGTTGATCCAATTACAGTATTTATCATCTTCGAGGACTGTGCATTTATTACAAATGTAAAAGGAATGAAGAGCATTTTAAGTCCGGGTCCTAGTTCCTAACAGATGTAGCAGACAGGAGTGCCTCCTGTACAAAATGATTGCTTGGGTCAAAAGAGTTGTCACCTGTGATCAGACATTGCCCCCTGGTGGTCTAAAGGGATCTCACATTCCCTCCAGAAAAGAGCTAGCCAAAGGAAACACAACAATCTCCCTCTGCCCCACAACTACTTTCCCTCCTGTCCCTTCTCTCTCCACCATGTTATTTACGCCATCATATCTGCTGTGCACACTTTAATCCTTCCTGTCTCGACTTACTTGTACAGTTCAGTGGTTAAGGAAACACTTACTGAGGACCTACTATGTATCAGGCATTTGCCACCACCACCTCAGACAGGAATTGGGGGTGACTTTGTCCTAGTTGATCTCTCCCTGTATTCTCTAAAGGAGTGTGGTACTAATCATTTTCATGACCATTTTCCCAAATTGTATCTGTGTTTATATTGACCTGTTGTTGGTCTTCCCTCACAATCATTTGAGGTCCATGAAGGCAAGGATTCTGTCCATTTTGTTCACCCTTGTGTATTTAGCACCTAGCCACGTGTTCGGCACTTAATAGTCCCTCAATAAAGTTTGTGAGTGAATGGGTAAACCTTAAAGAAATCATTTCAATTGCCATGCCATGCGATAATTGTCGATGAGGCAAACACAGAGGATCACAGAAGCACAGAGGAGAGCCATCCAACCTGGGGAAGTAAGTGGGAGGGGATGGAGACGTGCTCAAGACAGGCTCCCGAGAGAGGCCACTGTATGTCTGAGAAGCAGGAGCGGGTAGGCAAGGAAGAAGAGGGAGCAAAAGCATCCCACGGACAGTGGACAGCCTGAGAAAGGCCTGGGCCTGAGAAAGAGCATGGGGTCTATGGGAGGTGTGACTATCATTCAGTAATGTTGGAGGGGGAAGATCAAGGTGGGTGTGGCAGGAGAGAGGCTGGAGAGGAGGACAGAGATCAGGCTTTGGAAAGTCCTTTATGCTGTGCTTAAGTCTATCCAGTGGGCAACTGGCAGCTATTGTAAGAGCATGAGATATTTATGTTTGTTCTTTATTTTTAAAATATTTTTGGATGCTGGGTGGTCTGGGGATCTGTATCCACCACACTCTAATTAACTGAGCTAACTGGCCAGCCTTGCTGCGTTAGTTCTTTCTTTCTTTTTTTTTTTTTTTAGCAGATCATCATCCGGATGGACTCAAAGCTGAGAATCAGGTTCTATTCATTTATGCACAGAGCCTGGTATGCAGGAAGCACGACATGCATGTTGAATACAAACACGAATCAGTAAGAACGGGAGGGATATAAGGACAATCAAGGGGACGGTTGACTCAGTAAAAGATAAGTGAAGAGAATGCGCACTTTGCCTGCGGAAGAAAACAAAGGACGGAGGATGACTGTGACAGTTTTCTCAGACGGTAAATCCCATGATAGATCCTTGATGGATGCTGGTTGAATGAATCAATGAGCCTTAGGGCTAGTTACCAGAGAAAGAGAGAGCTAAAGTTGTCGCAATAAAATTCTACAGATTCTGCAGTTTTGTTCCGTGTTTGCCACATGCCAGGCATTGTGTCAGTTGCATTGATCAAGTTCTACTTTTGTTCTGGGCTTGTTGTACCGCTTAGTATGCACGACCTTAATTGCATATGCCATTTAAAGACCTAGATCATTGATTTGCTTAGATCTAACCTACATTTCACAAGAAATGAGTAAGAAAACTCCCCCTGAAATCGAAGTATCTCTTCCAGAAACTGACCTTGACCTAAAAGTTTATAAGCTTTGCTCTTGGTGAGTTGCCATGAAAATTATATTTTGGCTCATTCATAGAGTAGGATATTACCTTAAATTTATAGATAGAGTAAAGCCCATTTTGGGATAGTTTTCCTTACATATTTTTCTCTTTGTGGAGACTAATTAAAATCCATGGATCTTTAAATAAATAAATATATTACTTAAGAGTGAGTTTCATGGTGTAGGAAAAACTTTTCTAGTTTTTAATGCAGTTGCTGAAAGACATAAAAATTTAAGAGTCTAGCACAACAATTTGTCATTATCTTGGATTTTTTAGAAATCTTAAGAAATGATCTGTTTTTATTGAGGTTTCTTGTATTCTTAAATGTATTGAATTATCTAGTAATAAGAGAGTGGGAGCAGCCTGATATGACACTAGAAAAGAAGCCTGATTTGAATTGAGATCTCAGAGAGTTTCTCTTCAAGGAAATATTTTTTGGGTAACATTTTAAGTTCCAACTTTTTATTCATCAACGATAATTAGAATAGCTATAAATTTTAGTTTTTTTTTTTTTGTATTGATAGAGTATAACCTGGAGCAATTCTTTCAAAAATTGGGCAATAACTTTTATGAGTTCTTGTATGTTTAAAAATATCTTTGTTTTGTCTTCACATTTAATTGATCATTTGGTTGGATAGAGAATCCTAGATTCAGAATTATTTCCTCGAGACTTTAAAGATATTGCTCCATCATCTTTTAGCATTTATGTTTTCCATAAAGTCTGCACTTTGACAGGAGTTCAAAGGCTATAATTTTCATTCCTTTGTAGATAAATTATTTTTACCTCCATTGGACATTTCAAAATTTCAGCAGCTGTATAGGTATATATATTTTTCGTGTTTGGCACTTCATTGGTTCTTTCTTTTTTTACTTTTTTTTTTTTTTCTTTCTGACCAGTAAGGGGATTGCAACCCTCGGCATGGTGTGGTCTGCACCATGCTTGGCCAGTGAGCGCACCGGCCATCGCTATATAGGATCTGAACCCGAGGCCTCCGCGCTACCAGCGCCGCACTCTCCAGAGTGAGCCATGGGGCCGGTCCTCATTGGTTCTTTCTATTTGCTGTCTTGTGTTGCTCTGTAAGACTAGGATATTTTGTTCAGTTATTTCTTTATATCCTACGTGATCTCCCTCCCCCTCCCACCCAACCAAATAATCTAAAAGAGCTCTTAGACAAATGTTGGACCCCTCCACCCATCCTTCTTTCTTCTTAACATTTTCATTAATAATAGTGATAGAGTTTGGAAGTTATCATCCCCCCAAAACTCATGTGGAAATCTGATCCCCAGTGTGACAGTGTTGGGAGCTGTTTGAGTCATGGGGCGGATCCCTCATGAATGGATTAATGCTCTCCCTGGCGGGTAGGGTAGTGAGTGATTTCTCGCTTTATTAGTTACTGTGAGAGCTGGTTGTTTAAAAGGCCTTGGCACCTCTTCTCTCTCTTTCTCTCTTGCTTCTCTCACCATGTGATCTGCTTGTACCTGCTGGCTGCCTGCAGCTTTCCACCATGAGTGGCAGCAGCCTCAGGCCCCTGCAAGATGCAGCTGTCCCAGAATTGTAAGCAATAAATTTCATTTTCTTATAAATTACCCAGTTCCATGTATTTTGTTATAAGCAACCAAAATGGACTAATACAAATAGTGATATTCTTGCTGTCTTATCCATTTGAAGATATTACCTGTTTTTATTCTAAAGTCCTCTTTTTTTTCTTCATTAAGCCAATCTTAGTTTTTCTGTTCATTTTTTCCTGTTTCTGCTTGTTTTGTTTTATTGTAGTGCCTCTATTTTATGGCATTTGTTTTTCTCAAAAATTTGTGATTCTCATGGCATGCTGTTTCTTTATTCTTGAGCCTTTTGCTTGCCACTATTTGAATGTTGTTTCTGTGGAGTGTAAACTTCATGTGTTGAATATGGAGAGGGGCGGGGTTTGTTTTTGGATATGTGGCTTCCTATCCTTCTTTGCTGTTGGTAGATATTTGAGGCACTAGTTAGCCTCTACATTCCTAGAGCTTACGCTCGCTGGCACAGTCTGAGCACAAAGACTGCTTGATGCCCAGTACACACCAACACCTGGAAAGGAAAAAGCAGTTGTATTAGTCCCTTTCTGTTGCTTATAACAAAATACCTAAAATTGGGTAATTTATAAAGATAGAGCATTTATATCTTAGTTTTGGAGGCTGGTAAGTCCAAAGTCCAGGGAACACATCTGGTGAGGGTCTTTTCCTGCTGGTGACTCTTTACAGCACCTTGGGTATCATATGGCATGAGAATGGCATGAGCAAGAGAGAGAACTAATCTGCTCACTTGCTTTCCTTATAAAGCCATCAAAACCACACCCATTACTCCATGAATGGATCAATCCATTCACAAGAGTACAGTCCTCACAACCTAATCATCTCTTAAAGGCCCCACCTTTCAATGACTATAATAAGATTTCCCACCCTCTTAACACTATCTCAGTAGGGATTAAGTTTCTAATACATGAACCTTTGTGGGGCACATTCAACCCATAGCAGAAGTCAGCTGGCCTACATGCTCAAGATATAGGCTCTCAATTAAACACTCTCCTGCCTGATTGCCCCTGCATTGGTTACCTCTTGACTCTGGGCTTAGACCTCCCCCAAACTGCATCACCTGTGCAATACATGGCTTCCTCCAGCTAGGTTTCTCTACAGATCTGAGTCCATGCATTCTCTGTCTTTCCAAGGTTGTTCAAAATTTCTGACTTTTTAAAATCACTTTCATTTTTCATTGCTGCAATGGAATTAGTCTATCATTAAGTATGTTTTATGCCATTTCACAGATTTTAAACAGAAGCAATATTAGATGAATATATCCAGCCCTATATCTCGATCCAATTGGTTTTTAAAAAATGTTGTCCCTTAAATCATTTATAGAATCACTCAAATAAGAGGAAATCACCCTTTACATTTAGAATTTTAATTAAAAATTAATTTCAAAAACATGTATATTCAAAATCATTATTCTTGGTTTACAGAACAAAAATTACAAAGTTGTTATTCTGTCTGCTCTGATAAGTTACGTGCACAGTGACTGAAAAGTCAATTTGTTAATACCTTGAGATTACTTTTAAATATGGGTTTTTGTTTTGTTTTTTGCTACCTGGAATTTTTTTAAAATTTATTTTTTAGTTGTACATATTTGTAGGGTTCAGTGTGTTGTTTCAATACATGCATATATTGTACAATGATTCACTTAGTGTAGATAGCTTATTCATCACTTAAACATTTATCTTTACTTTACAGTGATTATGTTCAAGATCCTCTTTTCTAGCTATATAGAAATTTATAATATAAGATTATTTTCCTAGAACACCAGAGCTTATTCTTCCTATCTACCTGTAATGTTGCACCTTTTAATCTACCCCTTCCCTTCCTGGCCTGTGGTAACCATTATTCTACTCTCTACTTCTACAAGAACCACTGTTTTTATCCCCTAGATTCCACATATGAGCAAGACCATGTGGTATTTGTCTTTCTGTGCCTTGCTTACTTCACTTAACATGATGGTTTCCAGTTCCATCCATGTTGCTGCAAATGACAGGATTTAATTTTTTTATAGCTGAATAGTATTCCATTGTGTATATATACACACACTCTTATATATTTATTTTATTTTTTATATGTATTTATATAATATATACATATATAAATTTATCCATTCATCCACTGATGGACACTTAGGTTGATTCCATATCTTGGCTATTGTAAATAGTGCTGCAATGAATATGGGATTGCAGATGTCTTTTTAACATATTGATTTCATTTCTTTGGGGTATATACCCAGTAGAGGGATTGCCGGGCCATAGGGTAGTTCAATTTTTAGTTCTCTGAGGAATCTCCATGCTGTTTTTCATGAAGTCTGTACTAATAAAGGTTGTACTAACTTACAGTCCCATCAACAATGTATAAGAGCTCCCTTTTTTCCACATCCTTGCCAGCATTTGTAATTTTCTGTCTTTTTTATAATAGCCATTCTAACTGGAGTGAGATGATATCTCATGATTTTAATATGCATTTCTCTGGTGATTAGTGATGTTTCATATATATACCTGTTGGCCATTTGTATGTTTTCTTTTGAGAAATATCTATGTAGGCCCTTTGTTCATTTTTTGATTGGGTATTTGTTTTTTTGCTGTTGAATTGTTTGAGTTTCTTATATATTCTGAATATTAGCTCCTAGTCAGGTGTATAGTTTGCAGATACTTTATTCCACTCTGTAGGCTGTCTCTTCACTTTTCGATTGTTTCCTTTTCTGTGCAAAAGCTTTTTGGTGTCATGGAATCCTATTTGTCTATTTTTGCTTTCGTTGCCTGTGCCTTTGAAGTCTTGTTCACAAAAGCATTGCCCTCTCCAGTTTCATGTAGTTTCTCCTAGGTTTTCTTCTAGTAGTTTCATAGCTTTGGGTCTTAAATTTAGGTCTTTGATCCATTTTGAGTTGATTTTTGTGTATGGTGAGAAATAGGGGTCTAGTTTCAGTCTTCTGCATGTGGATATCCAATTTTCCCAGCACTGTTTATTGAAGAGGCTGTTCTTTCCCTCACTACCCAGACTTTTAAAAAGTTGTCATTGGCCATGGTTGTAAGCTGCAACCACAAAAGGAGGAGATAAATAAAATCATTAAGAAAATTTGTTACTTTTGTTTTATCCATTCATTTTCATTGATTCATTCCCTCCACAGATATTTATTATTAGGTTCCTGCTGTTAAATGTTAGAATAGCACATCATGGTACTTTGCAGAAAGTAGGGGAAGTAAGGTTGCTACATACTTTATGAGGATATAACTGGTAAGAGATGAAAGTAGTGAGATACACAAGTTTGTAAATTTCCTAGGGAATTTAGACTATCTTAAGGGCAATGAGAAGTGCTCAAAATATTTTAAGTGGGAAGTGACACAAATAGATCTCAATTTTAGAAACCCCCTTGGCTGGAGTGTGTAGGACGGATTGGAGGTGGGTAAAGTTTTTTCCTTGCAAAATACTGCCCTGTTTCCAGCACTTTTTTCTTGCTCTTCTGCATTTGGTGTTGGCTTCATTTACAAAACCTCACTGAGAGAATATGAGCTAGTTTAATTTAATTAAGAAGTTTGCATTTGATTCTATAGTAGACATTCAGTAATGGTAGACTCCGATGAGGGGAAATATCACCCAACACAACAGAATCAGTTATAAATTCAAGCCATTGTTAACAACTTTCTGTACAATTCTTTTGTTTACTCACTAACAAGCACTCAGCCACAATATTTTGCCTGTATACCTTTTTCATTATCTACCGGGAGATGAACAACTAATGAGAAAATTATACACAATGAAGAAATAATGGGGAAAAACAATAATTCAAGGATTCTCCGAGAGTTTAACATCTTGGGTAATACTTGTCTAGGAAACTATTAATGTTTATACATTCAATATGAAACTGATATTTACAGAAGAAAGAAACATCATTTCTAGTACAAAGCTATAAACCAAGCATAGTTATGTATTATCACAGAAGGGGTAGAAAAATCTATTAAACATGAGCAATGTCTACTGTCAAGGAGGAATGAGTCATCAGTTATGTCAAATAATAGATCGAATCAGATGAGGGCTGCGAACTTACCATTGGATCCAGCATCGTGGAGATCACTGGTTACCAGACAAGAATAGTGTAGGTACAGTAGAATGGGGATAAAAGCCTTATTGGAGAGGGTTTATGAGAGAAGGAGAGGAGAGAAATGAAAGACAGCGAGTGGAGATAATGCTTTAGGTGTTTTGCTGCAAAGTGGAGCAGAGAAATATGTCCATGGCTGGTGATAAAAAGGAATAAACAATTTTTTAAGGTGAAAGAAATAATAGCATTTTTTATACTGAAATGATAGAAAGAAATATGATGAAATAGGAAGAAGAGAAAAGAATTCCTGGAGGAATATATCTGAGATGGTGAGAGGGGATGGGATCTAATGTACAAAGGAAGGAAGGACTGGCTTTGGATAGATCATTTGTAGCAACAGATGGAAGGCAGAGTGGTAGGTGAATAGATGTGTTGGTGGAAGTGTGTGGAAATTATCTTCTAATTGCTTCATTTTCTCAGTGAAAGAGGAAAGAGTGTCATCAGCTGAGTGTGAGGATAGGGAGGAGGTGTTGGAAGTTTGAGGAGGTTTAGGAGAGTATGAGACAAGAAATACAGTGTGATTGCTAAGAAAAATTAAGGGCTCACCTGAAGTTCATGTTCCTGAATTTAAACAGAGACCATCCAGCATAGTGTGTGATTTCTACAGCTGTGTTCATCTGCATGGGTACAGGCGTGGGTTTGATGAAGAGTTAATTTAGCTAGCATTAAGGGTTTGGCCAACTGAGAATGACACATTAAGAGCAGAAGTTTTAGGGATATATGAGAGAGATTAAAATAATTAAATGCTTGAAATTTAAGCAGGGTAGGGAGGGAAATGATGAGTAAGGAGGATAAGGAACATAAAAGGTTCCTGTCAATGGAGTGGAGTCCCAGTGTGGTTGGAGGGTAAGGGTCAGGGCTCTAAAGGGATTCGTCTGGAAAGACAGGAGGTGGTGGTGAGAGAGCAGGATGCATAGAATAGAGATAATGGAGGGACTGTGATTTATCAGTAATGACAAGGTCTAGGGAATGACCGAGGGTCTGAGTGGCTGAGAAGAAGTGGACGAGCAAGATCATTAGAGGAGGGGAGGTTGAGGAACTCACAGCAGAACGTGGAATCTTCATCTATGTGGATGCTATGATGGGCAATCATAGGACAGAAATGCAGTTGAAGAGAGGAACGGTGGTCCAGGAGTTAAAAGTCACAGAGAACTGAGGGAATGTGACCTGGGGGTTGGTAGTGAACACCACCAATGGACAGAAGTGGTTGAATGGTCTGCAGACATGAGATCCAAGAGTGGGTGTTTTAGGAAGGACATAGAATATCCGGACAAACAAAAGCAAGGAGGAGACTTAGCACATCTCCTTGAGAAGCCTGTAGAGGAAGCAAGGTCCTCAGGGGAGGGAGAGGTGTCCACTTGCAAAGGCATTGTTTACAGGGGGAATTTAAAGTTTAAAGGAGACAATGCACTACAGGGTTTAGCGCATAAACACCAGGGATGGATTTGTTACCCAATCCTGAGAACTGAGCCGCTGGTTTACTTTCCCATTTATGAAGATGGTTTGGTTCAACTAGACTCCACTTCACCAGGAGCAAATGGAAGCTTCAGGCTTCAAAGACCTGGCCTATCTGCTGCCTTAAATGGCACAATTCGCAGGCAGAATCAGTGGCCCAGGCCCAGGTGACGTGATCTGCTGGGACCAGCGTTGGTTTGACGGTGTGTACCTGAAAGTGTTGGCATTAAATTCCTAGTCAAGGAGTTGCTCCAAGTGATTTCATTCTGTTTTTATCTATGGTTAGGTATTAGAAAGATTTCTATTTTTCATAGATGCTTATTTTTCTAATCATTTAAATGATCCTTTATATGACATAAAGCTTAATTTAGAGCTCAACTAATATAAAACCAAGCAGACATTATCAGACTATAGGGAAAGGTGGGAACTAATATTTATTATTTATTAACTGTCTACATGTGCCAAGCATTGCACTAAGTAATTTCTCATTTGAATTCATTAATTCATTTTGTTCATTCATTCATTAACTCCAAATTGTGTGCATGTGTATATGTATTGAAAATTTGCTAAGTACTAGGGATTCAACAACAAATTAGACAGACTCTTCCTTAGAGGAGCTTATGGTTAAATGAGAGAAACAGGTAAGCAAACAGAAATTATAATACAGTGTATGCATGTTAATAATTAATAATTGTTGAATATTTATTAGGTACCAAGAGCTGTGCTCAGCCCTTTTTGCATTAGCTCATTTAATCTTCTCAGTGATCTTTTCAGATTTTATATTAATCATCTCATAATAATGCTGTTACAAACAATTCCAAACTTCAGGGGTTTATGACAACAAGTATTTATTTTCTTACATATATTTTTTTTCTGTTTCAGGCTGTCTGGCAGCTGGGCTTGGCTCCAGACTTTTGGCTGTATTCAGGTCCGCTCCATATGTCTCCACCACATTCTCTTTGTTCCAGCATCTTCCACAGGACATATTCTCATGGCAGATCATAGGAGTGTAAACTGGCAAGCTTCTTCATGTTTAAAGCCTTTACCCACATCAAATCCATTATGATTCCATTGGCCAAGTATGATGCATGATCAAGCCCAACATCAATGGGGTAGGGAAATATACTCTGCCTCTCCCAGTTGGAGGTGCTCCAGTCACACGGCAAAGGGCAAGGATACATGGAGAGAGTGGGGAATCGAGAACAATGATTCAATCAACCATAGGCATTGGCTATTATATTTCCCCCAACTTACAGGTGAGGAAATTTAAAGAAGATAAGCAACTTGCTCAGGGTGAGAGAGCTCGGAAGTGGAAGAGCCAGAGCTCAAACCCAATAGCCCATGAACTTGACCCCTATACTCTTTTGCACAGGATGCTTTGGGAGCATATAGGAGAGGTGCCTCACCATCCCAGTCGGGTGTGAGGTCAAGGAGAGCTCTGTGGGAAGGTAGTGTCTGGGGCTCATCCTGAGGAGTATTTGGCCAGATTAAGAGTTTCTATGGGGTGTAACAACAAAGAGGTCATTGGTACTGGTGAGAGCAGTTTCACTGGAGAGGTGAGAACAGAAGGCACATGATGGTAGGTAAAGGGGTGAGTGGGAGGTAAAGAAAGAAGCTGCTTCTGGAAGCTTGGCTGTGATGAGCAAGAAAAATACAGCACTAGGATTGAAATAGGAAAGAGGACAACATTTTTTCTTTCTGAAAACTTGAGTGCTTAAATGCTAACCTGGAAGTTAGAGAGGTCCTGTTGGATTTAAACTTGGCCCTTAAAATATCCATCATATTCTTGTCCTTTGGTACAAGATGGACCGAACTGGATTGTGGAGGAAGGGTGAGAAAAGAGAGGAGTTGAATGTGACTCAAAAAGGAGCAGAGGGGGTAATATCAATGACTCTGTATTGAATACGTTGATCTAGCTTAGTGTCTGCCACAGTTTATAGAACCGAGCTGATGTATTTATTAACAGATATTTAGGGCCTGAGGTAACATATTTATCACAAGCAGGTTTGAAAAGACTTTGTTGGAATACCCATTGATTTAAATGAACCCTTTAATAATATTCCATGCTGGTAGCAGTTTAGTAAACTTGATCCTCCATTTAACACTCAAAAGGGTCTATTGAAGCATTCATTAGCCATGGGAATTGATGTGTTAGGAAATTACAACTTTTGGACATGGTTGACACAAGTTTGCATGCAAAGCTTTTGCATACTAGAGTTCATATAAAGTTTCCTTTTTCACTTTTTTGCTACCTTACCCTTTAAAACAGTGCAGGAGACTATAATTAACATAAAATAAAACCACAAAGTAACTCAATCTGCCTTTTAGTCTCAGACATAAATACTTCAGTTGGTTAGATCAGGCTTCCCTCCCAATATCGTGGATTTTAATTAGTTTCTTCATCCTGTTCAGAATTATTCTACACTCAGCATCAACTGGGCTTCTTTGTCCTCTGGTTTCTGGTTGGATTTGGCCAATGTGAAGCCTTAGAGAGAGACTGAAGGGTGAGGGAAGAAAGTTATCCGGATATTTATTCCCCAGATCCCTCCTGGCCAGGCTTCATCTGTTAGATGCTGAATTCCACTCCTGAAGGTCATTGCTTCTGATCAGGTGGTCTGTGACAGCTACCACCATCTCCTGGGTCTTCAGGCCAGGGGTGGAAATGGTTTCGCCCTGTTGGTATTTCCTAGGTGCCTCACTATTCTCCGTGGGTTTCATTTAATCTGCTCACACCCTTTGAATAGAATTGTCATTCGATTCTCTTCATTTACTCCTTTGTAGTGTACCATCTGTTTCCTGCCAGGATCTGGACCAAAATGGTGATCAGTAAAAACTTAGTGACCCTTGGGTTTCCAAGCCTGGTAGGCAGCAAGCCCGCTGAGAAAACTTCTCAGATTCCAAGGAGGGCATATTCCCCAGTGCCACTGCAGATGTGGCCCAAGGAGATAAAGGAACAGGAAGACCTGCTTAGAAAACAGGGCCAGAAGCCATGGAGAATAATCGGCTGGGGAGCTCCTCTCTAGGAGAAAAACAGAGAATCAAGGAATGTTCCTGATCCCAAGAGTCGAGCGCCCTCACGATGTCTGGCCAGTGGGATACCAGAACTTCTATGATTGGTGAATGCTGGATATGGCCCATGCTTTCCCTTTAGAATGAGCATGTTTATTGTGATTGTCCTGTTCCATCTCACCATTGTATATAGAATATGTGAGGGAAGTTATCTGTCTCTGGTTAAGAGGACTCATGTCTAGACCTGAAAGAGAGAGTTCTGTGCATTAGCCAGAGATCCTGGACATTGAGCTTGATGCCATGACCAAATGAGACTTGGAGGTTTTATATCTTGAAGACAGTGGGAGTGTGAGAGGAAAGGAGCTGAATATTTGGTGACCAGCAGGGTGGTAGTTATTGGGGCAACTTAACAAGTACTTCTGGCTTTTCTCCTTCTGAGCTTATGATGGGATTACACTTTCTTGTCCATTTGGAGTTAAATGTGGTCCTATCACTTGCTTTGGCCCATGAAAGGTGATGTGTGATACTTCTGGGCAGAAGCATTGAGAGAGCCAGTGTGTGATTTACCTGCATGCACTTTCCTCTTCCATAGTGACCAGCAATGTTCTAGATGCAGGCAGCTCCCTCGGGCTTCGGAGTGAGGAATGATGCAGAGCAGAGTTTCCAGTGAGTCATGTTGGACACATAGCAGGAGTAGGAAATAAACATTTGTGGTTTTAATTCTCTGAGGTTTTGGGTTTTTATCACAGCCTGATCTAGCTTTTCCTGGCTTATATTGCAGTGATGACAATTACCTGCAGAGAGCACAGCATGTGTGCAGAGGCCTGAAATGTCATGTCATTGGTGTGTCAGAGAGAACAGTTTGGTGTGCAAGGAGAGCAGCATTCTTGAGGAAAGAGAGCGATGGTGGGGCACCTGAATATCACATGGAGGGGTGCAATTTTTTTTCTGTAGATAAAGAGGAGAGGGCAGGAGAGTACTGGAGAGACTTGATCGGTGTGTAGAGGAGGCTGCAGATTGGAGCAAAGGAGACTTAGTAGGAAGCTGTTCTAAGTGTCAAATAGGACCCAGACAAGGCAGTGGTTGTGGAAACAGAAAAGAAGCAAGGAGTGAGGGACAACGTGGAGGCCACGTTGATGCTCCTTGATGACCAGTTGGAGACGGGTGATGGCAACAGTGAGGGTTCCAAGACTATCGAGGTAATTTGGGGGGTCCTTTGGGACCTTAAGTTTGCTTTGGGCTCTGTGTTTGCCTTAGCAGTTTTTTGCAAATGGCCTGATTAGAGGTCAAGAATGATTGTCCTGTCCAGGGCTGGGATCACACAAGTGATTGATTACTTGGTTTCTAAAGTCAAGGATGCCATGTCTCCCCTTCTCTCTCTCTCCTTCCTGTATGGAGGGGGGTGGATGGATTGGATATGCCTGTCAGTACGTTTTTACCTTTGTTTTCTTCTCTGAAGTGTGGTGAAGGCTGGAGAAGAGCCCAAAGGTGGGGCTCTCACCAGAGAAAAGAACGACATCTGTCAACATTCAGTTGTTCATACGTTTTTGGGTGTAGAAAAGATAGGAGGGTGAATCATCAAACCAACAGGATTTTGTGAATTTTTGCAGAACATTTCAAAGACATTTACACAATTTAAACACAGTACTGAGGAAACCAAGACTTTCTGTAAAAAAATCTGTAAGTAGAACCAGGCTAACTGTGGATAATTCATGAAATGGCAAACCCCTGCAAAGAGTTCTTAGTTCATCTCTGAAAGAGTTGGGAGCATCTTTACATGTCTTAAGCCCTCCTGAAATAATATGTTGTGTAAGAGATGCCAGGTCATTGACCTTGACCTCATCTGCTTTTTAGCCCCACCCCAGCCCCACATGCATTATTCCTTCCATTGTTTTGTTATCCTGTAAGGTGTACTTGCTCATTTTTTTCTTCTTCTTGGATTCCTTTGCCTTCCACCCCCACTTTTCTGAACAAGATTGAATGAATTTCTTTTCTTGTCCAGCCCCCAGTGAAACAAGTACCCTCAGAGTGGCAGCTACCAAGAATCTTCATACCTGGACCAATTTAATTGTTTATAGCAAGCTTCTTGAGTGAGGGCAGCAGACAAGCCGTATTAGCATCACCTGGGAGCATGTTAGAAATGCTCATTTTCAGCAGGCTTCTGCACAGACCTCAGGAATCAGAAATTCTGCAGGTGGGCTTACCAATCTGTTTCCTTTCTTTTTCTTTTTTGGTGTCTGGCTGGCACACCCTGGTCCTTGGTGTTATCAGCACCACTTTCTAACCAACTGAGCTAACCAACTAGCCCCTAGCAATAAGCCCTTCAGATTACTCTGAAGCACACTAAAATGAGGAATACTGGTCTAGGGGAGCTTCTTAGCCAAAACCCATCCTCACCAATGTGGTGAGATTTGGGGATGGTCTGCTGGAGAGAAATCATGAGAAGTGGGTGTCGTGGCCTGGAGCAAATCACTGACCTCTCTGCCTTTTCTTCTTTACCTTTAAGATCAGGCAGTTGGACTGGTCAGCAGTTCCAGTTTAGGGACCCACAAAGTAGTATGAAAGATATGTCAACTATTTTTAATATTTCAAAAAGCTTCATGGAAATGATCTGTTTCCCCTCAATATGCTGCATGGACTGACCAACCTAACCTATTTGCTACTTTTGGGCCAAAATAAGCTACTAGACTGTGAGCTTCTTATGGTCATTCTTGTTCATATTTCCAGGCCGAACACAGGGTCTGGCCCAATAAAAGCCACTCAAGTAATATTTCCCAAACTAAGTTATCTAAAATCCATGTGAAAGTACAGCTTATTTCACACTCATCAGAAGCTCTGATATCTTTAAGCACATGTTATCATTTACTGTAGTGTTAAATTCCCATGAATATTAAAGGATGTTCAAGATAGAGAACAGGTGGCCTCAACCCTAAACTTGGCTTGGTAGTCCTCCTCTGGACGGTGGCCCAGCTTACTTATTCATAAGTCTGTGTGGTTTCAATTATTTATGATTTTCTGCTAAAATTGGATGTGGTTCCTTTGGTTCTGCAGGATCCATCTGGGTCCCTGACAGGACCCTGCTGTGTGCCTGTGTGCAGTATGCTTATTGGCAGTACAAAATTCGGCAGTTCAGCAGGGAAGTCACATTTTAACAGAAGGCCTAGGCTGGGGGAGGTGTCCTGTGGCCACATGGGAGAACTTGAAACAGGGCCAGGAACCTTCCAATGCTTTGCAAGGGTCTCTGTTCCTCAGAATTATCAGTCTGAACCTCTGGTATCTCCTTCAGCCCTGTATGTTTTTAAGGGGAGCAGGTTGCAGACATCTCCCATTGTGCTGGTCTGTCAGAGGGAGAGAGAAAAGAGATGCGGGCGGCCTGCTGCTCCTGAGGGAAGTGAAGCAGCAGGGGCATTGGTTTCCATCAAACTCTAGTTGTTGTCGCTTTCTTGTGAGATTGCCTAATCCAGTGGCTTCCCTTTTAGAATCTGAACTCCAGGGTCAGATACATGACCGGGTAAGAGAACACTCCAAACTTTTATTAGTTCACAGAACTCCAATTCTTTATTAATCACAGCTTGCTCACAATGACATACAGGAAAATAGCACTAATGAAGAGTAAATATGCAGGCAGCAACCTTCAGGAGTCGGGAGTTGGGGAAGAAACAACTTCAAAACTGCGATAGGTACTTGTGGTGGGTATCTGGTGATTCTCTTAGTTGGCACAAATGCCCTGCCTAGCCCCCTTAACTGCATCAGCTTTACAAATGGAGTATTTTTTTCCTAACAGGCAGGATTGCCTCACACTGGGGAAGAAAGACCAGCTTGAATGAAAGTCCGCAGTGTTTTTGATTTTGTTTGTATGTGTGTTTTAATGCAACAACCAGCTCACAGTTTCCAAGTGGAAAAATATTCAATAGCATCATGTACTTGTACTATAGGTAAGAGCCTAAAATAAACATCATCAATCATGGCATCCACAAATAAGCCACCTGACACATTAATTAATTCATTCCATCACAAGAACTTAAACTAGAGAAGTAAGCCCACTTTATGCAGAGCGATTCCAACGCTGCTTGAACCATGTGGATTTAGATTTGTGTTCAGCACTTTAAAAGGTTCAACTTTTTTGCTTCTACCTAGATTGATCTCAGATCTGTCTTCTCATCCATCCCATTCTAAAGCCCAAAGCACATTTGTAGCACATAATCCAGTAGAAGCAGAAATAAAAGCTATGGTTGGTGGCTTTGCTTAGCCTGGGTTTGTAGTTACTAGGCAGTGAGTAGATTATGCATGAACAAATGTGGAGGTTCGTGTGGAGTCCCAATACCTGTGATCTAGGTATGGCCTTCGTCAAGCTCAGAGATTACAAAGCCATCTAGGTCATTAGGCAATGGTGGGTTTCTAGCACCATAGACTGTCTACTGACCTCATTTTTCTGTTGGAATGGAGTTAGACACGGGGAGCTTCAAAAAAAAACAGACCTAGCAAAGTCATTTGAGTGGAAAGACACAACATCAAAAGCCTGTTACAGGACATGTAAGATTATGAAATAACTTGCATAATGCAATACTTGTATTTTTTAACAAAAATGTAAGTATTTACAAAATAAGATCCAAGGTATTTTTTAAACATCAAGCAAAACATTCTGCAAAGAGACTGCATTGATTTTTTTTTTTTATTTTTGATTCTGTTTTTTGTTTTTTATAATGAGTTCTTTTTAAACCATGTCATACATTCCCCATACTGATATCGCATGATCCATTATAATATAGGCAGGGGGATTTACTATTGGTGGGGCGTGCCATACCCTCCATCACTTCAGCCAGACAGTTCAACCTGGAGTTCCTTGTTCCTGCGCACCTCTGCAGCATGCCTCTCCTAAAAAACACCAAAGGAAGAAGAAACGTCACAGAGCCTTGCAGTCTGGTCCACAGAGAACTAGGATGGACTCGTCTGAATCTTTGCTTGACTGGAAGTGATTTTGATGTCGACCTTTAGGCATTTTTTTCGTTTCATAAGAAAAGAAAACATGGGCCCCAAGAAATGTCACATTAGAGAAGATTTTACAAGACTTACAGTGTCTTTAAAAATATATTTAACCTTGTTTTTGGCTAAAACTATGACCAAAAGTTCATGTGATTAAGGGGATTATGAATATTATGACTACTGTATAAATCCAGAGGACAGCAATAAAATATCACATTGTGGTTTTCTCTCTCATTTTTAATGGTGTTTTTCCTTTTCCCTAATAATTTTGGACTTTATAATTGCTGATGGATACTTTGGGAGGATTAGATCCAGGCAGAAGACTTTTTGTATTGCTTTCTAAACTCTTGACCTGTCAAGGCCCTTCCCAACTTGAGTCAAGTGACTTTTCCAGTATTACCTTCCAGTCTTCTCCTACACATACTTGATGGTTCAGTTTAATGAAATTGACTTTTCATGCATTTTTCAATGCTTGAGACTCCTGGTCTTCCATCTCCGCAGGTCAGGATTGTAAACTTACTCTTTAAGCCCTGTGACAGTTGTCCCTTTCTCCACAAAGATTTAAATGAGACTGCAAACTAAGGTAATCTCACTTTACATTGAAAACCTGAATAAATCTTTCCTTTCGTGTGGCTTCATTTTATTCTAACTTGTGTTATGAGCATTTCTGTTCTTGTCTCATTGGCTATACTTAACTATAAGCTCACTGAAGGCCTGGACTGTGTTTGCTCATTTTTATTCCACTTGTAGGGCTTAGCAGAGTGCTTTGCACAGAGCAAGTGACTGATGAATGTTTATTTACACGAGAAACTGAAGCACTAAACTTGGGCTGGAAACTGAACTTGCTAAGGAGGAAACTGAGGGAGGAAAGGAGGATCCAGTATTTTTTATACATCAGATGACTGCAATCACATTGTCTTGCATATCATAGATGTTAAATAAATGTTTGTTGAATTTAAATTTTAAAATGCTAATTATCAGTATCATTTATTTTTCTGTTTAGAATATTGCTTATATTGCTCTTTTCCCCCTGGAGGCTCCAGAAATTTCTTGAGGCCCTATAGATTCCTTTAGTTCAGGGGCAATGACCTTTACTACCTATGAAGTAAATCTTATCATTAAACTCTATTAACCTCAAGAAGTCTATACTTATAGCATTCTTTATAATACTGAGCATTTATTAGGCACTTAATAAATGTATTAATTCCTTTAATCCTCATAACACTCCTGTGTAGGCTCTATGATTGCCCCCATTTTACAGATGAAGAAACTGAGGCACAGAAAGGCTAAGCAACTTGCCCAAGTTCACATAACTAACAAGTAGTAAACTGGGATTCAAACCCAGGGAGCTTGGCTCTACAGCACAACCCTCTTAACCACTTACAATCTCAACGTTAATGTGAGGAGAAAACTTCACACTTGTGTGGAACCATGTGTTTTTTCAAGTGTAGGTTCTGGGAGAAAAAGGCATAGACCACCCTACACTTTCATCAAAGATACAGAATTTGAGTAAGCAGGAAGTTGACTGTAGAGAAAGACTTTAAAAGAAATTTTATTTAATTGGTTTAAATGAGCTTTTTGTATATATTCAAAAACCATGAAGAGAGGGAAAAAAAGGCCTGTATAGAGAAATCAAGCCCTGTTTGGTAATTAGCATGAGTGCAGCTGACTCTTCTTTTTGTCCTGCTATTATAAGGAAAAAGATGCAGCGAAATCTTTTTCTCGTGCAGAAAGAAACTAATTAGTGAGAGCTGAGCTCAGATAAAAATTGAGAAAAAGCCCAGACCATCACTATGCCAGGAAAAAACCAAAGCCTCAAGTCTAAAGATTCATAGAAACTCAAATTTAAAACAGGAAATGTTATAATTATTATTATTAGGCTATTTGAAGTACACTTCTTATTAAACTTAAAATTAGTTGTTAAGAAATGGATTTTGGAATAGGAAAGAACAAATGTAATCTGTGAGCTTGAGATAATATGAAAAAAAGAAGAAACAAATATTCTTTTGAGTTTCTAGAAAAAAGTATTATTTATTTTCAGGCATTTTGGTCAATCTGTTATTTGAACGCTTTACATTCAAGTTATCAAGTATATACTTATGAAATGTTAATGTGACTTTATATCAAAATGTGGGCTAACCAAAGGCAGACATGCAGGAAGCATGTAGTTTTCAGCATAGTCTGTTTTTCTTATCTGCCAACTGTTTGCAGTTATCAGAAGACCTTGAGTCTAGAAGTTCCTGAGGCAACTGTGATACTCTAAGGAAGCTTATGAAGAAGACTATTCCTACACAATATTCATTTCATTATTGAGCTCCTAATATTTGCCAGGCACTGTCAGAGGCTCTGGGCTAGAGAGATTCAAGCATATCTAAATTTACAATGTTTTCTGCAATTTACCCCTTTCTTCCTCTCAGAATAAGGGAAGTTTGATAGTGTTTTAGCATTGTATGCAACTATTCCTTTGCTATAAAAAAATGTATGAAATGTAGTTTAGAAAAAGTTCTTGTCCTCTAAAAAAGTGTGACTTATGATATATCAAAAAGACACTTGCACTCCCATGTTCATTGCAGCACTATACACAATAGCCAAGAGATGGAATCAATCTAAATGTCCATCAACGGATGAAGGGATAAAAAAACTGGTATATGTACACAATGTAATACTACTCAGCTATTAAGAAAATGATATCTTATCATTTGCAGCAACATGAATAGAACTGGGAACCATCATGTAAAGTGAAGTAAATCAGGCACAAAAAGACAAATAACTCATGATGTCACTCATATGTGGAATCTTAAAAAAAAAAAGGTTCTCAAAGAAGCAGAGAGTAGATTACAAGAGGTGGAGAGAGTCGGGGAGGAGGAAAAGTGGTGGACAAATGGTAAGTGAATCATTGTGCGTGTATTGAAACAACACACTGTACCGCACAAATATATACAAATAAAAATTTAAATTAAAAAAAAGTGTGATTTAGTAGAGAGATTTCTGTAAGGTAAAAATTATGAAGTCTATGCTTTTTTTTTTTCCTTTTAATTTCAATTTAACCTCACTAAGTATCAGATATAAACAAGGGGCTTGGACTAGGGTATCAATTCTATTTATGCAATTCTGTTATATGAGTCTATTTAAATCCAAGAGAAGTTCAACATCAGCAGGAATCCTTATTTTTACTAATGACTATGCACTTGCAATACAGAAGAGGGGTCAGGAGTGAGTTTATAAAAGTTTGGAGTCTTTAGTCCTCATTCAATTTTGAAGAAATTAAAACTGTAAATCACAGCTAATGTGATAGAGGTGCAAGAAAATAATAATGCAAGAAAAAAAAAGACACAGACTCCCCCAATTAACTGATCCATTTCTCAAAAAGGTCTTGACCTACATCGAAAGATTGGTAAATAAATGTACATTCAAATATTTGACATTAAAGTTATATGTTTAATAAATGGACTTATTGTTAAAATAATTGTACTTGCTTTAACTGATTTTTCAGAATGAGCTATGTCACTGCAGTTCCTGATTGGGTCTCATAAGGGAGCTGCTACTGATTAGGGTTCCTAACAGGGTAAAGTGGTGAATTTTCTGCAGGACAGTGTGGAGTGTGTTAGGGGAGAAAGGGGCACATTAGGGGAGGAAGAAAGTGTCTCTTTAATCACACCTAGATGGCAAGAGCAGGTGTTTTACCTTCTTTCTTCTACCTCCCCTCATTTCCCCTCTGCTCCTTTCCCCTCTCTTCTCTTTCTCTCTTTTTCTGTTTCTTATACCACTCCAAGAATAAGAGTTAAATAATAATTAACTTCGTTAGCAAGTCAGTTATAGTCCACAGACTACAGTTTTGAGTCCTGGGTGTGACTATGTCACTCAAGTTGAGTGACATAAGTAGATCAACTTGAGTGACATAAATAGATTAGCCTAATGCAGGTCTTGGTGGCACAGGCATTCCTTCTCCCACACCCTTCTTCACATTTGATTCTTTTCTTTATGATAGGATGGAGTGTTGAGATGAGGTGCTAAGGAAACAGGAAACTAAAATAACAAAATGAGCATAACATTCTTCTCTGAAGGAAGAAAGAATGCTTATGGAACAAAGAAAAAAATGTTTAAATATAATTTGTGGTGACATAACAAAGCATATTTAAGAAGCCATTAGCTCAGCGATTCTCAACTATGGCTACATATAAAAGCCTTTGGTGAGCTTTAAAAATAATACAAATTTCTGCCCCCCCCCACACAATTAAATAAGAATCTCTTATTTTAAAGAACTCCCCAGCAGCTTCTAATGTGCAGCCAGAGTTGCTTTGCTTTCGGCTTTCAGTTTTAGCTAAAAGCTTTGAGCTCACACAGCTGGGGCTCTGATGGGTTTCTGGGAATCTATTGGTGAATGACACCGAGGATACCATCATGGGCATTGTGGTGACAATATGCTCGAATGCACAACTCCCTTAACTGAGGAGGAGTGGGACTAAGGGCTGAATGGTAGGTGGTTTGCTGCAAAAGCTTGCATGGAATTGAGTCACATCTCTTGCCTAATTGATAGGATCAGTAAGGGCTGTCAAAATGGTGAGCACTCAAGTGTGGTAACCTCAATATGAATTTATTTTTGTTAATGTTCTTCAGTGTCTTTGTATTTACTGTCTATATTGGACCATACTTCTGTTGTCTTATTCTCTAATTGTTAGTGCTATGTTATTTATTGCTGGGTTTCATATTGTCTGCACTGGGAAAAGGATTGTTGGTAAATACCTTTTGATATTACATCCCCTTCCAGGCTCCTAACCATATAACTGTATGTGGGTATGCATGTATGTATGTATGGGGGTGAGGGGACTTAATCTGGGTAGGAATGGGAAAGAGTGCAAAAAGGAGCTGGGCAGGGGATGAGTGAAGATTAAAAATACACAAACATGTAGAGAAAAATAAATTACCTATTGAAAGCCAGCATTTCTGAAAATACTAATTAAATAAGCAAATTTTATGAACTGTTTTACAATTGAAATCAAGAGGGATATGCAGTGTTTTTATGTATGTGTAATTTCAAAATAAGGCTCCTGGGGGCCGGCCCGTGGCTCACTCGGGAGAGTGCGGTGCTGATAACACCAAGGCCCTGGGTTCGGATCCCATATAGGGATGGCCAGTTAGCTCACTGGCTGAGCGTGGTGCTGACAACACCAAGCCAAGGGTTAAGATCCCCTTACCGGTCATCTTTTCAAAAAAAAAAAACAAAAAACAAAAAACAAAAAAACAAAATAAGGCTCCTGGATTGCCAATGAAATAAATCTTGCACCAGATACTACAGGTCTAATTGAGAATGCTGCAGTAAGATCAGCATATCCCATTCCTAGCAACTCCACATGATTTTTTTAGGGCCTAGGATATGAGGTAAAGGTTGAGTCATGATTATCCCAAAAAGAACACACAGAGGTTGTCTGCTGTCTGTGGTACCAGCACTGGCCAAGAAGGAATCTTCTAAGTTCTCTAGAAAAGTGCAAACTGAGGGCAAATGAAGAATGCATGATTGACTCAAGGTCAGGGGAGCACATTTTAACAAATGGAACTCTGCTGTCCTGCATCTCAGTAAGGCACTTGTTACAGTATCACCACATGCAACCTTCAGAGAGCTGAATTCTGTTGCTTCCTCCAATCTTGACCATTTGGGTGGGACACAATGACATAGTTCTGAGAGTATGGAAACACCAGCTAACAAAGAAAAATTTAATCTCAACTCTCAGGTTTTGGCTAGGCATCCAGCGGCTATTTGACTCTTGTCCAAGTCACTAGGACCTGTTCACACACCTCTGAGAGCTTTAATGCCTTACTTCTGTGTAAGAGCCCACTCATCCTTTTCCAGCAAGGCTTTCAAAAATTCCTCAAGAGCACAGATAAAAATCTCCATGAAATTATATTTTTAAAAGGTTTTATACCTGATTTTCTTTGGTTCTAGCCTGTTATCTGTAGTCAGATACTGGGAATGAAAACAAAGAATCATCAGAGCTTCAGTATAAGGGTGCCTGAAGCTTAGATGAGAAGAGCCAACTCTAATCAAAGACATGATGCTTCCTAAGAAATAGGAAATGGGAAGCTGCTCTAAGCTCTCAGTGTGCTGATGACAGGGACAGTCCTGTTTCTCTCTGTATATCCAGTGTCTGATGCATGGTGGCACTCAGTATGGGTGGGGACGGTGATCACTCAGAGAAGGATTGAGGCATCTTTCTCAAAGATCCTATTTCTCAATGTTTAATCCAATTTCTGGAAATGGACAAAGCTAAATTGCTCATAGCTATACTGTACATTTTCAAAGGAAAGTTGTTTTTTCTTTTTGGTTGGGGGAGGATGGAGATAGCATAGAGCCTATGGAAGAGAAAAAGGACATTTTTCAGAGGAGCTGCAGCACCGCCCATTCTGACCAATGGGAAAGACTTTGTGTTCAGGTTGGTGAAAAGAAAGGCACCAGGACATCTGAACTTGACGACATGAACAATCCCTAGTAGCTCCCCTTTGCTATGGTTCCATGTAATGTTCTTATACCTTAGTTTTCCATGTAGATTTTCCTGCATAAAAAGAATGCGATTATTGGTGTTCATCAATATTCTGGCCTGTTCTGACAAATGCATTTTCCTAAGTTAATATTAAACATTTATACATTAGTATCATATACTAATTAAATGTTATTTATATTGTATATTGATATACATTTTTAATATTTCCAATTTAATATTTTTCCAATAAACTGGTTCTTAAAGTTTGGGCAGAAGTCTCATATGTATATTTAAACAGCATAAATCAGCCTTCCTGAATGCATTCACCCCTGGAAACTATGACAAAATTGCAGCTTTAATGCTGGATTCCATTTCTGTACCATCTTGCACCCCCACTAAGTCAATGCTACACTGCGAGACCCTGTCCTTGGGGTTAGTTGTTCTTACACCTGCAGCAAGTTTTGACTGTCTCTGGTGCTTGTGCATATGGGAGCTCACCCAGCTGTGGTGCATATGAATATAGCCATCCGCTCAGGACTCTGCTGTGATTACCTTTTCCTGCAGACGTTCAATAATAGCAGCTAGATTAGCCTCACGGTTTTCCTTGATCTGTTCCATTTTCAGGATCAGCTTTTCCTCCGCCATCTTACTGAAGTTGTTGTTCTCCTCCAAAGCCTTCTGAAGCACCTCTCTCTCGTGTTCCCTCTTCTCTGCCAATTGTTTCAGCACCTGGGCCTCCTGGGACTGGGAAAGAAAACACATCCATCTTATAATTACCCGTGTGCAGACTTAGCAGAAGAATGGGCCAACGATTGGAGGTAGCGTTCTTTTCAAACGAACAGCACTGCTAGCCTTGAGCGCTGTCGTCAGTTCTGTGCTCGTCTGCACGGCTTAGAGTTTTCTATAGAATTGGCTGGTTAGAAAATGTGGTTAGCTGAATTTTCCAGCTGTGAATTTTTTTGGACAGACTATCTTAGAAGAAGAACATTTAACCTTCATTGGGGAGGGGTTTTTTTGTTTGTTTGTTTGTTTTTAATAAGTTGCTGCTAAGCATTTATGCAACAGAAAATACTGTAATTAATCCCTGGATGGCAGCTTTCCATTGAAGCCTGAGGAAAATGGGTGGGGACTGGGCAAGTTCTAGTCCTTTTTCTGCCCTACTGTTTTTTCATCAACTGTAGGCTGGGCCTTACAATGCGCTTTTTCAACTTCTGTCAATAAACATCAAATTCACTTTCTCTTTTTATTCCATCCCACTTCTTATTTTCCCATAAGCCAAATTTTCTTTGGAGACCTGAGAACAGTGCAAACATAACATCCACTTGGCCACAGAAAGCAGAAAGTCCTTGTTCTGACCCCCTCTTGAACAGTCTAAGGTCACCTGGTTAATCATCAAAACCCCTGATTGCTCAGTGATCACAACAGAAACATCAGTACAGTATATGTTAACAATCACTGGGGCACTTTGACAAAAATGCAGATGCCTGGCATCTACCTCCAGAGTTTCTAATTCTGAGGTTCTTTGGTGAGGCGCAGGAATCTACATTTTGGTAAGCATCCCCAGTGATTCTAATATAGGCAGTCCACAGTTTACCTTTTACAAAACACACTGGCACGGGCTTTGGTGTCAGGCCTGTGTTCTCTGTTGGTGACCCCGGATGTGTTAGTTGACTTCGTTCCATTATCTTCTTCACACTGTGCAGCTAAGAGAAGTTTTATCCAATACTGACCGATCCAGGTTTAAGACTAAATCATCGCAAACTCATTGTTCCTGGGTAATTCCTTAGGATTGGCTGATGCTATGAGGTGAGCTTTCTTAGGAGTAATTATAAATGTGAGTAACTGAACTATGGTAGATCAAAAATACACACTCCTTTTGTGTCCTGTTAAATACTGATTACCATTGAAAGGTTTAATAGGAAATCATTTTAGTTGATGGTAGTGGTTGTGGGGGTTTACTGGAGAGATCTGGATGTAGAAACCCTGCTTCTTGCTTTAACCCCATAATGGTTCAATTGACATCTTTAGTAGACCCATGACTTTCTTGCTTTGTTATAACTTGCAGAAAAACTAATACAAAAATAATGAGAAAATGATAACACAAACTGAGTTCAAAACCAAATGGAGCCTTTCTGAGAGAAATATGAACAAAATATTTTCTCGCTGGTTCATCCTCCTGCCTGTAGGTGGGACTGTTGGTAAAGCATACGACATAGACTTTACTTATTTACTGTTACCAGGACTACTGAATGTGTGTGTGTTTAAGATTTCTCTCTCTGAGAAAAGTCTTCATGAAATTAGTTTGCTGGTATGTGAATGAGGATAGTACTTATCTCAAAGGGTTGTTCGTCAGGAGCAAATGAAATAATGTTTGCAACATATTTAACACAGTGTCTAATATCAAGTAAATTAGCCATTACTATTGAAAGTGAAACTCAAGACACTTGTGACTAGTAGATGATGGCAACTGAACCTGCTGGTGCAGCTAAACTCAGATGTAAAACTTTGGCTGTCTCATGTGTGCAGAGGATTTGTTCGAACTCTTTTGGTTATGAACAGTGAGTGGATTCAAGGGTCTTCACTGCTGGTGGCAGTCTCTTTCCCTAACTTCCTCAACCCCACCACACACACATCCATAAAACGCGGCTATGTTGGTAGGAAATCTCACAGTGAATGAGCACCACAAAGAAATAAGAGGAAACAAATTTGATCTTCCATTTCAGAAAGTTCAGTCTATGTATGTAAGCTTCTGGCTAGAAAACCTTCTACAGGAAGAAGGCTAGGTTATCACAAAACAAGGGTGTGATGTGTCCAAGAATTAGGGATTAGATTGGAGCCCTAGGCTTCTCTCATAATAAACAGAAACCCATGAGGGCAACTCCAGGAAACAAAACATAACCAAACAAATCAAATAAAGCAAAATCAATACTTTCCCAAATCCTCCAGTGCAGTACTTTGAAATTGTTTTTCCACCTTAACACACATTTAGGTGATGTGTTCAGACAGTAGGTTCCCGTGAGCTGCAGCAGCTAAGAGCAGGTAGGTATGGGAGATTTCTGTTTATTGTGATAGCAGTTCCTTCCCTCACCTTCTCCTCCCATAGATAAGGGTTTTTAGTGCTGCCCTAGTCAGGATCCATTTGGATTTTTCATGGCTATTTGTCTCAAGTTCTCTACAAGAACTCCTGTGGCACAGTGAAATGAGCCTCAACCTGGTGTTCAGAAAGCCCGGGCTTGAGTCCTGCTTTGTTGAGTGTGGGTCACCTCAGTGCTGCGAAGATGGGCTACTGGCAAGGGGCGTGTGCCTCTGCTCCTCATGCCGCATCAGCTAATGGAGAGTTACCAAGAGGTCACCGCGACTGCCCAGTTGCTCATCTTCAGATGCTCAAACTAACCGTGGCATTTCTTCAATTGTGTTTTAACTGAATGTTTCTATTTGCCTTCTTAATTTTCCTTTGTGAAAGCCAAAGTCAGGAGGACACGGCAGGGAAATAAATAGGATCGAGAAGGGAAGGCTTTGGAATTAAAAGGGTAATGTAGCAACATATATCTTTTCAAATTTCCCACCTTGGTGGGACATATGTGGTCTTCATGAACAAATACTCCCACAGTTCCCATTACAAGTATTGGAGAATTCCCATTATCAGGAATGCTTATTGCATTTACTGGAGCACAGCCTCTGGCTCAGTTTGAAATGCCTCAATTAATGGGGTTAGTACTTTTGCAGCCATTGAGGCTAAATGAGATTACACAGCGTAGGTGTCAAGTGCATTTCTTTAGCACAATTAATGGGGTGAAACAGAAACAGAAGGCAGTACAGAGTGTTATCAAGTGAATCTGCTGCTAACTGACAAAGACCTGCTGTTAAAATGGGCCAGATTATACTTTGGGGCTGCTCACTTCTGTGGTGCCTTTTCATATACACTGGAAGGGAATGTTATATCCATCATTGTCTCAACTAATGCATTTGTAGACCTAATAATTATCTATGTTTCAAATATTAAAAGCTCAAGTCCCTGAAAAGAATATGAGATGTGAAGTCAATTATGGTGGAAAGTATTTCTCACTGAGAAAATACTCATGGCTCCCTATTTCAGTCCCTCCTCATAAGTATTCAGTTTTTAATTAAATTCTTCTGGGGGCCTAATAGCCACGGGAGCCTTTACCTCGGTTCCTAAAGTCTTTGTAACTCCTTTGGTGCAGAAAGTCATAACCAGTCTTCCTTTTTTCACAGCCTGTCACCCATATATTGCTGTCTATAACTTCTCTAACTTAATTCCTGGGGAGAAATTGATTCTCACATGAATATAGTTTAATCTTCCAGTCATACCTTCAAGGAAGAAAGCTGGCTCCAATTCCAGTATTTCTATCAATCAACAAATAAGCAGTTACTCCAGCAGCAGTTACTGCTCTAAAACATGACATTAAATGAGTGTGAGGCTGTAGAATAAAAACATGTGATATACAAAAGTAGAGACATTTTCCTTCATTTTTGATAAAAGTGAAGTTTTCAGTACATGTTCAAATAGGTATTATTACTTTACCCCTTGGACAGGCAGATTAGCAGAAAGGAATCTTGATTGCGTGGACTCATAGGAAGGCTGAGGAGAAAGGATTTGCTAAAAGTTGTTAAAAATAAATTATTCAAGAAAAAGGTATCTGACCTTGGAGGAACATTGCTGAATGGCATGTGCCTAACATAGAAGGTCACTGAAATACTGCAACAGAAAATTAGAGCAAGATAATGATCAGCTGATCTAATGCAAATGTCAAGGCAAATATAGAACCGAGACATTCAACATGACGTTCTGGGAGACCAAGGGACCTTCTCCATCTTGCTGTTGTAGAAACTGAGGCACATTATTGGTGAACACCTTTTTTAGGCATAAACTTCCTCACACTGAACTCAATATCACTGAAATAATTACATGAGAGGTATGTGAAGGGAAAAATAATGAGGAATGGGAGAAGAGTTATTGTACATGTAGGAACACTTTAACACTTTCCAAAGAACTTAATTATTATTTTTCATATCACTGAGTGTGAGTTCAATTACTGTATAAACAAAATAGAAGATAAATTTGAGTTAACTAGATATTAATCTCATTTTATTTTATGTACTCAGGAGATTTAAGACCATATTTTAGATAGTGCTAGTTTTCCATTAATTTCTAAAGTAAACACATTTCTATCACTTTGTTTTCTTGTCCCTTTTCATCATATGGGGGATATATCATTTGCCATCCAGAACCATTTATTAGACATCAAATCTCCTAGCAGCCAAGTGCCTTTATGCTATAGGTCAGATGATGTGTCTTTAAGTATTGGCTTTACTGATAACAATGAAAAAGCATTATTAACCCACCTAAAGTCACAAATAATGTCTTGTTGAAATATGATGATTGGATATCATCATGTATAACACAATGGCACAATATTCACTTTGTGCTGAAGATTCAGAAACGTAATAAGAAATTTAAAATGATTGAAATCCAAAGACCTTCAGATTGAGTCCTGCTAATGCGCATAATGGGTTCACTGTGGTTAGCTCCTAGGAAAGAAACATGGGGATTCTGTTCTTCACTGAGAGGATGGCACAACCGAGGATTCTGTGGCCCATGTGACATGTCCTCTAAGGAGCAGAATGCTTCCGGAATGTCAAACAGTGAATAATCCAGCACTTTATTTCATAATCCATGGCTATACAAACCAACCCCTCTTTCTGGCCTCCATTTTAATTGCCATCTGCAATGTGAGATGCCAACAAATGGAAAGGGTAATAAGTCTATCAGGTTTGATGACTAATGATCCACTTTTATGCCATTTTGTTAAGAATAAGCAACACATCTTTCTTTCAAAGTTTCAGTGACTTTGGAGTTGATTGTGCCAGAAATGGCAGTATGCCAATTAAATCTCACCGGACTGGTTAGAATAGGGTGCTTTTTAATTCAATCTATTTTAGGGTACAATTTTATCAAAGTCATTAAGATCCTTAAATTTTCATCATTTTTTATAATATTAATTTTTCAAGCCACTTTTAGTTGGGCTGTCCTATTTATATATCTATGACTTGCCTAAGATTACACAGCTATTAAGTGGTGGAACCAGAATTTGCTCACAGACATTTTCCCAACCATATGTTCTTAACCACTATGTTTTAAAAGATGTTCTTAAAAAATTATTTACTTTTTAATTGACAAATATTAATTAGAGATACTTTTAAATATATGCTCTGCTGAGGACGACCATATAGTTGACTGTCCACACTGGGACACTTATGAGAGTGAAAGAGAGATCATTAGTAATGACACTGAAACAGCAGGAATTAGTTGGTGTTGTCCTGGGCCAACTGGGATGTATGGCTAGCTTAGCTCTGCTGCCTCTCGCTAAATAAATGTTTGTTGAATGAATGAATAAATGGATGGATGGATGGCTAAAGTGTTCATATCATTTCACCCATGTGGGTCAGGTACAGTATGCAGACCTTGATTTCAAGAAATGAGCTTTAAGCTGACCACATGAGATTAATATAGTCTCACAGAAGTGAACACTGACTCCCAGAGATAATCAAAGAAAGGGGAAAAGGCAGGAAAAAAGTTTATTCTTTTTATAACAAGCTTTTTCTACTAGCCAATCACTGGAGCATTAATTCTGGTTCAAAGGGGCCTGAGGGAGTATCGTCCAACCTAGTAACCAGATGGTTAGTGCTGCAGTAGTGTCAACAGATGGAGAGAGGAGCTGGGGAAACTGCCAGCACATTGAACACAAGGTGAATTCGAGCCCATGTGGAGACGCCTCCACGGCAGTCCTCCAGCTACACATCCAGAAAGCCCCGCAACACAGCCTGGGCCACTCATTCCCAGATGGGGTCCCTGAACTCCCAGGAACAGGCTTTAAAGGTATTAATGGGGGAGAGAGGAGCTCAAAAGGTTTTTTATGTTTAAAAAGCTTTAACGGAAATCATATTTCTTATCTATATCCATGGCTATCTTTATATTTACTTTGAGTTAAAATGATGTCAGTTTAGAGAGAAAATGCTCATCTTATGATAATCAGAAATATTAATTGGCAATTACAGTTTTCCTTGATTTATAACCATGGCAAAAAGAATTTACCAATATTTAAATGTAGGATGTTTGCTGGGCGGAATCTTTAAAAACCTGTGACTTATGGGGGAAAAAAATGGGTCTAGGGCAATGGGAATGTTGCTGAGCACTGGGCTAAGTTGAACATGTGTGTATTTTTGAAAAGCCTTTGGTGACTCCTCTTCACTGACGAGATGGAGTTTGCACAGTAACCAGTTCCTACCAGTCTCCCCTTGCTCTCTCTGCTTCAGCTAGATTGGCCTCTGTGTTCTTTCTCGAATGCACTCATCATCCTGCCCTGCCGCTCGGGCCTCTGCACTTGCTGCTCTCAGTACTTCAGATGTTCTGCCCCCAGAGAACAGCTGCATGGCTCACTCCCTCCCTACTTTCATGCTTCTTTTCAAGGGTTTTCTTATTCAAGAACCTTTCCTGACCACCCACATACTCCCAATTTCCTTCGCCCTGCTTTATTTTGTATCATCTTTAAAAAAGGAATCTTTGAAAACCTATAACTTATGGACCCATTTCTCCCCCATAAGTTACAGGTTTTTAAACGTTGCTGAGGATTGGGCTAGGTTGGACATGTGCGTATTTTTACAACATAATTTTATTAGCTATTTCTCCTCGATTGGAATGTGAGGTTCAGGAGGGTATCTTTCGTGCCTAGAACAGCACCTGCCACATAGTAAGTGCTTGATAAATATCTGTTGATTAAGTGATTTCCCCTAGACTAGGAATTCTTTGGATTGCAGAGTTTATTTAGTGCAATTTCAGAAGATGCCATTTAGAAATTTATTAACTATAATTTTGTTTTAGGATGAGAGGGTGGAATAAAAAGTCAAAACAAGTTATGCATTGTCACTTTAACATTTGGCCCTGAAAGTTATCATTTATTTCCTTAAAATTATGTATAGAACTGACTACTGCCAGGCACTATTAAACAAAAGACAAACCCTACCTTCATGGAGTTTATAATCTAATGGGAGATATAGAGTTAAATTAATAAATATGCAAATAAGAATTTGCTTACCAATTGTGCTAAATGCCACAAAGGAAAACCTGGTATCATGACAGAGAATAAGAGATGCGATCTGAGCTAGGAGAAGTCCCCTCCCACACGGAGGAATCCACATGGAAATTGAGACCATGTTTAGCCAAGGAAGATAGAGTAAGATTTAAAAGATTTTATTACTTACAGTATGTCCTGAACTTTACCTGAGTTGGTTCTGATAATGTAAAGATTGAAATCATAACATGGAAGTTTCTTTTTAACTTTTCGAGTTTTTATATAAATGTAATTCTTAGAGAATAGATATAAAAAACAAGTAAAGTTGAGTCTGAATAATAATCTGGTATCAATTTGAAAAACTTAGGCCTAAAGTTACCCTTTTATTCACTAGAAGTTTTCTAGTCTAATCATCTGTGTCTGTGCTATCTAGTTCAGTAGCCACTGGTCACATACAGCTATGAAGCACTTGGAATATGGCTAGTATGAATTAAAATGAGTTGTAAGTGTAAAACACACACTGGATCACAAAGACCTAGTATAAACAAAAGAATGTGAAATATGTCATTAATCTTTATATATTGATTACATGTTGAAATAATGTTTTGATATTTTTAATAATAAAATATATCATTAAAATTAATTTCACATTTCTTTTTAATTTTTAAAATGTGGCTGCTACAAAATATAAAAATACATATATGTTTCACTTTATATTTCTATTGGACAGTGCTGTTCTACATAGCTGTGTAGATTGCTTTTTTAAAATTCTGTTTATATGAGAATAGCCACAGCAGGGCAAAGGAAGAGAATTACATACTGAACAGTGTATGAGCTAAATCATTATTCTAATTGTTATAGTAATAACACTATACATTTACAGATAAAACTTGTGGACATCTGTAGTTTTCCTTGCCTGAGATCCATCTCTCCTTCTTCTGGTGACAACACTGCAATTTTCTGTGGGGGATCTACCCCTCCACACTTCCTACTCCAGGGATCTCACCTAAATTCCTCTGCAGGTGGTGGTGGGCATGTGATCCAGGCTAACAAACCAAACTACTACATCGCTTTGGCCACATGACTGTTTCAAAGTTGGGCATGTGATCCAGGGTCAGGCCACTGAGACTCGATTTTAGGATTTTTGTCAGAACTATTTGGAAATAGAAGCTCTCTTTCTGCTGAAGTCGCTAAGTTGTAATAAAAGTAACTTGTGCCTGGCTGTTTGAAATTAAACTTTCTCGGTAATGAAACCAATTAGATGCAAGAAGAGATGGCAGAAAATGAGAGTCTTCTGACACTACTCCTTGATCTCCATGTAATAATTTTTGCATTGAAAATTTTAACAAATACCAGAAAACTTAATGAAATACTGCTTTTAAGAATTTCTATAGAATATTTTTTTTCTGGGCATCGTGATGCAGAATGATTACATTTGTAAATGTCTTTTAGCCATGTAGCCAATTTTTAGTCAATTCAATTGTTTAAGTATATAATTGTTGATAACTTATTGTTGTCAGGGTGCAGGAATTTTATCAGAATCATGAATTAGTTATCTCAGGGGGTTTTATAAGAACACCCAGTTAATTTTGATCTTCTCTTGTTCTTTTTTTCCCTTCCATAATTCCTTCAGATTTAATACATTACCTAGAAGCATGAGCAACGTCCTAAACCATGATGTTGAAATTTGATTTCTGAGTTTTACTTTCAGCTCAGTCACTAACTTTGTATCCTAATCAAGACACTGCATCTCTACATGTCAACCTCTGACCCACACCTGTACCTATTACTTACCAGACGCCACTGCATGGGGCAGAACTGAAATTGCCCACTGAGGTGCTTATCTCTGTTGGCAGCAAAGTTTTGATGGACTATACCTCTGAATAATTTAAAAGATGAGAAGAAAGCTACAAATAACAACAAAAAAAGCTGATAAACGGTTTTTAAAAAAATTAACTTCCTATACATACACTTGGATTAGTAGCTCAGTTTCCTCCTTTTTGAATCTATAACAATAGTAATTAATAAAATACTATATATTGTAATATATACATATACATATCGTTGGATACTTGGAGAAACTCACTCTTAAGTAAAAATGGAAATTGAGATCAGTATGTTGCATATTATGGGAAGATATTTTTCAACCACAGAGGTGAATATTTTCTTGTTCAGAAAATTTAATTAGAAAGCTTTTAATCTTTGATCCTTATTTGATACTACTTATGTTTGTGCATATATATGTATGTGTGTACATATATGTATACACATGCCCACCCACATTTGTGTTTGTCCTACACTACCTATTAGAGTCTTTAGGAGAATGACTATCTTCATTCTCCTAATTATCCAACATAGAAGTGTTTAATGGTTGGCTGACTTTTTATAGACCACATCTTCATAAAATAAAAAAGTACGAAAAATGCAGACTTTCCACTCAAATCACAAGACTGGGCATGGAACATACCCCTAGTGACTGACTACACAATTCTAAAAATATATCATGAAAAAGTAAGTAGAAAATTCAATGTAGGGATGAATTACCTGAAAGAATTCTGTTTTTGGGTGATTGAGAGTACCTGGATGGGATGAACTACCATAACTACCACATGGCTGGGACAGATATATTCAGACATAACTTCTGTCTCTATATATAGAGTCCCTAGAATTTCTGAGTGTCCTCAAATCTTAACACCCTTAGCCATTGGATTGTGGAAAATTAAACATTTGGGAAAAGGAAAGCTCTTTAATACAAGCAGGGGCCAATGGCAAAACAGAAAAAAAATCCTATCAAGGCTTAGAAATGAATAGAGGAAGATACCCAAAGATCTCGGAGGAGGTCCTGATCTTGGACGGACTAACTTCAAGGGCAGGCAGAGAGGCCCTGAGGAGGACAGGGGAAAGCTCTTGGTCTTTGCCTAGGGGGGCAACAAGTTTTGGGTAGGAAAGATCTCAGAGGGAAGATCTGGTGGTTGATAATTCCAAGGGAAACCATTCACTATACTTGGTTAAGAACTTAAACTGACTTGTGTGCAATATGCTGTCCACTGTTTCAGTTAGTTCGTTGTACTTGGTGGCAGCAAAGTTTTGATGGGCTGCAATTCCATCCAAGTGGAATCACCACTCCTGCCCCACACCCCCTACACCCCCAATCCCTGGAGTTACCTAAAGCTGTGCTGTCTCAACAGTGTTCGTGCCTGATGGGCTAGGGGAGGGAGACTTTTATGATAGGGGGATCCAAGACAGGGGAAGAAGCACTATGGAACTGAAGCTCTTTTATTTTCCGAGAGCTCTGGTTTTGGCTAGCCTAAAATCAGCATTAATCTTACCATAACTGAAGCAGATTTTACCCTAACTAGTCTGGGGTATTGAAGATCTACACATGTTAGGATGGTGCAGGTTCAGGTGTCGTCCCTTCTGCTAGAACCTCTGCTAGAAGTGTGGGTGGTTGGTAGAGGGGAAGAGGAGAGGGGAGAGAGAGGAACAAAAATCTATGGAAAATTACCTTTCTTCTTTCCTCTGCAGCCTCCAGTTTTTTCTGGATCTCCTCCAGGGACAGGTCTTTCTTCTTTGGAGAAGCTAAAGTTCGTGGGGCTTCTGAGATGGGAGATGGTGGCTTTAAGATCAGCTCAAAAGCCTGGCCAGAGGCACGTTTGTTGATTTGCTTCACTTCCATGTCTGAGAAATGAACATTTGAGAATGTTAATCATACAGAGCTTGCAGCATGGGTTTATTTTAATAATCTGGATTCCAGCAATTGAAAGTAGCATTGTTATTCTGGGAAAAAGGAATAAAATGCTGCACGTGATCATTTGCTCTACATTGTTTTGAACATGTGACTTCTCTCTTCAGTATAACTATGGATATATTTTAACAGAATAAATATTTAAAGCATTGGGAAATTAAAAAATGTCTATAGGGAGTTGAATAATGGTAGGCATACTTGGAAAAAAAAATAGCCTGAATTGATTTTAAACTAAGCTTTATTTTCCTTTTGAACAAATTTAACCTTTGCATGAAAATCAAGTAGCACTGATTATGTTTTTGGAAATTACCATGGTAGAAGTGTTTTTTGGTTAGATGAAAAAAATAAGTTTTCCAGTTCTCACATATAATAAGACCATTATATTTACTTTATACATATACCACTTTAATACTTGTATAACCATTCCTGTGGTTGGGAACCACAAGCGCTATATTAGAACTAATGTAACTCCCTGAACAGGTGGAAATATTTGGCAAGGCTAATGCTAATGTGCAAAGCCTCTGCTCGTTCCTGTCTCATCCTTCATTATGTTTGTTGCTCTCAATCATCAGGCGTGTGGAGTGTTCACTCTGGGGACAGCATCAGCACTCTGTGATAGGGGTCCTTGTCTTCCAGGCACTTACAGTCTCATGGGGACAATAAGACAAGACCACATGATATTATCTTTGCTCCTGTTTTGTTGCTACTTAGAATACTCCAGCATACTTCAGCTGTTGACAGGTGCCAGGAAAAGAGAACCGGTGGTTGAGGAGGGAGGGAGTGACATCTTATCTAATTCATACACATGCAAATGGAATACTATTCAGCCTTGAAAAAGGAGGAAATCCTATCATTTATGACAATGTAGGTGAACCTGGAGGACATTATACTAAGGGAAATAAGCCAGGCACAGGAAGACAAATACTGCATGGTCTCACTTGTATGTGGAATGTAGAAGCAGAGTAGAACAGTGGTTACTTGGAGCTGGGGGTGGGGGTGGGCGTGGAGATTGGGTAGATGTTGGTCATAGGGTACAAAATTTCAGTTAGACAGGAAGGACAAGCTCAAGAGATCCACTGTACAACATGGTGTACAACAGTTAATAATAACATACTGTGTTTGTGAGAAAAATCATTGACAGTAGATTTTAAGTATTCTCACCACAATGAACAAGTATGTGAAGTAATGCATATGCTAGTTAGCTTGATTTAGCCATTTCACAATGTTTGTATATTTCAAAACATATCATATACCATAAATATATACAATTTTTATCTGTCAATTAAAAAAAACCTGAAGAATGTTTGGCCATTTTTCCCTCAGTGGCTTATGTGGTAAAAATAGGCAGATTATGAGACCCCCAAATTTTAACCCTGTATAACATGATTTATAATACAAAATAATACAATTTACAATATGAAAGAGTCAGCCAGCATCTGCTAGGACATTTATAATTACACAACTCACAACTTAGTAAAGTATAATGATTTAAAAAAAAAAAAAAAAACCCTCCTGGTCAGCCCTCTACTTTAGATGAGTATTCTCTGTTTTGAGCCCCAGACTGCAATTCTCTGATTTCAGCCTCTTTGTTCTCATTTGCAGCTGCAATGCTCTGATTTTAGCCCACTGGTTCTTGTTTGCAATTAGAACCTGCCCAAGATTAGGTCATTCTCTGCTGTGCATCCCCATTTTTCACATATTTGAAAACAGTTATGATGTTCTATTTCAAGTTTTTCCTTCAGGCTAAACATCCTCAGTGCCCTACAGTGGGATAGTGAAAGGCTGTGTAATGGGCGCAAAAGTACAGAGAGATAGGAAAAATAAGCCCTACTGGTATACAGATGACTCAGAATTCTATAATCAGTAATGTTTTACTGCATGAAACCAAGCGTCTGGAAGAGAGGAGCTCAAATGTGCATGTCACAAAGAAATGATTAATTTTTGCAGTGATGAATAGGCTAATTACCCTGAATAGATCATCACACATTGTATCCATGTATTGAAATAAAACTCTGTACCCCATAAATATGTACAATCAATATGTTTCAATAAAAAACTAAAAAAGAAACACTACTTCTAGGTCTTTACCATAGCATTGCTCCCTAACCTCTAAGTGCTCTCTAATTTATTAGTGTCCTTTTAAAATTGTGGCAACCAAGCTAGCCAGGTCTTCAGGCCAGTTCTGACCAGAGCAGAGCAGAGAAGAAATATACTTCTCTTGATGTGAAGATTAAGCTTCCATTAATGTTCTTCTAGCAGCCTGGTTAGTGCACATTGAGGTGAAGGTCAAGAAAAACCCCAGCTGACAGGAATTGATCTTAGATCCTTAAACGCTAATAGATAATGCAGACAAAGCTAATTCAGTAAGTATACAGGAAATGATGTGGGTGTTTTTTGCCCCACAAATGTAAAAATACTTTAAATTTTCCTGAAGGCATCCAAGATTATACTTATAATTTAAATACAACTCTATAAAAATTATGTAAACCTATTTTTATGCCAGTACCATGCTGTTTTGGTTACTGTAGCTTTATAGTACATTTTGAAGTCAGGAAGTATGATGCCTCCAACTTTGTTCTTTTTGTCCAAAATTGCTTTAGCTATACGGGTTCTCTTATGGTTCTACACAAATTTTAAGTTTTTTTTCTATTTCTGTGAAGAATGACACTGGTATTTCAATAGGGAATGTGTAGATTATTTTGGGTAATATACACATTTTGATTATATTAATTCTTCCAACCCATGAACATGAGCTATCTTTCCATTTATTTGTGTCCTCTTCAGTTTTTCACACTAGTGTTTTGTAGTTTTCATTGCAGAGGTCTTTCACCTCCTTGGTTAAGTTTTCTCCTAGGTATTTTATGTTTTTTTGGTAGCTATTGTGAATACAATTACTTTCTTGATTTCCTCTTCAGCTATTCCTTTACTGGTGTGTAGGAGGGCTATTGATTTTTGTGTGTTGAGACCAACGAAATAGAATAGAGAGCCCAGAAATAAACCCATACACTTACTGATTTTTCACAAAGGTGTCAAGAATATACAGTGGGGGAAGGACAGCTTCTTCGATAAATAGTGCTTGGAAAATTGAATATCCACATGCAGAGATTGAAACTGGACGCCTGTGTATGTCTCACCATACACAAAGATCAACTCAAAATGGGTTAAAGACCTAAATTTAAGAAACTACTGGAAGAAAACACAGGGAAACAATACACACAATGGGAGTGGGTAGCACTTTTTTGAGTGATACCACAAAGGCACAGGCAACTAAAGCAAAAATGCATAAGTGGGACTGCATTGAACTGAAAAGCTTCTGCATAGCAAGGGACATTAACAACAAAGAGAAGAGACAACCTACAGAATGGGAAAAAGTGTTTGCAAACTACACACCAGACAAGGGGCTAATATCCGGAATATATAAGAAACTCAAAGAACTCCACAGCATAAAAACAAATAACGCAATTAAAAAATAGGCAAAGGACCTGAACAGACATTTCTCAAAAGGAGATGTACAAATGACCAACAAACACATAAAAAAGTGCTCAAAATCACTAATCATCAGGGAAGTGCAAATTAAAACCACAATGAGCTATCATCTCACTCCAGTTAGAATGGCTATTATCAACAAGACAGAAAATAACAAATTCTGTTGAGGATGCAGAGAAAAGGGAGCCCTTCTACATTGTTGGTGGGAATGTAAATTGGCACAGCCATTGTGGAAAACAGGAGGGAGGTTCCTCAGAGAACTAAAAATAAATCTACCTTATGATCCAGCTATCCCACTACTGGGTATATACCCAAAGGAAATGAAATTAGTATATCAAAAAGACACCTGTACTCTCATGTTCGTTGCAACACTATTTACAGTAGCCAAGAGATGGTATCAACCTAATGCTTATCAATGCAAGAATAGATTAAAAAAACCTGTGATACACACACACACATGCATACACACACACAGTGGAATACTATTCAGCTGTAAAAAGAAATGATATCCTATCATTTGCAGCAAAATGGATGGAACTGGCAACCATTATGTTAAGTGAAGTGAGTCAGGCACAGAAAGACAAATACCACATGGTCTCATTCATATGTTAAATCTCAAAAAATAAAAAAGTGGTTCTCATAGAAGTAGAGAATAGAATAGAATAATGGTTACCAGAGGCTGAGAGGGGAGGGGGGTTCAGGGAGAGGAGAAATAGTGGACTAACAGGTACAAAACTATGCTATCTACCCTAAGTGAATCATTGTGCAGTGTACGTATGAAACAGCATGTTATACCCCACAAATATACATAAGCAAATGTTAAAATAATTTTTTTTTTTAAAATTTGCAGTTGGCCAGTACAGGGATCTGAACCCTTGACCTTGGTGTTATAACACCAGAATAAAATTTTAAAAAATTACTATGAATTATCAGAAAACTCAGAGATGTTAATAAACTGGTATGGGCTGGCATAGATAAGGAAATTACTATAGTATAGCATTTAGGGGAAAAAACCCTTAAAATCTGACTAAAACATAAATAAAATCTCTAGAAACTAAAAAAAATTTATGTAAGCCTATGGAAAAGGATTACAAGAGAACACAGGCAAACAAAAACAGATTATTTGATAAGGTGATGGAATTTTAAATGGCTCAGGTTAGAGTCTCTGGAATCAGAACTATTTGTATTTGTCTCCAAATAGTAAGTACTTCTTACGAGCTGCGTGATACTGGGAGAGTTAAATTCTTCAAGCTTTCATTTCCTCATCTAAAAGATGGAGATAAAAAGAGCACCTTCCTCATAAGATTGTTGTTAAGATTAAAAAATAAAAGATACCAAATGGAAAGCACTGTGTTTATAAATCTAAACAACAATAATAATAAAAATTATTAATTCTCGTTATAATCTTTGCAATAAACATTCATATTATTATCTAACAGAAATACAGGCCAACTTAAAGACTTTGGAAATCTGCAACTCTCTACTGATTCTTTTAGGAAGCAGTGCACAAGCAATATTGACTTGTCTATTCAGCTTCTAAGACTCAGCTTGTACACAACTTTGGACTTTGTTCTCCTTTCCTCGGTCCCTAAACCAGCAGAAACTGTCCCTGTCTTCTACTTACTGATTATTTGTATATATTATAAGACTCTTCTACTAAGACCTGCGTTTCTTGAAGGTAGGATGATGCTATATTCAACTTTGGACCCACAGAGACAACACATGTCGCAGCTACATCTAGCAGATAAAGTTCTGTCTAGTGTATTTGTTGACTGAATGAACTTATAGAAAGTAAACACTGGGAGTGAAGAGTGAGTTCTAACAAAAGTTTTGGTAGGAAACTGAAATCCTTTCACACGGAGGGCATTTCCTTATGAAACAGTTAATTAGGACTTAGATGCTTAGGTCATGATAGAACAACTTTGGAAAGAAAATGCCTTTGAGTAGTTGAATAGGCTTTAAAGGCACACAAGGGGTTAACTGCCGCAAAGTTCCTTTGCTTTGTCTTTAATGTCTTTCTTTACATATGTGAAAAAGAAAAATAATTGTGAGCCCAAGAGTTCACAAAATATGCCTCAGCTAAATCTAGTATTCATATAACTGCATCAAACATTTTCATTACATTGATTGAATTAGGTGAGGATAATATTGTTGATAATGATAGCTATCATTATTGAGTGCTTACAAGGGGCCAGGCTCAGTGGTGAGTGTTCAACTTGCATTAAACCATCGAAACCTCACAACAATCCTGGAAGGAGGATGCTGGAGTTAAATGAAGCTCAGAGAATTGAAGTCTCCACTTGCTCAGAGTCACAAGGATAGTGGCCAGAAAGGAAAGCACATTAAGCATAATGAATTGGAATAAATCAAATCTAAAGTGTTGCACTTCAGTAAAGTTCATTGCCATACCAACTCTTTAGGCTTTTCTTTTTAAACCCTCTTTATCTGGGGCCTCAGTTATAAGTCAGTTTTATTTTAAGTCTGCTATTATTATTATTAGCTTGTTGACATGCATACACAAAATATGAGAACCTTATAAAAACTACAATAAAGCAAAAAACAGTGATGGCTGTGACTTTCTCTTTTGAGTTTTCTAAGTATAAAGTATTTTCTTGCAAATTATGATCTACTGTAGTTACCGCTTAGCTTATCATATTTTTTTTTTTTTTTCAAAGAAAAGCCTTAGATGTATTGTGGATATTGATGTGCTGGATGTTGCTGCTAATAAGAAAAACCATGTTTGTTAAGAGACTTTAATATGTTGTTATTAGCACCAAACTCAAACTGTTTTGAGCAACAGGCAGTCAATGAGACCTAATAGCTAGACCCAGCAAGTCAATAGTGAGATCTGCAAAATATTGATTTAATTATACCAGGAGCCATGAGTGAGAAACAAATACATGCAAGCTTTTCCAAATGATCTAGCTAGCAGGGGCCTTTCTGTCATAGGCGACTCACCATCATAAGTATAGATGTTGATGTTGCGAGGTTCCGGGTAAAAGCAAGAGCAGATCAGTGACAGCATGGAGAGCTCCTTCATTTTTTCTTTGTAGGCTGAAATGAAAGACTCAAGGTTAGTATCTTCCATTTTCTGGATTTCCACTTATTGCTTCTTTTAATTTGAATAATAATTATAGCCTCCTGCAGAATGAATATTACCAGATAAACTGCTTTGCTTTCTTTCACAAAATATGAGTGAATGCAAGATATCAACAGAATTCTGAAGTGCATATTCCTTATTGCAGAGGACATGAATTGCTTATTATGGCAGGTTAGATAACAAAAGAGAGAAGGGAGTTACAGGACGAAAGGAAGTTAGAAAGAATTAAGATTCAGCAGGACAGGAGAGAGAGATAGGAAAGATAGGGAGGAAGAGAAAACAGGCAAATTAGCAAAGAGACAGGCCCATTCTAGTAAATGTGCATGTAGGTCTATTGTTCATGGTAAGATTCAGGAAGGTTCCATTGCTGGTTCAGCCTGAATTGCCACATACTCATTTGGGGATCGTCAGAGAACTCATCAGGATAGTTATTAAGCAGGTACATCCTTCAGGGACCTATATTGTTGCTTTCTCTCTTTTCCCTAAGTGCATTTTCTTATTTCTCCCTCTTTACATGTGCATCAAAACCCAGATCTGAGATCTGATAAGGATCTCTTTCCCTCCATGTGTAACCCAGTTTGGGTGCCAATTTTGTCAAGCAGCTGCAGGAGTTTGGATTGTGATCTGCCTGCTCCTTCACCACCCCCCTCCCCATTTCAGTCTCTCCTTTCTCTTCTAGGAGGCCCCCAGCCTGGTGAAATTTGGGGAGCATCTTTTTACTGGGACAAGTGTCACCAAACCAGTAGATGGGGATAAGGAGGTGGGATCTGCACACTCTGTTGATCATTTAATTGTTGAAATTAGTAAATTATGAAAAATGGAAGAAAAATTATAGGAATATTGTGAATTAACTTCTGAGAAAGTATAAATAGATGACTATGGCCTGACATATTGAAACTCACAGGTAACATTTGCCCCTTGGCAGAGTCTTTTGATCATTACTATAACCCAAGAGAAAGTGGGTACCTTGAAAAGGAGGGAATTCCCAGAAGATGAGTTTGGGATTATTGACAGGTGCATCTTTTGTTGGCCAGCAAAGAAAAGATTCAACACCTGAATGCTTTAGAATCACAGAATGTTAGATTGGGAGTTTCTAAGAGATTGCTTAGTCAACTGTTTACCATCCCACCACCAATTTTAAAACTGAGGAAAATGATTGAGCCCCACAGAGGCCAAAGTCACAAGTGGCCAGTGACAAAAATGGGGCCTCTGGATAAAATGCAGTAAATCAGTTTATCTCAAGACTGCTAAGAGGCATTCTTCTAGCTCAATTTTTAGGATGAGGTGCAATGTGTCAACAGGACTGGGGATATTTGCATATATTTGAACCAGATGCAAAGTTCAAATACTGTCAATTGCCTATGGTTCAACCTAACATATCCCAGAGGCTATGCTTGAAGAATCTCTCCCTGTTTAGTTTATTTTCTTAAAATAAGCAGCACAATTTTTCATGTGCCACAGAAGTCCTGGCAACACCCATTCGTAGTAATTCCTTACGGTTTTAGAAGACTGACTATATTTTTTTGTATAATTTATTTGGTTAATGAAATTATGCCATTTATAAAAGCTCAAGCAGATCTTTATATGGACATTCAGCATGAATCACAATTTCTGCCAGAGGATAAAACATTTGGAGGTTTAATACATTGGATTCCATGAACTAACTGAAAACAACAACAGCAAGGCTTTGTGGGCTGGTACCTGTTTTGGTAGAGAATGCAATATGGTATCCAAAACATTTTGTAAAGTTAAACACTTATTAGAAGCACATGAAGCATATTGGATACTAACTTTATTAAGAAGGGCCACTCCAAACATAAAAATAAAACAAAAGATTTTCCATCTTGTAACATAGTAACAGGTTAAAGTCGTAGAGGAGCATGAATTTTTACTGAAAAGACATCTCCTCAACATCTGTCATTGGGAAATGAAATTCAGTAATTTTCAGTAATGCCACTGCTGTAATTATGCTGACAAGCTAATGAAGAGAGGAGAGTGTAGAGATTGTCAGGGACCAACACATTTAGAGCCCTATCTGCAATAAATAACCATTACTGTTACGGACTGAATGTTTGTGTCCCTGCCCCCCACCCTCAAACACCCATGCTTAAACCTAATCCCCATGGTGATGGTATTTAGAGGGGAGCCTTTGGGAAGTAATTAGGTCATGAAGATGGAGTCCTCATGAATGGGATTAGTGTCCTTACAAGAGATCCTAGAGAGCTAGCTCAATCTCTTTCTGCCGCATGAGGATACAATGAGAAGTTGGCAATCTGCATCCCCAAGGAGGGCCCTCACTAGAACTCAACCATGCTGGCACCCTGATCTTGGACTTCCAGCCTACAGAATTGTGAGAAATAAATTTCTGTTGTTTGTAAGCCACCTAGTCTATGGTACTTTGTTATAGCAGCCTGAATGAACTAAGATGACTGATAAAATGTTTGTTTTTTCCTCTCTTAGATGGTCTGGGGACAAAACCCAGTTGAACACTATGGGTGATTCCTTTAACAGCATCCCTACCTTGGTTATTATTTTTATCAAAGGCTATAACTCTACATGGCATGACCCTACCCAGTGGCAGCCATTACACAGATTTTCATTGATATAGGTGCTTGCATGTAAGGGTGCTCTTAAAACCAGCTGCAAACACAGCCCAAGCAAACCCTGATTGTTTCCCTGCAGCAAAAGCATATTCTGTGAAGAAGGGTTTCCTCTTCACCTGGTGCCATTGCCCAAAATTTCCCCAGGCGGCACTGCCCTTCCTGCTCCTCTTTGCTCATCTAAAGCCTTCCCAAAATTTGAGTCCTAATTCAGATCCCTCCTCCTCAGTGCTTTTCTCTCTTAGGGGGCTACCCACACTGATCTCTTACTACCTTTAGAACACAATCTTGATTGTACACTGTTTAGGGCCATTCACTACTGCTGTTTGATAAATAATTTTTGTTAACTGAACTGTAAGCTCTTTGAAGGCAAATATTACATCTTACTCATATATTAAATAATTCACAGCATAGTTCTAGATGGAATAGAAAGTAGTTGCTCAATAAATAGCTGTTGGCTGTTGTGTTCATTGCTTTTAAAACAATTTTTAAATTAACAAGTATTTATGATCACCGCCTATGGGCAGGAGTGTCTGTGAGGCATTATGGAATTACAAAGAGATGTAAGAATATCCTTAAACCCCTATTCTTAAGAAGCTTTCCAGTCAGGGAGGTGAAGTATAGGAACATAAAAATGGATAAAAACAGATACAAAATAAGATGAGTTCAAATGGGGGTGCAGATAACTTATGTTAGAAGTTCTGAAGAACCTCAAAATGGGAGGTAGGGAGGGTGGTCAGAAATGGCTTCACAGTTAGGGTTGCCTGATTTAGCAAATAAAAATACAGGCCACCCACTTAAATTTCAATCCAAATATTGCCTGGGGTGTACTAAAAATCATCTGTTGTTTTTCTGAAATCCAAATTTAACTGGGTGTCTTTTATTTTATATGGCAACCAGAACAAGTGGACCTGGATTATAAAGATTGAATAGTGTTGAGGAAAGTAAGGGAGGAGAAGGTGTATTTATTAGTGTTGACATGGAAATAGGGTTCTAAAGAGACTACATGGAAAGCTTTTATGGGTAGGGCAGTGAGTTCACATAAGGAATGACAACTTGTTCCAAGTAGTACCCCTCACTTCATGGCCTTTATGGATGGCATTATCTGTGCTCCAGGGGACAGACTTTTCATAGACTAAACTGCAATGGCTTTTCAGGAGTCATGTCCTGACAGTAAGTCCTCCTGAGGGGTCAATTTTTCTCCAAGATTTTCGGTAAGATATTTTGAATTTTTGTTCATGTGAAAGGTTTGTGATTTAAAACATTATGTTTTCATTAAAAAAAAAAACCATGGGTATATTTTGTGCTATAAGTTCAAAGTATCATGAATTTTAAACATGTAAACTTAAAAGAAATTTAGTCTTGAGAGTGCAGTTGTGAGCTCCCCTTAGCAATATTTTTGCAAGAGAGTTCCAGAAGCACAGAGATCGCAATGGATAGACTAGTTGTACATCTTGGTTTGCCCACATAGTTCTGGTTTCCAGTTTTTGCCCATTAACAACAGTCCTTTTCACTGTCAAAAGTGTCCCAGTTTGGCCATTATGATCATCTCAGCAATAGGGAGCCACTGAACATTTTGAAAGGCAGGGGTTATCTCATAAAAGCCTCTTAGAAAGATTTATCTGGCCATTTTATGCACAAAAGACATGTCACCAGGAAGCACACTTAAGACAATAATGAATAAAGTTCAGCAGGGAATGTGGTATGGCTTAGGAAAATAGTAGTGCAAAGAGAAAAAAAAGGGAAGGTGCAAGAAACTTTAAAACAAAAGAAGTGATAGGAAATAACAACGAAATTTGGCACCAAGCATTTAGAGAGTGCAGAGGGGAGAAAGCAAGAGATCCACGTGGATGGGTGGTCAAATGAAGCTTTCCAGAGAAAATGTCACTAAAGCTGAGGCTAGTAGGATGGGTTGGATTTGCACAAAATTGAGCGTGGGTTGAGGCACCGAAATAGAAATAATTTGAATTTAAAAAAATTAATAATGAACGAATCCCAAGAAAATGTGAAGGGCTATGAGAAACATGCTAATAAGATTTTACTATTCATGTTTCATACTTTGAATTGACAATCATTTTTGTCTTGTTTTTTGGAAAACAGCATACATTGATATTTTGACTACACCCCAACACTAAGCAGAATTGTATGCATGTTTGTAAGGATGTAGGTGATAGGTAATTTCATATAATTTTTTAAACAGTTGATTGCATTTCCTATTAACTATTATTGTTTGCAAGTAATAGCATTTCTGTAGTGAATTTATCTAAAATTCAACCCACACAAAGTATACTGATTCTACACCAATAGTCACTTAACCTAATGATGTATGAGCACTGTTTGTTTCTATTCTTCCAACAGCTACACTAACCCATGAATAGTGGTAAAGATTGCTATTTGCTGAGCACAAATAATGTGCTAAGCTATTTGCATTCACTTTCTCATTTAATCATCTCAACAATGCTATGAGAAAGGGACTATAATCAGTTCAAATATACAGAGGAAGAAAAAAGACTCATCAGAGAGCTTGAGCAATTTGCACAAAGTCCAGTGGATCATACAGTGTGGGGTTCAATTTGAATGTAGGTCTGACTGTACATGTCTTTCTCTTAACACTGTTTACTTCCCCAACAATTTAGTCTGATGTTTTACAGACATCTTCACTGTCCACATATGTTTCTAATAAGAAAATAGTTACATTAAAATAATTACATTATTTTCTTATTGATTTTTTACATTATTAATTGATTTTTAAAATGAAGTGTCCAAGAGTTTTTTCTCTGCCCATTTTTCTCTGGCATTTGCTGCTTAATTAATTCTCACATGTGAGTTATTGACTGCAAGGCTATAAAAAAGTATGGAGTTTTATAGGAAGAAATGTAACTTTTTCTGAAATGTCAATTATACTTGGTAATAAATTTTGGTACAGAGATGGCTAGAAACCTCAGAAGCAGTTTCTCAAAAGAAACTCTGAGTATATATATTCTTATTCTATGACTAAAAAATATCCTTGCATGTTCATAGCACAGCTAATCAGGTAAATAGAGAATTGTGGTAATTATCTAGATAACTTGGGGGAAAAACCACTTTTGCATCAATTATTTAGATATTTCAAGAATAACATTTTAAGTGAAGGAGTCAGCAGTGGGCCAGCCCCTTCCTTCCCCCTTCCCCCAACTGTTCCGCAACAGCATCTTAGAATGTAAAAAAACAAGAAAATAAATAAATTAACCAATTTTAAAAAAATGGCATTTTAGCAGGCAATTGCCTAAATTTTCTCTATTTTGTTTTCTTTTCACACGCTTGTGTGTGTGTGTGCACATAAATCTGGGGAGTGTTTTTTCTGTAAGAAACAAAGAGTGGTTGAAGCGAATAATACTATTGATACAACAGATTTAACAATCAGATTAGATTATGAGATAGATTAAAACAGTAGAGTGATTTGTTTACTTGGTAAATTAAAAAATAGATACTTGTATGTAATACTTCCCTCATTCTTTTAAATGTATGTGATAAACTCTGAATTCTTTGCTCAAACTTTGAAATGCATGTTAAATTTATACATATATGGAGAAAATAATATACATTATTCATGACAATATACCCCATTATTTTCGAAAGGTCCAAACAACTAGAAAAGTGGTTTAAAATTTTTTAAATTTTCTACTTCATTTGGCTTGTGTGGGAACAATAATTAATATAAATTTTCATATTTATCATTTTGTTGTTATTTAATTTGGAATTGGTACTGCAGTACAGTATCATAAAACTTTCTTTTGTTTATTCATCCTAGGCAAAACTTTATTTGACTTCTTAGTTTTGGATAACGCTGAATGGAAAAACAGTAGTGACATGTATTAGACTTGCTGTTAACATGTGAAAGATAGTTAAAAATGCTCTGGAAATGACACAATATACTACTCTGGGAGAAAACATCTCATAATCCCTGAATGGGATACTTGTCTGTGTCCGGACACATCAGGATTCTTGAAGACCATAAGGACACAGTTATTCAGAGGACCGGATGGCTGACCACGGCCTTGTGTTTAGGACGGCTGTGCTGAAGAGCGTCCAGGATCTGCTAGCACAGTCCCTTTCTGCTTTTCTCTAGTTTTCTCTGTGATCATAGTCATCTAGGAGGGAGGCTTTCCTGGCAAGTCCTGAATACTCAATTTGAATTCAACCTAAATTTCTTCTTTTGGAAGGTCTCTGGGAAGAAAGTAAAGGATAAAATTGGATGCTACAGAATGAAAGGATAGAGGTTTCTTGCACTTGGTTTTACAGCAATTTGAGGTGCATAGTTTTTGATAGATAGAAAGAACAAAAACCCTTTGTTTGAAGCTTACCAATTTATACAAGCAGTGACAAAATACCTTTCCTTAGGGAAAAAAGTCATCTGTTATTTCCAGGCAGAGGTGAAAAGAAAACTGGGGTGATAGCTATGAACCCTGCTTCCCTGGCAGTCCTTATAGCTTGTGCCAGGATTTAAAAGGACAGCAGACAATGGGCGAAACAGGTTCTCTGCTAATTGGTTCTAAAAAGACCAAAGACTTATACGCATAACAATCAAACAGTGCTGCTCTCCTAACTCTGTCCTCCCCTGTCTCTTCCTCCCATTACCTAAGCCTTAACATAGGTGGGACTCAGCTACCTTGTAGCTCTCTTTAGGTTTCTTCTTTCTTTTTTCTATTTCATAAATTAAGGTCAGGATACTCATTTTAATTATCATATTGAGTATGTGTGTGTGTTTGGTTGATTGGTTGCATTGGGGTCCTATAACCCAAGGTCAAATTAATTTTTAAAAAGTCAGATATGTCACCCCACTTAGAAATGACTTTTGGGAGCTTCATCATTGTGATTTTCTTTAAAGATGAAACAGACTAAAATGATTTTATTTAAAACACTTCTTCCATACTATATTTGCTCAAATTTGGAGAGTAAAAATATTTCGGTTGATGAATATGAAATTGAAGATGCAACATCTAAAGAGAAAAATAAATAGCAGATTTAAAAAGACCTATTTTAGTATCCCAGAAGATCACTGATATGAGATAATGTTCTAGATATTTCTGCTATGATGATGTAATGCTAATTGGTTTAGTATAAAATTAGATTCAGTTCTCATTCATTCTGCCCATCTCTTCTCCAAAGAATTATTGTCTTCTAAGCCAGGGAGGTTTTGAAAGATTAATATTTTGATCAGCTAGAGCATCATAGTTTTTCTGTAGGAGTAGATATCAAATCATAAAAAGGACATTTAAGAAGGTCAAAGCAGTACAACCCATCACTGGATTTTACAGAAACATATGAGGCTCTTAAATTTTAATTTGATGGATTCTTGGCACCAGCAGTGGTGACAAGGAAAAGAAATTGGATGACGTGAATCAGTCCCTGTGATCAAAACTGTAATGGAAGCAGTAAATTGTACCAACCTGGGACCTCACCTTACTCGTTATTCCAGTTAAAGCTCCTGCTGTGTTTAATGAGAGTTCTACTACATCATGCAGGGTCTTGTCCTTTTTTTCTTTTCCCTGATGAAAGAAATTCTTATAATCCTTGATGGAGACCAAACTACTCTGTAGTTTAAAGGAGTAATGGAAGGACTTTATTCTGTTTTTGTGTCAAGATTTTTATCACCAAGCCTAATTTTGAGTACTGAGGGTTCTTTCCCCCGCTTAACCCTCTAAATACTACCAGGTAGTAGTAATAAGCCGAAAATGATAGTTACATTGGTTGGGACTTAAATCAGACAAAGCACGGGTGAAAATACAGAGTCTGTTCATCTGGCTAAGGAGTGTTGCCACGTGGGGATGACTCTGCTCTTCCTTCTCTGCAGTCTCTGGAGCTCGGAAGCTCCTGAGCAGCAGTGCTAGGCTGCGTGACTTTCTCTGATTTGTTTTTCCAAAATGGCTCAATATGGCACCCAAGTGATTTAAATCTCTCCCATTACTTTTTAAGTTTTGGCTAAAGAATAGAAAAATGCTTTGCTTCTATTCTTAACTCAGCAGAACTCATACGTCCTAGGCAGAACGCTTACGGCAGTTGTGGGGTCAATGTCCAGAATCACAAATGTTTTGGTCACCAGTGATAAGGATGTTGGTTTCCTTGTTCATTTTGTTGTAATGTGTGGCTTTTCTCCAGAAAATAAGCCTTGACTTCTACTTCACATGGATTTTAGAATTTGGTCTGACTCAGGTCTTTGTATATGACTGCATGCATGGTGGATTTCCTATGATGTTCTCATTGAAAGCAGAAACTTTCAGAAATGGAAAGTGCAAGACTTTCTCATAATGCAAAATAAAAAGAATTGTATTCAGGTGATATAATACTCAGGTGACTTTATCTCAGTTCACGGACCAGTTGACTTTTTGCCTTGAATTAACCAGTGGTTTGGATACTAACGATCCAGATTTAATGAATTTAAAGGGAATCCTATTTGTCACCATGGGATAGAGTTGACTGTTTTCAGATAATGTAATATACTGATTTATACAGAACACTGGGAAGAAAAAGAACCAGATAAGCAGGGACCCTGCAGCAACAGATGACACAGCTCTGTCACTTATATCCTGTTTTGAGTCCTGTATCAATCTGAAAATTTGCTAAAAGTTCAAAGTATGTTCTTGAAGAGTTTGAATGTAAATCTTTACCTCCTTGACTCGTGTAAAATTGCAATGCATTTGAAGAGCTCCATATTGTTTTAGTTCTGAGTGTGTCTTTTAAAATCCATATTATGTATAATAGTTATTAACATCAACGGTGAATTTAAAAAGTACTTTAATTTGGTGTTATTGTCAAATAATAGGTATCAAGTTTCTCCCAACTGGAATTCTTATCTGGGTAGTGTACAAATTGTACTGAGGCCAGTTTCCCTAAATGCTTTCTTAGGAAATGAATAATATATGCATAACTAATAGAAGATAGTATTTCAGGCAAAGGTCACAAAAGCCTCATGTAGGAGCCAGCATTTTACCTGCTTCCACAAACTTAAGGAGAATTCCAGGGTCTCCTTCAGTGAAACTTGTACAACACACATTAGGAAGCATTTACTCAATAGTGTCCTAAAGGTTAGATTTTCAAATCACATTCATTGGAATTTATTTTCATCACTTATTCAAAGACCATGCATCAAATGCTTATGTAACAGATGCAGTGAACAAAAACTGGTCAGGTAAGATTTTCCACACAAATGAAAACAAGTCCTGTGACTTTGCTAGTCATATTTAAGTAATAGGTTCTATGGTCATGCTGTGTCAAAGAGAATAGAATAAATAGTACGTTAAAAAAAATTAGGGAACATAAATACCGTCAAGGTTTAGAACTACCTGATATTAAAAAAATGATTGCAGTGATTTTATTTTTGAGTGACTCTGGCAGTGAGATTAACAGAGCCCGTGTGACTGTTGCTTGCACAGTGTGATTATCTCAGCACCCATTTCAGAAGCAGCTAAGCAGTGTGAAAGAATCCCTTCAGGTTCATATAGATGTGAGGCTAAAAATTGATCTTCCATTTTGGAGTTCAAATGCTACTTCCTCAAGCTTTGCCATGTAAAGACTCATTTTCTGAAATAGGCTTCATCAAATCATATGCTAATACTTTAATTAGTATAATTTTCTGCAAGGAACCTAAAGCAATATATAAAGCAAGTAGCTAATGTGTCTGAAGCTTTTGCATTCCAGTGAGTTTTGTGTCATCCGGTTTATGTCACAAGCAGGGTCAAGATATGAAAGATAACTTAGTCTAAGATAAATTTTCTTTCTTGTTTCTTCCTGGCCAGAACTCTTCCAGATATTTTGAAATAAATGCTCCTCTAAGAAGTGGTCATTTTCACCTGAATAGACATTTCTCAAATGGAGACACATAAATGTCCAACAGGTATATGGAAAAATGCTCACCATCAGGGAAATGCAAATCAAAGCCACAATGAGGTACCCCCTCACACCTGTAAGAATGGCTATTCTCAAAAAGACAAAAGACAGATTGGTGAAGATGTAGAGAAAAAAGAATCCTTGTACACTGTTGGTGGAATGTAAATTAGTACAGTCATTAGGGAAAACAGTAAGAAGCTTCCTCAAATTAAGAATGGAACTACCATATGACTCAGCTATCCCGCTACTGGGTATATATCCAAACTCCTTTGCATGCGACCAGTGCCTCGATATGGGCACAAAGTTCCTAGGATGACCCAGAAGTGTGGTACTTTCGCCACTTCTTCTGACCACTGTAATATATGTGTACCCTTTATTCCAGAATTTCTCGAGTTATCAAATTTTCATTGAGTGACATTTCCCTTTAACTTTACAAAATTATGGAATGTGGTAAGACTCTTTCAAGTGAAACTATATTTTTGATAGTAGCACGTCTTGATTAATCCCACATTACAGGCAGGAAAATAAGCTTCAGATGATGATTGGATTAAATGACCTTGAAGGTCTTTTCAGAATTTTGTATTTTTTAATTTTAAGACCTTTAACAAGTCCTTCACTTCACGTTTCTCATCTATAATTGGTTTCTCTAAGCTGTGGACTTCTATGATTCTACAAATTTAGCAGATTTTGCCTTTAAATGGAGTAACTTTCCCATTACATACAGATTCATCCTTTCATGTTTTCTGCAGCAAAGGCTTTCTTTGCCTAGTTTCTTTTAAACAAATTATTTTATGTTACCTCATTTTAAAGAAAAGGAAAACTTACTCTTCATATTTTTGCTTTGCAAATTATTTCTTCTTTCAGAATCTTGGTATTTCATAAGTATTTATATGATAGACATAAAATATATATAATGTGACAAATGCTTCATAAAGCCACTCGTCTTGAATTTCAAATTGTTAATCAGGGCTGATTTCACTCTTCCACATACTACATATAGACCTATTTTTAGCTTTAAATATTCTTCCTTCACTGTCAGGCAGAATAAGTGATGCATAAAATATGAGCTTTTTGGATGCCATCTGGAACTCTCTTTGGATTCATGATCCTCATTCTTAAAGATTGAGAAAGATTACACGTTAGTATAACTGCTTGAGTGAGACTCAAAAAACCTATGCATTTTATTTTATTGATGGTAGCAAATACCGTATGAATTGGTCATAAACATTTTCAATAATAAAATGGAGGCAAAATGGAATCAAGTGCTTGATTGGCATAGATAAATGTGAATTAGAATTTGACATAAGTTGCTAATATTATTTAAAAAATTTACAACTTGAGAATCCATAATACATAAAGGCACAACATTGGCTCTCTTTTATGTCCTATTTTTTTCTAGATGTATTCAGCCTAAATATTATTCATAAAAGAGTAGATTTGTGGTTTGTAATACTGCTCATATCTTTAAAAAATTTGCCAAATAATAATAGGTAGGGCGTGACAGAGGGTCTGTAGACTAAGATAGAGTGATGATTCCTAAATGTCTCCAATGGTTGTGACTCACCCAGTTTCGTAAGGCTGGGTTTGCATCTCCCTAAAGGCAAAAGTGAATCAAACTTAATGGTTTTCATCAAAAGAGTCTTGAGCTGCTTCTCCTTTTCAAGGACACAGTCATTTTCCTAGCCTGTTTCACATGGCTTAGCCCTTATTCCTCTGCTGCTCTGTTCGCTGCTAATCATTTCCTCCCAGCTCTATTTAAGCTTTTCGAGGGTGAGGGAAGGTGTCTCCTTTAATGTGTTCTGTGTTTCCTCTCATACACAGGAACACGTGAGGCAGTTAGCAGGTGTTCTATAAATGCAGAGCCATTGGTTGCTGAGCAGGGGGGGCTGTCCCTCAGCGCAAATGACAGCTGCTGAATCTGCCAGTGGCCCAGTTGTCTTCCCCATGGAGACTAAGTATAGGGAGGGAATTAAGAGCCCAAATGTTGGAGCCAGATTGAGCTCAACTCTCGTCTACACTAAACTCACTAGGTTTGTGTTATGCTACAGACTGGTATTTCTGTGTATGTTCTTTGAACTGGCTTTTTTCTCTTAATTAGCCCTTATCTTGTAGCTTTAGCTATGTCGATAGTTTGAAAATGGCACTAGTTACTGGTACAACTATAATTACTTGGTTCATTGGCAAAATTTAAGAAAGCTTCCCCACCTCTGTTCTTCGTAAGGCAACTTCATAACAGTAGATAATCAACTTTCTCTGTGAAAGGAGAAAAAGGAGGCAGGTGAATGTTTCCTCTGCATTCGTTTATATGTTCTGTTGCTTTTCTTGGCCTTGATACTGAGTAGAGGTGAGTAAATGTTACGCTGGGGTAATGAAAAGAACATGCATAGTAGCAACCAACGGCTTGTGCTTACTCGGCATCCGTCCAACCCTAGACAATTTATTCAACCGTCTGAACATGTTTATTTATCCTCAAAATGGATATTGTTGTAAGGATTGAGTTAGGTAATGTGTTGAGAAATTGAAGTGCTGTTCTGATATAAGATATTATTAATAAAGGTTAATCTTTTCTAAATCGATCTTGATTTTTTAGGTGACCTTTTGAAGTTTTAAAGGGCTTGGCTATAGTGTGGTGGAACCTTATTTCTTGTAATTCTGCCTGCTCTCTTACTTGCTTCACTCTTATCATAAAATCATTGAATACAAGCAGAGCCCCTACTATATCCAAAGGAGACTGCATGTATGATGGTTGACCAAGTCAGCTCTGGAGTCAGACTGATTTGTTTCAATTCCTGGTGCCACCACTTCTGTTGGCTGTTTATGACTTTATCTCTCTCCCTTTTTCACCTGTAAAAATGGGGATGATGATAATTCTATTAAGGTGCTGCCACAGTCCCAGTACTTGACACAGTAGTAACCTATACGTGTTGGCCAACACTGCAGTATTATAACTGCAAGCCACTTCGGTGCGAGAGGAGAGACAAAATAAGTGAAACATATATATAGCCTAAAAGAAGTCTTTGGTACAGTTGGATATAAAAGAAAGAAATGTCTGCAGTGAAAAAAAAAGAGTAAACGTAATTTAAGACGAGGAAGATGGAGCGCAGTGGAGAGAGTGCAAGATCTGAAACCTGGCTCTGCCCTGACCAACGTTTGTGATCCGGAACAAATCACTTAATTCCCCAGGCTTCTGCTTTCCTTTCTCGTCAAGTGCAGGTAATAAAACCTGTGTCAGAATTGCCATAAAAATTAAAGGGGAAATAGTGCCTAGGGACTGTAAGTCACACACAGTAGATGAACAATAAATGATGGGGAAGATGGTAAAGAAAAGTTGCTCTGAGATGGAATATGGCCAATCACCAAATTTCTGGTCAGTCAATGAAGTTGTAAGAGTTCCTAGGAAGGAAAGATCAAGGAAAGCTGGACTGGAGGCTGACTTGAAAGGCCTGCTACTATTTGTTTTGTGGCAAGCACAGCCTTCCTCAGAAGCAATTCTGAGAAATCCTCTTTGACTTCTGGGCTCAGTATCCTCACCCTATGCATTCACAATTCACTTCTAAAATTTATCAAAAGTGATAAAATGTGTAGTTTTCTGGATGGAATAACTTTGTGGTTATTTGTTATTTGTTAATAGCAACAACTTCCGTTTGCAATTAGTTTAAATAAATAGGTTTTTACTGTTTTTGGCTATGCAAGCTGCACACAAAGTCCAGTGTTCTCTCCCAAGTGACATTTGTCTGCATTTCTTACGTTGGGTAAGTTATAGTACAGCTTGCCACAATTCATAACTAATATAGACTACAACTGTGTTCACTAGTTTTTAAAATTTTCGTTTTAGGAAAATTTTCAACAAATGGAATCCAATTCTTTCAAAGCTGCTTAATTCAATATTTCTTCAAGGCGGGCACTGAACTTTGAAAAATTTTCATTCTAAATACTGAATTTCAGTTTCTTTGTTCTACCAAAAAACTTTTTTTTTTTTTTTAAACCAAATGTTTGTTTGATAGAAGAGATGCATATCTTTTCTCTCTACCTCTGTGCTCTGGCTAGGCATTTCAGAACCTCATTTTTTTTTTTTTTTGAATGGGAGGGAAATGCCCACATTTCTTTAAAGCTGAACTCTCCTACCCAGTGCAATATATTAAGAACTAGTGAGGATTTAAATAATAATGGTGCTTTCATGTAAAGCTCCTCCTTTGTCATTATTCCATATTTACAAGAAAGTAGGAGTGTATCTTATCATCTATACTTTATGGCATATAAATATGAGAAAATATTGAACATTTTTATATGTAGATTATTATCAATAGTGTCTAATTTGAAAAAGGACCACACATGTAAACATAAGAACATATTTCTCTTAATATATCTGCAGTTATGTCATAAATATAATTCATAGTTTATGTACTATACATTTATATGAACTGATATTTTGAAGGAAAAACAAAATGCTTGAAATGCTTTTTTATATTGGTAATCAATTATCCTCTCTTAAGCCTTTGTAAATTAGATGCCAGATTAATGCTGATTTGATTTCTCAAGATACCTTTGTTGCTGTAGTAATTACATTCTGCTTACATCTTATAGATTTTAAAAAATAGCAATAACAGATTATGGATTGGTACCTGAAACACTATAGATTGAAAAGGTGTTGCTTTCCTGCATGACTGAAAAAATAATACTAAAATAAATATCCATATCCTTTTCCTCACCACAGTCATGTAAAGAATATTCTGTTTGTACTGTTTGGTTCTAGTGTCTTTGTAGTGCTCATCCACTGAAGGGTAAAGTGGAGGAATGCTAAATTGATCCAGATAAGAAAGTAACTGAATGTATCCCTGAAAGAAAAGACCAGGTGAAGGAAGGGTATTGAAAATGGAAATAGAAGAGCAGGAGAGTGCCAGGCAGAAAGGAGACTGAGAGGTGTAGGTAAGAGATTGTGCAACAGTCAAGTGGTGTGGGATTTGGGTGAAATTGGTGGGTTGATAGGATATTAAGAAGGAAAGAGAGCCTTTATGCATGTGTGTGTATGTGTGTGATGTGTGTGTAAGAGAAATAATTCCCCTTTTCCTGCTCTTTAAGAGACCTTAGTGTAGGCTTTCATATTTTAATGATTCTGGAGTCAGCATTATTTCTACTGAATGTGACAGGTTATGTTGATGAGCATTGCTGGATAGGCAAGGCTTAGTTTTATAGAAGTGATGCATGTATTTGAAGTAGAAAGAGATATGAAATATGACAGGAAATATGAGATGAGAAATATATGCAAGAGAAATGTACTTTTACTTTAATGCTTGCCTATTAAATTCTGGCATTACTCAGAATGGATTTGTCTTGGAGATATACTAAATTGGCAGCTATGTCATAAATATATTAGCTTTCCTTCTACCACAAAGTAGTAATCATTTCCTCAATTTTAAGTAATTTCTAGTAGGTTTATTATTACATGTAGAGATTAATGATGTATAAGAATTGAGATGTTTACTTTAGATTTTTATTATTTTTATTTAATATTTTCATCATTCATCTAGGGAGTCGGGGAAGAGGATTAATATTTTTGGTTACCAAATGCTTAACATTCAACTGCTTACTTAATCCTCATAGCAACCCTGATATTTAGTATTATTTTCCCCACTTTGTAACTAAGATAATTGTAGTATAGAAATGATAAATGTTTTGCTCAGGGTTTCTCAGATGGTGAATAGTGGAGCAGGGTTCAAAACCACGTCCACCTAATACTCTAATCAGATCCACCTCTGATCTGCTGGAGCTCTCTCTGGCCTGTACCAGAACACCTCCTGACCTATGTATTTTTTGGAAGGAATTTATAGTAGTGCTCTTTAATGTTCATAAGACTTTGCATTCTTTTGGGGTCCATGACAAGCTGCTCTTTCTTATTACATGGAGCTTTGCACTTCTGACTGTAATAAAACTGTGCGAGTAAATTGCTTCTTCTGAGCCAACCTCCATTGAAGAAGAAGAATCTCTTTAGGAAGATATTAATGAAAGAACCTTAAATATCTATCTACATGGACCTTGTCAGGTAGGTTCTAATCATAAATCCTTCAAAAGGTCAGACACTGTTGTTTGAGGGATCCAATCCACATTTTATTTCACTTTTCTTTATTTGGGAAGTAGTTTTCAAAAAGCAAATGGCTCAGTTTCTGACTGTGCTCCTTGTCCCTTCTTTACTGGTGAATAAATTATCCATGGTTATTATATCTAATGACAATTTAAAACTCAGCCTGTTGCACTTAGGTAGTACTTGACAGTTACTAGTCACTTTCACATTTGTTTCCTTGATTCTGACAAGGATGGTCTAATATGGACAAGGCAGTTAGTATAGCTGCTTTACAGGTGTGAAATTAGAGGCTTGGAGAGGAAAATCGACCTGATCAAGGTCAGTTAGTCAGAGTAAAGACTAAAAGTCTGAGCTGCAGAATCCTGTTCTTGGGCTCTTCCTTCAGTGCAGCATGAGCAGCCCTGGTGGAGAGGAGCTTAGACTCTCCTTTCTCCAGTCCCTGCTGCAGAGTTAGTCAGGGGAGAAAACTCTCTCACTGGGGGGCCACACTGCCCTGGCCCACTGTTTTGGATGCCCCACTAGTCATTGCTGTTAGGTTTATTCCAAGTGCGGTTCTGTACCAGCTGCATCAGCACCACCTGGGAGCTCGTTAGAAATGCAAGTTCTGGGCTGCCCCCGTGGCGCACTCGGGAGAGTGCAGCGCTTGGGAGCGCAGTGGTGCTCCCGCCACAGGTTCGGATCCTATATAGGAATGGCCGGTGCGCTCACTGGCTGAGCACAGTGCGGGCGACACCACGCCAAGGGTTGCAATCCCCTTACCCATCACAAAAAGACAAAAAAAAAAAAAAAAAAAAAAAAAAGAAATGCAAGTTCTCAGGGCCCATTCAGGTTCACGGAATCAGAAACTCTAGGGGTGGGTTCCTAGTTCCCCAAGTGCTGCTATTCTGTGGCTGAATTAGCTGATAGAAAGATTAGTTAAATATTTAAATTTCGGAGCCTTTTGGTGGCTCTTAGTACCTCCTCAATTAATAATTGATTTTATTAATATATTATTTGAACTATTTTGTAATTCTGTAGGCTAGTGTGATGAAATTGTCAAAATGGTGAGGCCTTCTATTTATAGTTATAAATTACTATTATTGCTATTCAATTTTCTTGTATGTACAGGATCTTGTTTTCTTCAAGACTAAATTCCCCAAGGGTGAGGACCATGTTTATTTATATTCTCATATTACCTAGCACAGGCTTTAGAACAGAGTTGGTGTTCAAATCTATTGCACTTTCGTTAGTGATATTAACTGTTAATGACTTTGGACTTGAAACAAATATGCCTAGTGTGGCTTTCCTCACTGCGCATGTTTGATGACAGGACAGAGGAGAGAGTGCTAAACCTTTATATATATGTATATATGTATGTATATATCTATTATATAATATTATATGTAATATATATGTGTTATACATAATAGATAACTAATATACAACTTTCATATATAACGTATTTTTATATGTACTGTATGTAATATAGCCTGTATATTTTATATATACTAAATATAATATGTATTAGATCTGTGTTCTGGCCCTGGCTCTGAAGCTTATCATATATGAACTTGACTGAGTAAATTCTTTGAATTTAAGTGTGCTCATTTTTAAATAGGGGAACTTGTATACCATGTCTACCTCACAAGCATTACATGAAGATTAAAAAGGACAAAGCAGGTGAATGTTTTCTAAAAATTATAAGTTTCCATATAAATAGAATCATGCCATATAATTTTTATTTTGAACATTTTCAATCTTCTATGCTTGTCTGCTTTTTTTTTTTCTATAAAAGGAAAAAGCTGGTCTGAAGCAGAATAAAAACATAATGATTTTTAAAGTAACAGGACTGCAGGATCATCTAATTTGTCATCAAAAGACTAGAATTGACTTTGGTTGGTAACTTTTCATGTGTTTGAACAATTATTATGAGAAAGATGCTAACTGGCATTTCTTAGATAAAACTATAAGACTTAAATAACAACAATAGATATTTGTGTTGAAAACAAAAAGAACTCTGCAGTAGTAAAGCTAACTATGCTCTCATACAGGGTTCCAAGGGAGGCTGCAGTAACTCTGTCCTCATGAGATCAACTGCCTGAGATGGTTGGCATCCCTTCCTGTTAAGAGTCTGGAAGTGATGACAGAATGACCTTGATGGGATTTTCTGGTCTCAGTTTTGTAATAGTCAATATATTATAAGTTGGGTTTTTTTTCATGTGAGTTAGGTTTCTACTCACTAGGAAGCCTGAACTGGAAAGACTATTAAACTTTGTGGCTGTAGTTCATAGGAAAAAAATGTTCCAAAAGAGGGAGTAGAAAGCAAATAAAAATTTAATTTACACTTTAAAACACTTTCTTATAAAAGTATTTGGGGATTAGGTTTAGATAAATTTTATTCAATTCTCTTCTTCCTGATATAAAGACATACAACTAAAAGATGGACAGATTCATATTACTGATGATCTATTGTTATACTTAGTACTTGTACTAATGGATACTGTATGAACTCGAACATCTAAAATATAGTTATTCCAGAAGAATAAATGCTAAATGGCACTCTTGCAAGCACTGCTTTCCAATTTTGGTTAAAAAAAAAAAAAGGAATTGAGTCCTAGACAATATTCTTGCTCTACAAAAATAAATTATTTTTAATGTGCTATATGAGAACTGTAATTATCTATTTCTTGTCACAAAAACAGATTTTGGGATCTATAATTTTTATTTTTCAGTGTATTAAATATTTTCCTCTGGAGGCCAACATTACAAGTAAGAAAAACCTTACGATCTTTTTGTTATGGTTTGATAGTATCGTGTGTGGCTCTTTTTCTTAAGTACAATTCCTAGAGAAGCTATATTTCAAATGACTAGCAAAATGATTGCTGAAATGCATTAATTAACCTTTACATTCACATAAAAGTGTTTTGTGAGAACAACTGTACACAAAATGTTATCTTTAATCATGACTAATAAAAATGGGTTATTATAAACTCAGGTTTTACTACTGCAAATGTCTCCTTGACAAATGACAGGGCCTGATTCCTTTATTAAAAGATAATTAAAAATGTTCCACTAGGGATTCAAAACCTTCCCACAGATCTCTTCTGCCTGACTGCTTTTGAGGTAATAAGATGATGAGAATCTTGAAGTTATCAAGTTATGAATCTAATCATTATATTAAATGTGGATGCCAGGGCTGTATATCTCTTTTAGTTCTAAATGTATTTTATAGAAAAAATATTAAAATTAAATATCTAGGGTTTATGGAAGGAGTTAAGGATCCATTCTGAAATGCACTAAGCATGATGAGACTGATGAGATTAAGTCAACATTTTTTTTTTGGAACTGGTCATCACAGTGTGTTCACACCAGAAGTCACTGCAGTGCTCTTAGCTGAGTCTGCAGCCATGTGTTCTGTACATTACAATCCCCAAGATCTCATAGCTCTCCTTCCCCCAAAACCTAACTCATGGCAATTATTTTAATAAGCCTTAGGTTAGCTACTAATACCAGTCATCAATTTGAACGTATGTTCCTCTTCGAGGTGAGTCTGTTCTCAGAAAGGACAAGACCATCTCAGTCCTGTTAAACAAAATGGCAACACCACAGGTTTGACCTCTGAGGTGGGAGCATCTCTGACGTGGAGCAGATATAAGATCAGCAGGTACTGGTTAAAGACATAGATTCTGGAGCCAGATGGCCTGAGCCCAAACTGTATGGCCTTGGCAAGTCACTTCACTTTTCTGTGCCTCAGTTTCCTCATCTGTAATAGAACCTTCTTCTCAGGATTATTAGATGATTAACATAGTTAATACATGTAAAGCGCTTTGAACAGTTCTTCACATGTTATATGTGCTATATAAGGGTTAAAATCAATGAATAAAAGTCACTTGTTATAGAGAATCTGAAATTTATGTCTATGCCAGAAAAATGATTTTTGAAAGAAAGCAACATTGTGGTAAAATTGTTGATTAAAGAACTATTTAGGAAGCCGTTTTGGTTCAAGGTCTTCAAGTTTAGAATTTTGACATCTCCAAATAAGGTTATACACACAGCCATGATAGACTGCCAGGATTAAATGTTTAAAACACATAATTTTTGCAATATTGTCTCAGCCTGTCTTCCCTTCTTTCAATGTACCAGAAATTGTGAAAAATTGAGTTTCCCAGCTTCTGAGAGAACCTGAAATGAACAGTTAACAACAACAAAAATAAAGGAATGGATAGCCTTCAAACTTGATCCAACTTCATGCTGAGTAACAGTATATTCTACCAACTCTCTGGTCAGTTGTATTTGAGGTTATGTTTTTAGTGCCCTCTTTGGGAAATGCTGTATTTCTAATTTGAGACATTCCATGTATAGTATTGTTTTTGCAGGATAACATTTACAGAAATACGGTCACGTTTGCATGGTCAGCAACTCACCACACGGCAGAACTGACACATGATATCTTTGATGATATTCCCTTAAGACCATTTTTTTCCTCAAGGTTGACTTTCTTAGAAAGTCATTATTGAGTAATGGAAGTCTTTTACTGGCTTAGGTAAGTAGAAGAATCACACATAATCTTTTAAAAAATATACAGACATACTTAATAAGTTCTTAATTTTCTCATGTGGCAGCTCGGAAGAAATACTCTGTTAGAATAATTTAAGTAAGAAGTATTACTTCTTATACTTGTATATGGAGACAACAATTCTCCGTTTTAATCTCTTCAGCATGTAGAATATCTGTAGTAAATTAGCTGTGTAGCAAGTAAGGTTACAGGATTTTGCACATTATCCCACATCTGAAAAGTTCTGAGTTGAACTTTTTGTTCTGCATATTGTTTGTAAATAACAGTAAGGTAGCATTATTGACTTATCCTTCTCAACTGTGCCACAAACACATTCATTTCTGCTTAGATACACACACACACACAAACACACACACACACACACACACACACACACAGCTAAATTCTCATTTTCCACATTTTTCTTGAAGGTCTTCTGCTGAGTCCTGCAACATGAACATATTTTTAAAAATCCATTTAAAAGATAGCAAACACCTAATTCCCAGAGGAATAAAATTCCTTAGTTAATGAGTTTGGAAGTGAAATATTTTGTAAAGATTGCCATGGATTTAAAAATGTTAAGTCATAATACTAGAGCTTATTATGAGGGATACATGCAAACCAAAGCTTTATATTTATTTTAGAAATATAAACACTGATGTATTTGGTGGTCAGAATCAGCATCATCGGAGAGTTTTGTTACGAACGTGGAATGTCTGGCCTTAAGCCAGATCTACTGAATTAAAATTTGCATTTTAATGAAAATTACAGGTAATCCATATGCACATGGAAGTTTGAGGAACACAGTAATATGTCACTATCAAATATTTTATAGATGGACTATGGATATATAAAATATAAGAGAAAAAGAATTCCCCTACCAATGCAAACATGAAAAAAATCCACTTTTGATGTTTCTAAAAATTAGTTTATGCTTATCTGTTTCATTAAAATTGACATCAATTTTCTACTAAACTAATAAAGCTATTACAAGGAGATGCTCAATAATTGTTAAAAGCTGACAAAAATTAGACCATAATCACATTGGATTTGGTTTAAAAAGGTATCCTTTAAATGGAAAAGAAGAATAAACTTAGAAGATGGGGAAAATAGTAACAGCCAGTTTTTGATACCCCTTCTCAATATCACGTTGTATCTACCTGTTCTACTTTCTGGCCTGCAGGTTCCCTGAAGGCGGAGACTCTGATATTCAAGTGTGTCCCCAACATTGGGCACATTTTAAAGAAATGAATAAGTAAACAATGTTTTTGTTTCATTTATTCCTTTATTTAAACATTAAACCATTATTTTCCTAAATTTGCTCTTGCTATTGATATTTTCTATCATTTTTCACTACAAAACTCCTAAAGTAAAATAAACGGTATAATAATAATGTAATGAAACTGGAAGTAAAATCATAAGGGAATAATTAGCCAGGGCCTGTGTCCACTTCCAGATTATGATCACTCATTTCACCTTGCCTCCTTGAGAAGATATACAAACCCTTTTAATCGACTAGGGTAAAACATGGCATTAACTTATTGAATAAATAATTGAATGTTCCAGATAAAAGAAAAGATTTTATTTTACAGCTGATACTGTATTTGGAAGTCGGTTTAAATCAATTGTCTTACTTCTTTTGAGAACTTGATTGCCCTCTAGTGGGATGAAAAGTTAATGCCGACTCCAAGGTTTTGCAGCTGAAAGAACCAGGAAAGAGAACCAGCCAGGTTCTGGAAACATCTGGGTCACCGGATAAATTCTGTATTTTCTTCTCGTTTGGAAAATTTCTTGCATTTTTTCATGTAAGGTCACAGATCTTGTGACAACAGAATATGTTTTTCCACCCCCCAAAAGGAAACTGGTGTGAGCTGGGGTTAGCTATCAGCAGCTTGGGTGGCCACGCCCAGGCCCAGGTTTGTGTTGTGAGCTCCCACCTGCTCTGAGGCCAGCTTCATCCAGGCGTGTGTGAGCCATGAGCTATTGCAGTGGCATGGGCATGTAGTCAGTCTTACTCAGTTGTATAAAAAGCAACGGTGATTGATAAATGAGGAATTTTCCTAAAGATGGCCTGGATTTATCAATGACAAAATCTTCAATTCAATATGTAATTAATTCATCTTCCCCTTCATTTTTAGTTGTGCAGATTTAACTTAAAAATTCTGCTTGATAGCCACTACTAGATAGTCGTAGAATTAAGTAACTATTTTGATCCTAAATTATAGGGAAGAAAACTTTTGATTGTATGAATCAGCTCTATGGCACTCTGAGAGAACATTCCTGAATCTAAGTAAAATTTAGCCCTCTCGCAGCATTTTTATCACTGAGAATAAGCGATTTGATGGAAGTCGTATTGTGCCAAATGATCAAATACTTATTTTACAATTTATCCATTAGTAATTAAAAAATTAAAAACCCACAGTAAAAAGACTGTTTTTAATGCAACAAATAAAATCTTGGTAAAAATATTAATAAGGGTAGCGGCAACTGCTCTAACAACAACAAAAAATATATCTCTTCCCCTTGGGATAGAATAATTTACCACAAATCTGTAAATTACATTGCAAAACCATTGAGTATTTTGACTAAACAAAGTTCTAGATTTTAATATTATAAATCATCCAATCTTAATTATCATTTTGAAATATACTTTCTTTCAGAGACTTCTAACATGCATAGACAAACACCGTCAGGTCTATTGATTTATACTACTGTACTAGCTACATGCAGTGTGCTACACTGGGTCACATGGTGTTTATTGCAGGCTCAGCTTACTCAGCTGCTATAAATTAAATATATGAGATCAATTGATAATCTACTGCTATTTTTCTTTCAGTTTTATCCTGAAATCCCAGCCAAATTCCCTGCTTTTCACTTCTAGTTATTTATATATTTATTTAGAAGGTGCCCACTTCACTAGAGAAGCTAACGGGGACTATTATACGCACCTAGTGCAGTCATACTGAATACAATAATTGTTTAATGAATCAGGAAAAAAGCAACCGCCCTGATGATTGATTGTTTTGCATTTGAAGTGATTTAAAAATCTATTATTTGAATATTGCAGACGTAGTGTTTCTTTTCGTGATTTGCAAATGCAGCTTAATTATGGCAGAAAGGACCCTTACATTTGTCATATTTGGGGTGGGATTTTCATTGGGATGGCAGCTACCATTTCACGATTCGTGTTTCTGTGTAGAATTGACACAGTGTCAAAAATCAGCAGTTGGAAGAGCAGTTTCAGGAGAAAAAACCCCCAGAATTTTGTGCATAACCTATATTTATAAGTTTGTAGACACAACCTTATGCTGAAGAACATAACATCTCAATTATATACATATATATTTTCACCCATTGCTGCCACAAATAATTCTCTGCGGAAAAATTTTCAGCAGTCATTGGCACACAAACACTGCCCTTCACTTGGCAAAACACTTGGAAATATATCCCAGCCACGCGAACAAACATCATCACGACAGGAAGTGAAAATATATTTGCTTTATAACTTAAATGAACAACCGGAGACAAAATTTCCTGCTTTGAGGGGAGGGGACGAGTGGGATTAGGAAGAAGAAAAGTGAGTGTAAGAAGGGTTAATACTTAACCAAATGCAATCAACGTATTGTCCCTTTTGAACAAATGAGAACACATCAGGCCACTGAGCCATGAAATAATAATAATGATGACTTGAAATAATAATAATACTGATGTTGATGATGAGTTGGTAGCCGCCCTCCCGCAGCAAAAATCTCGGGGGATGGGGATGGGGGTGGGAGGGGTGCAGAGCGCAAAGCGAGATCGCCTCCACCCTCCATTCTCAGAACCTTCCTGGATATGCGGGTGAACTGCAAATTGTGGGAAGCGGGGGTAGCTCAGGACACTGCGCAGAAATCCGTCTCCCCGGCGGCACCCGCGGGGGCGAGCGCCTGGCTCCGGGGAGGGGCGCGCAGGGCGCGGCGCCGGGCTCTGCAGGGCTGGCCGCGCTCCACCGGCCCAGGAACCACGTGCGCCCCCACCAGGCCAGCAGCTGGCGGCGCTGGACCCCAGCGGGGAAGGGTGGGGCCGAGCCGCGCCCCGCTGGAGGAGAAAGGGTCCCTCCTAGGTAGACCCTCCGCAGGGTCTCCATGCTGGGAAATCACAGAGAACAGAGGTGGGCTGTGGGCTTAAGCAAAATGGCAAGAGCTCCGCGGGCTGTGGAAGGCGAGAAGAGAGAGCCCTTCCCATAGCCCAGGGACGGGGTCACCTCTGTGGGCTCGGGCAGGGCAGGGTGGGGCCGCGCCTTTGTGTGGCCGGGTGGGGCTCGAGTCAGCTTTTCTGCAGAGCCACCCACTTGGCTGGGAGGGGCTCGGCGCCAGGACTGAGAGCCACGCCGGGTGACTGCGCACTTCGAGGGGTGCCAGGGCCATTCTGGACTGCGGGGCTGGGAAGAGGGGTTCCCGGGCAGCGGAGAGCTCAAAGGCTCCTCCCTTCCCCGCTTCCCCGCCCGGCAGTCTCGGAGCCTGAGGTCTTCCCAGATCCACGGGGAGGGTGGGGCAGGAGGAGCTGTCCAGATCCAGCTCCTTCGGCAGTTTGCCCCGTTCTCCGCGTCCCGCACCCGGATCCCGGAGAGGGGTGCGTCCAGCCGCCCTCGGACGCCAGGCCTCTCCCTGTCCATCCCGGGGCCACCGAGCGCCGGAAGCATGGGGCACTCGAGGCGCAAGACCGATTGGGGATACAGGCCCTGGGTCCAGAATCTTGTTCGATCTCTCCGTGACTCTCCTATCTCTGTCTTTGATACTATGAAATTGGCGATATTTGGTTCTGTCTGACCCAGAAACGGAAATTTCACGTGGCTCAACCTAAGACCTTGACCTCTTCTGCTTTGTATTACACGTCTTTATCTGTGTTATTAAGTATACACAGATCTAGGCTCCAGAAGCTCTTCCTCAAAACCATCAAAAGAGTTCTAAGAGGCCTTTCTCTGCGTCTGTGTCTGAACTCCCTGTGTAACGTGGTTCTGAAAAGAAAAATGTCACTCCCCGCCACCCCCCCACTAAAGCAGAACAATGCGGCCAGGGTGGGAGGGCGGGGCAGTGGTCAGGTCGCTCTCGGAAGCCCCGGCCGGGAGTCCGGAGAGCCGGGCGTGGCGCCGCTGTCCCCGCAGGGCTGGGCTCCCGAGTGTCGCGCTGCGCTCCCCTCCCGACCCCTTACGCCTGAAGATGCAGCAGCGGGCGGGGGGAGGGGCGGCGCGTTCCGCACAGGGTGGGGCTGTCGCATTGTGCGCCCAGCGCTGCAGGTGCCTCCCCCCGGGACCGCTGGTCCGCACACAAAGAAACCGCACCCCAGCGCCTTCGCAGCCGCTGTCCCTCCAGCCCTCCCCGCCGCGCGCGTCCCCGCCCCTGCAGCTGCCCACCCGCGCCCCCCACGCCCTCCCCGACTTCCTCTCTCCTTCCCCTCCCTTTCCCTAAAACAAAGGAGCGGAGGTCCCACCCCACCCCTCTTCCCCCCGCCGCCTTACCTCCCTGCACCGCGCCCGGGACTAGCGGTTTCTCCGACGAGACAATACCATAAAATGCGCCCCGTTCTCCCCATCGCCCTCGTCTCCACCCATCTTTCAAACAGCCTAAATAGAATCAGCCTAAATGCTTTGACTTTGCAATTTCCTTTCTCCTTTATTCCAATCTCCCCATTCCCCTTACGCATTTTCTTTTTAAACTAGAGAAGAAATAAAAGATGTTATAAAGCACTTTCCTGAATGTCCCTTAATCCCATTTAAGGCAAACAGTTAAGGTAGTCCCCTCCTCTCACGATTGAGCCCTATTTTAAAATATGGAAAACAGAATAAATTCCCTAACCATGGGAGGGCAACTTACCTGTTTCTATCTTTAAAAAGAAATTCTTCGCTTTAGATTTCCAAGGACCCCCTTTTTGCCCTCTCACCTCCCCCAAAGCTGCCTCCGTCCTTCCTGGCTCCTGTGTTACTATTAACGTCTACTGCTTTATAAAATAGCTCCCAAAGCTTTCAAAGCTCTAAGAGAGAAGGTGAGAGGTGGGTTTCAGGTCGAGCCGAGGGAGAACGAGGCGCGATGCCTTACCCATTGCTGTTTTAGCCATTGTGGGGATGTGCAGATGCTGAGTGGTGCGAAGGCGAAGGGTCCGGCTACAGCAGCGGAGAGAGCGAGAGAGAAGACTGAATAAGGCACTGAGTCTGCAGAGTGGGACCGAGCTAGAGAAAGAGCAAGAGGCAGGAGCCCATGAATAATTATCACTCCGAAGCTCAAGCAGATTGGCTCCCAAGGTCCCCTGACATGACTCCCGCAGAGTCAGAATCTCCAAGCATTAAATATTGATCGGCCAATGGTGCTGGAGTACAAAGTACCAGAATGCAGTTTGAAATGGAAATCAGTCCTTCCCTGGCAGCTCCCCCCATTATGGGGGCCTGATAGTACAGTCCAAGTGGAGTGGAGCCTTAGCCCAGAAGCCTCCTAGGAGCTAAGAACTGGGCTGTGCCTACCTGGGAGCCAGGAGGCTTGACTTTGCCCACACGTTTCATTGCACAATTCAATAGAAAGGGATGCAGAGGCCTGAGAAGTCCTCACAATATGCTGGCTGTTGGAAAAATCTGTTTAAACACTGTGTTTTTACTTTTTCATATTTCCATTTTCACCTTTGGCTCTATCCTTGGTAGGTTCTAGTTTCCCAGGGCCACCCCATGTCTAGCTATGGTGGCAGCTCAGCATAGACTTGCATTATTGTCCTTTATCCTTTAGCACAGCTGGGCTGTCTCTGAACTCTTGAGGGTCTCTCAGGAGAGGGAGGCCCAGTGTTTTCTCCCCTTGCCTGACTATTGTGGAGTAGGGGTGGTAATTATGGTCCACCTGGGGACTTGGTGGAGGAGCATGAGAGTTTAGCTTCCTGCGCCTGTGTGTGGCCCTTTTGGTAATAGGACAGAACCAGGTTGGCTGGTTGGTTTGGGCATTGGGGGACAACAGGTGGATGCCATGCTGCCCTGAAAATGTATGACACATGGGCTGAAACCTTGGTGAGGTTTTTAGGGCTCTCAGGAGAACCCTTTACATTGAAAACTTAGGGGAGATAATACTCATGGTTTAGGGCATGATTTTTCTGAGATACAGAGAAACTCCATTGACCTAGGCCAAGAAAAGATGTATTCAAGTTCCAGATTGAGCAATGTGGTATTTGAAGGATCTTTGAGACCAGTTTCAAAAAGTGATTTTTATTAAAAACAATTTGCTAGTGAATTGTAATGAACTATTCTCACTTAATGAATGCCAGTCATTAATTCATTTTTTTGTCACTTAATTCAAATATTTATTGAGCATTTACCATGTGCAGGGCTCTAAGAACACAGCATTGAGAAAGATTTTAGAGCTTGCTCTCATGGAGCTTTTAATCACTGTTAATTTAACACTTCTGCAAATTCATTGAACCAGTCTAAATCCATGCAGAAGCTGTGGTTTTGATATTAGAAAAACAGGCAAAGAATCTCTAATTCCAATGTATTTGAAAGCTGGAAGAACAGCACATTGTTGCAATCACAAACATGTATGAAACCCTGGCAAATTTTTAACTGTATAGAAATGATTAAGATTTTTCTCATTAATAAAATAAGTTCTTAGCAGCTTTCTATCAAACCACATTTCAAAATTTTTCTATCCTCATGAATAATATGCAGTTTCAAATACTACATAAAACACTGAAAATAGCGGGCACTCTCCTTGGTGCTGAAATAAATTTCTTCACCTCCTATTAACTTGTAAGACATTTTAACCTCATGGCTGTCTTGCTGAATGATAGGAAGCTACTGGAACTGGAGCAATTCTGACCTGCTGAATCATGGGGAAAATAAAAGATAAAACGGAGATCAATAAACTTATTTCTTGAACAGGAAGATTAGAAATTATCGTCCCTATCATTGTACAGGTTTGTGACTATGACACAGCAGGAGAGCAATATGGAAGTTGGCAGGGTCGGTAAATAAATAACAATTTTCTTCCTCTCTATAGTCATTTCCCATTTTAAATGTGAGAGTGAATTCCCTCTCAGTGGAGTAGTTACCAGTCATGAGATGAGGGATCTTCAGCATGTCAGTGTGACTAATATCTTTAAGGTATTCCTCTTTTCCCCACTGTACCCTTCGCCCTTAGGCTGTGTGCATTCTTCAGCTTCCTTGAAGAGCAAGGGCCCAGGACATGGCATTTATGACTTTAACAACTGCAATTGGCAGTTGAATGAGATCTATTGCACTTTTGATCACTATGAAGAAACAAATAGAACACTCATTCTACTGCCCTCTCTCATTCTCTGGAGGATATTACTTGCTGATGAATAGGAATGTGAGAGGGAGATTAGTATATATAGGGACAAGTGTCAGATATGTGACTCTTCTATTTCTGACTTTCTGAGTGCTGGTCATCTAAGTTCAGCTATGTATTATTTTCAAATAATGTCAAACAAAGGAGGGGTAGGTTAATATGATTTACTATAGAATATAAAGATAGGAGGCCATTGTCAACTGGCCAAGAAAAACTGAACAAATTCAAAGAGCTGGGTCATTATCAATTATAGTTTTTATTTTCTTTTAACAGAAAATTATTTCATATTCAGTAGTTTATTCACTTATTCATTAATTTCTTCAGCCGATTCATTCATTCAACAAATATTTACTTAATGAAGTCTCAGGCTTTTATGTTTAGATGTCACCCAAGCTTCTCTTCAATGTCTAAAAAATATAAAATGAAAGAAAATGTAACTCCCACCTCTTTAAGAAAATGTTATTAATTTTAGAGGATGATTATCATCCTGTGTAACAGTTAGAGAACTTTTGGTTGCAAATAATAGAGAAAACAACCCAAACCAGCTCTGACAATAACAGGGGATTCGTTAGCTCATCTAACTGTAGAGGTAAAGTTGGCCCTGGAGATCTGGAGATGGGATTTAGCTTTCTCCGAAGGAAATGGTTTTGATGGGGGTGGTTGGACACCCAAATGAAAAAGTAATGTCTAGATCTATACAATGTTAAATAAGGACAGTGGTACCTATCTTGCAGGGATTTGGGTAGACTGAAGGATTAACATGTATAAACTGCTTAAATCTGCCATGGATATTTAATAAATTGTAAGTACAATGACTATGTTTATGGCTTCCAATACATTTAAACTTTTTAATGGTAGGGACTAAGTAGTGTACATCTTTATATCTTTCCTAGTGCTTGGCCTCATGATTCACATGGTAGATAGTCAATAAATGCTTGTGAAATAATGATAATAATTAATATTACACTATTGAAAGTGATTTAAGATGATGAAACCCAGTGAAGCCATATCGATGCTTCCAAACACCCTTCTTTGCTTAGCTCATGTTGGGACCAGATACTAGGCTATTTACTATTATTTATTTATGTATATACTGCCCCATTTCCAAAAAGGTGGGTAGAGCTGTCATGTTAGTAGAAGGCCCTTGCTAATTTTTGTTATCTTTAACAGTTGAAGTTGTGAAAATCAAAGATATGCTAACAGAGATTTTAATTGCCATGGGTTATAGCCTATTATGTATTATCTCTGCAAGGAGGCCTGGGGTGTTGATATCTTTCCAAACTGGAGAGGAACAGTTGCTTTGGAGGATTAGCTGATGTCATCTAATATAGTCATATGACTTTCTGCTATTAATAATCAAGTGTCTGGGAAAGAATCCTAAAGTAATCACTAAAAGTTAGTGAGATATGAAAAACATTGTTAGTTGAATTAATTGTTTTGATCTGATCTCAGCTGACTACAAAGGAAATTTGAAAAATAAAAGCCACAGAATGTGTCTAGGTGGTTAGAAATTTAGGATATAATGCAGTTACAGTTGAAAATTTGTAGACATGCATCTAAAACAGTAACTAACGAAGAAAAAAAGTTAATTAACTAACATTTTGATTATTTTGCCATATTTAAGTCCTTACAGATTAATGAAAAATAAAAAGGATCAGATGTCCTTTAATAGAGTTGTACAGTATGGTTTATTTAAGAAAAGAGTCATTCCAAGGAAGTATAGCTAGTGTTCTTTATTAACAAAGCAATCTATATTTTTCAGGAATTTGCCAATGTGTAAGAATTATTTCTAAAATGCAGAAAGAACATATTTTTATAGTTTTTTTCTTAAATTAGTTATTTAAAAATGAAGAATGCTTAGTTAATTATTACCTTTTTTTTTTTCTGTACCTGGAGTTTTCTTTATGTCCAAATCGGACTTGTATATATTAGTAATTAGTAAAATTCACCCCTGAAGCAAAATGACATTGAAATTAGTAGATCCTATTGATGGTTTTATAATTGAACTTTTCTGGAAATGAATTTGCTCTAATCATAAGAAGGGATTGATATAAATTTAATAAGCTGAATCTTTACATTAAATTGGTAATGATGAAAAACTATTTGCTATCATGGCAGCGATTACTGTAACTTTCTCTTTTTCTCCATGAGTTGATTTATAGCCTGAGTCCAGGGAGAACATCAGCTGGACACCACTGAAGTTGGGAAGTTGGTTCCCCTTGGGATTCCACTCGGCATCTTGGCTTACAAGCCTCAAGTAAGAGCACAATGGAGACAGTATTGAAGTTCTTGGAAGAGAAATCAAGGAGAAATACAACTTACTTTATTTACCTCACAAGCCCTATTTTATTTTATTTTTAAAACAGAAACTCTACTGTGAATGATGCAGCATACATACAGTTAACATTTGTTGCCTAAGAACTTTGTATTTCTAAATCACAGCTGGAATGAGAAGAAATTAGGGAAGAGAAAAGCAAAAAGCAGGGAAGAGAAAAGCAAAAGCGTTTTATTATACTGCTTTCCAGGGAGATTTTTTCCATTAGTTATTTATTAATCCTTTCTTTGACCCTCTGAACTTCCTCCACCCCCATCTGCTATATTATCAAATGGAAATGAATTAATAGATGTAGGTAGTAGTTTTAAAAAGCTACTTAGTCAAAAATTCAATTTGACAGTAACATTAGCCTTGAACTCAACTATAGACAGCAGAATCTCATTCCAGTTTTTCTTATCTCTTCACTTCTTGAATGACTCTTCCTTTCTAAAATTGCTTCCTGAATCATAGGCTAAGAAACTACACCTAACTTTTTAGGAGTTCAGTTCAGAAATAATGGAGCAATATGTAAGTTAGGAAGGAAATGCTGCCTGTTGTGGCAAGAAATAAATTGGTTATAGATTTGCAGATGTGTTATCTGAGTTTATTTAGAATGTGCAGGAAATGTTCTCCTTTGGAAAGAGGACTCCAAACATTTGTGTGCACATACATCTTTTATGTTAAATATTTACATCAAAATATAAAAATATTGTACTTAAATTTTCATCATGAACTATTTCATTTCAAACACAAAAGAAGAGCAAATAATCAACTTGTATCAGTCAAGTTAAAAAATTATTAAGATTTTATTGCTTCTATTTCTTTTTCTTTTTTTATCTTTGCTGAAATCATTAAAAGGAAATCTTATACATCATTTAAATAAACTCGTACATACTTAAGCAGGTATCTCTAAAACATGAACCTTTTATTACACAAATATGATTTTATTATTACACTTAATTTTAACAATAATTTTTTGGTATCATCTAACACCTGGTTCATAATCACATTTTCATGATTGAAGAATGCCTTTTTATAGTTTCTTTGTTTGAAAGAGGATCCAAATATGGTCCACCCATTATATTCAGTTTTATGTTTCTCAAATTTCTTTTAATCTGGAGCAGACTTCCCTTCATTTTTAAAATTCTTGCCATTGACTTATTGCACATACTGAGTCAATTGTCCTGTGAACTTTCTTACATTCTGGATGTGACTGTTTGCTTCTAGTATGGTCACTTGTTCCTGTGTTTTATATAAGTGAAATTCAACTTTTTGATCACATTCAGGATCATCTCATTCAAAAATAACTCAGATGTGTTCAGTTTAGCTAAAAGCACAGGTGGAATTTATTTACGTGCGCTGGAGATCAATTGTGGAACCAAGGCATGGAAGGGTTTATACAAGTAAAACCCACAGCAGCCTGAAGAACAGTGAAAGATTATTATTCTTATTTTAATGCACCATCAAGCTGATTAGTTAAACTTATCAGGGACAGCATTTTCCCCAATGCAGACTGGCATTTATCAGGGAAGGTAGTTCTAGTTATGAGTTTTCTGAGAAATCTTGTGACTGAAAGTGGCAGAAAGTGATACGTCCTATTTCTGGGTGTGGCTGTTGCTGAACTCTGCTGGACTTCTGCTGCATTCTCCACCTTAGTTAACCTAAGATCACACCATTTCCCTGTTACAATAACTTTGCCCTCCTTTTGGTCAAAGTCTGCTGAGTGAGCTGTGATAGCTTCCGTCTTTCTGATGTGGTATGGCAATGGACTGAATGTTTATGTCCCCTCAAATCTGTATGTTGAAATCTTAACCTCCAAGGCAAGGGTATTAGGAGGTGAAATAATTAGGTCATGAGGGTGAAACCCTCATGAATTGGATTAGTGCCTTTATGAAAGAGACCCAAGAGAGCTCCCTTGCCCCTTCCACATGTGAGGACACAGCAAGAAGGTGTACTCTATGAACCAGAAAGCAGGCCCTTACCAGACACCAAATCTGCCAGCACCTTGGTCTTGGACTTCCCAGCCTCCAGTACTGTGAGAAATAAATTTCTGTTGTTTATAAGCTACTCAGTTTCTGGTGTTTTTGTTATGTTAGCCTAAATGGGCTAAGATATTGCTGGGTGTCAACCAGCATAATGGTAGTGTTGTAATTTCTAAGCACGTGCATATTACTTAGTAGAAAACACAAGAGGTATGGGACAATCATAAATGTCAAAAGAAATATTTGGAATCCCACTTTGTATCTAGTTTTTAATTGACCTAGAACAAACCAGGAGAATAAGTCCCATAGATCAGTTTGGCCAACTTTAAATAATTATGTGGCTTTTTTTTTTTTTTCAAATTAATGGTTCCACTTTTCCTGAAGTATTTACCCACATGTTAATTATTGTATTGACTCAATAAATGGTTGGCCTATAAATAGTCAGGGACAATTTTATCAGCTAGGAATAGTCTAGCCAGTAAATTTATGCTGGTTGAGTGAACTTCTAAAACTTGAGCTATTTTATTTGTTGTTTGGTAACAGTTATATTTCTTCCAGACACATTTCAGTGTAAGGAAGAAATCCTGATATGTGGTGTCCTGGACATTTTCTGGTAAGTTACAATGCCAGGCTCCCCTCAAAATATGAGAAACAAAGGGTGTTTTTTCAAGTTTTACAATGGCAGAATGATCTTGACAAAGCATAGGTTACATTTTGATGTCATTAGCATAAGAGGTCCATCTAATTATGTAGGAAAAATAGTCTCTTGGGGGGCATAGTGAGGGACAGAAAGATAATCAGTTGGTACAAATTGCTGCTTGAATATCATTGGTCTAATTGCAAAGAACAAACATTTTAGTAAATTTAAACAAATCACGTGATAGTTTTCAATTGATTTATGACAAAATAATTGAATCATAACTTGCATTATTAGTCATCTGTCTTTCTATCCCTAACATTCTGTGGGTGAGTTTGAGGCTCTGGATATTTAAGTAACAGCAGTAATTGTGGGGGATGTAGATTTCAATCGAGGTAGGCAGTTTAGATGTGTTTGGGTTAACTCTTTTTATAGGGTCTGGGCCAAGTAAGAAATTTCACAACTGACAATGTTGGCACCTGTAGAAGTTGTCTGTTATAATTGTCTGTTTATTTCTGTAAACTTCCTGCTTCTGGAGGCCTTTTAGTGAGCCCAGGGTTAGCTCTCCAGTGGTAATGGATATTCAGATTGTAAGATACTTTGCATTGGGAAGTATAAATACTTGGGTTATATGTTCTGGAGTTTAAGAGCAGCATTAGTGATTAGAAACACTTGAAATGGTCCTTTTCAATATAGTTCTAAGGCTGTCTTTCACGTGTCTTTCCCTACGTAACTCGTCTACCAGTGTGTACTATGTAAGGGTATGTTCACTGGTATCTCTTTAGGAAACGCAGTTTACACCTGTTAGGTATGACTCTGTATATGACATGATTGGTAAAATTAGTATATGATATGGTATGTCAATACTGAATTTTCTAAATTAGATGATTGTATTGTGGTTGTGTAAAGTAATGTACTTGTTAGGAGATAAACATGGAAGTATTTAGGAACGAAGTGTCATGATGTCTGCAACAACTTTCAAATGGTTCGGCTTTAGTAATAATAATAATTTTATTATTTATTTGAATATATTATATTTTAATTATAGAACTATAAAAATATTTGTATATTATAATATGAGAACTTCAGAAAGTTCATGGAAAGGTTCCTATTATTTTTTACGTCTATTTTTGCACAGACTTTTTGAAGTACCTTTGTACATTTTACATATTATAAAGAGAGAGCAAGGAGAGAGATATAAAACGAATGTACAAAATGTTAACAATTAGTGAATGTAAATGATGGGTATACAGGAGTTCATTGAACTGTTCATGCAACTTTCTGGTAAATTTGGATTTTTTCAAAATAAAAATTTAAAAAGTTACAAATATCATTAATTCATTTTACCTCTCCAGGGCCTTGAGCTGATAGGTCAACGAAGGTTCTGTTTTTAGAGAAAGAACCTTGTATAGCTTCTTAACTATTCCAGTTTCACCTGTAAAGAGGATAATAAAACAAATTACACAATTACTTCCCCTCCCCAATTAGTGTGTCAGACTTTCTCCAATGTAACCAGTAAATTTTAAAAAGTTATTATCAAAACCTACTTAAAGCTTTGTGTCTTGGGCAGCTAAGTGGAGCTAAGCCAAAGAGAGAAAAGGTGCAGAAGTACAAGATTCCAGGCATTCCACAGCCTCCTGTTGCTTATCTTTGGGGTTGCCGGTGTCACTCCCCTTATTTTACAAGCATAGCATTCTGTTCCTGTTCCTCTCTCAGTTGCTAAGTGACTTGTGCAAGGGAAAAATTGTAGCTATTGAAGCCAGAGCCTCAAAGGCCACGAGGATGGAATGAGTTCTAGCATTCCTACACCTGGCCGGAATACTCTCTGTTGAGGCTTCAACTAGTTAAGCTGCTGCCACCACCACATGTAAACCCTACAAGTGAGTCATAGCTACAGGGTCAAAAGACATGCTAAGGAAAGCCATGGGCTTATGACAAGGTCCCAGTTTTGGGGGATACCATATGTACCATAAAGCACAGCTTTTTTTTTTTTTTTAAAAAACCCTTTGATGAGAAGGGTTCTATATAGTTGAGGAATTCTGGAGTTACAATGTCTACTTAAGAAAGAAAAGGATTCTTCTGATACTGGATCCTGAAGGATGGTCTTTGGGTTATTTATTTTTGTTAGCTTTCATGGTTGTTGAGATAATTAATATTTGAAGAATATCGTATGTTAATTATTTCCAGCATCCATTCTTTATAAGGTAAAAGAGTAAACTGAGTGGCACCAAAATGAAAAAGACATATTAACTGTTTTCTCATTCTGAATTTGGGGCCTACATTGGAAAGACAGTATCAAAGACATTTCTTAGAGAAAATGCCATTACGTCAATAAATTAGCATAAGTCATAGGTACCTAAAGCTAGGAAATTATTACTTGATTTGAAAAGGCAAAATATTTCAAGTGTACACAATACCAAGTACAAACTGGTATTAGAAACTATAGCCTTTTCGGAAACAAAGAGTTTTCATTAAAAATGATTTAAGTTATTCATTCATTCATCAATGGACACTTAGGTTGTTTCCACATCTTGGCTATTGTGAATGGTGCTGCGAGGAACGTGGATGTGCAGCTATTTCTTTGACATACTGATTTTATTTCCTTTGAACATATACCCAGAAGTGGGATTGCTGGATCATATGGTAGTTCTTTTAATTTTTTGAGAAATCTCTATACTGTTTTCCACGATGGGTGCACCAATCTACATTCCCACCAACAGTGTACAAGGATTCCCTTTTCAACACCTCTGCCAACACTTGTACTTCCTGTCTTTTGGAGAACAGACATTCTAACAGGTTTGGGGAATATCTCATGGTGGTTTAGATTTCCATTTCCCTGATGATTAGTGATATTGAGCAACTTTTCATATACCCATTGCCTATTTGTGTATCTTCTTCGGAAAAATTTCTATATATATTCTATGAAATATTAGTCAGCCATAAAATAGAAGGAAATATTGTCATTTGTGACAACATGGATAACATGGAGAACATTATGCTAAGTGAAATAAAGCAGATACTGAAAGACACATACTGTATGATCTCACTCATACAAGGATTCTTTGAAAAGTTCTTGGAAGAATTTGTATTATCTTTCAATCCAATTTTTCCATGAAGTTTTTAAAGTACCCTCATATGTGGAATTAAAAAAATCAAACTCACAGAAGTAGAGAATACAATGGAGAGTAGGATACCAGAGGCGTGGGGATGAGGAAAAGGGAATGTTGGTCAAAGGTTACAAACTTTCAGTTATAAGATGAATAAATTCTAGGGACATAATGTACAGCATGGTGATTATAGTTAATAATACTGTATTGTTTACTTGAAATATAGCAAAAGCAGATATTAATATCCTCATCACACAAACACACTCAAACTGGCAACTGTGGGAAGTGATAGATGTGTTAATTTATTTGATTGTGATAATTATTACACAGTGTATATGTATACCAAATCATCATGTTGTACACTTTGAACATATATGTCTGTCAATTAAATTTTTAAAATAGAAAGATTTGTTATGTGTATTTTACCACAATTGAAAATAAAATAAAAAATAGTTTAAGGACATAAACATTATACTCAAGGTCAACCTTTTTCTGAACTGTACAATTTTTATAGTTTTATAAAATTTCTTTATTTGCTAATTAAAATAACCTTATACATATGTATTTAAGCATGTACAAATACATATAAAATTACTTAGGTGCTTAACTTGAACTTAAAAAATGTTAGCCTATCAGTATGTCCAGGGAAATTGATATCCTTACTTAATTTGCCATCCTAATAAAATTGCATCGATTTGTTGATAAACAGATAAAACACAAGTTATTTAACATACCTTCTCTTTGCAACTATTATGTCACCTATATTAACTTCAACTTTTTGGAAAAAAGCAACTTCTGATCCCTTAGAGAGAAAACTAGGAAGTAGATAACTGCAAGGACTTTAGAAGATTTACTTTGTTTGAGTAATACTCAAACTTATCCTGATGGATTTTTTTCTGTATTTATATGTCCATTATTAAAAGTTGCTTAAATTTTGTTTAAAAGAACTAAAGTTTTACTTAAAAAAAGACAAACCATTTGTTAGCTTCATATAAACTGGCAGCTATTTGCTTTTTATCTTGTAACATAGCAACCAAATCCCTATTAATATGATTCATTGTTAAATTCAAACTCTTTTCCTTTCTTTTTCTTCCTATGAATTACAGCCCCTGCAAGTTTTTAAAGGGCCAGCATTTTAAAAGTATTTTTACTTTTCTTTCTTGGAGTTTTTCTTTCTTTTTATTTATTTATTTATTTATTTATTTATTTATTTTTTAAAATTTTATTTTGTCGATATACATTGTGGCTGATTATTGTTCCCCATCACCAAAACCTCCCTCCCTTCTCCCTCCCCCCTCCCCCCCAATAATGTCCTTTCTGTTTGCTTGTTGTATCAACTTCAAGTAGTTGTGGTTGTTATATCTTCTTCCCCCCCCCCGGTTTGTGTGTGTGTGTGTGTGTGTGTGTGTGTGTGTGTGTGTGTGTGAATTTATATATTAATTTTTAGCTCCCACCAATAAGTAAGAACATGTGGTATTTCTCTTTCTGTGCCTGACTTGTTTCACTTAATATAATTCTCTCAAGGTCCATCCATGTTGTTGCAAATGGCAGTATTTCATTCGTTTTTATAGCTGAGTAGTACTCCATTGCGTAGATGTACCACATTTTCCGTATCCACTCATCTGATGATAGACATTTGGGCTGGTTCCAACTCTTGGTTATTGTAAAGAGTGCTGTGATGAACATTGGGGAACAGGTATACCTTCGACTTGATGATTTCCATTCCTCTGGGTATATTCCCAACAGTGGGATAGCTGGGTCGTATGGTAGAACTATCTGCAATAGTTTGAGGAACCTCCATACCATTTTCCATAGAGGCTGCATCATTTTGCAGTCCCACCAACAATGTATGAGAGTTCCTTTTTCTCCGCAACCTCGCCAGCATTTATCGTTCAGGGTCTTTTGGATTTTAGCCATCCTAACTGGGGTTAGATGGTATCTCAGTGTGGTTTTGATTTGCATTTCCCGGATGCTGAGTGATGTTGAGCATTTTTTCATATGTCTGTTGGCCATTTGTACATCTTCCTTAGAGAAATGCCTACTTAGCTCTTTTGCCCATTTTTTAATTGGGTTGCTTGTTTTCTTCTTGTAAAGTTGTTTGAGTTCCTTATATATTCTGGATATTAATCCTTTGTCAGATGTATATTTTGCAAATATTTTCTCCCACTCTGTTGGTTGTCTTTTAACTCTGTGAATTGTTTCTTTTGCTGTGCAGAAGCTTTTTAGTTTGATATAACCCCATTTGTTTATTTTTCCTTTGGTTGCCCGTGCTTTTGGGGTCGTATTCATGAAGTCTGTGTCCAGTCCTATTTCCTGAAGTGTTTCTCCTATGTTTTCTTTAAGAAGTTTTATTGTTTCAGGGTGTATATTTAAATCCTTAATCCATTTTGAGTTGATTTTAGTATACGGTGAGAGGTATGGATCTAGTTTCATTCTCCTGCATATGGATATCCAGTTATCCCAGCACCATTTGCTGAAGAGGCAGTCCCTTCCCCAGTGAATAGGCTTGGTGCCTTTGTCAAAGATCAGATGGCAGTAAGTGTGTGGGTTGATTTCTGGATTCTCTATTCTATTCCATTGGTCAGTGTGTCTGTTTTTATGCCAGTACCATACTGTTTTGGTTATTATAGCTTTGTAGCATAGCTTAAAGTCCGGAAGTGTTATGCCTCCAGCTTTATTTTTTTTGCTCAGCATTGCTTTGGCTATGCGTGGTCTTTTATTGTTCCATATAAATGTCTGGATAGTTTTTCCATTTCTGAGAAAAATGTCTTTGGAATTTTGATGGGGATTGCATTGAATTTGTAGATCACTTTGGGTAGTATGGACATTTTCACTATGTTGATTCTTTCAATCCAAGAGCATGGGATATCTTTCCATCTTCTTGTATCCTCTCTAATTTCTCTCAGCAGTGGTTTGTAGTTCTCATTATAGAGAATTTTCACATCCTTGGTTAACTCAATTCCTAAGTATTTTATTTTTTTGGTGGCTATTGTAAATGGGCAGGCTTTCTTGATTTCTCGTTCTGCATGTTAACTATTGGAGAAAAGAAATGCTACTGATTTTTGTGTGTTGATTTTGTATCCTGCTACTGTGCAGAATCATTTATCAATTCCAACAGTTTTTTTGTAGAGGTTTTAGGCTGTTCGATATATAGGATCATGTCATCTGCAAATAGGGACAGTTTGACTTCATCTTTTCCAATCTGGATGCCCTTCATTTACTTCTCTTCTCTGATTGCTCTGGCTAGTACTTCCAACACTATGTTGAATAGGAGTGGTGAGAGTGGGCATCCTTGTCTAGTTCCTGTTCTTAAAGGAAAAGCTTTCAGCTTTTCACCATTCAGGATGATACTGGCAGTGGGTTTGTCATATATGGCTTTAATTATGTTGAGATACTTTCCCTCTATACCTAACTTATAGAGGGCCTTTGTCACAAATGAGTGCTGAACTTTATCAGATGCTTTTTCAGCATCTATAGAGATGATCATATGGTCCTTGTGTTTGAGTTTATTAATATGGTGTATCACATTTATTGATTTGCGTATGTTGAACCAACCTTGCATCCCTGGGATGAATCCCACTTGAACGTGGTGAATAATTTTACGTATGTGTTGCTGTATTCTGTTTGCTAGTATTTTAGTGAGGATTTTTGCATCTATATTCATCAAGGATATTGGCCTGTAGTTTTCTTTTTTGGTTATATCTTTACCTGGTTGTGGTATCAGGATGATGTTTGCTTCATAGAGTGAGTTTGGGAGATTTGCGTCTGTTTCAATCTTTTGGGATAGTTTGTAAAGAATTGGTGTCAATTCCTCTTTGAATGTTTGGTAAAATTCTGCTGTGAATCCCTCTGGTCCTGGGCTTTTCTTTGTTGGGAGCCTTCTGATAACAGCTTCAATCTCCTTTATTGTTATTGGTCTGTTCAAATTTTCTACGTCTTCACGGTTCAGTTTTGGGAGCTTGTGTGTGTCCAGAAATTTATCCATTTCCTCCAGATTTTCAAATTTGTTGGCGTATAGTTGTTTATAGTAGTCTCGAATGATTCCTTGTATTTCAGATGAATCAGTTGTAATATCGCCTTTTTCATTTCTAATTTTTGTTATTTGAGTCTTCTCTCTTCTTTTTTTTGTTAGCCATGCTAATGGTTTGTCTATTTTATTTATCTTTTCACAAAACCAACTTTTTGATTCATTGATCTTTTGAATTGTTTTTTGGTTTTCAATTTCATTCAGTTCTGCTCTGATCTTAATGATTTCTTTCTGTCTGCTAACTTTAGGTTTGGATTGTTCTTGTTTTTCTAGTTCTTTAAGTTGAAGTGTTAGGTTGTTCACTTGCCATATTTCTGTTCTTCTGAAGTGAGCATTTAATGCAATAAATTTCCCCCTTAATACTGCTTTTGCAGTATCCGACAGGTTTTGGTATGATGTATCATTGTTTTCATTCGTTTCAAGAAATTTTTTGATTTCCTGCTTGATTTCTTCTTGGACCCATATGTCATTAAGTAGAATGCTGTTTAATTTCCATGTGTTTGTATAGTATCCAGAATTTCGTTTGTTATTAATTTCTATTTTTAATCCATTGTGGTCTGAGAAAATACATGGGATAATTCCAATTTTTTTGAATTTATTGAGACTTGATTTGTGACCTAATATGTGATCTATCCTGGAGAATGATCCATGTGCTGCTGAGAAGAATGAATATTCTGAGGTTGTTGGATGGAATGTTCTGTAGATATCTGCCAATTCCAATGGGTCTAGAGTCTTGTTTAGATCTTGTGTTTCTCTACTGATTCTTTGCCTAGATGATCTGTCTAATATTGACAGTGGGGTGTTCAGGTCCCCTGCTATTATGGTATTAGTGTCTATTTCCTTCTTTAGGTCTAATAGAGTTTGTTTTATAAATCTGGCTGCTCTAACATTGGGTGCGTACATATTTATGATTGTTATGTCTTCTTGATGGATCAGTCCTTTTATCATTAAGTAGTGTCCCTCATTGTCTCTTTTTATGGTTTTTAGTTTAAAGTCTATTTTGTCAGATATAAGAATAGCTACTCCAGCTCGTTTTTCTTTTCTGTTTGCATTGTAAATCTTTTTCCATCCTTTCACTCTTAGTCTGTGTGAATCTTTATGGGTGAGGTGGGTCTCTTGTAGGCAGCATATAGTTGGGTCCTCCTTTTGGATCCAGTTAGCCAGTCTTTGTCTTTTGATTGGGGAATTTAAGCCTTTTACATTAAGAGTTGTTATTGAAAGGTGTTGATTTATTCCTAGCATTTTATTGGTTGTTTGGTTGTCTTAGGTGTCTTTTGTTCCTTGCTTTCTGATTTACTGTTTGGTTTCTGTGTTTGTTGGTTCCTTAGGTTGTAGATAGCCTTTTTGTTTGTTTGTTTTCTCTTCATGAATGCCATTTTTATTATACTAGTGGGTTTTGATTTTTCTTGGGTTTTTATGGCAGTGGTAGTTATTTTTCAGGAACCAAACCTAGTACTCCCTTGAGGATTTCTTGTAAGGATGGTCGTGTGGTAGTGAACTCCCGCAGTTTTTGTTTGTCTGAGAAATATACTATTTGCCCTTCATTTTGGAAGGATAGCCTTGCAGGGTAGAGTATTCTTGGCTGGCAATCTTTGTCTTTTAGTATTTTGAAAATATCATCCATTCCTTTCTAGCTTTTAGGGTTTGTGATGAAAAGTCTGATGTTAGCCTGATTGGGGCTCCCTTATAGGTGATTTGACGCTTCTCTCTTGCAGCTTTTAAGATTCTCTCTTTGTCTCTGAGTTTTGCCAATTTGACTATGACATGTCTTGGAGAAGGCCTTTTTGGGTTGAATACGTTTGGAGATCGTTGAGCTTCCTGGATCTGAAGATCTGTGATTTTTCCTATACCTGGGAAGTTTTCTGCCACTATTTTATTGAATATGTTTTCTTTTTTTTTTTTTTTTTTTAATTTTATTTTGTCGATATACATTGTAGCTGATTAATGCTCCCCATCACCAAAACCTCCCTCCCTTCTCCCTCCCCCCCTCCTCCCCAACCATGTCCTTTCTGTTTGTTTGTTGTATCAACTTCAAATAATTGTGGTTGTTATATCTTCTTCCCCCCCCCCCCGGTTTGTGTGTGTATGTGTGTATGTGTGTGTGTGAATTTATATATTAATTTTTAGCTCCCACCAATAAGTGAGAACATGTGGTATTTCTCTTTCTGTGCCTGACTTGTTTCACTTAATATAATTCTCTCGAGGTCCATCCATGTTGTTGCAAATGGCAGTATTTCATTCGTTTTTATAGCTGAGTAGTATTCCATTGTGTAGATGTACCACATTTTCCGTATCCACTCATCTGATGATGGGCATTTGGGCTGGTTCCAACTCTTGGCTATTGTAAAGAGTGCTGCGATGAACATTGGGGAACAGGTATACCTTCGACTTGATGATTTCCATTCCTCTGGGTATATTCCCAACAGTGGGATAGCTGGGTCGTATGGTAGATCTAATTGCAATTGTTTAAGGAACCTCCATACCATTTTCCATAGAGGCTGCACCATTTTGCAGTCCCACCAACAATGTATGAGAGTTCCTTTTTCTCCGCAGCCTCGCCAGCATTTATCGTTCATAGTCTTTTGGATTTTAGCCATCCTAACTGGGGTTAGATGGTATCTCAGTGTGGTTTTGATTTGCATTTCCCGGATGCTGAGTGATGTTGAGCATTTTTTCATATGTCTGTTGGCCATTTGGATATCTTCCTTAGAGAAATGCCTACTTAGCTCTTTTGCCCATTTTTTAATTGGGTTGCTTGTTTTCTTCTTGTAAAGTTGTTTGAGTTCCTTATATATTCTGGATATTAATCCTTTGTCAGATGTATATTTTGCAAATATTTTCTCCCACTCTGTTGGTTGTCTTTTAACTCTGTGAATTGTTTCTTTTGCTGTGCAGAAGCTTTTTAGTTTGATATAATCCCATTTGTTTATTTTTCCTTTGGTTGCCCGTGCTTTTGGGGTCGTATTCATGAAGTCTGTGCCCAGTCCTATTTCCTGAAGTGTTTCCCCTATGTTTTCTTTAAGAAGTTTTATTGTTTCAGGGTGTATATTTAAATCCTTAATCCATTTTGAGTTGATTTTAGTATATGGTGAGAGGTATGGATCTAGTTTCATTCTCCTGCATAACGATATCCAGTTATCCCAGCACCACTTGCTGAAGAGGCAGTCCCTTCCCCAGTGAATAGGCTTGGTGCCTTTGTCAAAGATCAGATGGCAGTAAGTGTGAGGGTTGATTTCTGGATTCTCTATTCTATTCCATTGGTCAGTGTGTCTGTTTTTATGCCAGTACCATACTGTTTTGGTTATTATAGCTTTGTAGTATAGCTTAAAGTCAGGTAGTGTTATGCCTCCAGCTTTATTTTTTTTGCTGAGCATTGCTTTGGCTATTCGTGGTCTTTTATTGTTCCATATAAATGTCTGAATAGTTTTTTCCATTTCTGAGAAAAATGTCTTTGGAATTTTGATGGGGATTGCATTGAATTTGTATATCACTTTGGGTAGTATGGACATTTTCACTATGTTGATTCTTCCAATCCAAGAGCATGGGATATCTTTCCATCTTCTTGTATCCTCTCTAATTTCTCTCAGCAGTGGTTTGTAGTTCTCATTATAGAGATTTTTCACCTCCTTGGTTAACTCAATTCCTAAGTATTTTATTTTTTTGGTGGCTATTGTAAATGGGCAGGCTTTCTTGATTTCTCCTTCTGCATGTTCACTATTGGAGAAAAGAAATGCTACTGATTTTTGTGTGTTGATTTTGTATCCTGCTACTGTGCTGAAATCATTTATCAATTCCAACAGTTTTTTTGTAGAGGTTTTAGGCTGTTCGATATATAGGATCATGTCATCTGCAAACAGGGACAGTTTGACTTCATCTTTTCCAATCTGGATGCCCTTTATTTCCTTCTCTTCTCTGATTGCTCTGGCTAGTACTTCCAACACTATGTTGAATAGGAGTGGTGAGAGTGGGCATCCTTGTCTAGTGCCTGTTCTTAAAGGAAAAGCTTTCAGCTTTTCCCCATTCAGGATGATATTGGCAGTGGGTTTGGCATATATGGCTTTAATTATGTTGAGATACTTTCCCTCTATACCTAACTTATAGAGGGTCTTTGTCATGAATGAGTGCTGAACTTTATCAAATGCTTTTTCAGCATCTATAGAGATGATCATATGGTCCTTGTGTTTGAGTTTATTAAGATGGTGTATCACATTTATTGATTTGCGTATGTTGAACCAACCTTGCATCCCTGGGATGAATCCCACTTGATCGTGATGAATAATTTTTCGTATGTGTTGCTGTATTCTGTTTGCTAGTATTTTAGTGAGGATTTTTGCATCTATATTCATCAAGGATATCGGCCTGTAGTTTTCTTTTTTGGTTATATCTTTACCTGGTTTTGGTATCAGGATGATGTTTGCTTCATAGAATGAGTTTGGGAGATTTGCGTCCGTTTCAATCTTTTGGAATAGTTTGTAAAGAATCGGTGTCAATTCCTCTTTGAATGTTTGGTAAAATTCTGCTGTGAATCCATCTGGTCCTGGGCTTTTCTTTGTTGGGAGCCTTCTGATAACAGCTTCAATCTCCTTTATTGTTATTGGTCTGTTCAAATTTTCTACGTCTTCACGGTTCAGTTTTGGGAGCTTGTGTGTGTCCAGAAATTTATCCATTTCCTCCAGATTTTCAAATTTGTTGGCGTATAGTTGTTTATAGTAGTCTCGAATGATTCCTTGTATTTCAGATGAATCAGTTGTAATATCGCCTTTTTCATTTCTAATTTTTGTTATTTGAGTCTTCTCTCTTCTTTTTTTTGTTAGCCATGCTAATGGTTTGTCAATTTTATTTATCTTTTCAAAAAACCAACTTTTTGATTCGTTGATCTTTTGAATTGTTTTTTGGTTTTCAATTTCATTCAGTTCTGCTCTGATCTTAATGATTTCTTTCCGTCTGCTAACTTTAGGATTGGATTGTTCTTGTTTTTCTAGTTCTTTAAGGTGAAGTGTTAGGTTGTTCACTTGCCATCTTTCCATTCTTCTGAAGTGAGCATTTAATGCAATAAATTTTCCCCTCAATACTGCTTTTGCAGTATCCCACAGGTTTTGGTATGATGTATCATTGTTTTCATTAGTTTCAATAAACTTTTTGATTTCCTGCTTGATTTCTTCTTGGACCCATATGTCATTAAGTAGAATGCTGTTTAATTTCCATGTGTTTGTATAGTTTCCAGAGTTTTGTTTGTTATTAATTTCTAGTTTTAATCCATTGTGGTCTGAGAAGATACATGGGATAATTCCAATTTTTTTGAATTTATTGAGACTTGATTTGTGACCTAATATGTGATCTATCTTGGAGAATGATCCATGTGCTGATGAGAAGAATGAATATTCTGAGGTTGTTGGGTGGAATGTTCTGTAGATATCTGCCAATTCCAATTGGTCTAGAGTCTTGTTTAGATCTTGTGTTTCTCTACTGATTCTTTGCCTAGATGATCTGTCTAATATTGACAGTGGAGTGTTCAGGTCCCCTGCTATTATGGTATTAGTGTCTATTTCCTTCTTTAGGTCTAATAGAGTTTGTTTTATAAATCTGGCTGCTCCAACATTGGGTGCGTACATATTTATGATTGTTATGTCTTCTTGATGGATCAGTCCTTTTATCATTAAGTAGTGTCCCTCATTGTCTCTTTTTATGGTTTTTAGTTTAAAGTCTATTTTGTCAGATATAAGAATAGCCACTCCAGCTCGTTTTTCTTTTCTGTTTGCATGGTAAATCTTTTTCCATCCTTTTACTCTTAGTCTGTGTGAATCTTTATGGGTGAGGTGGGTCTCTTGTAGGCAGCATATAGTTGGGTCCTGCTTTTTGATCCACTCAGCCAGTCTGTGTCTTTTAATTGGGGAATTTAAGCCTTTAACATTCAGAGTTGTTATTGAAAGGTGTTGATTTATTCCTAGCATTTTATTGGTTGTTTGGTTGTCTTAGGTGTCTTTTGTTCCTTGCTTTCTGATTTACTGTTTGGTTTCTTTGTTTGTTGGTTCCTTAGGTTGTAGATAGTGTTTTTGTTAGCTTGTTTTCTCTTCATGAATGCCATTTTTATTGTACTAGCGGGTTTAGATTTTTCTTAGGTTTTTATGGCAGTGGTAGTTATTTTTCAGGAACCAAACCCAGTACTCCCTTGAGGATTTCTTGTAAGGGTGGTCTTGTGGTAGTGAACTCCCGCAGTTTTTGTTTGTCTGAGAAATATACTATTTGCCCCTCATTTCGGAAGGATAGCCTTGCAGGGTAGAGTATTCTTGGCTGGCAATCTTTGTCTTTTAGTATTTTGAAAATATCATCCCATTCCTTTCTAGCTTTTAGGGTTTGTGATGAAAAGTCTGATGTTAACCTGATTGGGGCTCCCTTATAGGTGATTTGACGCTTCTCTCTTGCAGCTTTTAAGATTCTCTCTTTGTCTCTGAGTTTTGCCAATTTGACTATGACATGTCTTGGAGAAGGCCTTTTTGGGTTGAAAACGTTTGGAGATCGTTGAGCTTCCTGGATCTGAAGATCTATGATTTTTCCTATACCTGGGAAGTTTTCTGCCACTATTTTGTTGAATATGTTTTCAATGGAATCTCCATTTTCCTCCCCTTCTGGAATACCCATGACTTGGATATTTGAGTGCTTAAGGTTGTCTGATATCTCTCTTCGATTTTCTTCAAAGTTTTTAATTCTTTTTTCTTTTTTTTTGTCTGCCTGTGTTATTTCAAAGAACCCATCTTCAAGGTCAAAATTTCTCTCCTCTACTTCTGCAAGCCTGCTGGTTAAACTCTCTGTTGTGTTTTTTATTTCATTGAATGAATTCTTCAGTTTGGCAAGTTCCATTACATTCTTTTTCAGGACATTGCTTTCTTTGTGCATTTCTTCTTTCAGGTCCTGTATACATTTCCTCATTTCATCGTGTTGTCTAGCTGAGTTTTCTTGTATCTCATTTAGTTTCCTTAGAATTATCACTTGAAATTTTTTGTCAGACATTGCAAGGGCTTCTTGTTCTATAGGATCTAGAGCCTGAGAGTTATTACCCTTTGTTGGTGTACTTCCTTGATATTTCATATTTCTGGTATCTTTGCTTTTATTTTTAGTCATTGTGGCAGGGGATTTCATGGTCCACTGGTTTGACACTATTGTCTGGCTAGGGTGCTGCTGGGGTTGCCAGTTTGGTATGGCTGCCTCAGTGTCTGCTCAGTTGCCCACTAGTGCCTTGGGCGTGCGGTCACCTTGGGTATTGGGCCTCTCCGGGGAGGCCCCTCTCTGGTCAGCATGCACTTGGCCGGGCTGGGGATGGAGTCGGGTGGCAGCGGTGAGGCCTACCTGCTGGGTTTCAGGCTGGCACTGCAGGGCGTGTGGGCTCTGTGGAGCTTCCGCTTCCTATTTCTCTCTCATTTCTGAAGGATAGCCTTGCTGAGTATAGTATTCTTGGGTCGCAGTTTTTTTCTTTTAGTATTTTGATATATCATCCCATTCTCTTCTGGCCCATAGAGTTTTTGTTGAGAAGTCTGCTGTTAGTCTGATGGAGACTCCCTTATAGGTGATTACATTTTTCTCTTGCTGATTTTAGGATTCTCTCTTTGTCTCTGAGTTTTGCTGGTTTGACTATATGTGTCTTGAAGAGGACCTTTGTGAATTGAAACTGCTTAGGGATCTTTGAACCTCCTGAATCTGAAGATTCATGCCTCTCCCTATACCTGGGAAGTTTTCCACTGTTATTTTATGGAATATATTTTCAATGCCTTTTCCTTTTTCCTCCCCTTCTGGGACACGTGTGATTCAGATGTTTTTGAGCTTAAGGTTATCTGCTGTCTCTCTCAAATTCTCTTCATTTTTTGAAAACTTTTTTCTTTTTTTTTTGTCCTCTTGAATTATTCCTAAAAGATTGACTTTGAGATCAGAAATTCTTTCTTATGCTTGCTCTGGCCTACTGTTTAAGCTCTCCATTGTGTTTATTTTTGTTTTTGAATGACTCCTTCAGTTCTTGGAATTCTGCTACATTCTTTTTTAAAGTATTAATCTCTTTTTAAATATTAATCTCTATTTGCTCAGTTCATTGTGTTGTCTGAGTCTTCTTGTATCTCACTGAGTTTCATTGAGATTGTTACTCAGAATTCCTTTTCATTCATTTCAAGCATTTCTTGCTTTATGAGGTCTGTTTCTTGAGAGTTATTTTATTTCTTTGGTGGACTCATATTTGTTGTTTTTTATATTTCTAGTATCTCTATGCTGATGTCTGGTCATCTGGTAGAGCAGTTGCTTTTTCTGTTACCCTGGAGTGGTCTTTGAGGAGAGAGACTTCCTCCTGTTGATGTGTTTTATATTGACTATTGAGTAGGATGTTTTAGTATTGGTTCTGGGTAGATGCAGTAGTGTAGTCTACATGTTGGTACTTCAGCTGTATTGAGTGTTATAGTTGCATGTGAGTGCCTCCATGGCCTAGGCACTAGGACACTTAGTGTTTCCTTGCTGAGGTTATTGATATGCTTTCCCCTGGCTCCTCTGATGACTATTCTTCATTAATATAGTTGAGTGGTTTCTGAACCTCCTGTGTGGTGGTGGCGGCTAATGCTGTGGCAGCAAGCTGTCCTTGTGGTGGAAGGCTGTGGTGGAGGTTCTGGTGTACCATCCATGTGGCAGTGGTATCTGCAGCAGTGGTGGGGTCTGCCTGTGGCTGCTAAGGTCCCTGGGCATGCTTCCTGCCTTCTGCTGGTCTGGCAGTGGGCTGCCCACAGCTGCTGAGGTCCCTGGGTGTGCTTCCTGCCTTCAGCCCTGCTCATGTATCCATGTTTTTATGTATTTTTTTTGGTCTCAAATTTTAGGATATCTTTGTACTATAAAAGTATTATCCCTTTATCTGTGATATAAATTGAAATGTTTTGTTTTTTAGTTTGTTCTTTGTCTTTGTTATGGTAATTTTTTCCTACACAAGTCTTTTATTTTTTATTTTAGCGCAGTCAAACTTTGTTTCTTTTTTTGCTTCTGAATTTAGAATTAGGAATATTTTTCCAACTCCTAGTTTATAAAAAAATTCATCCTTGTTTTGCTTTTTTATTGTAGAGTTTCTTTAATTTAATTTAATTTTATACTTTAGATCTCTGATCTATTTGTTGTCAGTGTGAAGTAAATATCCTCTATCTTTTTCCTTTGTTACATCATTTTAAAGCATCCATATTTTCATCACTGATTTACAATGCCACCTTTGTCATATAAAATAATATACTTTTAAGTTTCTAATTTTCGTACAAGCATTTCTGTTATCAGAGCTAGCTGTTATTTTTAACATTTGACAGGCACAAACTGCTTTCATGTTAAATAATGTCAGTGCAAACTCATCTTTGAATTTGGCTTAGATATTTCATCCTAGGTCTTGCTTAAATGCAAATACATTAAAAACAGAAGTAAAATTTCTAAGACACTATAATAATGCCATACTACAAAGATGTATGAGACATAGACTCTGTAATTAGGACCTTATAGTTTAATGAGAGAGACAGATATTTCAATGTATTTTTCAATATAGTGGTTCTTGCATGATCCATGCATGGCATCTGCAAAAATACATATATGTGGACATGAATTCTTCAAAAACATGATGTAAAGAAACTATGAAGGCAAAGCAAAACAATTACGCTATGTCTACTCCTTGATTATTTTTAGTGTTATTTGTCCTAATTTTTATTTTCCAGGTAGATCTAAAAGATTAGCAAATCAAGCTGAATAGATTATGGACAATACAAAAATAAAGAGTGAGAAAATTACTCATGTGGAAGGCAGAGCAAAGACTAATGTAGTCTTTGGGTTCCGATGAAGAAAGAACTCTGTATTTTATATTTAAAGCTAGGGTACTTTTTAAAATCAGAGAAGCTTTGAATTCTTTCTATATTCAGTATCTAAAGGTTTTCCCATTTGTTCAGGGGTTTCCTCCCTTTGGTGAATCATCATTCCCAGGGTCAACAGTGCTGGATTAGATGGAATACTTTTGAACCATGTGGTCAGATTTACTTGCTTTCTGCTGAATTTTTAACTTTTAATTTATGTACCTGCTCCACCCCCCTTCTCAGGGCTCAGGAAGCATTTTATTATTAGGAAAAAAGTAGTTTTAATTTCCTGCTAAGTAGGTTAATTAAACATCAGTTTTTATTCCTTGCTGCTTGGCATTTGAGTTAGAAGAACTTTTCCTCATCTGTCAGATGCTGAGAAAACGAACTGTAGGATACATTCCTGGGACAAAGACTTAAGAGGCTGTTTCTTCACCATAGAAGCTTTTTGGGAAGAGCTGCAAGTAAATGTATTTCTTCTTTAGAACAAATCTTAGCCCACACTAGCATTGTAAATTGAAACACCATCCTGAGAAGAGAGGTGATAGAAGGCAATGTTAAAGAGATGTCTTAGCTAAGAGCCCTATGTGAGAAATAGCATGTCATTTCTCAATCAATGTCATTTCTAGGTCCTACAAGGAAATTATTTGTGGGATGGTAATCTGACAATTCATATATCATTTTGATTTACATCTGCCCTCTAGGTTTGGTCAGATGGATTTAGAAATTTAATTAAAAATGCTATCACTCTCAGCTGCTTTTTTAGAGTTTAGTTTGAGTGTTCATATGACCTCTTAAGTCTAGATTGTATTCGTATTCATAGAATTATTGTATTTGCTTCCTTAAAGTTTGGTAAAAGGGAATATTTAAACACATACTATGGAGCATGATAAAATCATAAGAATCAGACATGGAAAGAGAAAATTGTCCACCTAACTACAAATAGGACTTGCCTCCTTTCACGTTCCAGTGTATTCTCGTTAGAAGAAGACACAGAAGCCTATTATCCTTGTGGGCTTCCAGGTCAGTTAATTCTTTTTGATGTTTGGCTAATCAGATAAATAAAGTATAACCATTGCATGCTAATAGCATAAATTTTAAAGTACTTACCTTGTATTAGTATTGTTTAAAATATACATTACATAATTTGATTTAATCATCATGTGATGGGATAGGTAATGCTGTCCCCATGTACAGAGTGAGATCTTAGGGCTAGGAGAGTTTGATAACTTATGGTAAATAACAAAGCTACTAAGATTTGAAACTAGGACTAACTGAGTATGAAGCACATGTCTTTAGTAACTGTGCATTTTGTATATGGAAACCTAAAAAGTGTTTAGATTTGAAACTTATTGCTTTAGTAACTGTGCATTATCTATATGGAAACATAAAAAGTGTTTAGATTTGAAACTTATTTTTGACTTAAAATATATGTTAGAAATTTGATGTGTTATCTTGGAGAAAAATGAGAAGAGGTTATGAGCAGTGATTTGAGGGCTGGACATCAGCTCCTATTAAATAGAATATAGATACTAAGGATGTATTATTTAGCTATGTGTCTATGAATGAATGAAGAGACTATTAAGTTTTTGACTGAGAAATTAGTATTTATAAGTGAGCAGATATAAACATATGTAAGATTTCCTTGACTGATAGGATTGTTGCATGCTGTGAGTTGGTTATCAGGAAATCAGTATATACAATTTCCTATAGGATCAGTGCTATACATCATGCTTATGTATTAAGCCCAATCCATAAAATGCTTATAATTTTATCTGTTTGATTATAGTCATATCCCAAGATGCATGAGTAGTGTCTGGAAGATAATAGACAATCAAAAATATTTTGTTAAATAAATAAATGAATGAAGAAAACTGAAGAATAATATTAATTGCATTAAAGATCTAATTGTTAACTTCTATTATGACTTCCAATGGAAAAACACATTCATAATTCTAACTCGGATGTCAGTAATTTATCTCTTCTCCCACTTTTCATGAATATGCAAAGGTGTGCATGGAGACCCTTCATGGATCTAGTTTATTTTCCACATTTTGGGAATCATTGTACCAGGATGAAGGGTTGAGAAGGGGATCCTGGGGGTTGGGAGTGGAGGATCTAGGAAGAGAATCTTGGAAATGTGCAAGGGTGTGGTGGTGAGAGTGTGGAACAGGTTAGTGTGTGCAGGGAAGTGCAGGAGGGAAGGAGGGAAATCTTCATCAGTGGTGAGGTAGAAAGAACTTTATAGTCTGGCTGGGGTTGCCTTCAGCATCTAAGAATTGTGTGTAAATGAGGATGATTTGCATGTGTACGTGTGTCTGCGTGTGTGTGTGCATGTGTGTATGTATGTAATGGATAAAAGACTGATTTTTATTTTAGGCCATAGAAATCAGTCTCATCGTTTTATAGCCATGGCACAAGCACGTGCATTCAGACTTCACATCCCAGGCCATTCACTAGAAGCAATTCAAAAGAGACAAGTGATTCATCTACACTAGACTAACAGGATTTGTGAGTTAGGCTATTTCATTTAATATAAAACTGAGAAAAATATAGCTCTTAGTCCATTTTTGATTCATACATACTTTTTGAGGATAGCTCTCTATAAAAATTAGATGACTTGTGAGACAAATAAAGTCTATGGAAACAGAATAGTTGCATGGGAGTAATTGGAGGTAGGCTCACACTTCTTTTTGCATTATCAGTATTGACATAAAAATGTTAGAATCTCTGGAAAAAGTAGAAGATATTTTATTTTTCTCCCTTCAAATATGCTTCTAAGACTTGTGCTTTCTAAAGTTTGTATTAATACTCGATTGCTATTGCATCTACAATACCCAGGTATTGCAGTCTTTGTTAGAATCCTCTCTTTCGGCCAGTCATTTTTTAGTAGAAAGCTTGTTAACAGAAGAAGCTCTTTAACTCTTTCCGTCTACCAGCATAAAATTTTGTGCAGTACAGTAGCACTGCTTACAGAAAAAATGTTCCAGACAGCCTATCAGGAAGTGCACAGGTGTGAATCTCAAACTGCTGGGGTGTACTCAGTGGCTGTCAATGTAAAATCATTCCTACCTGGAGTATTATAAAAACAACTTCAATCTAAACTTGTCCTCGTGGGTTCTTCTACAGTAGATGAATTAGAACATGGGTCTTTGAGCTTCTTACAAGTTGTCTTAGTGTTGCAAAGCTGAAGCTTCCATTTATGATCATTTATCATCTGAGGTTTTCTATATCTGATTTTTCATAGAAATTCAGCAATCTTGTTCCCCCAAATATTCATACCATAGAACATGAAAAATAAAAGTATTTATAGTCTTATTTTCTCTGTAATTTATGGCAAAGCTTTTTGCAGCGTTGCCCAGCTATTCTTTAATCTTCTGTTAGAAACCATCTACACAGTGTCTAAAATTACTCATCCGGGTATTGACTTTAGATGTAGAAAAGTTTATTGTGAAGTGTACATTCTCACCTATTTTTGTTCTTTTGGGCAATTTTACTTTTTACTCTTTAAAAATGCCTAATTATTTACCCACTCTATAGTCGGTATTTTTAATTTTTAATTTTAATGGACATCTCAAACTTGTATTTCTGAAATTAGGAAACGTAAAATAGAAATAGAAAAGGAAATTAATTATGAGCGTATGCTTCACTAATAATGATGATACAGTGAAACAATATGTAAAAATTCTTATTGTTGTGATTGGCAGGGGAAGGCACATTGTATGTGGGTGTCTTTGTGTGTGGGTGTGTGTTTACTTATGCAATGAGAACAGGGTGGTCTAGAGGTGAGGAGCCTGGCCTCGGGAGCTGCACTACCCTGGTTCAAATCCAGGCAACATCACTTTTTAACCTGTGACTTTGAACAACTTTCTTAACCACTTTGTGTCTCAGTTTCCTCATCTACATAACTGGGGTAATTGTACCTATTTCAAAGGATGTTATGAGGATTAAATGGCATAATTCAGAATAAAACTCGTAGAACAGTAGTACCTGGCAAGTCACAAGTACTTGAGAGATATTAATTATTATTACCACTTAACAGGTAACCCTCCTTCTCCATCCCTCATGATATAATACAGGAAACAGTGAAATAGGTGGTTGTTTCTCCCAAATATTCTACTATCTTTTACTTGTGCATACATACATTATCTGATTCTACACCAGTTTTGGATGAGGGGTCTGGACAGTTTTGTATGCCTCTGGTCACCTTTTATAGAAAGGATCCCCTGGCTATGGTTCTTCCTAATTTGAAGGACCTCAGAAAGACTGGATGGGTGAGGAAAAAATAAGCGTTTCAACCTACTTTTGGGTGTCCTCAAGGGTCTATTTAGGTATCAAAGTTTCCAACTTGGGAAAGAGGTCATCATTTCAGCATTCTTGGAAAAGAACTACTATTTTCAGGGTCTTCTGGGTCAGGATTTTTTCTCAGCCACTCTAAGGATAACAGCTACCACACTGCTGTACTCTATTTCTATTTTAATATAGAAAACTTCTCATACTGATCTGAATTCTCACCCATGTCTGTAAGTCTGGATTTCTTGGAAATTCTTTTATAGTAATGTGGAGGTTCACATATGAAAAATGTTAAAGAGCCTAGCAAAATGGTTGCAAAGGACCATAAATTGTGTCTTTGTTGATAAGCATGTCATTAAAAGTGCTAAGTTGCCAGTTGGTAATCAGCTTTTCTTTTGTGAATAAACCTTCCAAAGAATAAGATATTAAAAAATTCAGAATATAGCATAGTTTCTTTATAAGACAGAAATATGTTGAAAAGTAGGTAACAGCTTTCGAGCATAGTACACTGGCAAGAAGAAAATTGAACTTAGGGTCAGAAGATTTGGGCTATGGTCAGGGTCTATAAGTATATACATGGGCATCATAATGTTACTCTTTCAAGGATAAAATAATGTGAAATATCTGAAAGAACTCTGTAAACTATTGGTTAAGTCATCAGGAATTGCGTAGACTATTTTGATTCTTGAATGTTTACCATATGCTGACAGAAGAGTCACTTGACTTTTTTATACATGCGTTGAGTGGAAATATTTACAAATATTCATTGTAAAATATCTGGCAGCTTTCACAGTGTATAGGTCCAAGCTTAGATGCAAATGTGTTTATAGTTTATAATTACTCTCTTAAGAAGACACACCTTTAAAGAAATTGGGGTAAATGACACGGGAGACATTCTGTTTTAAAATCTTACCCTTCGAAAAAATACTGCATCTGAAATGAAAAACCTTGGCCCGAGTGCAAAATAAGACACACCAGGAGACAGGGACTCAACCAAAGTGCATTAGGCAGGCAAAATGAACAAGTGGGCTGCCCTCTCAAAAGTGGGAGCAGCAGCAGGGAGAGTCAGGGTGGGCCTTTTATATCCAGTTAGGCTGAGCTGGACTGTTCCTATTGGCTAAGAAGGAAGTGGAGGGAAGTGAGTGGGGTTTAAGCTGAGCCAAGACTTTCTCACAGGTGGGCAAAATTGCACGTGCAGGAAGGTGACGTGGCAGTTAGGGTTTTTTTCTGGGTAGGGGTTTTCCGGGAAACTTTCTCAGGCATCATTTTGTGTATCTCAGTCTTTAATGCCATTTTACTTTTTTGGCAGAGGGTATATTAGCCAACAGCATCTCTCTGCAAAATATTGCATCTTTTTGCAAAAGGCAGTCAATCTAATTTGTTTGATCAAATACACGCAATTTGTTCCTTTCACCATAGGTGATTATAGCCTACAGGCACACAGGTAGCATCAGTGAAGAAAAATGACTCCCTGATTATGTCCTGAAAAACTAGTAAGAGTAAGTCAGAAGCAAAGAAAAGCCATTTCTTTCTGCAGTATAAAAGGGTGTTAATCATAGAATTAGAAGGAAATTAATTTGGATCTTTGAAGAAATTGACTCCCTGCTAAGAATGTGAATCAGAGACCTGGGTATGTCATGGAGGCCCCTGCAATCCAAGGTGGCACATAGCAGGGTGCTCAAGAGAAACTGCACAAGAGCATTTGGAGATGCCAATCTAATTCATGCTTAGAAAAAAATATTTTTTTGGTATGTGTGGAGAAAATAGGATAATTTAGTCAGGCTCCCTCTGCTCAGGTCTGGCTGGGGGGTGGAGCAGCACATTTCTTGTAAACAAGTTGTGTGTGGGTGAAGTTAGTGCACATGTGCACTAATGTATCTTTTTAGTTTTGTTGCTATTGTGTGTTCTTCAGTTTGTGAAGCAGAAGGTGGCCCTCGAATCTAAAAATAGAACATGTTTACTCTGCTGGCAGCTGCTCAATTTTTCTCTGGGCTTTGCTGGTAGTGGTTGAGTTTCTGAGTTTCTTGTTGTACTGCTTAGCTCCTAGACATGTGTGTGCTCAATAAAGACTATTCCTTCTTCAACCAATGCTCCAAGGACCTTTTTGCCAGTTACCTAGCTCATAGACCTGCATGCGAAGGGTTTGTGAATGGGCTCGAGGGGTCTGTGAGCTCCAGACCCTAGCCCTAGCTATACAGTAGGGACAGGGGAAAGCCCTATGTCAGACTATCATTTGGATAACTTCTGGTTTGGGGCCTAAGCTGGAGGTGTGATCTCCCAGTACAGCTACATAGATGTAGTGAGAAAACATCTTAGAGGAAAACAGCCAGGGAGAATGCATGGCTGATCTGGTTCCTCTCTTTATGTTTCTCCAGTTCCCATAGCACCAGCTAGTAGATGGCAGAATGCAGGCTCAGGTGTCCCTCAGCATGTCGGGTCATGTTTGTTTCAAGCAGGCTGCAGGGGGCTTTAAGAAACTTGGACTTTAATAGGGTAGATCTCATATTATGTATTCCTACCACCAAAAACAAAAGAGAGAAACCTAGACCTGAAGGCCAACCTTACCTTTACCTTCGCCTTCCTGATGGTCAGGCCTGATTTATTTCCAGTACCAAGTTCTTGCCTACTTCCTGTGGGTGGGTCACTGCCTTATTTCAGTAGCTGAATCCCTGTTATATCCCCATCTGCCTTTGTCCTGGTTCTTTTCTAATATTGCAACCCTGCCTTGCTCGATCTCAACCCTTCCAGGGACTGCAGTGCAGGCCCTGACTAACAGTCACCATGGCCATGGACTTGCTGGTCTGCTTGCTGAGTGCACTGGGCTCTCTAATGCTGAGCAGACCCTGATGTTTCTGTGTTCTAGACTTTAAGCTCCCTGAGGGCGGAGATTGTTTCTGATTTGTTCAGATTTGTGTTTCCTGGATCCTGCATGGTGCCTGGCACACACCAAGTGTTCAATGAGTTTTTTTTTTGTTGTTGTTGCTATTATCTGCGGCAGTTGTCTATACTGCCCTGATGAAGCCATTTTATCTGGTTCTATTCTCAAAAGTCTGATCCTCCCCCTGCTGATTGATTCCCAATACTGACATACATAATTTAGTTGGAGTACCCTGCTAATGCTAATTATTATTCATAGAAATGCTTGGCGCTTTTTATCATGAAAATGTCTTCCAATTTTAGTTAATTAATCAACCACAGATTTGTGTGGAGGTGACTATAAAATTTGATGTGTGATGATAAATCATTGCAAAGTAGCATGATAGTTTTTAATAGGAAAGAGATAAATGTGAAGATAATTTCAGTTTAACTATTGTAGGGAAGTCATCCTGAGCAGTGTATGGTGTCCCCCATAATTCCTCAGATTAGTTTTGCACAATGATCCAGGGACACCTGAATTCAGCCTTGAATCCACCAATAACTGCCTGAATATCTTGGGCAGCTGTATTAACCTAAGACATCTCAATTTCAATTTTTTTTTGTGTTAAATGAGGCAGCAATAGTAACTACATCAGAACGCTGTGAAGATCAAATAGAATAACATGCAGAAAACCAAATATTGTGTATGGCATATAGAAAGGGCTCAATAAATACCTAATAACTATGTAATTCCATAAAACTGAAGCTCAAATTAGAAGTGTAAAATTTCCTGGAGTTTTGAAGTAATGGAAACTTTGGTGAATTACAGAGTGGGAAGGCTTTGGAGCCCAAGGACCTGGGATTCCTCTTCTCATTAGATGGATGGACACTGGCAAGTCACTTTGCATGTCCAGTTTGTACAGCCCCGGGAGGCATGATTTGCATGAATACAATGGGAATGGAGCTCCCTTGAATTTGACCTCGCATCCTGGCATCTCAATTTTCTTACTTGTAAAATGTGTATATTAATAATTACAGTTCAGGGCTGTAAGGCTTAATTGAGGCAATATTGACAAAGCTCAGTGCTAGCATATGATAGCTACTTGGTAAATAGTTATCATTATTATTTTGGGAAAATAAAAGTTTTGTATCATTAAAAACCATATGTACACTTGGATCTAAAGTCACTGTTAGTAAATGAATATTGAAATACATTATTTCTAACTTGGTTTTGAAATAAAATCATAGTGTTTAGAACTATATAGGCCTGAATAAAATTTCTACTTCATAAAAATGCAAAATAGTCCTCAGATAGATGACATTTTTTCCCCAGTTCTTAATTTTTTTTTCTTTTCTAAGCCTTTAGAAGTCTGCTTCACATGAATCTCTCATTCTGTTGATATAGATTAGCTTTCTTTTTTCTATTTTAGATCTTTCCAATGCAAAACTCCTCTCTTTGGTAAAATTTCCTGATCTATTAGATTGATTTTTTTCTCTATAACCTGTATTTCTTCCTGACACCATTATTACTATCTTTCATAGTTTAACTTTCATTTCACTTGCCTTCTTTTTTTGTTCATTCTCTGCATCTTCATTGCTTTTTCTTTCCCCATTCAGATCTGCCAGTTCTGAAATGTGCCCCACATCAGCCCAGGCTCAGGGCAGGCCAATGCCATCACAAGGTGACTGCAGGAGCCTTGGAAGGATGCACATTGAAGCTCCAGTAGCGTCTGTGGCCAAGCAGGTGGGGCAGATTATACACGATAGACCTAGCACCATGCTACCCTTTCCCCAGTTCCTCTACAGTCCTTCTTCCAAGGCCACTGCATACAGCTGTACAGCTTGTTCACTGGACAAGGGCACCAGCTGAGGGGAGTGGGGGTGAAATGCATTCCACACACCAGCCACAGAGCTGTGCTCTGTAATGTGATGGGAGGAAGGGGCGCCTTTATCTAATTCACACAAAAACATTACCTAGTGCAATTAACTGAATGTTTATGTTCCCCCAAATTCATATGTTGAAATTCTAATCCCTAGAGAGAGATTGTATTAGGATTTGAGGCCTTTGGGAGGTGATTAGGTTATGAGAGTGGGAACCTCATGAATTAGATTAGCACACTTACAAAAGAGACCCCAGAGAGCTCCCTTGCCCCTGCACCATGTGAGGACATTGAGAAAAGGTGGCTGTTTATGAATCAGGAAACGAGCCCTCACCACACACTGAATCTGCTGGCACTTTCTTTTTGGGCTTCTCAGCCTACAGAATTGTGAGAAATAAATTTCTGTTGTTTATTAATCACCCAGTTTCATAGAATTTTGTTATAGTAGTCCAAGTGGACTAAGAAACCTGGGTTAGCAGAAACTCTGCTTCCTTGTGGAAATTCCTAAAAATTTAGAGGAAGTGGAAAGGACGGAGGTCTTTTCACTCTATTAGCTGAACTATTTACTGTTTCAGAACGTGCCTCCCATTTTACTTCTGCTCTGTTGCTCACGCTCTTCCCTTGCTTGGAATGTCTCTCCCTTACCTCTTCTCCGTCTATGCTGTCCAATCAAACCCAATCTGAAAAGCTTATCTCAGACATCATCTTTATGAAACTTTTGTGTCATCTTGAGGCAGACACACCTTAAGATGACCCCCAACTGAGTCATGTTCTTGTATAATTCTCTCTCCTTAAGAGCAGGCAGAACTTGTCATTTGCTTCTAGCCAATACAATGTGGCAGAGGTGATGAGAGAGTTACTCTTGCGCTTACATTAAGTTATAGGAAACTCTGCCTTTGCAGACTGGGAAGGGGGATTCTCCTGGCGGCCCTGAAGAAGTGAACTGCCATGTTGACAGACGGCTTGTGAGAAGCTATGCAGCAAAGAACTGAAGGTAGCCCCAGGCTGACAGCCAGCAAGAAAATGGGACCTCAGTTCTATAGCTGCAAGACGCTGAATTCTGCTAACATCTGCATGAGCTTGGAAGAGCATTTCGAGCTCCAGATGGGAATGCAGCCCAGCCAACATCTGGATTTTAGCCTTAGAAGACCCTGAGCAGAGGACCCAGTTAAGTCAAATTGGACCCATGGCCAACAGAAACTGTGAGAACATAAATAGGTATTGGTTTAAGCTGCTTGGTTTGTGGTAATTTGTTACATGGCAATAGAAAACTAATGTGCACCTCCTTTATAGGACATAGTACACAGGCAAGTCCCTGACTGCTCTCATGGTGTGTTATAATGTTTGTTTAATCTTATAAAACTTTTATTACAATACCTATCACACTATATTGTTATTGATTGTTAACTTGTCTATTTGTTTGCCTGTTTGTTAAGATCCCAGGTTATTAACATCTAGGCAAAGAATCAAGACAAGTAAAACCATGCATATTGCAGAGCATCCCCAGAAGGCAGGAAAACCAGATGACACCTCAAGTCTCAGTCTTTGTCCAACTCAGAGTAGCTGGATAATACTACCAACTGTCTTTTGTCATTGTCCTTAAGTGCATAACATAAGAAAGAAATATATGCCATTGTGTCCACTGTAGGAAATGAGAGACAAGGCAAAAAAGGCATATTTTGGTAGTTTTTAGGATAAAGAAATGTATGGAGAGAAAATATGGCTTCACAAGATTAGTAATTTTTTTTTACACATTTGAAAAATGTTCAGCATTGCCATGAAGCTATTTTAGCAAAAAGGTATATAGTTTTTGACCTTGTGTATTAGAAAATATGAAAGAATTTCAGACTTCTCTCAAATCAACATCTTCCTTCTTTCTATTGAAACTAGGTGTAAAGGATTCACCCTCACATAACATTTTTAAAGTTTGAGATGAGAAAAACTTTACTTCTGCTGTTTAGTTTTTTAAATATGCAAACTCTTTATCCTCTAGTGAATAAGCCCATCATTTTTCAAGTTTTCATTTTGATCGTTATGACCTCAATAAATGAACCTATTTCATTGCCATCAAAAGAAAAAAAAATCACCATACTACAGAATCAAAAAAGATTATGAATAATTATTCATATAAGCTAAGTCTTCAAGGCAATTAAAAGAGCAATTCACTTTTATTTTAGCTGTATCTAAAAAATTTCTCTTCTGCTGCTATTATAGGTCTGTGCTTCCAAATATGAAAAATAGAAATAACCTGATTTTCAAATGGAACATGATAGAGAAGAGCTGCCTACAAAAATCGAGTATCGCCAATTAAGGGCATTATTCCAAGGAACATCTTATTTTACTCTTTCTTATCCCTAACCTGTCCCATAATTTAAGAATAAAATGAATCTATTGGGAGTTTTGAGCCATTTTAATTTGGGGCCATTTGTTGAGTGATTCGAGGCTAACCTGAGAACTTGCACCTAGTATCATTTTTGAGCCACTTTATTCTGTTCCGTTAACCTCTACTGTCCTCATTCCACTTGGGGGACCCTCACTGGACTGAAACACCTGGTTCCCTCTTCCTAGATTTTATCCCACTTCTGAGGTTTCCTCCCTCCCAATCCATGGTTGCCTGTGTCTGGTTGTTTTCTTAGTACTTTATTAGGTAATAGGCTAGCAATTTAAATAATTAACTTTGTTCTGAGAAGTTAATGGCTTTTTCCTACTAAGGGTAGTAACTCCCAATTTTAGATGGAATTTTAGAGTTTGCAGGATACTTTCCCATGCACACAAGTAACTGAACAAGCAGTTATTTCATTCTCTATTTTGCAGAGGAAGACACTGAGAGGTGAAACAAATTCATCAGGGTTAGGTAAGTGATTAGGAGACCATCCTGTTCTGATTCTAGCCAAAGAATAGACTAACATAATTTCAGGCACTGTATTAGTCCAGTTGGGATTGTATTATTGGAAAATCCTCTTGTTACTCCTCACATTATAAACATAGAAAAACACTCATACTTGTGTATATACTATGGTACTAACTTAATTTTCCCTTTATAGCTCACCCTTAATGATTAACTAAGATTATATCAAAAGCAGACATCCTGTCTCATCTGATCCATCTCTCAAAGCATCCTGTCTTGCAAAGCAGGAAGCAGCTGTCCATCACAGTTGAAGGCATCCTGTATCCTGTATACATCTCTCAAAGCATCCTGCTTCACATAATACATTTACCTGTAAAAGCCCCAGACCTCAGTTGATCACAGAGGCAGTTGGGACCTTAGCCTCTTTCTCCTGGTCAACATCTTCTGAAATAAAAAGCCTTTCCTTTAAGTTCTGTCTGGTGAATTGATTGGTGATCCTACAGCAGTGAGCACTCAGGTGCTCATAGGTCAGGGATTCCCCTGGAAGGAGAATCTAATGGGACTCATTCATTACTAACATCATATCACATTGTTAATGTCCTGCTTTGCCTTTACTGGTTATTCTTCTTTATGCTGTGCATGACTATCACTTGTGATGTTAAAACAAACAAGATAGATGTTGGCACCCATCTCAGAATGAATGAATCTATATTTCCAGTAGACGGGGGAACCACTGGTACTGCAAAAAAGTCTACTGGTGGTTATGATGCCTATCCCTTGTTAAAAACCATTAACAAATCCTGAGTAGTAATTAATATTTGCCTCATCTTTTGGTCTAGGGCTAAGTGACAATCTTGTCCTAACTTCAGTCTAACTCAGGGTGAAGCTATCTCCTCCAGCAGCCTTTCCCATGCATGATATAACATGAATGACATTGAAACAGCCACCTTGTCATGATCAATTTAGGCATGCAGTAATGTACCAATCTAGAACTGAGGCTGTTCCAAGCATCCCACTACTAACAAATTAGGAAATGGGGTTTACCATATGGGTACTAAAATAATAGAATAGCTTGAATAAAACTGTTGAGAAATTACTTATTTGTTGCTTTGCCTCCCACGGATTTGTCACCCCTCTTCCCCTGGGTGATGGAGCTGCAAAGGATTACTCAAAGCCCATCTCTTCTGAGCAGTGAGAAGCCCCGAAGTGGTTAATCACCTGGAACCCTCAAGAAAGAGGCATTCCTTCCATTTGGGAAATTAACCATGAATTGGGGTTCTTCCTGCATTTATTCTCCAGACCAGGAAGTTACAGGAAGAGAACATAGGTGGGATTATAGTTTAACAATATAGGCTGGTAACATTCAGTAAAACAAGCCAGATGACATTCCATAAGGCGATTTAAGTGATCCACCAACAAAAGCTTCATCTTAGCAAACATTCCTTCTCTGTACACAAGCTTCACAGTATCTTTACATATCAATCAGTGACTTGTCTGTCTTTTTTTTTTTTTTTCCTTCACAGAGTCTGTGTTTTATTTATTTTTTATTTTTTAATTTTTATTTTAATTTTATTTTGTCGATATACATTGTAGCTGATTATTGCTCCCCATCACCAAAACCTCCCTCCCTTCTCCCTCCCCCACTCCCCCCCAACAATGTCCTTTCTGTTTGCTTGTCGTATCAACTTCAAATAATTGTGGTTGTTATATCTTCTTCCCCCCCCGGTTTGTGTGTGTGTGTGTGTGTGTGAATTTATATATTAATTTTTAGCTCCCTCCAATAAGTGAGAACATGTGGTATTTCTCTTTCTGTGCCTGACTTGTTTCACTTAATATAATTCTCTCAAGGTCCATCCATGTTGTTGCAAATGGCAGTATTTCATTCGTTTTTATAGCTGAGTAGTATTCCATCGTGTAGATGTACCACATTTTCCGTATCCACTCATCTGATGATGGGCATTTGGGCTGGTTCCAACTCTTGGCTATTGTAAAGAGTGCTGCGATGAACATTGGGGAACAGGTATACCTTCGACTTGATGATTTCCATTCCTCTGGGTATATTCCCAACAGTGGGATAGCTGGGTCGTATGGTAGATCTATTTGCAATTGTTTAAGGAACCTCCATACCATTTTCCATAGAGGCTGCACCATTTTGCAGTCCCACCAACAATGTATGAGAGTTCCTTTTTCTCTGCAGCCTCGCCAGCATTTATCGTTCATAGTCTTTTGGATTTTAGCCATCCTAACTGGGGTTAGATGGTATCTCAGTGTGGTTTTGATTTGCATTTCCCGGATGCTGAGTGATGTTGAGCATTTTTTCATATGTCTGTTGGCCATTTGTATATCTTCCTTAGAGAAATGCCTACTTAGCTCTTTTGCCCATTTTTTAATTGGGTTGCTTGTTTTCTTCTTGTAAAGTTGTTTGAGTTCCTTATATATTCTGGATATTAATCCTTTGTCAGATATATATTTTGCAAATATTTTCTCCCACTCTGTTGGTTGTCTTTTAACTCTGTGAATTGTTTCTTTTGCTGTGCAGAAGCTTTTTAGTTTGATATAATCCCATTTGTTTATTTTTCCTTTGGTTGCCCGTGCTTTTGGGGTCGTATTCGTGAAGTCTGTGTCCAGTCCTATTTCCTGAAGTGTTTCTCCTATGTTTTCTTTAAGAAGTTTTATTGTCTCAGGGTGTATATTTAAATCCTTAATCCATTTTGAGTTGATTTTAGTATACGGTGAGAGGTATGGATCTAGTTTCATTCTCCTGCATATCGATATCCAGTTATCCCAGCACCACTTGCTGAAGAGGCAGTCCCTTCCCCAGTGAATAGGCTTGGTGCCTTTGTCAAAGATCAGATGGCAGTAAGTGTGTGGGTTGATTTCTGGATTCTCTATTCTATTCCATTGGTCAGTGTGTCTGTTTTTATGCCAGTACCATACTGTTTTGGTTATTATAGCTTTGTAGTATAGCTTAAAGTCAGGTAGACTTGTCTGTCTTTGAACCAGCAGCCTGCTGTGTTACAATTCTTTATCTTACAACAGAGACTATATAGCCTGGGGAAAATTTTCTGTTTTTTGCAAGGTCAACATTTTATGTGTACTTTTAAGAAGTTAGACTAAACCTGAAAGTACAAGAAACTATGCCCTGTGAAATATATTTGATTTATAGTATACTCCACACTTATTTCTATAATTTTAGAACACTGAGCTAGTTTAGAAGTTTAAAGATTTGTTAGACAGGGTCAGTGGTGGTATAAATTGTGATTGTATGAGACTGAGAATTAACAGAACATATACTTTTATTTCCTCTTTTTCCATTCAATTTCCTCTTTTTGATGACTCTTCTTTGCCACCCTTCTCTAGGTGGATGAATACTACTTATTTCAGAGAATAATAGTGGATCAGTGCATTGATTATCTATTGCTGTAAAACAAATTATATAAAAAAAGGCATTCATCTGAAATAACAACAATTTTATTTGCTTGTAATTCTATTAGTCAGCAGTTTGAGCTGTGCTCATCTGGGAAACTCTTCTGATGGTTTTTCCTGGGTCATTCACTTGGCTGCAGTCTTCTGGTGGCTTAACTGGGACTGGATTGTCTGAGATGGCCTCAAGTAAGGTAGTTAGAGGAATGTCAAACTGGGGTCATCTGCTTCACTTCAAATGTTCCATTCAGTAGGTTAGCTTAGGGTCATTCACATTGTGGTCTCAAGGTTCCACTTGGGGTCAAAGAGAGCAAGCCCCAATTTGCAAGTATTTTTAAAATCTTTGCTCATCTCATATTTGTTAATATACCATTGGCCAGAGTGAGTTTAATAGCCAAGCCCAAATTCAAAGGGTAGGAGGAGAGAAAAGGGATGTGTACAGGAAAGAGTGAGATTATTGACTATTGATTATCATAATCTCTGCACATGATCTACCTCCGATAGTAAAAAATTGATGTATGGTTATTTAAAAGAGAAATTCAAATGGCAAATGTTCTAAGAATAAAAAATAGCACAGAGGAACAGAGTAGAAGATTCTAAAATTAATTGAAGCATTTATTCTAAGCATTGAGCAAATACAAATTTAAGTAAACACTTTCTTAATATTGTACATTGCTATATTCAAATCTTGCATTTTTCCAAAATCATTTTATTTGTTAGGGAAGATTATATTAAACATCATTTAAATATTTAAGCTCTGAGGCACACCAGGCTAAGCATTGTATTAATCTGCACAAAATGAAAGTTTGTATAAATGGCCAAATATAATTTCCATCCTAAAATATTTTTCCATAATTATGAAATATCATGTTAAAATATGAGTGGATTGCTTGTGTGAACTAGAAATATGTCACCAGTTTGCTGCTCTGACTGTGAAATGAGCAGTATTTTACTCTTGAAAACTTCACTCAAGTAATGAGGCACATTAATTCTGAGCAGTGTTTCAGTTATTGCTCTGAATTTAATCTGATCTTTTAATTCTCCTCTCAGTATAAAAAAATTCAAGGACTAGTGTTTGATGTATCTCATGTTTCTGATAAGTACACATCTTCCTTCTAATTTGAGGTATATTTGAGAACAAAACCAGCAGGAAGAATGCTTCATCTTGCTCTAAAGTTCAAAGTACATGACCGAAGAGCTCTTTACAGTCAGAAAACACCTATGCGAAATTTTATGGGAGTCTCTGCTAACTCTACTCTTGTGATGATCTACTCACCTTAGAATTAAAATATTGCAAAAAATACTCCTTTCTGTCTTTATCCTTCCAAACTCACATCATCCACTTTTGTTTCTCTGGTTTGTCTTCCTCTCTCCTGCTTCCTCCATACCTTGACACTCATTCAGTACAGTTTATACATTAATTTCACTCCTGGGCTATCCATTTCTGCCATTTAACTAACCTCTTCTATGTTTTTTTAATATAAACTTTAATTCACTGCTAGGAACTTTTGTTCATCTTTAGACTTTACTCCTTCAGTGGAAATGTGGCTTCCTCAAACACACACACACACACACACACACACACACACACACACACACACACACACACACACACACACACACACACACACACACACACACACAGAGTTGCTTTCTTTTGTAAATCCTGTGAGCTCAGAAAGGGTCAGCATCTCAGTGCCTTTTGCATTTCAATTATTTCCTGCCATTGCTTTATTGCTTTATTTGGACATTGTGTCCGTGCTACTGCTCACATTACACTCCTTATATTTTTTATTTCCCACTTAATCATTAGCAACTTTAATATCCATGTTGAGCATCAAATGTGAATCAAAGTTCCTCACTCAACATACTGCCAGTGACCTTAACCTCTACCTCCTAATACTGCCCATTATCACCCTCACATTATCAAGCATTTTGCCATTAACAACCCAGCTCTCTCTCATACATTGCTGACTTACTTTTATCTACACCTGTGATTTCTCTACATCTGCTAAATCTTACCTTCTTTGTGAACAGGTATTTTCTTTTTCCCCCTTTGCCTTCTTTGAGCAGCTTGGTGCAGCAGGAAGAGCAAGAGTCAGAAGGTCTGAATCTCAATTTCCCACCACCACATGGTATCTGAATGACTTTTGCTGACTGATTTGGACCTCAGCTTCTTTTTTTGTACAATGGAAACAAAACAGTAACTATTTCAAAAGGTGAAGTAATTCTCAAAGGACTAAATTGAAGTCCTGGTGAAGATTATTGCACAAAATCTTACTGAATTTACAGTGTGTTGCTATCAGAACAAAAGAAGCATTTTAAACAAAGTATCATAATGAGTAGTCATCATATACGCCCAGTCATAAGGCAACTGCAAAATGGTGATCACTTTGTAGGCGTGTGGGAAGTTCTGGCAGGTCTGACCAATACAGGCTCGGCTAGGGTCTGCTATACAAATTTTGGTGAGCAGTAAGCAAGTAACTATCTGGAAAACACTTGGATACATGGGATTTCTTTACCTGGTTGTCTTACTGTGGTACCATTCCTCAGTGTACTCTCTCCCACCCACATCTATTTTCTCTCCTTTTGTTTCCGGGTCACAGGGAGTTGCTGAGGGAAGTCACTGAATGGTGAAATGATTTATTCCACTATATATTATTAATAATTCATCTGGGCTTTCACCATTTTCGGGTAATGCCTTCTTTCTTCTTTTGTTTCATAGACCGTCTTCCCTGAGCAGTCTTCCCTCTCTCCTAAAATGTCTTGTTTTACCCTCCCTACTCATTCTGGTCAACTGATCTCACAAAGTAGATCTGGAGAAAAAAGGAACTCTCATACATTGTTGGTGGGACTGCAAAATGGTGCAGTCTCTATGGAAAATGTTATGGAGGTTCCTCAAACAATTGTAGATAGATCTACCATACGACCCAGCTATCCTGTTGGGAATATACCCAGAGGAATGGAAATCATCAAGTCGAAGGTATACCTGTTCCCCAATGTTCATCGCAGCACTCTTTACAATAGCCAAGAGTTGGAACCAGCCCAAATGTCCATCATCAGATGAGTGGATATGGAAAATGTGGTACATCTACACAATGGAATACTACTCAGCTATAAAAACGAATGAAATACTGCCATTTGCAACAACATGGATGGACCTTGAGAGAATTATATTAAGTGAAACAAGTCAGGCACAGAAAGAGAAATACCACATGTTCTCACTTATTGGTGGGAGCTAAAAATTAATACATAAATTCACACACACACACACACACACACACACACAAAACCGGGGGGGGGGGGAAGAAGATGTAACAACCACAATTACTTGAAGTTGATACGACAAGCAAACAGAAAGGACATTGTTGGGGGGGAGGGGGGGAGGGAGAAGGGAGGGAGGTTTTGGTGATGGGGAGCAATAATCAGCCACAATGTATATCGACAAAATAAAAATTAAAAAAAAAAAAAAAAAGTAGATCCATGTGTAACTGGGCTTAGCAGCTTTTCCTGAAGATAACTACCTTCCCATTATGGCCCTCTGTTTTTAATTAATGTTGTATCACCTCTATCTCTTTCCAGTTAAATTGCAGTGGCAAGTTAGAGTTCTTTGCTTTTTAAGTTTTTAATTGTGGTAAAGTACACATAAAATACCCCATCTTAACTATTTTTAAGTGCACAGTTCAGTGTTACTAGGCACATTCACACTGCTGTGTGCAACCATCACCATCATCCACTTCCAGAACTCATTTCATCGTGTAATAAAACCAAAACTCTGCACTCATTAGACAATCACTCCCCATTTCCCCTCCCCTTAGCTCCTGAAACCACCATTCTACTTCCTGTCTCTATGAATTTGACTGCTCCAGGTACCTCATGTAAGTGGAATCATACAGTTGTCTTTTTATGACTGCCTTCCTCCACTTAGCATAAGGTTCATCCACATTGTAGCACGTGCCAGATTTCCTTTCTTTTAAAGGCTAACTAAGGTTTCATTGTATGTATAGATCACGTTTTATTTATCCATTCATCTGTTGATGGGCACTTGGGTTGCTTCTGCCTTTTTGTTATTGTGAATAATGTTTCCATGAACATGGTTGTACATGTGAGTATATTTCATCAGGACCCTGCTTTCAATTAGTTGGGAAATATGCCTAGAAGTGGAATGGCTTATTTATACAATAATTCTATTTTTCATTTTTTGAGGAACTGGCATACTGTTTTCCATAACAGTGGTGCCATTTTATATTTCCACTAACATTACTCAAGTGTTCCTATTTCTCTACATCCTCACCAACACTTGCTATTTTCTGTGGGTTTTTTTGATAGTAACCATCTTAATGGGTATGAAGTGGTATCTCATTGTGGTTTTGAGGTGTGTTTACCTAATGATTTGTGATGCTGAAAATTTTTTCATGTGCTTTTGGCCATTTGTATATCTTCTTTGGAGTCCTTTTTCTCTTTTTTTTTTAAAAAAAACTTTTTGCATATCCAATTATTCATCAAATCCTATTGCGTTTCATGTTTTTTTCCTCATTTAAATTTTTTTGTTATGCTGTTGCCCTAGGTTCAGTCCTCATAATCTAACTCTGCACATGTCCTTAACGATTACTAGCTGCTTCCTATTTAGTCTGTCCTGTATTTCTCTCAATGTGGACTTTCTTCCATATCCAGGTCTCTTGGCAAGACACTCTGCCCAGAGCCTAAGTATTAAAAGCACCCTCCATTATTTCATGAAACCATGGAAAAAAATCACTAAAGTTTTCATAAAATGCTAGGTCTTCTGTACATTTTTATTTTGAGAAAACAACTGGTTTTGAGTAAAAAAAATGGCAAGGCAAGCTTTCCAAGGAAGTAGAGTTATGGAATAATCTAGTTTCCAAATTTATATGTTAGATCAGGAAAGGTTTTCCTTTGTACCTCAAAGAATGGCTGAAGGAAGAAGATATTTGTATCCAAAATCCACTTTTCATGTTCTGAATAATAGAGTTTAAAGTGGTTTAAAGGAGGCTTTTGCTTTCATCATCTAAGATGTCTCCTTGAAACAGTTGCCTCTAATGGTTCTGATACGAAGAAATATTGAATACATTAACACTGAAGATGGCTCACTTTCTGAGGGGTTGTTGCCATTAGTGACACATATTATGATTAGAAAAACATATTTATTTATTCATTTATTATGTATTAATCTATTCAAAAATATTTATTGCGTGTTTATTACATATAAGGCAAAGAGCCAGTAGATGACAAAACCAAAACTTGTATCAAGTATCCCAATCCCAAAGCCCATGTCTTCTCTACCACAATAAGAGGCCCTTTCTAAAATCACAAGCACATTCCCAGAGTAAATATATTTTACTCTATTTCATTTCAGAGTAACAAAATTATTCCTAAGCATACTAATCATAACTTTAACACAAACTAGTCAGAACAGAATAGCCCTCATACTTAAAAAGAGTAACCAATACTTCTGATTCTCTGACAATTACAGAATGCCACTAAATAAAATCAGGAAAATGATATATGAGCAAAACTGGAATATTAACAAAGAGATGGAAACCATAAAAAGGAAACAAACAGACATTCTGGAGCTAAATAATAAAATAACCAAACTGAGAATTTAATAGAGACCTCCAAGAGCAGACTTGATCAAGTGGAAGGAGGAAAGAATCAGTGAATATGAAGACAGGTCATTAGAAAATACCAGTAAGAGGAAACTGGCTCCCCAAGAGTGAAAAATTCTAAGGGACTTATGGGATACAATCAGGTGAACTATTACATGCATTACAGGGGTCCCAGAAGGAGAAGAGAAAAATGGGAAGAAAACTTATTTAAAGAAATAACGGCCCAAACCTTCCCAAATCTGGAGAGGGAAATGGACCTCCAGATTCATGAAGCCCAAAGATCTCAGACTGAATGAATCCCAAGAAGTCTACACTGAGGCACATATAATCAAATTGCCAGAAACCTGAGATAAAGAATTTTTTTTTATTCAGACATTTTGATTTTATGTGTTTGTGGGGTACAGAGTTGAATGTCTATACATATATACAATGTGTGGTGATCAAATCAGGGTAATTATGTTTATCGTTACAAAACATAATCATTTCTTTGTGATGAGGACATTTGATCTCCTCTCTTCTAGCCATTTGATAACACAGTAAATTATTGTTAGTTATAGATGCCTAGCTTGACTGTATAACCATAGAACTTATTTTTACTATGTAGCTGTTTAGTGTCCATTAACCAACCTTTCAATACCCCCCATCCCACTTTCCCTCCTCTAAATAACCACAGTTGTGCTCTCTCCTTCTGAAAGTTCAACATATTATTCTTTCTTTTTTTCAGCTGCCATTTATGAGTGAGAACATGTAGTATTTTTCTTTCTGTGCCTGGCTTATTTCGTTTAGCATATTTTTTCCCCAAGCTCATCCATGTTGCTGCAAATGACAGAATTTCATTCTTTTTTTATGGCCGAGTAGTATTCCATTTTGTATATATACCATGTTTTCTTTATTCAATCATCTGTTGCTGAACATTTAGGTTGTTTCCATATCTTGGCTATTATGAATAGAGCTGTGATAAACATGGGAGTGCAGATATCCCTTCAACATGATGATTTTCACTCCTCTGGGTATATACCCAGTAGTGGGATTGCTGGATCATGTGGTATTGTATCTGTAGTTGTTTGAAAAACCGCCATACTGTTTTCCATAATGGCTGCACTAATTTATAACTCCATCAACAGTGTATAAGCATTCCTTTCTCCACATCCTCACAATATATACAGACATAAATATTGACATCAATAACATAGTGTGTGGACTAAGTAAAAATGTAAGGATTTTGTATGAGATTGAAATTGAGTTGTTATCAGCTTAAAATAGAGTGTTGTAACTATAAGATGTTTAATGTAAGCCTCATGGTAACAACAAAGAAAATATCTATAGATGATACACAAAAGAGAAAGAGGGCTAGCCCGTGGCTCACTTGGGAGAGTGTGGTGCTGATAACACCAGGGCCATGGGTTTGGATCCCTGTGTAGGGATGGCTAGTTAGCTCACTTGGGAGAGCGTGGTGCTGACAACACCAAGTCAAAGGTTTAGATTCCCTTACTGGTCATCTTTAAAAAAAAAAAGAAAAAAAAGGAAAAAAAAAGAGAAAGAAGTGAAAGCATATTACTACAAAAAAAAAAAATCGCAAAAGAAGACAGGGAGAAAAATGGGTAAAACAACTACAAGACAGATAGAAATTAATTTAAAAAATGGCAATAGTTAAGTTTGTACCTATTAATATAACTAAATTTAAATGAATTAAATTCCCCAATTAAAAGACAAAGTGGTGGAAAGTATGAAAAAAAATGATCTAATAATATGTTGTCTATAAGAAACCCACTTTAGATTTAAGGACACACATAGGCTGAAAGTGTAAGGGATGAAAAAAGATATTCCTGCAAAAAGTCGTCAAAAGAGGGTAGAGGTGACTATACTTATCAGATAAAATATGCATTAAGTAAATATCTGTCATGAGAGCAGGTAGGTCATATATAATTATAAAAGGGTCAATTCACCAAGAATATATAACAATTATAAATTTATATGCACTCAACGTCAGGCTACTAAATATATACAGTCAACATAAGCAGATCTGAAGGGAAAAGTAAGCAATAATACTATAACAGTAGACTTCATATTCCACTTTCAATAATGGATCGAACGTTCAGACACACAATCAATAAGGAAATAGCAGACTTGAACAACAATATAAATCAAATGTATCCAACACACAGATACAGAACATTCCACCCAGCAGCAAAATACACATACTTCTCAAGCACACAGAAAACATTCTCCAAGATAGATCACATGGTAGGTCACAAAACAGGTAGATTAATATACATGATATAAATGATGCATGTTTTAAAATATATATAATTGTGCCTTTAAAATGGATGAGTTTGGGGAAACTTATGTTAAGTGAAATAAGCAAAGCACAGAGGGAAAAATACCACATGTACCCACTCATAAGTGGGAGCTAAGAGAGAAAGAAGGAAGGAAAGACCACAGTGGTGCATTGGACTTGCAGAGGGAGAGAGCATGCCTAGGGATACAAAGTGGAGTGGGGAATGGGGGATGGGGAGGGAAGTCGGGGTAAGTGGGTGGGGGACAAGGGGTATAATCACAATTTGTGGTAATGGGCATGCTGCCAGTATGGATCTGTCCTTCACATCTTGGGCACGAGTGGTGACAGTCAGCTTTGTACCCCACGAATATTCATAACCAATAAAAGAATGTGTATATATATAAAATCGTGTCTTTAAAATATATATCCTTTACAAATAAATATATAATATGTAAATAATATACATATGTGAATATGTATATTATATGACTTTAAAATATATAAATATATTTATAAATGTAAACACAATATAAAATATTACACTCTATTAAATATACATTAAATATATATTAAATATAAATATACATTGCTTTCCAAAAAGAGCAATTTGCATTGCTACCAGCAACATATGAGAATACCTTGCTTCATATACTCTTAACAACACTGAATATTATCTTAAAAAAAAAATTGAAAAAATATTTTCCACTTTGACAAGTGATAAAAGCATATCATCTTATCTTAATCTTCAATCCTTTGGTTATTATTGTGGTCAAATTTCTTTTTCATATCTTGATTATTCATCTTTTTGGGTTAATTGCCTATTTTTGTATATTGCCTATTTTAATATGAGAGTGTTCATCTTTTGCTTAATGAGAGATACTTAGGTGCACTTTATGTAATATGGATATTACGCCTTTCTCAGCCACATGTACACGTATTGTGAATTTGTTTTTCATCAGTCTCACGTATTTCAATTTTATAATGATTGTTTGAATGTTTTTTCTTCTGGAAAATGTGTAGGTCATTTGATTAATAGACCAGTGGAAAAATCCCAGTTATACTTTGAATTGAACAGACCCCAAGAGAGGAGATCTTACAGAATTTGGTTTTGAGACAGAAATGGTTTTTGGAGTTCTTGCATGCATGTTAGTGTCTCTGGATGCTTCTCTCTCCCATCCCCTAATTTATAATCAGCCTTTCTTTTTGGTACCTGAAGAAAAGAGTCTGGGATCCCATTGTCCATTTACAGAGAGTGGAATAAGAGCACAGAGCCTCAGATCTTTAGAAGTACAGTTCTCCCACTGGGTGAAGGATTTTTTAATGAATGGCAACATTAGAACTTCATTTAATGCACTTGTTCACTTGCTTTAGTTAGTGATGCATGACAGATCAGTCCAGTTTTCTAGAGAACATCTTGACATTTCCCAATTAACTCAAGTTATCACATACTCTGTATTACATTGGTGAACGACTCATTTCAAGATAAATCTGCACATGAAAAAATCTAACTTAGAGTCTAGTTCTTATTTTTGAGTATTACTCATGTTCACTACATACATTGTGTCTTTGGCACAGACAGGAATGGAATAGGAAAGTAAGATTTTTTTCCAGGCTGCTAAAATAAAGCAAAGACTGGAATTCAACTACAAGTTTGCTTAAGAAGAGAGGAGGGACTTTTAATGAGGACATAAATTCTTCCTGTTGAGTGATCCATGAAAGATCTGATGATACAGTGAGAAAAAGCAAATATTCTTCTCAAGACAGCTTCACCTATTAAAACAACAACAACAAAAAAACAATGCAATGATAATACAAAACTTGCATCCTTCCATTTTTCTTTGAACTGGGTAACATTCTCTTCGCAGTCTTTCTCCTACAGGAGGCTGCTGCTGATGTCAGTATAGTATTTAAGAGAAGAGCTCAGATCCGTGGCGAAACAAACAAAAATCTTTTAAAAAGTGACTGCAAAGTATACTGGACAAGAACTGGCAAGAAAAGGGACAGTTAGAGATGGAAAATTCATAACAATTTTGTGTCATATCCAGACTCAATGGAGATGTTGGGATATTTTGTCCTTGCCCAGCATTGCTTGTCCTTGGCAGGGCATCTAGATCTATTTCCTATTGTTTTATGTTGATTTGTGCTTAGAAGATACCATCTTATGTCATCATATTTAGGTTACTGGATTAATGAAAAGGCAAATTTCTTTGTTTTTCTGACTTTTTTTTTCTTCAAGGGGTAGGCATGAGTTTTATATTTCCCTGTAATTACAGGGCATGAAACTGGAACTTGCAGTTTACATATTATAAATGAATCTTATGTAGCACTTTTATCACCTACTTAATATCTCAAGTCAAAGTTTTATTATACTATATCATATTCCACAGATATTGTCAATTGAAATTTAGTAAAAATGCTATCGTAAAATTTATCATATAAATCAAATGGGAAGACCCAAGGTACAACTTAGTAAAATGATTTTTTAATAAAGAAACTATGATTGTCTAAGAATAATTGTAATAAGATAACAGTTAGTATATGTACACTAATGCACATATAAAATCTTTTGGCTTATTTATGTATCCTCAGGGTAGGGAGTACAGCTATAAGTTTTTTTTTTTTTTTTTAATATTATAGGTGATTAGAATAGGCCAAGTTTTCACTGCACCTTTAGGAGGATTATAAGATGACCAACCCCAATTGACACCATACTGCTAACTATATGCTAATGAAATTCTGGAATGGGGACTGGGGAATAGATGAAAGGAGAAGAAGAGAGGAAAGTCCTTGCTTTGGTTTAGTGGAATAAGGCTACATGCAAGAAGTAAAAATTTTGGACACTGGCTTGTTAAATGTTCCACTTGACAGAAAAAGAACTATGCTATTTTTGATTTCCTCAAACAGGAAACAGGAAAAAATCATAGTAATTTAAATTATTAGTGATGACGATAGTATCAATAAAATAACTAAGCATACAATGAATGTTATGCATTACATAAATGTATTTTTAAAAATGTTTAAATAAATTAAATTATATTAGCAGTGTCACTTAACAGGAGCCTCAGGGAAATTATTTTAATAAACAAGTAAAAATGAATTGTATGTAACAGGTAGTTTTCGTGTAAATGGTACTTTTAGAAACTATTATGTTATATTGTCTCATACTTTTGTTTACACTATGAATCTTCACAGACTAGTAGATGCTTACAATGCATAGTTTTTGAGAGTAATTAAAATATTTGTTAACATTTAAAAGATAGTATTGTTTTCAGTCAACAAGTTTACAATGAGAGTTTTCTGTATCTAGCTTTGTGGTAGGTACTTTGTAGATGTGAGATAAATATAATATCTTTTCAAGCGAGTCAGAGGATTATTTTTTACAGCTTTATTGAGGTATAGTCAACACGAAATAGACTGAACATCTTTAAAATGTTCAATTTGATACATTTTTACATATGTATATACCTGTGAAATTATCTCCTGAATCAAGATAATGAATATGTCCATCAACCGCAAAAGTTTTCATGTGCCTTTTTACAATTCTTTTTTCTGTCCCTTTTCCTCTGGTCTCCAGTCAGTCATTGATCTGCTTTTTTCCTCCACCACAAACTAGTTTTCATGATCTAGAATTGTGCATATATGGAATTGTACATTATATGCTCTATTTTTGGTCTGGCTTGTTTCACTCATCAGAATTATTTTGATATCCATTCTAGTTGTAGCGTATCAGCGGTACATTTCTTTCTATTACTAAGCAGTATTCCATTGCATGGGTATATACCACTGTGTTTATTCTTTCACCTGTTGATGGACATTTGAGATGTTTCCAGTTTTGAGCAAGTACAAAATCATTGCATGAGAGTATGCTGACACTGCTTTCAGGTAAATATCTAGTGGTGGAATAGCTGGTTCATATGGTAGGAATATGCATAAGTTTTTAAGAAACTGCCAAACTGTTTTCCAAAGTGGTTGTACAATTTATACTCCTACTAGCAGTGTATGAGAGTTCCAGTTGTTTTCTATCACATGGTGTAGTCAGTCTTTTCGGATTTTGGTTATTTGAATGAGAGCTGTTGTGAGTTGAACTGTGTTTCCTGTCTCTGTCCCCTTACTCCTAACTCTCATTACCTCAGAATGTGATATTATTTGGAAGTAGGGTTATTGCAGGTGTAAATAGTTCAGATGAAGTCATACTGAAGTAGGGTGAGCCCCTAATTAGTATGACAGGTGTACTTACAAAAAGGGGAAATTTCTACACAGGGAGAACATGTGAAGATTGATGTTATCCTGCCACAAGACAAGGAACTATCAGAATCTAGGAGAGAGGCATGGAACAGATCCTGCCGGGGCATATTTTAGACATTATATGAAATGGCCAAACTATTTTCTAAAGTGATAGTACCATTTTGCATTCCCACCAGAACTGTATGAGAATTTCAGTTTTACATTCTCACCAGCACTTAATATTGTCATCTTAAATTTTATTTTAGTCATTCTAATAGCTGACTAATGGCATCCCATTTTGGTTAAATCTATATTTTCCTAATGACTAATAATATTGAACATTTTTAATACTTTTTTTCCCATCTGCATATCATCTTTGCTAAAATGCTTATTCAGACCATTTTTTTTGGAATAATTCTTAATACTAAATTTTGAGAATTCTCTATTTATGCTAAATATAAGTCCATTGTCAGGTATATGATTTGCAAATATTTTTCTCCTAGTCTGTGGCCTATCTTTCACTCTTTTGTCAGTATTTTTGTAAAGCATTTTCCATTTAGATAAAGTTATTTTTTAAAATTAATTGTGCTTTTGGTGCCAAATCAAAGAACTTTTGGCCTAACCCAAGGTCATAAAGATTTGCCTCTATATTTTCTTCTAAACATTTAATAAATTTATATATTATACTTAGTTATATGGTCCATTTGGGGTTAGTTTTTTTATGTGGTGAAAAGTATTGGTTAACTGTTCCAGCACTATTTGTTGAAAAGACTATTCTTTTTCCATTGAATTGACTTTTTACCTTTTTCAGAAATCAATGAATTCTTTCAACAAATGGTACTGGAAGAAGTGAACATCCACATTTAAAAAACAAATCTAGACACAGACCTTATATCTTTCACAAAAATAAACTCAAAATGAATTATAGACCTAAACGTAAAAGACAAAAGTGTAAAACCCCTAGAATACAACAGAAGAAAATCTGGATGACCTTGGTTTTGGCCATTCCTTTTTAGATAAAACAGCAAAAGCACAATCCATGAAAGAAAAAAATAAGTTGGACTTCATTAAAATTTAAAACTTCTGCTCTGCAAGAGACACTGTTAAAAGAATGAAAAGATGAGCTACAGACTGGTAGGAAATATTTTCAAAACATGTTTCTGATCACGGACTTGTATCCAAAATGTATGAAGCATCTTAAAACTCACTGGCTTAGTTCATTTTACGTTGCTATAACACAACGTCACAAGGTAATTTAAAATGAATAGAAATTTATTTAGGCTCGTGCTTCTGGAGGCTGGGAAGTACAAGAGCATGGTACGAGCATCTGGTGAGGACCTTCTATCTGCATCATCCTATGGCAGAAGGTGGAAGGGCAAGAGAGGGCAAGAGCGAGTGAGTCAGAGAGGGCCAAACCTGAACATGGATGTTTATAGCAGCTTTATTCATAGTTGCAACCAAGATATTCTTCAATAGGAAGCGACCAACATATCCTTCAATAAGTGAGTGTATAATAGAATATTGTACATCCACATAATAGAATATTACTCAGCAATTAAAAGAAAGGAGTTGTCAAATCATGAAAAGACATGGTGGAACTTCAAATACATATTGCTAAGTGGAAGAGGCCAATCTGAAAAAGCAATATACTGTATAATTCCAGCTATACGACATGTGGAAAGGCAAAGCTATGAGGATAGTGAAAAGATCAGTGATTACCAGATGTTTATGGGGAAGGAAAGAGGAATGAAGAGATGGAACACAGGGCGTATGTAGGTCAGTGGAACAATTCTTTTTGATACTGTATACTGGATACATGCCAGTGTACATTCACCAAAACCTATGGAACTGTACAACACAAAGAATGAACCCTAATGTAAACTATGAACTTTAGTTAACAATAATATATCAGTAATGGTTCATTATTTGTAACAAAAGCACTGCATTAATGCAAGATGTTAATAATAGGGGAAACTGTGGGAAGGGTGAGAAAATATATGGGAACTCTATTTTCCTGTCAATTTTTGCACAAGCCTAAAATTGCTCAAAAAAATAAAGTCTATTAATTAAAAAATATTTTAAAAATCAATTGATTTGGTGTGGATCTATTTTTTTCTCTCTAATATGTTCCATCGAACCATGTGCTTACTCTTTTGCCAATAACACAATGTACAGATAATCAGGTACTGTGATTCCTCCAACTTTGCTCTTCTTCTTCTTCTTCTTCTTCTTTTTTTTTTTTGCTATTCTAGTTATTTGCATTTCTATATAAAATTAAAAATCGACTTGTGAGTATCTGCAAAAAATTCTGCTGGATTTTGATTGGGATTGCAGTGAATCTATAGAATGAATTTAGGGAGAATTCACATCTTAAGAATATTGGGTATTCTAATCCGTGATGTGGTATAGCTCTTCATTTACTTAGGTCATCTTAAATATTATTCAGCAGTGTGTTGAAGTTTTTAGTAAAGAGATTCCTCCCGTATTTTATAAAATTTTGTAAATGTTTGTATCTAAATATTTAATTTTTTGGTGCTACTATAAATGATACTGATTTTTAAATTTCAAATCTCAATTATTCATTGCTTGTCAAGACTGCATATTGTCTTCATATCACAAGCTCTTGCTACTTTCTTATCAATTCTAAGAAGTAATTTGTAAATTCTTATGGATATACAAAGAGAAATGGTTTTACTTCCAGTTTCATCAGTTTTTGACTTATGTATTTTCTCATAATTTTACTTTCAAACTTATATTAATTTGCCAGGGCTGCTGCAACAAATGCTATAGACTTGGTGTCTTAAAAACAGATATTTATTTTCTCACAGTTCTGAAGGCCTGAAGTCCAAGATCAAGGTGTCAGCAGGTTTGGTTTCTTTTGACACCTCTCTCTTTGGCTTGTACATGGCTGTTTAAGTTTACCTTTTTATGTTTTTATATTTAGAGTGGGTTTCTTGTTGGCAGCCTGTAGTTGGTGTTTGCTTTATTTATTTATTTTTTAAATCTAACCTAGCATTCTCTGCTTTACAATTGGGGTGTTATATTAGTTTTCTAGGGCTGCTGTAACAATGTACCACAAACTGGGTGGCTTAAAACAACAGAAATTTGTTATCTCACAGTCTGGTGGCTTGAAGTCCAAAATTAAGGTGTTAGCAGAATCATACTTTCTCTGAAGCCTCTAGGAGAGAATGCTTCTTTGCCTTTTCCAGTTTCTGGTAGTCCTCCTAGGTGTTTCTTAGCTTGTGGGAATATAAATCCAATCTTTGCCTCTGTCTGCACATGGCATTTTCCTTGTTTGTCTGTGTCTTTACATTGTCTTTCCTCTTCTCATAAGTAAACCAGCCGTATGAGTTAAGGGACCCTCTGATCCAGTATGACTTCATCTTAACTAATTACATTGGCAATAATCTTATTTCCAGGTAAGTTCACATTCTGAGCTACTGGGAGTTAGAACTTCAAAATACCTTTTTAGGGGATACACTTCAGCCCACGATAGGAGTTTTGTCCATGTACATTTAATGTTACTCTTATTATTTATGGGTTTAAATCTAACATTTTTCTGTTTGTTTTTTCTTTGTTCCATCTGCTCTTTGTTTGCCTTTCCTTTCCTTCTACCTTACTGTGGTTTTATTTTCCTTTTTCACATATTTTCTATAAAACTTTCTTTCTAAAATATTGGTGCTTTATATTTTATAGTTACTTCTATAATTTATCACAATCTATCTTCAAGTAATATTGTATCATTTTATGTGTAATATGGGAATTTTATAGCAATATGTTTCCATTTCTTCTCTCCTGACCGTTGGGGTAATTTTTGTGCATTTTACTTAACTTGCATCATACATCTTACAATAAATTATTTTTAGTTTTCCTTTAAATAGTTCATTATCTTTTAAAGATATGCAAATATAATAAATATAAGACAAAAATCTTTAAGATTTACCTGTACATCCTATTTCTGGGACTGCTTATTTATTTATGTAGATCCAGATTTCTGGTATATTTCCTTTCTGTTAAAAGGATTTCCTTTGTAAGTAAAAGCAAACTTGTTCTGTTGCTTTTAAGTCTTTCATTTTTGTTTGTTGCTTTGTTTTTAAAGTTTTTGTTTTGAAATGACCTAAAGATTGGAGAAAGCTCAAAAAACAGTACAGAGAGATTTTTCTTTTCTTTTATAAACCTTGCTCAGATTCTTCCAAAGGTAACATCTTGCATAGTTATAATACAATACTAAAATCAAGACCTTGACATTGATACAATTCACACACCTTCTTCATGTTTTCACTAGTTTTACACACTAGTGTGTGTCTTACATATTATGTGTGTGTGTAGTTCTATGCAGTTTTATCATCTGTGTACCAAATATAACCACAAAAATTCTTCATTTTACCAACTATAGCCACACCCATTCTTCTCACCCAGTCCCTAGCCCCTGAAAACTACTAATCTGTTATCTGTCTCTATAACCATTGCTATATTTTAAAGAAATTTTTAGAATTCATTAGTTAAAAAAACCTGACCTTCTGTCTGCTGGCTTGCATAGTTTCTGACGAGAAGTCTGCTGTCATTCTTTGTTCCCTTGTATGTAATGATTTCTTTTACTCCCCTCTGGCTGCTTTTAAGATTTTTCTATTTATAAAGAATTTGATTACAATGTTCCTTGGTGTGGTTTTTTTCATGCTTCAGCTTCTCAAAACTGTGGGTTTATACTTTTCATCAAATTCCAAAAACAACAACAACAAAACCCAGCTGTTATTTCTTAAAACTTTTTTCCCTGTATCCTCTTCTTCTTTTATTATATGTATATTAGGTCAGTTGAAATTGTCCACCTCTCACTGGAGTTTGTCTGTCTTTTGCTTTTAGTATTTTTTCTCTGTGCACGTTATTCTAAATTGTTTCATTGCTGTATCTTCACGTTCACTAAAATTTTCTTAATATTATGCTAATCCTGTCCATTATAACATTTATCTCAGACTTTATATTTTTTATCTTAAGAAATTTGATATGGGTCATTGTTAGATCTTCTTTTTTTCCTACTTAACATGATCAGTCCTTCTTTTAGCTTTTTGAATATATGGAATATAGTTATAATAACTGTTTTAAGGTTTTTGCTTATTAGTTCTATTATCCATGCTATTTCTGGATGTATTGCTTGCTTTTTTGATTGCCTCGTAATTTTTATTTAATGTTTATGATTTACAAAAAATGACAAGAACTCATCATTCTTTCTTTTAGACAATTGTCTTGGAATTCAAGATCACCATTAAATTTTTATTATTAGATTGGCTTAGTCTGAGTTTTAACATTTGAAGAAAAATTTTTCAATTTTGCACTATGGAAAATGTGAAGCAACACAAACATAGTTAGAATGGTATAATGAACTTTGATATACTTATTACCTAACTCCTACAATCATCAACTCAGAGCCAATCATATTGTGGCTCTGTCTTCACCAATTCCTCTCCTCTCCCAAATTATTTTTGAGCAAACCCTAGATATCATATTATTTTAGCTATTCTTATATGTGTCTATAAAAGAGATGATGCTTTAAAAAATAGCCACATACAAATGGAACCTGACTTGTGGTGGACTGACTTGCAATTTTTTGACTTTACAATGGTGTGAAAGCTATACACACACAGTAGAAACCATACCTTTAGTACCATAGAACCATTCTACTTTTTAACTTTCAGTACAGTGTTCAATAGTTTACCTGAGATATTCAATACTTTATTATAAAATAGGCTTTGTGTTTGATGATTTTGCCCAACTGTAGGCTGATGTAAGTGTTCTGAGCATGTTAAATGTAGGCTAGGCTAAGCTATAATGTTCAGTAGGTTAGGTATATTAAAATGCATTTTCGACTGAAGATGGGTTTATCAGGATGTAATCCCACTGTAAGTAGAGGAGCATCTGTGCCATTGTAATATTTAAAAATTAAATTAAAAAATTTAAATTTGCAGGACAGGTCCCTGGATGACCTCGACTGACCCAGTTCTGCCCCCTCTGACCTGTATATCTCAGAAAAACTGTAGAATGTGCCAAGAATGCAATATCCTGAGATAGGGAGGAACTATCTGATATAGCTCAGGCTCTGTCTGCATCCCTTCCAGAACAGGATGTCCTTCAATGTTTGAGTTCAGTGATTTGAGTATCATTTGGGGGTATAAAACCATAGTGGAATGCTTCAGGGTCCATCAGCTTCTGTGTGACGTGGGGCATGATCCCATGAGACTTCATCCACCTTTCCTGAGCCTTGAGGGGTTCACCATGGATCCTAGGCTTCTGTTGACTCTTGCTGCTTATCTGTGAGTACTAAAGTTTCTTTGCCTGACTTCTTGTGCAAGTGTTTTTTCTTACCAGAACTTATAATGCAATTGGTGGAGTTATTGGAGACCCTTTTGCTCCTTGCACTGTCCTAATTGTGTTCAGAGCACTGCCACTACTTTGAACTCCTGCCAGAGTCAAGAAGTCTTTCAAAATTAACTGTAGTTGTGTTCATATTTCCCTGATTGTCTCGTAAATTATTATAACATTACAGTTTGAATCGGGTTCTAAATGAATCCCATAGATTGCAATTGTTTGATATATATCTTAAGTCTGTTTTAATATATATCTCCACTCATCTCTTTTTTTACCTCTTGCAGTATGTTTGTAGAAGGAATGAGTTCATTTGTTCTACAGAATTTCCTACAGTCTGGATTTTGCTGATAGATGTGGTATTAAGTAACATTTTCCTTGTCCACTTTTTTCTGTAAATTGGTGGTTGGATCTAGAGGCTCGATTGGATTCAGGTTTGGCTTTCTTGGCAATACCACTTCATAGCTAATGTTGTGCACTTACATCAGAACACACTTCTCTCTTTTAGTGATGTTGGTAGTAGTAGTCATTGATGATTAATGTGTAGATCCATTAATTCATTAGTGTTTATAAAATGTCATACTCAAAATCTATTATTCATTTTTTATTTTTTAGTTGGAATATCTCTCTAAAGACAAATATTTCTTATTAACTCTTTGCTGCCCAGATGCCAAGTTCATATAGGAAAGGCAGGATAAATGCTTCATTTCTTTTATTTACTAATTTTCATCTTAATTGGGTGGTTGCCTAGAATCCTCTAATTGTGATCAATGAGTTTTTAAAATAAGAGGTTATTTTTACAGAATAATTTAAACATGTGATCAACTCTGGTATAACTCACTAATTCTTTTAAGAATCCTTGGATAATATCAGTAAAGAAATGAAGAAACATATAAACTAAGATAAATGAAGACTTTTGAAATACTCAAGAATAAAATGCACTAAAAATGTTGCCACAACGACCTTCTACTTACCCTCTCTTTACCAGCTAATATATGAAACTAAAGCTATATCTTCACATATGAAAACTTTAAAAAATCTCTTTTACTTGTGATGACATGATACATGACAAATAGTTTGGTAAAACTTCAAGAGTCAGTCAGTTCTTCCTTTAGAAATTGTAGTGGGATAGTTAGACAGACAGATGCACATGCCTAGTTGGTTATTCTCCTGGCTTTTTGACTAGTTCCTTGTGTTGGCCCTTTGGACAGAGAACAACATATGACCTGAATAAGTGGGAGGAGTCAGAAATCATTGTTTTATGAAATACTTCTAAAATATCACAGAATATAATCTGTGAAACAGCAAAATGGTAACCCTTAAGTTATTCCCACATCTAGTATTGAACTTGTGGATTTATTCAATGCTATTTATAATACTCTGTGTAATATACTTCTAGGATTTAAGCATCACACTAATTAGCCTGTGTGTTGCATCCTTCCTTAATTTCATATCTTAATTTCATATCTTCCATTTGTTTATTGACAGGGGATTTATATTCTTTAAGATTGACAAGTTGCATGATTTAGTGACTGAGTGAAATAATTAGAACCTAACTTTGTGTGTCATCAATTTTGAAGTGATGTCAATGTGCTCATTGCCAAGGACACCAGGCAGTCCTCCACAAGAACACTTTCTTTTTTTTTTTTTCTTTTTTTGTGATTGGTAAGGGGATTGCAACCCTTGGCTTGGTGTCATCCGCACCATGCTCAGCCAGTGAGTGCACTGGCCATCCCTATATAGGATCTGAACCCGCAGCGGGAGCACCGCTGCACTCCCAGCCCCGCACTCTCCCGAGTGAGCCATAGGGTTGGCCCCACAAGAACACTTTCTGCATCCATATGGTTAGCTATCATTTAAAATAATAACAACATCATTACAGCAATTATCAGTGCAAATTACTTATCTTAGTGACAGAAACATGAGAAGCAACAAATGCCTAAATAGGACATAGCAGAGAACTTATAGGCACTTTTAGTTTTACTTGGATACCTTTGCTTTCAGCTTGATTGGAGATTTAGTTCTTATCTTTAGAACTGTATCTCTTCATCTCAATTGAGCATAGACGACAGTGCCCAAGTAGCAACACAAGTGCATTTCCCTCTGGGAAACTCCAGGATGACTGATTCCATTCGCACCTGTCATCATCAACATAATCATGACTATAGCAAACCCATGGGTGTTTACTGTGGTTCTGTACAAAGTTCTTCACATATTATGTCATTCAATCATCCCAATCATGTTGTGAAGTGGATCAAGCTGTTTGTGGATCAGATGCTAAATAATTATCTTCTGACTTCACCATTAAACAATTTCTCTCCTCTAAACCATGGAGGATTCCTGTTGCTGCACCTCAGTTTCTTGATCTTGAAATTGGGGGCAATAATATATCAACCTTACATGGTTGCTATGAGCATTCATGCTATGAGTGAGTTATTATTTGTAAAGTGCTTAGAACTGTGAGTAACATGGCAAGTGCTCTATTAAGTATTGGCTGTTATGGGACTGCCAAACAGAAACGCAACTTAAATAATAGACACTTATTTTGGGTAAAAAGGAGTGTGGCATGAGAATGTTTTCTGTGTTATTAAACTTGACAGTTCGTGGAAGCTGTGGCACGCTGTCTTCTGCTCTTCCCCAACCATTCCTTCACTGTCATCTGCAGTTCAGCCTCTGTAGCCCCTGGAATTGCAGCAGCTAAAAACAGAATTGAGGGCTGGCTGGTTAGCTCAGTTGGTTAGAGTGTGGTGCTGATAACACCAAGGCCCAGAGTTCGATCCCTGTACTCGCCAGCTGCCCAAAGAAAACAATAAAGAAAAGAAAAATAAAAAGGGACTTGGAGGTGAGAAAACATTTTATAATCTCCACTTTCTGGAATTCAAGAGCATGTTTTTTAGATCAGTTCAATAACTTTCTGTAGTACTAAAAGCCACTCTGTATTAGTCAGTAGAAGCCAGATAGTCTTGGGCAACAAATTAAGCTCGAAATTGCTATGGCTTAGCCCAACAAAGATTTATTCCCACTGATTATTGCCAGTTACCAAGGCAGGGAAAAGCACATGAAATTTTTACTGCCTCAACCAAATGTGATGCCTGTCCCTTTTGTTCACATTAAATTCTCCAGAACTAGAACATGTGACTTTTACTTAATTATAAAAGGGCCAGGAAATATAGAGGAAATTTAGCATTGCCTTTTCTGTCACACATTCCAAATGGCTCATGAATACTTATTGACCACAGGTCCAAGCATTTGTTGTCAGCGATCCCGCAATTGGTGGTAAATAAGAAGAGATTGGTGAAATCCCCTACTGATGGGACTTCAGGCTGCACAGAAGTGTTGGCATTGGCTGTGGCACTCACTCATTGATTGGATCACAAGTGGCATAGGCTATAAATAACAATGAGTAAAATATTGTCCAACAAAAAGAAGAAGTCTTTGTGTTTTCCTGAAACATAGTCTCCCTTTGAACTTGACTGAAAACTAGGACATTTTTTCCTCATCGAAAAATATAATTTAATCATTCTAGGTGAAGTTTGTGCTCCTGGGATATCATTATGAGTTCATAATGGCAAGTGCCAAGCCTCAGTGTGTGTGTGCATGTGTGTGTTCATCTAAGTATTTAAAAACAGATCCCAGGGATTCCTGCAGTGAGCTCTATTATTATATTTGTTTTGTAGAAGAGACACTGAAATGTGGAAACATTCAGCAACTTGTCTGAAGTCCACAGCTGGGAAATGTCAAAGCTGGAATCTGAGCCTGGGTCTGTCTGACTCCACCGTGGGGCTTACTCTCAGTCACCCTGCACTGCTGGGCACTTTCTACTTCATGTCTTTTTCTTTCAAGCTTTTATTTTGTTGTTGTTGTTGCAATTCTCTTTTGCTAGAATGTTTTATTTTTAATCCCTCACTGCCCAATACTTAGCATACTACTTTACTTAACATAGATGCTCACTACATCTGGGTTAAAAGAAGAAAAATCTAGAATTATCCCTTAAAAGCTAATTAAAGTTTTGTATTATGAGCCCCAGAAAATACCAGAGTGTAAAATTGTGAGATGAAAGATGTTATATATATTTTATCTACTCCACTGGACAGATCATGCCTCATGCCAAATCCTCTTGTGAAAGGTTGCTTATGCATAGGGCTAATGGCCTCTGTCATGTGACATTGTCCCCTGTCCACAACTGATTTGACCAAGAAAGGGCATTTGATGTGAGGGTAGCCAGTGGCTAGCCTTTCTGGAGCCCCCCTAAGGTGTTCCTGGTGTGAATCTTTGGCCAATGATAATTATGAGACACTCGATATTTATGCAGAAAGGCAATGGTGTTTTTGCAGTAGTTTGCAGTGGAGCTTGATGTCCGAAGCGAATACAGTCAGTAAGAAAATAAGATGAGAAGTACAAGCAGAATCTATGAAGGAGAGGAGACCAGGTAAAAGAGAGTGGACAGAGGTGCACAGTAGTGGGGGTAGGAGGAAAGAGGCAGAGAGGGCGGTTGGGCCTTGCTCAGTGCAGAACACAAGAAAAAAGATCAATAGCTCTTCCTGTTAGAGATGGTGGGATAAGCCTTTTGCTGAAACTACATTGATTGTGAGTGAGTGCCCATTTTCTACATTGCTTTCTAGTTTTTCCTATAGGATGTGATGGTTAGGCTTTTCCTGGATAACATAAGGATGTTCATGGGGCTAGTATCTCCTTCTGCCTTTATTTCCATGTGGCTTTACTCGTTTCCTGCAGGTGACCACACTGTTTCTTGTAAACAAGGCCTAACACATTCTCCTCCTCCTTCTCCTCCTTCTTTTTCCTCTTCTTTTTACAATTATCCCCCTTTCGACTTTGAAAACAGATTGATTTTAAAACTTAGTAGCTCACCTTATGTTTGCTTACTGTACCTGTATTTAGGGAAAGCAGTGATGTGGGTCACGTGAAGAAAGGCACCAGCTTTATGTCCAGGTGATTTCTGAATAGAAAAAAAATGTTTTCCCCTAAAATTATAAAAATTCCTTAGTGTAATTCAGCAGTTAGTTGAGGGTTGTTGTGAGCCATCAATATGTTCTGCTTCTAATGCATTTTTTTCTTCGCATCTGTGGACAAAAAGAATCTTCCGGTATCTTTTATTCCTTTTTCTCACACTTGTACTTTCCAAATTCTATCCCTTTCTTTGTTTTTCTAATAGTGTACGAAGAATTACTTTCTATGACTCCAGGGATCTTCCCAATAAATAAAAATGCTGACTTAAAAATACCAGGAAGTGAGCCTTTTTTATCCTTGAATTGATGTGAAATGGAATGAGATTTGAGCTTATCTTGTTGGTATTAAGCAGCACGTTGGCTTGGAGCTGAAGAAAAGGCTTCCACTTTTTCTTTTCTCTTAATCCTGGTGTACAGAACAACCCTCAGATAAAGTTGCTTTACTCACATTTCACAGAACTCTATTGTGATACTGGGAGAGTGGCCAAAGAAATGAAGGCTCTCAGGAGCACTAAAACAGATTCACTCACACTTGATGGGCAGTGTATGATGCTCTGCAAAGAAGAGTGACCTCAGCTGGATGTCACAGGGTTTGCATTTTTCTAGTAAATACTTGCTCACTATGATCAGAATTCTTTTATTAAACTTAGGTTTTAGGAAGTCTGACAGAACAATGAGCAGTATTTTAACTACTTATTTGTCTCTTTCTGCCAAAAGGACACTCAAAAATCTTTTTGAAGATTATTTTTAAGCCTCTATCCAAGGCTATAAACAACTTGGAAAACACTTTGGGTGGCCTCCTTTGATGTGAGATGGGTCATGTTCAGTAGTATAAATGCAGATATTTCAGTTGTAAGGGGAGTCTAAGACCATGACATATGGGCACATCTTTTCTTGTCACTTTAACTTTATATTTTAATTTTTTATTTTGTACTTACTAAAAAAATGTTTCAGATTTTTGATGCACTGTGAGCTCAGAAAAAGTAAAATGTTACTGGAAGAAACTGGTTAAGATTTCTGTGACAATTACAACTCTTACAAACCTCCTGATTTCAGTAAAGCTAAAACGTAAAAATATTCAAAATATTTGAGTACCCACCATCTTGTTTATGAGATGAGCTCTTGTGTATACTATTTCGATGACTTCTCTCTGTGTTCCTCTAATTTTGCCACATATATAGTCTAAATAATTTGGTCTTATTTTTGAACTATTCTATGAATGGAACGTGTTATAACATGTGTTCTTCTGTGACTTCCCCTTTTTTTTTTGGTGTAAGGAAAGGTAGCCTTTAATCAGGAAGCTGGCAGCCTGGGGAAATGGTGGACTTATGTCTCAGAGACCATGTCCGCTTCTCCCAGCTTTGCCAGAGGGTTTTATAGGAGTCTATGGTGGAAAGCTGATTCACAGTGACCAAGTGGGGATGTGCAGACTGCTTGAGTGTGTCAGATAATCATTGAGGAACTTACCAGATGGGAGCTGACCAGCGTCATACTTCATTCTCCATGGGTTCAGTTCAGTTTCAGATGCTGGGAAGTCCAAAGTCCAGATCCATCGGTGACAATGTGAATAGCTGCCACTGTTGTATAGTATTCCACTGCACACCATAATTTATAAATTTTCCAGTTGATGGATAGTTTGGGAAATTTCTAGTGTTTTGCTCTTATAAAGTTTTTTTTTTTTTTTTTTTTTTTGCTACACGCATTCTTATAGTTGTCTCCTGAAATACCTAAAAGTGGAATTGCTAAGACGAGAAGATAGCTTTTCCTATGCTGGTTGTTGACAGATGCTGCTGTGCATGAGTTCTGTTCTTGCTTAATCTGTGGACTGCACTGAAGTTATCAATTCAGGGACTTTTTGGGGAAAGAAGAGCAATAGGAGAGGGAGGTGGTGGTACTTCCCAGCCCACAGAATGTAGCTTTCAACCATAGCCTGAGGGAACGAAAGGCAGACCATGGCTGAGGCTGGCTGAGCACTGCTAGCGGCCCCGTTGAACATGGGCGTGAAGTGAGGTTTTGCCCTACTGGAAACTGGGGTCTCAGTGCAGCTTAGATGATGTCATGGCATCCACTGTGAGGTGACTACTATGCTATGGAACATGAAACTTAAAAAGCATTTCGTTCTGAGACTGTATGATTTTATTTACTAAAAACTAAGGAAGTTAAGTTGGAAACAGCTTAGTTCCTGTGCTCTGGCTCCTTCTGATGAGCTTTAAAGGTGACTGTATCTTTGGTCACAGATATCATGATAACAGTGCTCTCTGTCCCTTACCACACTCTGCTGGCCACATGTGGACTCCACGTCACTCTTCTCCACAATCTTAGACATGAGGTCCACCTCTGTACCATGTGCAGTATGATGGCGGGCTTTGAGGTTCTTTAATAAAAAGCCAATCCTGCGGGCCCCTTATTTTAAGAACTTGGGGTTACTGTGGTAAAATGGGCTTTGAGGTTCTTCGACAAAGTGCTAATTCTGTTGGGGTTCTTATTTGAAAGACTCTGAACTAGTTGTAGATTGTCTCCTCCCCAGTCTTTGAAATATCCACTGGACGCTTCTCTTCCTCAAACACAGGCATGTTTGTTGTGTCCCCAGATGGAATGGCCTGGGTATTGGTGTAACTCTCCACTGCTAGTCTCATGAGGAAGCACATTTTCCTCAAGAAATACAAAGATCTTTTGCATTTGAGGGGAAACACAACTGGAAGCAAGCTTCAGATAGAACTGTTTTTATAGTCATGAATGCATAACTCTGCAAACTTCCAGAGACAGCCTGGTTAGTGATAAGGCCTTTTGTAGGCTTGTGGCCTCTTTCCAGAGTGCCATGGCCTCTTTGTTCTACTCTTTTCCCAGCTTGGAGTTGCTGGGGCCAGCAGCATGATCTCAGAAGTGTGAGGTGGCAGATGTGTGCGATGCCCACAGTCACAATTACACAGTTGGGCACACTGATTACTTCTCTCATTGATCTGGATCAAGTTGCTCTCAAACATCGGTGCCTAGCTGAATATAGCATACTCTCACTTGTACAATTGTTGCTGTGGTTCCCCATGAAGACATTTAATGCATGGCCACTGCATGGCTACTTTGGGCCATGTATTATGGTAACAGATTTGTTATTCATGGCTTTTATCCTTGAGCATCTTGAGGCTCCTCCACGCCTTTCAGAATGCTTTGGAGGGCTGCTCAGATGCTCTGGAGTTGTTGGCAGATGGGCTCACATTGGTCCTCTGCAGGCCCTTTTATTGCCTCAGAGTCTCCCAGGAAGGGGGGCCACCTGGAGCAGCTGAAGACTGGGTATGGGGGGAAACCAATTACTGACCCTTTGGTTACCTGGACCCAGATGGGACCCTGTTAAGGGCGTGAGAAATGGTTTGGGCTGGGGAGTGGTCTCTGCATTTTGACCTCAGTGAGTGGCCAGCTGCCAGCCTGCAACTGCTTGTCTCCCTCCATATCCTCCAACTCTGCCTAACCCATCCTGTGGGGTCACCGTTACCCTCTCCAGCCCACTGTAACCTGTCGCCATCTCACATTCCCTGTCTTTGTCCCCCCACAGCTGCCCCCACAGGGCAGGCACACTGTCCACCCCTCCTACCACTGAGCCTCAGACTGGGAGACCCTGCCCATAGCTCAGGTGGGGCTGGATACTTCTTTTTGGAATGACCCCTTGCCTCTTGGAAATATTGTGTGGAATAAAATTCGAACTCTAAAGAGGCTGACTTCTTTCAGAGAGAGTGAACTTGTTAGTTTGTAGATCAACCACCTGCTAGATGGTAATAGGCATATGAGCCATGAATAATGGGACATAAATCTGAGGATAGAAGAGCATAGTAAGCAGATTTTACGAACAGGCAGGTTTGTCAATGTGAAAACACATTATCTTCTCCCCAAAGGCAGATTCACTGTGAAGCTCATGAAGCTCAATTTTCAAGACCCTTGCTTGCCTAGGCTCCTTCTAAGACCTGGGAAGGGCCTTAGCAGTGTGCTGCATAATTGTATGTTCTTTTTTGATTTTCAAGAGTAAGGTATTTTAATCATAGAGCTGCTGTTTGGTTCCACTACAGTGTTCCTTCAGTCACACCTCCCCTTCTGTTGAGTAGCAGTGTAGTGGCCAAGGGCATTTCTGAGTTCTAATGAGAATTTTCGTGGAGCATACTTTTAACTGAGATCAATGGGATTACTTATGTGGGTTGCAGTCACTTCCATGTATAATAAGTCATCTGTAAGTGTTCTGGTGTGGTGTGGCTTCTGGTAATAGTCCCAGTACTTTCCGGGTCTAACTTGTCTAGGTTATCAGAAATTGCAGGATCAGAAATTGCATCACAATCTCCTGTGCTCCAGTGTGTCTGGCAATGAGCTGTGAGCGGGCTGTGGAAAAATAAAGTTTGAAATGTATGGGACTAGAAGCTAGTATGTAAAGTTTTCCAATCATCAGATGTATACAATTAGAAGTGGAAGATTTGGTGCTCAGAGTTGCCTAGGCAAAACAGAAGTTCACTCATGTCAGGAATTTACAGCCCTTGTGTGAAATATCCTTTGTTTCTTTTCTTTTGGGGGTGGGAATTATGTGAAGTAGAATTTCCTAAAATCCTTGTGTTTGTAGGGCACATACTTACAGTACTACTACAGTGCTACCTCTGAGTGTAAAGCTGCATGTTTTATGTGTTCTCACACATTGGACTGTATCTTTTTTTCTTTTTAATAAAACAGGTGGAACTGAGTTTATTTTTATTTATTTATTTATTTATTTTATTGGTTGTGAATATTCATGAGATACAAAGCTGATTGTTACCCTTCATGCCCAAGATGTGAAGACTAGATCCATACTGACAACATGCCCATTACCACAAATTGCAATTGAACCCCATATCCACCACCCAATTATCTCCAACCTCCCTCTCCCTTCCCCTTTCCCCCCCCTGACTCCACTTTGTATCCCAAGGTATGGTTTCTCCTTCTACAAGGCCAATGCACCACTGTGGTCTTTCTTTCCTTCCTCCTTTATCTCTTAGCTCTCACTTATGAGTGGGTGCATGTGGTATTTATCCCTCTGTGCTTTGCTTATACTCAACATAAGTTTCTCCAAGCTCATCCAAGTTGTTGCATGGACTGTGTCTTGAGTGTATCAATGCATCTTTCCCTGATGAAATCTAGCAGTTCCAGATAAAAATTCACTGAGCAAATGACCTAAAGAAAACAAGTGTTCCAATGACAAAACTTCTACACGTATTCATCAATAAAGTAGTGTAGTTTGTATATAAGTACTTTGATTACATTATTTTATAGTTCTATATAATATAACGGTGATTTAAAAATTAATTTGACTTGCTCTTGTGTATGTCTAAATCCAAATTAATTTTGTATATTCTCCTGAATTATTAATTCAGTCAAAATTCATATATATGGGAAAATTTTGTGGAAATGTAAACTGAAATAAGTTTGGCAGAAACTTGAAAATGTCAAAAACTCTTCTACTACATTACAATGAAAGCTAAATGTCTGATGGCTAAAATAAAGATTAGGAAAAAGAAAATCACAACCCCAAGAGTAGAAAATGAAAAAGGAAAAAGAAGACATAATAAGTATTTAGTTTTGTACTTAATTTTGTATTTGGAATTTTGTATTCTTTTTCATAACCAGAATCTCCCAAATTATATGAGTTCTAAGCCTTGAAACCTGGATCTGCCCCTGATTCTCTATTCTTTGGAGATGGAGCAAAGTTAAAGGTAAATTAGAGATGCAGGACAAGGAATGGACAAGTTGGCTGATTCTTCACTTGTGTCCAGTGACTGAAGAACCTTTCCTTTCCTTCCCCTCCTGTGTGGATCGACAGGAGCTGTGGTGGAACTACAGAGTGTGGCCACAGTGCCTCTTCTTCTGCACATTCGTCCCAGGCAGAAACCCAGTAGGCAGCTGGAATGGGAATCTCAGGGGCCCAATTCTCTGCTTCAATTTATTGCAAACATGCCAAATGGGCGCAGGATGACTTTTCCTCTGAGTCCAGGGAATTTATGTCTTCTACATTTGGCAGATTATGTAAATCTCAAAGAAGAATGGAGAAAGCTAAGTAATAATAATATTAATCATGAACTCTGTTTTGTATTGGTTTCTGTGTTAGTAACTGCCTCTCCTTTTCCCCCTCTCTTCCTCCTTTTATCTCTTCTTCCTTCATACATTCAACAAGTATTTATTTTGTGCCTATTCTTGGCATGACACAAATAACATAGAAGAAAGGCATATACAAGTCCTAGAAGAGTTGTTTATTGAGGGCCTTTAGGAGGTAATAGAAGGATATTTTTTTCCATTTTACTTTACAGGGTGATCTGTAAAAGGTTTATGGAAGAATAAGAGTTTATGTGGGTCATAAAAGCTGCAACAATATAAGAGTGCAGTGTAAGAACTCTGACATTAGAGGGACGGTGAAGTGCCAAGAACATGCTGAGAGGATGGTCTGGCAGAGAAGACAACAAAATGTATACTAGGATGAGAAGCAAAGGGCCACAGTAAAACCTTAGAGAGGAAAAGCATTAATTCAACAGTTATACAAATTATTGAGCAAACAAATATGCTAAACACTCTGGGGTGCAACAATTGTGTGATGTTTTTGTCTTCTGTGAGCTTTCAAACTAGCTCATATTTGGAAGAAAAGTTAAGTAACAGTGTAAGTCTACAGTGTGGGAATACTTCAAAAAGTTAATGGAAAGACTCATATTATCTTTCAATTCTATTTTTTTCATGAACTGTTCAAAGTACCAGTACAGGAACTTTGACATTAAAAGTGACATCAGTCTACATGCCGAGGGAATGTAGACCACAAGAATCATTTCAGAGAAGGCTTCATTGTCACAGCTTAGTCTTAGAAAGATGAAGAGGTGAGGGGATGTGAGAGAGATTATGTTAAGCATTCTCAACCATTGTTTTTTTCAAGAAATAGTTTCCTGAGTAATTTCAGCCCAAATGAGTTCTATGTACCTTCTGCAGCAATTTATGAATCCATTTCTATTTCATTCGATTTGCAGTTATTCCTGAACAGCTTTGTGCAATAGTTCTGTTTCATGTTCATGTGTGGCTTTTCAACCTGACTGAAAATTAGGAGCTGTGTTTCATTATGTGGTTCCTCACAAATCCTGCTGTGACTTTGTGAACCTAGTGGAGTAGGTAATATTTTTGAATTAGAAAAGTCTGTTGAGATCATTGAAACTATTAATTTTATTTTTCTAGGAGACCTAGGTTTTGTTCTGAATCTTGTTTTCAATTAAAAAATCAAAATGTGTAACATTCAAGTAGTAATAGATCGCTCCTTTCTTCTGTAACCACATCCTAACAATCTAACATTTACTCCATTTACAGGTGACAGAATAATTGCCAATAGTTTTTGTATAAATCCTTTCTATTGTCAATAGTTTTGTATGAATACTTTTTCTATTCTTTTGCAAAATGTGTCTCAAATGTATATATAAATAAAGTCAGCTAGTTGCCTTTATTTTGAGGACACCAGGAAAGAAATCTACCACATTCACTTTAATCACCTCAACCATCACCTGTATGATGAGCATTTAAGTTGTTGTTGTTGCAAATTAATGTTGCATTATGTTTTAATGCTTTTATTTGTTTAGTATATACATCATAGCAGTAGGGTTGCTGGGTCAAAGGGTGTATACTTTAGAATATTACTTTCTTCTATCATTACTTTTATCAACAATATAAGCAAATTTTCTTTAAACTATGTTTTTAATATTCTGGATGTTATTAGTCATTGTAAATTTTGCCATATGATGGCTGAAAAAATGAATTATGCTGTTGTTCTCTGACTTTTAATGAGATTGAACATCTTTTTTATTATTGTTTTTTACGTTTTCTCTTCAGTGGATTGCTTATATTATTTGTTCATTTAAAAAGTTAGGTTGTTAGAGAAAGAGAGAGAGCCCAATATAATAATAGTTGGGGATATGAACACCCATCACTCAACATTGTACAGATCATCTAGGCAACAAATCAACAGAGAAACACAGGACTGATACTATACCTAGACCAATTAGGCCTCGCAAACATCTACAGAACATTTCATCCCACATCCACAGAACATACATTGTTGTCATCAGCACATGGAACATTCTTCAGGATAGAACAATGTTAGGTCACAAATCAAGTCTCAACAAATTTTTAAAAATTGAAATCAATTGAAATATCTTTTCAGACCACAACAGATTAAAACTAGAAATCAGTAACAAGTGAAACCCTGGAAACTATGCAAACACATGGAAATTAAACAAAAGTCTCCAAGAAGAAATTAAACAGCAAATCGAAAAATTTATTGAAACTAATAAAAATAGACACATCATACCAAAACCTGTGGGATATTGCAAAAGCAGTGTTAAGAGGGAAGTTTATTGCAATAAATACTTATATCAAAAGAATGAAAAGACTTCAAATAAACAACCTAACACTACACCTTATGGAACTAGAAAAACAAGAAAAATCCAATAACAGTGTTAGTAGATGGAAAGAAAGAATTAATATCAGAGCAGAACTGAATGAAAGACAGACCGAAAAAATGCTACAAAAGGTCAATGAAACAAAAAGTTGTTTTTTTGAGAAGATAAACAAAATAGATAAACCATTAGCTAGATTAACTAAAAAAAAGAAGAGACAAGACCTAAGTAACAAAAACCAGAAATGAAAAAGGAGACATTATAACCAATACCACAGAAATACAAAGAATCATTACAGACTATTATGAACAAGTATACTCCAACAAATTTGAAAACCTGGAGAAAATGGATACATTTCTGGACATTTACAAACTGAATCAAGAAGACATAGAAAACCTGAACAGACCAATAACTAGCAATGAGATTGAAGCAGTAATCAGCAATCTCCCAACAAAGAAAAGCCCAGAAAACCCAGGACCAGATGGCTTTACTGCTGGATTTCACCAACCCTTTAAAGAAGAATTAATACCAATTCTCTTCAAACTATTCCAGAAAATTGAAACAGAGGCCATTCTCCAAACTCATTTATAAGGCCAGCAGCATAAAACCAGATGAAGAAACAACAAGGAAAGAAAATTACAGGCCAATATCTTTGATGAGCATAGACATAAAAATTCTCAACAGAATATTAGCACAGAGAATACAGCAACACATAAAAAAAATTATACACCATGGTCAAGTAGGATTCACACAGGGATGCAAGGATGGTTCAACATATGAATGCTAATAAATGTTATACACCACCACAATACAATCAAGAACAAAAACCATATATCTCAATAGACACAGGAAAAGCATTTGACAAAATTCAACAACCTTCATAATAAGACTCTCAGCAAATTAGGTATAGAAGGAAAGAATTTCAACACAATAAAAACCATACATGAAAAACTCATGGCCAATATCACCCTGAATGGGAAAAAGCTAAAAGTATTTCCCTTAAGAACAGGAACAAGATGAGGATGGCCACTCTTACCTCTCCTATTTAACATAGTATTGGAAGAAAGAGCCAGAACAATCAGGCAAGAGAAAGAAGTAAAGGGCATCCAGGTTGGAAAAGATGAAGTCAAACTGGCCCTGTTTGCAGATGACATGATCTTCCATATGGAAAATCCTAAAGACTGTACCAGAAAACTCTTAGAGCAGATAAACCATTTCAGAAAATTTGTAGGATGCAAAATCAACACACAAAAATCAGTAGTGTTTTAATACTCCAATAATGAACTAGCAGAAAAAGAAATCAAGAAAGCTAGCCCATTTACAATAGTCATCAAAAAATAAACAAACAAAAAATAACCTAGGAATAAACCTAACCAAGGAGGCGAAAGATCTCTACAATGAGAATACAAATCACAGTTCAAAGGAATTAAAGAGGACAAAAAAAGACAGAAAAGCATTTCAAGCTTTTGGATCAGAAGAATTAACATTGTGAAAATGTCAATACTACCTAAAGTGTTCTACAGATTCTATGCAATCTCCATCAAAATACCAATGACATTCTTCACAGAAATAGAAAAAAACACAAAAAACAAAAAACAATCCTAACATTCATATGGAACGACAAAAGACTGGAATAGCAAAGCAATCCTGAATAAATAAATAAATAGATAGATAGATAGATAGATAGATAAATGAGTTTGGAGGCGTAACACTACCTGACTTCAAATTATACACAAAGCTATAGTAATCAAAACAGCATGGTACTGGCATAGAAACAGACACTTAGACCAATGGAATAGAATAGAGAACATAGATCAACCCACAAAGTTACAGCCAACTGATCTTTAACAAAGGCACTGAGAACATACATTGTGGAAAAGACTGCCTCTTCAATAAATGTTGCTGGGAAAACTGGACATTCATAAGTAGAAGAAAGGAACTGGGCCAGTACCTCTCAACATATACCAAAATCAACTCAAAATGGATTAAAGACTTAAATATAAGAGCCAAAACTATAAAACTCCTAAAAGAAAACATAGGGGAAGCACTTCAGGAAGTAGGACTGGGCTAAGACTTTATGAACGTGACCCCAATAGCACAGGCAACAAAAGGAAATATCAAACTAAAAAGCTTCTGCACAGCAAAAGAAACAATTACCAGAGTGAAAGACAACCTACAGAGTGGGAGAAAATATTTACAAACTAAGTATCTGACAAAGGATTAATATCCAGAATATATGAGGAACTCAAACAACTTAATGGTAATAAACCATATAACCCAATTAAAAAATGGCTAAAAGAACTGAATAGACATATCTCAAGGGAAGGTGTACAAACAGACACATGAAAAAATGCTCAACACCACTCAGCATCAGGGAAATGCAAATCAAATGTGAGATATCGTCTCACCCCAGTTAGAAAGGCTATTGCCAAAATGATAGAGAATAACAAATGCTGGCAAAGACATGGAGAAAAGGGAACCCTTCTACACTGTTGGTCAGACTTTACATTAGTGCAATCATTATGGAAAACAGTATGAAGGTTCCTCAAACAACTACAAATAGAACTGCCATATGATCCAGCAATTCACTGCTGGGTATGTACTGAAAGGAATGGAAAACATCATGTTGAAGGGATACCTGCATCTCCATGTTTATGGTAGCTCTATTTACAATAGCAAGAGTTGGAACCAGCCCAAATGTCCAATGTTGGATGACTGGATAAGGAAAACGTGGTATACACACACACACACACACACACACACACACACACACACACACACACACACACACACACACACACACACACACTCACACACAATGGAATACTACTCTGCCATAAAAAAGAATGAAATACTGCCATACACAGTGACAGAGATGAATTCAGAGAAAGTCATGTTAAGTGAAATAAACCAGGCATAGAAAGAGAAATACTGCACGTCCTCACTCATAAGTGGGAACTAAAAAAATAAACATAAATTTTTTTAAAAAAGGAAGAATATACAACAAGCACAACAATATGTTGAATTTTCAAAAGGAGAGAACAGAACTGAAATTACCAGAGGTGGGAAAGGTGGAGGGAGAGAGGGGTAAGAGAGGAATTGGTAGAGGGCCTCGAAAAATGATTACATTCAATAATGTTGAATGTAGTAATTGTCCTGATTTGAGCATCACATATTGAGAAGGGGTATTGACGTTCAATGCTGTACCCCACATATACGTACAATGAATTGTTTCAGTAAAATCAAATAGAAAATAAAGAGGAAATAGTATTGCATCAAAAAATTACGTTATTTCTTTCTTATTAATATTAGAATTTTACCTCAATCACTTCACATATTAATAGTTTTCTTTTGACTTTTTTCAGGTTTTTCCTCCTTAATGCTGAAGGTTTTTGGTATTTATATGATCAAATCTGTCACTTTTCTCTTATAGCTACATATTTCCTATGTTGTTTTAGAAGGTCATATTGATCACAGTATTATCAAATATTTTCTTTCTGCAATATTTTCTTCTAATATTTTGTTTTTATGTTTATGTATTTAAATTGTCTGCAGTCAATGATTCTTTATGGTGTTATATAAGACTTTTCCCACATGGATAACCAATTTTTCCATTAATGTCTATTGAATAACATATTTTTCTTCCAGTGAATTGACATACCAATTTAATCATTAATGAAGTTCTTTCATACACTTGGATCTATTTCTTGACTTAGAATTTGTTCCACTGATGTGTTTGTCTCTTATGTTTGTACCTCATTGTAGCTTCATAGTAAGTTTTCATAATACATTGGGTATATCTCCTGTCACTAATTTTCACTATCAAGAATTTCTTGAGAGTTCCCAGCCTTTATTTTTCCAAACAAATGTTAAATGAATTTCATCATTTAAAAAAAGCTAGTGGAATTTTTTTTAGAATCGCATTAAATTTATATATTAATTTGGGAAGAGTTATTATTTTCACCTAACAATGTGATAAACCTAAATAAGTTTTTACATTCTGTTCTTTGATAACATTTTATAAATTTTAAAAGTATAGGTTATTTTGATTAGGCTTATCCTCAGGTGAACCATAATTTTTGTTGCAGTGAATAAGATCCCTCCTCCCCCACTTATTATTGTACCATGTCCTTTTCCTAGCTAATTGATTTTGGTAAAGAGTCTCTCGGATTTTCTATGTACATAAGAATATCATTTGTAAATAAAGATAATTCTATTTTCTTTCTCATTAGTAGACTTCAAAAAAAGTTGAACACTAGAAATTACACAAAACATCTATATCTAATTTCTGATTCTAATAGAGGTGGTATTAATATTTCCTAGGGTACATAATTTTTTGTGATAATTTCTAGTAAATACTTGTATCTTGTATAGTGCATTTTCTTTAATTCTTTTGCTACTTAAGTTTTTGAGGCATAGCTGATGAATTTGATTATTTTTCTTCATCTTTTTAGATAATAGCTTTGTTCTTTTATTTTTTAATCTAATGAATTATTTTGACAGATAGAATAACATTGACTCATCCTTTAGTCCTAAGACAAACCCTGCTTAGTCACCATGTATTATTTCTTAAAATATACTGCTAAGTTCAATTTGTTAATATTTTATTTAACATTTAATATTCCAAAGTGAAAGTGACCTATAGGTTTTTGTTTTTGTTTTTATTTTTTTTAAGTGTGCCATTATACAGGCTTTTATGTTAAGGCTATATTTACTTCATTAAATAAAATAGGAAGCTTTCTGTCTTTCTCTATGTATGAGAATAGCTTGAGAGACTTAGGAATTACTTGCTCATTGAAGGTGGGGTATTGATGATATGTTGGGGAGTAAAAAGGGGGATTTTCTCTTAAATGAGTTCAGAAGTTCCCTCTGGCTAAGCCATCTGGGACTGGGTTGGGAAAGGTTGTACCCTTCCAGGAACTGGAGGTTGTGCCACTTGCCAGGTCTCTAGGTTCTGGGCATCTGGTTTTCCTAGTCCTTCCCTAAAGTGCTTGCCAGTGTTCAGGCTCATACTGTTCGCAGTCAAGTACCCTTGTTTGTCCTTTAAAACATCATTACCATTCTTGCCCCATAAAAAAAGGAGGCCTAACCAGTTTGCTAGGGAGTAGTCAGTTTTATTACTTTATTTTTGAATATCCTGGTTTTGCTTGATTTATCATATTTCTTACCTTTATTTTAGTTTATCAAACGTGTGTAACATATTTGTCAGGTACTGTATAAAGTCTACAAATATTAAATCATTTAATTCTCTTAATATTCTATGTATTAGTTATTATTTTGTTTCTGCTTTTAAGATGAGAAAAATGAGAAAGAAGGGGGTTAAAAATATTGCCCAAGTTATTTAGCTAATAACTGGCAGAATTGGAATTAGATCCTAACTGTCTGGGTCCCAAGTCTGTGTTTTAAACTTTATGTGTCCTGCTTTTCCAGTAGTATATTACCATTTAAAATATTATCTGTGTTAATTTTCTTCTCTTGTCTCCTTTTGTTTTATTATTTTTCTAGTTTTATACTAAGTATATTTATATTCAAACTTTCAGTTACAAATGGAAAAGTATACGAGTAAGTCCTAAGCGAGATCTTGCTCTATTAGTTCTCATGAGAGCTGGTTGTTTAAAAGATCCTGGCACCTCTTCTCTCTCTCTCTCTCTCTCTCAAATCATGGACCACTGCATCTGGTGCCACCTCTGTCTGCTTCTACTCGTGGCACAAAATGGCAGCCAGGACATTTTTCTCAGAAATGGAAAAAACTATTCAGACATTTATATGGAACAATAAAAGACCACGGATAGCCAAAGCAATGCTCAGCAAAAAAAATAAAGCTGGAGGCATAAAACTACCTGACTTTAAGCTATACTACAAAGCTATAATAACCAAAACAGTATGGTACTGGCATAAAAACAGACACACTGACCAATGGAATAGAATAGAGAATCCAGAAATCAACCCACACACTTACTGCCATCTGATCTTTGACAAAGGCACCAAGCCTATTCACTGGGGAAGGGACTGCCTCTTCAGCAAGTGGTGCTGGGATAACTGGATATCGATATGCAGGAGAATGAAACTAGATCCATACCTCTCACCGTATACTAAAATCAACTCAAAATGGATTAAGGATTTAAATATACACCCTGAGACAATAAAACTTCTTAAAGAAAACATAGGGGAAACACTTCAGGAAATAGGACTGGGCACAGACTTCATGAATACAACCCCAAAAGCACGGGCAACCAAAGGAAAAATAAACCAATGGGATTATATCAAACTAAAAAGCTTCTGCACAGCAAAATAAACAATTAAAAGAGTTAAAAGACAACCAACAGAGTGGGAGAAAATATTTGCAAAATATACATCTGACAAAGGATTAATATCCAGAATATATAAGGAACTCAAACAACTTTACAAGAAGAAAACAAGCAACCCAATTAAAAAATGGGCAAAAGAGCTAAGTAGGCATTTCTCTAAGGAAGATATCCAAATGGCCAACAGACATATGAAAAAATGCTCAACATCTCTCAGCATCCGGGAAATGCAAATCAAAACCACATTGAGATACCATCTAACCCCAGTTAGGATGGCTAAAATCCAAAAGACTATGAACGATAAATGCTGGCGAGGCTGCGGAGAAAAAGGAACTCTCATACATTGTTTGGTGGGACTGCAAAATGGTGCAGCCTCTATGGAAAATGGTATGGAGGTTCCTTAAACAATTGCAAATAGATCTACCATACGACCCAGCCATCCCACTGTTGGGAATATACCCAGAGGAATGGAAATCATCAAGTCGAAGGTATACCTGTTCCCCAATGTTCATCGCAGCACTCTTTACAATAGCCAAGAGTTGGAACCAGCCCAAATGCCCATCATCAGATGAGTGGATACGGAAAATGTGGTACATCTACACAATGGAATACTACTCAGCTATAAAAACGAATGAAATACTGCCATTTGCAACAACATGGATGGACCTCGAGAGAATTATATTAAGTGAAACAAGTCAGGCACAGAAAGAGAAATACCACATGTTCTCACTTATTGGAGGGAGCTAAAAATTAATATATAAATTCACACACACATACACACATACACACACAAACGGGGGAGGGGGAAGAAGATATAACAACCACAATTATTTGAAGTTGATACAACAAACAAACAGAAAGGACATGGTTGGGGGGGAGGGGGGGAGGGAGAAGGGAGGGAGGTTTTGGTGATGGGGAGCATTAATCAGCTACAATGTATATCGACAAAATAAAATTTAAAAAATAAAAAAATAAAAAAAACAAAACAAAAAATGGCAGCCAGCAGCGGGTACAAGCAGATCACATGGTGAGAGGAAGTGAGGTCGGGGTAGAGAGAGAGAGAGAGAGAGAGAGAGAGAGAGAGAGAGAGAGAGAGAGAGAGAGAGAGAGAGACCTCTGTTCTTTATAAATTACCCAGTCTCAGGTATTCTGTTATAGCAACACCAAATGGACTAATACTATGAGGTTATGTATTTTTCAATAATTATGATTCTAGAAGTTTCTCACAGGTTTTGATATGAAGTTCTCCTTTTCGTTTATTTCTAAATAGCCTGTGATTTCAATTCCACCCCTTTTGAGCCTGTTTAGAAGATTATTTCTCGGTTTTGAATTGGCTCATTTCTTTTTGGCTACATTTTTCATTGCTGATTATTAGCTTTATTGTGTAATGCCCAAGAAACAGCACTTTTTTGTTGTTGAATAAAGTAAGGTTGCTCTCTCTGGTTCAATAACTGATCATGTTTTTGGAAGTGTTTCTGGTAATGAAGGAATAATGTTTACTCAGAGAGTAAAATATTCTCTTTAAATGTGTATCTATTAGTTCAACCTTGAGGATTGTATTATTCAAATCCTGCATATTTCATACAGTTTTTCCTCTATGCGATCTATCAGGTACTTAGAGAGATGTATAAAAACCTCTTTTATAATTTATCAAAGTGCCCTTATATTTTTAATTAATTAATATTATTATTTTTACATTCTAAGATTTTGTTGCAGAGCAGTTGGAGTGGAGATGGAGGGGGGAAGGGGGAAGGGATAGGGTGGGAGGATGAGGAAGGGGGAAAGGGGCATGGTCAAGGCCCGTGGTACCCCCCTCATTGTCGCAGGGGAGCCCAGGGGGTTCCAATGGCAGCTCAGTCATGGCTGGGCTGGATGCGGATGTCAAGAGGGTGTGGCTGGGGACTTCGGCCACCCCCACCACAGTTTGGGAGCCCGGGGCACTTCTATTAGTGGCATGGTGGTTGTCACTGGATGGGCTAGATGTGGATGTCGGGTGGGCATGGCTGAAGCCTGCAGTGCTCCCGCCCTGGCTCTAGAGTCTGGGGCACTTCCTGCAGCAGGCTGGTGGCTGTTGCTGGGCTGGATGTGGATGCCAGAGGGGTGTGGTTGATGCCCTCAGCCCTCTCTCCACCCTGGCTTGGAAGCCTGGGGGCCTTCTGGTCCTTCTAGATTTTATAGGTGTTCTTTGGTGATGTTAGACCTTTACTGGTTAACATCAGAATTTGTCTCTGATCTGTGGGTTTTTGTTTTTTCTTTCAGTTCTGTGTTGGATTATTCACTATTCCCACCACTTAAACTCTGCACTGAAACTAATTTGCTGTCCTTTGCTTACTTCTAAAATGGGGGAACTTCCTGTGAGGACCAGCACTTGAGCCCTGTGGTTGAGCTAAATTGCAGCTTTGCTGCTGATTCTCTGGGGAAGGCTTTTTCTGCAGCTCAGGTTTTAATTGTTGACCTTGTAAGCACTTCTGGGTCTTGTGAGGTCTGATACACCTGGGGTGTGTGGAAACTCTGGTTTGGGTCTGAGTTTCTTCAGCACACTGAAGTTTTATGTTCCTGTCCAGTCTCCACTGAGTGGTCCTGTGATGATTTGAGGGCAGATCAGCTGTCCATGCTGTGCCCCACTGTTCCCCTAGTGGGCCCATCTCCCCAACTGCCTGCACTCCAAACACTTCCCATGGGGCAGCCATGCACTGGTCCCTTGCAATGACTCACCAGCTTCTGCATGGCTCCTTTTTTTAGTTGTCTGTGGGCCCTCCTCAGTCCTATGTGGGTTAGTGGTCTAGCTGGCCTGGGGGCCACCAAGGCCCTTTTCTCCCGTGCAGCCTCCAAGCAACTTCATATAATGCGGCTGTGGCTTTTGCCAGTTCTTGTTTCAGGTGCTCATCAGGGCCAGCTTTGAAGTGGTCAGTGCTCAAAACAGTTAGAGTGGTCCTTTCTTTCTCTCATCGCAGCATCTCCCAGCTTCCGTAGAAGCTCTCCATAGGTCTCTCCTTCTCTTTCCCTGAGCTCGAGAGGCCCAAGCTTGGCTGTCGTTGCTTTTTAATAGTTGTAAATTGGTTGATTGTGAGAGAGGGTGACACTGGGAATCACCTATTTTCCCATCTTGATCGGAAGTTTTGCCCTTATATTTTTAAGATTTATTTTGCTTCACATATTTCGCTTTATTTTTTCCTCCATGAAAATGTTTTGTATATTCTTGCGACTGTAGTTTTTTATAGCATAAAGTACTATTTTGCCCTTAAATTTCACTTTATCTCCTTTTATTCATTCTACCTGTACTTTTGCCCTTCCTTCCTCCTTCCTTCCCTCCCTCCCTGCCTCCCCCTTCGCATTTCCTTGATGTAATTTACTTATCTTTTATGTTCAACTATTGTCCAACCAGTATTTCCTTTTTGTTTTTGGTGTGTTGCTTGTCATAACTGAAGAATATCATTGTTTTGCTTTGTATGCAAACATTATTTTGGCCAGGTACAGGATTTCTTAGATAGTATTTCTCTTTATAGATTGTATATATTGTTTTGCAGTCTTCTGATACCCAGAGTTGCAGTGAGAACTCGTGGATCTTTTTTTCTCCTTAGACTTGCCTAGCATTTGGGGATACCAGTGTGCTCCAAATTCAGCTCTTTCTTCAATTTGGTGAAATGTTCTATTATTTCTTTAATTGCTTGTCATCTCTTTCATGCTGTCCTTCTAGAAATTGTTTTCTCCATATGGCTCTAAATTTTTAAACGACGATTTCCTTTAAAATTCTTTATTTCACTATATGCAATAAAACAGCTTCTTCCTTTAATTTTACAGGATACACAATTGTTTCTTTCCTCTTTTTTTCTGCCAGTGCACTTTCCCTTTGCTAATTCTTCTATTACAAGCATATTTTAATATTCAGATATTTTTGTTTGTTTCAGAATCTTTGTTGTCTGATCAAATCTCTTCTTATTGCAGTCTTCCTTAGCAGTCTCTTCTGCTTCTTCCATTAACTTTGACCCAGTGGGAGGCTTTGGTATCGACTGGCTTGCCTTACCTTCCTCCTTTTGATTGCTGAGTCCCCTTATCTGGCCTTTCTCCCACATTTATTTAATCAGATCTGGTATTCTGTTCCTGAGAAGGTGGATGGATGCGGATTAGCAGGTGAAAAGGAAGATAGATGCTTATTTAATAGATGGCCAGCCAACCTTGAAAGGACAGACAAACTAGAATCTCTGTATTGAGGAAGGGGTGGGAAGGTGCTCTATTCTTGGGCTTCTGCAGCTGTGAGGGGAAGGGACAATGAGATAGTCACAGTCTCTTTCTATCCTCATTGAATTAGATCAAGATGGCCATTCTCTTTCAGCACTGCAGCCCCTTCAGGATCAGCCAGCCTCCTTCAGATCTGCATGTGAGAGAGTTCCTCTCCCCTTGCCTGTAGATCCATGCCCAGTTGGTTGGGCTGCCTCATGCAGCTGCTGGGCCCGAGGGCTGGCAGTCTTTACTGGGGCTGCATCAGGGAGCCAGGCAGCTGGTCCCCTATCCCTCCCTGGACATTGTACACAACGATATCTATCTCTGCACTTAAAACATTCAATTCTTAGGTGCATTTATGACTTCTCCAAGCTCCCAAGTAAGCCCTACTATTTCTTACATAGAGTTTCCTCAACTGGAAGAGAAAGGGGACATTAACGAGTGATTATTAGGCTGTCATTTTATCCACTCCTCCACGCCCCTGAATTTAGAGAACGGTGATCTGATACCCAGAGAAGATAAGTCAACCACCCAGGATGACAAGAGTAGTAGGTGGCATTAGGAATTTTAGAATATACTAACTAATGGAAAAATGTAATGGAGAAAGTACTTATTATTAGTTCAAAGTTTACCACAGTGTAATGTTCTAGGAATTACTGGAAAACTGGCATGGATTTAATAGTCAGCTTCAGCAGCATGAGCATTTTGTTCAGGGTTCACATTTGGTGTACTTTTGAATGTTAGAAGTACTACTGATGGTGTAAATCTTCTAGTCTGACATATAATGACATCAGCTTAATGTAACACATTTTCCTAATGAAGAATGAGGGGCATCAAGTTGACTTGAACCACTGTGTAGGCAAGTAGCTTTTATGGGCTTAAGCAATCAGCATTAAACTTATTGGTGACAATTAGTATGCACAGCTTACTTATCATATTCAATTAGCACCTTAATGTATTTGGATTTTATTAAGTGAGAGAATGATCTTTTAGTATCATTAGGAAATAAAGTGGGAAAAAAATTCATTTGAGACTCTCATTAGAAGGACCCTGTTAATTTGCTGAAGTAAAATTTAAATAATTCTCATGAATGTCAAAATATTTGGTCGATTTCTCCAATATCATCTAAGCCAATACTGTCTAATAACACTGACAACACTGTCAACACTAGGATGATGGAAATATTCTGATGTCCAATATAGTAGCCACTAGCCACATTTGGCCAATGACTACTATAAATGAGACTGGTGTGGAAGGACTAAAATTTTAATTTAATTTAAATAGCCACACATGGGCAGTATAGTGCAAGTTGTTCAAATCTTTGGAGCTGTCAAATTAAGTTGCTTCTCAACTATGGAGAGAAGAGGGATCTTGGGTAAGATTTCATACTTGTGTAATGTTTTAAAATTCATAAATATTTCAAAATAACTGTGTGATTTAGGTGTTATTTTCATTTTGCAATCAATGTAATGAAGGCTCTGAAAGATAGATGACTTGCACAGAGTCACACAATTAACAAGAATTTTTTACTTTTGGTTTCATTATTAATTTTTGGTATCACTACATTGTATCCTGAGAATGTTGCCTGTATTACATTAAAGTTTTGGAATTAATTATGGTTTTCATAGCGGCCTAATATATGGTCATTTTTATGATGGTTCCATGTAAAAGTAAGTTGTAGTTTTTATTTCAGGGAAGAGAGTTTGATCTATGTTAATTATTTTTGCTTTACTATGTCATTTAGATCTTCTATATCATTGTTTTATTATTTTCCTTCTTGATCTGTCAAGGACTAAGACAGGTGAAATAAATTCTTCTGCTAATTTTGTGTTTTTCTTTGTAACTCTTATAGATTTGCTTTGTGAATATTGATGTTATGTCTTTTGGTGCTTTGACAATCCTAGCTTTCTTTCTTTAAACTTCACTATGAATATTTCCTTTTAACAATAGATAGTGACTTTCTCTGTGTCATTTAATGTTTTATAACATGAATTCAATTTGTCCTGATACTAATGTTACAACCTCCTCTTTTCTTACTCCCTCTTTTCCCTCTCCTCTTAGCCCCATTTTCCCTGCCCTTTCTCCCTCAATTTTTTCCTCCTTTTTTTCCTTCCCTCTCTTTCTATGTTTGCCTTATATACCTTTCTTTTATTGTCTTTACTTTTACTTGTCCATTCTTTTATTTTCTTTCCTTTCTAAAGACATAATTTTAACCCATGTAGATTTATTGATATGACAGGTATATTTGAATCTTGTTCTTTGAAATTATTTACACTTTATATTTTTTACTGCTTGCAAAAATAATATAAAGTCCATATTTTTTGCTTTACTTTTACTGTATAATTTTTGTGATATTTAAGAAAGCTTGTATTTTTGTTCCAGTGGCTAACTTTATTACTATTATGCTATATAATTTCCTTAATTCTTTAATATTTTAGACATTATCTTATCTTTTGCTTTCCTTCTATAAAAAACCATAGCAGTTTCTGTATTTCCTTTCCTTTCTCGGTATGTTCATCACTTTACTTAACTTTTTTTTCTTAGTACTTTCCTTTATAATGACAAGTATTTATGCATTTGCTATTTCAGTTGAAGGCTTTAATGACATCTTTTGAATTCAAACTGTTACAGGTAAATAAATTAATGCACTTATTCTAACTCCAACTTTCTTTCCTCTCCTGCTCTCAATTTATGTTATATTATTTCTACATGTCAAGGTATGTAAGACAATATATTTTTGTGAATTTAAAATACCACCCATTGTGAGCTGCAACGTAACTTTTTGGATAACATTTTCTATGATTAAACTAATTAATAATTATGAAAATTAAGAAAAAGAAGATGGGGGTTTGGAATTAAAAACTTTTTTATAGAGTGCTTGAGACAAATATATATCTGAAACATGGTATTTGAGAACCAAGAGGCAAAACTGGCTTCTAATCAAACTGAAATAGGCAAGTCAGTCTTCACTGTACATGCTGAAAGATAGGAAAAAGCTACTTGAACAGTGAAAACTTAGTGGGAGTATTTTAGTTCTTTTATTGTCAATAAATTTGGTTTTTTATACACAAAATGTCATTAGTAACTTGATTTATTATTTGTGCTCTTATTGTCCTTTTTTTTGAGTGTTATTAATAGGAAACTCTATATTAATTCTTCTGGGCAAATCATATAAAGATAACTAAATGAATCATTGATATGTAGAGTCATAAAATTTCCAGTAATTGTGAGTAATGCATCAGATAACTGATTTTTTATTCTTAATTATTGTGTATTTTTCTAGAAAAATAAGCTTCTTGATTTGACAATTAAACAGAAGTCTAGGTAAACTTCTACAGTTAGAGAAAGGAGGCCTAGCATTGCCACAAATAATGATGATTGCTTTACACTTCAGTTATCATTATAACTTCAGGGCTATATCTCTTCTCTTGGTATTTAGATTCTATAATGAAGAGGAAGATTTGTTTATTATTCTTGAGTAAATAATAGATAGGCCAAAGGAAGAAAGTAAATACATTATGAAAAAATCAAGTAGAGTATCATAGTTTGTAATATATTTTAGGATTTACTAGTATCATAGTATCATAATTTAATACTTACAACTGTGAACATATTTACGGTAACATTCTTCAATTGTTTGGACAGATAAATGTATCTAAAAGAAAGCTACTTTTAATTAATCCAATTTAGGTAAGCATTAAGTTCATTGGCCAATATCATGAATTTATATTAGAGAAGTATAAAAAATTGAGAGCACATTTACAAACAAAAAAGAATGGGTGAGCCTAGTTAGATATTGGTACTCTTGTGATTTTAGCTTATTACAGAAACTTATCCCAGTATTCTCAAGATAATACTTATCCCTTGATCAGAATTCTGTGGGACAAAGCCACCTCAGGAACCATTTTTCCAAAGATTATTACTGAAGGATGAAGATAGGCTAAATCTTACTGGATGAACTACTTAGGTCTAAATTTAGGTTTTGAAATAATTCATCCAGGAAGAGTCTGTTGTGTTAATTATTTTGAGCTCAATGGCTAAATGTATTTTTTCTAAGTCTCAAATCAAGTTTGGCTCCACTGTTGTCCTTTCACAGTGAGCTCCCTGAGGTCAGGAACCATATCTGTCCTGCTCATCATTGTACATCATGGCACTCTGGCTGGGACAGCGTATGCACACAGGGCATATTTGTTGAGGAAATGTATGCACAGTTCAGGTGTCAGCTCAAATGTCACCTACTCAAAGATGTCTGCTTGTCTTCCAATCTAAATTAGACCCGTTATCTTATCTCTGACCACCCTATTCTTTTCCTTAGTACCACTCCAGAAATTTCTGCAGTTGTATGTTTGCTTAATGTCTGCACCCCTAACACAACTATTACTGCCATAAGGACAGGGACTGGTTTTGTTCTGTTCAGCACGGTACCCCCTAGGTGTACTGCACCCAGCCTGGAGCTTGTAGAAACATAGAATTAAAAGATAATGTGAATATATCCATGAATTTTTTGAAGTACACTTGCAGAAGGCCCAAGTAAGTGTTTGTTGAGTGAACTGAATGAATAAATGAAAACAAATGTGTAGATTATATTTAATGTCTTATATATTAGTTAAGACTACAACAGGGACAATACATTAAATTCATTAGTGTTTTATTTGCTTTATTGACTCTAATCAGTAGTTCCTTCTAGTTATAATGTCCCTGAAAGATAATATTTTTGAAAATTCCATTTTGCATTTTGTGTCAGATACATAGATTCAGAGTATATTTCAGAATAGCGCTTGCTGAAGTGTTAGTGTGGCAGGAGCCAAGGATTCATAGTCAGGAGACTTGGCTTTTCTTTTTGCATTTATATTTTCATTCCCTAACTTTGTGCTGAGTGCCTGCTTGAATCTCTGTGGAAGTGGGCAGATCATTCAAGCTCTACAAGCCACAGTATCCTCATCTAGAAAACAAATACACTGGTGTAACTGTGTTCCACTTACCTACAAAGTTACTGTGAGAATAAAATAAAATAATCTAAGTAATATCACTTTATAAACTGTAATGCTCAACATAAATTTTGAGGATTATTATCATCATCAGGGCATACAGTCTTACTTATTCTAAACATTGATTGCCATTCTTAACAAAATTGTAAGCACATTTCTGATTCATAACTTTGCCAATATGAATGTATGTATGCACAAACATTCATATGTATGCATCTATAGGAAACAGGAAACAACTGCATCATGAAGACAGTTTCAAAATGTGCTTTTTATTAGAAAGGGAAGGGTTCTATCCTCACATAAACACAGGGACTAGGAGGATCCCTAGTAGGAAAATTTTGTTTTTGTTGAACTTTGCTTTAAGCCCTTGAATGATTACACAGGTAATAAATATCTTGTTCAACTTCTATTAGACGCTCTTTTAGTATTAAATAAGATACTAATACACACAAACCTGTTTATTTTGTTAGTTATATTTTTGAGTAACTGTCATTGTTTCTCAGTGTTTTAGGGTGATTTCTCAGGAGGTTTATGTGGTGGTAATCATAGAAACAGCGGGGAAGCCGAGCCTTCGTTGCCATTTCCCCCCATCAACTACTGTGCTCTCGGATACCATGTTCAATTTTTTGGTTATCGCATTCACTAAAAAGTACCTGGTGCGTTTATTAAGAAATTAAGAAAAACTCCCAGCCCACAGCACTACAGAGAGACAGACTGGTGTCTGATCTAGATTTGCTGCATTGTTGCCTTTCAAGAATGTATTAGAGCCCCCGGCTTATTTATGTCTATGTATTGTTGCTGAATTTTTTCTGAGGTGTTTTTTTAAAGGGTAGATCTGAATTCTGCCTTTTTCCCACTGAAGATTTTCTGAACATTTATAGCTAATTTCTTTATTTTGTTCAAGCTAGTATTTTTTGGATACCTCACATTTTCTGAGCATAAGAGGTGAAATCTATTAAGGAATTGCAAGGCATAGTCTCTATATTGGGAATGTATAGCCTCAGTGGAGGAAGAAAACACACACGCATGAGAGAGGAAACAACAGAAGACTGACACGATGCTTGGAGGAGTGGTGTGGACAGTGATCGGGTGCCTTGGGAGAAGTATGGACACTTCCTGCTATAGCAGATGTGGGGAGAGAGAGTCCAAGTGGGCCTAGAGATTTTAAGAAAGTCTTTCTATAGGAGTTAAGTTTTGGCTGTGGGAAAGAGGGGGATGCAAGGAAGGTCCAGAAACCCACCCATCCTCCCACCCCCAGTGTTGCTCTAGAGTTACCCCTGAAGAACCCAGAGCCCTAGAGCCTCAGCAGGATGTGTCTATAAAACCATGCTCAGAATGTCAAAGATACTACTACGTTGAGAGCATCATTATAAATTTCTAGATTAATACTGCTGATGGTGGCACCCACATCTTTTCGTAAGTGACATGTTTTATGTTCTTAAATGGTTTTCTAATTTTTATTTTAATATCTTGAGTCGCTTGAACATTGTAAAGGAAAGACTTACATAATTGTTGAAACACTCAGGCACCTGTTTGGAGTATTAAAAATGAATAATATATGTATGTCTTTCTAAAATGTTTGGTTCAAAGAAAGCTTTTGGAGATTAAAACAAGCAAACAGAAAAACCTCTCTAGGTAGCGGTCCTAACTGTCTAATGCAGAATTTTAATCTGAAAACTCTATCAACTTGAAGAATGCTCCCCTCCACACTATCCATCCATATGATACAATAATTCCCATCCCTTGTCCTATTACTATCTCCATTCATATTTCTGTTACAGAATTTTTAATATTGAGCTAATATTTTATTGTAGGTTGAAGTTCTGTCTAATAGTTAAAACTGAGTTAAACCAAAGTAATCACATGGGTCCCAAATACTTACAGTCTAGGTTGACCTAGTTAAAATGTTGAAATTACCATCTAAAATTTATGGAGAGCTTGCCAAGTGTTAGTCCATGGGCTAAGTTTTGTGCATATTTTAGCTCATTAAATCCTCACAGAAACCTTGTGTGATACGTTGCCATTTTATTCATGATAAACTTGAGGCAAAAAGAAATTAACTTGACCAAGGTCACTCAGTTAGTATATATCAGGCTTGAATAGACCTAGGTCTATGGACTTCAACACCTGTGTTCTTTCAGGAGGCTGGAAGGGCTATTTCTGTGAGGTCTTTGGCCCAATTGAATGCTCTGTAAATTTACTCCTTCTGTAGGCACACGTCATCACTTAGCTCTCTGCTTAGAACATACTGAGGTCTGCTTTTCTGTTTTACTGAGTGTTCCAACACATCGATTGTGAAACAGTGGATATGAAGAAGGCTAGGGGAATTATTTGATTGCAGGAAGTTCTGAGAATTGAAGTATTTTTGAGTAGTTGCAGCTGAGAAGTCAGTGCCATTAGGTTAAAAAAAATATTTTTTTGTGTGTAAAACTGAAAGCATGCCTGGAAAGCCTGATAGCACATTTACAATTTGGTAAGCCTATTTCAATTTTGAACCTATTTGCCTGTGTTTTTACCAGTTAGCTGCAGACATCCCTGAAAGTGTAATAGCTGAAGAGGGCATTTTCAGTATATCCATGTTTTCATGAGTAGAAGGACATGGAATTTTCATCCATGCACTTAACCTCCTGCTGGCTTTCAAAATATTTTACAACTTTGCTAATTACAGACATCTGCATAGCACTCAGCCTATGGCAATTAAACACAAACTGAGACAATCTGATAAAACCCTGATGTTAAAATTCATTTACCTTTTCAAGTTTTTTTCTGGACTGGAATCTATAATATGCTCCAGTGGCATGCCAGAGACTCACATGAATGCTGTAAATATTGTGAGGCATTCTGGATAAGTGCTTTGCCAATGACTCCATTTTCATGCAGTTTCTTACCTTTCCCATATTTTCAAAACAAAAACCTGAAACACAGAGATTAGTCCCTTGAAAACTGTTGCTGAGAGTCAGAAAAAGTAATTATTTTTTAAAGGGGTTTCTCTTGAATTCTCTATACTTCCTGATCCTTGACCTATTTCTTTGATTCTATAAGTGAGAAGTGAGGAATTTAGGATTGTGGAAAATTACAATTTAAATGCCAGGGTAATTTTTACTAAAAATGCATGCCATATTCTACTGTCATTATAAATATCATTTGTAACAAATACGTAACACTTCTGGAACAGAGTTGGACGTACTGATTTTTTTTTAGTGAGACCAGGTATATAATTTCTTTAACATTATATGAGAGCATTTCAAAAAGTTTGTGAAAAAATAGTTAAAAGATAATATGAATCTTTTAATGAACCTTTTGAAGTACCCTTGCATAAGTTCTCTCGTTTACTTCCTGATACGGCTACACTGAACATTTTATTTGACTCGGAATCCGCAAAGAATGTGATGATGTGTCTGTCCTTTATGACTCTCAGTGTCATATAAAATGTTTGAATCAATATTTTATTGATTTTTCAAAGTTTTCCTCTTTTAGGCTTTTTTCAAGGTACACATAGATCTTTATTGTCTTATAAGATGACACCGTCCTTTTTATGTTTCTTCTGCACGTTCTCTGCAGAACGTTTAGCACAGCTTTCCCCGTTGCTAGAACTAGTGCTATGTTTCTTATACAGCGTTTCTTACTGAATATTGAATAATACTAGTTGAAGTATGAGAGGTCTTCACAGGCTGTTGAGGTGGTTGTGTGTCATCTGCTCTTCCCTGAATGTTCCCAGACTGTCAAGTTCAAAGTCAGTAGTTTTCTCTTCTTTAAGTCGTCTATCTTACTTTGCCCTATTGCTTTTTATATCAGTAGCAGAACTTTTCATTGTTCATGTTAGTGCTTCCAACCTTTTCCTTTTTCATCACTCTCTTCCTGTCTCTGTTCACTGTTATTTCTCTTAACTCTTCTCAAACTTTTCTTTTTCCCATAGTTTTTGTTGTCAACACAGCCTAACATTTACAGATCTCTTTAGTCAATCTGGAACACATTGCATCTTCAGCAATCCTTTTGCTGTTAATTATTCTTGAACATTTTTCTTTTTATCTTATTTTTGTTAGAGACTTTTCATGTGCAGATGATCCTTGACTTAACAACAGGTTATGGCCTGATAAACCCATCATAAGTTGAAAACATTGTAAGTTGAAAATGCATTTAATACTCCTAAACCACCAAACATCATAGCTCAGCCTAGCCTACCTTAACCGTGCTCAGAACACTTATATGAGCCTACAAAATCATCTAACACAAAGCCTATTTTATAATAAAGTGTTGAATATCTCAGGTAATTTATTGAATACTGTACATTAACTTGAATTGCGATGGTCTTGCACCATCATAAAGTCAAAAAATTCTAAGTTGAACTTGTAATTCAGAGACCATCTGGATTAGGTTCCCCAAGGCTCCAGACGTTGACATGTGCAGAAAGTCCGAAGGCCAAAAAGGGGAAATGCTAGACCCATCACGTGCTTTGCATTTTAAAAGTTTCTTTAGGAGTGAAAATGTTCAGAACATAAGATACACATGGAGAATGGGGGAGCAGGAAAGATAAATACACAGGACTTCTACTTGGCATTCGCTAGTTTGGTTAATTTTACTTGATAATTATAGTTTTTTTTTTTTCTTACAGATTTTTTAACTCAGAATTTTTTTTTTAGCCCAAACCATTGGCCCTCAGTGTTTTTTCTTTGGAGACATATTTATTTACATAGAAAGCCTGAGATATCAGCAAGCCAATCACTCTTGACCAGAAAAGCATGATGAGAGGAGGTGGGAGAGTGAGACAGCGAGCTGCTGGGGCTTCTGTCATCATTCTGGCCCACTGGGAATCCCCAGACCTGAGGAAGGAGGGAAGAGCTGGAGGTTTCCCAGGTAAATTCCCACTTTTCCTACAGGTAATTTTGGTATGTGTTTAACCATTCAGTCACATAGAACGTTTTGCATTCGTAACATCCAATTGGACATCTTTCTCTCTTAAAACTGTTTTTGTTTTTCCATGTTCTCCTCCATTTGGGGCAAAGGAATAAAATTAAACAAAAAGAAATATCATGGAGTCCATATATATATTAAACTGGGAGAAGACTATCTGGGAAGAAGAATCATACTTATCCATTTAAATTTTATACCAAAGTTTCCTGGGCATGATCTTGAAACCGCCTGCATCAGACTCACTATGGAAACTTGTTCCACTGCAAAATAGTTATATTTAAAAAACCCTAAACTTGGAGCTATTCTTAAATACACTACAGTTTAAGAACCACTGTATTATGGGGATCAATAGGTCCATCCCAAACAAAATCTTGAAATAGGTGATATTTAATTTTCTTTTCATTAAATATTTGCTTAATGTAGTGTGTCCCATACTGTACAAATCCTTTTGTTTTCACCTCTCTTTATAAGATCTATTTTCAAAAAAGGTTAGTATTAGTCAATACTAGCAAATTACTGAAATCTGAAACATATCAAATTTGGGAAAATCTTGTAAAATCTGGAGCAGAGTGAGAAGTATGGGACAAAATATTTTTAGTTCATTCAAATACTCTACCCGAATCTCAGGCTAAAAGAAGGGAAGGATATACCATGTATATGTATGATCTCTTTAGTGGAAAATTTTCCTGAAAATTTTTTGTTTCAAGTCATTTTTGCTGATTAAACAGTTAACTACCTTAGCAGCCGTGTCTGAGATCTTGCATAATTTTTTTATTAACTCACTCAAAGATGACAGAAATCTAAATAAATAGCAACAATGTTTTAAGAAGTACGGGCTTGTTATCAGTTATTACACAAATCAGCGTTTATTCCAAACTAAAGGATATCTAAATTAAAAAAGGTAAAATTAACTAAAGATGCTCATGATGTCTACAGATTAACACATTTTTATTTTTAATGTGTTCCCTTCCAGTACTTATCTACATGTATATTTATTTTTTTGCTTAGTATAGTAGCATTTTAAATTTGTATTGTTCTATTGTTATTTAATGTTATATCTCAAAACTAGCATATTTTCCATGAGGCTGCATAGTCTTTAAAATACTATTTTTAATAACTGCCTAAGAGTCTACTGATTTTTTTAACTGTTCTCTAATTGTTCCTCATTTAGATTGTGCCATTTTTTGTGAGTCTAAAAAAGTTATGAAATAAAAACCTTCATACTTATAGCCTTTTAATGCTCCTAACATTATTTCTGAGTATAAATTCTCAGCAGTGGGATCACTGCATCCTAGGAGATGAACATCTTTATTCCTTTTGATAGGCAATGCCAAATGGCTCTCCAAAAGCATCATATCAGTTTGTATTGCTGTGAGTGATGTATGACTTTGACCTTAACCACAATGGCATTAATATACCATGATCTTTATCTACCTCTCTCTTTTGCAATTGTTTATGATAGATTTTTGACTGTGTTTGTCCTTGAATAGCTCATATATATCAATGACCTTTGAAGAAAATATAAACAGCTTGGGCCGAGCCCGTGGCGCACTCGGTAGAGTGCTGCCGCTGGGAGTGCTGCGACGCTCCCGCCGCGGGTTCGGATCCTATATAGGAATGACCGGTGCACTCACTGGCTGAGTGCCGGTCACGAAAAAACGACAAAAAAAAAAAAAAAAAAAAAAAAAGAAAATATAAACAGCTCAAAAGAAACATAGCATGGAAGTTTTATCTTTCAAAACATAAAGTTACTTTTACATAACAAATTCTACATAATTCCCCCTGATGTTGGATCCATTTTCAAATCATCTGCTCTAGAAAGAAGTTAATCATTATAACTTAACTCTCTCTCCCCCAGGTATACAGTTGTGCACTTTTTCCTTATTATTATTATTTCCAATTGTTTACCTAATACATATTTTATTTGTCATTTGACAAAGGTGGATAGAATTTGATAAACTCTTTCTTTACTGAATTTGTTCTAAGAGTGATAGTTTTCTATTTAAAATTCAAGTAATGCTGGCTTGTATAAGTGAAAGGTTGACCTTGCAAATACCAGATTCCAGGGGAGTGATATCCATTAGTTCATAATATACTCCAAATAAAAATTAAATTATTGATTCTTGGGGACAAAGAATTTGAAGTTAAAATCATTGACTAATCTCAAAATTTCCAAGGGGTAGAAAGTCCTAATGAAGAAATACATTTCACTCAAGAACAATCCTCTTCTATCTGGGAAATATGACTTAATTTTTTTAACTTGCAACTTTAGGAGGGAATTGTGAGAGAGAAAAGGGGGACTCTAGCCATCCATATTAACCCAAACAAATCTGGAAACCATTGTTGTTATAGATATCACAGCTGGATCACCCTAACATCTAAGTTGTTGTGGTCATTTATTGTTGTATAACAAATTAGTCCAAAATTTAGTGGCAAAACCCAGCCATGAGTTCTATGGCTCGGTAATTTGGACAGGACACAATGAGGACAGCTTCTCTCTGCTGCATGGTGTCTGGGATCTCAGCAGGAAGACTCAAAGGCTGGTATCATCCGAAGGCTTGTTTACTCACTTGTCTGATGGTGGATGTGGGTTTTTGGCTGGTTCAGCCTCCCCAGAGCTAACATCCCAAGAAGAGGAAGAAATGTGGGAGTGTATCCTCTTAAAGACCTAGCTTTGAAGTCATGTGGCATCACCTTCAAGGTACGCTATTGGTCAAAGAAGGCACAGCCCTCACCCAGATTCAAAGGGGTAGGGGACACAGGTGACAATATTTGGTGGGAGGAGTGCCAAAGTCACTTTGAGGGAGATATTGTTGCAATCATTTTAATCTGCCACACAAGTGATATGAAAAATAGATTTAACAAATACTGTTCGTTTTTCTGAGCCCTTTCAAAAGTCAGTTTGGAGAGTTTTGTATCCAGGAATGGCATATGAATTCCTACTGGACCAACCCTCCTACAGATAATAGTTATAAATTTTTTTAGAAATATAAAAATAACTAGATGAAGAGCAATAGAAACTGATTGACCCTTTGCCCAAGGGCAGGTCCCTGTGAGCATAGTGGAGGATGGTTGAATATCTGAGAGAAACGCACAGTCTTTTTTTTTTTTTCACTTGTAATGGTGTTTATTTGAGGCACTGGACATACAACCTTACAGGAAAATGGAGAAATTAAACCCATCTCCACCTGATTGGTTCAGTCAGCTGGTTTCTTTCTTTTTTTTTTAAATTTTACTTTGTCGATATACATTGCGGCTGATTATTGCTCCCCATCACCAAAACCTCCCTCCCTTCTCCCTCCCCCCTCCCCCCCAACAATGTCCTTTCTGTTTGCTTGTCGTATCAACTTCAAGTAATTGTGGTTGTTATATCTTCTCCCCCCCCCTTGGTTTTGTGTGTGTGTGTGTGTGTGTGTGTGTGTGAATTTATATATTAATTTTTAGCTCCCACCAATAAGTGAGAACATGTGGTATTTCTCTTTCTGTGCCTGACTTGTTTCACTTAATATAATTCTCTCAAGGTCCATCCATGTTGTTGCAAATGGCAGTATTTCATTCGTTTTTATAGCTGAGTAGTATTCCATTGTGTAGATGTACCACATTTTCCATATCCACTCATCTGATGATGGACATTTGGGCTGGTTCCAACTCTTGGCTATTGTAAAGAGTGCTACAATGAACATTGGGGAATAGGTATACCTTCGACTTGATGATTTCCATTCCTCTGGGTATATTCCCAACAGTGGGATAGCTGGGTCGCATGGTAGATCTATCTGCAATTGTTTGAGGAACCTCCATACCATTTTCCATAGAGGCTGCACCATTTGGCACCATGAAGACGTAGAAAATTTGAACAGACCAATAACAATAAAGGAGATTGAAGCTGTTATCAGAAGGCTCCCAACAAAGAAAAGCCCAGGAACAGATGGGTTCACAGCAGAATTTTACCAAACATTCAAAGAGGAATTGACACCGATTCTTTACAAACTATTCCAAAAGATTGAAACGGGCGCAAATCTCCCAAACTCATTCTATGAAGCAAACATCATCCTGATACCAAAACCAGGTAAAGATATAACCAAAAAAGAAAACTACAGGCCGATATCCTTGATGAATATAGATGCAAAAATCCTCACTAAAATATTAGCAAACAGAATACAGCAACACATACGTAAAATTATTCATCACGATCAAGTGGGATTCATCCCAGGGATGCAAGGTTGGTTCAACATACGCAAATCAATAAATGTGATACACCATATTAATAAACTCAAACACAAGGACCATATGATCATCTCTATAGATGCTGAAAAAGCATTTGATAAAGTTCAGCACTCATTCATGACAAAGACTCTCTTTAAGTTAGGTATAGATGGAAAGTATCTCAATATAATTAAAGCCATAGATGCCAAACCCACTGCCAATATCATCCTGAATGGGGAAAAGCTGAAAGCTTTTCCTTTAAGAACAGGAACTAGACAAGGATGCCTACTCTCACCACTCCTATTCAACACAGTGTTGGAAGTACTAGCCAGAGCAATCAGAGAAGAGAAGGAAATAAAGGGCATCCAGATTGGAAAAGATGAAGTCAAACTGTCCCTGTTTGCAGATGACATGATCCTATATATCGAACAGCCTAAAACCTCTACAAAAAAACTGTTGGAATTGATAAATGATTTCAGCACAGTAGCAGGATACAAAATCAACACACAAAAATCAGCAGCATTTCTTTTCTCCAATAGTGAACATGCAGAACGAGAAATCAAGAAAGCCTGCCCATTTACAATAGCCACCAAAAAAATAAAATACTTAGGAATTGAGTTAACCAAGGAGGTGAAAAATCTCTATAATGAGAACTACAAACCACTGCTGAGAGAAATTAGAGAGGATACAAGAAGATGGAAAGATATCCCATGCTCTTGGATTGGAAGAATCAACATAGTGAAAATGTCCATACTACCCAAAGTGATATACAAATTCAATGCAATCCCCATCAAAATTCCAAAGACATTTTTCTCAGAAATGGAAAAAACTATTCAGACATTTATATGGAACAATAAAAGACCATGCATAGCCAAAGCAATGCTGAGCAAAAAAAATAAAGCTGGAGGCATAACACTACCTGACTTTAAGCTATACTACAAAGCTATAATAACCAAAACAGTATGGTACTGGCATAAAAACAGACACACTGACCAATGGAATAGAATAGAGAATCCAGAAATCAACCCACACACTGCCATCTGATCTTTGACAAAGGCACCAAGCCTATTCACTGGGGAAGGGACTGCCTCTTCAGCAAATGGTGCTGGGAGAACTGGATATCCATATGCAGGAGAATGAAACTAGATCCATACCTCTCACCGTATACTAAAATCAACTCAAAATGGATTAAGGATTTAAACATACACCCTGAAATATAAAACTTCTTAAAGAAAACATAGGAGAAACACTTCAGGAAATAGGACTGGGCACAGACTTCATGAATACGACCCCAAAAGCTCGGGCATCCAAAGGAAAAATAAACAAATGGGATTATATCAAACTAAAAAGCTTCGCACAGCAAAAGAAACAATTAACAGAGTTAAAAGACAACCAGCAGAGTGGGAGAAAATATTTGCAAAATATACATCTGACAAAGGATTAATATCTAGAATATATAAGGAACTCAAACAACTTTACAAGAAAAAAACAAGCAACCCAATTAAAAAATGGGCAAAAGAGCTAAGTAGGCATTTCTCTAAGGAAGATATACAAATGGCTAACAGACATATGAAAAAATGCTCAACATCACTCAGCATCTGGGAAATGCAAATCAAAACCACACTGAGATACCATCTAACCCCAGTTAGGATGGCTAAAATCCAAAAGACTCTGAACGATAAATGCTGGCGAGGTTGCAGAGAGAAAGGAACTCTCATACATTGTTGATGGGACTGCAAAATGGTGCAGCCTCTATGGAAAATGGTATGGAGGTTCCTCAAACAATTGCAGATAGATCTACCATACGACCCAACTATTCCACTGCTGGGAATATACCCAGAGGAATGTAAATCATCAAGTCGAAGGTATACCTGTTCCCCGGTGTTCATCGCAGCACTCTTTACAATATCCAAGAGTTGGAACCAGCCCAAATGTCCATCATCGGATGAGTGGATACGGAAAATGTGGCACATCTACACAATGGAATACTACTCAGCTATAAAAACGAATGAAATACTGCCATTTGCAACAACATGGATGGACCTTGAGAGAATTATATTAAGTGAAACAAGTCAGGCACAGAAAGAGAAATACCACATGTTCTCACTTATTGGTGGGAGCTAAAAATTAATATATAAATTCACACACACACACACACACACACACACACACACACACACACACACACACACACACACAAACGGGGGGGAAGAAGATATAACAACCACAATTACTTGAAGTTGATACGACAAGCAAACAGAAAGGACATTGTTGGGGGGAGGGGGGAGGGAGAAGGGAGGGAGGTTTTGGTGATGGGGAGCAATAATCAGCCACAATATATATCGACAAAATAAAATTTAAAAAAATAAATAAATAAAATAAACGTTCCTGTAAAAGGGAAACAAACAAACAAACAAACAAACAAACCCAGCCAGCTCTCACGGGAACTACTAGAGGAAGATCTCACTCAGGCCCCACTCCCCCAGGGAGAGCATTAACCCATTCATGAGGGATCAGCCCCCATGACTCAAACAGCTCCCAACACTGCCACATTGGGGATCAGATTTCCACATGAGTTTTGGTGGGGACAACACATCCAAACTTTATCATTCCACCCGTGTTGCTTATAATAAGATACCTAAAACTGGGTGATTTATAAAGAAAATGAAATTTATTGTTTACAGTTTCTGAGGCTGGGAAGTGCAAAGTCCATCTGGTGGTGGCAACAGTGACCCAGGTGTCTCACATTGCAAGATAGTGGAAGCAGAGAGAGCAGAGAGAGAGAAAGACAGACCCCTCTTCTTTTAAAGCTCTCAGAACCATGCCCCTGACCACCATTTTTAATCCATTTGCTACTGCATGGTCCTACAATCCAATCAACTCTTCAAGGCTCCACTTTTCAATTAATAGGATTTCCCACCTTCTTAGCAGTCACTGTGGGGGCTAAGTTTCTAATACATAAAAATTGGGGAACACAATTCAAGCTTCAATGAGTTTTGGGGGGGACACAATTCAATTCACCACAAGAACATACAGGGAATTTCAATCTCAGAAACAGGAGAGACAGAGAGGTGAAGACCTACATTCTGCAAATAAACTCTTCAAATTTCTGGCTCCCCTCTGAACTTATGTATGTGTGGGGCAGACTCCAGGCAACCCATCTAAAGGGTGAAAAAACAGAGATTTCAGCTTCCACCCATCAAAGGGAAGAATGGTTTGGGGGTTTTAATTCAGCCAAGCTAAGTGTCTAGTAAACAAACAAACACACAAATCATTATTCTATTAAGGAAAATAACAGAACTTCATGCGACTGAGTTTCATCCCTTTTGAAATGTAGACACATACCTCAGGGGTTGGGTAATACATACAGGTGTGAATTACTTTATAGTGACCAACTCTTAGCCCTACTAAATGACTTACTCTTAACTCAGGTACTAAAGTTTCAGCAAAATTTATTCAGAAAGTCCTGACTGTGATAAAACACAAATATATTTTCTCTGCACACTATGGCTTTGCTGCATGATTCCATTATATGAATTTCTAGGAGAGGCCAAGCAACAGTGGTTGCCTCCACTGATGGGGGTGGAAACTGACTGGGAAGGGGCATGAGGGGACTTTCTAATGAATTCCTGTCTACCCTGACAGATTTATATTAAATAGAAGTATGTGTTTTTTTTATAACTACTAAACACCCTCTGAAGATTGTGCATTTTACTGTACATAATTTTATCTCAAAAATGGAACCATAAAAAATATTGAACTCTAGTTAATCAAATAAAATATCTGAAGTTCAGATATTTTTACAAGTAGTGATTTTATTTCCTTTGGGTGAATTCCAGCATTATTCATAACAGCCCACATATGAAAAAAACCAAAGTGTTTGTTGACAGACAAATGGATAAAGAAAATGTGATATATATAAGGGTACTTCAAATTGATCATGGAAACATAGAGTTGAAAGATAATATGAATCTTTCCACGAATGTTTTGGAGTACCGTCATATATACAATGGAATATTATTTAGCTTTAAAAAGAGGAGATTCTGCCATTTGCCACTATATGGTTGAATCTGGAGGACATCATGCTAAGTGAAATAAGCCAGACACGGAAAGAAAAATACTGCATGATCTCACTCACACGTGGAATCTAAAAAAAAAGAAAAAAGTCGAATACACAGAGATAGAGAATAAAACAGTGGTTTTCAGAGGTGGGGGTTGGGGAGGAAATGGAGAGAAGTAGGTCTGAAAATACAAAGTAGCAGATACGTAGGATGGACAAGTCTGGAGAAATAGTGTACAACATGAGGACTATACTTAATATTGTGCTGTACTCAGCATTTTTGTGATAAGAGTAGATTTTAGGTACTCTTGCTACACACACACAAAAATTGGTAACTATGTGAGGTGATGAATACGTTAATCTGACTATATTAACCTTTTTCACTATTTATGTGTATATGAATACATCGGGTTGTACAACTTAAATATATATAATAAAATTGTATATATATGTATATGTATAAAATATAAACAAACTTTGAAATAAATGGAAAATTAAAATGGCTTAATGGATGGATAGAAATGTGAAAGAGTAGATATAGAAAAAGTCAATTGTGGTATCTGCATAGTGAATATGTGCTGGGCTGGGACTAGGGAGGGGCAAGCAAGGTGCCCAGAGTGCAAATCTTAAGGAGGTGCTCACTCTCAGGCTCCTGCAAGTGCGAGGTCGAGGTTGGCACCTGAGAGCAAGCGTCTCTTTAAATTCTGCTCTGTAGGTGCCTGGCTTCCCTCTCTCTAGTCCCAGGCCTGATAACATGCTATCTACTATCTGGATCATGCTTACCCCGTTGTTAGCAATTAGAATACAGCAGCCATGGAGGAGCACAGTGCAGGTAGCTGACAATCCCTGGCTGCGGGTGTCTTCAGGAGCTTTTTTAGTTCCTGAGTTGAGGTCACACGCTTTCAAGGCAGCCCTCAGCCTAAGACCGAGCATAGCAGTGCTGCAAGGGCTCACTATTTCCCACCAGTGAGGGACTCCTCCCCCAGAGGGACAACCATTGGGCTACCTGAGACTTTCACAGAGCTGCACTGCAGTCTGAGGCTTTGCCTACCCCTCTTTCTTTCCTTCCCCTTTCCCATCACATGTGTCAGACCTGCATCATGGTTGGAGGCTTCTCTGACCACCCTGCTCCCTTTTCCTTTCATCTTACACAGGTTTTGCTCCCAGTAAGTATGCACGTCTATGTCCGTCTTAGTATTTGCATCCCTGAGAACCCAACCAACAAAATGTAAAACCTGTCTAGGTCCAGGTCTCTGCCTTATTACCTATAGAGCTCACATTTTAAGTGACCACTAGTCCTCTGGCTTACCCCAACCCTCAGACAAGTTTCTCCAGAACTGGGTGTGCTGTTTCTATAGACCAGCTGAAGCACCTGTCCTCTGGCAAATTTCTTTGCCATTGTCAGGCTGCTTGTTCCTATGCTTTTCTGTATTTGCTCTTTTTGCACCCCTTATAGTCTTTCCCCCCTCTTTTTATAGTTAACCACCTTTTATTAATTAACAGTTCTTTATATTAAAATGTCCCTGTTCTAATTTCTGTGTGCCTTCTGTCTCCTGACTGGACAATAACATATAAAGAATTAACAATGGGAGTGGTCCTAGGAGAAAGATCTTCAAAGATGGGGTTTTGGGGATTGGTCTGGTCATGCTCTTGGGCTTCATAAGTCAGGTATGAAGTATGATCCAAGCAGAAAGAGAATTGCAAACTTTGCTAATATATATCCATCCATAACCTGGGGAATATATGTGGAGGTAGATTCTAAGGGTGTTAGACAAAGGAGAATGGAAATAACACTGGAAGGGCCAGTCCAAATATACTGATCGGGTACAGTTATTGAAAATTCTGGTTCAATGTGTTAGCTCACGGTGTACCACCCGCATCCTTGCAAAGGTCTAGTTGCTTCCCTTTGTAGAAGGTATGACCACCATTGATGTGGGTTCCCTGAATTTAGTAGAAATGATGGATGACAGAGTATTTGAAGCCAAGTAGCTGACTGACAAAGACAAGGTGGGCACACTTACTAGAAAAGCCAGCAAGGACATTAACAGTAACCAGAATACTTTGGTCCACAGGGACCTCCGATTATAGCAAGTTGATCATGATGCCTTCAAGAAAATTTCTTGACTTATATAATAGAAAACTGACTAGGGCTGCTGATCAGATGCTTGAGCAGTGTTGTGGATTTTCACCAGGTTTCCAGACCTAAGCTTATTCTTATACCGAGAGCTCTTTGATTGAAGGGAGAGGGTCAGGCTCCCTTGAGGAAGAACCCTGCAACATTGCCATAAGTATATACTGTACAGAAACCTACATGCATTTACTAAAGTGCCTGTGCACTGGTGAAGTACAGCCAGAGCTTTGGGAATTACTAAACACTGGTTCTGAATCGTTGCTAATTCCTGGTGACCCAAAATGCCACTGTGGCTGTGGCCAGGTGCTACGTGGTGCCAAACCAGAGGTAACTCAGTGTATCCAGTTAGTTCACAGGCCTACACGGTCAAACTAGTGCCGTTTCACTAATTTCTGAATGTATAATTGGATTAGAAATATTGGAACCTGGAAGAATCCTCACACTGGCCTTTGACCCATGGAATAAGGGCCATTATGGTAGGAAGGGCTAATGGAAACTTCTGAATTTTTTTGCTCCCTATCAAAATAATACACCAGAGCAACACCACATCTCAGGGGGATCTTCAGATATTAATACCACCATCAAAGACTTGAAAAATGAGAGGTGGTGATACCTAATGGGTCGATTTCCATTTAACTTGCATTTGGCTGATGCAGAAGTTGGACAGATCTTGGAGAATGACTATAGATTACTGAAAACTTTATCAGGTGGAGAGTCTACAGTTGTTTTTCAAGATACAGTGTCTTTACTGAAGAAAATTAGAATAGCTCTTGGCATTTGATATACAGCTGTTGCCCTGGTCAATGCTTTTTTCTTTATTCCAATTTTAAGGACCACCAGAAAGTGTTTTCTTTGACCTGGCAGAGCCAACATTCCACCTTCGCTGTTCTTCCTGACTGTGTCAACTCTCCTGTGTTTTAAGTGAAGTTTCTGGAAATCCAATGGTCAGGAGCATCTTGAGTTGTTTCCTCCAGGATGGAGGACAAGTTGCACCATCCACAAAGTAAAAACAGGCATGTTTGATAGACCTGTACTTTTTTTTTAATTAAAGTTTTGGATTTACAAAAAAGTGGGCATAGTGCAAAGAATTTTCATAATCCCTATATATGTCAAAGTAATTTAGGGAAACAGATATGTAACAAACAAGGGTATAATGTGACGGTGCCCTGGAAATGCAGTGAGGTTTCCCCCATATCCAGTTTCCTCAATTATTAATATTTTGCAAATGGTGGTGTATTTGTTACAATTAATGAACCAATATTGATACATTATTATTAACTAAAGTCCATTCCTAATTTCCTTAGTGGTTATCTAATGTCCTTTTTCTGTTCCAGTATCCCATCCAGGAAACCACCTTAAATTTCATTATTGTGTTCTTTAGGTACCTCTTGCTTGTGACAGTTTCTCGGATATTCTTTGTGTTTGATGACCTTGAAGAGTACAGTTTAGATATTTTATATGACATCCCTTAATTAGGATTTTTCTGATATTTTTTCTTGTGATTAGACTGGGGTTTCGGGTTTTTGTGGAGGACCAAAGAGATAAAGTGCAACTTTTATGACATCATCTCAAGGGTACACGCTAACGACATGACATCACTGTTGACGTTGATTTTGGTACTTAGCTGAGGCAGTGTTCGTCAGGCTTCTCCATGCTACAGTGACTCCTTATCCCCCCATACTCTTCGGAAGGAAGTCTATGCACAGCCCACACTTAGGGGGTGAGGAGTTATTTTCCCTCTCCTTGAGGGCAGAGTATCTGTATATAGTATTTGGAATTCTGCTCAGGAGATTTGCTTATGCTCTCCTAATTATTTAACTATTCATTTATTTAATTATTTATGTCATGGACTCATGGATATTTACTCTACAGTTTTCTAATCCAGTGCTATCTCATTTATTCTGATGCTCAGATTATTCCAGCTTTAGCCATTGGGGGCTCTTTCAGTTGGCTCCTGTACTCCTTTGACATACCCCGTCATTTGTGTGTGTGTGTCTGTTGTGTTTTTAGTACTGTCTTACATTCTGTCACAAGAAGCTCCAGGTTCAGTTTGTGCTTAATTTTGTTTAAACCAGTACATTTGACAATGTGTCTGCCCAACACCTATTAATCTTTTGGCTAAATAGTAAACACCTATTATGTGCTAAATGCTCTGTTACATGCTGAGTGTGACCTTATCTATTTTTCCCTATAAGCAGGCAATGATCAGCCTCTTGGTCTTCATGCACATTCCTGTGTTTCTTTGCTTTTTACAAAGGTTCTCCCTTTCCCCCATACATGAGCTCATTATCTTAATGTCACAAAAATCTTCTTTGATATGCATGGTGGGAATTCCAATTCTTATTTCACGGATGAAGAAACTTATGACTTTTAACAGTTTTTTTTTTTTTAAGGAGAATTAAACTCTAGTTTGTTGTAATGAACGTATCGTCTTCTAAACACGTTCAGCCATTTGCTCAGATTTTCTCTTAAACAATTGCACAGGGAGGTTTCCTGATTATGGCAACATATGATCACAATAGAATTATGCTTTGTTCTCTTACAGATTTATTCTCCACTTCCCTTTCCATTTCAAGCCATGAAAATAATAGAAAATTTCAGTTACATGATGCCTTGGCATATTTCAACTTATTTCAGAATGTAAAAATATAAATTTAAGAAAACTCTATGGAATATATTACAATTGGTCCATATCCCTTTTTAAGCATAGACTTTCCTAGGAGGTAAAATAAAATCCATATATTACAACATGTAAAATGTTTGATGTAAAGAAAGAATGTCAATGAAATTGTGAGTTACAGCATCAAATATGTTTTACACACAAAATTGTGTAGAGACTTGAATGGTTTTAGTGCAGTCCTAGTCTTGTAAAATATGAATGTAACACTTTTATGGTGAACTAATGATGTTGCAATGATCTCCTTTCAAAAGTCTTACTTTGGAAGGTATAAACTGAGCTTGATTTAATTTTTTGGATATAGATCCTATAACCTCATACATAGCTTATATGTGTTTATAGGAGTATGCTTGATAAACTTTGAAATTACAGATATGAACTTCTTTTTGATGAGAGAGGAAATCTCCCTTTACTCTGCACTGCACTCTAGTGTTTGTTTGTTAATATCAAAAGAGAGCACTGTGGAGTGAGTTTTACTGCAGTGACCTGTACAATTAATAGCTTCAGAGAAGCATTAGGGAATATTCTGGTAAGAGTTCACAGCTAAATACTATAGGCCCCAGCTGAACTGTCCCAGTGGGCTATACCTAACAGATGACCACATTTAGACACTTTAATTGAACTGCTTTTGGCTTTCTCCAGGTTTTATGAGAAAAGAGCTTTACGGTTCTCGGAAGTAAAAACAATGCTGTCACCATGTTGTCAGAATGCTGGAACTGAGTTTTACTCTCAAATGGGAATATTTTTAACGACACTTGAAGTTGGTTGATTTGTCAATTCAAACAGGGTCTTCTGGAGTCCATTCTCTTTTAGAGACTCCATTCATTTTTCCTGCTTATTGACCTGATTCAAGGTCAATGGCACCTATGTAAAAATCCATCACTCCATTGTCACTGCCCATCATTAAAGGATGAATATGTGCTAGGTGGTTCTTCATAGCTATACAATTTTTGCAAAGAAGCTGAAAGTTTATGCTTGAAACAATTTTCTATGAAGAATCTGTAACATGTTTGTGTTGCATGTAGGAACTGCCATGCCTAGAGCTAACAGTTATTATATGGCTTAACACATGGCAATAAATCATCTGATTAACTGTGTTTATAATCCTAGGCTGCACATGCTGCTCTGCTTTTTATCTCCCACATATATGTTTTGTCCAGGAAATAATCTGAGATTTTCCCAGGGATCTGATGTGCATTTTTCAATATTTAAGAAATATATGGCAATAGAATTCAGTGTCAGTAGTTTCAGGAGATTAATCATTTTGTGGAGGTAGAATCTAATCTATTTAAGGAATTTAATTCATCAAAATTTATTGATCTCTGACTATGTGTGATATACCTTCCACAAGGTGGAAGATATGAATGATCCATTTTTAAGGGGCAGAGTCTTGACGTTAGAAAGTATTTAAATAATAATTCAAGGAAGACTATTTGTACAGTAATACAGTAAATCTGTCAGGAGAGTAATTATTTCTAACTTGGAATCAGATGGCTTCATGGAGGAGAAAGAGTGTTATTTATACACTGCCAGGTTTACATAGTCCTCATAACAATGGTATGATGCTGGTATTACCCCCATTTTACCTGAAAGAAAATGATGAGGCTCAGACAAAGTGAGTACTTGCTTAATGTCACAAAATAATGACAGCTATTTAAAAGGAGGTCTCCTCTGATTCCAAAATCTTTTCTTCTTTTTAATTAACCATTATCAAGTATATATACTTGAGTATATATAAAGTAGAGGTGGAAAACCAATTAATAACATTGTTAGTATTACATCCTTTTTGTGTTAACAAAGTGGGGGCTCAAAGTGTATGAGGATTCTTCAAAAAGTTTATGGAAAGACTCATATTACCTTTTAATTCTATTTTTCCATGAACTTTTTGAAATACCCTCATAGAAGTGACTTGCTCAGTATTAAACAGACAAAAAATCATGGCTCCAGGATTTGCACATAGGCCTTTTAAAATCTTTTCTTATGGATAATTTTAAGCACATACTGTATAGAGAAAGAAACAATGCACCTGCATGTACCCATTATTTAAACTCAACACTTAACAACTTATAGCTTACACTTGCATCCATTAATACCTCCTTACTTACTATCCTTGGCCTGGAATTGTTTTGAAACAAATCCCAAACATCATAAGATGGGTCTCTAAAACAAAAGATCTTTTGTTAAAGAACATAGGCACAGTGCCATGTTCAGATCAAAACGAAACAGAAAACCAACCCATTGATTTCTTGACATTATCAATTATCCAATCCATGTTTTTCTCATACATGTTTTATTTGTTTGTTTATTAATTTTATGTTATGGTTTATCCGTATCAGAATCTAAACAGGGTGCACACATTTCATTTTGTTGGTAGGTCTCTTTTGGAGTTTTTTATTTCATAGGTTACCCTTTCTTTTATTTATTTATTTTTACTTGCAATTGACTTGATGAAAAAACAGAGTAACTTATCTTGCAAATTTTCCTGCTTTCTGGACATTTCTAATTGCAGTCTCATTAAAAAATACCTGTTTTTTTCCTGTATGTTTTCTGTACTGGCTATCAGATCAAGAGACATGATTATATTTAGGCTATATTTTGTCAAGGCTATTTCATAGGTGGTGTTCTAAACTTTCATCAAGCAATGCAGAATGTCCAGTTGTCTACCGTTGTAATGTTAGCTGCCATTGAGGATCCTTTCCCAGATCCAGAGTTAGGGTTTTGCAAAATAGTAATAGTAAAATTCTTTCATTACATCTTTATTTGCTGGTTGGGCCACTTTCACAGAGAGTTTTTTCTCATCAACATTTTGAATACCCTGAGAAACAGTTTTTACTGGAAAGACAAGTTATGTGCTTGATTCTTTCCCTTTAGTTACCAGTTTTCAGAATAATGAGTTGACTTCCTAGCATCTTCCAAAGGCAGTCAATCTTCTAAAAAATGATCATTGTGAATTCCTGAATTTTTAACACATTTAATTCATTTCAATCCACTAATGTTGTTATTCTTATTGGTGCTCCAGATGACTCATCTTTGGACAGTGGGAGCCACTTCAGATTGGTTCATCCGTCCTTTTGACACTATTCCAATAATTTTTGATGACTTCCTTGCTTTCTGGAATGACAAAATATTCAGATGAATCTTGTAAATTTCCTGCCACTGGCTTTTATCTCTATCTCCTCTACATGTTCCCTTCCATCTAAGTAATAATTTTATTTAACTATAGCTTAATCTGCCAGTGTGCGCACATGTGCCCCCACACATATTCTTCCTTTCTTAGAGAAACGGTAATGTAATGTATACATACACAGTGCTTCTACAACTTGCTGTGTTCACTTAACAATATATCTTGGAGGTCACATAGCAAAAAGTACTCATTTATTTTTATTTTTTATTTTTTTTTATAGCTGTATAGTCTCCCATTGTAAGTATCTTAGAGTTAATTCAATTCATCCATTATTGATGGGCATTTAGATTGTTTCTGGCTTTTCACCATTACAAGTCTTGCAATAAATAGCCATGTCTATATGTACATATTTCCATATTTTACCATCTTATCTTTGGGGTATACATATGTAATTTTGCTAAATAGTGCCTAATTGCCCTTGTTGTAACATTTTGTATTGATTTTAGTAATGCATATGTGCCTATTTCTCCTTAGCTTTACTAAGTAACTATGTGGTCAAACACCTGCTTTTTTGTCAATTTGGTAAATAATGTATAGTATGTCTGTGAATGTAATGTTAATTTTTATTTCTTTTTTATGAGCTATTCTCTTATTTATGAGTCTAATATATTTAAGAGTCCTAAATATATGAGGGACATTTGCATTGCCTTTTTTAGAAATTATCTTTTCATATTAAAAACTAAAAATAGAGTTGTTGGTCTTTTTATTTTGCCTATAAAGTTATACTTCATATCCGTTTTTAACCTTTGTGTAGTCAAATTTAATAATTATTTTTCTTATTACTTCTAGATTTTAAATGGGAGGAGAGTTTTCTTCACTTCTAGGTTACAGAGAAATTCACAAATGTTTGTATTTGTGTAATTTTATTTGTTTTACTTTAAAATTTCTAATTACTTTGGGGTTTTCCTTGTTTTTTAGTGTCAGGCATGGATTCAATTTTATTATTTTTCATACTGCTATCCAGTTAATCCAGCACCATTAATTAAAATGTCCATATTTCCCATTCGATTTATGATCCTAACTTTATTGAATACTATAAGCTATGGTGTGTATTTCTGGATTCTCTATTCTTTTCTATTGGTTTGCTGTCTGGTCATATACCAACACCACACTGTTTTAATTCCAGAAGCCTTATATGTTTTATTCCCTAATCTTGCTTTATTTTTCCAGGTTAATTTAGGTCTTTGAACACCAAATTTAATGTCTTTTCACTAGATTTCACTTATTCTAATAGGATGTCATAAAAGCACGATGTTTAGACTTTTAAAAAGGAAAGAGGAATGTAAAATTGTAAAAGAATTTGATGGCAAAATAGGGTCAAAAAATTTTTGATTCTAGTTTTTGTTTTTGTTAAAAGGATAAGAAGACCCAAGACTATTTGGTCTACTTAATATTTCCTCCTCTAAATATCCCCTCAGAGAAATAATGGATTATCGTGATTTAGCAATCAAAATTTACATCATGTGGATCACCTAATTGGATCTGATAGAATACAGAGAGACACCTTGTGTTTGAAAACACTTGAAGAATTAGGATTTATCAGCGATAACACCCTTCCTATAACCTGGCAGTAAAGCTCTGGATATTCCTGTATAAGATTCAATTTGTGGTTAAATGATTGCTATATAGGAATGTATTGTAGTGTGTGTGTGTGTGTGTGTGTGTGTGTGTGTGTGTGTGTGTGTGAGTGTGTGTGTGTGTACATGCATACTTCACTAGAGTACAGTGTGGTCCAACATTCATATCATCAGTCTCAAAATCCAATGGTATTTCTTAACATGGTAATCTGAGGGGAGAAAACAATACTTATAATGTGTGGGGAGCCTAAAATATGACAGTTTTAGCTGCAAAGAATTTTGCTAAGAAATTATTTGAGCAAAATATTGGATTTGCAGATTGAGCATTTCTCTCATAGGTGATCTTGTTTTCAAAAACTTATTGTACTAAATGCACAATATAATTATTTTTGTAAGAAGTGGAAGAAAGCATCCTAGCAGGTTAAAAAAATACTAACACTTTATGAGAAAAACACACATCTCCTATTATTTTGGAATTGAATGTGGAAGCACAGAAGTGGTGTCAGTTTTGGCATTTTACCAAAGTCTTTCGGATGATACTAAAAACTGATTATTAAGTGCCCTTACCGTGTACTAACACTGCAGAGGTCACTATCAATACATGTCAAACTAATTTAGGGACATAGACATGTAACAGACAAGAGTATAATATGATGATGCCTTGAAAGTGCAGTGTGGGCAGATGCTGTTCGTGCTTGGTAATGTAGGGAGAACCTCAATGCCTGACTGGAAACTTCTGAAACACTTACTTTTAAAATTTCTTGCATTTAAAAGGCATCACTAACTTCAGTCACCTAGTGTTGTTCTAGTGTGACTTTGATTTTTTTAAATTTTGAGATGATTACTTCATGTTCTTCGAAGTGACCATCATCTCATTTTAAAAATATAACAAATTATAGTAACACCAGCAGGTGAGACTATTTCTTCCAAAAGGAACTCATCTAGCCCTGCCCAATCTGTTCCCTTCCCTCTATTTCCTTCTCAGTGTGTCACCATCTATGAGCTGGTGTAAACTAGATACTCCACATGGAAACCACAGTTAATACTATCTTGAAAGGTTTTGAAGTCTTGCTAATTCTCTCTGAAATAGTGGTTCAATATGTCCTCTGCTTCTCAACTCCAGTGACCAGTGCTCTGGCTTAGACCTTATCTTTCATCTGTATTAATAACAGCCATTGAACTGGTCATCCTGTTTCCATTGTTGCCAAAATTATCAGTCTAAATTTTAGTCGGGATCAAATCATTCCACAGCCTGAACCCTTTCACATGGCTTGCACAGTCCTTCCAAACCTGGCCGATCTCCAGCCATTTCACTGTATATCTCACGACGGCCTCACCTGCCTGCAGCATTTCCAGCCTCAACACTATGTTTTACTTGTCTCAAATCACTTTGCTGTTCACTGGACATGCTGTGTTCTGCAGGTCATTGTGAGTTTTAGGCATTCTCTTCCATGTCTGAAATGCAACTTTCTCATAATTTTGTCACTTAAATTCCTCTTATTTGAGGTCAAGCTAAAAGATTTTCCTGATTGTGTAGTGCTCCTCCTTGCTTGGTGCCCACCTCCAACAATAAAGTTGCATATAAATCCTCACTTACCTACTGTACTTTGCACATACACATACCACATTTTTGGCACTGGAGATTATTTGTGGTTTATAGATTTAGCTCACTGAGGTCTTTGAAGAGAAAGACTGGGTGCCCTGAGCGATCAGCCATGAGTGGGTTTGCAGCATGTGGCTCTGTTGGGTCTGAGGCGGTGTTGTCCCTGACCATCGCCACGCTGCCCCCTCACACTCCCTAGGAGTTTCATCTGTTGCTTCCCCAACTGCAGTGCCAGTCACAGCAAGGCCTGGAAGCTAGATGCACACCTGTGCAAGCGCATGGGGAGAGACCTTTTGATCGTCAGGGATGACCGTCTTGGTCACCACGCCCTAATTCCTACTGGAGAAAAGTCACTTGTTTGTGCAGCTAGTGGCTGTGATCAAAAATTCAACACAAAATCAAATTTGAAGAAACATTTTGAACTCGTGTAAACACGAAAATCAACAAAAACAATACGTATGCAATTTTGAAGCCTGTAAGAAGAACTTTGAGAAACAGCAGCAGCTGAAAATGCCTCAATGCCAGCATACCAATGAACCACTGTGCCAGTGTCCTCAAGAGGGACTTGGGAAGCACTCTGCCTCACCCAGCCATCTGACACCACCCGGGGTCCACGAGGTTTACATGATGTCAGAAGGGATGTTCCTTTGTGGCAAAAACATGGATGACTTCTGAAACATGTGAGAAAAAGCCGTAAGGAAGAAATAACATGTGAAGTCTGTGGGAAAACATTTAAATGCCAAGATTATCTTCAGCAACATAAGAAAACTCATGCCCCCAAAAGGGATGGATGTTGATGTCCAAGAGCAGGTTGTGGTGGGACCTACACAGCTGTGTTTAACCTCCAGAGCCATGTCCTTTGTTTTCATGAGGAAAAGCGCCCATTGTGTGTGAGCATGTGGGCTGTGGCAAGACATTCTTAATGAAACAGAGGCACATGCTGTCGTGTGTGATCCCGAGAGAAGAAAATGATGCTCAGAGTAAAGCCATCTAGTAAAAAATGGAATTTAGCTTCGTTTCAGTAGATATATTCCTCCGAAAAGGGAACAAGAGCAAGGCTTATCTTTGCCTAAAAAGAAAGAGTTGCCGAACTGTATGGAAGACAAGGTTTAAAGGAAGAGACAATGGACACAGGGTACCAAGGAAAAAAAGAAGGAATAAAGAAATGGAAATGAGTGAGGAAGGAAGGTGGAAAAAAAGACACTGGGAATGGTGGTGAAACCATGGACTTTCTGAATTTTCTAGTTTCTCATTTCCCCATTGTCACAGGCACCTGGCACTGCCAGAATGTAAACTGCTGATGTGTAGTCCTACAGGCTTCAGGGAGCAGACAGCAAAATACATACCAGTTTTCAGACCGGCCTTCTCCTTCTCTAGAAGCCTTGATTGTAATCTGGGCTCCGGTCACGGGCTGGTATTCCCGAGGATCTGCGCTGGTGTCCCTTCCCACCAGTCTCAAGTCTTGCTCCTCTGTGAGTCTAATCACATCTGCTCAGTGCGTGCTTCCCAAATCATTGCTCTTCTCATCAAGTACATCAATAATTCGCTCATGAATTTTTCTTTTGATATTACTAAAAAAAGAAAAAAAAAAAAGGAGAAAGACTGTGTGTGCTTGTGTGCACGCGCGCGTGTGCGCGCGTGTGCGCGCGCGTGCGCACACACACACACACACACACACACACACACACACACACTTAAAGACAGAGATTTATTATTTTTTCTTTGCATTCTCTGCACTTAGCCCACAGCTTGGTACATAGTAAGGGCTCAATAAAAATTAAACAAACAAACAAACAAACAAACCCCAAACAAAAAAGTTCACCCACTTAGCTGAAGAGGGACGTATTGAACAGAAGGGACGTATCACTCATGGTCCTCATGGGAAACAGAGGCACACTTAGATGAAATTCAGATGAAAATTTAATGAAAGGACTATTTATAAAGTACAGATAAAAAAACCAACAAAAGATGTTAAAGTCCCAGAGTAAGAAGCTAATACCACCCCAAAGTCTGAGGTGCAAGGGGAGGAAATAGGGTTGTTAGCAGAGTCCAGTGAAAGCAGAAGCTGTAGTGGGCCAAAAGAATGGTCCCAAAGCAGACAGATAGTGAAAGAAGACATGCCTGACCTATCTTCTCTCACCTTCAGATTTCCTGTTGGTACCTGCTGTTGACTGGATCACCTTTGGAATTCAGAGGGCAGGAGAGCTCACGTGAGGAAGTCTTTGTCGGGCACAAAACAGAGCCTGGAAGGACGGAGAATGGAATGGGTGGTGCAATCAGAGAATAACCAGCACAAGTAACTTGCTGAAACCTTAATATTAAATGGATGGGTGACAATCAATCAATCTATGGAGCAAGATGCTTGTGGTATAGATCTTCAGTAGATTGCACCAATATTATTAGTCTAAAATGAAGTTGCCTGGGGAAATATGTATCTTAACTGAAATCTTCGAATATTTTTCTTATCCATATCCTGGTAACAACAACAAAAATGCCAATAGCAACAACAACAAAAAAATGACCACTTTTATGTGACAGATGCTGTGACACCAGTCTCCATTTTATAAATATGAAACTGACACAGACATTAAGTAGTTTGCCACAGGTGCAAACTAGTTAGTGGTGAAGCTGGAGCTAAAAACCAGGTTAATCTGATGCCAAAGCCTCTCAATTCCTAAACTACACTGGTGCAAGGAGAATCAGTATTCTGCTCAGTACCAAGCCTTATCATCCTGTAATAGAATTGTGCAAGGTGAAATTCTCCCCTGAGGCAACCTGCATAAATTGTGGTGAATAGTATCTGTGCAAAGGAGATCTAGGGAGCAGACTACTATTTTTGACTTAAATACCAAGATAGGCTATTTTACTTTCAGCAAAGGAAAGAAAGATAAAAATGCTAATCAAATCTTCTGAGCATAGGGTTATCTGGGGGGGGTTTAATTAGAAAATCTCAGTGCATGTGCCTAGTGAAATGATAGCACTATAATTGAATATGGAGTCATGTTGATAATTAAATAATGTAGAATAAATCCTCTGAACAGGTTTAATTCTTTTTTCATGTTGTGCATTAATGGAGCAACGCCCCAAATGTATTAGCACATAAAATATACTTTGCCTACTTTATCAATTAAAAACTTGACTTGGTGCTATAAAATTGGTGGTCTTCCTTTCCTTTTTTCTTACTCCTGAGCTGGAGCTTTGTGGATGTGTTTTGTTTTATCCATTAGCGTAATGTAAGCAAAAGTGGATTGAACCTCACAGAGTCAGGACAGGTCCATTCAGATTTCTGCTTTATTCGAGTCCCTTTGGAGGATAAGAAGGATTGAGAGAATGCAAAGGAGCCTGTGACGGTGGCCAACCACACAGAACTCGGGCCCAGCTTCATGACAACCCAAACCAGAGCCTTAACTTACTGAGCAGGAGCAATGGACGTGGAGTCCCAGCTTCAGGCCACACCCACATCTCTGTTTTTTTCTGGTCATGATCAGTCCCACTACTCAAAGTCCCAGGTTAAAAATTTTTGTTAAGGAACTTTTGAGACCTTGGCAGTATCAATTCTTGGGAAAGCTAGAAGAAATGGTTGACATATTGGTTAATTATTTTTCTAGGAAAAATATGGCAAGAATGACTTAAGATGACTGTCAGCCAGCCAAACAGATGTTTTGCCCAGTTTCTGAATTTTATAAGGGGATATTTTGAGATTTATGCTATTTGTTTGCAATCTAGTATATGCTTTCTCATTAGATTTTTATTACTTTGCTATTAAACATCATGCTTACTTCCATATTTGTATTAAAAATTTTCTGATAGAGTCACAATTCTTAGATGTATTGGTGCCTAAATTGTTAAAGATGTTAGACTTATTAATTTAAGAATCAAATTTCTGTTTTTTAAAAATAATAACTTAGGGCCGAGCCCGTGGCGCACTCGGGAGAGTGTGGCGCTGGGAGCACGGCAATGCTCCCGCTGCGGGTTCGGATCCTATATAGGAATGACTGGTGCACTCACTGGCTGAGTGCTGGTCACAAAAAAGACAAAAAAAAATAAAAAAATAAAAAAATAATAATAATAACTTAAAGAAAACAATAACTTTCATTTAAACGGTATAATCTTAGTATTTATTCTCTGTATAATGCTCCATTAGTTATTCTGAAGTGGAAAGCTCTGGTGAACTTTATTACAACTGACACATATTCAAGGAGGAGATGAATAATTCAAATATTCTGGAATTGCAAAAGCACCATTTCTTGGTCGCTCTGACTCAGCCAAATCATTTTCATTTAATATTCTTTTATATTCTTTTTTCCATTTTTTCTCAGTATGGTACAGACACCATGTCTTATGTCTCCTTAGGTGGACATTATTTGAATTTCTGAGTCAAAACCTTTCCTTTTGCAATGACATGTTTGCCAAGCTGGAATAAGAAATGCAAAGTCATCAGCCATCACTTTTCATCCTTCCCTGATCCTGTTGGTGGGTACAATTCAACCTCTGCATTTTTCTCTTTCACTGAAAATGTGTGCTTCCTATAGTATTTTGCTCATTACTCATTTTGTACTCTGGTATAGTTGGATCCTTAAATAGTAAAAAGAAAACCATTGCAATGTTTAAATAATTTTTATTTAAATCAAAAGTTAGACAAATTGCTAAAATTTCCATATGGATTTTTGCATCAAATAGACTGTTTCAAACCCATTGTTGTTGTTTCAGCCATGTGGGCAACCACATTTGGAAGCAGTGGAGGAGAGAGTTGGCATTATGACAAGAAGGGCTATTAGAAAACCAAGGCAGATGCTCTAAAACATAGATCATTTTTCTAGGAATATATGCTGCTACACAATTATATCTACAATATCCCAAGGTGCTTAAGAAGTGAAAATTAATCATTAAAAATTTTTTACTCTCCTAGAATAACATAATTCTGAATATTACGAAAAAATTTAGAAGTTTTGTATCAGTGTATAAATAGTCAAATAACTAATTAGTTGGTTTCCTGTTAGGATGTTTTGCTTTCATAAAGACCAAGAAGATGTTAAAGCCAAATTTCACTATACTTCTGCTCCAGAGGTAGGCGGTTCACTTTTAAAAGCAGTTTTTAAACAGTTAATCTTAATTTTAGAGAAAGAGAAAACTTTTATGGCACCTCTGAACTGAATTTTCCTTTGTGGTCTTTCGTTTAGAATTCGGAAATTAGTTCATTTGAACATGAAGTATGGCTAATTTATGAAGCACGAGGAAATATCTAGGAATTGACTTGACTTGGTGGCTATATTAGAAGACGAGTTTTGACTTTTTGCAAATTCTTTTATTTAAACCATTCCAAAGTGAAATGTTAGCAGTACACAGCAATTCTAGGTTGGCATATTTGGATGTTTGAGAGATTGTCCTGTGTCAATAGAAAGTTGGTGGAACTGTTCCAGCTTCAGTGGCCTTTTATTGGTGGGGCTCAGGCATGCCGAGCTGAGGGACAAAGGAGCTGTTTCAGCTGCTGCTGGGGCCACTGATAGTTGCTGTGCTGCTAGTATGGTAAGAGGATACACTACAAGATGTTAATGCTGCTTTTGTTCTTCTGTCCCTGCGAGGTGACTGCTGCTTTTATAAAGACATGCTGCTTTTTCTTAGTGAAGCTTTTGTAGAAGTAGTTGTTGGACTATCAACATTTTGCATGTTGATCTTGTAATATCTTCCCTATGGAGGAAATATAATCTGATTTGGTTGAAAGCTCAGAAACATTTTGGGAAACCCGGAGTTAATCACTTAAGCCTCCCATTACAATTAAGCTTTTTTAAAAAAATCATTTTTATTGATGTATAATTTATGTAAAGTAAATCCATTTAAAGCTTACAATTTGATGAATTTTTACAAAGGTATATACCCATGAAATCATTGCTGCAATTATGATACCGAACATTTCCATCACACCAAAAGATTTTTATGCCCCTTTGCAAGCCATCTTTCTCTTCATCTCTGACCCCAGGCAAACACTGATCTATTTTTGTCGCTCTAGGTTAGTTTGCACTTACTAGAATGTTATATAAATGGAAAAAAAATACAGTATATTCTTCTATGTCTGATTTCTTTCCCCTTAGCCTAATAATTTTCAGATTTTTTAAAGTTAGATATATCCATATTTTTTCCCATTTTTATTGCTTAGTAGTAGTCTGTTACATAGAGATACTAAATTTTGTTTATCAATTCACATGTTGATAAATACTTAGGTTGTTTCCAGTTTTCACCTATCAAGAATAAATCTGCTGTGAATATTTGAGTACAAGTCTTTGTGTGGACATATGTTTTTATTTCTCTTGAGTAAACATGGTTTCCTTAAAGGATGCTGCCAAACAAATTTTTGAAAGGGGGTATACAATTTTACACTCCCACCAGCATTGTGCAAGAGTTCCAGCTACTCCACATTATTGCCAACACTGGTAATGCCTTTTTAGTTTTGGCTATTTTAATGGGTGTGATCATGACATTGGTTTCTGTTAGAGTTATGTTTATTGAAGTATAATTTTCATTATGTAAGATTTACCTTTTCTAGGTACACAGTTAATATAGAATATTACAATCACCCCCCAAAATTTCACTATGCACTTTGTAGGGAATCACCTTGTCCCATTCCAGGGAAGGAAACCACTGATCTGATTTTTCTTCTTCTAGCTTTACCTTTTCCAGGATGACACATAAATGGAATCATACATCATGTAGCCTTTTGCATCTGGCTTCTTTCCTTTCGAGTAATGTTCTGGAGATTTATCTATGTCGTTGTAACAGTAGTTTGCTCCTTTTTATGTTGGGTTGTATTCCATCATATTGATGTACCGCAGTTTGTTTACCCATTCAATAGTTGATGACTATTTGGATTGTTTCCACTTTTTGGCTACTATGAATAAAGTCTCTATAAACATTAATATACATGTCTTTGTATGAACATATGTTTCATTTAATATACATAAAAGTGGGATTTCTGGGTCATGTTGTATTACATGTTTTGATGTTATAAGTGCCAAATTACATTCCAAAGAGGCTATACTATTTTGCATTTCAGCTAGCAGTGTTTGAAAATTCTTGCTGTTCACATCCTCTCAAGTACTTGCTGTTTTTAAACAGGGTTTTAAACTTTAGGCAATTATTGTGATACTTAGGCACGTCTCTGGTGACTAATGATGGCAAGCATCTTTTCATGTATTTATTTTCTATCTCTTTTTTGTTAAAGTGTCTGTTAAACTCTTTTGCACAGTTTTAATTGGATTGTTCATTTATTACTGTTTTGTAAGTTTTCTTTATATATTTTGGACACAGTCCTTTATGAGATATTTGTTTTGCACATATTTTCTTTCACACTATGGTTTTAAAAATTTTTTTCTTGACTATCTTTTAAAGAGTAGAAGTTTTAATTTTGATGAAGTCCAATTCATCAATTTTTTTCTCTCATGGTTTGTGCTTTTTGTTTTTTAATAAATGTTTGCCTAGCCAAAGATCTCAATGGTGTATTATTATGTTTAATTCTAGAAGATTAGTAGTATTAGGGTTGATGTTTGAGTTGATTTTCGTATATGACATGAGGCAAAAGGGTAAAGTTTTTTTTTTTTTATGTCACTTGTTCATTGAAAAGACAATTCTTTTAATTGAAATACCCGGCCACATTTGTTAAAAGTCAATTGATATGTGTGCATCTATTTTCTAGATTATCTGTTTGGTTCTATTGATTGCTTATCTGTATGCCAATACAATAAATAGGTGCTTGGACTAAATCTGTTATGTTTGTTTTAGGCAACATGACATAAAACTGAGTATAACCAGACCTACTTGGAGGGTAGATGCAGCCAGGCTCCTTGTCCAGAGCCAAGTCAGTTAAATATGACATTAATCCAGGTGTAGCCAGAGGTATTGGCTTTTGCATATATCCCACTTACACTGGCCATCAGGAAATCCAGGGCAAAGGAATTTTTTCCATCACTTGTGCTAGAGTTTAGATTAGTGTGTGTGTCAGGTAAGTGTAGACCTGATGTCCACATAAGAAATAGTAGTGTCTTTAGTAACAGTATTTTGTTAATGTGGGATTAGGGTCCAGTTTTATTATGTTTGTGAAAAATGTGCAGAAGAGTTTTGTCTTCTCTTAATCAGGAGAGGGAGACCACAGGATACCAGTGATAATAGCCTGTCACAACAATTAATATTTTCTTTATGTTTTTTTCCTGGTTTTATAGTTTTTATCAAATTTGAAAAATTTTCAGCCATTATTTCTTTAAACATTTTTATCTTCACTCCTTTGGAATTCTGATTATACACATATTTTAGGTTGCGTGAAGTTGTTCCACAGATCATCAATGCTCTGTGCATAATTTGTGTTTTAGTCTTGTCTCTCTTTGGGTTTTATTTGGGATCGGCTCTATTGCAATATCTTCAAATTCTCTAATTCTTCCTTGAGTGTCTAATCTGCTGTTAATTGTATCCAGTATACTTTTTATCCCAGAAATTGCAGGTTTCTTTTACTAGAAATTCAATTGATTGTTTTGTGTTTTTCATGTTGCAATGGAATGAATGTTTGTGCCTCTCCAAAATTAATATGTTGAAACCCTAATCCCAATTATTTGGTATTTGGCGTTGAGAATTTAGGGAGGTAATTAGGTCATGAGAATGGAGTTTTCATGAATGGGATTAGTGTCCTTACAAGAAGAGGTCAGAGAACTAGCTTGCTCTCTTTCCACCATGTGAAGATACAATGAGAAGTCAGCAGTCTGCATCCTGGAAGAGGGCCCTCACCAGAACCTGACCATGTTGGCAGCCCAGTGTCAGACTTCCATCTTCCAGAATGGTGAGAAATAAATCTATGTTGTTAATAAGCTACCCAGTGTATGGTACTTTGTTATAGCAGTCTGAATGGACTAAGACACATGTTTACTTAACATATGCAATCTTTCCTCAGTCTTCTCAAACATATTGAATATTGTTAGAACTATTTTAACATCCACACCTGCTAATTTTATCATTCATCTTATTTCTATTTCTATTTCTATTTACTACTTTTTTCTTTATTGTGAGTCTTATTTTTCTCCTTCTCTACCTGACAGTTAATTTTTTAACTAGATGCCAGAAATTGTAAATAATATTTCTAGGGCGCTGAGTTTTTTATGACTTTATTATTCCTATATATTTCTTAAAATTTATTCTAGCACACAGTGAAGTTACCTGGAAACAGTTTGAATCTTCCTAAGTGTTCTAATTCTGTTAGGGTGGGCCAGAGCAGCCTTCAGTTTAGGAGTAATTTTGTCATGCTACTAAGGCAATATCTTGTTGAGAACTGTACCTGAGTTCTGTACTGGCTGGTGGGAACACAAAATATTCCTGACACAGAGTATGAGCTCTGAAGATTGGTCTTTCTAATCTTTTTTGGGTGTTTCTTTCTCAGTTTCAGTCGTTTCCCCACATGAATGTCCTGATCGGTACTCAGCTGAATACTGAGAGGGTCCTTCTGCAGGTCTCTGGAGGTCTCTCTGTGGTCAGGTTTCTCCTATCTAGACTCTGCTCCATGAATTTCAGCCACGTTAGGCTCCCTGGACTCCCACCTTTGCCCCCTCAACTCAAGGAGAATGCTGCACTCCACTTAGGTTTCATCTGTCTGCACCGTGGCCTGGAAACTATCTCCAGACAGCAACTGGAACTAGTGTAGGGTTCACTCTGCTGTTTTCCTTCTCTCCTGGATCCCTCTCATGCATTGACTATTGTCCAATGTCTGAAAACCATTGTTTCATATATTTTGTCTGTACTTTTAGCTGTTTCAGGTGGAAGGATAAGTCTGGACCTGTTACTCCTTCCTGGCTAGAAGCAGGAGCCATTTGTCACTCTGCAATTTGGTTCCCTTTGTTGCCTTACAACCTCAGCTGTCCGCTAGGCTTCAGAAAAGTCTTATAGATCATCCTCATAGAACATCTTATAGATGATTCAGCTTTTTCATGATTTGGGGTAGGAATAAAGTTGTTTTGTGGCTTTCTACATCATTAGCAGAAGTGGAAACTTCAGTAAATGTACATTTAGCTTTCAAACAATTAAAAATTAGTCTGTATTGTGCTATAGCTTGGTTTACATAAGGGATGGTATCTTAGTCTATTTTGTGCTGCTATAACAGAATGCCTGAGATTGAGTAACTTATAAAGAACAGAAATTTATTTCTCACAGTTCTGGAGGCTGGGAAGTCCAAGATCAAGGCACTGACAGGTTAGGACCTTCTTGCTGCATCCTCATATGTCAGAAGCTGAAAGGGCAAGCTAGCAAGCTAGCCAAAAGCCTATTTTATAAGGGCCTTAATCCATTATCAAGAGAGGAGCCCTTATGGCTTAGTCACCTCTTAAAGGCCCCACATGTTAATGCCATCATCTGGGCAACACCTGTATTTCAGAGGAAACACATTCAAACCATAGCAGATGGTGTCATCATTATATTTAAAAATTGCTTATGTATAGGAACATAGTTATACATACATTATACATAGCTAAGTAAGGCAACACTAGAATGAATTGACATTTCAAATAGGGAAAAATGTATGACAATGCGATTTGGGATATTTCTAACTGAGAAGTTAGGGCAAGGTATGGCTGGTCAATGACATACATTTCAGGTAGCATAAGAAATATAAAAAGTATGAGATCTAAGATTTTCTCAGTTTTAGTCTCTGCTTTTTGACTTGAAATTACTTAGTTTCAAGCAATTTGATATTGCTTGCTATCACAATTAAGATATCAACCAGCAACCATGAAGTAAGTGCACATTTTTTACTTTTTTCCAAAGTAGGAAAATGAGAACAGCATTATTGAAATCTTTAGTGATTATTCTGAAACAGTAGCAGAAATACTTTTGAAAGTCACATCTATATTTACTTCTAGGGTAAAACATTTTATTCTTCCTCCCAGCTCTATTTTCTCCTCCTCATCTAGGCTGACTGGCTTTTTTAAACTTGTCTCTATGTTGACATTTTATTATAATTGACTACTTTCCCATTCTATGGTGTCCATTTCTCATCTTTGGTCTGTTTAAAGGTATATTAAATAACGAGATTGCATTATTGGGGCATTTAAGGACATTTTAGAAAAAAAAAATTTGTTTGTTGCTGACATCATCTAAGTATTCAAAATCACTGAGGGGAGTGGGTTAAATATTCTCAAGTTAAGTTGGGAACAGGTAATGAATGAGGATTGTGCTGAATTAATGAGACTCTTTCCCCTAAACTCTGGCCTCCTGGGAAGAAATATAGCAGCTGTTCAGTGGTGCACAACTGCACTACTTAATGTACCTTCTTAAAGCAGACAAAGCAGAAAAGATCTAATGCATTTAAATCTGCAGAGGTGGAGGAGGGAATAAGTATGTTACCTCCTCGGTTGTAGTTTGGCCATTGGTAATCATATGAAAATTGCCAGAGGATCCTTATAGGCACTAGTGGTTTAGAGCTGTGAATTTCACGAACCTCATAAGACTGAGCCTGCCTTTGCCCAAAGTCAGGATGTGGCATGTCTAAGCCGACTTCCTGGTGCTTTTAATGACAGCACACACGCTTTGATGTTTTGAAAAGAAAATGGCCCCTGAGATTGGAAGTATCAGCTGTAGTAGGAAAGGACAAAGCACTAAAGCCACAGCTGGTTGCCTTACAAGCTCTTTAGAAACCATTCCCTGTATGTGGACTTACCACAGGTAGAGAAGACTCAATCCAAACCAAGATGGCTACACTCAGCAATAATTTTACCTGTATGATCTCATGAGGTCATGGACCAAAGAAATATGACCATAAGCAAGGCAGGGCTTTATAATGGAGAGACTGAACTGGTCAATCAAAATGAATATTTAATGTGAGTTGAGCATGTCTTATGCATGTTTTATATTCCAAGATATGTTTTCTGAATAAACAAGTGATTTAAATTCCTGTAAGATCTCTTTGACAGCAGTGACTTTAGGCATGCTTTAAAAAAGAATTTTATTTTCCAAAATTATTACTTGGTGTCAGAAATTTGTCAGAAAATTTAGCAGTATTCTAGCCCTTTGAATTTTGTTATACATTTCCTTTGTTTATCCTTTTTAAAAATTATTTATTTATTTAATTTTTTATTATACATACATGTGGGGTACAAAGTTGATTTTCAATAATTGTGTAGAACGTGTGGTGGTTAGGTCAGTATAGTTAGCTTATTCATCATTGCAATATGCAATCATGCTTTGTGTCTGTTGACCAGTTCCTCATTAGCCCCCTCCCTCTCCCCTCCCCTTTTCCACCTCTCGTTTTCTAAAAGTTCAATGTATTACTATGATTGTTGTTTGTTTCTTTCTTTCTCTCTGTCTCTCTTTATTGTTCATTTGTATATTTATGGATTCTGCTTGTTATGAGTGAGAACATGTGGTATTTCTCTTTCTGTACCTGGGTTGTTTCACTTAGGATAATTTTCTCCAGGCTCATCCATGTTGTTGTAAATGGTAGAATTTCATTCTTTTTAAGGGCTGAGTGGTATTCCATTGTGTATATATACCACAGTTTCCTTATCCAGTTCTCTGTCGATGGGCATTTAGGTTGGTTCCATAGACTAGCTATTGTAAATAGAGCTGCAATAAACATGGGAGTTCAGGTATCCCTTCGACCTGATGTTCTCCAGTCTTCTGGATATATCCCCAGTAGTGGGATTGCTGGATCATATGGAAGTTCTATCTGTAGTTGTTTAAGGATCCTCCATACTGTTCTCCATAATGGCTGTACTGATTTACAGTCTCACCAACAGCGCAGGAGGGTTCCTCTCTCTCCACATCCTCGCCAGCATTTGTTATTCTCTGTCTTTTTTATAATAGCCAGTCTGACTGGAGTGAGGTGATCTCTCAAAGTGGTTTTGATTAGCATTTCCCTGATGACTAGTGATGTTGAGCATTTTTTCATATACCTGTTGGCCATTTGTATGTCTTCTTTTGAGAAATGTCTATTCAGCTCCTTTGCCCATTTTTAAATTGGATTATTTGGTTTTTTTTTTTTTTTTTTTTTTTTTTTTGCTGTAATGTTGCCTGAGCTCTTTGTATATTCTGGATATTAATCCCTTGTCAGATGCATATTTTGCAAATATTTTCTCCCATTCTGTAGGATGTCTTTTTACTCTATTGATTGTTTCCTTTGCTGTGCAGAAGCTTTTTAGTCTGATATAATCCCATTTGTTTATTTTTTCTTTTGTTGCCTATGCTTTTGGGGTGTTACTCACAAAGTCATTGCCCAGTCCTAAATCCTGGGATGTTTCCTCTATGTTTTCTTCTAGGAGTTTTATAGATTCAGGTCTTATATTTAAGTCTCTACTCCATTTTGAGTTGATTTTGGTATATGGTGAAAGGTACGGATCAAGTTTCATTCTTCTACAAATGGATGTCCAGTTTTCTCTTCACCATTTATTGAAGAGGCAGTCTTTAATCCACTGTATGTTCTTGGTGCCCTTGTCAAAGATCAGTTGGCTCTACATACGTGGGTTGATTTCTGAGTTCTCTATTCTGTTCCATTGGTCCACATGTCATTTTTATGCCAGTACCATGATCTGAACCCATGACCTTGATGTTATAAGGCTGTGCTCTAACTGAGCTAACTGGGCAGCCCTGTTTATTCTTTTCTTAGATCTTAGCTTATCTGCACTTCCCACTTTGAAGAAGCAAAATGAAAAACATACCAAGTTTTTTTTTGCTTTTATCTATTATTGTGAATAATTCTTAACACTAAATGGATTTCTTTTTAATGACTTGCCTTTTACAATAATGTGCAAGTTACTGTTATCTTTTGAAACAGAAACTTTAAATGTGAAATGAATATAAAATAATAGAACTTAAGAAAAACAGCTTTAAAAGAGACATTTTTTTTTTTACCAACAATAAAATATTTAAATCAGAATGTCTATTTAATGTCTCCAATGAGAATAAGCTGTGAAAGCATCAGATATTTGCTTTAGTAACCCAGGAAACTGTATGGTTAAGCAGATCACCAGGAGGTTAGGTAAGTGCTAATAGGTGCTGGGCCTGTCTGTCCTGTTGTTGGTTCCTTGATTTTCTCTTCCTTTTCTCTGTATCACAGGGAAGCTGACTCCTGCAATCTGTGCTCCTCAGATTAGAGGACAGGAGGACAAAAGAAGGCAGGTGTGGTTCATCATCTGCCTTAGGTGGCTTCTGTGGTGGTGGCCCAGTCTTCTGCCTGGTTCCAGCTTCCTTCTAGTAATATTCCTTCTTTCCTTTGTCCCTCTGGTCCAGAGGTGTTTGTGGCTTCCTGCAGTTGCTAATCGCTGAGTTTGCCTCTTAACTCCTGCTTGACTTCCCAGCAATTCCAACAACTATGTGACCAATTCCCTGCATTGAATTCCTTGTATTTTAAATACTTGCAGCATTTTCAGTTTTCCTGGTTGGACCTTGAATGATATAGTAGGCAGGGAATGAGATCAAGGCAAGTTGATTGTATTTCAAATATTTAATGCTATTTGGCTTTCTCTAGTAAAAGCATGGAGCTTGGGCATTACTCGAAGTATGTTCAGATTCATTCTGCTTAACTCAAGTGTAACCGGAAAACATTAAATCATTTACAAATTTTCCTGAAATGTCTCTTTCTCTCTCCTGCAGTAGAAAACAAATTTTGTTTACTCTCTTTGATACTTTAGATTCTTGCTGTGTTTCTTAGGGCATCTAGGACAAATATATTGAAAAAGTATCTGTTGATGGTTGGACTAAATGCAATTCATTTTTAGGCTGTAACTTTAAGGCAGTTTTTAGAAATCATCCTTGTCTTAGTTTTGTGTCTGGTTTTATGTCCAGCTGTTTTCTTATAAAAATGTATCTTTAAGGTTTTAATATATTGTGAAAACAAAACTACAGAAAATTTAGTTTAAAGATCAATTTGGCTTTCATTTATGATTCTGGAATCAGGCAACAGCTCATTCTATAAAACAGAATGGGTGTTCTGCTGAGGTGAGCAGAGGAGGTTGGCTTTACAGGAAGAAAAGGGCTGAAGAAAGCAGAAACAGAGAACGAAAAGCTGATCTGATCTTTCAAAGTTACTTTCCTTATAGGGTTAAAATAGAGAGAACTTTCTTATCATGACAGCTCGGGTAAACTGGACCCCTCCTGACTGATTGCTGTGATCTCCTGTTTTTTTGAAAACTGGCCTGTTTCAAAGTTCAATTTGATTATGTGGCACTTAGCAAGAGTGACTCCATTCTGGTTTGGACAGGCCTATTGGGGCCTACTGCAGGGACTTAATCTCAGACAATGACCTCCCATGGCTTTTATTTAACAAAGGTAACTCATACCTAGTCTTTTGATATTTACAAATATTGAATTCAAGTACACTGAGTGTTTTATCTTAAACAAAGCAGCAATACCAGGTCAGTAAGGTTTTTAGTAGTAAAATTTATTTTTGGATGGCCTGAAACTGGGTCATTAAAAAAGAAAGCCTTTAGAAAATTTATTCAATCATTTATTGTGCTTTAAATATTTGATTATAACCTGCTATGACCTGGGCATTGGAGACACAGTGGTAAATAAGACAGATGGTGTTCATCTCAGTAAACTTAAAATCTGATTGGGAAGGCAGACATCCATAGGCAATCACAATAATGTACAAGAAGTTATAGGAATACATAGTAAGATGATTGGACCCAGTCCAGAAGTTTGGGAAGATAAAGAAATGATCAGAAGGAAGATAATGAAGACTAAAATTGGCCAAGGTTATCAGACAAAATCCACTCATCCAGGGTCTAGGAAAGATGATAAAACTGAATAAAACAGAGCTGACAGTAAGACTAAGAGTGCTAATACAAATGTGAAAAGATGAGTCTACAAGCAGGCATGCCAAAAGTTGGGTTTTATGCCACATTGATAACCTCCTGACTGATAGGGAGTGATAGTTTCCTTCTCTGTGCTCCCCAGACAGCTTTTACTTCTATCACAGCATCTAGTATTTTTTGGTCCAAGAAATTTATTTGAGGACATTTTTATTTTAATAAGAGAAAACTGAGGGTCCAAGGGATTAAAGGACTGGTCTAAAGTCACTGAGTTTGTAAGTGGTAGAGAATTGACAGTATGACAGAGTGGTTAAAAGTCAGTGTATTATCTCAGGCATATTCCCTAAACTCTTTTATGCTGCAGTTTCCTTATCTAAACAAAGGGAGACATTAATAGCATGAAGATTAAAAAAGAAAACATCTAAATTACTTAGGATGGTGCCTAACACAGGCTACTTAATTAATGTTAACTCTTGTTAGACCCGAGAAACACTATTGTATTAGGGTTCTCCAGAGAAAGAGAGTCAATAGGAGATATATCTATATCTACATCTATATCTATGTTTATATCTACATCTATATCTATCTCATCTCTATATCTATCTATCCATTTATCTATCATCTGACTATGTAGATTAATTTTGGAGAATTGGCTCACGTGATTATATAGACTGAAAAGTCCCTTGATCTGCTATGTGCAAGCTGGTGGTGTAATTTATTCCAAGAAATTTAGTCTAGCTTTCACAGGAAAGCTGGTGGTGTAATTTAGTTCAAGTCTGAAGCCCTGAGAACCAGGGGAGCTGATGGTGTAAATCCCAATCTGAAGGCAAGACAAAATGAGATGAGCTCAAGTAGTGAGGCAGAAAAAAACAGAGGCAAATTCCTCCTTCCTCTGCCTGTTGTTCTATTCAAGCCCTCAAGAGATTGGGTGATGCCCACCCACACTGGAGAGAGCCATCTACTTTACTGAGTCCACCAATTCAAGTGCTCATTTCTTCCAGAAATACCCTCACAGACACACTCAGAAATAATGTTTACCTGGGCATCCCATGTTCTAGCCAAGTTGATGTGTAAAATTAGTAATCACAACCATCTAGTCTCCAAAGGCTTTGCTTAATACATTTCATTGGGTCCCAAAGACAACACTGGGAGGGGAAGGGTGGGTGTGATCATTCTCATTTTAGAGAAAAAGAAACAGAATCCAGAGACATTAGTGATTTTCTCTAAATAACACTGCTGTGGATTGATTGAATTGTGTCCCCCCAAATTCAAAATCTGTATATTAGAAACAATCCCCACTGTAACTGTTGAGGGTGGGAAATCTTATTATGGTTATTGAAAGATGGAGCCTTGAAGAGGTGATTAAGCTGATGGTTTAATGGTGGTGGTGGGTGAGATTTTGAGGGCTTTAAGAGGAGTGCGCATGAGGAACTGTCTTTCTCTCTTTCTGCTCCGCCATCTGACATGTGAGACTCCTGCATCACTGTCACTAGGCCTTTATTAGATGTGTACCCTGGTCATTGGACTTCTAAGCCTCTGAAACTGTAGGCAGTAAATATTGTTTCCTTATAAATTACCCAGTTCCAGGTATTTTGTTGTAAGCAACAGAAATGGACTAATACAAACCCATCAGTGATTGAGCCCTGAAAGATCCAAGAATCTGATATCCTTGACTGCGAGTCTGTTGCCTTCCCCATGCAATCAAGCTGCTTGTTATTGTACTATAAGCATAAAAATCTATCCCTCTGTTACTAGGCTGGATTAGACTGGTTCCTACTGGGCACCTTGCTCTTGGAAGCCAGAAATGATGTTTTACTCGTCTGGAATGTTCTTGTAATGTTTAGCACAAACACATGGACAGAGAAGGTGCTCCACAAACACTTGTTGAATGGAACTGAGAGGCAGACAGAGACAGGTATGATGGATAATGCAACAGAGCTTGCTCCCACAGGATTCTGAAGCAAATGAGCCTTTCAACTTGCTGTGGCATACTAATGGATACTTCAAAGCTGTGGTTCCTGTTGTTGAATAATACCCCAAATTCTGGACAAATTGGGTTTCCACTAGAAGGTGTCAGGCCCCCGGCAGCCTGAGGGGATCGTTCCTTTAAGGTTCTTTATATTTTTAAAAGTCAACTTTCTTCTTGTGTAGTCCTGGAAGACACACAAGCCTGGAAATCTGGGAGGATAGAATCTGTGGCTTTGACATGAAAATTTTCTTTTGTGCTCATTTAGAAGCAGTCACTACATCATGCCATACCACTGCAGAGATTTTATTTTCCTATGCCCGGAGCTAAGCAGTCATCACCATTTCCATGCCTCAAAGGCTCTCACACAGCAATCACAAGGCAAGCCCTTCTAGCATGGTGCCTGCCTCTCTGTGGGAATGAGATACAGATTTTGCCAAGGCCGAGGCTGCAGCTTTCTTTCTTCCTCTTGCTTTTGAGCACTCAAAGGGCTTGGGCATGCTGAATGCTCCTGGGCTCTGTCCACCCCTGAGTGAAATTGCTAATCAAATGCAGGACAAACCGGGAATGGTTTTCCTGGAAACAGAGAGGAATTTTTCATTAGTCGGTAGTGCAGAAATCATGAACTTCGAGTGCTGTGCTGGTTACACAGCCCATTTTCATTCTGATGCAAAAAACATTCAATTATGAAAGCCACATGTTATGCTTTGACAGAGTCATTTGTGAAAAGCCAGCAAGAGGTAAAATCGCAGGAATATGCACAGAGAACTTATCCTGAAGCTTAGAATGATGTTCGTAAGAGGTTTTATACAAGGATAATTTTATATTTCAATCATATGGCATTAAATTACAATGGATAGCTAGTAAAAGGATGCTCTGGATTTCCTCTGAGAATGAGAGAGAGAGAGAGAGAGAGAATATGAGTGTGGATACATCAAAAGGTTCATGGAAAGATTTGTATTATCTTTTAATTCTATTTTTCTGGGAACTTTTTGAAGCACTGTTGTATGTTTGTTTTTCCTCTCTTATGTTGTGTGTTTGTACATACGTTTGCACCTAGATGTTTGCAGAGTTCATTTTGCCTTGAAAAGTGCAAGGAGCATGTTCACCGCATGTCTGAGAATATACCATATTTAACCCCCCATCTCCCCCAGTAATACCAATCTTTGAAATGAGTTTTACCTCAATTGTAACAAGATATAGTGACTGTGAAAAACTTCACCCTTATAAACAAAATCTGAAGAAAATGAGTCTAATTATTAGGAGCAACATATTGCAATAAATGAAGAGACTTTCACATTTATGGAAATAGTGGTATTTGCTATGTGTTAGGGAAATAAGAAAAGTCTGTTTCCTTTGAGATGTTTAATTCCATTTGCTAAATTATATGCCCTGGTAGAAGCAGCATTTGCATACTGACAACCTTGCTAATGCCTACTTCACTTAGCTGTCAAGCATAATCACATATATGAATGACTTTTTTGAATAGACCTCTTTCTGAGAACATAATTATGGTATATTATATTTGTGGTAATTACCATATTCTTTGAGAGCATCTTACATAGCATATCTTTTGACTTGTTTAGTTTTAAGACATTGTTTTCATGCTTTCACTTGGAAAATAATTAAACTAGGGCTTTTGTCCAAATGCAAAAAGGGCTTCCAATTGATAAAAATGACTAAATCTGACCATGTAGTGCAGCTTGTAGGATGGTGTGGTGGTTGATTGTGGTGTCAACTTGACTGGGTTAGGGGATACTCAGATGGCTGGTAAAGCATTATTTCATCTCAATGCTTCATTAGGCACTGAGCTGTCCTTCTGCTGAAAGGGAAACCCAGGTGGTCTGGCATTTGATTAGAATAATTGGGCTTCCTCAGATGTGTCTGTGAGGGTGTTTCTGGAAGAGACTGGCATTTGAATCAGTAAAACGAGTGGGGCAAAGTGGGTGGGCACCATCCAAGCGGCTGGGGGCCTGGCTGGATAGAACAAAAGGCAGAAGAGAGGTAAAGTTGCCCTCTCTCTTTCCTGGAGCTGGGGCATCTTTCTCCTTTTTCCCTTGGTCATTATAACTCCCAGGTCCCACAGCCTGTAAACTCCAGGACTTGCACCAGAGGCCCGCCCTGGGTTGTCATGCCTTCAGCCTCAGACTGAGAGTTCACCATCTTGGTTATGAGGCCTTTGGATGTGGACTGGGCCATGGTATCTGATTCCTTGGTTCTCCAGCTTGCAGATGGCCTGTTTTGTGGCTTCTCAGCCTCCATAATCCAGTGAGCCAATTTCCCTAATAAATCCCATCTCAGCGCTCATACTCTCTCTCTCTATCCCATAAGTTTTGTCCCTCTGGAGAACCCTAAAACATATAGCAATCCTCCCTCGCTCTCTTTGTCTTCTTTCCTGCTTTATTTTTATTCAGATGATACTAACAACCTGTGGATCATTCACTGCATTCACCGTTAAGAAGTTCATAGATTCTATGGAAAAATAAATCTTGAATTATTTGAGAACAAGAAACAGTGTAGCAACTCCATTCTAAAATCTGAGTCTTTTCATTTCAGTTCTTACCTGCTGATGTAGCTTGGCCTCAGATAGCTCAGCGTCTCAGGCTATAGTGCTGATGAATGAAGAGTGACAGGAGGAAGTCAAAGGCTCCCTCCTCCTCTCTGCTCAGGACATAGGAAACCCTAATAAAGAAGAGTGAGAATTAAAGACAAGACTGCAATAACAGTATCCAAATGTTTAGGAGCATTTTGTCTGCGGTTCTTTTCTGAGAAAACCCTGGTTTTTTACTGTCTTCAGTGTTTGGTATCTTTCTGGCTCCTGGGTTTCTGGCTTAGTTCGTATGGACTGTCTGGCTGTGAATCTCAGACACCCCAGCTCTCCCCAAGTATCTCTCCCCATCTGCCTCATTGTTTTTATCCATTCCAGCTTGATTTATTTTTGCCACCTGGTTCCTTTCTCTGGCATCACTTGTCACTTCTCTCTACCTGCTCATGCTTGAGCACATTTTGCTAGTATGATGTAATGGCAAGACCATGAGCTTTGGGATTTAAAGTCCCAGAAACCAATTACTGGCTGTGTGACCTGGGATAATCTCCCTGGGCTTCAGTTTCATTTTCATTAACTGTGAGAAGAGGATATTAATACTTTTCTGTTATGGTAGAAGTGAAGTGTCTCACTCGGGTGAGTGCCGCGCTGGGAGCACGGCGGCGCTGGGAGCGCCGAGGCCACGGGTTCGGATCCTATATAGGGATGGCCGGTGCACTCACTGGCTGAGCGCGGTGCGGGCAACACCAAGCCAAGGGTTACGATCCCCTTGCCGGTCACAAAAAACCAAAACAAAACAAAGTGATGAATTAATGAGTTAACAGTATGAAAAGTGGTTATCATAGTAGCTGGCACCTAGTACTTGCTCAGTGTCTATTACCTCCCTTCCTCTCTCCTGACTCCCACTCGGACATCCCTGCTTCATCCTGCACTGGCCAATCCCAGTGATTTTCCAGGCACTAGAGACCCAGTCCTGGCTGGTTAGACTTTGTCCCTTTCCCTGCCCTCTTGCTGACAAATATGGGCTTGTGGGTCTCAACATTATGACAATGATGGCCTGCAATGCAACCTCCAATCTGCATCGTTCAGATTGTCCTCTCCTCCACACTTCCTTCCAACATCTGCCCACTGTTATTAGTTAACCACCTGTTAACAGTATCAGTTACCCGTCCTGTCTACTGTTCTTACTCCAGGCAGAACTCTAAAGAGGGAAGGGAAAGAACCAATAAAGATGTAACCTGAGGTTGCTTGGAATGCACTAAAATGATGTAATTCTTCAGAAATGGCATCATCCTAAGTTTAACAGCAGCACCATTATAGCTTTATTTATTTTATTGAATCATAATTGATTATACATATTTTGGGGATTCATTGTTGACATATGTTGATCAAATCAATATTACTAGTATATATATTGTTACAAATTGTACTTATTCTTTATGCCCCTGGTCCAGTCTCTCCCTATCCCCCCTCTCTTCCCCCTCCCACCTTTGAGAACCCTAGATTTCTTCTCTCCCTCTGAAAGAGTAATGGTTACTCTGTTGATTTGTTGCCTAGATGATCTGTCCAATGCTGAGAGGTGTGTTCAGGTCCCCCAATGTTATCATAGAGCAGATGCTTCTTCTGTCACTCTGGAATGGGCTTTGTGGAGAGAGACATTCTATTCTTTTCTTTGGTCTCTGTTGGTGACTCTCCTTGTGTCAATGCACTCTGGTGGCTGGTGGACCATCTGCATGGTGGTTGTGATGTCTAGCCATGGTTACTGTGATGATTGTCATGGGCCACCCACATGGAGATGATGTTTTTGGCATGCTCCTTGGCACTGGTGGTGTGCCTGGTTGAGGGCAGGGGGTCTGGTCCTCAGCTCCATGCCCCGGGCACCATTATAGCTTTATATCTTACAGCTTTTCTTTCTCTATTTGCAGAATCCCTATTAATGATGATTTTCTCTTGTTCTACCAAACCAGGAAGTTAGTGGTTTTCAGTTTCTTCAATACTTTGCAGTATCATTTGCCAAAATATGATAGTTTTTCTCTTATCGCCTTACTTTCACCAATTTTATCATAAACTGTAATTTAGATTCTAGTTCAGTCATAAGTAGATAATTTTAACTTTTTCCTATTCAATGACTTAGTTTTTCTCCTATCGCCTTACTTTCACCAATTTTATCATAAACTGTAATTTAGATTCTAGTTCAGTCATAAGTAGATAATTTTAACTTTTTCCTATTCAATGGCTTGGTGATTATCATCAAAAAATGGCTGTGGCCAATTTTCCTGCCAGCAGCATTCATGCTCCTTTAGCCCTTTATCTTTTATCAGGTACTTTATCTTCTGTGGCTCTCAGTTTGAAGGAATTTTTGAAATTACTAACGTGCCTTTACTTTTTTGAGTCCATGACCTTTGCCTTAGTTAATCGGAGACAACCATCTACCTGAGGGAAGAGGAGAATTTATTATAAAGAGTGATGAAGGGAAAGAGAATGATATATAACTTCTGACATGAAAAACAGGATTAAAGCAAAATAAAAGCATTATAAACTAGACTATGATATTGGAAGATGATTTTCCAAATTGCTTTATTTTCCCCTTTAATGTATCAGGCACTAAACCTGGAGGATCCCACAGCAGAGAAGTTACCCTTCTATCCATGACAGCAAAGCTGTGTTTCTGGTAGAGATAGAGTGTAGAAGTGAAAGCAAAGCCCACTTCTTTTCCTACCCTGAGGGATGATGATGGGATGGGGTCAGAGAGAAAGAGAAGGAAGGAGCATATTGATTAGATGTGTGCCTCTGTTTCCCTTCCTGGAATGAGGAGAGTAGATCAAGGATGATGGTTGTGAAGGATGTAAATGGAAGAGGCTGTAGCCCCCAACCCCCTTTTGGAGCTTGGCAAAGAGAGAACTTTCCCAATTTTTCCTGTACCAAATACACCTTCATTTCCTTCATGGTGCAGTGTTGTTAAGGAGCCCAAAGCCCCAAGGATTATCTTTTCTGAGCCATCGTTAGTTCTCAGGGAGACTGAGTGCAGAGCCTCTGATTCTGCCTTGGGGTCTGGTGAGGCATGGGAGGTCTTAACAGCAGAGACTAGCAGGGAACCTCACGGTTTTGGAGGCAGCAGGTGCAACATGAGACCAAAATTGGCCAGGGTGTGAACTAGGCTATGACCAAGTTCTGAGAGAAAAATAGATCAGCTATAGACTCCAGCCATGAATGCCAGGACAAGCAGCAGCCAGATGAACAAGACAACATCATGTAGGAGACCAGAACACCATGCTCAAGGTCACTGTGTTTCCCCATTTCATAGTCTTCTGCTCTCTCCACCCATACACCCAATTGCCTTCTTTCAGAGACTGAGTAGGGGAGGCAGAGGAAGAGACTGAATATCGCTTGGAGGGACTATTTAAATTATCAAATCTGACTAGGTTTAAACTGAGTTAGACATTTCTTTAAAATTTTTTCTCTAACTAGAGGATGGAGGCTCATGAGAAAAATTATAAAAAACAAACAAAAAATGAAAACATTTTCTCTGCATATCCAAGTTGCATGAGTTAAAATTTTTGACCTCCATTATGCATTGACTATTCCCCAGAAACCTCTAATCATACGTACTTGAAAGAGGGAGAGAAATTGTCACAGTGATTTGTCACCTGAAGTTTACTGATGCATGAAGTTAATCTCAACTTTTTATTTATGTAGGGGTTTATTTGCACAGAGTGTGCGACATTAATTTTTCAGCATGGTTTTTATGTATTTTTATTAAAGTATACTTTTCTTTTGACATTTTAAAAGCTCTGTTGGTATTGCAGCTACCAATACATGCATTCATTGGTTTGATTCATCTCTGCTTCTTGGCTTTCTGGTGGTGTTTGTTTTCAGTGGGAGCAGGGTAGAAAGTCCTGTTTATCCTTTGCTGTTCATTCAATATTAATCTACGTTTTTACATATTCCCAGGGTGTATTATTCTTTATGCTTATATGCCACAGTGCAGAGACCTGATAACTTTAGTAATTTCAATTAAAATAATTATTAATATTTTACTAAATCTAGTAGAGTTGAAGTTGCCAAACTGGTTTCCTTTATGACACTAGTTTCAGAAGCTCATTATATTCAGAAGACTCAGATTTATTGGGATTTGCAAAGATTTTATGAGATTTTGTTTTACCATTGGAGTTACAGGAAATATTATTTATGGTTATGTTGTTTATTTTTGGGAAAAGCAAAGGGATTGTATTATGGGGTCAAAAAAGTTCCTGGAATTTTTTATTCAATTGAGAAAAAATTGAAATATTTATTGAGCTACTATTCCCTAGTAGACACCTTGCCTGTCTTTTGTTTAACCTTCTCAAGCAGTAGTGCTCTCCCATGGAAGTCTCAGTTAATGGAGCCTATGTTTAATGAATAGATTGATGGATGGTGTTATTTTACCAAGGAGCTCCTGAAGACATCGCCTGAACTCAGAGGAAAGTCTTTAAGGCAGGGTATTCTGGAACTGAGGAAGGCTTGGGGAAAACATTTTTTTTTGGTGGTGGGAGTAGGCCTGCCAGTGCCTCTTAACCCATAGGTGACTGTCCTATCTTTGCAGGGCCAAAGCAGTTAGGTAGAAACAAACAACAACAACAAAAGCACAGAGAATGGAAACACTGGGACCAGGTAAGCCCTGTTTCAACCACCTCTTGGTGTCTGTGTGCTCTTGGGTAAATTACATCCCTTCCAGAGCCTGAGTTTTACATGTCTGTAAATTGGGGATAGCAATGGAACTTGACCTGTCTATCTCCCAGAGTTTTGTAAAAATGCATGAGGGTATGTATGAGAAAGCCTTTTTCAAACTACAAAGCGTGATAAATGTTGTCATCACATTTTATTTTCCTTTGCACAGCATGGCTGAAGAGGAGGAATAGTGGTGGCAGGCGCCCATGTCCAGAGAGAATGGAACTTATTCTTTCTAGATCCTTCCCCTACCCACCAAGTAACTAATGGTCCTTTCCTTAGCTGCCCTCTCACCAGATACCATGTGTCTAGGACACCACTCTCCTTCTTTCTCTTTGACTTCTTGGTGTTCTGATATGTGGCAAAGCATATTAGTACATATGGAATAAGTTAGATGGGAACTGGGCAAAGTCTTAGGACATGGAGGGTGTTACTTCCACTGGTGATCTTCTGAAGAAGCACTGGCTGTTATCAGAGGGAACTTCCAACAGAGGCCAATGAGAAGGTCACTTATTTATGTTCACACTCATGAGTGGAGGCTGCAAGCTTGCGTGGATCAACTTCTCTCGCACAACTTCTGTTTGTTTGAACATGTGCTTCTGAGTGGCCCTTTACTGTAATGATTACTTTAAAGAGCACTTTGCCTCTTTTCCTGTACTGCCCTCCAAACTCTTTCTAGCCTGGGCAAACATTTTGGAGACTCAAAGGTAACTCTCTCACTGATGTTTACTTTATTTTTTTTTTTTGAAAATTTGGCCTAAGTCCCAAGTTCTCTTCATTTTCCTTTTGAAAATCAAAGCCAAGAAAAGTCGTTCAGTCTTTTTGCCTTGCTGTACTTCTCTTCTGAGACGTTCATACAGAAGTAGCCTCACTGCTTGAAAGTAGGTAGGATTGGGGGAGATTGAAGGGGAAATATTCTTGGCAAAATATGGTACTATTTAAAAAATGACCCTTCCATGCACATATTTGGAATTACTTACTGTGGCAGACTCTGGAGGACCCCAGAATTAGTTTGTGTTATGCCACTCTTCTCTTCCAAATAAGAGAGCTTCTTATCATGTTTTTTGGGGATAGAATCCAGGCCATTAGTTTCATCAATTTTTAAGATCTGGATTTAAACTGAAAAAACTGTGCTCCATGAGAAACCAAGAACGTGGTGGAAAGATGATGCTTATTTTCCAGTTAAGTAGTCTAGAAAATTGTTTCAAATTTGAATAACAGAGAGTATCTTTGTAGGCCATTTTAGGTACAACCACCTATGTACCATGCGTTATGTACCATGGTCAGCGAGACTTCTTTATTGACCTTCATGGACTTGCAACACTTGGTTCAGCTGTGACTTTGTCATTTTGATATTGCTGTATGTTTTGGTTCTAGCATGAGGAAAAATTTGTTTTAAAGCATCTTAAAAATGAAACAAACCCAAATTCTCTAAAAATTTATATTGGCCTTTTGTTCACAAAACTAGTTCAACATCTTGAATTTGATTTCAGTCTCTGCTCTTGTTCTGTCTGCTTTCTTTGCATTATGGATTTCACACCACAGAGTAGCATGGGGCTGAGAATGGGAGGTAGGAGAACAGGGACAATTAAAGTAAATTTCTCAGCTAAGGAAGTAGGGCAAAAATAAAAATAGGATATTAAATGTTTAATGCTTGAAACTCAGCCCTTTGCAGTGCGGTGACTCTTAACCTGTATTAGTGCTGATAAATATTGAAGGATAAATGTTTTATCGAACAGCTTTTAAGAAAAGATTTCTCATATATTTTAATTTAACTTTATTTTTCTCTGTAAAATAAGGCTGCATATATATCGATTTTGCAGCGACTTGAGGATCAAATGATTTTTTAAACTGGAACATCCTTTCACATGTAAGTATTGCCTCCACACCACCCTATAAGTTCCTGCTTATGCTTCAAGTTTGTTAATGGATCCCACCCCTGGTCACTCCTATTGGTCTCAGTTCTAAAGCTCCTCGAACATCTCCCAACTTACCTTTTTTCAGGAAGTCCTTTCTAGAACTCTTGAAGTTGTCCACATTTTCAAAATCTGGTTTTCTCATGAAGTTTCTATTTCTGTTTTTTTCTGTCTAGCTACATGCTATATAGCACAAGGGAAAAACATGGCCTGTTGTCAGAATTGTTTCTAAATTCTGTCTCAAATTGAGAAATATTTTAGGGTCATTTAAAACCATCAGATTCTTGATCCTAACAGTTTATCAACAAAAGTCTTGAAAACAAGACTTAATTTTATGTTGGTCTAACATGATAAGAATCATGCTCTGAAGAGTAAGGCTGATTTGTGCACAGGCAGGAAAATCAGTGATTTGGAGGTGAGGCACGACTACAGGCTCACTGTGTAGCCTCCAGAAAGTCACTTACTCCTTTGCAGTACAGTTTTCCCCTTAGACTTTGTGTGTGTGTTTGCATATGTGTTTTTTAATGTCTTGATGCGAGGTATATCAGACATTAAAGTACATATACAATGTGCAACTGTATTGTTGTTTAAACAGCAACAATAATAAGAAAAAAATTGAGTGAACATTTGGGCATCAATCATATTTTAAAACACAGAACTTTGCCAGTTTCTTTGCAAGAACTGCAAGTTTCCTTCTGAATGTGTCTGTCCCTCCCACCCAGAATAAGCCACTCTCCTTGATTTTGTACTAACCGTGCTATTAATTTTCTCTTTTATTTTACCACAAATGTTTTATCACTTAATATGCCCATTTTTGAACTTTACATGCATTGAATCATATTATATCTATTTTCCTGGGATTTACTTTTTAAAAACTCTCTATTATGCTTTTTTCTACAGATTCATCCCTTTTGACACATATAGGTATAACTAATTTATTTTTCTTGGCTGTGTAGCATTGTTTTGTTGTGTACATACTACCATCTGTTTCCCAGTATGCTGTTATTTTATATGTCCATGAAAACAATTTTATCAAATTTTAAAACTCATTATCTTTATTGATATTTGCATAGTTTATCAAATACTGACAGGACTGAGTTAAAATTTTCATTACGGTGATGGATTTCTTTCTTCTCATTGTTGTTCTGTCACTTTTTGCCTTACAGATTTAAAAGTTAATTTACTAAGGGCATATAAATTTGGATTATTATATATTCCCTGTGAATTGAACCTCTCAATCTTTTTGACATAGAGTCAATTTTTTGATAGCAGTATAGCTAAGCCAGCTTTCTTTTCTTTTTTTATTTAAAAATATTTATTTACTAATTCATTTAAAATAACAATGAAAACACATTATATGTTAGCATGCATAATATACTTTTTTTGAAACACCAGCTTTATTTTTTTATTTTCTATTTTTTTAAACTATCCTTTTACTTTCAGATTTTCTGTTTTTTTGTTTTATGTTTGTCTCTTGCAATTGTTGTGTAGCTAAATTATGTTTAAAAAATTCACCTGACAATCTTTAACCTTTAACTAGAGAGTTTAATCTACTTTCGTTTAATGTAATCACTGACATATTTGGATTAATGTCAAAAATTGTATTTTATATTTTCTCTATGTCCCACATTACTTGTGTTTGTTACCTCACTTTTTTCTTCTTTTAAATCAAGTTTCTTTGCATCATTTCTTTTCCCCTGCCTAGCTGTGTAATAGTTTGAAGTTGTACACTCTATTTTCTTATGTTTTAGTAATTTTCTAGAAATTGTAACATTAATACTTAATTGACATGGTCTAAGGTTAATTAATGACATTTGCCACTTCATAATAATGCCAAGACTCTTGGACCATTTTTACCCCATCACCATCATTTTGACTTACATACATTTTTTTAAACACTTTTTTAAAAAAACACTCTTTCCTCTGTAATTGAAAAGTCTCTTTATTGTTCTGTGTTGATGTATGTTTGAATTTATCTAGCAGATCAACATTTTCTTTACTCACTATTCCTTCTTGCTTCTCACATTTTGTTCCTAGCATCATTTTTCTTCCTGAGGAACATTCTATATATTTAAGAGTTCTTTTGTTAAAGATTTATGGGTTTTATGCTTTCTCAGTTTTTGTTTTTCTGAATATGTCTTTATTTTATCTTTATTATTGAAAGGTAGTTTTGTTGTCTGTACAATTCTGCATAAGTTATTTTATATTTTCCCCATTTTCTACTGCTTACATTTTTGGTGATGTTAAGTCGGCTATTAATGCTAAGGAGGAAGTTTTTTCTTCTATGATTTCTTTAAATATCTTTTCTTTGTCTTTGGTGTTTGTTACTACAAAAGTCTGAGTATAGACTTCTTTTAATTTATCCTATTTATGATTGCTAGGGCTTCCAGTCTCTTAGGATTAATTTATTTGATCATTTCTGGAAAATTCACAATTATTTCCTTTATTATTGCCTCTCCACTATTTTTTCCATCCTTTCCATCTTGAAATCTGATTCAATATAGGGTGGGCCTTCTCTGTTCTTCTTTAATCTCTCCATCATATTTTACAGCTCTTTGTATCTGTGTACTATGTTCTGAGCAATTTGTCCTCTTTAAAAATAAATTTTATTGTATATATTAAGGTATACAACATGATGTTATGCGATACACATAGATAGTAAAATGGTTACTATATATATTCTGAGGAATTTCTTCAGAAATATTTTTCTAGTTCAGAAATTCTACCTGTAGCTTCTAAACTATTGTTTAACTGATCCACTGGATTTTTAAGTATTGTATTTTTATTTTTAAATGCTCTGGTTGGTTTTTTTAAAAATTGCTTAATCAATTTTAGTAGTTGCTTCCTTAAACTTTCAATTCCTCTTTTTTATTTCTATAAACATTAATTTATGCTTAATTTATATTCTGTATCTGATAAGGCCAATACTTATAGTCTTTGCAGGTCTGATTCTGCAGTTTGCTATTCCTGCAGGCTCTTGTTCATAGTGATTTGTGTGTGTGTGTGTGTGTGTGTGTGTGTGTGTGTGTGTGTGTGTATGTGTGTATGTGTGATTGCTGAGTTTTGACTGTTAGTCTTTGAATTTTATAATGTGTAAATTCTTTTTAACTTGAAATTTAAGGTAAATTTTCCCTAACGAGATGAAGCTTCCTGTTTCTTACAGGTGTTAGAAGGGAACAACAATCTAGGATTATTTTAAAGTAATTTTTAGGTTGGGTTTTTTTGAGCCACACATTAAGTGAAATAAGCCAGGCACAGAAAGAGACATACTGCAAGTCCTCATTCATAAATGGGAGCAAAGGAAGAAAGAAGGAAAGAGAGAGAGAGAGAAAGTGAGAAAGAAAGAAAGAAAGAAAGAAAGAAAGAAAGAAAGAAAGAAAGAAAGACCACAATAAAACATCGAACTTTCAGAAGGAAAGAACATACCTATAGCTACTAGAAGTGGGAAAGAGGGAGGACGGGGGGGGGGGTTAGGGAGTAATTGAGTAAGGGATGCAGAGAGTAATTATGATTAGTAATGATGAACATGCTAATAATATTGATTTGATTATCATATTCTGTGCACAAATACTGATAGTCATCTCTGTACCCCATAAATATGTATAATAAAAAATAAACAAATAAATTTTTTAGGAGAAAAATGAGATTTTCAGAGGACAATCATTTTTCTTTTTCTTTCTTTACCATTAGACCTACAATAAAGGCCAAGAGAGATGAATCTCTGTGGGGTAGGTTATTCCTAGTTCACTCACTGACATGTCACCCTCCAGCAATCTTAGCTTTGTGTGGGGTCTCACATGTGCCCCTAAGCTATTACTTCTATCTGCTGTCCTCATGTTGTTAAAATTCAGCCCCTAGGTGATCAAGAATTACCAGATGTTCCAAGGCAGATGCTGTCTTCAAGGCTAGCTTATCTCAGAATTGCTTTCTTATTTCCTGACTCAAATGGTTTTTCCTGACTGCTAGCTCAACTGTGCTTTAAAGATTTTTAAAATACATGTTATCTGGCATTTTTTGGTGCTCTGTACTATTGTTTCTCTGTACATTTAGCACATATTGCTGGAGATAAAATTCCCACAGGGATGTCTGTATAATGTTTGAATGAAGACTCACAAAGCCTCAGAGGATGTATCTTAGTTAATACTGCTTTGAATTGCAAAGGCCATAATAATGAGGCCAGAAGCACATGTCATGTATTATTCTTTGTCCTCTCTTTACTCAGGATTTTGCCAGTTGATGTCATTATTTACTAGATGAAACTCAAATACATTTTTATAATTTCCAGATAAACATTTCTGTGTGTGAGTGCATCTGTGTATGTGGTTATATTAATATTGCTTAGCCCCCCCAAATAAATTGCATACAGAATCTTTGCGTGTGTGCATGAGTGTATAATTGTTTGAGGTTCTTTACTGTTTTTGCAATATATATATTTGGAATTCTTAGTTATGAAACATTTCTAAATTTTGCCTGAAGAGGTCTTTGTCTGCCTCCAAATATTTGCACTTGCTGTTCAGTTTGCTTGAAATGTTTTCCATGCTAATATTCACATGATTCACTCTCTCATCTACATTTGCTTAAATGCCACCATTCTAGTGAAGTCTTCCTTGGTCACCATTTCTGAAATTGCAATGATTTCCTCAACTCTTCCACTGATTTAATTTTCTCCTTAGCATGTATCAGCACCCAACCTTCTATATTATTTATGTTCTGCCTTTCCCACTGGAATGTCAACTTCAGGAGGGTTAAGATTTGCCCAGACCAGTGCCTAACTCATAATAGGTACTCAATAGACATTTGCTGTGTGAATAAAATGAATGAATGTGACCATATTTCATTTCTGTGAAGACATAGTGCCTAGTACTGTCTGTAAGTCTACACTGTAATGCCTCAGCTCAAAAACAGGCATGCCTTAATTTAAAGCTCTGTATTAGCAATCTGAAACTCAAATGCATTTCCACAGCCACAGTTTTTAGTTTTAGTGCCTTTTATAGTAATATTTTTTAATCTTATTCTGATGTTCAATGTATTCTTTAAGCATTTCTTCTGCCTATATTGCATATACATTCCTCTTTTTGTCCTCAAACAATGCCAAGCTACTTGGGGACTTAGTGGAGCTTCATTTTACTCTCAAAGGAATATCAAATTGAATGATACAAATGTTGTTTCTTCCTCGATATGGTAAAAAGAAGAGTTATCTAATATGACTGTGAGTCAGTTGACTGACTCACCATGACATTAGCTTTATGGTGTCATCTCAAAGATGAAGCCAAAATGATAGAACATTACAAAGACTAGTAAAGTATTTATTGCATAGCAGAGATCAATGAATTGTACAGAGCCTGAGGCATGAGCACTGTGTCACTTCGATCTTGCGGAATAAAAAACCAATCAAATATAGACAGATCAGAGCATCAAATTCTTGAAACATAGAGGAAAGAACATTGATTTCAGTATGAAACAAACCTGGATTGATTCTTGCCTTCAGCACTTACTAGCTATTCTACCTTAGGCATGTTTCCAAGGAAATAGTCAGGTTTCTTTGGTTTCAAAGAAACCCAGTTGTGCTGTTTTTTTCTATTTGCTCTTGCTCCCCAGGTAGTCCCTGACCTTTCCTGCCCTATGATGCTGACCCCAAAGACTGCTCACCTGGGCCTCTGCCACTTTGGTTCTGGATGGGTTTGGCACCTACAGGAGAACAAAGAATGATTGGAGAAGGTGGCTGGGGTCTTCCCTCTAAGCTCCTTCCCTGCTCCAGTGCTCATGTCTGACTCTCCCTCATTGTCTAGGAGCATATCCCTGTGAGCACAGCTCTCCTCTGCTGTTCACATTCTCACTGGCTACAGTGACACTATTTTCTCTTCTTGTCCCATTAGCCTGAGGAGTGGCAAGAGCTTCCCACTGTTCCTAGCATCTGGGAACCTATATTTTAGTAAATATCTCTCTTATCAAAGTTTTTCTTTGAATCTCTGGATAAATTCTACTTCCTTCCAGGACCTTTTCATGGCAATTCAAACGGGCTTAATGAAAAAGGAATTCATTACTTGTACAACTTGGGTCTGGGAGAGTGGTACATCCAAGCTTAGGTTTGGTTAGATCACATTCAGATGATATTACTGGGTGATATGGGTTGAATGTGTTGCCAAAGTTTCATGTTTTAGAAAATTAATTGCCACTGTCACAGTATTAAGAGGGTGGGAAATCCTGTTATGGTAATTGAAAGGTAAGGCCTTTGGGAAGTGATTAGATTGTGAGGACTGTGCCTGACTGAATGGATTGCTCCATTCATGGAGCGATGGGAATGTTTCTGATGGCTTTAAAAGGAGAGCAACAAAGAAGGTTAGTCTCTCAAGCTATGCAGCATGTGACACCCTGTGTTGCTATGAAAAGTCACCATCCACCAAGACTCTCACTAGATGTTTTCCCTGGACTTTGAACTTCCTAGACTCTGAAACCGTAAGAAATAAATTCTATTTCTTCACAAGTTACCCAGTTTCAGGTATTTTGTTTTAAGCAACAGAAATGGACTAATATACTGGGGCTTCATTTTTCTAAGTACTGATGGCTTCTGCTTGACTTTATTCTGAGTAGAAGTTTGTAGCACACAGTAAGGAAGGTGACAGCCAGCAGCATTCCGATGCTAATCCTCTTATTTTAGCAATTCAGAAAGAGAGCTTTTCTCCCAAAGTTCATATAGAAATCCACAAAGAGATAATTTATTGGTCCAACTTTGCATATTTCCACTCTTATGGCCAGGTGAAGTCAGGAAGTTGCAATGAAAAGTTTCCCTAGGATGTCATGGATGGGGAGATGTGGTCCCTTCAAGGATGGGATGCCGGTGGGTAAAAACAATATGCTCACATCTAGTTTTAATATTTCTAAAATGGAGCTAAAATCTATCTCATAGGATTGTTGGTAGGATTGAAGAATATAATGCAGATTTCTTGGCATTTGACTGGCATTCTGTAGGTGAGCCATGTTAACTTTGCAACCTTCCTTCATCACTGAATTGCAGTCCTTATTTCTATGACCCTATATTGCTATCTCTTATTATCTAAGTTTTGTATCCATTGTTAGTGAAGAAAGAGTGGGAACGAGTGATAACTTTCAGCTTTAAAATACTGAAAATTAAAACTGCCTATTATTTTATGATTTATAAATGCTTTTATGTGCTTTATCATTAAAATATCAACAACCTTGTGAGCTAGGCATGATTATCATCACCGTCTTACAAATAAAGAAATTCAGATTTAGACAAATTAAATGTCTTGTCCAATATCACACAGTCAGTACACAGCAAACTCAGAACTCAAGATAAATTCTTGACTCTAAATCTTGTGTTATTTTTATATTACTATGTAATTATGGACTTGCTTATAGAAAGTATTAAATTTTTGCAAAGAATCAAGGGTTCTAATGGAACATTTTGAAATTAAACAGTATTTTGTCTAAAATTCAGATAACATTTTATGGCAGGAAAAATTTTATAAATCAGTAAACATTTTATAAAGTATGAGGAACTATGCCATTTTAAAGAATTTTGATTTTGACAATGGGATGTTTTAGACAAACATTATGAAATGGCCATGCTAGTAAGTAAGTAGGAAAGTAAAGATGATCAAATTCATTTTTCTCAGTTTTGCTGATCTGCAGTAGAGATGCCAAATGAATATTGAACCACCCACTACTTAGGTATCTTACAAAAGTCACACTTTACTATCATTATTATAAAAGTATAAAGTCACACTAGCTATTCTTCTAGAAGCTGTGAGCTTCATGCCATTCAAAGTGCTTTAAAATGGCTGGAAAACCAATGTGTCAAGGATGTGTTTGCATCGGTTGGGAAGATCAGTAGTTTACAAACTGAGGCTCTTAATGGTACACATTGTTGGCTCTTTCTGTGGAATCAGGGTGTCACTGGACACTAATTTGTGAATTACTTTTAAGGGTTCTTTTAATTCTAAGTTATTGGTTAGAATTAACTATAGACTTTCTAAGTGGTATTAATCCATTTTGGGGGGTAACTAATGTTGTTAATAAAGCATTTTATGTAACTATTAAGTTTTTTGCTCCAGTGAGTGAATACAGATAATTCAGACCTTTTTTAAAATATCAAACAAACTAATATCATAATGCATTTTCTGACAAACAGATCTTTAGAGGAAAATGCTTTGTTATTTCAGCTACTGCTCACTGTATAATAGCCCTCCCTCACTTCAAGACATAGTGCTTTATTTAATTTTGATATGCCCCGGGGTGGCTAGGCACTATCAAGCACTCATTCTTTGCTCCAGGGCTTCTTAAATTACCTGCCTGTAAATCTCAATGTGCAGTTGCCTTTGGTTCCTATGGCAACCTACTTGATGTCAGTGTACGTTTAAGCATATCTAGGTCACTTGGAAACCAAAAGATATGCCTAAACATGCAATAATAAATAAAACAAATGCAAAGTGGATGTTCGAGCCTTATTCTTTATTTATTGTTAGGTTTATAGATTATAAAAGAAAAAAATCTATTGACAACAGACTTTAAGATGTCTGCTGAGGTCTGGGCTCACGTTTACAAGCCTAGAATGAGAAAGTAGATTTTTGATCTCTGAGATGATTAATAGTTGAGTTGGCTGCTGTTGGAATGACAAAAGCTCTAGTTGCCTATGACATATTGAGTTTATCAGACTCTTTGTGATGAGCCATGTTCAATAAACCAAAGGCGGAGGTGTTAATAGCAGGCTGGGGCTCTGCTAACTGAGGTTTTGGAGTCTGCAGGAAGCAACGTCACCATTTCTGCTAGGGTACTTAATAATGGAGTATTTCATAATGAATGCCTTACAAAGGCACTTGAGTATGGGTGGGCAGGGGGCACACATATGTAGAGCTGCAGTCACTGTAGGTACCAAGAAGAAGACACATTCAGAATACACCTTTACACACATAGACTCTTATTTTTATCCTTCCAGAACTTTTCTTAAATTGAGGGATAATTTGCATACAGTGAAATGCACAAATTATAAATGTAACTCAATAATTTTTGACAAATGCATCTACCTATGAGTGACTCACCTAAAATGAGATATAGAATATTTCCATCATTCCAGAAAATTCACTCATACCCCTTTCCAGTCAGTGTCCTCCTCTCTCAGAGGCAATCACTATTCTTATTTTTATTGTCATATATTAGTTTTGCCTCTTCTGGAACTTATAAATGAATAATACAGTTTATTCTTTGGGTGTGGCTTTATCTCATCATAAAGTTTTGAGATTCATCTACGTTGTTCCGTGTATGAGCAGTTCGTCTTATTTCATTGCTGAGTAGTATTTTACTGTATGAAGATACCCAAATTTAATTATTTATTCTTCTATTAAAGGACATTTAGGTTGTTTCCAGTTTTGAGATACACAAATTCTCTTAGCAACTTTACTAATATTATTTGTATTTGTTTATATAAGGAAATTGCCAAGTCATAGCAATTTCATAACATAAACATGTACCCATATTTTTAATTTTATAAGACCCTGCCAAACAGTTTTCCAAAGTGATTGTACCATTTTGCACTCACAACAATTTTTGAGAGTTTTCGATACTCTGTATCCTCACCAATATCAGGTGTATCATTCTTTTTAAATTTAGCCATAATACTGAGGGTCTAGTGATGGTTTTTATTTGCATTTTTCTGATGATTGATGATGTTCAGCACTTTTCATGCACATTTTTATATCTTCCTTTGTGAGTTGTCTGTTCAAGTCTTCTCTCAATTTTTTATTGAGTTGTTTGATCCCCACCTTTTTCATTTTTTTATAGAATTGAAGGTATTCTGTAGTCTGCATAGAGAATCTTTTTTTAGATACATGTTGTGAATGTTTTCTTCTAGTCTATGCTTTGTCTATTCATTCTCTTGATAGTCTTTTAACGGACAGATGTTTTAGTTTTAAGAAAGTTCAATTTATCAATTTTACATTTTATTGTTGGTGATTTTTTTGTCCTATTTAAGAAATCTTTACTAGCCTAAGCTTTCAAAGACATTCTCATATGTTTTCTTCTGAAACAGTACCTCCTAATAAAACTTTCTACTTGCTCTATCCAATATTGTAGACTTTAGTTACATTGGTTATTGAGAATTTGAAATATGGCTAGTATGACTGAGGAATCAAGTTTTAAATTCAATTTAATTCTAATCAATGTAAATTTAATTTTATATGGCCACATGTGGTTATTGGCTATTATATTGGATGACATACTTCTAAAACTATTATTATTTTAACTTTTATATTTACATTTACAATCCATCTCAAATTATTATTATAGTATTTATTTCACTATTTGCATTATTTGAGGTAGTAATAGAAGTTCATCTTTCTCTTCCCTTGTTTATCTAACTATCCCAATACCATTGAATTGCATTGTCAAAAACAATCGACCATTCATGAATTAGCCTATTTCTGGACCTTCTAAGGTGTTCTGTACATTTATTTGTCTGTCTTTATATTCAAATGCACTATTGACTAATTACTGGAGTTTTATATTTATGTCTTGGATTCTGGTACTGTAAGTTCATCAAATATCTTCCTTTTGAAAAATTGTTTTGGCTTTTCTAGTCCTTTGCATTTTTATATAAATTTTAGAATCAATTTGCCAATTTCTCCAAAAAACAGATCTGGAATTTTGATTGGAGAATCCTGCATTCATAGTTGCTTTGTTAAAAACAATTCTAAGAAACCCCTTTTTATAGACTATGTGTTTCAACTGCTCAGTTCACCATTTTGTAATCAATGATACACAATCTATGATGTGAGCATAAATATGTATACTTTTACAAATGCCTATATACTTTATGGCATTATTTAGTCTTGAATAATTATTGTCTGTTATGTCTGAGAATGAAAACCAAAGCAGCAAAACCAACAAAAATCTGTAATAGTTTCTTGATTGTCTCACATATATAGCTCATAAACCTGCCACACGTTTCTTTAGAATCTAACGATCCATCAGAGCTATTTCCTTCTGTAAAAACACAGAAGTCCCAAAGCCTATGATCTTGTGCTCTTATTTCTTTGCTTTCCCAAAGGAATAAGCTCCTTGAAAACTGCTTCTCACATCATATATCAAGCAGGTCTTCTCTCTTTCTATGATTTTTATTATAATAGCTAGGTTTATTTATTTGCTTTTAAAGAAAAGTCAGGGACTAAACCAAATGACATTTTTGGTGGATATGTTCTTAGCCTTGTTAAAATTCATTTTATATATTAATTGAAAAAAAATGATATAGTTATTACTTTCTTGGATATTGGTTTTATCTTTTACTAGGGTCCATCCTATCTATAGTAATCTACCCAATATTATGGCCAACCTGCCTTGCAAGTAGTTGGTCTTAGGACTTCTGTTATTTAGTGTGGCCTTAGCATTAGTCTGGCCACTAATTGGAATACAGCTGCGCTTTGTTAGTTTGGCCCAAGGTACAGAAACAGAAAGCTGATTATATTTTTTACTTATTTCTTTTCTCTCTAAAACACCCTGTCCTAATTCATATGGGTAGGCCCACTTCCTGCCTATACTCAGGTCTTTATTTCCTATCCTTATCTCATTCCAGTTACTTTTATGTGTTTGTCACCTTATCGAACTTGTTCCGCAATATTATGCATACTTGCAGTCGATGCATGATTTGTTTCAACCACTTTTCTCCCTGTTCACTGATGCCATAAAAACACAGCCTTTTTGGGAAAGGCAAAAATGAAAAAAAATCAGGAGCAAGAGACTTTGTTAAGATTTTAAACAGAGATTATCATGCAGAAGAGATTTTCTCCGTTCTAACTAGACACTTTTGAGTGGTAAAGAGGAGAACCCAAGGTACTTATATGCAGTATTAATATTTTTTTGAAATTAAGTATAAGGTTTAGATTTTGGTAGAAAATAACATTATCTTGGGTTTTCAGCTAGAAGAAGCTAGAGAAGAGGGGCACGTGGCCATTTTGAGATGGCAACACTGACACTTCATTAAGATCTTCTGTGGTCAGCTCATTAGGAGAAATTTTTCTTGAATCACTGGGCTCCCAAACATGTCTCAATGTAGGGATCAAGTTAGGCTTGGTGGGTCCTGGAGTACTGGGGTCTCAAGGTAAAAGCTTGCAAAATGTTGGGCAGGACATGGGACCCAACACATCTGAGTTCCACAGGCATTCTGAGCTGAGCCTCAACTGGGACCAAGCTGGATAGATGTTTGGTTGTGGGTGTGGTTGTGTAGCTCACATCCGTGTACTTGATCTCAGACTAGCCAGAAAATGATTGAAAGGTTCAGATAGAGAGAGTTGGAATTCTAATATTACAGAGATCAAGCCCACCCATGAAATCCTGCAGTCAGGATGCAGAAATTAAACCAGAGTGCTCTGTGCCAGAACTGTCGGCACATTGATGTAGACTGGAAACAGAACAGTGTAGAAAAGAATATGGGAATCTGTGCCAAATTTTAGATATTTATGAGTTATCAATTTGTGATTATAGGCGGATGGGGTTAGCTTAAAGATTTGAAGGATTGGAGAGTGTGACAATTAAATGAGTTAAGGCAGAAGAATATTTGGAACAGCCACTGGCCTAAAGTAAATTTTCACTACATGTTAGTTATTGTTATCATTCTTAAAATGTCTAATTTTATTCCACATTATGCTCCCATTCTATGTGACAGCATATTAAATATCCTGTTACATGAAGCCATATGGTTTTTTAGCTTCTTTTCCCCATACCCAAATGCAATCATACATAATTACCTTCTCCTTCACCACCTTCATTCTTGAGTCAGAGGAAGAGATCATCAGTCCTGTTTCATGTCCACTCACCTATGTTGAACACATACACATACACACACGCAATTAGATTTTATCAATATTCAAAACTTTTTCTCTTTAAAAAACACTGTTAAGAAAATAGAAAGGGAAGCCACAGAATGGGAGAAAATATTTGTAAAATGTACATACAGCAAAGACCTGTATCTAGAATACGCAAAGAACCCTTAACAACTCATTAATAAGAATACAAACATACGAGAAAAATATTTAAACAGTCACTTTAGCAACGTGTGTGTGTGTGCGCATGTGTGTGCATGTGTGCGCGCGTGTGTGTGTGTGTGTGTGTGTATACACACATACTTTAAAAATGCTCAACATCTTTGCTCACTGGGAAAATGCAAATTAAAACTGTAAAGAAATAACTGCTACATATCAATTAAAATGTGTACAGTTAAAAGACTGACAATACCAAGTGTTGAGGAGGGTGTGGAAGAACTTGAACTCATATACTGTTGGTGGGAATGTAAAATGAAACAAACACTTTAGAAACAGGTTACAATTTCTTTAAAAAAAGCATACACTCAGCCATTCCTCTTCTATAGATTTACCCAAGAGCAATGCACATGCTCGTTCAAACATCTGTAAGTGACAATTCACAGCAGCTTTATTTGTAATAGACAAAAAATGGAAACAAACCTAATATCCATCAACAAGAGAATGGATAAACATATTGTGATATATCCATGCATTTCTCAATAAAGTGCTCTCACATCTTACAATCTGACAAACACAGATCAATGACTTGATCAAAACAAAGTGAAAGGTGACAGTTTAAAGTTTGGGGTATTTCTCCTGTCTCTGGCCTGGTGTGCCCTGCAGCCTGGCAAACTCTTACACTTTATTTGAAGAGCAGTTTTGGCACCGCCCTCATTCCTTGATCCCATAACAAAGTTTATTACTGCCTGCTTTGGGCCAATATCATAATGAGTCCATTTATTAAATTGAGTGGCTGATAATTTTGCAGCAAAGATTATATCTTATTCATCTTTGCTTCAACTTTTCCATCCACAAGAATAAATAGATAAGTATGTAAAGCATACTTGTAGAAAGAGACACATACCCCAAATGTTCCCCTGGTGGGTATGGCCGTGTGCACCCAGGCTGACCCTTCTGGGTGGGTTAGCTCAGCTGTTTGGCTCAAATATTTCAAGAAAGTCATGGATTTAGTTTTAAATAAAAGATTTTCTAGAATATGAGATTGTTTCATTGGTCCAAGACAAAATTCTGAATAGGTCAGAGTAATAAAACGTTCTGAAACAAGAGTGGCTTTGCATAAAATCCAATTCTTCCAGCCTGGCCCTGTGGGCTGTTCTTGTCCAGCGTCCCAAGCCCTGGTACTTTTCCAGTGGTACAGTGCGGCCAAATTCAGCTTAATAATTTCACTTCTTACCTTTTGGGACAGAAGCTGTTTTGAAACTCTTATGAACATTGGGGAGCTTTTCCTAGCAAAAGATTTACTTAGATACACCCATAATGTTATATGTAATTTCAGGCTCTTTGCTCTTTGACAACCCTCATGATAAGAACTCTGCACCAAATAGTAATAGGCTAATATTTCATCAGGATAATCAGGGCAATTTGAGGAGAATTTTATTAACACAGTATATTAGATTCTTGTGACTGGTTTAATGAATTACCACAAACTTGGTGGCTCAAAATGAGAAATTTATTCTCAGATGTAGAGGCCAGAAGTCCGAACTCAATATCACTGGACTGAAATCAAGGTGTTGACAGTGCCACACTCCCTCTGGAGACTCTAGGAGAGACTCTGTTCCTTGTCCATTCCAGCTCCTGGTGGCTGCTGGCATTCTTTGACTTGTGGATGCGTCACTCAAATCTCAGCCTCTGTGATCACATTGACTCTTTTGTCTGTGTCTTTGCTTCTTTGGTTTGTTACAGGGGCACTTGTAATTGCATTTAGGGTCCTCCTGAATAATCCAGGATAATCTTCCCATCTCAAGATCCTTAACCTAATTACATTGGCAGATACTTTTTGCTCATAAGGTAAAATTTATGGGTTCCAGGGATCTTTTTGGGTGGCCATTATTCAGCCTACTACACAAAGAGCCTATTTATAAACTAGATACAGTCAGTCAAGTAAGAGATCCACATGGGGTAGCTGGCTAGGAGCAGAAGTTGTGCTTCCACTCTTAGGCTTGAAGGGATGGGTGGAGGTATGGTCACTGGGATCTGGAAGGAGACAGTCATGTAGAGAAGGCTTCCTTGAGAAGAACAGTACGCACTTTTCAAAGGAATACCACCAGCTCGAGGACTTTGGAAGGAAGGAGCCAGGGGAATAAGTACCGTGACCTCACTCTCTTTCTTCTCTCCTGTTTCTCATCAGCTGAACCCAACCGGAAGCCAGCAGGCACACGTACCTATTGATGGAATCCACGCAGGTTACACTCTCAGGCAGACAGCAGGGTAGAGAAGGGTGGAGAGTTCTTGAGGGCAAATGGAAGATACTTAGCATTCAGTAATTGGCTCACAGAGGAGCATTGGCCAGGAGAAATTTCCAGGCAATTTCTTTTGTTGCAGAAGTGTCAGCTTTGAGCATCTTTTCCCTTGAAGATCCATTTGTCTCTCTAGGCAGCACCTCAAAGAAACTGCCTCTGCTGCTAAGGCAGCCTGGAGAGCAGGGGTTTTTGTCTGTTTTGTTCACTGATAGAGCTGGTGGCTCTAGAACAGTTCCTCACACATAGTATATGGTCTATAAGTATTTGTTGAGGAAACGGAGCTGAAACATAGCTTACAAATACCTGATGGTTACTCTCCACATTGCTTTATCCCCTCTGCCAGGTATTTGTTTCTCCTCTTGTCTCCTTTGCCCAACAGAGCTGCAGTTGCACCACAAGACTTCACTACTCTTCTCTGAGGAGACTGTGCTTTGGTAGTGGCACAATCCCCTCTACACTAGCATTCCTGTTGCAGACCTGGCTCTTCTAGGTCCATTGAGCATAACTGCCTAATTGATACAGATTTAGGTTTTTTGAGAAGGTTCAATTAGAATTGATTCCATTAAATGAAACCTTTTAAGGAAGCAGAGAGAGGGCACTTTTACTTATAAGGGTTCGGGTAACTGTCTTCCTCTTGCAATTTCTGTAAGGAATGAGAAGGAGAAATGAGAATTGGATTTTTTCAGCCTATGAGCAGAAGACTGCTGAGGAAGATTCCCATGGTACCAGATGTCCGAAGGTGACTTAGGAATGGAACTGGTCTGAATATCCAGTGTTGCAGGAGCTCACGATGGCAGATTGAGGGGGGCACCTGTCTCACGTAGAATGAAGCTCCTGAAGACAGCTGGAGGTGTACAGTGTCTCTGTGATGCTGTCAAGTCTTGTCAGGTACCTGGAGGATCAGAGGTCAACCACCTGAATCACTGCCTTTGATTTCCAAGGGGCTGCAGACTCTCAGAGTTGGAGGATGGGGAACTCCTTTCAGTAACCTCCACTGCCTTCACCATCAACGTGAAGATCCTCAGAATATCAGGGACTTTGTGATCATCCCTTTCTACCTTTCCAGCTTCCTCTTCATTTATCCTGTTGTCCAGCTTTATTATAATTCTCAAAATAAGGTCAATTGTTTTAGGTCATTTAGCACTTGTGTATTTGTGAGATTTGTGTATTTGTGTTGCCTACCACTTCTGCCTCACTTGGGGTATTTGGCAATTTTATTGGCATGATGATTTGATTCCCAGGACAGACTCATTTTTTTTTCTTGATCTAAATTAACCAATAAATTTCCATCTTTATATTTTGCCAGGTAGTATACTGCAACCAGAAACACACCCTCCCAGTAACATACATTTCTGCTTTACCTAACACTGAAATTTATCCTATCTTTAAACTTAATTGCCATCTCTGAAGCTAGTCACTTCTCTTACATTTTAGTATTATCCATGACTCAACCTCACACCTGACTACTTCTGGCCATCACCCAAATCTCAGTCTCAACCTACTCCCGAGTGAGTAAATGAGTTAAGGCATAAGTGAGTAACTCAATTGCCACACCCAAAATTCCACAGAGGGTGTAACCATCATTCCCAGAGGAGCTGCTTAGCTGGGCTCCTAGATGGAGATTTTGACAAGTTTGGAAGGACACGGGGATGGACTTAATATTAAATGAAATAATGTCTAGACTTTAATGGTGTTTCCCTTCAAACAGGACAAAGTTCAAGAAGGGTCAGGGCAGATTCCTTAAACAGAAAAGTGGTGGTGTAGACAAATTCAGAATGATAAATGCCACTCAGAGGTTAACTTAATGACTCCTCCAGCCAGGACTTGGCATCTTTTCCTGCCTGTATTGCCCTTGATTCAATGGATTTGTGTTCTGCATTTGGTGCTTTTCATACCAAATATATGTATATATTGATAAACTATAATTGAACCCCATTCTAACCACTTTTGAAGTGAGTGATTGTTTTGAAAATCTGAGAAAACCCACTTTATCCCTAGAACAATGCACATAACTCCATGTACATAAAATTTTGCATACTATTTCAGGGACATTAGTGATCCAAGGACCAAAAATTTAGAAGCCATTAGAGATGTTAACTACCCTAGATAACTGGCCTAGAGAGAGACTCTATTTATAGAATATTCTCCAGGCCAGTTTCTTTTGTTGTGGTTCTGAAATGTTCAGTTCTGGGCTTTCCTTCACTGAATACTCTTGTATCTTTTATCTCTGTGGTCACCTATAGAGCACCTCCCTTAGGTAATCTACAGCAGAAACATTGTGAATTATGTAGATCACCTTTACTCAAGCCTTCCTTACTATGTTTAGCTCTGTAGAGGGGCATTAGCTCTGTCTTCATAAGACAGACATTGTACAAGTAAGGTATCTGTACCAGTTTGTGGACATTTCTGTAGCTGCTGAGTACCCCGAATCCTGGTGGATTTATAGGCTTATCTCTGTCCCCATATACAGACACACAGACATCACCACCACCAGACATCACCACCACCACCATGACCATGTTTTAAGATGCCCTTATTTGAGTAGGAATACTTTCAACTTATTTATGCTGTCTCACACACTCCACTAAAATAGATAAGATAACAATTGTTTTCATGTTATAGCCTGGACAACTGATATAGTATTGATCATACAGTGAATTTCCCAATAATGTACCACAAATTTGAATGGCGAAGGTTAAGACCTAGCTCTCTGATATGAGAAGCACCACCTTTCTCACCAGTATTGCTAGCTGTGATTGGGTCTTATGACCCTTCACCACCCAATCCTACTTCAGCTCCATATTACCCCATCTCAGCTCAGATTCCAGGGCTGGCTTCTTGACCTCCACTGGGCAGTTGCTAAGTTATACAAGTTTCAAATTCCTTTAGTTTTCTTGCACAATCTCAATTTTTTCCCCTTCTTTTGGACCTCAGGATCAGATTATACTGCTCAGTTTGTGTCATTGCTGGTTTCTACAACTCCATGTCTATTTTAATCCTCTAATCTCTTCTCCTAGGCAAATATTATTCTATTTAATGTGCATCTATTTTTTTTGTTTGTGGGGCTTCTACAAAATGTGTATTACTTTGTGCATGTGTTTTTAATGTATGTAAGTTGCATTATGTTATTATTGTGTTAAGGTAATACTAGCTGCAATAGATAACACCCAGAGTTTAGTAACTGAGCACAATAAAGTTTCTTGTTCACAGAACAGTGTAATGGAGGTGTTACCAGCTGGATGGCTCTCCTCCAAGCTATGATTAAGGAATCTAGGCTTCTTCCATCTTGTGGTGCCACCATCCAATGTAATGGCTCCCAATGTCACCCTGAGGGTTGCTCCATTCAAGACAGCTGGAAAGAGAAAAGAACATGGAGGATTGCCAAGTGTAGATATATTGTCTGTATTCCACCTCTCTTGTCCCTGGAGATTAAGGCACAAATGCTCATAAAGGATTCCTTCTTAACCACTAATTCTTCACTCACCATGGATACTGCGCCCAGGCTCCACAGAATACATGGATTGCTTTTGAAGTGCAAGGCTTCTCTAGAAAACATTCAGTAACTGAAGATACTTTCACTAATGACTTGCATTTATGTATTAATCCATTCAGCAAATATTGGTTGGCATTCTTCTCTCCATCAAATCCTATACTAAGCTCCTTTGAGGAGAAAAGGTTTTATGTGAAAATTTTAAATGAAGAAAGTAAAGGAAAACACCCAAAGCAAAAAAGATGATATGAAAATTTTGTGGTTTAATGCAGGTATCAGAGAAAATTAATACTGCCAGAGCTCAGAAAAGGGTGTAAATAATTTTGACAGAAGAGTCAGAGGAGAATTTATATATATTGTATTTACCTAGGAGAGGAAGGAGGAAAGGACATTGCAGAAAGAAAGAATAATGTTTACCAGACTTGAAGGTGTGAAAAAGCAGAGCAAGTCAACAGGATGCCTGCAGCATTTGGGTAGGGGACAGGTGTGCAGGACCTTCATGTCAAGTTAGCAGTCCAGACTTAATGCTGCCACCAGAAGTCTGGAATCATAATACGTAGGCTCTAGAAACAGAATACCAGGGTTCAAGAGCAGTTTTACAATTTGGTTGGATTTTGTACACTTAAATTTCCTGATTTGTAAAATTACCTTCATGATAACTTCTGATTTTTGTCTGGCAATGTCACTGTGAAGCTCAAACAAAATGATATAAATTTCTGTTGTTGAATTTACAGCTGCTTATAACCTTGAAACTGAGAACTATTATTGCTTGTATGACTCATTGGGAAGTATGCTACTCAGGGAAGCTTTATCTACTGTTGTTTATCTACTTATATCTTTTCTTGATTTTTACTGTATCATGTTTTTATTTCTTTTCTCTCTCTTTGTCTTAGGTCAGTAACTTCCGTAGTGTGCAGCATGATACAAACATACAGTGTGCATCAATATGCATCTTGATTTGTTAATTACCCTTCAAAATAATTAGTAGTGGTGACACCAGTAGTTAAACATTGTCCTTGGAATTTCTTGATCAGTAAAACAAAACAAAAAGAAATGAGAAACTGAGCTAATTAAGAGGTTACCTTAATAATCAGGAATGAGTGGATGTGTCACGGGTGACAGCATAAATAGACAGTCCCTCAAAAGTCTTCACACACTTCTGAGGGTGAGCCAGAAGATCCCTGAAAAATCCTAAGTGGAAATGGAGAGGCATAGGGGCATCAAACAGAGGATCTAGGGAGATGAGACACAGGAAGAAAACAGAGGTCCGAGCAGCTTTTCTGGTTAGACAGATCAGAAGGTTTTTTTTTTTTAATTATAATTTTAAAAATTTTATTTATCTTTTTTTTTTATGTTAACTTCTCAATATACACTGTAGTTGATTTTCATGACCCTTTACTCATTTCTCTCCCCCCCCACTCTCTCCCTTCCCCCCTCCACTACATCATATCTGTTCACTTGTCTTAGCAAGTTCAAAGAATTGTTGTGATTGTTGTCTTCTTCCCCTCCACCCTTCATTTGTTTGTGTGTTTATTTATCTATTTTTCTTCACACAAATAAGTTAGAACATGTAGTATTTCTCTTTCTGTGCCTGACTTGTTTCACTTAAAATCATTTTCTCTAAGTCCATCCATGTTGCTGCGAATGGTAGTATTTCATTCTTTTTTAATAGCAGAGTACAATTCCATTGTGTAGATGTACCACACTTTCCTTATCCACTCATCTGATGATGGACATTTGGGCTGGTCCCAACTCTTGGCTATTGTAAATAGAGCTGCAATAAGCATGGGAGTACAGGTATCCCTTTGACATGATTATTTCCATTCCTCTGGGTATATTCCCAGCAGTGGAATATCTGGGTCATATGGCAGATCTATCTGTAATTGTTTGCGGAACCCCATACCATTTTCCATAAAGGCTGCACCATTCTGCAGTCCCATCAACAGTGTATGAGAGTTCCTTTTTCTCTGCAACGTTGTCAGCATTTATCATTCTCAGTCTTTTGGATATTAGCCATCCTAACTAGGGTGAGATGGTATTTCAAAGTGGCTTTGATTTGCATTTCCCAAGTGTTGAGTGATGTTGAGTATTTTTTCATGTGTCTGTTGGCCATTCGTATACCTTTCTTTGAGAAATGCCTATTCAGCTCCTTTACCCATTTTAAAAATTAGATTATTTGGTTTTTTGCTGTCAAGCTGTTTGAGTTCCTTGTATATTCTGGATATTAATCCTTTGTCAGATGTATATTTTGCAAATATTTTCTCCCACTCTGTTGGTTGTTTTTTTAACTCTGTTGATTGTTTCTTTTGCTGTGCAGAAGCTTTTTAGTTTGATATAATCCCATTTGCTTATTTTTTCTTTTGTTGCCTGTGCTTTTGGGGTCATATTCATGAAGTCTGTACCCACTCCTACTTCCTGGAGTGTTTCCCTATGTTTTCTTTAAGGAATTTTATTGATTCAGGATGCATATTTAATTCTTTAATCCATTTTGAGTTGATTTTGCTATGTGGAGAGAGGTATGCATCTAGTTTCATTGTCCTACATATGAATATCCAGTTTTCCCAGCACCATTTGCTGAAGAGGCAATCTCTTCCCCAGTGCATAGACTTGGTGCCTTTGTCAAATTTCAGATGGCTATAGGTGTGTGGGTTGATTTCTGGATTCTCTATTTTATTCCATTGATCTGTGTGCCTATTTTTATGCCAGTACAATGCTGTTTTGGTTGTTACAGCTTTTTAATACAGTTTAAAGTCAGGTAGTGTTATGCCTCCAGCTTTATTTTTTTTTGCTCAGGATTGCTTTGGCTATGCATGGCCTTTTGTTATTCCATATAAATATCTGGATAGTTTTTTCCATTTCAGGGAAAAATGTCATTGGAATTTTGATGGGGATTGCATTGAATCTGTAGATCACTTTGGGTAGTAAGGACATTTTCACAATATTAATTCTTCCAATCCAAGAGCATGGGATATCTTTCCATCTTCTTGTGTCCTCTTTAATTTCTGTCAACAGTGTTTGTAGTTCTCTTTGTAAAGATTTTTCATATCCTTGGTTAACTTAAACATAAGTATTTTATTTTCTTGGTGGCTATTGTAAATGAGCTATCTTTCTTGATTTCCTTTTCTGCATGTTCACTGTTGGAGTACAGAAATGCTACTGATTTTTGTTTGTTGATTTTGTATCCTGCAAATTTGCTGAAATCATTTACCAGCTCTAAGAGTTTTTTGGTAGAGGCTTTAGGCTGTTCAATGTATAGGATCATATTATCCACAAACGGGGACAGTTTGACTTCATCTTTTCCAAGCTGGATGCCCTTTATTTCTTTCTCTTGTCTGATTGGTCTGGCTAGTATTTCTGACACTATGTTGTATAAGAGTGGCGAGAGTGGCATTCTTGTCTAGTTCCTGTTCTAGTTTTTTGTAGAGGCTTTAGGTTGGTATTGGCTAGATATTCAGGATGATATTGGCAGTGGGCTTATAACATACAGCTTTAATTGTGCTGAGATACTTTCCATCTATACCTAACTTGTAGAGAGTCTTTCACATGAATGAAGGTTGAATTTTGTCAAGTGCTTTTTCAGCGTCTGTAGAGATGATAATATGGTTTTTGTCTTTGCTTTTATTGATGTGGTGTATCATATTTATTGGTTTGTGTCTGTTGAACCAATCTTGCATACCTGGGATGAATCCCACTTGATCATGGTGTATAATTTTGTGTGTGTGTTGTTGTATTCTGTTAGCTAGTATTTTATTGAAGATGTTTGCATCTATATTCATCAAAGATATTGGCCAGTAGATTTCTATTTTTGATGTATCTTTGTCTGATTTTGGTATCTGGGTGATGTTTGCCTCATAGAATGAGTTTGAGAGAGTGGCCTCTGTTTCAATCTTTTGGAATAGTTTGTAGAGAATTGGTATCAGTTCCTCTTTGAAGGTTTGGTAGAACTCTGCAGTGAACCTGTCTGGTCTGGGCTTTTCTTTGTTGGGAGACTTCTGATAACAGCTTCAGTCTCTTTTATTGTTATTGCTCTGTTCAGATTTTCTATATCTTCTTGGCTCAGTTTTGGTAGTTTGCATGTGTCCAGAAATGTATCCATTTCCTCCAGATTTTCAATTTTGTTGGCATATAGTTGTTTATAGTAGTCTCTAATGATTCCTTCTATTTCTGAGGTATCAGTAGCAATATCACGTTTTTCATCTCTATTTTTTGTTATTTAGGCTTTCTCTCTTCTTTTCTTAGTTAGCCTTAATAAAGGTTTGTCAATTTTATTTATCTTTTCAGAAAAACACCTTTTTGTTTCATTGATCTTTTGTATTGTTTCTTGGGTTTCTATTTCATTTAGTTCTGCCCTGATTTTAGTTATTTCTTTCCGTCTACTCACTTTGGGTTTGAATTGTTCTTGTTTTTCTAGTTCTTTAGGGTGAAGTGTTACATTGTTTATTTGCCATCTTTCCATTCTTCTGAAGTAAGCATTTAATGCAATAAATTTACCCCTTAGTACTGCTTTTGCATTATCCCACAGGGTTTGGTATGATGTGTCATTATTTTTATTAGTTTCAAGAAATTTTTTGATTTCCTGTTTAATTTCTCCTTGGACCCATATGTCATTAAATAGAATGTTGTTTAATTTCCATGTCTTTGTATAGTTTCCAGAGTTTCATTTGTTATTGATTTATAATTCTAATGCATTGTGATCTGAAAAAATACAAGGAATAATTCCAATTTTTCTGAATTTGTTGAGACTTGATTTGTGACCTAACATGTGGTCTACCCTGGAGAATGTTCGATGAGCTGATGAGAAGAACAAATAGTCTGAGGTTGTTGGATGGAATGTTCTGTACATATCTGACAGGTCCAACTGTTTTAAAGTGTTGTTTTGATCTTGTGTTTCTCTATCGACTTTTTGCCTAGATGATCTGTCCAATGTTGAGAGTGGGTTGTTCAGGTCCCCCACTATTGTGGTGTTAGTGTCTGTCTCATTCTTTAGATCTAATAGTGTTTTCTTTATAAATCTGGCTGTTCCAACATTGGGTGTATATATATTTATTATTGTTATGTCTTCTTGATGGATAGATTGTTTTATCATTATATAGTGGCCTTCTTTATCTCTTTTTATGGTTTTTGGTTTAAAGTCTATTTTATCTGATATAAGAATAGCTACCCCAGCTCATTTTTCATTTCTGTTTGCATGGTATATCTTTTTCCCTCCTTTCACTGTTAGTCTATGTGTGTCTTTACAGGTGAGGTGAGTCTCTTGAAGGCAGCATATTGCTGGGTCCATCTTTTTAATCTAGTCAGTCAATCTGTGTCTTTTGAGTGGGGAATTTAATCCCTTTACATTTAGAGTTATTATTGAAAGGTGTTGATATAATCCTAGTATTTTTTGATTTGTGTTTAGATGTCTTAAGTATCTTTTGTTCCTTTCTTTCTGATTTCTATTTGTCTTCTGTGTTTGTTGGTTTCTTGGGATGGTAGATAAACTATTTTTTCTCTCTATTGTTAGCATTTTTGTTTTACTGGTAGGTTTGGTTCTTTCTTGAGTATTCATGGCAGTGATGATTGTTTTTATGGTATCAAACCCAGTAATCCCTTGAGAATTTCTTGTAAGGGTGGTCATGTGGTAGTGAACTCCCACAGTTTTTGTTTGTCTGAGAAATATACTATTTGTCCTTCATTTTGGACGGATAGCCTTGCTGGGTAAAGTATTCTTGGCTGGCAATTTTTGTCCTTTAGTATTTTGAATATGTCATCCCATTCTTTTCTGGCTTGTAGGGTTTCTAATGAAAAGTCTGATGTTATTCTGATTGGGGCTCCCTTATAGGTGACTTGAAACTTCTTTCTTACAGCTTTTAAGATTCTCTCTTTGTCTTTGAGTTTTGCCAGTCTGACTATGTAACATGTCTTGGAGAGGACCTTTTTGGGTTTAATATTTTTGGGGATCTTTGGGCTTCCCAATTCTTCAGATCCTGAAGGGACTGCCAATTTTGGACAGCAGGGACTAGCCTGGGTTGGGGATCCCATGGTTCCTGCGTTTTCTGGCATGGCTGGATCAGGGCATGTGGGCCCAGAGGCTCTCAGGCCTCTCTGGGTGGTGGGCACTGGCCTGGGCTGGGAGTCCTGCAGCACCTGCCTGTTCCAGCATGGCTGACTCTGTGACTGTGGGCCCAGTGGCTCTTGGGACTCTCTGGGTGGTGGGCACTGGCCTGGGCTGGGGGTCCTGTAGCATGCAACTTCTGCCTGCTCTGGCGTGGCTCTTGGGCCTCCTGTTGCTGCTTTTTAATAGGTGCAAATTGGTTGATTTGCGGGAGAGAGTGACGCTAGGAACCATCTACTCCACCATCTTGACCAGAAGCCAGATCAGAAGTTTTTAAGTCCTACTTCCTCTAAGAGCTGTTTAAAGGGCTGGAGGAAAGCACTGAGTGGCTTGGTGAGCATTAGTTCTGGTGCTGGGAAAGTTGCTAACATGAGACTATCAGGCATGGGTGGCAGGGAAACACAGCTAAACCTGGCTCTTGGAAAAGGTTCTGTAATAGAAACATGGAAAAAGTCCAGTTGCTAGAATGAGCATGAGGTTAGAGCAGTCCTAGTAGACTCACTAGTGGAAACATGAGACTATTGATTTAGAACTACATAAGTTCTGTCTGATCAACAACAGAATGGGTCACAGAGCTGGAAGCAGACGAAGACTACTGGGGTGCTCAGGCTCCTTGGTTGTGAGGATTGGTGGGAGCTGAGTTACTGAGCACTCCCTGGCAATCACTCTGTGCTCAGTGGTCAGAAGATGGAGAGTTTGTGGGAATTTGAGGTCATCTGTGGAGCAAGTTGGCAGAGTTTGAGACAGTCTCAGCGTGAGGCAGTGAGGTCAACTAAAGCAAGCTTGTGAAAGCCATGTGTTTAAACCTTGACTGCTTGTTCTGTCTTTCACATTCTGTGTCATTCCCCTGTAGTCCTTTGTCTCTTCATAATTATTAAGTGTAATTTAAAGATTATTTTCTCAATTAGACTGAAACTTATTGTCCTAACCTCATTCTCATTCACTCGGTAGCTCATCCCACTTTGGCTTCTATAAACCTGAAGCTTTACTCAGTAAGTAACTTTCAGATTCCAAATTGTCAAATCCAAGAGATGTTTTTCTGGGCTTTCTGCTTAAGTTGGCATTATCACTTCTTACCTTCCTTGTTTCTTCCTTCCTCACTTGTAAGTTTTCCTGTCTCCACTTTTCTCCTTCTATATTGGGAAGACTCTTCTGACTACCTGTATGTCCTCCCTGGGTCATCATCTCTAGTCCTAGAGACTTAACCACCATTTACCTTCTGATAATCTGCAAATTGATCTCTTGGTCCAGAGGTTCTGACGAGCTTCAGACTTGTGTATCCAGTTTCCTGTTGGTCACTGCAATTGGCATGCCTGTTGGATGCCTGTAATGCAACAGTCACAACAAACTCAGCATTCTCTTCTCTAAAGCTAACCATCTCCTACTAATGTTTTACTTTACTTTGTAATATTACAACCACATTGTTATCCATGCTACCAGCTTGTTGACCAGGCACCCCTGATCACCTGCATTTTTAACTCCTTCAATTCTTCAATATACACAGCTAAATCCTGTTGGATTTAACTCCTAAATATTTGGTGACTTTGTTTACTCCTTTCCACTCCTTTTAAGACTGACCAGATTGACTGCAGATTCCTCTCTCTTTATCCCCTTTTTGAGAGTTCTGCTCATTGTTTATTTGCAGGATAAGAGATTGACTAAAAAAGTAATTTCTAGCATGATACAAATTTTCTCTCATTGGTAATTAAAACAAGCAGTTAGAATAAATGATTAGATCAATGCAATAGAATGAGAAACCCAGAATAAGACTTAAATGGGGCTTTGATATATGACAGAATGAGCTTCACAAATAAATAGTGTAAGGAAATTACCTTTCCTATCTTACACTGTACTCACAAACAAATTCCAATGGATCAAAATCCCCAATCCATAAAATAAAACTTTAACACTCAGATTAAAATAGAGAGAAATATGACCATGGTTTAGGGCAAGCATTCTTAAACCATACAGGGAAAGAAATGATAGATTTGTGTTAATATTAAAATCTTCTAATAAAACATAGGTTAAAAAATAAAACAAATTTAAAAGTCCTACAACAGACCAGGAGAATATATTTTTAACTTGTATAAATTAAAGAAGTAGGATTGAGACTATATAAAGAAATCCTACAATGTAAGAAGAAAAGATAGCAGAGAGAAAAATGAGCAAAGAAAATGAGCAAGCATATCACAGAAGAGGAAATTTGAATTGTCAATTATGAGATGCCCAACCTCACTGATTATAGGTGAAGTATAAAATTAAAACAAAAATGAGATATCTTTTTTTAATAATCAGATTGTCAAAAATGAAATAATTGGGCAATATTAAATGTTGATAAAGATATGAGGAAATGGAAAGGGAGGAGCGTGAATTGGTAAAACCAGATTAGAAAGGAATTTAGCAGGATCTGATAAAAGGGTAAATACATACCTCATGACTCAAAATTCCTTTGCTGGAATATGCCCTAGAGATACTTTCACGCATTGTGCACAAAGAGTCATGTATAAGGATGCTCATTGCAGCCTTATTTGCAGTAGCAAAAAAATGGAAACAACTGAAATGTCCATCAATAGGATAATAAGTGGAAAAAAGCACAACATAATGCAAAAAAAAAAAAGAAAAAATCAGCTACGGAATGGTGAAAAGAAATGATAAGAAAATTAAGTAACATCTTTTGAAGCCCTACTACGTGTCAGGCACTGTTCTAATCTCTTTACATGTATTAATCATTGAATCACCACAATAAATCAGCAACATACTTTTCAGATAAGGGGCACAGGCAGCAAGGAGACGAATTTGCCCACAGTTACACAGTAAGTAACAGAAATCTAGGATTTAAATCTAGGAAGTCTAACTCTTAAGTCCAAGCTTCAGCTGTTATGTTATGTTGTCTTCTCAAGTTCACACCTTGTGATAACTTTTATGCAATTAAAGATACATACGCAAAACATGCTGTATATTATTCAAAGTAAAAATACATTTCTAGGTGCTTGAAACATGGAATATATGCATTAAATTTACTATAGAAGTTGCTGAAGAAAAGGAAGTGGTATTTAGGATGATGGAATAAATGGAGCTTTGAATGTATTTGTTGTTTTGTTCTATAGAAAAACAAACTTTAACCTTTATAACAAAGTAATTTTAAGTTGTACATGGTGTTTATTTTTTTCTATTAAATTAGTTGAAGTTTTAAAATCTTATAATAAAAAATTATAATTAGCTTTTGTTAAGTAGGTTGCAAAACAAATGTGTAGAATATGATCATGATTTAGTAAAATAATACATATAAATTACAAAGAATACACAGTGACATGTCAGCAGTGGACTGTTTTTCGGTGGTGAGATTATAGGTAGGTCTTCCCCCCCCTTATGCATTGAATAATAATAATTAGAATAATACAGCAGTAAAAATGATTTAAAATAGTGATTAAGTTATGTTCCCTCAAAATGTATAGCTGGTAAATCTAGGCAGTCTAATTTTGTAGTGTATAATCTTAAATGCTGCCTTTTACCATCTCCTCAATGAAGGGCTTCTGAATCTTCTCCATTTTTTTCATTCCCACTGCTTTTTCCCTAGTTCGGACGTCAATATCGTCTCTCCGTAAGAGTAACGATCGCCCTGTAACTAGTTTCCCTGTTTCTATCTTGTTCTTTCTAATCCACCCTGAACAGTTTTGCTAAATTGTCTTTCTAAAGAGCTGGTCTCTTCATGTCACTCCACTTCCAATAATCTTCAGAATACAGTTCAAATTTGTCTGAAAGCACATGAGCACCTTCTTGGCCTCATTTTTCCTTTAATCCCTTGCCTCATTACTTGCAGCATCTTCCACCTTGACTCCTTTCTCCAGCCATAGCAAGTCCCCCTGGAGCATAAATGACATAAGCAAGCTGTTGCCTCTCCTATAATGTACTCGTACTTTCCTCCCTCCCTGGCCCCCATCCACCTCCTGTTCCTTTAGCCTAGCTGACTTCTGTTCATCCTTTACAGATTAGTTCTTTTATAGAAAACTTTTACTGAGCTGTGTCCTTCACTAAGCTAGTGGAAACACTTCTGTTCCCCCGCAGCTCATTTCCATAATGCTATGCTTATTTCTTTGGGGATAATCATTAATTTTCTTGTCCATCTCTCTGATCAGAGCTCAAGGGCAGAAATCCTGTTCTAGTACTTGAGTGCCTGATTCTAGGGGATGCTTAGCATTTTTTTGGAATGAATTAACATATTTTGGCAGCTTGCTTGTAGACTGAATTTAAAAGAGGGCATCCCCCTGAAACCTTGGTCCAGGAATGCGGGGTGGACTTGCTAGGGAGATCTCCCCACATTGAGGAGGCCGGCTTTGCATGACTCAGCTGCTGGTCACTTTTGCTTCAGATCCTTCCGGCTTCTGCAGTGCATGAGAAAAGTGACCTACATGCTGAATCACTTTATAATTCAAGAATTAAATATAAATGTGTAATAGTGGGAACTTTTCTCAGGACAGACAAACATCAGTTTTTAGAAATCTAAGATAATAAAAATGAAGAAATGGAAAAGCAAGAACTGCTGACAAAAACAGTTGAGAAAGTAGGACAGTTTAGACAAAATTGCTTGGAGGGAAAGGACATTCAGTAACTGGAATTTTCTACCCTTTCCATATAGCTCCTTGTCTGAAAATGACACTTTCGAATGATTTTGACTGTAGAAGGATGTTGGTGAGACGTTCTCTTGCCTGGGGTTGTTCTACTGTTTGTACTTTGTACCCAAGGATGATGCTTAATACTTCTGAGTACAGAACCCTACACTCTATTTCTGACACCATGAAAAGACATGTAAACATAAGTCAAACCAGTCAGGTGAAAATTACTGCCAGGTTAAACTATAATTTTGAGTTGAGTATTATAAACATATAATATGAACTCATCAGGTTAGACATAGTACACATTCATGATCCAAAATGACTTAAGATGATCAAGAAACACCAAGCAATATTCTCCTCTGGGGGTCTGCTTCTTTGGTGGAATCAGCTCCAGAGCTGACTGCAGGTCCTTGTCAAACTTTGGTCCTAGTTGCACTGGCTGGCATCCTCTTCTTCCCTCCTGAAGGTCTAGGCTGCCACACAAGGTGTATAAAGTTTCCTGGTGGCCATTAATCCTGCAATCACAGAGCCCAAGGGTGACAGAGGCAAGCATCCCAAGCAAATATCCAGTAGCTGAATACATTTTAAATTTTACTCTCAAGTTTATTCTTGTATTCATTCAGGCATTCTTTTTTCTCAAGAAACTTTAAAAAAAATCCCTTTCTCCTTGTCAACTTGCAGACTAAGTTCTGGAGATTTAAGTATAATTAAGTGCTAATCTCTGCTACAGAGTTTGTTTCCCCCAATTTTTAATTATTCTAAAAAGCAATTCCCTCTTTGCTTCAAATTAATGTTTAATAGAGAGATGCCAAGCAAAACTTATTATTAGTCTTCTCATTTTTAAATAAAAAAATCATTTGTGCATTATGAAATAATAATAGAAATAACAATATTAATAATTAACTTATTCAGCAATTGCTATGAGCTAGACACAGTTTTAGTATTTTATATACTCAAGCAAATTTTAACACAACCTTATAGGTAGGTGTTGTTATTCATGTTTTTTAGATGAGGAAACTAGGGCACAGAGTAAAGCAATATCTTCTTTTCTATAAGTTTCCTTTATTGTACATGTTATGGGGTACAATTTGCTGTTTCAATGCATGCATATATTGTGTTATGATCTACTCAGAATAATTAGCATATCTAATGCCTAAATATTTATCATTTCTTTGTGGTTATAACATTCAAGATCATTTTTTCTGGCTATCTTGAAATATACAATAAAATATTATTAGCTATTGTCCCCCTAGGGTACCAGAACTTATTCTTCCTATCTAAGTGAAACTTTGTGTGAGACTACCAAACTGTCCCCGTCCACCTGCCCCATCCCTTTCCCTGCCTCTGGTAATCACTATGCTACTGTCTATTTTTCTCTTTTTTCTCTCTCTTTTTAATTTATTTTTCTTAGTCTACCCATGATAATTATATATATATATATATATATATATATATATGGAATACAATATGATAATTGGGTACATTCATACTGTGGGCAGTGATCATATCAGGGTGCTTAGCATACCCATCACCTTCAACATTTGTCAATTCTTTGTGTTAGGAGCATTCAACATTTTCTTGACTAGCTATTCAAAGATACACAATACTTTGTTGTTAACTGTAGTGTCGCAAATAATATCTTCTTTAAACTTTACAGAAAATTCTGTAGCAATAGTTACCTAGGGTAGATATTGTTGCTACAACTAACAGCAGTTAAAGAAACCAGGTCAAAGAGTCCTTAAGTGACTTATCTAAGACCATGAAGCATAAATCCTCCTTCCACGATATTGATTTAAAATGGGTAGAATCTAAAACCTTTCTGTAATTTCATACTTCCATGAAATTTACAGATTCTTCTTCTGAAGACCTTTTCAGGCACAGATGTCTCCGCAGAAAAGATAAGGATCATTGAGTATTAAATAAGGATGCACACTACTGATCTCTAAAGAGATATAAATGCATATGTCTTCATGAAGCAAAATAAAATTTGAATCTCTGACATATGCTAAGTATTTGTGTCAGCTAAGGCCATAGCCCCCATGCCTGTGGTTACTCTTCCCTATATACAGATACTCTACTGTGTGACCATCTTCCTTATAGGAAGAGACCCAAGTGCACACTCATGTCTGCTTCAGCTCCTGGACCCAACTTTGGCTATCACCCATCTCTCTTTATCCTTTAAACTTAATCACATTATCTTTGTACACTTCTCCATAGTGACCACTAATTCTTCAGGATGGACCCATGGGCCATGAACCTCATATAAGGTTTTGATGTGTAAGCCTTTCTCAGTGAACATCAAGGAACTGAAATCACTTTTCAGTTTCTTTCATTCATGCATTCTGTCCATGTATGTGAAAGTATTTATCAGGCTTAATTTTGAGTAGATCCCAAACACCCCTGGTGATAAAAGAAATTATAAAAATTTGGTTTCTAATTTTAAAGAGTTAACAGTTGGTGGGAAAAAAAATAACATTACCATTTGATCCTGTTTCTGTAAAAATGCATATATTTATATTTATGAATAGAAAAAGATGTGGAAGAATTTACAATAAGGTATTAGTGGTTATCTATGGATCATAGGAATACAGTCATTTAATCTTATTATGTTCACTGAATCTTTAACTTTCTATCATGCATACATAATGCTTGTTAAATAAATAAAAGTTTATTTTTAATAATACAAGTAATCTACTGGAGAGTGACATATAAAAAACTATATGAATCATAAAAGATGCTAGAGCAGAGAAGAGAGTATAACAATCCCTGTTGGGAAATCAGGTAAGGGTTTAAAGAGGATATGACTTGGGGTTGGTCTGGGAAGAATGAGGAGTTTACTTAGCCAAGAAATAGTGGGAAAAGACACTCTAAACAGAAGGAATGGGATAATGAGAGACAGGAATAAACTGCACACATAGTGGATGAGGGTGGAAGGCAAGGTACTGAGGGAATTTCTGGGGAGATGAGACTGGCTCTGTAACTTGGATCAGGAAGCACAAGCTTTAGAATCAGAAGTCCTGGTTTCAAACTTTGCCACTTTGCCAGCCGTGTGAACTTACCAGCTGTGTGAACTTGGGACAGTCACTTGGGCCCTTTAATTAAAAGTGTATTATGGAAACAACTGCCCTACTAACTCAAAGGATTGTTGTGAGGCTACAAGAGAATGTGTTATATTGTAAAGATTATATAGCTATACATTGAAGGTGCTGTTGTCATTGTCTACAGTACCTATTGGAAAATGCCCTGCTCTGTTGATAAATTATTTTCTTGATATTTTAATTTTTTTTTGGTTATTTGACTTTTCTTTAAATCCTTTTCTCCACCATGTTATTCAGCACTAAAGTACAATACCAAGAGTATACAAGAATATATATTTATAATTTGCTAATTGTTCTTTATGTTGGTGGGTAACAGTTACTACAATGGACAAGCCTTGTTCCTGGGGAGACATTGTAATGATCAGTGAAATCACTCAAGTGAGGACTCACGGGTCAGTCCAAGAGAGGGAGTCTCAGGGCCTAGATGCAGGTGTCAGGGCATGGCAGGCTGTGCTAGGATTGGAAGCAGATTGTGGAAGAGTTGGAATGGAAGGTGGAGAATGTCGGGGACTGTAACAGCAGTAGGCCCAGATCTGACCAGCACTCTGTAATTCAGATATCACGGAAGGAGTCTAACCTTTGGGCTATAGACTAACCTATGGTGGACACAAGGCAGAAGCCTAGACTCAGATTACACAGGCTCCTGGAAGGGTACTTAAGTGAAGACTCAAGCAACATTCCTAGGGAGACGGTCTGGAGTTCTGGTCTTTGATTTGGTATACAAGGCTTAGGTTCAGTCACAGGAACAAGACGTAGTGAAATGTGGCCATAAAGCTGGATCAGGTCAGCAGCTTCCTGCTGTTCATGCTGCCCTATTGCCCTGAGGTTCTTTATCATTACCAGCAATGGGAATGAGCTGGACCTGCAGAGGGGCCAAGCGGCTTCAGCTGGGGAGATGGGAGGATCTTTACACCTGCATTGAAGAGGTTATGGTATTGACTCTGGTAGTTTAGGGACTGAGTGGAAGTGTGACTGGAAATTAGTTGGAGAGGGACAGGTTTTCTCATGGAGAGATAGGTGGGAAGAGTTAGGCTGTATACAAACAAAGTGGTAGACATTCGCCAGTGCCCAATTCATGTTTAAGCTCTGACTCTCAGCTGCTTTCTCATCACTTAGTTCTTTATTACTCTGGGCCTTGTCCCTGTGCATCATGGTGAGCCTTGCATCTCTTTATATCCATCTGCTACTTAGAATAGAGCTTCATTTTTCATCGTTTACATCCAGGACATGGTGCTTTGGGTTTGATTTCGTTATAATCTTCCTTTTTATCCAGTGCTAGTATGAGGGCTATTCACAGGTAAATACGATGTTTTCTCATTGAGGAAAGAGGTTGGTTAATCAGGCTCTTTGCATGTCTCCCTCAATCTCCTTGATCTGTAATACTTTCTGTACAGTTATAGAAACCTTTGCACAGAAGAGTCTCTACTCATGGCCCCAATTTTCTCGCCTCGCATTTAGTTTTTATTCCCCAGCTTCTGGTTTCTATCCCAGCCTCTCCCTTGAAACTGTTCTCATAAGATTACCAGTGACCAAGTAGTTATCAAACTAAAGTGGTATTTTTGGTGTTTACTTACTTGGCATCTTAGTTTCAGTTGACATTGTCAATCATTTCAAACTACTCTTTTGGCTTGTAAGACCACACCTGTTCTTTATAATGTTGCTAATTCCTTGCCAGGCTTTCTTTCTTCCTTCACAGCCCTCTAAAATTTTTGGGAAACTCTTCTCACTGCATGTGCTTCCTGACTAATATTATATATTCTAAGTTTCAATTTCTTCCTAAATTTTGTTGATCCCCATATTTATATTTATAGCCCGAAATATGTCTAATGAAACTTAAACTTGTATATCCAGCTGCTGCCTGTACGTCTGTTGTTAGCTGTCCAAAAGATGCGTAACATTTGGTATTCCCAGAACTGAACTCATATCTGTGGTCACCTCCATATTCTCTATGTCACGTGGAGGCAGTAACCTAGGCAGATTGTATTAGTCCATTTCTGTTGCTTACGACAAAAATACATGGGCTTGTATTTTTGGTGATTTGTAAGAAAACAATATTTATTACTTATAGTTTTGGAGGCTGGAAAGTCCAAAGTCCAGGGAACACATCTGGTGAAGGCCTTATTGGTGGTGACAGTGATGTAGGCGTCTCACATGGCAGAGAGAGAGAGACTCTTATGTGCTCTCCTTTTAAAGCCCTCAGAACCACACCCAGGACCACCATTAAAACATTCACCATGGCAGGGTCCTCATAATCTAATCACCTCTTCAAAGCCCCACCTTTCAATCAGCATAGTAGGATTTCCCACTCTCCTAACACTGTCACAGTGGAGACCAAGTCTCCAACACAGTAAACTTTGGGTGGACTCAATTCAATCCACTGCAGTCACCCAAGCTAGAAACATTTTTTTTTAATCTTCTCTCTTTCTTGTTTTCCACATTCAATCAATCATGTAATCCTGTTTATTTTTCCTTCTAAATATTTCCTGAATTTGTTCCCTGTCTTTTCTTCCAATTACTACTACCTCATCTCTCACCACTCCCATCACTTGTCACTCATCGTCTCCTGCCTGGCTTTGTCAACACATTTCTGACTGGCGTCTAAACTGATCTATTCTCCATGCCTTCAGGATCACCTACATGTGACATGTAGCTATTCTGCTTAATACTCTTCAAAGATGGTCACTACCAACAGGGTAACATCCCACTTTCTTAGCATGGTACACACATCTCTTCGTGATTTGGCTTTTACCTACACCTCCAGCTTCAAATAACACCAATCTCCATGTCATGATTTACTCTTTAATGATAAGAATTTGCCTGAGGTCTCCCAATCTGCTATGCTCTTTCTCCATTTCAAGCTTATATTCGTATTCCCATCTTTACCTGCCTTTTCTCTTTTGTTTTCTGATATTTCCTACATATACTTTCATATCGAGATCTGACCTCACCTCATTCACAAAAATCTCTTTACTCATCTTCCTCCTTCATGACCACCATAGTTGCTTCTCTTCTATGGTCCAGTAATACTCTGGGCACATATGTATTATTGCAGTAGATATGAGATGTCCTGGGACAGGGTAGGTATCAATAAATATGTGTTGAACTCAATTAGCATGGCTTATTCTCCTTAATTTCTTTTGGAGTTATTGGTAGCCTGTATGTGTAGATAAAAATGGGTTCAAATGCGAGCACATAGTGATGGGCCTCTTCCACTCGAGGTGCGTCCTGTCCACCCCAGGTGCGTCCTGTCCACCCCAATGACCTGGCCTACCTTGAAGCCTCTTGCTCTTCACCAGGCCCTGGTCCTCCTGGAACCTTTTCAGGGTGGGGTGGGGGTGGGGGTTGGTGTGTGTTAACTTTGTCATCCGCAAGGTTACTGCCTACTCCTGGGCATCTTCTGCCAGGGTCCAGAGTTGAGGGGGAGAACTGTACCATTCTCTGGGTTGATAATCGTGCCCAAACTGCTTTTCCTGGACTGGTGAGGAAGACTGGTCCCTGATCTCTGTTTCTTGAGCATACATGTTGATCACTTCATGCGCATGCCAGAGAGGGATTTACATTAGTCTGCTCAGGCTGCCATAATGAAATACCACAGACTTCATGGCTTAACAGAAATTTATTTTCTCACAGTTCTGGAAATTGGAATGTTCAAGATCAAGTTTCTAGCAGAGTTTGGTTTCTGGTGAGGACTCTCTTCCTGGATTGCAGACAGCCACTTTGTTGTTACACAGCCTTTCTGTTGAATGTCCTGAGAGAGAGAGAGAGAGAGAGAGAGAGAGAGAGAGAGAGAGAGAGAGAGAGAGAGAGAGAGAGAGAGAGAGAGAGAGAGAGAGAGAGGAGGGAGGGAGAGGGAGGGAGAGGGAGGGAGGGAAAGAGAGATCTGGTGTCCCTATATATAAGGACACTAATCCTTTTGGATCAGGCCCCAAGCTTATGACCTTGTTTAACCTTAATTACCTCGTTATAGGCCCTATATCCAAATACAGCCACATTGGGGATTGGGACTTCAACATATGAATTTTAAGAAGACACAAACATGCAGTCTGTAGCATGCCAATTTTCATAAGCCTGCAGAATGGCAATCCCAAAGCTGATCTGCCATGACATCTGAACTATGAATGCTGCCGAAAGAAAGAACAGGAGTCTGCACTAGAGGTAGGCCAGGTCCCAGGCATGGAACAAAGCAAGGCATGAATTTACAACTATGAATGGGATCTGGGTAGGAGAGAGGAGGGTATAATTTATATTTTGTGCAACATATAAAATCATATTTCTATTAGAGCTTTTAGTTAACTGTGACCGGGCTGGCTTATTTACCACTTTGTTGGTGTGTAAATGGAAAGGTACATCTTTTTAATGAATGGTATGAGAACACCCTCATGTCCATTCTATATTGTACCAGCCATACCAATCAAGCAGACAGATCATTTCAAATTTGTTCATATGTGACTAGATCTACATAAGAGGATGAAATCAGCAGATCTGCTTCTTTGGGAAGCAGACCTGAGCAATGGATCTGCAAGAAAGTGCCAACTAGGATGTTCTTCAGTCTGATTTGGGAAAAATAAAAGGTTTTAAGAAAAAAATAGGTAGAGTACATAAAAGCAAGTAAGAACATCACTTTATTTCTTTTATGACTTGGAACATTATTTTAATGATTGGAATGCATGCTTTCATTTTTTATGCAAAGTCATGTTCTTTGACTTACTGTTCATTTGTCCTCAGTTTATTAACAGTATGGAAAAATGTAATAAAGATTCCTTCCTTCCTTTCTTCCTTCCTTCCTTCCTTCCTTCCTTCCTTCCTTCCTTCCTTCCTTCCTTCCTTCCTTCCTTCCTTCCTTCCTTCCTTCTCTTTCTCTCTCTTCTTTCCTCCCTCTCTCCTTCTCTTTCTCTCCTCTGCCTTTGACCAACTTATATTTGTCAACTTTGGAATTTTTTTTAAGAAAAGCATTTGAAAAAATAGCCATCTAATATCATTTGAAATCTAAGTTCATGCTGCCTCTTGATACTTATTTAGATATTTCTGCATTATCACTGAAGACAAATATGTAAGTTACATATTTCTGATTATTAAAGTTTAGGGGTGAGGGCACACATTGTGTAGTCCTCACTTACAGACAAATTTAAAGTACGAGCATTTTCTTACCACTATTTTCCTTTCCTCCTCTTTCACATCCTGAATCATAATTAATGCCTTGACAACTACTTCCAGCATTTTAGAGTTACCGTTCTGTGTCTAGATGCACCATAAAAACCTTCAGATTGGGGGTGGTTGGGTGTCAAAGTTTTAATTTGGAAAATAATTAGAGAGTACAGGCTCTTGAGGGTAAGTTGTTTATTCTCTTGGTCTAGACAAATAATATGAGAGGTGAAATTATCTAGAGTCACATTTCTTAGACTTTAATGTACATATAAAATATTTGGAACTCTTATTAAAATTCAGACTCTGATTCCATAGGGCTGCAGTGAGACCTGGAGTTGTATATTAGTCAGGGTTTTCCAAAAAAAAACCCAATAGGATACACACACACACACACACACACACACATTTATATTTATATACACACACACAATGAAATATGATATATATAATTTATTTATTATGATGAATTGTCTCATATGACTATGGTGGCAGAGAAGTCCCATAATCAGCCTTATGCAAGGTGGAGACCCAGGAGAGGAAGGAAGGAAGGAAGGAAGGAAAGAAGGAAAGAAGAAGAATCTTTATTGCATTTTTCTTTACTGATAATACATTCCATACAGTGCTGTAATTCAGTCTGAGTCTGAAGGCCTGAGAATCAGGGGAGCTGATGATGTAAATCCCAGTCGGAGCACAGGGGAAGATGAGATGACATGCTCCAGCCCGTACAGTGCAGCAGCAAAAAAAGCAGGTGAAAGGGTCTTCCTCCTCCCACATTTTGTTCCAGTCTATTCGGGCCCTCAGTGAGTTGAATGATGCCCACCCCTACTGGAGAGGGCGATCTACTTTACCTAATCCACCCATCGAAGTGTTAATCTCATCTGGAAATACTGTTATAGACACACCCAGAAATAATGTTTAATCTGGGCATATAGTGGCCCAGTCAAATTGACACATAAAATGAACCATCACAAGTCTGCATTTCTAACAGCCCTCAGGTTGTTTCATGTTGGTGTGGACCATGAATCACATTTTGAGGTTCTAGAGCCTTGCTGTCTAGTATGGTAGCTCCTAGCATGTATGACTATCTAAATAACTAAATCTAAATAACTATTTAAACTAAAATCAATTAAAATTAAATAAAATTAAAAATAAATTTCTCAGTCACACTAGCTATAATCCAAGTGCTCAATAGCTACATGTTGGATACCATACTAGACATTTCCATCAATGAAGAAAGTCCTGTTAGACGATGCTGCTGTGGAGGAAATAATGTGGCACTATATTAGAAGATCTGTGCTCAAATCCCAGTTTTATAACTTACTAGATTTATCAACATTGAACTTCATATCTACAAACTTCAGTTTCTTCATCTGAAAAATGGGAATAATAATGACAACTGCATCAGAAGGTTTTGGAAAACTTAAATTAGTTAGCAAAAGTAATTAGCATATTATGCATGCTCCACAAACCATATTACCTAATGGTTAAAGGAAGTCCCCAGCTCTGAAACCAGACCATGTAAATTCAAATCTTGGTATCCTGATATGCCACTTACAGGCTCTGCAACTTCATTCAAGTTACTAAAAGTGTCTATATCTTTGTTTCCTCATCTGTGAAATGATTATAATAGTAATGACCTACAGGATTTTTAAGAGGATTGAATGTATATTATTAGCACCACGCTCTAACCAACTGAGCTAACCGGCCAACTCTGAGGATTGAATGTATAAACACGTGCAAAGCTCCTAGAACAGTGGTGGAACATAGTTCTAGGAACAATGAGTAGCAACAAGAAATAAAAAATGATTAGTTAAGAATGTAATGGTGTGCTCTTGACATCTAGACCATTTAGAACAGGGATTCTTTACCTAAAGTATTTACAGATGGGGTCAGAGAATCTCTGTACTCTCTGAATTTAAATTAAGTGCATATCTATTATGTGCATTTTTCTAGATTCCTGACATTTATCTATTCCTTAAACAGGTCTGAGACCAAGAAGAAAAGAGGAAAGAATCACTGTTTTTAGAAGGGCTTTTATAACTGGGAGAGCCCTTTATCCAACAGCGTCTTGTCAGCGACTCATTCTCTCTGATGATTTTTCTGACAGTAAAGTTAGTACTTGGAGTTTGGGTTTTGAGGAATACAGGAAATTTATTTTCCCAGAAATTAGACATTTTACTTCAGTTTTCTGAGCCTCAGTTTCTTTATTTGTAAACTGGGGCTACTGGACTGGATGATCTTTGAATAATACTGGAAATCTAACCTATGATCCTAATACAAATGAGGTGCTGTGAATAAAATGATCCACTATGGCAGGGACATTGGATACATTTAAAATAAAAGCTTGGCCAATATGGCTTCATCAAATTTCCTTAACATTAAACAGAAAATCCAGAGTAAGGAGCTCTTGAAACGTAGCTGGTTTTTGAGCAGGAAACACTGCTTGCTGCTTAGCAACCTCCCGGGCTGAAGAGTGCAAATAGAAAACCACAGGACAGTGGAGCAGTTTCAAGAGGAGCCGTGATGAGGCAGCTCTATCTTTTCTGCAGAAGGATGCTTTAGGATACAACGAAGCATCGCTTAGACAATGCGGCAGAGTTTTGGGTGTGGTCAAAAATCTCCCTTAGCCAAACTGAGTATGCAATAAACTGAAGTGTGACATCCTTTTTAGAACAAGTAAACTTTGAAGAATTTGAGTCTAAGATCCATGGTAAACTCAAACATCTCTGCCAATAGCTTAAGCCTTAAACTAATATTTACATGTACATGATTTAATCTTTTTTTTAGCACAAAAATTTGTGTGTAGCAACAACCATTCTTTTTAAGGCCAAAGATCTATAAAGTAAATAATTTTTTAAAATGGTAAGTTTAAGTAGAAAATCTTTGGAGACCACAGCCTTAGTCATTTTGTCAAAAATGAAATATTTCAGTTTATTCTCTTTTTATTCATACCTTTATATGCCAGAATCATTTTTTCTTCATATCACAATGTGCTTCCTTAAAAGACCATTTTTTGGTTCCTAATAATAGTTCTAAATGTTTGAGAGTAAAATTCATCATATTGTAAAAGATGCAAAAAATTAATTATTTTATAAACCAGATGAAATTTATAAACCACAGTATCATCTGCCAGTCCCATAGTGGTTAGACATTTATATACAAATGTGAAGGAAAAGGAAGGAGCATTTTTGCTCCCAGAATCTTTCCAGTTATATAGTTTATTTAGGATCACTCTCATGTTCCCAAAATGATTTTATTCTCAGCTAATATTACTGACCCAAATATTTCTAAGTGACAGATTGCTCTGTCTCAGAATAAAATGTAAATTGCTTTCCCTTGACTGAGTCAGGAGTCACAAAAAATCTTTTCTGCAATTCTGATCAAGATCACAGTTGCCATCCGTCTCTGACTTGTATGCAGTGTGTGTCTGCCTTTCATTTGACCTCTATTCTGGTTAGATTCAGGAGCACGTCTTTTCTCCATATAACTGATACTATCTTTAGTTTACTAATAAATATTAATCACAGCTTTCATTTTTTATTATATACATGCCTTTCCAATGATTTCAGTATTCAGAATCAGCCCTCAAAAATTCAACACGTTTAAACAACACACATAATTGTGGTAGGACTGAGATGAAATCACAATGCTATTATGGTGGGATTATGACCAGGGAAATTAAAAATATTTTAATTTGGCTCCCAGACATAGCAATGCCTACCCCTAAGATCTCTGAGAAAAATATCCGGCAAAGAAAATCAGATAACAGTAAATTGTTAGCTGGAACTTTTTCTTGATGGGACCACAGAGAACAGCCAGTTTTCCTAAGCCATTGTCTATTACTTCAGTGATTCCACCTCTTACTAAGTATAATTCAAACAATTTCCTGTAATATGACTATCAAATTAGTATGAGTACTTCAAATAGTTTGTGGAAAGATAGAATTAAAAGATAATATGAATCTTTCCATGGACTTTCTGAAGTACCCTTTTATTTATCCTCCTTGGAAAGGAGCAAGAAAAAGAATAGGAGGAGGAGTTTGATAGTATTATTTCACTCAAAAGACTACAGAATTTCCTATTTGGTATTTTAAAACAATAAAGGAAAATAACTACTTGAGAAGAATTTAATCTGCATTATGTATTGAACTATATCCTTTTATTCCCTGTTCATCAATTATAGGTAAGATCCGTTCATCTCTAAATCTCAGCCTAGTTGTGTCTAGTTTATTCTCATAACTCTTGTTCTGAGTCATTGTTTTTATCTGCTTCCTCATGCCATGCTGCTGTGTCTCATGCTGACTCTTGCTGGTGTATTTCATTGAATCAGAGCTGTTGTGCTTATTGGAAAAAGATTTTTTTTCTTCTTCTCTAGTTGTTCAGTGTGCAATCTTTAAATTGCTTTGTCTTGATCTTCATTATTCTAGTTTGTTATGATCTGTGCAATGCTGAAGTGATGGAGGCACATCTGTGTCACTGCATGTGCCCCTCAGATAACGTCTACCATACAATGCTGTGTGCACTACAGGGGAGGAGAGTGGGGGTTGGTTATAGGTCCCTAGATTTGGGGAAAAGAAAAATTCCTATTTGGATGCTACTTTGAAAACTCTCACACATCACCAATTTGTCCTTTATATTTGTTTCTTTGTCATACTTTTAAATTCCTCCTTGGGTCTAGAAGCTGCAGTTAAATATTATCCACTGCTAATTTACAGGGGTTTGCTATTCAATAGTATTCTGTGGATTCTCTCTAGAAGAGAGTTTTTAATTAACTTCTATCTTAGATCAGGTGCTGCTCTGGGTACCTTATAATCACTATCTCACTTAATCCATACAATTTTAGTAACTATTATAACACCCTTCAATAGAAAAAGAAAAGTAGGACACACACACCGCAGAGGGAAGACCATGTGACGACACAGGAAGTGAAGACAGCCATCTACAAGCCAAGGAGAGAGGCCTCAGAGAAACCAGTCCCACCAACAGCCTGATCTTGGACTTCTAGCCTCCAGAATTGTGAGAAAATACATTTTTTTTTGTTGTTTAAGCCACCTTATCTGTGGTACTTTATTATGGCAGCCCTTGCAAATGAATACAGGCTTGATTAAGCCCTCTTAATTTAATTATGGCACAACTTAATCAAAAATTCCCTGTATTACTTCCTTTCTTGCTTTCTCTCCTTTTGTGATCCCTGGCCCTTGGACAAGGGATTATTATTATGCACAAGTTGCTATTACTTTAATCCTTAGTCAGAGGCCAAATTTATACTCAACTTTCTTTAACGACAGATTGCCCAGGGCACATATTGGCATAGGCCATATTAAGATCCATATAGCTAACATCACGCTGTTTACCAGCATCCACTAGATTTATCCAAATTGTTTGGGCTTGGCTTTCCTTTTCTTCTGGGAATGAGGCATTTTAAGTTATTCTGTTAATGGCTTGCTTTATCTGAATAACGTCTGACTGTCCCCTTCCTCTTTCATTATCCCTTTTGCCTAACTCTAGAAGTACTACGTATCCATCTCTCACCCTTTCCACTTCAGAGAGACCATGTTTATTTATATTTTTCCCTTCTTCCCAAATATAAATTCTTTCGCTCACCTGTCCTTTTTAGTATTCCCATCACTATGCAAATCTGTACTTTCACCCTATGGTTCCAACCTCATGACCCTCACAACTAGCCATCTTTTTAAGACCATTCCACTGTGTACTTTGGAATTTCCATTCTGTTATATACAAACTCCCTTCCATCTTCAAACTTGTAGCATAGTGTAACCCAATGTAATCTCCTCTTGATGCCACCTAACCTGGCTCTCTTGGTCACCTCTCAGGGAAATTGCAGCCCAAATATCATTCATCCAGGAAGGCATATCTCTTTGGCCCCTTATCTTCTTTCCTTCTCTAGTGGTTCAGCCACACCTCAGTTAAAATGCCTATCACATTTCTGTAAGTGCTTGTTTGTATGATTGTGTTCATTATGTCCACACAGTTACCCTTTGGAAGACAGAGGTTGTTGTTTAAGAACTTGGTCTTTACAGTCAGATTTGGTTTGAGTTCCTGCTTGACAACTGTGAACTAGGGCAAGCTTCTTAACTATTATTCATCTGTGAAATGTGAATAAGAATAGTACTGCTTTTTTAGGATTTGAGAATTTAATGGAATGTATTAGAGTTCTTCAGAGAAACAGAAGCAATAGCATGTGCATGTACATATATATATATATCATACGTATAAAAAGAGATTTATTGTAAGGAATTGGCCCACGTGATTATGGAGGCTGCAAGTGCCAAGATCTGCAGGCTGGAGGTCTAGGAGAGCCAGTCAATGTCTAAAGGCCTGAGAATCAGGAGAGCTGATAGAGTAGTTCCAGTCTGAACACCAGAAGGCTCAAGATCCAGGAAAAGCTAATGTTTTAGCTAGAGTCAAAGGCAGAAGAAAAGCCAACATTTCAGTCTGAAGGCAGTCAGACAGGAAAAGAATTCTCTCTTACTTGGAGGAGGGTCAGCTTTTGGTTCTATTCAGGTCTTAACCGATTGGATGAGGCTCGGAGGGGACAATCTGCTTTACTCAGCTGACTAATTTAAATGCTAACTTTATTTGAAAACACCCTTATAGAAGGACCCAGGATATGTATAACTAAATACCTGGGCACCCTGTGGCCCTGTGAAGTTGACACATAAAATGGGGTAATAACTTCATTGCATGCAGCCCAGGGCATGTCACATAGTCGACAATCCATAACTGGACATGGGTGCTCCTATCATCTCCATGCATCCCAGGCCTAGGGAGTACCTGTCACACAGTGAGTGTTTGAGAAATGTTTGTTAAATTAATTAGAGGACAAATACCACTCTAGAATTGTAATCTTTCTAGCAACTTACCTTTATAGATAGTGCCCTAAGGTCCATCTAAGTTGTTGGATATTTCAATAGTTCATTCCTTTTTGTTGCTGTTGTAGTATTTCATTGTATGGGTGCACCACACTTTGTTCAACCATTCAACCATTAAAGGACATTTGGGTGGTTTCCAGTTTTTGCCTATTACAGGCCAAACTGCTCTTATTAATTGTGTACAGTTATTTATGTGAACATAAGTTTTAATTTCTCTGGGATAAATGCTCGAGGCTGCAATTACTGTGTCATGTGGTAAGTGCATATTAAATTTTATAAGAAACTGCTAAAGTATTTTGCAAAGCGGCTGTGCTGTTATATACTCCCACCAGCAATGTATAAGGGGACTTCAAAAAGTTTGTGGAAAAATAGAATTAAAAGATAATACAAATCCTTCCATGAATTTCTCTCATATAATAGATCTAGTTTCTCTGTATTCTGGCCAGCATTTGGCATTATTTCTTTGTTTTATTTTAGTCCTTCTAACAGTCTTGTAGTTATATTTCACTGTGGCTTAATTTTTCATTTCCCTAATGGCTAATGTTGATCAACATCTTTTTATATGCTTATCTGCTATTCATATCTCCTATTTTGTGAAATGTCTGTTCATGATTTTTGCCCATTTTTTAATTGAAAATATTTTAACTGTTGAGTTTTAAGAGTTATTTATGTATTTTATATCTATATATCTATATATATAGATATATATATATAGATATATAGATATATAGTCAGATACATGACTTGCAAATATTTTCTCCTGGTCTGTGGCTTATCTTTTCATCATATGAACACCCATTTGCTAAAAATTGTATCCTTTCTCCATTGAATTTCCTTGCACCTTTCTCCAAATTTAATTTGGTATATTTATTTGGGTCCATTTCTGGGTTCTCTACTCCATGTTATTGATCTACATGTCTATCATTGAATGTTTTGGCTGCTGTAGCTACATAGTAAGCCAATATTTGGTAGAATTATTTGTCTAACATTATTGTTCTTTTCAAAAATTGTTTAGTTATTATAGCTCCTTTGCCTTTCTGTATAAATTTTAAAATAAACTTGTCTATATGTACAAAGATCTGGCTGGGATTTTGGTAGAATTTGCATTAAAGCTATAGATAAATTTGGGGAGAATTTACATCTTTACTCTATTGAGTCTTCCAATCCCTGAGAACAATGTGTCCATTTATTTAGATTCTGCTTTGATTTTTTGCATCAGTACATTGTAATTTATTTCAGGCTTTACTTTATTTCATTTTGGGGGCTATGTTTAGATAACTTATAGCTTCAGGAGGTGTTTTTTAGTTTTTATGTTAAAAACAATTTTGTATAGATTCATTGAGACTTTTTACATATACAATTATGTCACTTGCGAATAAAGACAGATACATTTTTACTTTTCCAATCTGTATGTTTTTATTTGAGAAAGAGTATTTTTGTCCATAGGACATAACAATCCCTTCAAGGCCCTTCTTATAACAGCTATTCCTGGTAGACAGACATTATAAATATTGCCCAGTTGACGAGGAAGAATTTCAACCTCTGTTTTTACTGCTTTAAGAGAAAAAGCAATTTCCGTGGACAGCTTGAATTGAGGGACACATGCCATTTTCTTCTTCTTACATATTTGTGAGGGCAGATTTCTTATTCTTTCAAAGAGGAATCCCACCAAGTATTGGTCTGCCCTGTCCTTTCCTGGCTGCAGGCTCTGAAGACTTTGCCCAAGCCATAGATTGGTCCTTGACTAAAGAGAGCCAAGTGTCATTCAGACCAGTGTCTGGCAACTGGGATTAAGATTGCTCTGCTGTTATGGGTACCTGTTGTGCTTCTTCTGTGAAATTTTTTCTGATCCTTCTATTCAGAATGATTCAATATTTTGTGGGTTTCCCCCCAAATATATACCTCTTTGAGAGCATTTTATCACGTCTTTCCTCTGTCTACCTCTTTGTTTGCTAAGGTAGATACTTCTTCTTTAACCCTCCTTTTTATCGAGGCTATAAAAAAAGAGTTCTGTGTCATTTCTGGTTTGTTTTCAAACTTCTGCTCAGACAGAAGCCTGTTCCAAAGCCTGTATTCCTTATTGAAGCCCATATACCTTGTTGAATGCTTTTTATTCCTGTTCCCTCACTGATATGTACACAAAGCCACTGGCTTGTATCATGACAGACAGACCAAAATGACTTCTCTAAAACTAAGACCAGATTTCTCATCTGCTTACTCCATCAGACTTGTTAGGCAATACCTCCACCATAGAATTGGGGGTTTTAGAAAGATACACTAGAGCCCATATCAGCTCTATACAGGCTATAATTTGGACCAGCTTACTCTCATTTTAGAAATCACTATGTTCTGATACTTGTATATTTCCTACTTCTTCATAGCCTGCCTTTGATGTTGCATCCTATCTCACAGATAAGCAACAAGGCAAGGAATATCTTTGCCGTTTTTGAGATTGATATGGTTATGGCAGTTCATTCTTCATGTGCTTTCTTTTTTTCTCTGAAGCTGGCTGGTAACCATACTCTACTTAAAAAACAAAATATAAGGGCCACAATAATCAACCACATTGTATATCGACAAAATAAAATTAAGAAAAACAAACAAACAAAAAACCCAACAAAATACAATATTTAAAGCAACTGCTTAGTCTCCCCGGATGTGAGGTCTCTTGAGTAATTTCAGATGCCCGCCAGCTGGATGGAATGATGATGTTCTTGTATCTACACATCACTGAGATAAGTATTTAAGCAAAGAAATGTGTAAGACATGGCTTCAGGCCTCCTGGAGTAGATAATCTGATTGAGGACACAGTAGGCACAGACCTACAATTCACCTTGACACTATAGTAAAGCTAGTTGTGATCTGTAACTTCAAGATGCCTTCTTAATAGTTAGCTTTTATTCTGGAAAAAATTTTATATTCTAGTATCTTGAAAATGGGTAGAACTAGTTTTCTGAATATAGGTACAGGAGATAAACAGGGAGAGACATGCAGGAGGAATAGGAAAGGTGAATCAGTTGGTAGTGAGCTTCGGGGTGTTTCCTAGATTAAATCAGTTCCCTCTAAAGTATCAAGGGCGGGACAGTGACAACATACCTAGAACTTAACAGTAAGAATGGGTTCTAAATTTGGTGTTTGCAAGGAGACACCTTTCTCCCTTGGGCTCAATGTAGATTCCTTCTAGAAAAAAAGCCAGATTAAAGGATTTTGTGAAAGGAACCACCCTCTTGATTTTTTCTTTCATTCTAGAGTAGAGAGCTTCTGAATTCTGAAGGAAAAGAAAATCTAAAATATGTAAGATAATTTCCTCCTGAAATTGAATGAAAATGTAATATTTGAAAGATAATAGATTTTATTTTACTTATAGAATTACCTGTTTTTCTATTACTTTTCCTTCCCTTCTTTCTCACTTGCACCGAGGGCACACAGTAAGAGAAATGGAAAATGACAAGAACAAAAAGATCATATTTACAGTAGAGTAATGGTCTTAGTCTTTTAAAAAATTATGGAATATTTGAGACTCATAGAACAGCACAGAGAATAACATAACAAACTTGCATTTAGCCACGACCCAGTAGTCTTCAAATATAAATTTTTTTCATATTTTATTTTTATTGTTTTTAAAAATTTATTTATTATTATTTTTTAAAATTCTAAGATGTTGTTGGGGAGCAATTGGGGAGGAGAATGGGGTGGGAGGAGGAAGAAGAGGGGTCGTGGTCAAGGCCTCTGGCACCCCTTCATTCCAGGGGCAGAGACCAGGGGGCTTCCACCAGTGGCTGGGTCATTGATGGGCTGGATGCAGACATCAGGGGGCATGGCTGAAGTCATTGGCCCCCTACGACCCTGGCTCAGGAGGCTGGGGTGCTTCCTGTGGCAGCTTGGTGGCTGTCATTGGGCTGGTTGCAGATGTCAGGAGGATTGTGGCCAAGGCTCTTGGCCACCTCATATCTTCTTTTAATGAAATCATAAATTACAGAAAAGTTTAAGCCTCCTGGCTATCTTTCTATGACCCTTCCCTTCCCTTACCAAAGATAAAGTCAACTCTCACTGAATTTTATATTTAGGTTCTGCAAGTGCTCTATGAGCAAAGAAAATCCTACATGTGCTGTCATCAGGTTTGCAAATTGGTAAACCTCTGCACAGAATACATAGAGCTGGAGTTGCAGATCCCCTATGAAGGAGGGACTCCACTTAAGGGTATAGTCCAAAGAAAATCTTGTTGATGTGGACAGGGAGACATGTAAAGTTTATTACAGCATTGTTGAAAGTAAAAAAAAGTAAAGTAGTTTTATATTATTTTTATTGTTAAAAATACATATGCCAAATTTACTTTCCATTGTGAGATTTGTGTGAAATTGAAGTAGAGAAAAAAGTCAAAAAAAGAAAACATGGAAAGAAATAATATCTTTAGGACAGGTATAAACTTTTTGTTAGGCTATACATTTTCGAGGGTTTATCCAATTGGTTTGATTAGTAGTAATCACACCTTCTTACTTAAAGTGTGGTCTATGGACCAGAGCAAGGGCATCTCCTGGGACTGCATATTAAAAATGCTGACTCTCAGGACCTAACCCAGGTTTATTTGGTTAGAACCTTCATTTTAACAAAATTAGTAAGTGATTTGTATGCACATTAAATTTGGAAGCACAGATCGAGAGCAGCTACCCTCAACTTCTGTGTCTCAGCAGGCTGATGGGTCATTGTGAGCTTTGAGGTGAATCATACATACATTATTATCATTAATAAATAAAGTACAAACTTTTTCAAATGATTTTTAAAATAGAGCAAATTTCAAGTACTTCACTCATACTCATGTGCCTTTCCTGAGTAGGATGGGAGTTGAGATGGGCCTAGAGATAGGGTTGTGCATCACCACACTGCAAACATTGCAATTGTGTTGGGAGCTGTGGGGAGATCCATGTGCTTTGTGGCTGTTGGAGGGTAAGGTGGAGACTGTAATAGAATTGCCATACCCAGGGGACAGATAACTGTATTAGTTCATGTCTCTTGCTTATGACGGACTACCTGAAACTGGGTAAATTATAAAGAAATGAAATTTATTTCTTACAGTTTGAAGGCTGGGAATTCCACAGTCCAGCAGGTGCATCTGGTGAAAGCCTTCGTGGCAGGGTGTCACATGGCAGGAATGGCTGAGCAAGAGAGCTAACCTCCTCATTTGCTCTCCTTTTAAAGCCGTCATAACCACACCCATTACCGTCCATTAAACCGTCGATGTATTATTCCATGAATGGATCAATCCATTCAGGAAGGTACAGTCCCCACAATCTAGTCACCTTTTCAAGTCCCTACCTTTCAATTACCGTAATAGAATTTTCCACTCTCTAAACACTATCACAGTGGGGATTAAGTTTCCAAGACATGAACTTCGGGGACATGTTTAACCCATAGCAATAACCCAAACCCAATTATAATGAGTATCTGTGGTAAGAGAGGACTATTCACTTGTTGAATATGGTTACTTATCCCTTACACATGCCACCTCCTCTGCTAGACCTCGGGGGGTGGTTAGGAACACCACAGACTTAGTCCTTTTCTGATGGAACTTACAGTCCCTTGGGGAGTCGTATATTTAGCACGTATTATTATCTAATGAATTTTATAAGAGGAGAGGCATAAATCTGGGGAAGATACTTCACCAGGTAGATAGATACGTGATAGATAGACAGATGATGCAGAGATAGAGATGCAGAGAGAGAACACACAGCAGAGGCACCTTTCAGAGTCTGCATGCCAAATATCCAGATGTTAGATGCATTTGAAAGGTCAGAGAGAAGAGAAACGTCTGATTTTAACAGATATGTGAAATTTTTAGCACATGAAGATGAAAAGAGAAAGAGAAGAATAAAACTTTGGGGCATTGACTTTAAATAAGATGACAAGACATGTCAGATTTTTAAAAAGTTGTTGTTTACCATGTTCAGATAGACATCAAAATCCAGAAGGGCAGTAGGATATTTGGGAACTGGCATTTGGAAAGCTTGGTTCAAATATCCAGATTTCTTAAGACTTAGTGTTTCTGAACTTTCTGGTTGAATCCTACACTTCTTCCCTGGTGCATGGAGCTGGAACTGGCTCTCTCAAGGGTGTCTCAGGGATTCCCAAGCTCATTTTATTTGAAGAAATGGTGACACCTTAGCTAGGGTATATTTATTTATTTATTTTTGGATGTATTCTTTGCTACCTACTACTGCTATTTGTCCAGACTGCCACTGTGGTAGAAAGAAAGACAAGGGATAGGGAAGCTGCTAAGACTTCCTCGTCTGGTGATTTAAATTTTCATTAAGAATGTGATGACATCAGACCAGAAAAGTAGGGTGCCAGGAAAATACTATATACATATATTATATATCACTATGCACAATCTATTACATAATATACTGTTATATATTATATAATGTGTATGTGTTATATATAATGTACATCATACATACATACTCATATATTTGGATAAATATGTATACATGACCTATGTATGCATGTGTTTTCTTCTGTTACTTGCATTACTCGGTGCTCTTTCTGACATTTCAAGTTGATTACCTCCTTTGAGAGAGGATAAAACATCAGAAAGAGAAAAAAACAAACTTAGGTTTTTCTTCTGGGTTTTGAATTTCAAAAGTACAGCCTAACCTTCAGAGGGGGAGAAGAATATGATGTTTGGGAGACCCTAAGAAAGAGAACATACCAGGCTTCTCTGGTGACTGGATTGGATAAAGTTCCTCTGATCTCCAAGACACAGAGCCAGGAGGGCAGTGTGAAGAGCCTTGGGTTCTTGACAAGGTGGAGGGTTATTTCCTGTGCTTGGGAGGATAATAAAAGACCCATATACGTTTGGGGGACCAAGAGCAGAGACAACCTGGGCCTTGATTCTTGGGCAGAGTTGGGGAGGTAGCAGAACCCCAGAAGAGAATGCCTACGAGGTGGCTTTAGGCAGAGGGGCTTTAGTCTGACAGGGGGAGTTTCACTTCTGCAGTGTGATGTAATACAAAAGAATGATTCTGGTTACCCAAAGTAGCACAGAAGTTAGATGGTGCTGTAGGTAGCTTAATTTCCATGGCCCAAACTGGTATGGAAACTGCAGAATGAGCCCCTGACACCAGAAGAACACAGAAGTACTGAGAATGCTCTGGACCTGAGGGCATCTGCCATCAGGAAGCATGGATGACACCTGTCTGGTGGACTGATGGTCAGTGATCTGATGGGAAGAGAATGCCTCATCTGATGCTACATGCATGGTCTACCAGACCACACACCCAAGCTTGGCACTAAGTAAATCCTCTGGAACTTAACACACAACCTCAGGATGTTGAAAGGACTAAATTGGTTAAAATTTAACTTTTATTACTCAGTAGAATGGGGTCTCAAAGTAGAAATTGAGTTGAGTCATAGAAAAATAAAGTTATATTTCTTCACAATAAAATTTTGGCCTAAAATTTGTGCTCATTACAGTAGCTTTCTCTGAGTTTGTGTTGGATTGGAGTTTGGGTATATTTAGTATATTTAGAGGAGAAGGGAGCTGTCTTTTCTCTTCTCTGTCCTTCTTATCTTAGAGCATTGGTTATTTACAATGAAAGAATTTCTGTTCCTCCAGTATCCTGCCATCTTTCCCAACTGTGTTCATCTTTTTTTCCCCCCAGTGCTTGCTACTGGGATCAGAAGCAATGAAGACTGCTAATTTCCAGTACTGCTGTGTTCTTCTGGTGTCAGGGGCTCATTCTGCAGCTTCCATACCAGTTTGGGCCACGGAAATTAAGCTACCTACAGCACCATCTAACTTCTGTGCCACTTTGGGCAACCAGAATCATTCTTTTGTTCTACATTACACTGTAGAAGTGAAACTCCCCATCAGATTAAAGGTCCTCTGTCTAAATCCACCACGTAAGCATTCTCTCTCTCTGGGGTTCTGCTATCTCCCCAACTCTGCCCAAGAATCAAGGCGCAGACTGTCTCTGCTCTTGGTGCCCCAAACATATCTGGGATTTTTATTATCCTCCTGTTGGGAAAGTGGGACAATTTGGTCAGGCTCCCCTCGCCTCGGAGCCGGGTCAGTAACATTGTGTGTGTGGATGGAGTATGTGCGCCTGCAAGGCAGTGCCACTTTGGCTGGTTTTTACTGCCTCGGACACCTGCCCTGCACAGCCAAGATTTTTTCCAGACCTGCAGCTTCCAAGGACCGTGTGGCTGGTTGCCTAGCATATAGACCTGTGTGGAGGGGTCTAGTGACTCAGCCTGGTGTGTGAAGGGTTTGTGACCCAGTCTGTGAATGGGCTTGAGGGGTCTGGGAGCTCAAGTCCCAGCCCTAGCTCAACCATCGGCCCGGTCGGTGCAGGATTACCAGCAGGTAAAAGAGCTGCAAAAACTAGCATGTTTGCCTAGCTTTGCAATTGGCGTCATAAATAGGATTAAGAGCTGGACAATTGGAGCTGTGAGCAAGATTCAAGACATTAACCTCGCAGTAGCCCTTGTTGTAGCCAGACACCTCCCAAGCACAGGAAATAGCGTCCCACCTTGTCAGGGGCCCAAACTAAATCCACAAATATGTCTGAGGACAACTTTTCTCTCATATAACACCCACTTCACAGAGATCTGCAGGTATCAGAGATCCTACCAGCTCCCAACCTCACTTATCTTCCCTTTTAGGGATAGGAAGGAGGTAAGGAGGCAAAATCTTTGTAGCTTAGTGAACAAATAGCAAGCATGTATAGGGAAGAAAATATAGATAAAGATGAAAACAATCTAAGAATTCAGTTGAAGAGAAGGGAGAAAGTGGAAGTATGATTTTCTTGTTGAAAATGTATACCAGTTTGCAGACCAGTCATTTCTCCTGCTGAGGGAATATATTTTTTCATATGTTTGTGCTGAACCAAATATATGCCTTATGCAGATTCTTTGGCATGGACATGGGAGCACTTGGAAGCAGCATCTAATTCTCTGGGGAGCTGAGACTTATATTTGTCCCTTTTAAAGCTTTTTTCCTTTGCCAAGATAGATGCTGTCCCATGGAACCCTCACTCTTCCCGCGGTGCTCCTGCATTGCTGGCTGCTCAGTCACTCTCTGTCGGATGGTAGGCAGAGAACAGCACAAGGTCACCACTTCTACACTCAGAGCAACAGAAGTAATTAGTCTGATGACAGTGAGAAACACTCTGTCATCATTAGACCCCCCACACTCCCTGCTCCAAGGTGCTGTTATTTTTATTGTTGAAGAAGCCCTCGGCAGGGATCTCTTTGTGACCCCTGCAAGGAGTTTTGCCATGTGTGTTCGTCATGGGAACTGGCTGCTACTCACCCAGTGAATTTAACGGGGGACTTGGTGTGGTACAGCCACGCTGTCACAGAGAAGACCTGTTGACAGTCTTCTCCACTACTCACATTCACAAGGGAAATCACCACCCTTGGTTTGTGTGTGTTGAAGGCAGATGTTTGTCTAGAGACCAACACTATGGCCCTAAGAACAATTTAGAGTGGTAGATGGCAAACACTGGGGAGACTGCAGGGAAGGGGGGGACATGTGTGTTCTGCCAGGTCCCTGGCGGCAGCTTTTGTCTCTGTGAAGGAGCCAACTCAGCACTTATCTGTGCTGCACTGACTCAAGCTCTCTGATTAGCTTCTCACTTTAGGGAGCAATAAAATAGGCAAGCCAGGAGCAGAGAGCCTGGGGTGGTGGGGGCGGGGGTGGGAGAGAAGAGGAAAGACCCCACGGACTCGGGATAGGCTGCTCTCTGCTAGCCTTTCTTCCCTGTTTCCCACCCCTTAACATGTAATTAGTATCTATTAAATCTTTGTTGAATGAATGAATGAAATCGTTGATTAGACTTCAGATACTTTAATAGTTAAGTTATTGGCAATAATGGGACTATAAGCATTCGGTCTTTTTTTTTTTTTTTGTCATTTGCAGACCCATTGTTTTTATGGCTACATTGTTTAACAATTTTACTGGTAACTCATCCATAATGGTTAGATGAAAACCTTGTCCATAAAATAACTGTGGGTCAAGTAATTCTGTGGATGTGTTTTTCTGTTTCTAAGAATACGGTATTAAGCTCCAGAAAAGGGAAGTCTGAAGGGAATCTTTGAACATGGCAAGATTAAGGAATACTCCTTCCCCACCACTGGGGAGAGTATTTGGGGTCTGAGAGAATCCATTTGTCCATTCAGTGATGGCATGGCTCAGGCAGAGCCATTCTTCCTTGATGTGAGGGGACCACGGTTTGCAGTGGAAGCAGGTCAGAAAAGGAAGCAACGATTCTTGAGCACAAGAACGCCAGGGTCTTATTTCTCAAAGCACAGGAGGAAGAAACTGCTAAGGGAAAGAAACCACGTTCTTCTTGTGGGATTGGACTCCCTTTTCTATGGCGATTCCAGAGGAACGTGGAAGCAGCAGATCCTCGTAAAGAGCTCCTACTGGTTCTTCTGCTCTTGGAATCTGGTGGAAGCCTGGACAAAGGAAAACTTCCATTAAAGTTTTGCCCAACTTTGAGGTGGCTGAGTTTGCAACATGCAAGAAGACTTGAAGACATCAATAGACTTCTTTCTCACATGGGAGAGGTAGGATTTCCCTGGAAGTGGAAGGGGATCCGGGAAAAGGTGAGCTCTCCAAGGGAAGAGAAGATCCGCGTGTTACTGCGGGAAGGGAATTGGGCTGGCCGGGGAGATAGGGTTCAGGAACCAGAGAATTTTCATGTGAAGGGTTTCCTCCAACGGCCTGGATGGGGAAGCTGTATTGCCTGATTCCTTTGTGTGGTACAATGAAAGGAGTTAATTAAATAACGTTACAACTCCTGGTCCTATCTTGTACTCTTTTAGGATGCTTACTTGACATTTCTGTGAAAGATTATTCAAACCTCAAAGTGTATCTGAGTGTGAAAGAGGAGCACGGTGTGGTTGGAAGGGGGAAAGCCCAGGTCTCTGGTCAGAGGTCCCCTGTTGTCCCCCTCACCTCCCTGTGGGTCGCCATGTGGAGGATGCTGACCAGCTAACCACCCCGGAAAGATGGTAAAGCCACCTCTATAACCTTCCCCACCCAAGACAGGCTACTGATGTGCATTGATTCATCCTTCAGGGTAAAAGGGGGTTCCTGCACATTCTAGTACACAGAAGCCCACCCTCCACCCTCATCCCATCAAGTCCTTTTCTGATGACTAAAGGTGTTCTATGGGCCGGTGTGATCCTGCAAATCAGAATTTTTATTGCTTGTTGTTTTAAAGGAGCTGACACTTGAAGAAAACATTAGCCATCCTCTTACATCTAAATTATACCCTTATGTGACACTCTTTTTCTTTTTTTTTAAGAAGCATTTATTCAGCATCATGATCAGACTATTACATTTAGCCATCAGCAGCATGGGTGCCAAAAACAAAACAAAACAAAACAAAAAACTACATTAAAACCCTTTGTTGGAATGCTTTACACTTTCCACAGGGCAGAAACTAAAATAACCTGTTATACAATTAGTCGCAAATACAGTCCTCAAGTTTTTTTGCCCATACACATGAGTATTGTCTAAATCATGTCTTCTTTGTAGCAGCTGGGCCCTGCCACCACTGTGCTTGGCTGAGTTCACAAATCTGTTGTAACCTGTAGCTTCCCTGTCACTTCTCTGGCTCTCCTCTCCTGCTAAGCTTTGTTTCCTGGAAGTTAGTTAAAACCTCCTGCCACTGCCATAGCTACTGCTGCTGCTGGAGCCACTGGAGCCACCTTGGTTTCGTGGTGTGGGCAAGTATTGGCCTCTACCACCATAAGGGCCAGAGCTTCTGCCTCCAAAATTTCCTCCCTTCAAGGGTCCCAAATTTGAAGACTGATTGTTGTAACTGCCCAAATCATTGTAGCTTCCACCACCTCCAGAATTGCTCCCATCATTATAAAATCCATTATAGCCATCCCTACTGCCACCACATCCACCACCACCATGGCTGCCACCAAAGCCACCATGGCCATTGAAATTTCCTCCACAATCAAAGTGGTCATTCCCACCAAAACTACCTCCACGACCACCACCAAAGTTTCCAGAACCACTTCAACCACTTTGGCTGGATAAAGCACTAGCCATCTCTTGCTTCAACAGGGCTTTCCTTACTTCACAGTTGTGGCCATTGACAAGATGGTATTTCTGAATGACAATCTTATCCACAGAGTCATGGTCATCAAAGGTTAGAAAAGCAAAGCCTCTCTTCTTGACACTGCCTCGGTCAGTCATGATTTCAGTCGCTTCAATTTTCCCACACTGTTCCAAGTAATCTCTCAGGGCATGTTCTTCAGTGTCCTCTTTAATGCCACCAGCAAAGATCTTCACAATTAAGTGGACACCTGGTCCTTGAGAATCCTCTCTTGAGACAGTCCTCTTTGGTTCCACAGCTCTTCCATCCACGTAGTGTGGCCTTGCATTCATGGCTGCATCCATTTCCTCCACAGTGGCATATGTGACAAACCCAAAGCCCCTGGAGCGCTTGGTGTTTGGATCTCTCATTACCACACAGTCCGTGAGTGTTCCCCACTGCTGAAAATGGCTCCTGAGACTCTCATCAGTTGTTTCAAAGCTCAACCCTCTGATGAAGAGCTTCCGCAGCTCTTTGGGCCCTTTAGGAGACTCTGACTTAGACATGACGGCAGTGGGAAGACTTTAAAGATGCTTCCTTAGCAGCGTCCACGAACAGAAAGGGGTAAGCTAACGAATGTATCTCCCCGTATGTGACATTCCTAAGTGAGAATTTCAAATATCTCAAAATATAATATGAGAGGATAAAACTAGAAAAGTAAAAGACTATATTTGCAAGCTGTTAGAATTTCATTAGGCAAACTTCTGTTTACTTTATACCTGTCTTCATTATAGATTGAGTTTGTGGCCTCATTTTCAAGACCATTATAGCATGTCATTTTGTGTACATTTAAGCCAGAACATTTCTTTGCATTTATTTGCTGCTTTTTTGTTCTCTTGATGGGAAACCACATCTGTTATATGTATCATATAATAAAATGTGGCACTGCTTGGATATTGAAAATTCAATTGACAGGCCCTCATCAATTTGTTATCCTACATGTTCAGTGAAAACATGAGATCAGTCGGTTATTTGAATCTAGTTTCTTGCAATTAATTTTCTTTCTTGAACAATTGATGTTTCCTTAGCAACTATATTAAGTTAACTTGTTACTCTGGATCTTTTCTCATGGTGAACTGAATTCATTTTCACCCTTTTAAACATTTCCTTAAGCTGGTTTGTTAATTAATTAAAGTACTAATTGTTTTGGAGTTGCAACTCACCTGCACAATTTGCAGGAAAAACCAATTGTTAAACTTCTGGAATTTCATCAAATGCATATGGTCAGTTGGCCCATGTAGAGGACCCTTTTTATGGTACCATTAATATGCTTTTAACTGTATGGAAAAGACTCCAATATTTGTGAATCTGTTCCTTCTTCTCAAGCATCTTGAATTTAATTTAGTCAATAATTAAGTAGAACGGTGGAGACAGAGGTATCAATAAATGGGTCGTCTCTCAAAATTAACCCAATAAAGCATCATTTATCAAAGTTCAGCCAATCAGTGAAATACATGAGGTTTTCCATTTGTTTTGAATTATTGTTTGCAATATTAAAATGCCTGATAGTTCATTATGACTTGCAGACCAAGAAAGATCATTAGAGAAATTGAAGGGCTCCAAGTCTTCGCATGAACGTGAGGACAGAGTGCGATGTATAGATTTCCCATCCGGCAGACTCATGTCTTCTCACTGTGGTGTGACACTGTAGCTTGTTCAAATGCCTTTCAAGGCAAGAAGCCAGACAGAAGTCAAGAAATGCATGGAGTATCACTTGCCTACTGTGGTCTAACTGTGTCATCCTATAATAAAGCAATATGGAAATCCCACGTGATAGACGTTAAGATGGAACTGCCACTTTTTAATATAGAATCCCACACACTAGTCTTTGGAGTTTTGAACTATGACTTAATTGCTGAAATGGTGGGATAGGAGTGTTTGAAGATCAGGAAAGATAAGTCACACAAAGATGTTCTTCATCTGAATTGTATAGTCTACGGACAAAAAGAATATATAAACTGGTAAATTTACTTTACCATTAAATGACATTTAAATAGCTTCTCTTGATTCTATTTATAGACTGGTGAAATCTTTTCATTTAGAAGGTTGGGAAGTCAGGGGTCAGGGAGGCAGAACATTGAATGGAAAAGATAAGATTATGTACATGAAAGTGATTTATAAACCCTAAAATGATGAGCAAATTGTAGCTGCCATTACTATTTTGTCTATTTTCTTCTCTGATCAATTGCATACATTTGTGGCTTGCTGAATCACCTTAAACTCAGAGGAAATATTCTCTAGTTGACTTTCAATGTAATTGAATTTTCATAAACAGCAAGATGGCATAGTTACTTTGCATTTTAATAAGATGAAAGGGCTCAAGTCTCTAACGTATTACATGCAAGAGTGGCACAATTTCTTTAGAAAGTTCATAACAATGTTGTAAAATATAGTTTGTACAATTAGGGGTTTGCAATGTCATAGAAACTTTGCACTGTTTTTAAAAGATACAATTAGGAATCTGACTTTGGCCTTGCAATAACTATGTCCCTTTCTGCTAAAACAGTGCAAAGATCAGGTACTACAAAATTAGATTACCTACTTTTGTAAATCCAGTGTTAATTAATTTTTTAAAAATTATTTGTATCATGAAAATTTCAAACTAATAAAGTAGTTGATGAAAGAGTATAATGAACCTGCACATATCCATCATCTAGCTCCAGTGATTTTTGACATTCCTGATGTCAGAATTTTCAGAGTAAAAGACTGTAAGTTTTAGGTCATTTTGTTATTGCTGTGAGTCAAGGTGTATTAACAGATATACATAAAATGTGTATACACTTTATTCACACACACACGCATGTGTGCACACGCACACACACACATATTACATAACAAATAACTAGAAGAAGTGAAATTAAATCCTTGCTCTTATGTATGCAGCCTGCATCTTGGGATACCAGTCAGCTCTTTATGAATTCCAGTCCTTCTGTTAGTTTTTGGCTTCTCATTTGATGCTGCCCTAACTCTGTTTTATCTGTCATGGCAGAGATAAAACTCTCCTTCCAACTTAAACACATTTGCATGTACTGATTCCATCTGAAAATACCTTCCAGAGCCCTCTCTCCTTATATATTACTGAAATAATATACCTTATCATACAACAAATTTTATCATATTCTACAATGATGGCTAATCCATACCTGTTATCATAGGTTTATTCTATAGATGACCATGAACGATGTATGTCACACCTCCCTAACCATAACCACAAACGGGCTGTCTCTCTCTCTCTGTAAGTCTTAGTTCCCATTGACATGATATACTTCAGGCTAACCCAGCGCATGGCAGACAAACCTCCTTACCTAGCACCACTCACACAAAATCTGGCAACCTCGGTGTAGAAAAAAATCACCCTAGGCAAATGGATAATGAGATGTGGCAAAGAACAACACACGATAAACAATATCAAACATAATAAACATTGGATAAACTCCCCCAAATGCAATCAAGTTTTGGAATGCAGCTGGCAAATGTGAAAGAGGATTTCAAAATACCACCCCCATTCTATTAACCTCAATCTTGAACCTCCTGCTAATGCTTACTGTTATAAATACTGTCTATTTTTTTTTTCATGTAAGCTACTGAGAGTTTTGCCTTATATCCTTTCTCTAGTCTGAACAGGGGGTGAATTTACCCCCTAGGAAACATTTGGCAATATCCTGAGACATTTTGGGTTGTCATAATTAAAGGTGTACTACTGGCGTCTCATGGGTAGAGACCAGGATATTGCTAAACATACTATAATACGCAGAATAGTCATCTAAAACAAGAATTATTTGGCCCCAAATGCCAATGGTAATGAGATGAAGAAATCCTGCTGTAGACACTCCCCTTTTAAACGAGCAGTGGGACCCACTATTGGAAAGCCAGTTCAAACCATATGAAAGGGCCCACAAGCGCCAGGCATGGAATTTTTTGAGCCCTTTTGGGTGGATCCGAAAACAAGAGAGAATATTGATTTCCTTCTGCTTCAAATAGACTTCATAGCATGGATATATATTTTTCTCAAATGATAAATTATGGTTAAGCCTAGTACTTTCTTGTCTGTCTTTCTGATGACTTCCCATCTCCACTTTGCTCTGAGAATTCTTACCTCTTAGCTACTGGGTATGCTGGCTGAGGTCCTTGCCAGGTTTCTGTAGGTGAATGCCAGTACATGTCTGGAAGCTCTGACCAGGTTAGTTATCCTTCACCAACCTGTTTGCTTAATCACTGCCACTGCTGGTTGACACAACCTTTCTCTTTCAGCATTGCAGTGAAGACAAACGTCTCCACATTGTCCCATTCTGATGCTGACCATTAAACTTACCACAGCCACTTTGCTGGATTGTTCCTGCCACCTTTTTAAAGAACTGGGAAAGTCCGTATAGAGCTTCTGGTTCTATCTCTACTTCCAGAAAATAGGTAATTGGTATTAAAATGTTCTAGTTGTGGATGTCTGTCCCCAGGAGAACTGGGAATTAATCTCTAGTTTATGGAATTACTTGGCCCTCACCACAAGTGTATTTCAGTGTAAGGGAGTCTTCAGTGCATGAACTCTATACAGTGTCTGGACCAGCCTCCCTCCTTAAGGCTTAGCTAGGAGGAGCTCTTTCAGTTTTATAGGCATCCGTGCAATCCTGTACCTTGGTTTTCCTTTGTTCATAGTGGGATACCTGGCCACATACCACAACTGGTCTCAAGATTTCTTGTCATTTAAGGAAGCATTTTAAAAAGTGTGTTCCATGGTTACATGGATCTTAGTCTGTTGAGATCCTTGAAGGTATTTTGGGAGAAATGTTTTTATGGCCATATTCCCTTGAGTTCTTTGTTGCTTTGACACTAATAAGTATGGAGAGAAGAAATGGAAAGTATAGTGTCTTCCAAACCTATTTTAGTATAGATTTTTTTTCCCCATGGGAGAATTTTAACTACTGCTTAACCACGATAATCAGATGGGAAATTATGTGAAAGATTTCTGTTTTCATGTTAGAATTTGTAAAGACAATTCAATCTCCTGGTTCTTGCCCTCTATGGAAAGCAAAGCTAGATCAATAAGAAATATCCCAGGGACATTTATATTTGTGTCTCCCCCACCCCCAGGAGTTTGAAAAGTTCAAACAATTGAATGACAGTCCCTATAGAAGTGTGATCTCTTAAGAATGTGAAATCAAGTATTTCTAGGAAGCACAGATAAAGGATCATCTCCTAAAGTACCATTTCCATAGCTTAAAAATCTACCAAACCCTTTCTGAAGGAGAATATTAAAGGACTAAGGAATCTGTAGAATACCTTTAGAAAATTACTTAATGAAAAAGGAAGCTGAAGATAGGCTTTGCAGAAAACAAAGAGATGCCATGTTAGTAGCAATCAGTTTATTTGTATTCTTTATCATGTTCTCACTGCATACTGAGCCTTGTGCAGTGTTGTACTATAGCCTCAGCTCATGAAAATTTATTTAATAATGGAGGAATCTTAAAATGAAATATAGAAAGATTTATGCTATGTATGAATCTAAATATAAGAAGGCCTGCGTAAAAAGTGTCTACATTTATGTGCCTTCATCTGTATATTCAAAGATATTTTACTTGTGTACGTGCCCACATTTATGATAATCAATTAACATTTTGAAAACCTTTTTTGTGGTTATCACTGTGCTAGGAACTGTGTATATAGATTTAATTGAAAAAATCTCAGTTAGTCTGAAGCTTCCTTGGTTTTTAAGATGCAATTGAGAAATCTTGCTAATGACTGGGGAATAGGAGCTACATGTAAACAAAGTGAAGAATGTGAAACTGACTTGCCAGGCTTTTCAACCAAGAAGTTCAAACTCATTTCCTTTTTTTTTTTTTTTTTGACTAACAGGAAATAACTTGGAAGCGTAGCTCTGAGGCATGCAGTGACTTATGCATCATTGATCAATGGGGTGGGGGGAGAAAGCTGAGATCCACTTGAGAATGTCACTCTAATTGTTGGATTGGCCACTAAGACACCTCTTATTGTAGAACCAGGGCCTAGGGTACATGTACAGAGTGTTATAGCTATAGTTAAGGAAATTGTATCTTTCAATGTGCCTGACACAGGCCTTGCTTATTCCTACTGTTATTAATTTTGATTATTAAAATATAGTAATAATTATAATTATAATTATTAATAAGATCCTCTTAGTTTCAAAAGTGATCTAGTTGGGATAACAAATAATATTCTCTCCTAATTAAAGGGGAAATAACATGGGATTTGGAACTAGCTCATGCTAGATTTTAATTCCAGTTTTGAGGGAGTGAAATGACTAAGTAAATGACCTAGTGCTAGTTACATAATCTATTTGAACTGTAGTCTTTTTATAAGCAAAATGGAGATAATAACTCCTTCAATAGTTGTAGGTAGGCTTATATGAATGTGAAATATGCAGCTGAGTACCTCACATATGGTAAACACTAAATAAATCACAGCTACTTTTGCTATTTTGATTAGTATTTTCATCCAAGGAGGTTCAATTCCAAAAGAAGGACAGGATAACAGAAATCCAGGTAAGAGGGGATATTTGAAGTGAGGTTCTAGTTATTCTATCTCCTGTTCGCAAGATGTGGCCAGTACCAAAAGCATGAAAGAGAGTACTTAGCTCCCCATGGGATGGCCTGGCAGAATCTGAGATAGGTGGTCAGAGACTCATACCAATGAGCTTGTTCAAAGGTAGCACATAGATCATGTTGCAGGAAGAAATGTGTCGGAAGCCCATCTACGTGGACCAGTCAAGTAGGTAAGGGTAGAGGAGCTGTAGAAGAGAGGAGCCACTGAGTGAGTGTGCAGGATGAAGCAGGAAACAGCAGCTGGCACACCAGGCATCACATCTATCGGAGCATTATGAATCCCACTTTCCATTCCATATTGGACTAAGCCTCTTAAGTGTTTCCCGATCTGTTCCATACTAACACAGGAGCTGGACATGCTGAGTGCACACCCTTAGACCCTGTGATTGATTTAGACTGGGGAGGGAGGATTCACCTGACCAAAGCTAATTTCCTCTTTCCTGGTTGCATAGTATGCTTTACATTTGGAAGAGAGCAAGAACATTTTCATAGCAGGAATGCTTCCGAGCTCGACCAGATTATATGATAACCAAAGTATTCTATGGTAATGGACTATAACATTTTATGCCAGTTGGGCTTATAAGTCAATTCTATTGAAATAACCCTGCTGTCTTAAGAAACAAAAATAGTCTAACCTTTTATAAAATATAGTAGCATTTATAGTAGTGTTAGTTTTACAAGTTTCTACCGTAACAGATCTCTAATATTCCCACTTGCTGTTTATGCACTCTGTATAATCACAAGGTCCTTAGCTGACTGACTTTGAGTTAATAAAAAGGGAGATTATTGGGGTGGGCCTGATCTAATCAGGTGAGTGAGCCCTTAAAAGAGACAAAGAGTTTTAAAGTGAGGGAGATTCTTTGGGTGGCCTTGAAGGAGCAAACTGCCATATTGTGGAGGGAGCCACGTGACAGGGAATAGTGGGTGGCCTTTTTTTTGACAGCCAGCAAAGAACTTCTGTCCCATAACTGAAAGGAACCAAATGCTGGCAGCAACCCACATGAGTATGGAAAAGGATCCTGAGCTCCAGATGAGAATGCAGCTCCAGTCCACACGTGGATTTCAGCTTTGTAAGACCCTGAGCAAAGAACCCAATTAAGACCTTGCTCCAGTCTTCTTGGATTATCTCAGAAACTTCTAGATAAAAGTGGATGTTGTTATAAGCTGCTGTTGGTAGGCTTATATGAATGTAAAATATGCAGCTACACTTATTTGTTACACAGCAATAGAAAACTAATATACTATCATACAAGTTTTGCTATGAATTTTAAATCCGATGGTATTAGAAGCCAGATTGAAACTGAATGTAAATTCTTGTTTTCATGTCCTAAGGATTGGCCAACTTTAATGGGGACTGAGGAGTTTGATGAGAGATTATTCCTTACCCGATCAAACTTTATAATTTAAAATTAATTCTGAAACCTGAAGCCAGCTATTTTTGGGTTATTTTCCACAAATTTCTGAACCACTTACAAAATGATTTTTTGGAGTTTATTTAAGCTACTTTCTTTAAAAGCTTTTGTTCCAAAATTTGTGGGAGAAATTTCAAAAACCATATGTTTTGTGTTTGGTAAATACCAGAGAAAAATTAAAAAAAAAAATACCAGAGCATATTTCTGAGCTATTTAGTTTTGCTAGATACTTAACATTTCAGAACATTTTATATGTTGGAAAAAGTCCTTTTGCAGTGTCTTTTATTCACTAAATCTGTGTAAATCAGAATCAGTGGAAGGCTAAAAAGAAGATGTGTATCTCTTGATGAGTGAATAGCACAGAATTATTTCAACCTAGATCATAGACACTTGTATTTTCAGAGGCATTAAAATTAGTAAAACAAATTAATATCTGACCATGTAAGAAGATGGATTCTTACCCTTCTTTTGTCTTTTGTGAAGCTTTTTGTTTTGCCATATGCTGCCTATTGTTAGTGCTTATTTTTATGTCATGAGATATTGAGCTTGTCATACTTTTCATATTTTTATTTTATATGTCTTTTCCAGAAGAAGACCATAATGTAAGATTAATGTACACTAGGTTTCAATCTTTTTGGATAACTCAGAAAGGAAATGTACTAAACAAGTAATAGAGGCTCTTTTAATCTAGACTATGTTACTGTGACTTTAATTTAGAACTTTAATTTTTTCTAAAGTATGCAGGAATAAACCCAGGTTTGAAACTACAAGAGCAGTGGTGTGTTATCTGGTGGGAATGATGCTCACCTTGGACCAGCACACTCTTGCTTGAATTCACTGCTACCCAGGAAGGGATTGAGTCAGTTATTGCTCCTTTATCATGCCACATGCTTTTCCCCTCTTTTGCAAATGTCCTTCTGTCAAAAGGCCCCTTACATTCAGCACCCTTCAAAATGATTTTATCCCTTTTTTGACTTCAAAGTAAATGTCTGAAATAAGAGGAGAGGAAGAAAATTGAGGATAGGATTGTTTATGTTTGAGCTTGACAATATGACAGTTGATTAGCTCTGATGTTTTTATGCATTCAGGAAAAATTGCAGTGGCTTAGATTGCTTTAATGATTTGTTGCTTAAAGTCAACAATAGAAGTGTGTCTTTGGAAAAATATTTTCTCCCCTTTGTTTCCATTGTCTTAGATGCTTAAGCAATACATGAAAGACTGATTATAATTCTATAAGCAGCAAGGGTCATTGAAGGAAATTGATTAAGCATTTCGATTAATCAAAATTAATTTGCCAGTGAGTTCCATTAGTTGGACTGCACCTTGAGATTTACCAGTGAAGGTGGGCTGTGTTTGCTGTCATTAATGATGATTTGAAAGAATGCTTTAATTACCTATTTGCATTATGGTTACTTTCCATATGGCTTCAGCAGTAACTATGTTGTACAATATTTTTCTTTTGGAGTTTTTCTGTAATACTTGACCTTTTGTTGTTGATGGTCACTCTACTTTGGCAGAAAAATAGAATAAATTAGCTTTCCTGCTTGTCAATTGGGGGAAGATGATTCATAGACTTTTACATTTAGTTAAACTTGTCTTTCCCAACATGTTGTGCGTAAACACCCAGAATACTGCAGAGGTTAGTAAGTTTCTCTTTTACAAGGAATAACATAATCTTGGATCATATCTAAATTTATTTAGTAATGGCAATGTTTCTTCTTTTATTCAGAGTTTAGGCTACTTCTTTTTGTAAGTATTTTGTATTATTACATAGAACCTGATGTTTAGTCGTGTGAACCCACCCGTAAAACTGTTGAATGCTAATTCACTCCTTATACTTGAGTATTTTTCTTCTTTTGTTTGTTTCTAACTCAGCCATATTTGGCAGACAGCTGAAGTCTTTTAAACACCCACAGAATCTGAGTCACTTCAGGCTTTGGCTAACATTCTAATGAAATGACTTTGGCAGAGCATATGTCCCACTGATCTCCACTAGATATATTTCACCAGGGATCATAACTTCTTCCATGATACAGTGGAAAGCATAAGGCTTTGGAATAGATAGACCAGAGTCAGAAAGCATAGTTCTGCCACTCCCGGTTGTGTGACCCTGGGTAAGTTACTTAAACTTGCTGAGCTTCACTTTCCTGTCTGTAAAATGAACATTATATACCTATCAGCCTTCTTATGAAGATTAGATAATATTAGTGTAAATAAAATGTATGTTATATATATATTACATATGTATACTGTATGCATATAAAATATATACATATAAATTAATATATATATATATAAATTGTTTATAATGCATGTAATGTAAATGTACTTTGTCTTCAGGAGTAGTTCTTTTTCATTTTCCCATGCTTTCATAAAAACAGTAACTAAAAGCATCATATTCAACTTCCCAGAAATTATCAAATGCACAAAACAATGGTGGGTTCTCACCTACTCCAGTGCTCTTGATAGAATTATATTGTAGTTTCTGTGAGTAGTCAGAGATTTATTACCATGTTGGATTCATTTACACTATCACACTTTTCTTTAGGATGAATTTAATGCTGAACATGTGTGGAAGTGAAACATTCCATTCTTTAATCTCCCAGAAGAGAAAGAATGATTTACATTTTAATTAATTAATTAATTTATTTATTTTAAGCAGCAGGAGCAGAGTTGGCTTGATGATTATTCCTCTGAAAGTTCTACTGATGATCATTTATAATTTGCTGTGATCAACGAGGATGGGGACATCTGTAGAATGAATGCCAGTCTCAGCCAATTAAACAGTGACTTCGCAAATAAGTCAGAAGTTAAATTTTATCACGCAGAGTTACATCTATTCTTGTGGAATACTTAAAATTCTTTAAGTGTTTATTGTTTAGTATTAAATACCCATGCATTATACTCTATGGCACTTCCTTTAAAAAATGAATAAGCATCAAGGAATGACTTGAGCACATATCACCACATACTTATATATGTAAGGGAGGGAAGGTGTTCGAAGAGGAGGAAGAATGAATGAGTGAAAGAGAAATAGATTTCTCTTCTGAGGCAGTGAAATCATGATGGAGAGCAGGGGGTGTGGCATGAGGGGAGGGGGCATCATGACGTCTGTTATTAAAGCAGTAGGTGACAACGATGTGCCCTCTCTCGTTAGCCAGTGTAAGAGCTGGGACTCTGGTTCCCCTTCCCAACTCAACTTGAGAAGTCATTTCAGTAATGTTTGCATTTGACAGAAGGCATTTTGAAAACATGTGGAACATGTGAGAGGAATATTGGAATATAAAGAGGAATTTGTCCCCTCTGACCAGGAAACTAGAAAGTGTCTTGAGGATAGCAACATGGGGGGAGTTAGGGAAGCAGATGGTTTCAAGCTCTATTCAGCCAAGAGCAGCTGATTCCTGTCCTCACTTCAGAGTGTTGTGTGGTGATTAAAGAGCAAATTGTAATACATATACCTTTGAAAGACATATTAATTCAATGGATGTTGGTGCAAACTTCTTAGAATTTGGAAAGATTATGATTCTTTTAAGCACCTTTTCAAAAGAAAAGGATAAAGTCACAAAAAATAGGCGAAGGGAATCTCTACCATGCCAAACCCAGGATAACATATGTTTGTTTGGACAAAGGGAGCATGGGGCATCTTATCACTACCACTTTCAAGGCCAATCTGAAGCTAAACTAGAGATATTCAGGCAGTGTCCTCTTCTGAGGAATGCTTTCTGTTAGTAGAAACCAAAAGCGTCATTTTTCATTGTTTAAAGCTACCTGAAGAGAGACACTGTGCGTTACCCATCCACTTCCACCTGCTGCCCGATCTACCGTGCCAGTTACAGAACTCTGCAAAGATAAGCACTCCACCAAACAGCGGGCAGAATGCAGTGTGAAGAGAAGTGCAAAACCAGAGCAGTTATCCAGACAGAGCCATTCCCAATCCACAGCTTCATTTTTGGAATTAAAAGAGGGGTTTGTATTTTCAGAAGTAAGAGAGTACAAAAGAAGAGAACCCCACTCATTTGGGTTATAGTGGTCAAAACAGGACATATGGTATGTCCTCCTGTTTTCTAGTTCCCCCGCCTCAGTGTTTATTACTTTGGGGAGAAGGAGCCAGGACGGCCTGTTCAGGTTTTCATACCTGTTAAGGCAGGAAGAGGTGGTGACATTGGTCTTTTTAGACCCCCTAGTCACCTGATGGTTGTTGGACTTTCACAGCTCTTTGTCTTATACAAGAAATGAAAGAGGGGTGGTGAGAATGAACTTCATCTCCTGAAATTGGTGACATACCAACTGCCTGGCTCTGCCCACCTGATCGAGCATGGAGCATCGAGCATCACAGCTTTATTCTTCTGCTCTCTTACCGTCAGAGGTGGGCGTCAGATTGAAGATTTTCCAGCTTCTAATTAGGATTTCTGCTGAAATCTGGGAACAGTCCCAGATTTGATAGGACATTCATCATTGTTGTTAGTAATTCTCAGAACTTCCAATTTGGAATTTATTTGCATTCTAAAAATTTGCTTAACAAATCTCTTTGTCTTTCTTCAAGTTTTCTCAATGGGGAATTTTGTAGTTGTATGTATCCACGCCAAAACATACTCATCAGATTCTCTTGACCCTAATCATGTTTGTCCTGATTATGACCTTTGGTCTGATGGATGCATTCGTTGCACAAAAGAATATTCCAAAAGTGAATTTTCAATAGTTACATTTTTGCCTGCCTTGGGTTAGTGTATATTTATGTTTAAAAATGTCACATAATTCCAGTTAATTTTAGACACCAGGAGGGCATACAAATACTATAAACACTAATTAATCTTTGGAGTGTGAAAAAAGCTATTTAAAATTCACTAAAAATAATTTTGGATAAGTTGGGAATTTTAGAAAGCTGTTCCACCCCAACATTTTCCCAACAATTTTGAAAATGTATGTATTATATTTTTGTTAGCAATAAGGAATTCTTTTAGCCCCATCAAAACCTGATGTAATAATCCTAACTAGACAGAAATAGTAATTGTCAGTTGCTGATGGTGTGTAGCTTTCCCAAAAGGCATTTACAAATACTTGTCTTCCTTGTTATCAAATCTCTGGTTTTTTTCAGATATTGGGGGATTCATTTATTTTAGGGAGTGAAACAAATGCTTTATGCCAACATACATTTTCATTATTTTTGCCAGATTGGGCATGTCATGAAATTCTGACCAATCACAGGTGAGGGAAAGTTTCTCAAGAACGTTACCTTCCTTCCTAAAAAAAAATACTCAGGGCAGCGTGTATTCTTTGTTGTTGTTTTGCATTTGGATGTTGTTATGTAGGAACAATGGCTGGATATATAGTAGTCATCCTAAGTCAAAGAGAGGAGAAATCTACAATTGTCAAAGCAGAGTAACATAGACATTAAAATGGTGATATGACTGATGCTCTACTTGTGACTTCTTATGTGAGATAATAAATTTACCTTATTATATGTGAAATTCTTAAAACAACTTGACTGAGGCAGAATTGACACACAATAAAGTGTACTTATTACAGGTGCACAGTTAAATAAACTTTTTCAAATTGTACATACCTATGAAATCACCACAATCAGTATGATAAACATATCTGTCACCCCAGAAAGTTTTATCTGCATTTCTACGAAAAAAGACAGCCTAATTCTTTCATTAAAACATTTTATTTCTTTATCCTGCCTTACCACACTGACTACAATGTCTGGTGCAACATGGACCTGAAGTGGTGAGAGCTGACATCATTGCCTTTTCCTCATCTTTGCATTCAGTCTTTTACCAATAAATGTGATGTGAGCTACCGTTTTCTTGTGGACACCTTTATCAGACTGAGGAAGTTCTATTTCTAGTTTGCTGAGAGTTTTTTTCAGGAATTGATGTTGAATTTCAGTATATATTTTTCTACATTTAATGAGATGATCGTATGGTTTTTCTTTTTTAATCTATTAATACAGGATACTGTATTGATTGATATTTGAGTGTTAAATTTTGCAATCCTGGAATAAACCTAACTTCCTCACGATGACTTTTTCCTTCTATATAATTATGGATTCAACTTGATAAAATTTTGGTAAGGAATTTTTATTTATGTTCATGAAGGATATTGGTTTACAGTTTTGTTTTCTTGTGACGTCTTTATCTGGTTTTGGTAAACAAGTAAGACTGGCATTATAGATGGAATTGATGAGTTTTTCCTCCTCTACAGTCTCCTGGAACAAAATTGTTTTATTGTTTTTATGTTTTCTATTTTATCAATTTCTGCTATGATCTTTATTATTTTCTTTCTTTTGCTTACTTTTTCTAGTTTCTTACGACAAAATCTGAGGTAGTTGACTAGAGACCATTCTTTTCTACATAGGTATTTTAATTCTATTTCCCTTTCAGTAATGCTTTGACTGTACCCCACAAATTTTGTTATACTATGTTTTTTGTTTTCATTCAGTTCAATATACTTTCTAAGTGGACATTTGGAAGTGTGCAATTTTTTTTTTCAAATATTTGGGGATTTTCCAGGTTATCTTTCTGTTACTGATTCAAAATTAAATTCTACAGTGGTTAGATATACGCTTTGTATGATTTGATTCCTTTTAAGTGTAGTCAAACATGCTTTGTGTCACAGAATACATAATATCTAGGTAAATGCTCTATGTGCACTTGAAAAGAATAGATATTCTGTTGTTGGGTGGAGTATTCTTTTTTCAGTTTTTCAGGCAAGAAGGACAATCCTGTCACTCCATCTTGGCCAGAAGTGGAAATTCTCACATAAGCCAATCTTGGTTGTTCTAGTTGTTATTTTTATTTGCAACTGAAAGCAATGTTATGTATAGTGACTTGAAGAAATGCATGTAACTTTTGAAAATTATTTGGTAAGAAAATCTATTTAGTTATTTGTTTAAATAGCTTTTTTACATTCCTTTTGCTCACTCATAATTGAGGAATGTGATCACATCACAGCGTATTAGGGAAAATTGTTATATTTAAACATATCTAGAGGTTTTCTGTAAAGAAGAAAAGGAAGTAGCCTTTTATAACTGACTCTTCAAAGTAAATGTTAGCTAACTTTGAGGTTATTTAGCATTTGCAGCAGAGCTTGTGAAATCATGAACATGGATCCATCTGGTCTACAGGCATGTTTTATTTGGCTCCCGCTATCTTGGTTCTTAAGATATTCTAAAATGATGTAAATGTTGCCATCATTAGAAAATATTGGAGAATTTTAAAGGTAGTCTAGATTTCCATTTTTTCTTAAGACACTTTGAATATGTAGAGACACTCATAAAGTATTGCAACAAAGCAATGAAGACTTGCAACTGCCTAGTGGTTTCCTCCTGCCAGTGGAGTGTGCATTCTTCAGCTTACTGCAGTCCCCATCACTCCCCTGTAGTCTCATGCCCAGTGCCTTTCACTCATATACATCATGTGCCTGATCAGTGAAGGGACTTGAGTGTGCATTTTCTCCAATATGGGGGTTACCTCTCAGTTCAACTTATATCCACATTTCTTTCCAGATTCATTAAAAAATGACTGGGAAAAGCCTCTGAACTTCAGTGAAGTAAAACAAACAAATAAACATTCTCTTAATCTTCTCCTAATTAATGTCAAATTCCTTTTTGAATTTTCTCTCGATTTCCTAACAAATGTGGACAAGCTTTTATTCCTCTTCATTTTTTGGTGACTTTTGTCTGCTGTTTTAGTAAAAAGAGGCACAACACCGCTTGACTTCTAACTTTTTAAAAGCATTCTTATTTGTTTAAATAAACTGACACCTTTTTAGCCTCCTGAAATTGGCTTTCTCACAGAATCTGCACTCAAAACCTACACGTGTGACCTGGTTTAGTGATGGTTAGGACCAAGGAAGGCTTAGTCTTCTTTATGAAGGAAAGAAACTTTACATTGTGCAGTGATGCTCCAGGGCTGGGTTTTGATTACTTGCTAATGTTACAATGTTTGTTTATATGTTTAATGTCTACTGCTCATAAATTGTTTTTGTCCTTCCGTCAACCCACTTTGGATGTACTTCTCAGTAAATGGAACTAGAGGTTTCGACCTCAGAGTTTGTTTTTCCTTACATATAAATAGTTATAATTTATTGAATGACAGCCATTTTCAAACATTATTTCTGTTGATCCTAGCAACATTCCTGTGAGCGAGGTATTATCAATACCATTTTAAAGTGCAGAAGTTGAAGACTCAGGGAGATTAAATGAATTGCTCAATGTTACACAGCTGGTAAATGAGGAAAGGTGGTCTAAATGCTCATCCCAAACTCCGAACTCAGGCTTTTTTCTGTTTTGCTAGATTTGTACTGTGGGAATTTGAATTAATCTAGTTAAGGAGTAAGCTGAGTTTGAGGTTTACTGTTCCTGTAGTTACCCTCAGTGTGCCAGCTTCTAATGGGTAGCTGGAGAAGAGCATCACAGTTCTGCTATAATTTAGCTATAAAGGCTGTATAACTTAATACATTTATTGTTTGAATTCAATTGTTTTACTCTCTTTATTTTCAGTAACTAACACATAATTATGCTCATTATGAGTCAGGCATTTGTAAAGTGATTGGAGAAATGCCTGGCTTATAACAATACTGTGGTAGATGTTGCTTTATTCCTTATTTTAAAGATGAGAAAACTAAAACATAGATTAAGGACTTGACCAAGGTCACACGGACAAAGTCATTCTTCCTCCCTTTTTAACTCTACCTTTTGAACCCTTAGTTATATATATTTAGGGACATCCCACACTTCAAATAGTAGTATGACAATGAGGTAAAAGAAATAAAAGTCTTCAAAGAAAAAAGTGAAGAGATAATTATCAAAGGCTAGATTAAAAAGCCATATTGACATAAATTACTAAGCCACAGTTTTCTTTTGATAAAAAGATCAGATTTCAAACCCTGGATGAGCCACACAATGGAAACAACTATTGACGAAATTTGCATTCAAAATACTTCCAGCAGTGAATGAAGAGGCTTTTATTACATCAAGAAAAACATTACCAGTAAGTTAAATTATAAACCACCAGTAACATTCGGAAACTGATTTTATTTTTTATTGCAGTGCAAATTAGATTATTAAGCAGGGGTCTTCTTCAGTTATGAAATGTGGATGGGCTGTTTAATATGCATGTAGATCACATTTTAAATTAATTTTGGTGGTCATTACAATGAGTTGAGTTAAAAAATAGGTTAATGTCTTATAATACTGTATCTTGGACAGCACTGGTGCCACTCATTTTTAAAATGTTCACTGTAGCAGAAATACTACAGTTAATTTCATGTTGAATTACCCAAAGAGGTCAAAACTAGGAGAATTTAAGGTGTCATCTTGTCTATTTATTGCCTTCCAGTAGAATTATAATTTAAAAATTTACTGAATAAAGTGGTACAATATTGAAATATTGACTGATTTTTTTCTATAATTCTACAATACCCTTCAGGCCATCTGCTGAAATTAGATTGCAAGTCTGAGGCTTATCATCTGAAATAAAAGCTAAGAGCAGGAAAAAAGACTCAAATTCCAGGGCAGTGATTTTAAGGGGGCTGATTTTGCCCACTCTATGGTGACGTTTGACAAGTTCTAGAGATATTTTTGGTTGTCACACCCGACTGGGGTGGGTTGGCATCTAATGAGTAGAGGCCAAGGAGGCTGCTAAACACCCACAATGCACAGCATAGCTTTCCGCAGCAAAGAATTATCTGACCTCAAATGACATTAATGCGGAGGTTAAGAAACCCTGATCTAGGGATTTTTGAAAAACAGTTAACACGTGCTCGCTTCGGCAGCACATATACGAAAAACAGTTAACACAATACTCTTCAGAAAAAGAAATATTCAATTTTATTGAGTATATATCATATGCCTAGTTCTGGTTTTAGACTTTTATACACTATGTAAGTTAATCTTCAAAAAAATCCAGTGAATATAGGTAATTATAATTTGCATTTTATAGTTACAACGTAAAGCGATTTACATCTACTCGTACTGATAGTATATGAAAGAGCCAGGTTTTAACCCTTGGAGGTCTACTTCCAGAATTTACTTACTTTATCACCCTGATCTGCTTCTGAGACTTTCTTGTGCAAGAGTCTCACCAATAGAGAAAGATGTTTGGAGGGAATTTACAAAAAGCTGGAAGTCTTCAGAAAATAAAGTTTATACCATCAAAGGTATAGTTGGAAATACTGAATGATATTTTAAGAGCCAATTTTCCAATCATAATTTCTGATGGTCTTGAGGAAACAATTAAGTAACAGCTCAAAGGAGGTAATTCCGGGTGAGAGGGATGGAGATGGAATCCTTAGATGGGTCTGGGGGTATCTGAGAATAGTGTAGACCTGTATTTCACCTGCCAGGGTGTAGTCTCACATAGAAATTTGCACACCAGCTTGTTATGGCAGGATGGAGAGTCCAGACTGAGAGATGCTGAGACAACACTTGTCATTGCCACTCCTCCTAAACAAAGTGGGTCACTGTGACCTCAAAATGGCATGGGATAGAATATAGAAGTTTCCAATTGCTCTAGGAAGACCATAAACAGAGCTGAGAAAGTTCTGCAGACTGAAAGACCCATTGAGGTAGTGGCAAGGTGATGCCATCTATAAATGTGGGACATGGACCACAGGAGCCAGACTCTGTAAAGAGGCCAGAACACCAAGGAGAGATGCCAGTGAGCAAGGATGATGTCTTATAAGGACAACAGCTGACAGTGGGTCAGTGTCACCTCCTCTCATCCCAGCCATGACATGCTGATACATAAGGCTGCCTTGGAACATGCATTTAGTTCTGTGGAACTGAAGTGGGTAGGAGAATCCTGATATTGAGAGTTTTATACCTGAACTGACTGAGTGAACACTAACTGAGATTAAATATTCCTCCAACACTGCAATGGAGGATTATGATGGAAATTTCTTGGTGAAGGAAAATGAATTTACATTTTTTAATTCCAGAGCTTTATTTCTTTGAAATTCAAATATGTTACAAGTATCTATGCAAGGCACAATATGGAGTGGAAGCTAATAACATTTTCTAGAGGAAGGCACGTGATCTGGCGTGCAGTGCTTCTCTTCAATCTATCCCTTAGACTGCTGCATAAATTATATTTTAAAAATACTTCTTTCTACGCACCACCTAAACTGCCAAAAATTTCAGAATTTTGTTTAGTTAACAGATAAAATCCATGTTTAGTTAACCTTCCACAATGGGGCTTCTGTGTCATTCTCCCCAAGCCTAACTCCTACTTCTCTCTCTTTCCTTCTACTCAAATGGATCTATTAGATATCTCACAGAAATCTGGACATAACCTACCTCTTTATCTTGGGTCATAAAGCTCTACTAATCTGAATGTCTTTTTCCTTCCTTTCTGCTTGTTTAATTAAAATCTCTTTCAAAATCTATACTCACATCACACATGATTTATAAAGCATTCTCCAAATATCTCAATCCTCATTCCTGTGAAGTCCTACAGAAACGACAGACATATACAAATACTCACTGGCATGTGGACAATCTGACTATACTGTTATCAAAGCTTTTATTTGAATTGAATGCTGAGTTTCAATCATCCATAATTCTTTAAGGTCCCTAATATGCTTCACAGATTCATGCAATGCTCAATTTAAAAGATTCCTTCTCTTTTAAGGCATTGTCTTTGAAATGCCTCTTACTCAGGAAAAACTTAACTTTCCCTGAAACGTGCTCTCTGAATTGAAATCAAGAGTATGAATTGCAACAAAGATAGTAGTGGCTTTCACAGATTCATGCAATGCTCAATTTAAAAGATTCCTTCTCTTTTAAGGCATTGTCTTTGAAATGCCTCTTACTCAGGAAAAACTTAACTTTCCCTGAAACGTGCTCTCTGAATTGAAATCAAGAGTATGAATTGCAACAAAGATAGTAGTGGCTTTCAATATTAAGAGACAATTACCAGATTGCATGCTACCTGAAAAAGTGTCCTGAACTATGCAGAAGTTACTCTACTTTATCAAAGAACCCACCCCATCTGGGGTAGAGAAGCACACTTTTTACTCGCTCCATATGGGAAATACATAATTGAGTAATTAGCATGCAACCGATACTAAAAGTTTAATTGGGTTGAATTAATTTTAGCAGAAGTCCTCTTAGTCAATGAAATTGGGTTTGGTCAATTAACCAAAAAGTCAGTAAAATGTGAAATAATAACATTATGTTGTGCAGTGAAGAATTAAGTTAACCCAAAGTGAGGTCTGTTTTTACCTTCAGCTACCAAGAGATGATCTCTAGTCCCCTGGATGTCCTGCTTGATAGGAGTGTCTTTGTTTGCCTGGAGGAAAGCACTGAAGAATAAAAGTATTAGCCTGAACCTCTGGGTGGGGCTGGAGACTAAAGGACAGCCAGACGGACAGTATGTAATTAAGCCACGATAAAAGTTCTGGACATCAAAAGCTTGGACAAGTTTCCCTGGTACTCTGTATTTAGCCAGTACTCTGTATTGTCATACATCAATGCTGGGAGAGTAACACATTCATGATTCCATGGTGGAGAGGACAACAGAATCTCCGAGTTCACTACCTTTCCTAGACTCTTCTCTATGTCTTCTTTTCTTGGCTGATTTTACTAGTACCCTTTACCTGTTGTAAACCATAACCACAAGTATAACAGCTTTCAGTGAGTTCAGTGAATTCTTCTGCTGAGTTATTGGACCTGAGGGTGGTTTTGGAAACCCCTCCCACACACACACCAAACTTGCAATTTGTGTCAGAAGTGAGGAGAGTCTCCTGTAGGCTATATTCCCTGTACCATTGCAGTTTGCTAAATTCCGTTCAGGTGTTCATTAGAGATACGCATAAATGTCTACAGTCTACCTTTTCTAGGCATATTGTAATGGATATATTGTGTCTGATGAACTGTTGTTTCACATGGCTGAAATTTGGAGACTGTTTTTCAGTGCAGCAAACATTACATTCTGACTGATGAACACACATAAATAAGAGCTTTGGTTCCAAATTAAAACTACAAGGGGAAATTTACTTGCCCACATTTTGGTAGGCAGTTTATATGAGTATGGTATGAGTGGTTACAGTTCTGTGACATCTCTCTTGAATAAATCAATCCTACAGTTTATTATCTAATATCCAGTGTCTTAGTCCTTTTGGGCTCCTATGGTAAAATACCATAGACTGGGTGTCATATAAAAAACAGAAATTTATTTTGAAAAACCAAAACAAACAGAAATTCAAAAACCAAATTCAAAAACCAAACAGAAATTGGTTCTGGAGCCTGGGAAGTTCAAGATTGAGGTGCTGGCAGGTGTGGTATCTGGAGAGAGCCCTACTTCCTTGTTCATAGATGGCGTCTTCTCTCTGTGTTTTCACATGAGGGGAAGGACAAGGGAGTTCTTCTGGGCTTCATTTATAAGCGCACTGTATTAGTCTGTTTTTGTGTTGCTATAACAGAATACCTGAGACTGGGTGATTTAGAGAGAAAATAGGTTTTATTTGGCTCACAATTCTGTAGGCTGCGAAGTCCATGGTTGGTCATCTGCATCAGGCAAGGGCCTCAGGCTGCTTCTACTCTTGGTGGAAAGCAGAAGGGCAGCCAATCTGTGTACAGAGATCATATGGTAAGAGAGAGAGGGAGGGGAGGAGCAAGACTCCTTTTAACAACCAGCTCTGGTGGGAACCAATAGAGTGAGAAGTAACACCCCCCAAGGTAGGGCATTAGTCTGTTCATGAGGGATCAGCCCGCACGACTCAACACCTCCCACTAGTCCGCACCTCCCAACACTGCCACATTAAGAATCTAATTTTAATATGAGTTTTGGAAGGGCACACATATCCAAACTATGGCAGGCATTAAATCCATTCACAAAGGCTCTACCCTCATGATCTAATAAATATTCAGTACATAGGATCCAGTTATGAGTTTGTTGAAAATTGAGCACAATTAATCTCAGAGCAGGATCCCTCTGCATTTTCCTTTTTATTTTTATACTCATACTTCAACTGTTTATGTAATATTTCCTTAAAGTGATCATAGTACAAATATAACAGACATAAAATGGTTTGAGACTGAATATAATAAAGTCTTAATAAGCACACAATTTAACAGCAAGAGGAAGTGTTCAGACCTACAAGTTTAGGATTGGAGAGGTTTAAATTGAGCATTGCATGAATCTGTGAAGCATATTAGGGACCTTAAAGAATTATGGATGATTGAAACTCAGCATTCAATTCAAATAAAAGCTTTGATAACAGTATAGTCAGATTGTCCACATGCCAGTGAGTATTTGTATATGTCTGTCGTTTCTGTAGGACTTCATAGGAATGAGGATTGAGATATTTGGATGATCATCTGTATTTAAATTTTACATAAGAAATGGGAAGTGTTAGTTAATAAGACAAATTAATTAAATAGAGGTTGGTTAGGAGAGCTTCTGTGGTAATTGATTAAGAAGATAAGGTTTGGAGGTCAATACTTTTACTTTGATACAGTCTGCAAACTTTCAACAGTGTAAAGTATTTCAAATTACAACACCTGATCTGTAATTGCTTTTTTAACATTTAATTTCTGGTCTATTTTCCTTCATTTCACTTAAATTATAGTACTATAATCAGTTTATTATCAAGAGAAAGACTTAACAGCATACATGACAGAATAGGAGACTTTTTGCATTATTAATAATAATCTCTCACTCAAGGTAGTGACAAGTTATGAGAATAATTTGCATTTGATGCACATGTCACAAAAATCATTTTAGATTTATCGTGTATGGCTGGATAGAGTGAAGACTTAAGCCAATTAATGTATGTTTCTAACAAAGAGTTATTAGGGAGTGGCTTGACTTACCCAGATAATTACTTTAGCTTTTCACTCTACCTCATCTGGGTAGTTCAGCAGTAACAGTGTTTCAAAGATATGTTAGCTGGGAGGTGCAATCTGCTCTATTGATTAAAGTATTCCATTCCCCCATGAAACTCCTTCATACTGACATTGTTGGGGAAAGCTCTGTGAATTCTTTCAGTCATGGCATCACAGAATCTCATTCATGAGGGCTTATTAATGCAGCCCTACTGTTTTACAAATGAGGGATTCAAGTTCCCAAGAAGTTTTTCTGACTTGCTCACACCCAAATAACTAATGGAAAAATCACATGTTCAATCTAAGGTCTTCTGCCTCTGGTTCTCCACTATGCTTTATTGCCAATTCTAGTTTAGAAAATTGTTGCATACGTAATCACTACTGTTTTCTTTCACCACTAAGCCTATTTGCTCCGTATTTTATCACCTTATCTAGCAAGTGTTGATTTTTCTTTTGCAAACTCTTCAACAATTTGTTCACAAGCTCTTCTGTAATCTGCTTTTCTCTCTCAATATTTTGTGACTACCTTTCTACGTCAAGAAATACGGAGCTAAATCATACTATTTAACCAACGTATAGAAATATCATGTGTGTGTGTCTACCCCATAGAATATTTCAAAATTTAACCAGTTTCTGCTCACAAAGGGTGATGATGGTATTTGCCTGACTGTGCTCTGTCCTCTGATTTCTGGCTTAGCTGAGTGATCCAGGGGTGGAAATATTGATGATCTGAAATTCCACAACTATTGTTTCCCTTGAGCACTGGGGAATTTTCTCATGTTATTATTATTTTTTATTTTAAAAACAATTTCATCTTCTGTTTTTTTTTCTTTCTTTTTTTCCTCTTACAGAACTCCTTATGATAGGACCTGGGATGCTCTTCTTTTTTAGTTGCCATTATTACATAACATATTACTCCAAAACATAGTTCCTTAAAACAACCTTTTAATTTTGCTCATGATTGTGTAAATGGGTAATCTTGGAAAGACTTGGTGAGGTAGTTCTCACTTGGGGGTTCAAGTGCAGTTGCAGTCAGATTTCAACTGGAACTGTAGTCATCTGGAGGCTCAGCTGGATGATTAAACAATGACTTATGTATAAAGTGGCCGTTGGTGCTGGCTGTTGTCTGGGAGCTCAGTGGGAGCTGTCAACTAGAGTGCTCACAGGTGGCTTATTATTTATTTATCTCTATATGCATTTATTTATTTATTTTTCATTGCACATGTTTATGGGGTACAGTTTGTTGTTTCAGTACATGCATATATTGCATAATGATCTGATCAGAATAGTTAGTGTATCTATCACCTAAACATTTATCATTTCTCGTTCAAGAGCCTCTTTTCTGGCTATCTTAAAAAATACAGTACAATATTGTTAGCTGGAGCTGAATAAACATTTCTCAAAAGAGGACATACAAATGGCCAGCAGGTATAGAAAAAAATTCTCAACATCACTAACCATCAGGGAAATGCAAATCAAAACCACAATGAGATATTATCTCACCCCAGGTAGAATGACTGCTGTAAAAAAGACAGAAAATAACAAATGCTGGAAAGGATGTAGAGAAAGGGGAACTCTTACATTGTTGGTGGGACTGTAAATTGTGCAGCCATTATGGAAAACAGTATGGAAGTTTCTTAAACACCTACAGTTAGAACTGCCATATGATCCAGCAATTCCATTCCCGGGTATATACCCAAAGGAAAGGAAATCAACATATTGAAGGGATACATGTGACTTCTTCATGCAGCTTGATTTCTTCAGTAATTTGTTGAATTCTCTAAGCTTCTGTTGATCCCCAATCTATTGTGGTTTTATATTATGACTTTTGAATATCCCTTTGTTATCATGTGTTTTTTAGTAAGCATTTTAGGGAAGCATAAAATACTTCCAGAAATGTCCACATCTTTCAAGTCACTGAATTTTCATGACCTAAACACATCCAAGTAACCAGTACCTAGATCAAGATGTACAATGTTTCCAGCACTGCAAAAGCCCCCAAACCTAGCATCTCCTCCAGAACCTCCCTCCACTCCCCTCATTTCTAACATCATAAATTAGTTGTACTTACTTTTGAATTAATTTTAATGGAATCATATTGTGCCTACTCTACGTCTAGCTCCTTTTGCTGGACATTATATCCGTAAGAGCCCATCATGTTGTAATACTTGTTGGTTTATTCTCCTTGTTAAATAATGACATTGTATGAAAAAGCCATAATTTAATTGTCAATTTTACGGTTAATGTTCATATTTTCCAGTTTTTGGCTTATATCAATACTGCCTGTATATTTACTTATTACTATAATTCTAATTGCTTATTTGTACATTCTGCATTTTTTTACTCATGCAATTCTTTTGTGAATAATGACTTTTGTAGTTATTTTATGAAGCTTTTGGGTAGGAGAAAATGTAAATGCCCTTACTTAGATTACCTTCTTTCACTAGAAATCTGGAGATATCCTTTTACATGTAGATGTTACTAAACCTTCCTTCAGAAATGTTTTATCAGTGTATCTTTCTAACAGTGCACGATTTGGTGTTTTGTCCTAGCTTTTCTGATACTGTATATTTTTCCATACATTTAACCTTTGCCAATCTTTTACCCATACATTTAAAATTTTTTAAAATATTTTATTGATTATTGGAAATTTGCATTCCTTTTGTAAATTGCCTTATGGTATCTTTTGGTCATTTTTCTTTTGATGTGTCTTTTGAACTAAGATTATATTTAACATACGGAGATTAAATAGGTAAGGGTTGGTATCATGACTCTACAATTTTTTCATGGTATTCTTAACCTGTGGCTTTCATTCTTTAATTGTTCCTTTGTTATAAGATGGCTATTCTACCTCTAGCAGAAAAAAGGAGATGGAGTAAAATTTATGCCAGCTGTTTCTCCTCCAAGTTAAAGTTTTCTCTGAAGCTTTGTCCTCTGACTTTTGCTTCTATCTTATTGTCCAGAAGTAGGTCATGTAGTGACCCCTGGCTCTGTGGAGTAGGGAGTTTAAATATAGATGGTGTAACTGCCACTTCTAATAAAATTAGGGTTCTGTTTAGATGGAAGCAAATAAGACTGGATATTTGGTAGGCAATAGCAAAATCTTGCACTATACAGTTAGACTACCTAACACCAATATGCATCTTCTTCTCAAACACAGAATGCATTTATTTCTTCCCTTGGCAGTATTCCAGGCGAGTGTCCTCACTGTCTGGTGACCTGTAAACTAAAAGACATGTTATCTGCTTCAGATACATCCAATACACATTATAGATTAAGAAACCTATGATTCTTTCATACCTAGTTATAATTCCAGCTCAGAAAAGGGGATAATGGGAAATGCACAGCAATTACTATTTCTCAGCAAATATCAGAACCTTCAGGGCAGTCAAAGCAAGGACTCGCTGCTGTAGCAGTGATGGAAGCTCCTTGGCGATATCTCAGGCGGTTTCACCAGTAGCAGAGCCTGAGATGGAGATTCTTAGGCAAGTCTTTTACTGGGAGAGTATCTTCAAGATAAACCTGTAAGGAAGTGAGGGAAGTAAGAGGGGCAGGGGATGAAGCTGGGGAAGAGACGGGTTCAACTGAACTCTAACCTCAAGTTAAACCCACAGGAAGTTTGGGAGTATGAATGGCACCAGGGAGTTGTCCCATCTTGAAGCAATGGGGCTGGGCTTTTATACTTATGTCAGTGAGTTATTAGCTGCTGGCCACCACTCAGTGCTGGGTTTTGTGTAACCGCCCAGAGATCTCTGAGTCAGGTGGCTTTGAGTGGCAGAGAGCAAGTCTCTGGAGAAAGGCACAGCGGTGAGCCATTAGCAGCCAGCAGCACAGTAGCTGGGTCTGGTAAAGAAATTGGGGCAAGTACTGAACACATCAAATAGCAAATCTGGCAACTCCTGGTTCTTCTCTCTGCGGAATCTCCTCTGTTGTTTGTCTTCCATGGCTTCCAATTCTGTCAGGTGTGTGTGTGGGGGGGAGGGTCCTGCTTGCCAATTTCTTCTATTGCTTCTTCTGAGGTAGGCCTAGGAGAAGATGTGTTTTCGTGGGGTTTCTCAGCTGTCTAACACCTCTTTCCATGAATGCAATTTGGGGGACTTAGAGATGAATTTATGGGTTCAAAAATCATAGGCTGTAGCAGCCAGGCCTGGAGTATTATTGGCAAAGTAAGGTGTTGTTGGACACTCTCTATACTTAAGTGAAGTCTCTGTCGGTGTTTCTGTCATGCTTTCTCCTCCCCTTTGCGGGGACCTAGGCAGCGTCTTCACATGAATGACTTTCCTCAAGATTCTACCATAACAGGAGGGCATTTCCCATTATCTTCTCTGTAGAGTATTACTTACAGTAAAGCTGTATTCTTAGACCTTTCAGCTTTATTCTTTTTAAAATTTACTTTTAAAAGTATTATTATTTTTAAATATGTATTTTATTGTGTATTTGAGGTTTACCATATGATGCTAAAAGCTTTGTTCTTAGCACGTGAAAGGGACCTGTGGAATTTAGAACACCTTTTCCTCTCTCACCTCAAATCCAGGCTTTCATGACTCACTGTAACTAAACACTCCAGCTCTTCGAGTCTAGAGAATAAAGTCTTGTCTTTTTAACCTGGAATTTGACATCTTTCACAAATTGATTTCCAGCCTATTATCCATTTTCAAAGTTTCCATTTCCAAAACAACTTCCATCTCTCTTTTTTAAAAGATTTTATTTATTTTTTTGGTCCAGTATTTATTTATTTATTTAATCATTATGCATGTAAACATTATTTGTGGCCCTTTGCCAATTTCTCCCTAACCCCTTTCCCCCTTCCCCTTTCCCACTTCTGGTGGCCTCAGTTTCATTTTCTCCTTTTGAAAGTTCAAGGAATTATTGTGATTGTTGTATCTTTCTTTCTTTTTTTTGTTTATCTTTTTTCAGCTTCCACTTATGAGTGAGGACATGTGGTATTTCTCTTCCTGTATCTAGTGTATTTTGCTTAACATAATTTTCTCTAAGTTCATCCATGTTGCTGAGAATGGCAGAATTTCATCCCTTTTTATGGCAGCGTAGTATTCCATTGTGTATATCTGTCTCTGTATTCTTGTTTGTACCGCTTACTTCAGCCTAAATGCCATTCTCTTAGCTTCCGTCACACTTTTCTCTCCTTTTTTGCCTTGCACTCTGTCAACTCCACAATCTCCCTATTTTATTTTATTTTCTCAGCCCCTCTCTGGGAGCTGGCAATTCTCAGAGTTCTGTTCTGTGTTCTCTCCTCTTGTCTGGTGGGCTTTCTTTGGCTGCTCTTCCCTGCTACTTGTTCTCAGCCTCTAGCCATTGGTCCTATGGCCACGTCTCCACTTCTAACAGCTCTCTTACTGTTTCTTTAATGTACCATTTATCTCTTCTTCAGGTATCTCACACTGAAGGTGTTCAAAGCTGAACTCACAGAAATGGGAAGTGGAAAGCTGTCATTTTCATATTCTTAACATGTTATGCCAATTTGGTTGGCTTAAGATGAAGAAATCTTCAAGATGGATGAAGAATTTAGATGTAGGAAATTCAGATTTTGGAAGAAAGTGAAATGATAATGTACCTTAGGGAAAGGTCAACAGTAGCATGTAGCTATAAAATCTATCCCATCTGCCCAAGTATTAGAAGTAGTAACAATGTGACTCCCTCATTCATTTGTGTTCTGTTTCATTTTTGTTCCTTAAAAACATTTTTGTTCTTGATTATACATGCAATAAATGTTTATTACCAAATAACTGGAAAATAAAGAAACTGTAAAGAGAAAAAACCAAATCTACCATCTAGAAATAATCCACCAAGCAGAAATAGTAACAGCTACACTTTAAAATTACATTTCATTCTGATCTTTTCTCTATGCATATATATTTAACCTACTTGTTTGGGTGATGTTTTTATTAACTTATCTGTTAATATTTAGGTAAAATGACCATAATACTAAGTATGGTTCCATATTTGCTGTTTTCACTTAATATTATGTAGGGAATATTTTCATATCATTAAAATTTCTTACCACTTTTAGTGACTGCAATGTGTTCCATTTTTTGAACATACTGTAATTTATTTCATTCTTCTTCTTTTTTGGTTCTTTTGATTATTTCCAAGTTTATTTTTCTGTTTTTAACTTTTTAATGAACATGCTTTACCTATATCTTTGATCTCATGGCTGATTATTTTCTTCAAATAATGTCCTAGAAGTGAAATTGCTGTGACTGACTAAAGTTGGAGTATTTTCTTCTTTGTCTCAACCAAGATTCAATCCTTCTTATCCAGTCTGATCTGGATTAATCAGAGACAAAAGCATGAATGGCTTAAATCCAGCAGACCTTTTTACCATAGCTTTTCTTTCTCCAAATAAATTTAATAACTTGCCTTTGTAAATTAAAGGCTTCTGCTTAGCTTTCTTTCTGAGACTCCTCCACACTAATATACATCAACACATGCCCTTTTTTTTTTTTCAGATTCCTGCATAGGAACACAACAACTCCCACTTCCTGCCAATGAGGGACACATAGGGTTCTGAAATGGATGAGCACAGGGAGAGGGGCTAGTTTTTCAGGAAGTGACCCCATAAATATTCTTTTTTGTCCTCTAAAGAGAATAAAATTAATTAATACATAACCACTTGTTAAACATTTTAGGCATTGTACAATGTTTTGAATATCTGTGTATTTTAGACAAAAGATGTAAAAACAGTTCATTTTGTTTTAAATATTTTTTTTCTCCATCACTAGTGGTCCTCTTAAGCACATCTTGAAACTAACTAGTTTGATTTTTTAAAGTATTTATTGTTTAAGTGGCCTATTGTAAGTGTACATATTTATAGGATACAATTTGATGTTTTGATACATATATGCTACATAATGATCAAAACAGGGTATTTAGTATATTCATCACCTCATGCATTTATCATTTCTTTATAGAAAGAACATTCAAACACCTCTCTTATAGCTATTTGGTATGTACAATACCTTACTGTTAACCACTGTCACCTTATTGTGCAATAGAACACCAGAACTTATTCCTCTTACCTAACTGTAACTTTGTACTCATTGACCAATCTCTCCACCTCTTTCCTTTTCCCTTTCCCTCCCCAGTCTCTGGTAACCATAGTTCTACACTATTGCTTCTATTATATATATATTTTTAAAGATTTAATATATGAGTCAGATCATGTTTACTGCAGTGTATTATTTACAACAGCCAAGTTATGGAATCAACCCAAATAACTAACAATGGATGAATGGATAAAGAAAATGTGGTATATATACACAATGGAATACTATTCAGCCATGAAAAAGAATGAAATCCTGCCATTTGTGACAACATGGATGAGCCTGTAGGACACCATATTAAGTGAAATGAGCCAGACACAGAAAGATAAATATTGCATGATCCAACTAGTCTGATTTTTTGAGTGATGTAGCTGCTTATTAACTTAATGTCAAACAGAACCTCAGAGCACAGAGAAGACAGACATCAAGTTTCACTTGTTAAACAGCAAAGTGAGAATAGGCATAAGAATTTGAAAAAGAGATTTGGCCTCTGGTGCATGGGAATAAGATTAAATAAAGTAGAAGAACAATAAGACATAGGTATTAGCTGAGTTTTTTCAAACGTAAGTGATCAAAGTGAATTATGGACCTTCACAAAAAATCAAATTCTTGAACCTCAAGCTCAGAGATTCTATTTTTGTCAAATGGGGTGGAATCCCTGTGTTCTATTTTTTATTTTAAGAAATGATTTCAAGTAATTCTGATGATCAGTTGGGTTTTGGAACCACTAATCTAAGTGTTATAGTGTTTACTCTTTACTGCTTTTTAAATATTGTTTATTTTACTCATAAAATGAGCATAATAATGTAACACATAGTGGCCAACTGACTCACAACTGAGCCAACTTCTCTTATAATTAATAAGGAATTTAATAAAAACCCATGTTCGTACTTTCTCTTTATCATCTCATTTTCTTTAAAATCTCTTTTTATTAAACTTACCTCAAACCATGACTCATCTTTTACCCAGCTTCAAATGAAAACATTTTAATCTTTGTGTATCACTGTCAGGGTAAGGTTTGATTGCTTTAGAGAATTAGCAAATGATAATACCTTCATCCTTCATCCTTACCCCTCCCCACAAGAATATTTCAGAATAACAGATCCCAATTTCTTTTTAATCTCTTTTGTACTATTCTTTGTTCTATTTTTAAAGGAAAACTTCTTTCCTCTCCTGTATTATTTTTCCTTCTTCTCACCACCTCCAACTGTTTTTAGCAACTCTCTAATTTTTACATGATTTCATCTTTACAATTTGGAATTTGATCAAAGCTATTAAAAAGGAGCAGATGCTTCCTGGAAAATGCCATCATGCCTTTGCTTTAGAGATTGTTCTGTATTGATATCACAGATTTCTAGATTTCTGTGATTGTTTACCATTGTGTGCATTTTTATTTGGTTCAAAATCAACTAATATTAACTCTTTTAACCCTATAAAAACCATTGTGGGTCTGGTATTATTATATGTTAGGTTAAACCACATGAAATTGCCATGTATGAAGGTAAAAAAAATTAAAAATTGGCAAATTTAATATGATTCAGCTTAATATACTTGATGGTTCAATACAGTGGATCTCAAACAGATAGTGACTTTGCTCAAGGTTAACTAAATTCATGAGACAGAATCAGTTTTAGGGTGTTTTTCCCCCTAAAACATAGTTGTTTCTCTTTTTAAAAGTATTAACCAACATCTACAATGTGTTTTCTTTTTTTTCTGCAAATATTTAGATCTTAAATTGTGTTATTTAATGCATAACACACGTGTACAACTCTGATTCGCAGAGCATACATGTTGCATTTATTTCTAACATCAAGCAGGCTATTCTGTGTTGTGCTGTACATGTACATGGTTATGTGTGAATACACCTTTTTAGGTAAGAAATTATTATTATTATCATTTATAGAACTTGACATTACAGTATAAAGAATTTTTAGATTTGATTATTTTGTGTTATATTGAAAGATCTAATGTATAAAGGTGTTACTGTTATTTATTCAATACCTATTATGTCCAGTAGATATTGCAAATAATCAAACCAAAGAGAAAGAGCAGTTGTATAGAATCTAAGTTCTGGAAGCTTGTTCCAAGGTCACAAATTATGGAAAATGTTATTATAGCCTCGGAAGAGAATCTATGCCAGAGTAAGTTTCCAGAACTCATAACTGTTGAGGTAAATTTATTAATAGCTCAATTATTCTCACCTCCCCTTACTCATGTTCCTTCCCCTGTTACTTTGCCATGAGCAGGTGGCTGCCACTTCCCCTGACTCTAGGTTCTCTATGTTCCTTGCTTTAACCTACGGAACGACGTGGAAGTGACGGCACACCAGCTCCAGCCCAGGATTAACGACCCTCACATATTTCCGCTTGTGCTCTAGACAAGTGTTTCTCAAGTGGGAGCAATTTCTCCCCCAGGGGAATTTGTCAATATCTGGAAACATTTTTGGTGGCCACAACTTGGGGAATTCTACTGGCATGGAGTGGATAGAAGCCTGGAGTGCTGCTGAGCATCTGTAATGGACAGGATAACTCGCCACAAGAAAAAAATATTAAATCCAAAATATCAATAGTGTTTTAGATTAGCAACTTTGCTCTACATAGATTCTGTTCTAACCATGAGAAGGATAGGTCTGGCTAGACCTCAGGTCTTGCGGTAGGAGTGGGGGCACGGAGAGAGGGCAAGATGAGAGCCCCCCGAGGTAAAACTGACCTGCATAATCATGAGCAAGCCCTGTCAAGATCAACCAACACCCAGCCTTGTGAATCATGAGATTTAATAATAAATTATTATTTTAAATAACTGAGTCTTAAAGTGGTCGTTATGCAGCAATAGCTAACAGATACAACGTTGCAACAAAAGAAACCCTGAATATTGGATGGCAGAGTCACAAATCAGTATACCTAACCAATTACTCACTAAAAAATAAAAATTAATTTGTTACAGTTCCTATGTTTCATCAAAGAAACACATTTTTAATTTTTTTCCTGTGAAAATAAATGCAGTTTTAAGATTTGTATAATGAATCTATTTCACAAATCCAAGGATAAAGAATGATAGTATACTGGCATAAATAAGAACATCTCCTGCTATTAAGTATAACATAAAATCCAATTAAATTCACATTTGTCCCTCATGTGCCAGCTATCATCATAAGCACTGTAATAATTATAAAGAAAAATGAAACATAGCCCTGTCCATAATAAGCTCTCCACACAGCTGGAACTTTCAAAACACTTGTGTCATTCAACTATTTTCCACTAGTGGAAATTTTATCATTGCTTTAGGAAGAACGCCAGATTTAAAACAAATCTGTTTTGGGAGGCAAAGTTATAGCTCAACCTAGTAATCTCCACTTTTTCTGTGTTTTTGTCCCTCCTTTCTATGCTCTAATAGTAGGTAGGGGAAGGAGGAGGGATATCTTTAATTTCCAAGTCAACACTGAAATAGAAAAAAGACTTAAAAGGTGCATGTCCACACACAAGTCAGAAAGACACACATATGTATTCATGTCAGTCAAAGACTAGGAAAACAAGGGTATATTTTTGGTGATCGAAGACTAATAAGACAAAGTCAGTGGGAAGGCAGGACTGCACCCAGGAAAAAGGAGGAGAGGGGCCTGATTCCTCAAATGGGAGGAGAGGGCTGGATTTTTCTATTACAAGTATTGGAGAGCAAAGGTGAAGAGACTCATCCTTGGCTATTCTCCAATACATAGTCCCTCTCCTCCCCAGTGTCACATTGCCAGTGCACAAAGCACAGTTCCACAGTTCTAGATGCTCATAAGTTTTGCTGAATGAAAATTGGAGGCCTTGGACACCTGTGGAGATGGGGGTGAAAAAAAGCACCTTACTTTCTGACAAAGGTGGAACTGATTGGAACCCATTTGGATTTGTCTTATGACCAGGTACAGTAGGGGACACAGTAACACTGCACTTATTTTCTTACCGTAGCAATGCAGATGTAATCATGTTTTTCTTGCTGCATTTAGCCTACATTCTATTTTCACTGGTAACACATTTCTATATATATTTCATGCTAATTCAGCGTTAAAAAATTTCTTATTATCTTTTCATTTCCACATTATTTTTGGTCAATTGCACATATAACCAAGTTTGTGATTTTTGCCTGTTGATGCCTAAAAATATGAAATCTTAGAAATGTGTTTTTCTTATTTCTATAGTTAGTCAACATTTTTTCACAGCCACAAGACAGAATTTTCTGGAAATGTGGTTTCTATGCTTACCATAACAGAAGGGCTGACAATGGCTTTAAGCAGAGGGAGTATGTATTATTCCTAATTGTGGCAACGTTAAACCTGGCATGGCAAATAGACCCTAGGGAACTGCCAGTGATGCCCACCTCCTGGTATTCATGTCTGTTTTAAACACTGAAGAAACAGGATGGACCCCAGCTAAAATTTGGTCCAGATGTCAAGACAGATGATGTCACACACACACCAAGAGGGCCTGAAGAGGATTATTACTCACAAAAGGCAAGCTTCCCTAGCTGGCCCAAAAATGGCCTAAGGAGACTTGGCTTGGGTTTTTATGGTAGTTAGGGGATAGGACTGGGATCAGGGTGCCCACACAGAGCCAGGGCTTGTGTGGAGTGATCTTCCCACTGGCTCCAGAGGAAGGAGCACCCAGTCTTTCTCATCAGCTGGCCAGATGTGGGCAGAAGGGGAAGAAGGAGGGGTGAGGCATAGAAGCTGTCTGCAGTCAGACATCAAAAATGGAGTCAGACTATTCACTACCATGCCTCTGTGTAATCCCTTCCCCTCAACTATGTGTTGGACCTGTGATGTGTTTTGAGCCAATAGAATATAGAAATCGTGATGGGATGTCACTCTTGTGATTATGTTATATTATGCTGTAAAGCTGGTGGGATGTTCCTCCCTGTTACTCCCATGATTATAGCACATATTATGCACGTGTGTGTACATATATATGTATACATATAACTATATTAATTATATATGTGTGTGTATTTTATATGTGTGTGTATATATCCAAGAAGACTCAAGAAGACTCACTCTCTTCTCCTGCTGGCATAGAGGAAGTAAGCTGCTATGTTGTGAACTGGCTAAAGAGAGGGCCACATGGCAGGATACTGTGCGCAGCCTCTAGTAGTTGAGAGCTTCAGCCCAGTTGCAAGGAACTGAATTCTGCTAACAAGCACAACCATATGGTCTTGGAAGAGAAACCTGAACCTCAGGTGACAATCCAGACCAGCTGAACCTTGATTGTAGCCTGTTAGACTCTGAAGCAGAGGACCCAGAAAAGTCTTATCCAGACTCCTGATGCACAGAAACTGTGATACAATTCATGTGTGTTGTTTCAAGTTGCTAAGTTTGTGGTAGAATGTCATGCAGCAACAGATAATATAAGAGGGATGACAATTTTTTTTTAGCCTTCTCCCTTTGTCTTTTGATATGAGGAAAAAATATCTGATTTGCAAAAAAAAAAAAAAAAAAAAGTATTTCATAGAAACATATTTTCATTTTGTTTAGGTAGGTGGCAAATATAGTTAGGAGGGCCTTAAACATAGCAGTGAGATTCAGTGCAGAATGCAAAGAAAAGAAATGTAAGATGGAGAGAAACTATAAGCATGACATTAAATGGCCTCAAATAGGGTCCTGAAATGGGAACAAAAGAGATACTATGAAAGGATGATCAATAAGATACCTTTGGTAATTGGATATAGGCAGTAAAAAAGATAAAGCCAAAAGTAATGCAGAAATTTTTGAGGTCAGGGTGATGTGAACAAACTTGATAAAATTGGCAAATCAGAAAGAGGGCTTAATTTGGGGAGAAGATAACTTACATTCAAATATGTTGAATTTGATTTGACCAAAAAAAAAAAAAAAAAAAAAAAAGCAAAACCAACTGGGGTTCAAGACTGAAATTCGCTCTTCATAGATCCCACTGACAGGCAGCAAGCACCTTTCAGGGGTCTGGCATTGTAGTGAGCCCTGGGCATGGCACTGATGAGTAAGCTACATTCTCAGCCTTTAGGATGCCCATGCTCTTGTTCAGGCAGACATGTACACGAGCACCTTCCTACAGAGTACGAGCTCTGAGACAGAGGTAGGATTAATGCGCTGGAGAGCAAAAAGGTTGGAGAACTATTTTCCATCCTTGAAGACCCAGTCCAGGTGGGACTATCACTGAGTGGGGCCTTCTCTGACCATTCTTTCTCCCCAGTTCCCTGTTTGTCCCTGCAATGCTCTACTACAGCACCTGCCCTCTTCTAATGCAGTCATTTATCAACATGTCTGTTTTTTTTCTTACCAGATTGTGAGTTCTCTGAGAGCCAGATAGCCTCTTTTCTCTCTCACCTTTGTATTACTGGTGCCTAACGCATCACTTGTCACATAGTATCCGTTCAAGAAATGCTTGTGGAGTGTGTTAGGGTTGGTGGGGGTAATTAACTTGTTTAGCGAATGCTTTACACTAGGGAGAGGGGTTCTGTTCACAGAAAAAGCTGGAGTCTGAGGATCGTATCTTCAAGTACATCTTCAACAGTCTGTTCATAAATCACATCGATCAGGTCCCACTACATACAATGTGGTATGCTGGGTAAATTTTTGCCTTTTTATAAAAAGTGATGTTAGATGTGTGGAATGTGAAATTGGCATTCTTTGTCAAAGGATGTTTACTACCAGCCTAGGAGTTGGGCACATATAGCCCTGCACACTCTAGAGGCCTTCATGATGTGTACAGATATTTGCCTTGCAGTCCAGGGCACTGCCCCTGTCATATCTAGTACACAGTTTTAAATGCCACACATTGATTTGCATGCAGTATGTGGGGGCTTGTGGAAGTCAGGCTACATACCAGAAAAATGTCAGAATACAATTGGAGAGAAATATTCACATATGTCACATTAGTAAGTATCATTTACCAGGAAAAATAATTATTTTTATAGAAGGCTCCTTAAGTCTCCATCTTCAGTCTTCTTTACAATTAGAAATTTGCTCCTGAAATTTAATATTGCTTTCTTTTCTCTAAATCTCCAAAGACAGATTATTTTTGTGAATTTTAGAAAATGTTTTATTGAGTTGACACCAAAAAAAAAAAAAATGTGCTTCTGAATTTGGATTTTTTATTATTGATTTTCTTTTAAAATTTGAGATAAGGTGTGTAAGATAGCAATATTAGCACATACTAATTCATGTCTTCATTTCCAAATTCTACCTAAAAGGGCCAGGTAGTTATTTAAAATAATAGCATGTTTTCTGCAGTTAATAAGATGTAGGGAATTCACACACTTCAAAATCTGATAAGGAGTTAACACTCCTTATTACTGGTACTAAGGTGGAGAAAGACATCACCAGCCCCACTGCTCCATCTCTACCAAGGATGATTCTGTCACTGTATCACATTGCAGTGGAGTTTGTGATGATCACCCCAAGTGATTACTCTAAGCAGTGATGTTTTCCCATTCTTTTTCCAGTGAGGGGTTCAGACATAGACGTGAGACAAATCCTGACCAGTGAGACAAGAAGGAAAGATTGCTGGAGTGTTGCTGGAGGTCTTGCTTGCCCTTATTAAAAGAAGAGAGACAAAATAAGCTATTTTCTTACTTGGAAGAACATTGCACTTTCTGAAAGTAATGCCTGGAACATTGAAACAAACCCGAGTGTGAAACTCCTACTCTCAAAGGATAGCACAACCAAAAGCATGATGGAGGAACTGGTGTCTGTACTTCCAAATTTGGCACTGTCCCACCTCTGGGCTTCTAGTTATGTGAGACAAATACATTTTATTATTTAAGCTAATTTGGAATAGCATTTTGTTACTTGATATGGAAGCCTTCCTAAATGATACAGAATGTGTCAAAATGAAGTGGAGAGCTCAAAAGAACATACCCTAAAAGGTGTATTTGCTGAAGGTAGAGAGTAGCAGTGGAAAGTGAGACTATCCTACTTAGAATACCCTACTATTCTAGGCTAGAAAGTGGGTGGCCGTGGTGAAACAGCTGCCAATATTCACTTAAACTCTTATCTGTTGTACATGGGGACTTAGATCAATTCCTATACAGGTTCTAGTGTTAGGAAAATCACAGCGAAAGTTTGGGGTATTAAAATGATTTGATAATTCCTAACGCTGTCAGCAAATTCCTAAAGGAAAAGTACTAGATATGGCTGAAGGTGGTCAGACCAAAAGCATATAGGAGAGAAACATGACTTTTCAGAAAGAGGTTATATCTGTGATTTATAACCAATTCTATTGTGAATAAATAGCATATTAAGGTTCAGTAAAGCAGAAGCATTAAATTCCAATACATGATGTAGATTATTAACTGGAGATATGTCTCTGCAGTACAGATAAAAACTATAAGTATATATGAGAATAAATATGGAAAAATGATGTAAAGGTAATAGATCTCTTAAGGAGATAAGAGAATTTGGGAGCAGAATATATGGTAAAAAATAATAGCAGAAATTGTTTCTGAACTGAAAAGGACATGGTTACAGAAACTCACCAAAAGATTTAATATCTAGCTCTATTTAGAAAATATTTTAAAACACCCTGTAAGCATCCAAGTAAATTAAAAGTAAGTTTAATTTATATTGATTTTAGACCTCTTTCCACAAGATTAGCTTCCAGAAAACAATAATATAAAATTTGCTACCCACAGTATCTTTGCATAGTCAAATTAATTTTCATGTGTGAAATGTATAGCAAGATTGTTTTAGATGTTTATAGAAATAAAAGCAGACTTATTATCAAGTTATCCTTCCTACATAGATGCCTTTCAATTATTGAATCAAAGTTTAGAATCTAAGAATGGGGATAAAGAGAAATTTAAGAATTGTAGAATCTAAGAATTATAGATATAAGGAACTTTTGATAAATATTTAAGCCAAAAAAAAAGCCAATAGAATTATTTAAATAATTAAGAAATTTGGTTTCAAAACTAAATGTATAAGAATTATATGAAAAAGAAACTGTATGTTAGAAAGAGTTTTAAAAAATACAGACTTATACCCCCTTGAATTACATTACAGAAAACTAGAAAAATTGCATGGGAGTGAGAGATGGTGTATTGGTGGATACAGAGAGGAAATGGAAGCCCTGAGATTCTGTTCAAATAACTAAAAATCTACTTCTTGTTTTATTTTAAACATTAGATAGGTAGTATAATTTTGAGTGTTTGAAAACACAGTAGCCAAATTGAAATTTGAATATGTACCGTCTGAATTATTACGGAAGTTACAGACAAAATAAAGTTAGTTTGTATAGACAAAAAAAAAAAAAAAAAAAAAAAGAGAGAGAGAGAACAGCAAAAAATTGTTCTTTAATCAAGAAATAAACTACATGAAGATAGTAAAGTTCAAATTTCCATTCAAACCAAATGAGCCCTTTCAACCTTACTGTTTTCCAAAGTATTTATGAGAAGCAGCATTAAAGGGGATTCACCTTCATTATGTATTTTGACTTAATCCTAAAATAAAATATAACCTAACTCTTACCTCACACATCCTTTGGTCCATTTCCTCATTTCCTCCATCCATCTCTACTCCACCCTTTATATCTACTTCATACCATCGTCTTCTTTGCACTGGTCTTAGCTGCTGGTGACAACAACTGTGACAAGGCCAATACTGCCTCAAGCTGCTCTATTGTATAGCCTGACTCCTACAGCCCTCAGACCTGTGTGGTGATCCCAATAACAATATTCCTATTTACTCCCTGGGAGCCAAAATATTATGAAAAGATATTAAACTAAATGCAAAATAAAACCCATTCTGAGACAACAACACTTATGAATAAAACTTGGTCATCTGCTGTGAATAATTTAAATGCACAGTGCAGTATGATTGAAAATAAAGAGATGGATAAAGATATATTTGGCAAAATACAGATAGAAAGTGAGAGTAGCAATAGTAATACCAAACATATTTCCAAGGCCAAAGTATTAAATAGGATAGTCACTATGTATTGATAATCTCCATTGTGAAGATTTAACAAAAATTAGCTTTAGTGTGTCAGACAATCTATTAAAATGCTATATAAATTATATAAAACTATAAAACAACAACAGGTGCCAATGGAGAAATCTCCATTGCAGATCAAGTTAATATAAAAAGTTCTAAGGACATACCAGATATGAATCATAAGCTATTAAAAATGTCCTTCAATAATGCTACTATATGGAATCGGTCCTAGGGCTGTAAGATGAAGATGATGGAAAGGATAATAGCAATAAATAAATAATTTAATCACAATCATAAATATCAGGAATAGTGCTAGGTATTCTTTTTTTTTTTTTTGGGCTTCAACAAGTGCTAGGTATTCTAAAAACACTGTCTTAATTAACTATCACAATGGCCCGACAAGGTAGATATCACATCCATTTAAAATGTGAAGCATCTCAGATTGTACTTGCCATAGGTCTTTCAAGTAAGGTGACAGAATTTGAAACCGTGTCTGATTCCAGAGCTCATGCTTTTTCTACCATGCTGTGATGCATCTCATGCTCAAAGATATTTATCTCCATAGTAGGAATGGAATAAAACATAAACGTTCAACAACAGTGGGAACTTAATGGCTCCTCACTGAAATACCATACGATAACATAAACGGTGTTTATGAACTTTTTATAATAATATTTTTTATTTCTAAAAATGTGGAATAGAAATTTTACATGCAATTTAATCCTAACTGTTTAAATGAAAAAAAAAAAAAAAAAACCATTAAAATACCCCTTTTTGCATTTTCTAGAATTAGTAGGTTTTATCTTTAAAAATTAGCTATTGGAATTCACTCACTTGGTGTTTGGTAGCAATTTGGCAGGTCCCAGGGAACTTAGGAGGATTTGGGACACATGAAATCTAATATTGCAGAAGAGTTGGGTAATGCCCTTACTCAAACACTGTCAAAAAGATTTTTGAAGATTGGAAGACACCCTACCCCCAAAGTTTCTTGTTTCCGATTATTAATACTATCCCTCAATACTATTATTTTATAAAAACAACTTTATAATAAATTTTGTCATAAAGACTAAAATTGCTTTTTATGCATAAATGTCTAAAAAATAAAATATCTTCAAAGTAAGCAAATATTCATTATTTTTTGTAAAGACAATTTGAAGAGAAATGTAAAACAAACTGTCTCATTGCCGGAAATTCTCTGACATGTTACCATGACCGTGAACAGATTTTCAACATTTTAGTGTAATCTGTTTCATAGAATTGGGCCTCATTCAGCTTTTGTTCAGGTAATTGGGTGTTGGGTCTTATTAAACATATTCCATGTAGCACAGAGGAGGTCTTACAATTCCAAGGGTTCCATTTATGTTCATGAATACTCAAGTTCAAGTAAATTGACCTAGTTGCAAGAAGAAACATTCTATATTAGCCTTTATTTCTTTTCCCAGTAAAGGCTTGTATATTAGTTTACCTAATTGGATGAATAGTTGTGAGTTTACAATCAGTTTGCAGTCTTCTTTCTACATAGAGTAGGGCCTGAAGTATGCTAACATCACATTGGCAATTTTTGTTTCAAGCCTGGAGTTTTAATTTAATGAAAGATGTGCCAACATGGAGAATCAAATTTTATATTGCAGAGGAAGATTTTTTTCAACTAGAATTCTCATGCATTGCTTTCACTGTGTGTGTCTGCACCTCTCAGAGCTTGCTGAGCTAGCTTGCCTTTCCTCTTGGCTCCAATGTAGTGTAGTTAATGTTCACAGCTGCTAGATAAATGGTTTGCAAAATCAATGAAAGCATTACAGGGCCAGAGCTAGCATGTATTTCCCCCGATGGTTTTGAGGCATGTTCCCTAACAAATGAACTCACCTTCTCTGCAGACCCAATCGTGACTCTTGTTCCAAACATCCCAGAGGCTGACGATCCCAATTAGCCAGTGACCCACAAAAAGTCTTACAACCCCTGTTTATGAAAGCCTCCAACTCATGTGGGCTTTTATAAGTAATCCTCCTAGTTAATTAATCAGGGGTTGCAGTTCTGTTCAACAAGTACCAAATGTTTAACATCCCTCATTTTTATAAAATGGAAGATTGATTCAGGATATATTTTCAATTTTGTAAAATAGTCAAATAAGAGATTACTTAAGAAAAAGCAGGGAGACAATATGAAAAATATGCCAAATCAACAGTGAATTGGTAAAGTTAATTATGGGATAAATATGGATAAAGAGGTTTCTAGCAATATACTAGTTACGAAGTGTAGAAAACATGTGAGAAATAGTACTCTATAATTCAAGTCTTCTTTTCTTTCAGTCTTTTCATATCTTCTAGACTTGTGGGTCAATACACTTGAATAAATACTGGGGCTGTACCCTGTATCAACGTGACCTAAACCATAGCCAACCAGATGTATTTCAGTCAGAGGTGGAGCTCATGGCTTGACATCCCAGTTAGCAAAATGACAAAGCCTGTCACATCAAGGAGAAGATAAAGATAAGCTCTTCCAGGATTTCTGGGCTGAAAAATAACGATTGTTGATCTTTCTCTGATCTGATATATAAACATTCATCTCCAACCAGTTTTTGGTTGTTTTTCATGAAAATGGCCGAGAAACACAATAAAAGAGTACCATTAAGGCTTGAGTCAGACTTTGATATTCACATCCTTCTCACTTATTATTTCAGCTGGATATTTTTGTTTTCCAGAACTGATACCAGAGCAGTGAAGCCAAGCTATTATGTTGGAAAGGCCAAGAGTTGAGAAATATTCTGAGCAGGAACAAACAAGAAAGCCATGGTATATTGAGAGTGCATTTGTTGCATCAGATACGTACCTGTGTATGTGAGGCACAGGGCTTGCAGGTAGGGGATACTTGTTTCCTGGCTACTCTGAATACTTTGTTTAGAATGGATCTGTAATACAGAATCTGTTGTGTGAAAGAGAAACCAAGAAATTACTATTACAAAGTTATTTTCTGCTACAATAGCACCCACATGCATGTGCACACACACACATTTGCAGTGAGTTTGTGTGTCTCTTGAATTCAGCTCTCTTCTAATAATTCCCAAAGATGCTCACCTCATTTTTCACCTGGACTGTGCTAAATTACTTAAGTACTCTGTGCCTCAGTCTTCATTTATGTAAACTGGGAAGAATAATGGCACCTCTCTCACGGAGTTTTATGAGTATTAAATAAGTATGTGTGTGTGTGTGTGTGTGTGTGTGCGCGCGCGCGCGTGTGTAGCTTAGAACAGAGCCTGACAAATAGCGTAACATAAGTGTTAAATATTAATGCTTTAATATTATTATTTGTGCTTACATGCCTTTGCTCTTATTATTCCTTTTCCCTCAGCTAAAATTCTCTGCATTTGAATATGTAGTCATCCTTTTCAATCCAGCTGCATTTTCTCTCCCCCACTCTCCCAAGAGTTAGTGCACCATTGCGTCTTATGTACCTTCGTAACACTTCATTCATAACTGTGTTAGAGTGTTTCCTTAATGTATTTAGTTCTTAGTTTATCTGTGTCTCACACTAATTGTGAGCCTCTCTGTGGCAGGAAAGAAATCTTACTCATCTTTTTTCCCTCCAGCAGGTAGCTCATAATTCTCAATAAACGGTGAACTAATAAATCAGAAGATGCATGAATAATCTGTGACTTAGCCTAGTTTAATAATTCCAGTCAACAGCATCACATCCCGTGGGGCAGGCTCTGAAGGTACACACATTGGTAAACGGCAGTTCCTGCTAACGAGGGTCACCCCATTTAGAATGGCAGACCAAGCCACGAACAAGCAATAATTACTTAATTTTTAGAGAAAATGACTGAGGTGTACCATTTCAAATACAGCGTGGACTCAGTACAATGTTTGGCTTTAGACCTATTAATCTTCTTTTCCTTCAAGTCGATGGGATGGTTTTAAACCACAAATAGAGAACGATGCCCAGGACGGCTCCACGTTGGCTCACAAGGCCACGCCCCTTGCGGGTTCTCAAGGCCCCGCCTCCTGATGCCTGTGGTCTGCTGGGAGGAGAGGGGAAGGCGTGAACCCGACAGCGATGCTGGGGTGTTGAGGCAGGTGCTGGTCTGCTGAATGAAAACTGAAAGATGACGAATTGCAGGGAGCCCCAAAGTTGACAGACCAGCAACTGCCTGGGTTTTAGAACAGACACTATATCGAATGTGATGTGACTTGTATTTATTTCAAAGGCAAAGGGAGCCGGTCTATCTAGGCTACTCTGTCTAGGGGCAAACTACCAACCAAAAAGTGTCTTTAGCAGGACTGAACTGTGGGGGAGAAAGCAGTAGGAAAAGCGAACCCCTGGTCAAATCTGGAGATGTTGATAAGTTACTTATTCACAGTGCTGACAGACATTTATTGAGCAAATACCAGAGCCCACATTGTGCTGGCCCTTGGAAAACAGGGGTGAATGAGGAAATTTCCTGACCAATACATGCATACACATATATTACATATGTATGTGTGTTTTATTTCCTCATTTACACGTTATAAATGTTTATTAGCTTTTGGGAAAATAAGCACCATATAAGCATAAAAGTCAATTGTAAGATGCTTTCCAATATTTGAAATGTAATAGTATGAAAGAAGGTGTGATCTCAAGTTGAGGAAATATATTATACAATGTGCTATATATTATTTATATCTGGAACATACATATGCTATATAATATTCAAATAAATGATATTTGAATGACACTTAGTGTTCCATATTTTTCATGCATGCTCTCATCTATACTCTCACCACAACCATATTACGGTAGGTAACACATACTGAGCATGTACAGTATGCTGATGTATTTTAAATGCAATCTTACCAACAACTCTACCAGGTAGGTGCTGTATTATAGATTAGAAAACAGAGGCAGAGTCATTCCCCAAGTTTACTGAAATATTTTCCTATGGTCATAGACAGTGACTGAGGCAGGATTTCAACTCAGACGGTATATGTGTATTTGTGCTCAAACCATTGGACTACACTACTTCCTGTGGAAGTTGAATTTTACCCTTAGTTCACAGTGGAAGAAACTGGAGGCCAGCGAGAATATGTTATCTGAAGCTATGCCGTGCCTAAGATGTTAAACCTAAAGTTTATCCCTAACTTGTGAATTCTAGTAACTGTACCTTTTTTACTATATTTTTGCCACTCAATAAAACTTTTAGGAATGAGTGAGTAAATGTACTACTATATAATTATTTTTATTTTATGTAGATCTCTTGGCAGTATACAGTCTTAAAATAAGTAAATACCTTTCTGTTGTGTATCTTCAGGGTTATGCTATGTCAGTCTGGGAGTATAGTTGGGCTCGAAACTTTTGCATGACACCCCTCACATCACATTTGAGGCAATCTGGGGGCTGTAACAGTTCTGAAACACATTGCCCTTTAATGCTAAGCTAGAATGAACTAGCATGTTAGGCTGTATAAAGAAATCCCTAACATTTTAGCCCTTAGCATATAGTGCATTTTAATGGGCTTACATGTAAGTACCACAAAAGCACACCTAATTTGCTAATTTAAATTGGTTACAAGAACAGTCTTGTTTGAGAATACTTGCTAATGATAATTATGTTGTGTGTAGAAATTTATGTGAGGCACCCTCACCTAGCTACAGAACACCACATGCAATAAAAATGCAACTAGAACCAATGCTTTTTAAAAAAATAATGATGAAGTCATTATTAAGAATATATTCTGACCTTGGAAATTAAGCTCTTTACTTTTTTATTATCTCCCGCTTACTGCTGGAATAAACTTTCTTTGTTGTGAAAGTGTTAGTTTCCAACTTTCACAGAAACATTTTCTTGAAGTCATAAAGAAATGTATTTTTGTGTAAAATCAATAAAGAAAACACATCTGCTAATACCATAAAAGCATCCTGAGGGATATCCCAAATCTGGGATACTTTTAAATTTTTTCATTGTATATGAACCAGGATATTTTTAAGGGATTCATTTTCATGCTTCAGGCAAAGGATTACATACAGTTAATGCCTTCCTTTTTTCCATTGTCTGGGATGTGTAGCATAATTTATTAGTTTCTATTGTGGCTGTAACAAATTGCCATGAACTAAGTATTACAACACTTAAACACCACTTTAATCCCCCCCCCCCCCAATTTGTTATCTGACAGTTCTGAAGTTCAGAAGTCTGAAATGGTCTTTGCATGGCTAAAAATAAGATGTTGGCCATGTTCCTTTTGAAAACTCTTGGGGAAAATTTATTCCTTTTCCAGTTTCTTGAGGCTACCTGCATTCCTTGGCTCGTGGCCCTTCTTCCATCTTCAAAGCCAGCAGCATAGCATTTTCTAATCTCTCTGTAACTCTGCTGCCTCCCTTTCATTTATGAAAACTCTAGTGATTACATTGGATCTACCCAGATAAACCAGGATAATCTTCCCATTTCAAATCCTTAATCACATCTGCAAAGTCCTATTGCCATGTAAGGCAATATAATCACAGGTTCTGAGGATAAGGACGTGGACATTTTTGTGGGCTCATCATTCTGCCTACAATGGGAGCTTAGGAGCAAATATTTGCAGTTTCTATTTTAAGATAATGAAGTAGGCCTTCAGATGGCAGAAGGAAGCTGAGTAAACACTCTGATTATTGGATGTACTGTTATAGGATATGTCAGAATATCAGCTCTTGGTGAAATTCATTTGTGAACTTGTTCTCTAATGACTGTAAACTTCACAGTCAAATAACAGAAAGTTGTCGTCATATGTGATGCCAAAGCTATTATTTGCCAAAATCCCTTATTAATCAGATAACCAGATGTTTTTATAGCATTTGAGTTGAGGATACCAGATAATAGAGTAACATCACTTTTTGTCTTTTGATATTAATGTTTCAGGATTTTTTTTCTTTTTTAGGTTTTTGAAAACAGTTGGAACACATAAAACGTCTCTAAAATTTTAAATGCGTTTTAATTAAAATCTGTGTATGTACTTCAATATTAGAAATAGAGCAAGAGGGTAGCCAGCAAGGAAGGAGAAAGTCATAGGACATCTATAAAACACAGGAAACATTCGTGTCTCTAGGAATTTGGCAAAATCTAGAAGTATTTTGGCCCCTAGTGTTTTACTTAATTCAAGATGGATTTCAAACATATCAGAATATTAAAGACATTATTCAGTACATTTAAAAATAAGGACCGTAGTAAAAAAATTTTTAACTCATAGCTAATTCCGGTTGTGAAGTGTAGGATTACAGGCTTTTTCCATGTTCAGTGGGAAGGATGACAATGACAGTGAATGAAAATGACACCCACTTCCTTGGGTGTGGGAGTAAGGGACTGGAGCTACATGAGCACCACTCCGGCTCTTCCTTTATTTAATGTTTTGTTTGGCTTCTTCTGAATGAGCAAACTCAAAAATATTAGGCTTTGTTAAAGAACATGTGAAACAAATGTGTTCTCAATATTGTTACTATTTTCTTCATGCCACTGAAAGATAAGGAATGAGTTTTTTTGTTCTTCCAAGGAAGTTGACCGATATCTTGCCCAAAACACATTCATATAAATGCATTCATAATAATCATGGGATAAAAAGATTACTTTTAATTATTATCAATCCTCTAATTATTTTATTAGGACCACAGAAAATAAGAGAACCATTATTATCCTTATATTGTTTTGTAAAGATACATAACGAGATGTTTTATTTTTAAAATAAAAGACAAAAACAAGAATGACAAAATCAAAAGGAAGAAAAACAAGCCAAACGTTTCCACAGTGGTTCACCAGGATACATGTCATGGTAGATAAAAGCTGTAAAAAAGGAGGCTATCAAGTCCAACACTGGGATAACATGAAAAATCAAAATACAAGACATGAGCAATCATAGTAAATAAATTTTGAAGAATGATGAATGTCAGTTAATTAATATTTATTAATCACACAGGTGTCAGGAATGATATATTTTGAGTATTTAGCAACAGTAATGTTCATGTATTTCAAAATTTTGTATTTCACTGTGCAAATCAGGAGGCAATGGAATGTGTTTAATTGCAAACAATAAATCAAAAACATTTTCTTTGGACTATATATCCTCAGAATCACACAATGGAGCTTTCTTTGTTTTGTTTTTAATTTAATTTAACTTAATTTTACTTCTCAAAGTACATAGTACTTGATTTTCATGCCCCTTTACCCTCTCCTCCCTCCCCCCCCATTGTATCTGTGCACTTGGCTTAAATAGTTCAAGGAATTTTTGTGGTTATTCTGTTTTCTTCCCCCCATCCTTTATTTGTTTGGGTGTTTATTTATTTATTATTTTTTAGCTCCCACAAATAAGTGAGAACATGTGGTATTTCTCATTCTGTGCCTGACTTGTTTCACTTAATATCAATTTCTTTAAATCCATCCATATTGTTAGGAATGGAAGTATTTCATTCTTTTTTATAGAAGAGTAGTATTCCATTGTGTAGATATACCACAGTTAACTTATCCACTCATCAGATAATGGACATTTGGGCTGGTTTTAGCTCTTGGCTATTGTATATAGAGCTGCAATAAAATTAGAGTACAGATAGCCCTTCAGCATAATGATTTCCATTCCTCTGGGTATATTCCCACGAGTGGGATTGCTGGGTCATATGGTAGATCTATCTGTAATTGTTTGTGGAATCTCCATATCATTTTCCATAAAGGCTGAACCATTTTGCAGCCCCACCAACAGTGGATGAGAGTTCCTTTTTCTCCAGAACCACACCAGCCCTTATCGTTCTCAGTCTTTTGGATGTCAGCTATCCTAACTGGAGTGGGATGGTATCTCAGTGTGGTTTTGATTTGCATTTCCCAGATGTTGAGTGATATTGAGCACTTTTTCATGTGTCTGTTGGCCATTCATATATCTTCCTTTGAGAAATGTCTGTTCAGCTCCTTTGCCCATTTTTTAATTGGGTTATTTGTTTTTTTGTTGTAAAGTTATTTGAGTTGCTTGTATATTCTGGATATTAATCCTTTGTCAGATGTATATTTTGCAAATATTTTCTCCCACTCTGTTGGTTGTTTTTTTTACTCTGTTGATTGTTTCTTTTGCTGTGCAGAAGCTTTTTAGTTTGATATAATCCCATTTGTTTATTTTCCCATTAGTTGCCTGTGCTTTTTGGGTCCTATTCATGAGTTCTGTACCCACTCCTATTTCCTGTAGTGTTTCCCCTATGTTTTCTTTAAGGGGTTTTATTGTTTCAGGGTGCATGTTTCATTCTTTAATACATTTTGAGTTGATTTTGGTATATGGTGAAAAATATATGGGTCTACTTTCATTCTCCTACATATGATTATCCAGTTTCCCAGCACCATTTGTTGAAAAGGCAGTCTCTTCCCCAGTATGTAGACTTGGTTCCTTTGTCAAAGATCAGATGGCTGTAGGCATATGGATTAATTTCTGGGTTCTCTATTCTGTTCCATTGATCCATGTGTCTGTTTTTATACCAATACCATGCTGTTTTGGTTATTATAGCTTTGTAATATAGTGTTATACCACCAGCTTTATTATTATTATTATTTTTGCTCAGAATTGCTTTGGCTATGCGTGGTCTTTTGCTGTTCCATATCAATGTCTGGATAGCTTTTTCCATCTCAGAAAAAAATGTCATTGGAATTTTGATGGGGATTGCATTGAATCTGTAGATCACTTTGGGCAATATGGACATTTTCACAATGTTATTTCTTCGAATCCAATAGCATGGGATATCTTTCCTTCTTCTTGTGTCCTTTATAATTTCTCTCAACAGTGGCTTGTAGCTCTCTTTGTAGAGATTTTTCATATCCTTGGTCAGCTTTATTCCTAAATATTTCATTTTTTGGCTGACTATTGTAAATGGGCTAGCTTTCTTGATTTCTTTTTCATCATGTTCGCTGATGGAGTATACAAATGCTACTGATTTTTGTGTGTTGATTTTGTACCCTGCAACTTCGTTGAAATTGTTTATCAGCTCTAGGAGTTTTTTTATAGAAGCTTTAGGCTGTTCAATATATATGATCATATCATCTGCAAAAAGGGACAGCTTGACTTCATCTTTTCCAATCTGGATGCCCTTTATTTCCTTCTCTTCTCTGATTGCTCTGGCTAGTACTTCCAACACTATGTTGAATAGGAGTGGTGAGAGTGGGCATCCTTGTCTAGTTCCTGTTTTTAAGGGAAAAGCTTCCAGCTTTTCCCCGTTCAGGATGATATTGGCAGTGGGCTTATTGTATATGGCTTTAATCATGTTGGGATACTTTCCGTATATGCTTAACTTGTAGTGAGTCTTTATCATGAAAGGATGCTGAATTTTGTCAAATGCTTTTTCAGAGTCAATAGAGATGATCATGTGGTTTTTGTCTTTGCTTTTATTAACATGGTACATCACTTTTATTGATTTGCATATGTTGAACCAACCTTGCATCCCTGGGATGAATCCCACTTGATCATGGTATATAATTTTCTGTATGTGTTGCTGTATTCTGTTAGCTAGTATTTTATTGAGGACTTTTGCATCTATATTCATCAAGGATATTGGCCTGTAGTTTTCTATTTTTGATGCATCTTTGTCTGGTTTTGGAATCAGGGTGATATTTGCCTCATAGAATGAGTTTGGAAGAATGGCCTCTGTTTCAATCTTTTGGAACAGTTTGTAGAGAATTGGTATCAGTTCCTCTTTGACGATTTCATAGAACTCTGCAGTGAACCCATCTGGTCCTGGGCTTTTCTTTGTTGGTAGCTTTCTGATAACAGCTTCAATCTCTTTTATTGTTACTGGTCTGTTTAGGTTTTCTATATCTTCTTGCCTCAGTTTTGTAGCTTGTATGCATTCAGAAATTTATCCATTTCATCCAGATTTTCTAATTTGTCAGCATATAGTTGTATATAGTAGTCTCTAATGATTTCCTGTATTTCTGAGGTGTCAGTTGTAATTTCACCTTTTTTATTTCTAATTTTTGTTATTTGGGTCTTTTCTTTTCTTAGTTAGTCTTGCTAAAGGTTTGTCAATTTTATTAATCTTTTTAAAGAACCAACTTTTTGTTTCATTGATCTTTTGTATTGTTTTTCGTGTTTCTATTTCATTTAGTTCTGCTCTGATCTTAATTATATCTTTCCATCTACTAACTTTAGGTCTGGATTGTTCTTGTTTTTTTAGATCTTTAAGGTGAACTGTTAGGTTACTTATTTGCCATCTTTCCATTCTTCTGAAGTAAGCATTTAATGCAATAAATTTCCCCCTTAAAACTGCTTTTGTGGTATCCCAAAGGTTTTGGTATGATGTGTCATTATTTTCATTAGTTTCAAGAAATTTTTTGATTTCCTCTTTAATATCTTCTTGGACCCACATGTCATTAAGTAGAATGTTGTTTAATTTCCATTTGTTTGTATAGTTTTCAGGGTTTCATTTATTATTGATTTCTAATTTTAATCCATTGTGATCAGAAAAAATACATGGAATAATTCCAATTTTCTTGAATTTGTTAAGACTTGCTTTGTGACCTAACATGTGGTCTACCCTGGAGAATGTTCCATGTGCTGATGAGAAGAATGAATATTCTGAGGTTGTTGGGTGGAATGTTCTGTAGATATCTGCCAAATCCAATTGGTCTAAAGTAATGTTTAGATATTGTGTTTCTCTGTTGATTTTTTGCCTAGATGATCTGTCCAATGATGAGAGTGGGGTGGTCAGGTCCCCCACTATTATGGTGCTAGTGTCTATTTCTTTCTTTAGGTCTAATAGTGTTTTCTTTGTAAATCTGGCTGCTCTGACATTAGGTGTGTATATATTTATGATTGTTATGTCTTCTTGATGGATAGATCCTTTTATCATTATATGGTGGCTGTCTTTATCTCTTTTAATGGTTTTTGCTTTAAAGTCTACTTTATCTGATATAAGAATAACTACTCCAGTTCATTTTTCTTTTCTACTTGCATGATATATCTTTTTCCATCCTTTCACTCTTTGTCTATGTGTGTATTTACACATCAAGTGAGTCTCTTGAAGACAGCTTATTGTTGGGTCCATCTTTTTAATCCAGTCAGTCAGTCTGTGTCTTTTGAATAGGGAATTTAGTCCCTTTACATTCAGAGTTATTATTGAAAGGTTTTGATTTACTCCTAGCATTATCCTGATTTTTGTTTAGATGTCTTAAGTATCTCTTGTTCCTTTCTTTCAAATTTTCTGTTTGTCTTCTGTATTTGTTGGTTTCTTGGGGTGATAGATAAACTATTTTTTCTCTCTTTTGTTAGCATGTTTGTTTTGCTGGTAGGTATTGTTCTTTCTTGTGTATTCATGGTAGTGATGGTTGTTTTGTGGTATCAAACCCAGTACATCCTTGAGAATTTCTTGTAAGGACAGTCGACACACTGGAGCTTTCATATTCATGCAAGTTAAAAGACCAAAATAATGGTGAACTTCCTCAGAGAGCACAACCCTAGAAAAGAGACATTGGAACACAAGGCACGTGAATGTTTAATGTGGGAACCAGTGGAGAAACTAGTAAACTATTGTTACCTAGAATCAGCTTGGGTTTATTTTCAAGAAGATTCTGCAGTTTTGCTTGGTCTTTTTTTTTTCTTTGTTTCACCTTGAAAATGTATGCATTATTATTCTTAGATGGCTGATCACCCATGCCCAAATGAGGTCTGGAATAAATGATATAGTGACACACTAGCTGTCTGGTGAAACACCCCCCCACCCCAAACAAAAACAACCCTGATTTACAGCATTTGCAAATTATGTGTTGTAATTCTTCCAGCACCGAGGCTGCTTTCCAGCTACCAACATGATGTTCTTGAATGCAGAGTTTGGAAGAGATGCACGGAATTGGCTTTAGCCAGCATTAGCCCTCCATTGTCTGGAATGCCAATGGTTTCGCTTTCTGACATACGTCTGCATGATTGTTATATGCATTATAGTGGAAATACTTTTCCTCTCACCCTAGAGTGGGGGCGAAGTAGTAGTAAGCATATGATGGGCAGTAATTTAAGTGTAAAAGCTCATTTCTTATTTAAAGGATAGAAGAGACAAAATCTTTGCCACCATTCTGTATCAGTCCAGTTCCCCAAGCAAGCTGACTCCAAGGTAAACTTAGAAGGGCAAGAGACTTATTGGGGAAAACACGTCTAAAATAAAGAGGGATGGAATAGAGTAGGTTTAGAGAGCCCTCAAACCACACTACAGGTGTGACGTCTGAAGAAGGTGGGAAGGAGAATTGGGTAGAAAGAGCCTCAGATTACAATGTAGCTTTGAGAAAGTCTTGGCCAGTGCCCTATGAAGAGCTCCAGAGCAAAGACTAATCATTAAGGGAGTCCCCTGTGGACTGACATGACTCATCTCTGGTACTCACTCTGGATTCAGTCATTGGCTGGGAGCAGCCCAGGGAAACACTAGCTCACTTACTTGTAATAGCTCCCTCTGAAGGGACATCTAATTGACATTCCTCCATGGCTGACATAGTTTCCTTCTCTTCTAAGATACAAAAATTGTAAGCTCCATGGGGCAGGGATTTTTACCTGCTTTGGAATAATGAGTGGCATATAGTGGATGCTTCATAAATATTCACTGAATTAATTAACTGTAGCTCATATTGGTATAGCCCTAGTCAGTCATTTATACAGATGTATATAAACAGTTATTGAGCATTACTGTGCATTGAGTCATCACATTCCAGACATAAGACACGTTATTCTTCTTAAGAAACTAACTTACAAGAGAAAAGTGACACCATTATAGTGTCACTGCAATGCTGTTTAAGGGCTGTCACAGATTTATGAAGAACATTTTGTAGAATAACAGAGGAAGAAAGGTCAGGAAAGGCTCCACTCTAAAAATGGCTATGATTTTTAATTCTTCAACAACTTCAAGAGATTTAGATAGATGGATATGATTTTTTCTGAAATAAAGGAAAAAGATTCAGATTAAAATATTGTGCAAATGACCATATGTCCAGCCAACCAAGTTTATGGACCTCATAAAGCAGAACTAAGAGAGAGCCTGAAGTTACTCATTAAAATGTAACCTAGTAAGGGGGTCTTTTGGACACTTACAAGAGTCTGTTGCTACTACAGCCACCAGTCCAGTTAGACCTATATTTGTTGAAATTACCCCTTAACCACTAGTCAAAAGAAAGGATTTGTGTGTCTCTGATTGTATGGAAAGAAAAAAAGTAAGGGAACATGAAAGAGAGGCCCCTCATGCCATGTGTGGTTTTTGTTCTCCTTAGCTATGAAGTGCCACATTTGAAGTATTACTGTCATGTTTCAAATAAAAATTCTACTATACTGTGAGTGGATGATAGGACTGCTTCCTGGTTTTCCCTGTGCCCTCTATCCCCCACCTCACCCATTTTGGGGTGTCTAGGAATTTTGTAATGACACTGGGAGGCAGGAAGCTGAGCTTTTGTCTGGATTAAGTTGTGCAGCACAGCCACGCAGGACGAGGCTCACCACAGAACCTAGAGGTTTCCATTTAATAGAGGAAGAGATGTTATTGTAATTGAGCTATTGACATTTTTCTCTTCATTTTACAGTTGTGTTCATTCAATTGTTTTTTTTTCAAACAATACTCAGTGTGTGACTTCCACATTGGGAGAAAGTAGAATGCTGAGGTCATAAAGGAAAAAAAAAAATTAAAGCTGACATTAAAAGTTTTACCATCTGACAGCAACATATTTTGGAGTTAAAGGGTTGTGGATATTGAAAATGGCAAGGGCAGGGCCATGGGAGGGTATGTCATTGGATAGGAGGCCACCGAAGAACTGAGAGGTCAGGGAGTAAAACGAGTGTCCATCTGAGTGCCGAATCCTTCCAGGATGATGGGAGAACTTGGAGTAGACATGAACTCCATAAGCAGGTGCTGGAGTCTGCCATAAATGAGAAGTATTAACTGAGAGGTCTGCAGATGAGAGTAGTAAGGGATGGTACTTCCAGATATGTCCTTCAAAAATAGTTGCTTTATAGAGTTGGGGAGTAATGATCAGGAAACAGTGATTGAGATCAAAGAGGTCCTCAGTCATACCTCCTGACTCCCAAAAGTAAAAGAACAACCAACCACCACATGAAAGTACTGCAAAAAAAAAAGCATATCCTTGATACAGGCCCAGGTATCAAAGTGAGGCTAGGAGTCAGTATAAATGAAACAGCCTAACCTTGGTTGTTACTTACAGGTTCAAGGTGACGTAGCCATGGAAGACAAGGGGAAAAATCAATTTTAACTTAGTGTTCCCTCTGAAGTAGTGTGGGTATTGAATAAAATTTCAATAAGTATTGTTCAATTAGTATGTTGGCATTCAAATCAAGAACAGCCACCACATTCATTTATACATCCATTCATACATATTCATAGGCCACATTGCCTCTGCCCTCCCTGAAGCCTGACATTTGGAAATGCTTGGTATCCATTATGTATGGTGGTGGTAGATAGGACTCATTTTGCCTTGAAGACTGGGGGGGAAATCAGGGTAGGTCAGATAGAAATAAGACAGCAGGCCTAATGGGGGCAATAACAAGCTCATTCTCATTTCTGTTCTTACGGTTTTACAGATTTGTGTGAGACGGATAATTGTATTTGCTCTGTTTCTTTCCAGAGGGGAACATGAAAATGAAGTAAATCTGGTCAGTGTTCTGATACATCTTATGAAACAATTGCTGTCTGCATTGACAGTGCATGGGAATTTCTGAAACCCTTTGGAAAGCTGTTTTAGAGGTTAAAATGACTGTCCCTTTTGTCGTTCACTATCACATGAGAAAGCTGTGGTAGTTTCAAGGCAATGTTTGAGGCCAAGCACGAAATAGGCACGTGTTTGAATTACCTTTTCCCTCACATCACTTACTGGTCTTTTCTTCGCACCTTTCTCATCTGTGGGTGCTGCTGCTCTCTCCAGGCACCCTGTCTCCTTATGGCAGCCATTGGACACCTAAACCTATTGTGGTGACCCACCCGATTCTTCCTGGTAGAGCAGTGTCTTCCTCCCCTCCACCCAGTTGGAATCTTACCTGTATAGTGTCTCACTGCTTTTAGTATGCACTTGGATTCTCCCCAGAGAGCTTTTAGCTGGAGTATTTAAACTCACATGAAGGGATTTTACAGCAATTAAGGTATTAGGGGGACAGGACAATATTCCTTAACTTAGAACATGCAGACAATTGCCTGCTACATCTACTGCAACCTTTAGTAATCAACACATGGAATTTGTCCTTTTTAAATGGAACAGAGCCAAAGCCTCTACATAATTGCAGAATTATTAATAGATCTCAGAAATCAAGAAATCAAATAAAATATTGCGAAAACCTTCCAGACAAAATATGTAGCTCTGAATTCATGTTAATTGGCCAACGTTTTGTTCACAGGAGAAAACATTGGATGTGAAATCCAATATTGTATCTCAAACAGACACAAAATGCAGAGTTCTTGTTGCCGCGGAGACAGCATAAAGAAGAGAAGGCCATGTCACTATCCTTGAGGACTTCAGATACAGAAGAAATGAACGAGAATGCAAAACCCTGCTCACAACGGTCTGCACCAAGTCCATATGCATATAAGGCAAACCCTGTACAAATGAAGGCAAAGCTGGGCAAATTTCTCAGGATACATGCAAGATATGAAGACAGCTGGCTACTTATAGACATGGGCTTTCCTTTAAAATTCACCTTCTTTCTCTAGATATTGTGGTATATATTCTGTCCAAAGTAATGTGGGTATTGAATAAAACGTTTAATAAATATAGTTCAATTAGCATGTTGGTATTAAAACCAAGAACAGCTACATCATTCATTTATACATTCATTCATCTATCTTTTATTAATTTATTCACATTTCAATTAATATTTATTAGGGGCTTAGCATATGTCAGGCTTTGATAACAATGATATAGCTCCTACCCTTAAAGATTCTAAAATAAAATTTAACAATGAGTGGAGGCCCTAATTGCATCATAGGAGAGCACACACTTGACCAGTTTAGTTAGATGCTTTGTAATTTGTTTTTTTTTTAATTTTTAAAATTTTTTAATTATTATTATTTTTAAAGAAAATTTTATTTTGTCGATATACATTGTGGTTGATTATTGTTGCCCCTTACCAAAACCTCCCTCCCTCCTCCCTCTCCTCCCTCCCCCCCCAACAATGTCCTTTCTGTTTGCTTGTCATATCAACTTCAAGTAATTGTGGTTGTTATATCTTCTTTCCCCCCCCCCCAGGATTTTTGTGTGTGTGTCTGTGTGTGTGTGTGTGTGTGTGTGCATTCATATATTAATTTTTAGCTCCCACCAATAAGTGAGAACATGTGGTATTTCTCTTTCTGTGCCTGACTCGTTTCACTTAATATAATTCTCTCAAGGTCCATCCATGTTGTTGCAAATGGCAGTATTTCATTCGTTTTTATAGCTGAGTAGTATTCCATTGTGTAGATGTACCACATTTTCCATATCCACTCATCCGATGATGGGCATTTGGGCTGGTTCCAACTCTTGGCTATTGTAAAGAGTGCTGCGATAAACATTGGGAAACAGGTATACCTTCGATTTGATGATTTCCATTCCTCTGGGTATATTCCCAACAGTGGGATAGCTGGGTCATATGGTAGATCTATCTGCAATTGTTTGAGAAACCTCCATAGCATTTTCCATAGAGGCTGCACCATTTTGCAGTCCCACCAACAATGTATGAGAGTTCCTTTTTCTCCGCAGCCTCGCCAGCATTTATTGTTCATAGTCTTTTGGATTTTAGCCATCCTAACAGGGGTTAGATGGTATCTCAATGTGGTTTTGATTTGCATTTCCCGGATGCTGAGTGATGTTGTGCATTTTTTCATATGTCTGTTGGCCATTTGTATATCTTCCTTAGAGAAATGCCTACTTAGGCTTTTGCCCATTTTTTAATTGGGTTGCTTGTTTTCTTCTTGTAAAGTTGTTTGAGTTCCTTATATATTCTGGATATTAATCCTTTGTCAGATGTATATTTTGCAAATATTTTCTCCCACTCTGTTGGTTGTTTTTTGTACTCTGTTGATTGTTTCTTTTGCTGTGCAGAAGCTTTTTAGTTTGGTATAATCCCATTTGTTTATTTTTCCTTTGGTTGCCCATGCTTTTGGGGTCGTATTCATGAAGTCTGTGTCCAGTCCTATTTCCAGAAGTGTTTCTCCTATGTTTTCTTTAAGAAGTTTTATTGTTTCAGGGTGTATATTTAAATCCTTAATCCATTTTGAGTTGATTTTAGTATACGGTGAGAGGTATGGGTCTAGTTTCATTCTCCTGTATATGGATATCCAGTTATCCCAGCACCATTTGCTGAAGAGGCAGTCCCTTCCTCAGTGAATAGGCTTGGTGCCTTTATCAAAGATCAGATGGCAGTAAGTGTGTGGGTTGATTTCTGGATTCCATATTCTATTCCATTGATCAGTGTGTCTGTTTTTATGCCAGTACCATACTGTTTTGGTTATTATAGCTTTGTAGTATAGCTTAAAGTCGGGTCGTGTTATGCCTCCAGCTTTATTTTTTTTCCTCAGCATTGCTTTGGCTACATGTGATCTTTTATTATTCCATATAAATGTCTGGATAGTTCTTTCCATTTCTGAGAAAAATGTCTTTGGAATTTTGATGGGGATTGCATTGAATTTGTATATCACTTTGGGTAGTATGAACATTTTCACTATGTTGATTCTTCCAATCCAAGAGCATGAGATATCTTTCCATCTTCTTGCATCCTCTCTAATTTATCTCAGCAGTGGTTTGTAGTTCTCATTATAGAGATTTTTCACCTCCTTGGTTAACTCAATTCCTAAGTATTTTATTTTTTTGGTGGCTATTGTAAATGGGCAGGCTTTCTTGATTTCTCGTTCTTCATGTTCACTATTGGAGAAAAGAAATGCTGCTGATTTTTGTGTGTTGATTTTGTATCCTGCTACTGTGCTGAAATCATTTATCAATTCCAACAGTTTTTTTGTAGAGGTTTTAGGCTGTTCAATATATAGGATCATGTCATCTGCAAACAGGGACAGTTTGGCTTCATCTTTTCTTAACTGGATGCCCTTTATTTTCTTCTCTTCTCTGATTGCTCTGGCTAGTACTTCCAACACTATGTTGAATAGGAGTGGTGAGAGTGGGCATACTTGTCTAGTTCCTGTTCTTAAAGGAAAAGCTTTCAGCTTTTCCCCATTCAGGATGATATTGGCAGTGGGTTTGTCATATATGGCTTTAATTATGTTGAGATACTTTCCATCTATACCTAACTTATAGAGGGTCTTTGTCATGAATGAGTGCTGAATTTTATCAAATGCTTTTTCAGCATCTATAGAGATGATCATATGGTCCTTGTGTTTGAGTTTATTAATATGGTGTATCACATTTATTGATTTGTTTATGTTGAACCAACCTTGCATCCCTGGATGAATCCCACTTGATTGTGATGAATAATTTTACGTATGTGTTGCTGTATTCTGTTTGCTACTATTTTAGTGAGGATTTTTGCATCTATATTCATCAAGGATATCAGCCTGTAGTTTTCTTTTTTGGTTATATCTTTACCTGGTTTTGGTGTCAGGATGATATTGCTTCATAGAATGAGTTAGGGAGATTTGCGTCTGTTTCAATCTTTTGGAATAGTTTGTAAAGAACCGGTGTCAATTCCTCTTTGAATGTTTGGTAAAATTCTGCTGTGAATCCATCTGTTCCTGGGCTTTTCTTTGTTGGGAGCCTTCTGATAACAGCTTCAATCTCTTTTATTGTTATTGGTCTGTTCAGATTTTGTACGTCTTCATGGTTCAGTTTTGGGAGCTTGTGTGTGTCCAGAAATTTATCCATTTCCTCCAGATTTTCAAATTTGTTGGCATATAGTTGTTTATAGTAGTGTCAAATGATTCCTTGTATTTCAGATGAATCAGTTGCAATATCACCTTTTTCATTTCTAATTTTTGTTATTTGAATCTTCTCTCTTCCTTTTTTTGTTAGCCATGCTAATGGTTTGTCAATTTTATTTATCTTTTCAAAAATCCAACTTTTTGATTCATTGATCTTTTGTATTGTTTTTTGGGTTTCAATTTCATTAAGTTCTGCTCTGATCTTAATGATTCTTTCCATCTGCTAACTTTAGGTTTGGATTGTTCTTGTTTTTCTAGTTCTTTAAGGTGAAGTGTTAGGTTGTTCACTTGCCATCTTTCCATTCTCCTGAGGCGAGCATTTAATGCAATAAATTTCCCTCTTAATACTGCTTTTGCAGTATCCCACAGGTTTTGGTATGATGTATCATTATTTTCATTAGTTTCAATAAATTTTTTGATTTCCTGCTTGATTTCTTCTTGGACCCATATGTCATTAAGTAGAATGCTGTATAATTTCCATGTGTTTGTATAGTTTCCAGAGTTTCATTTGTTATTAATTTCTAGTTTTAATCCATTGTGGTCTGAGAAAATACATTGGATAATTCCAATTTTTTTGAATTATTGAGACTTGATTTGTGACCTAATATGTGATCTATCCTGGAGAATGATCCATGTGCTGATGAGAAAAATGAATATTCTGAGGTTGTTGGATGGAATGTTCTGTAGATATCTGCCATGTCCAATTGGTCTAGAGTATCGTTTAGATCTTGTGTTTCTCTACTGATTCTTTGCCTGGATGATTTTTCTAATATTGACAGTGGGGTGTTCAAGTCCCCTGCTATTATGGTATTAGTGTCTATTTCCTTCTTTAGTTCTAATAGAGTTTGTTTTATAACTCTGGCTACTCCAACATTGGGTGCGTACATATTTATGATTGTTTTGTCTTCTTGATGCATCAGTCCTTTTATCATTAAGTAGTGTCCCTCATTTTCTCTTTTTATGGTTTTTAGTTTAAAGTCTATTATGTAAAATGTAAGAATAGCTACTCCAGCTTGCTTTTCTTTTCTGTTTGCATGGTAAATCTTTTTCCATCCTTTCATTCTTAGTCTATGTGAATCTTTATGGTTGAGGTGGGTCTCTTGTAGGCAGCATATAGTTGGGTCCTTGTTTTTAATCCAGTCAGCCAGTCTGTGTCTTTTGACTGGGAAATTTAATCCTTTTAGCTTAAAAGTTGTTATTGAAAGGTATTTATTTATTCCTAGCATTTTATTGGTTGTTTGGTTGTCTTAGGTGTCTTTTGTTCCTTGCTTTCTGATTTACTGTTTGGTTTCTGTGTTTCTTGGTTCCTTAGGTTGTAGATAACATTTTTGTTTGTTTGTTTTCTCATCATGAATGTCATTTTTATTATACTAGTGGGTTTTGATTTTTCTTGGGTTTTTATGGCAGTCGTAGTTATTTTTCAGAAACCAAACCCAGTACTCCCTTGAGGGTTTCTTGTAAAGGTGGTCGTGTGGTAGTGAACTCCCGCAGTTTTTGTTTGTCTGAGAAGTACACTATTTGCCCTTCATTTCGGAAGGATAGCCTTGCAGGGTAGAGTATTCTTGGCTGGCAATCTTTGTCTTTTAGTATTTTGAATATATCATCCCATTCGTTTCTAGCTTTTAGGGTTTGTGATGAAAAGTCTGATGTTAGCCTGATTGGGGCTCCCTTATAGGTGATTTGACGCTTCCCTCTTGCAGCTTTTAAGATTCTCTCTTTGTCTCTGAGTTTTGCCAATTTGACTATAACATGTCTTGGAGAAGGCCTTTTTGGGTTGAATACGTTTGGAGATTATTGAGCTTCCTGGATCTGAAGATCTGTGATTTTTCCTATACCTGGGAAGTTTTCTGCCACTATTTTGTTGAATATGTTTTCAGTGCAATCTCCATTTTCCTCCCCTTCTGGAATACCCATGACTCAGATATTTGAGCGCTTAAGGTTGTCTGATATCTCTCTCAGATTTTCTTCAATGTCTTTGATTCTTTTTTCTTTTGTCTGCTTGTGTTATTTCAAACAGCCCATCTTCAAGTTCAGAGCTTCTCTCTTCAACTTCAACAAGCCTGCTGGTTAAACTCTCCGTTGTGTTTTTTATTTCGCTGAATAACTTCTTCAGTTCAGCAAGTTCTGCTACATTTTTTTTCAGGACATTGATTTCCTTGTATATTTCCTCTTTCAGATCCTGTATACTTTTCCTCATTTCATCATGATGTCTAGCTGAGTTTTCTTGTATCTCATTCAGTTTCCTTAGAATTATCACTCGAAATTCCTTGTCAGTCATTTCAAGGGCTTCTTCTTCTATAGAATCTAGAGTTTGAGATTTATTAACTTTTGGTGGTGTACTTTCTTGATTTTTTGTATTTCTGGTATCTTTCTTTTGATGTTTATTCATTGTGGCAGGGGGTTTCACAGTCCTCCAGTTTGAGACTATTGACTAACTAAGATGTTGCTGTGGTTGCCTATTTGGTATTGCTATCTCCGTGACTGCTCAGTTGGCCTCTAGTGCCTTGTGTTTGTGGTTGCCTCGGTTCTTGGGCCTCTCCGGGGAGCCACCTCTCTGGTCAGCTTGGACTCTGCTGGGCTGCTGGATCACGGGGCGGTACCGCAGGGTGTGTGGTCCCTGCTGAGCTTCCACTTCCCGTGCAGGACTTCTCTCTGTTCCGTGTGCTCTGGCCCAGGCTGTTGGATCGTGCAGTGGAGACCCCACAGGGTGTGTGGTTTCTGTCGAGTCTCCGCCTCCCTAGCCGGACGTCTCCCCGCTCTGTGTGTACTGGGCTGGGCTGGGACGTGTCTTCTGCAACCCTCGTCTATCAGCTGGGCCTTCAAGACCCTGCTCGGCACCGCCTCGCCCTGGAAGTCTACCAGGTTTCTGGTAGGCGCAGATGACCGGTCGCTCTGGGTGCCTTTGTAGCACTGTGTAGATCTTTCTCGGGACTTATCACCTTCCTCCTGGTATCATGGTTATTTGTGTACTTGTCTTATCTCCCACACCAGAGCGTGAGCTCCTCGGGGGAGGAGCCCACAGCACATGGTTCACCTTTGAATCCCCCTGGCATGGACTGAGTCTGGTGCCCACCCGCAGTCAGCTCTCTCCAGCAGGTTCAAGCGAGCTCGGTAACTCTCTGACCACACTATTCCTAACCAGAAATCGGTTAGGTGTTTTTCTGAACTGGTGGCTGCAGAGATGGTATCTGCCTCCTGGTAACAGGAAGTTTACCGGGGCCTGGAGCCCAGGGTGTGGTGGAGTGACAGTCGGCCCAGCCCGTACTTCCTTGCCCTCCCGATGCTGGCCAGGGACGCCCCAGGCCTCCAGCCCCACCAGAGAACCACGGAGGGAGTGGGAGGGGAAGCCGGCCTGCAGGCCCCGGGAAGCCCCGTGTGGGGGCAAGCAAGTGGGAAGGCTCAGTGAGGAGCCGAGCCGGGCGAGGAGGACAGGCTTGGTCGAGCCGGGCTGGAGCCACCACCACCTGAGAAAATGGAGGCAGCCCCGGGGGCGGTGAGTGGCCCAGTGGGGCAGGTGGAATCGGGTGGGCATCCGCCCCCCCCCGAGCAGGGCTAGGCTGGGGGTCACTCACACAGCTGTGCTGGGTCGGGCGGCTCCCTCTCTGCCTCTGTGTCATCGCCGTCCCCGTCCTTGGCTGCCGCCACCTCAGGCTGCTCACTCGGTCCTACGGCGCGGCTCGGGCATTCCCAGGAATCTTCTTTTATGCTGGCCTGAAACCTCAAATCCTGAATAGGGCAACTGGCTGCCTTCAGCATGGTCCTGGCCTCCAGGATCCTGGCAGCATCAACAGCGGCCCCATGCTGTGTTCCCTGTTTAGAGACTCACTTTTGCAGCTAAGAAACAGTTCTTTTCCTGCTCCACACTTCAAAGCTGTTGTCTGTAAGTGAGGCAGCCTCTCCTGCCGGGGGCAAAGTGGAGTTCAGCCCCCGCGACCGGCCACCAGCAGTGGTCCTCCCTTAAGAGACGGCAAGAGGAAGGTCCACAAGTTTCCCGGCTGCCTGAGGCCCAGTGGCCGCCTTTTCCACCTCAGCTACTCCGCGTCAACCGCCGCAGCCACCGCCATCTTAGGATTGCCGATGCTTCATAATTTGGACTTATTGTAGGTGGTCTAGGTGTTTCTAAGAAAAGAAAAGTCTATATATACTTGTGGGAAAAACAAAAAGTCTTATGGATGAGGTTAGGACCTTTAGAAATCTTAATTTTTGGCATCCTTTATAATAAATGGAGACATAGTGAACAGTGAAATTCAAGGACACAGTCCAAAGTGCTATCCATAACTGTGTGACTCTCCCTAGCTGGAGGAGTGAGAAAAAAGTCTAGACACTTGCTGGAATGGAACAATTGACTGGGTTTTGGTAAGATTAGATTTCAGTATTGACCTTAACACTGTTACTAAATGAATCAGCCATCTTAAACCTCTCTGGTCCTCAGGTTTCTTCATTCCTTAAGTGTGAAGATAGAACTAAGCAGGATCTAAAGAATTTCAAAATACATTAGAATAGCACCCCAAGAATTACATCACAGTAGGATGAAATCAAAAGGCCACAAGCAGAGCTCTTTCTGCATATACATGCTGCTCTCTGTAAGGCAGGCCCTCTCATTTCTTCATGAAATGCATTTTATGTGCACTTAGCCTGCTCACATCTCATCATGCAGTCAACTTGATCATTCAGTAAACATGGAGTGTCCACTCTGTCCCAGGTCTTGTGCTGGGAACTGCTTTCCTAAGTCTCACATCAGCTAGCTCAGCCTCATTCTCCTAAAATTACCTTCTTTCTGGCCAGGGTAACAGGTTACTTTGGTTACAAGAAGACCTTTGAGGATAGTTCAACTCTACAAACAATAAAATGAACATCTCTCAATAAGACATTTGACCTATGTCTTATCCTGTTCAGGCTGCTGATAACAAAATACCATCAACTGGGTGGCTTATAAATAACAGAAATTTTTTTTCTCACAGTTCTGGAGGCTGGGAAGTCCAAGGTAAAGGTGCTGGCAGATTTGGTGTCTGGTAAGTACTCACTTCCAGGTTCATAGATAGCCATCTTCTTGCTGTGTCCTCATGTGGTAGAAAAGGCCAGGGTGCTCTCTGGAGGGCACTAATGTCTTTCATGAAGGATTCACCCTCATGACCTAATTATCTCCCAAAGACCCCTAATACCAGCATGTTAGTAGTTAGGATTTCAATACACTGCATGAATTTTGTGAAGACACAAACATTCAGACTACAGCACTTTAGAAACAGTTTAGATAAAAAGAGAGTGGTTGTGTAACTTGAGGAAGAAATTGAGATTATATTGAAGATGAAACCTTACCTTCACTTTTGTGAATTAGATTAAGTGTCATGACACCACACATGCTTAGTTGCAAGACTATCTGCTGCAAAGAACTCTTTCTGAAAACAATCTTTGAGGTGACTGTCTAAATCTTCCCAATGTGTGTCTTCTTGGGATATCCAGTGTTATGGATTAAATTGTGTCCCCCACAAATTTATATGTTGAAACCCCAACCCCCAAACCTCAGAGTTGACCTTATTTGGAAATAGGGTGGTTGCAGGTGTAACTAGTTATGATGAGGCCATTAGGGTGGACACTAATCCAATATGACTGGTGTTTTCACAAAAAGGGAGAAATTTGAACACAGAGAGACACACACTTGGAGAACACTATGTGAAGATGAAGGCAGGGATGTGGAAGCCAAATAACGACAAAAGTTGCCAGCACACCCCCAGGCTCTGGGAGAAATGCATGGGACAGATTTTCTCTCACAGTGTTCAGCAGGTACAAACCTGGTGACACCTTGATCTTGGGCTTCTAGCTTCCAGAACTCTCACACAATAAATTTCTGTTGTATAAGCAACCTAGTCTGTGACACTTTGTTATGGCAGCTGTAGCAAACTAATATACTCCAGTTAAGAAAGCTTCATACTCATTGATTCACTCTTCATTGTAACAGCCATTGACTGAAAATGTTGCAATGAGTTTTCTAAAAGAATAATAAATGCAAGGGACTTAGGACAGGCTGGGACACAATTTAGGGTATTTATTACCTTATTCCCAGGAGTTAATGCTCAGTATAAGGGAAATAAACAAACAAACAAAAATTGGCTTGTATGTATGTAATGATTAATTATAGGTGTCAGCTTGATTTGATTTAGGAATACCAAGAAACCTGGTAAAGCTATATTTTTAGGTGTGTCCGTGGGGGCGTTTCCCGCAGAGGTTAGTATGACAGCCTCAGTGGACTGGGTGGGAAAGTTTCCTTCTCAATATGGGCGGGAACCATCCAATCCACTGGAGGCCCTGAGAGAACAAAAAGAGAGGAAAGAGGTGAATCTCTCGATCCGCTGGAGCTGGGATACACTTTACTCTCCTGCCTGTGGACATCAGAGCTCCAGATTTTTATGCTTTTGGGTTCCAGGACTTAAACCAATGGCACCATCAGCTTCCCTGGTTCTGAGACTTCGGACTTGCACTGAGCTATAATACCGGCATCCAGTTTGCAGACGGCCTATCATAGCACTTCTCTTCACTACCGTGTGAGTTAATTCTCCTAATAAATCCCCTCTCATATATTTATAAACACATCCTACTGGTTCTGTGTCTCTGGAGAACCCTGACAAATACAAAGTACATTCAGGAAATAAAAAGACATCATAATATAGTTTTTCCACTTAAAACTTATATTGACAGGATCTTAAAAAAGGTATTAAAAACACACTTGTATGACCTCCTGAGAGAGAGCAACAGAGGAAATATTGAGACAATAAAAGATAATAAGGAAGAATTCAGCAGTGCTCTATAATGCCACATCACAATTCACTCAGGAAAAGAAAGTATAGCACATATAATGCTCAGTAGATAAAGAAAAATGATATTGATAATTTTTTTTTTCTTGTGTTAGAAATGCAAGGGTCAGCTGAAGGTGGACAAAGAGACAAGGAAATACATTTGAGGCCAATTAAGGTGGTTCTTACCAAGTTCACTATCTAGCCTTTCAGAAAATCAAGCCAGCAAAATTCTCTTTGATCTACAACCGGTTTTTACTGATTTAGAGGTCAGTAATTTTCACAAACAGTTTGAAAAAACAGTTTTAGGAATATGGGGAAGTTTGAATAGTTTTCTGAGAAAAAATTGTGGAGCTTTGAATGATGTATTCTTTTTGCCAGTTTGAGTCAATCACTTGCCATCTCTTTCCTGCTATTGCTGTTGGTCTTTCGTGTAGTACTTGGGGACTGTTCGGTACCTTTTCCTCACCCTTTCACTTTCTCGAGTGAGGCAGTAAGTGAACTGGAAAAGACGGGTGAAATATGCTGCATTTATTTTAGGCCCCTCAATTACTTTTATATTTTTAAGTAAAACATCACTATGATTTTCTCTTCTGCTTTCCCCCTCTATGACGTTTTCCTTAGCCAATCAATGGCATCCATTTGTCCGAGGGGGTGAGGTGGGCACTAGAGTGGGAATAAGTTGTTACAATGAGATTGAAAACCTTTCAAGACAGGGATTTATAATACAGTGATAGACTTGGAAGCCTTTTTATATATGGAGAAAATCTTCTGTATTCTATTAGCACGGAGCGGTGTAACTCAGCACACTGGTGAGTTAAAAATGGGTTACAACCATGGGAAATGTTGGTTTGCTCAGAATTTGTGGCAATCAGATTGCACAGGAATTAAAGTAAGACCTGGGTTCTGGAATGCAGATGGGAAAAGCATGGGAGGGTTAGAGTCTCAGATCCTAACCAAGACAAGAAAACATGCTCCAAGAGTTACATAAACTGCTAGATTTATTCCAGCAGGTTGAACAGCAACCTGGAGAACAAAGAACATCACCATGGAAACCAAAGGAATCAGAGCACAACACTTGGATTCAAGGTTTACTTCACTCTTTCTCTATGAGGTCACATAAGCCACAAGCCTCCACCAGGAGAGAAGGAGGAATGAAATCTGAGAGATTGTGTATTTTACCTAAAAGCACATTTAAATTTCTGCATCGGGCTAGTATTTCCAGATTGGGTGGATTAAATGCAGTCGTTTTCCTCTACTGTCCGAGGTTTCAGGACTTTTTAGGAAGATAAGAACAGTCTAAAAGGATGGAGATATATTCTCTTTGCACATCCATTTTACTCTGTGAGTATATTTGCTACTCTGCTTAATTGTATTGGCTTTTGCACAGCTGCCTGTTTGATAATAGTATGAGATGTATCAGGAGGTAGATAGCAGTGAACAATGTGAAGGGAATATGAGCAGAAACATCCTTTTTCCTGAATGATCTCTCCCACTGACCAGCTCTCTTCTGTTATTGAAAGAATTGAGACTCTATGGGTGGTTCTACAGTCAAGAGGGGCTATGGACTTCTGCAAAAAATCTTTTCTCAGTTTTAATATAACTGTGCACACTGATTTTCCTGCCCTGGAGGCTACCCGTTAGACTGGAGACAATGAATTTGCTCAAAGAAACTTGATGGTAGAGTAGGTGGTACTGTGCTTCTCAAACGATGACATAGAAACTTAAAAAAAAAATTTTTTTTAAATGTGTTATAAATACTTTTATAAAATACAATAAAAATAAGTCACTGAGGTTCGGAAAGGCTTAGTCTGTTGCTGAAGATCATGGAGCATTGGTGGTAGCACTTGTAAATGGCAAAGCTGGGACACTAATTCAAATATTCTGCTCCTAATCTCATTGTGCTTGCATTTGTCTTTTTCTTGATGTCATAGTTATTGCATCAAAGACAGTTTTGCTACTCTCTTCTGATCTTAGGAGAAAGGGAAGTGTTTGAGGAATATCAGTTAAGCATTCGAAGCCAAATCTTGCGTTGGATACTGTACAACCATTAAAGTGATGCAGTTCTGTCTACTCAGAGTTTAGGTAGCAGGGGGTAATGACTCAGGAATGAGCTTTGCATTCAGACCATGATACATTAAAGAAAAGTGCTAAAACAAACAAACAAAAACAAACAAACATACAAAAAACCTACCAAGGATCCTTCTTTTATAAATGACACTGCTGCATTAAAAATTCTTTTAAGCTAAAAAATTGGTGGTAGAAAATTAGAATTCTTAAGTATGTTAATTTAACACTTCTGAAAGGTAGAAAACATTTATGTCTCAATGTAAAGATTGGAGATATAAAAAGATGTTTAATGGAAAATGTTAATAGCAATAAAAATAGGTGGTATGTAAATTGTTAACAATAACCTCTGTAATTTGATGTCTAATTTTCAGGTGGAAGGAAAATAGAATCGTTAGTAGAGAACATAGTGTATTTGTTAGCTTAACTGCATGGGGCTCCATCAGCTATTGACGAAAGGACTGGCTTCTATTTTATCTTTGGTTTTAAGAAAAGCTTTTTTATTTCCCAGCTAGGCTTTGAATGAAGTGTTAATAGGATAACTATTTCACACTAGATAACTACAAATTGCTTATTTAGGTGTTTCTATGGTTCAGTAACTGAGCATGGATGAATATGTAATTAGCTTTTAAACTCTACCCTAATAGGCAATATACAATAGCTGTTCTACAGAACTTCATTTAACATGTCCCTTAGCGTTTTTTAGAACATTAAATAGAAGTTTTACCTGGTATTTGCCTCAGTGAAGTGAATTTATCCCCCCATACACATAATTTACACAGAAGTGTGAGAAGAACTACTTAGTGTAGTGGTATAAATGCAACGTCTGTTATAGGGACCCGAACACACAGAACATCCGGGAAATTGAGAGGCAACAGCCACATAACTGGAAAGTCCTCACAGAATTCAGCTTCATTTGAAGACACAATATAAAGCACCAAAATATAAAATGCATATCGTTTTAGAAATAATATTGCAGACACTTAAACAGGTATTGGCCAGTATGACTGGAGAAAGAAAGCACAGGGACTTCCTGAAGTTCAGTTAGATAATTTAAAAAATTTACCGAAAATTCTATCTAGAAATGATCAGGATGTTTCTGAAGTTGTTCCAACTTTTGTGAAGTTGTCACAAAATTCTTCCTCCTGAGAGAATCCTTGTGGGTGATGAGATTGCAAGAAGGAAAGGAAAAAAACATAAAATAAAGTTGTTTTCTGAAATGCTATAAATACAATAATAAGAAAACTGAAGATTTTCAACTGATTTCTCAATTGAGTACTCAGTTTACTAGTAAAGTGTTGACTTTCCAGCCTATTGATAAATATTTTACTGGATGCACGGAGAAGATTTCATGATCATTTTATAGAGATCAATAATTCCTGTAAACCTGTGGATCTGATTTGTGGCACCTTGGCATGAGGTAAGCAGGTTCAGGCAGCTGTTTTAAATCTCTGCTTATTCATAATTAGTAATAGAAAATGATCAATGAAAGATTACTTCCAGATACTAAATTCAATAGACATGAAAGTGAAATAAAAAAGCTTTCTTTCATTTCCATTTGTTTATTCAGTCATATTCCAAGTTCACACAACTGTGCATGAAACGTAAATTTATTTTTTTAATTGAAACATATTGATTGTACATATTTATTGGGAACAGAGTTATATTTCAATTTATTTACACATCTATTTATACAATATGTAGTGATCAAATCAGGGTAGTTAGCAAATTACAGTCATAGTAAAAATTTATCATTTCTTTCTGAAGAGAACATTCAATCTCCTGTAATATAGCCATTTAAGAACATACAATGAATCCGTTAATTATAGATGTCGCACACTATTGTATACCACTAGAACTTGTTTTTCCTATCTGACCGTAATTTTATGTCCATTAACCAACCCCTCACCAACTCCCTCCACCCTCCCCTTCTCATCCTTTAGTAACCACAATTCTACTCTCCACTTCTAAGTTCAACTTATTTGTTTATTTTTAGTTCCCATATATAAGTGAGAACATGCAGTATGTATCTTTCTGTGCCTGACTTATTTTGCTCAACATAATGCCTTCCAGGCTTGTCCATGTTGCCACAAATGACAGAATTTCATTCTTTTTTATGGCTGAATGGTATTCCATTGTGCATGTATACCACATTTTCTTTATCCGTTCATCTGTCGATGGGCATCTAGGTTGATTCTATGTCTTGGCTATTGTGAATAGTGCTGCAATAAGCATAGGGGTACAGATGTCTTTTTGGTATGCTAACTTTCCTTTGGATAAATACCCAGTAGTGAGATTCCTGGGTCATATGATAGTTCTATTTTTAGTTTTCTGAGGTACCTCCATACAGTTTTCCATAATGGCTGTACTAACTTACATTCCCATCAATAGTGTGTAAGAGTTCCCCTTTCTCTGCATCCACGTCAGCATTTACTTTTTGTCTTTTTGATAATAGCCATTCTGAATAGGATGAATGGGGTTGGGAGATTTAATAAAAAGGATTATTGAAGGTGGGAAAGACATAAAAGATAATGAATAAAAATAAGAGGAATTAAGTCGGAATATTCAGGAGAAACTCTAAGGGCTTCCAGACTTTATAGAGAGAGACAAAACAAGAAGGGAAGGCTGAACTATTCAATGGCATTTTGGCCTTAAATGATTTAAGAGTAATTGCCAACTATGGCTGAAACCAGAATGCTCCACTTCCATTTTGCTGGTGGAGGATTTCTCCCTATGCTAATGTCATATGCATCAATTTTTACAAAATGCAAGCAATAATGAGAGGCAGAGTGGTGACTCTTGAGAGAATGTTTTGGGGGAAGAATTTGGGAGGAGTTTGTGATACAAGCCAAGAACTAGCTCATCGGCATTATTTAAAAACTGTTAAGGAGCTTTTATTTAAAATTATTATTTATTATTTTTTATTTTAATTTACTTCTCAATATACATTGTAGTTGATTTTCATGCCCCTTTACCCATTCCTCTCCACCCCCTTCCCTCCCCCACTCACGTCATATCTGTTCACTTGGCTTAAATAGTTCAAGGAATTTTCGTGGTTATTCTGGAGCTTTTGGGTACTGGTAACGTAATACTTCTCCTCCTGACTCCAGAATAAAGGTTTGTCTTGGCTTCTGCAGCATTATGTAGAACAATGGACATGAAAACCACGTATGTTCATTCTCCTGGTGACTTTCACAGTTAATCCAGGTGCTAAGCAATCCTGGCAACTGTCCATGAAGAATGCTTCTCGGTCCTAATCATTTCCCAAGAGGTTTGTATCTCGAGGAACAGAGGCTCCACAGGGTAAAAGAGCAGAAAATCAATCTATCTCCTCAGTCAGAAGCAACAGAAGCAACATTGTTAACGTGTGTAATGTTCTGGTTCTTTTTTTCTATGCACTTTTTTACATAGCTGAGATTATACTGTATTATGTAATGTTGTAAAAATTCTTGCTTTTTGCACATATATGCACACACATGCATTTACTTATGTATGCATTTTTCTATATCATTAACCATTTATTCACCACAAGTATGATTTTACTGGTTGCATTTCTTGCTGTTGTGAAAGTCTTAGGGAGTTTTTCATGTTAATGCATTTTTAAAATTTCTAAATATTGTTTCATATTGTTGATATACTTAGCTTACCTAACACTTTTCCTCTTAATAGAAGTATAAATCATTTCCCTGTTTCACTATTATAACAATGCTGTATGAAAACCCTCATCCATGTTTCTATGTGTGTATCTGTCCATGATGGGTACTTAGATGTATGATTATTGAAGAGTATGTACATTTCGTGAGTAGGTACTGCAAAACTGTGATGAAAATGTCAATTTAGACTTCCCCTTCAATATCATTACATGTAATTTCACCACCAGCCCTACCAGTCCTGGAAGGTTCACTGATGAGATCATCATAAAGAAGTCATTCCTAGAAGGGGGTCCCACATGGCTGCCCCCTTTGTCATCACTGTCTTCCTCCTCAAGTTCCTCCTTCCCAGCAGGCAACCCTTTCTCAAAATCCCTCAGTCTGATGCCCCTTCATGCTCCCCTGGGAAACCCAATTCGTCCCCACAGGAAGAGAAGATTTATACTCTTGATTTACTTCAGTAGCCTACAAACATATACAGGGGCACCTCAAGAGGGTCTCCTCTGCTTGATCACAGCAAACTCTGTGCAATTTAATAGGCTCTCTGAAAATACTGGGGTTCAGTCCTCGTTCAGACTTCTCACTGAAATCTCTCCTCTCCCAAATTAACTTTCTTACTAGGTCTTTAGGATGCTTGTATAATTCACCAAAGCAATATCATGTTTACTCAAAAACAATTCAGTGTGCATTTTCATCGAGGAAAGGAAGCTTCTCTTGTCAGCATGGCCTTGTCCTTGACCCTTTCAGAATAATACATCCCACCATAATTATAAAAAGCCTAAGCTCAGCTTGCAATACAAGAGAAGCAACACTGGATATGCATGGTGCTGCCCTGCAGGAATTACAAGTCTGATGATATCCTTTTGCTCCAAATATGAAAGGATGTAGGAAGTCTGCCGATTTTATGTTCCTCACAGTATACATACACATTCAAGTTAACTCTCTCAATATGCCAGTGGTAGTTACTATTATTTCCTTTTACTAGATAAGGATACTGAAGCTTAGAGTGGTTAAATAATTTGTTTAAGATCACAAGGGAATTCAAAAGAGCAGGAATTTGGCTAACCCTTTTGAGCCATTAAGTTAACCCCTTTAGCTATTAAGTTAATCCATTAAATTAATCCCTTAGGCAATAATAATAATAATAAGTAATACAATAACATTTAAATAGTTCTCACTATGTGATAGACACAGTTCTAAATCCTTTACACATATTAACAATGCTGGGAAGTAGGCTGTTCTATTATTGTCATTTGACACAACTCTTTGAAGTAAGAAGTATTACTCTAGCTATTTCATAAAGGAAAAACTAGAAACAGAGAGGTTATAAAACTTGACAAATATCGTACAGCTGGGAAGTGAGGAAGCAAGATTTGAAATCAATATTTTTGTGCTTAAGCTCTACACCATATTGCCTCACATTTAAAACATAACTTATTGTGTTTTTATCTCAGAAGATTTGGTTTGTGGCTACCACACTGAACACCTTTAAAAAAAGAACCTAAAAACCTTTTTGGCAACTTCCACATCTGCAGTTTTTATTACTACTGCAGTTTTCATTTGTTAAAAATGAGGCACCTCTGAGGGTTAAGCTCTTTGTCATCTGGAGTCACAAGACTACTACTGAACTTGAGTGGATGCTGGGCTCTCCTCCTCTTGCGTCTCTTATATTTATTTTCTCTCTTTTTTACTTCAGTTGCATTAGCACATCCCCTGCTTGAAAATTTTTTTATTCACTTTGTGTACAAGTTCTTAAATTAAAAAAATTATTTTTAAGTACCTTCTCTCTGTTCTAGCTGATCCTGCCAGGGCCAATTTTTACCTCTTTCTAGTTGCCCGTCTGAACTGGCTTTTTTAAAAAAAACTTTTCTGTTTGCTTTCTGTCTCTCTCTTCCATTTCACTGTTTAATGACTAGCATGGATTGTTTTGGCTTTTTTCTTTCTGCTTGTATATCTCCATTTGTTTGAGATTATCCATTTAATTACCATTTCTTAATCTCTTTTCCCTCTCTCTCTCCCTCTCTCCCTATGTGCGTTTTCTATTCATGTTTACATGTCTCCTAATTTAGTGAGCTGTTATTTGTTTTCCAGTAGCTTTGTGTTTCATACCAACTGGTACATGAATTTTTGCTTTTGATTATTCTTTTTATATTTTATTTATTTTTTATTGTAGCGTAACCGATTGTACATATCTGTGGGGTACAGAGTTGAATATCAATACCTGTGTGCAATATGTGATGCTCAAATCGGGATAATTAGTCTATTCAATATTATGCAATGTAATCGTTTTTCATGTCCCTTTACCAATTCCTCCCTTACCCTTCTCCCCTCCCCCTTTTCCACCTCTGGTAACCTCAGTTCTGTTCTCTCCTTTTAAAGTTCAACATATTATTGTGATTCTTATATCTTTCTTTCCGTTTTTTTTTTTTAAGCTCCCAATTATGAGTGAGGACATGTGGTATTTCTCTGTCTGTGCCTGGCTCAGTTCACTTAAGATGATTTTCTCTAAGTTCATCCATGTTGCTGTGAATAGCAATATTTCATTCTTTTTTTTTATGGCACAGTAGAATCCCATTGTGTATTTTTACCACATTTTCCTTATCCAGTCATCTGATGATGTACTTTGAGGTTGGTTCCAACTCCTGGCTATAGTAAAAAGAGCTGCGATAAACATGGGGATGCAAGTATCCCTTGGACATGATGATTTCTATTACTTTGGGTATATATCCAGCAGCGAAATTGCTGGATCATATGGCAATTATATCTATAGTTGTTTGAGGAAACTCCATAAGGTTTTCCAATATGACTGCACCAATTAGCAGCCCCACTGACAGTGTAGGAGGGTTCCCCTCTCTCTGCATCATTGTCAGGATTTGTTATTCTCAGTCTTTTTGATAATGGCCAGCCTAAGTAGGATGAGATGATATCTCAGAGTGGTTTTGATTTGCATATCCCTTATTCTGAGTGATGTTGAGCATTTTTTCATGTGTCTGCTGGCCATTTGCATATCTTCCTTTGAGAAATGCCTATTCAGCTCCTTTGCCCATTTTAAAATCAGGTTATTTGTTTTTTTACTGTTAAGTTGTTTGAATTCCTTGTATATTCTGGATATTAATCCTGTCTCAGATGCATAGTTTGCAAATATTTTCTCTGTCTACAAGAGACTCACCTATAAAGACACACAGAGATTAAGAGTGAAAGGATATAAAAAGATATACAATGTAAATAGAAATCAAAAACAAGCAGGAGTAGCTATTCTTATATCAGATAAAATGGACTTTAATCCAATCAGTCAGGAGAAGATCAGTATCCCTGCTTGAAGATAGTAAGGCAAGGAGAGCAAATTCTCCCTTACTTAACCTTTTTATTTCTATTCATATATTCAATTGATTGGATGATACCCACCCACATTAGGGACGGCAATCTGCTTTACTCGGTCTATAGATTTAAATGTTAATTTCATCCAGAAACACCCTCACAAACACACCAAGAATAATGTTTAAACAAATGTCTGGACAGTCCAGGGCCCAGTTTGGTTAACACATAAAATTAACATCACAGAGTTTATGATCTAGGTGTGTCCCTCGCAGGTAACAATGATGAGAAAACAATATCTGGCAATACAATATTCCTGTATTTTAAAAAATTCACCAAATAAACATTATCTTGCCTGACTTATGAAATTCATAAAAAATTTAAAAATAATATTTGTAATTTTTCTGATTATAAAATCATACATGTTCACTCCAGAAAATTTGAAATAAACAAAGCATGATAAGTATGAAATAAACTCACTTGTGATGTCACATCCAAAACTTCTTTGCTAATATTCTGTTGCATTTTCAAGTTCTTAAAAGTAGAAATTTATAGGCAAAACTAGGTTTGTTACTATTTTAAAATACTTATATCCCAATTACATCTTTTAAAAATAATATTTTAATATTTATAAAGTTGGTTTTGGGAACCCCAGACTTTGGGAGGTGAACGGACTTTCCTTTAGTCATATGTGTCTATATCAGAGGAGGACACAGAGCTTCTTGTGTTCATTGATTTTCTTACCTGGTTTGGGGCATATATTTATGTGTGAGTTTTTTTCCCTCAAATCCAGGATTCTAACTGTCTGCCTCTTAGTGCTTGCATATAATTTTATGTAGTGCTTTCCTCCTGTCAACTCCTGAGCATTCACTGAAAAATTACCAGGGCTCCCCAGGGGCATTTTGTTTTTCCTCATCTCTGCTGGTGATCATTAACCAAACATTCGTGAATTGGTTTCAAAAGTGTAATTTTTAAAAGCTCATTTTGGTCTATTGAGCTCACAGATAGTTAGACAAAGCAATTCCAGCCAGAGCTGATGTTTGCCATTTATCATTCCATGACTTTTGCTTGGCCCTAAAGCAGGAGATGGACCACATCCTGATCATCTGTGGTTGGGAAACATAAACCTGATGACAGTGCTTCAGTACGTGCAATGAACTGAATTTTAAGCAGAGAGTGAAGTGATGAAGTCAGCATATTTTTTCGTGGGTTGAAATAAAATCTTCATATAAAAATCTAAACTCTATATTCAAATTTTATTTCAGAAACTCTCTATATAACTCCTATATAAAATATGTTATTCTATGTATTTTAATAATAAATGCTAATACCTTTAGTGTGCTTTGAATGAGCCAAAAATATCCTAAGCACTTCACTTGTGTTTTTCATGTAATCTCACAACACAGTTGGCTAAGTACTATATGGTTGTAAATAATAAAGAGCAGTCTTGGGGAGGGCAAAATAACTCACTCAAGGCTGCTTTTCTAGTGAACAGAGAAAACCCCTCGACTGCTGATTCTAGTGTCCATACACCTAAGCACCAAGCTATGCTGCCTCCTCCCAGAGAGCCAGGCATAGAGAGAAAACCAACCCTTCTGTCAATAATTAACAGTGCTTGTGTGAAGCTGTTAATACATTTAAGTTAACCTAGTCTTGGAATTCAGGAGACACATCTTACTGGTATGGTATTGAGCTTAGTATCCCAAATCAATGGCAATAACTTTCAGAAGGTAACAATTGAGTGACATAAGCAAGATGATGGGATAGGAGCTTCCAGTATTCATTCCCTGACAGAAACATCTATTTGAACACAACGGTCACACAAGCCTGAAAATACCTTTTCAATGTCTAAGGGATCCAGGTGAGAGATGACAGTATCTGGGTGGATAGAGTACAGAAATTAAAAAAGATACATTGAAGAGGGTAGGAAGGAGAGTTTCACATTACCTGTATTACCCACTCCCTCAACTCCAGGCAGCACAGCAAGGAGAGAAATACCCTCCACGGGGAGAAGGAGAGGGAAGTAAGCACTGGACTTCACCACAGACCCCAGCAGCAGGCTGTCCCAGTGAACCCTGGCACCAGGCCAGCTACTGTGGGCCCAATTCCAGGCCTGCCCCAGCACCAGGCCAGTTAACCTGGCACTGAATTCAGTGAAATTGCAGGACACAAAACCAACATACAAAAATTGGTAGAGTTTCTATACACTAACAATGAACTATCTGAAAAAGAAATCAAGAAAACAATTCCTTTTACAACAGCATTAAAAAAATACTTTGGAATAAATTTAACCAAAGAGGTGGAAGATTTATACACTAAAAGCTGTAAAGCACTGATGAAAGAAATTGAACGAGACACAAATAAATGGAAAAATATCCTGTGTTCACAGATTGGAAGAACTAACATTGTTAAAATGGTTATACTTCCCAAAGTGATCAAAATTTCAATGATATTTTTCATAGAAATAGGAAAACAAATCCTAAAATTTATATGAAATCACAAAAGACCCCAAATAGCCAATGCAGTCCTGAGCAAAAAACAAAGCTGGAGGCATCACAATATCCGACTTCAAAGTATCCTGCAAAGCTTTAGAAATCAAAACAGTATGGTTCTACCATAAAAACAGACACATAGACCCAAAGCAACAGAATAGAGAACCCAGAAATAAATCCATGTATTTTTGGTCAACTGATCTTCAACAAAGGTGCCAAGAACACACAAAGGGGAAAAGATATCTCATTAATAAATGGTGTTGGGGCCGACCCCGTGGCTCACTCGGGAGAGTGTGGTGCTGGGAGCACGGTAGCGCTCCCGCTGCGGGTTCGGATCCTATATAGGGATGGCCAGTTCACTCACTGGCTGAGTGTGGTCACAAAAAAAAGGACAAAAAAAAAAATTAAAAAAAAAAATGGTGTTGGAAAAACTGAATATCCACATGCAGAAGAATAAAATTGGACCCTTATCTCATACCATATATAAAAATCAACTCAGAATGGATTAACAACTTAAATGTAAGTCCTAAAAATGTGAGACTACTAGAGGAAAACATTGGGAAAAATCCTCTTGGGAAATTGGCCTTGGCAATAATTTTTTGAGTAAGATCCCAAAAGCAGAGTCAACGAAAGCAAACATAGACGTATAGGATTGTATCAAACTAAAAAACTTCTGCATAGCAAAAGAAACAATCAACAGAGTGAAGAGACAATTATGGATGGGAAAATATTTCTGCAATCTGTATGTCTAATAAAGGATTAATATCTAAAATATATGAGGCACACAATAGCAAGAAAACAGATAACCTGATTTAAAAATAGGCAAAGCTTAGCAAACTAATACATCCAGGCTTTCTTGGCACTTACTAGCTCTGTGGATCATGGACAAATTCCTAAATCTTTTTCTGCCTTGATATCCTCATTTGTAAAATGAGGCTGATAACTTAAAACCTCATAGAGTTATATGCAAATTAAACAAAATAATATTTATAAAATACTTAGCACAATGGGTGGTTACCTCTCATCATTATATTGATGTTATGATTATTCAACTTTGGACTCATGTTGTAGTTTGGGTTGCTCATTGAGTGGTAATAATTTCAATTTTTATCCTGCAGCATAACTTCTGGATATCAAGCTTAAAAAAATAAAAAATAAAACAAATAAAAATGGGTGAAGCACCTCAATAGGCATTTCTCAAAAGAAGACATACAAGTGGCCAACAGGTATGTAAAAAATGTTCAGGATTGCTAATCACCAAGAAAATGCAAACCAAAATCATGGTGAGATGTTAATCTCACACCTGTCAGAACGGCTATTACCAAAAAGACAAAAGATAGTGTTGGCAAGTATGTGGAGAAAAGAGAACCCTTGCACACCATAAGTGGGAATATAAATTAGTACAGCCATTGTGGAAAACAGTATGAAGTTTCCTCAAAAGTTTAAAAATAAGACCATCGTGTAATTCAGCAATCTCACTTCTGGGTATATATCCAAAGGAAATGAAATCAGTCTCTTGAAGACTCTTGAAGTCTCTTCAAAATCTGCACTCCTATGTTCATTGCAGCATTATTCATAATAACCAAGATATGGAATCAATTTGTGTCCATAGGCAGTGAACAGATATATTAAATGTGGTGTATATGTACAATGAAATATTACTTAACTTTTAAAACTAAGAAAATTTTGGCCTTTGTGGCAACATGGATGAACCTGGAGGACATTATGCTAGGTAAAATAATTTGGGCACAAAAAGACAAATACTGCATGGTCTCATTTATATGTAGAACCTAAAAAAGTTGAACTCATAGAAGCAGAAAGTAGAATGATGGTTACCAGGGGTAAGGAAATGGGGAGTTATTGGTCAAAGGGTACCATCTTTCAGTTATGCACAGTGAATAAATTCTGGAGATCTTATGGCGACTATAGCTAATAATACTGTAGTTTATACTTGACATTTACTAAGAGAGAAAATTTCAGATATTCTCAGCACACACAAGAAAGGTAACTGTGAGTGATAAATATGTTAATTAGCTTGATTGTGGCAATCATATCAAAACATGAGATTATATCCTCTAAATATATGCAATTTTTAACATCAATTATGCTTCAATAAAGCTGGGGTAAAATGTTTTGAAACAGAAGGTAACTATTCAAAATCTTTATCTATATTACCCATTTGACCAGAATTTATCTTTTTGTAAGTGTTTATACTTCATTTAAAAATCATGCTTTTTTTCCCCCTGGGAATTACATGGATAATTATTTCACTATGATTCACTCATGGTCAATTATGAACTAGGCTCTAAGTTACTGAATATTTTGCCTTTAGATGCTCATTCTTTTTCATTCATGTATTCAGCCTATGCTAATTTTGTGTCTACTGTTTGCCAGACACTCTTCAAGGCATTGGGGATACATTGATGAACAAAATAGATAAAGAGCCTTGTCCTCATAGAACTTATACTCTTGTATAAGGATGATAATAAATAGGCAATCAAGCAAATCAATGATTAAGATAATTTCTGATAGTGATAAATATTATGGAGAAAATAAAACAGAGACAAGTGGGTGAGTGGGTCTTGTTAGAGATGAGCATTTTTAGGAGTTAACCTTTGAATTGATACTTGGATTATGAGACAGAAATAATGGGGAAAAGCATTCCAGACAAAGGAAACTGTGAGTGCACAGTCCTTGAGTTGGGGTTGACTTCAAGTTCCAGGGTAGAAAGATGGAGACAGTGTATGAAGGGAGATGGAGAGTGAGGCAGACAGTATGGGGAGTTTGACTTTGATTCTGATTACAATGGGAGTGCATTGCTGTGTAGTAGGTAGGGTGGTAATATCATGTGAGTAATGTTTCAGCTGATCACCTTAGGTGCTGTGCAGAACCAAAAAGAAAGCTCACTCAGGCTTGTGTAGTCCTAGAGTTCAGAAGACTCATCAGAGCATTAAAAATGAGTGATCACAATACCTTTCAACTATTTCTATGTATGGGCTATATATATATACCTTGACATTGATTATTTAGTTCCAAGGATTCTTTTCGATCTCTAATGATGAAGTAAAGTAATAAAAACTGAAAATGTTAAGTACCTAGTCTTATCAGTGCAGTGCATTGAAGTTTAGGGAAAAGTGGAGTCATTAGTCTCAAGGGACACAAGCACTTTACCATACTTAAGACTATAATCAGATACCACTATCTGAGCTCCTGGATCATGAAGGTTCCCTGATAGATCCAAGGTGTCACTGCTTTCTAGTAGTATACTTCATGATTCGCAAGCGAAGCAGTCGTAGACTTTATCATTTGCTATCTTAAGTAAACAGTTTAGACAGCCTGGACCTACAGTCATATGGATTCCATGCTTGCTATGCATCTATAGACTGAATTTTTTCTGAACAACTTCTAGTAATAGAATTATATTTAGAAGTAATTAAAGTGAGTTTCCTAGCTGTGGGAATTTATGAGCTTTTGTTTTTTTTCTTTTACGCCACAAATCTATAATACGTATCTGAAATTAACAATATGCTTACATTAACTTGTAAATGCATACACTCATAGTTAAAATTATGCCAAAAAAGCACTGAATGAGCAAGTTAAATTTGTGACTCTTGGATGTATATACTTTCTAAGCATATCACTCATTGGAAGATTTTAGTTTGTTTCTCTTGTTCTTTTTCCTTAAGAATGGAATTTCAGTACGCCTTTGACACAGGAATTCATACTGGTGTACTCCCCATGTCATGTTTGAGACAGTAGGTAAATGTAGCTGTGACTCAGTTTTAAAGGTTCTTTGCTATCCACTATCAATGAGTATTGTGCCTAAGGTGAGTAGTTTTCCTTTGGTTTTGGTTTCATTTTGTTTTTAATAGAGGAAGAATAAATTGGCTGTGGAATAGGAGATTGGGAAGGAAAAAAGAAAAAGTGACAGTCTTTTCCTCATTCCTCAAAAGTTTCCTTCAGTATGCTCTATTGAATGTCTACTACCAACTAGGTGTTCTCAGAGAGTTTTAAAATTTGTATAAAACATAAACTTATAAGAAATAGTTACAAAACCATGTATTTGATAAAACATCTGAATTCTAGTTTGCACGGTTCACGGATGCTGAGTGATATACTATACAGGAAAGTTGAGAGTTTTCACAGAAGATGGGCTTTGAATTTTGTCTTACAGGCTTTAATTGATCTTGAGGTTTGAAATCTGGATCTTAACAACAAAAAAATTGGAAGTGACCATAGAGGTCATCCAGGCCAAATTTCCACCCAGTGAATGATACTCTTAGGAATATCCTTAACCATTTAGCCACAGCAAGAATCTTTTTGAAACAGGCACCTGAATTTATGAAACAGAACTTTGATTTAGAGGGAATTGTAATTGTTGAAAAGCTCTTTTATTGAACATAGACTGGCTCTGCTGCAGAATGTGTTAAATCCTGTTTGAGAAATCTAAACCAAATCTAATCTCTCTTTCCAGTGATTGCACTTCAAAAACATTTGAAAGGTATGTTGATGTACTTCTAAAGCCTGATATAGAAATTTTACCTCTGTTTTGTTACCAAAATTTTGGTGCAAGTAAGTAAATATGGTGAGGTTATTTTTCTTCTTAATCTGGATACATAATTTAATTCCAATGGTGACACCGCTTCAGTGTCATCTTATATCATTATGGTAGGCATTTCTTTCTCCTGGGCATTTTCTGGCAGTGTAGAATTATATTTTCCATGTATCTCATCTGTATTTTCCTATAAACCAATTAGGTATAACATTATACCTTTTTAGTTCTTGTTTCATGTTACATAAATGATTTAGGGACAAGGTTAAAGTTCGTATTCAATCCACCTCTAACACAAGCACGTAAAGTGTCCCTTGCATATAAAAAAAAAAAAAAAAGAGAGAAAGAGAGAATGAGGCAAGTTTTGTTCTGTTTAAAAAACACTTTTAGAGCCACTGCCCAATTTTCTTTAGTAGGCTAAGTCTGATTTATTTCAGATACTGAATAACCTAATTTGCACTACTGGATTAAATAACCTAATGAACTCTGACCCATGTGCTTGGACATTAAGGCTGTCAAGTACCCATTTGGGTTTTGTTTATGTCTTCCTTCCCGTTAAATGTCATCTATATTCGAAATCTTTCCAATGTTGACTTTAAAAAGGAAGCATAGGTCATTTAAGTGAGAGAGCAAGGAGACAAGAGATGCAGTAAATCAGAACATTACCGATCATGATTGAATTTTGAACATCTTCCAAACGTACTCTTTGCATTCCTTTTCCATTTCTGTTGGTCTTATTGATTTATGCTAAAAATTATGATCTCATGTTACAGTCTTTCTTTGCTTTACTGCTGGTATGCTAGCATTCTACAATGGCAGTGATAATGAGCAGTAATAAGGTCATTAAATTACTACAGCTGTTAGCAGAGGAGTTGTAGGTGGGAGATGTTATTTTCTTATAAAATAATTAAATTTCATTTGAGCCACTAATACAAATAACAAAAATTTACATGTCACCAACTGCAGGAGAGTTTTCCAAGTAGGTTTTGTCTGATCCACCCAGTTCTCCCCACTTTCTCACTTGCAATTCTCAAGAATAACTGTGGACTGTGCTGGGAATGCAACATACTGACACAAGAGGAAGCTGGCCAGAACAGCCTGGGCTCTGTTCAGTCCCTCCTAGAAACAAGGTGTCTTCAATGCTTTAGCCCAGGGTGTCCTGTGTTTTCCAGGGTATAAAACCCAGGAGAGGTTGCTTTCTGGGGTCCCTTAACTGCAGTGCAAGTGGGGCATGTGCTGACATGATTGGCCTGGGCAGCATTCCTGAGTCTTGATGAACTGTCTCACAATGAATCCTAGGTTTCTGTTGTTCCTTGCTGTCTATTGTCAGTAATAAGCCCATTTCATGTTGCTTGTTATGTGGGCGGGTGTTCTGTCTCACTGTGTCTGACAGGTTGGTAAGCAGTGCACAGTGAACCTTTTTCATGATTGTATTAGGGTTCTCCAGAGAGACAGAATCAATAGGATATGTTATAAATATATGAAAGGGATTTACTGGGGGAATTAGCTCATGCACTTGTGAAGAAAAGTCCCATGATAGGCCATCTGTGAACTGGATGTTGGTAGTGTGGCTCAGTCCAAGTCCAAAGGCCTTAAAACCAGGGAAGCTGATGGTGTCCTTGGTGTAAGTCCTGGAACCCAAAAGCTGAAGAGTCTCGAGCTCTGATTTCCATGGACAGGAGAGAAGAGTGTATCCTAGATCCAGAGGATAGATAGAGAGTTTCACCTCTTTCCTCTGTCTTTTGTTCTCTCTGGACCACCAGCAGATTGGATGGTTCCCACCCACATTGAGGGAGGGTCTTTCCCACCCAGTCCACTCAGATTCTCATACTAATCTCTGCTGGAAACACCCTCATGGACACACCTAAAAAGATAGCTTTACCAGGTTTCCCAGCATTCCTTCATTTAACCAAGTTGACACCTAGAATTGACCTTCACAATGACCAATGACTCAGAACACTTCACTGGGGATAGCCTTAGTATATATGTAAGACAAGACCATTAAGACAGACAACAGAAACAACAACACATCGCTTGGGCAGAGGAAAGATTTACTACTACGGCAAGTAAGGCAGTGGAAGAAATATTTCTCTCCTTTACCAGAATTTTTCTTCTATATCAATACTGTGTCTAATTAATAGTCTAAAAACATAAACGCAGTCATATGAGCTGGTTTCTACAGTCTAGTTTGAGAATTACAATGTGTAAGGAAAGAGATATATTATTATGCCAAAATAAGAATTTTCTGGAAACAAAAGTGAGTCCTAAATCATTAGAATGATTGGTGAAGATGTGAGAGAACTTTGGAAGTAAGGCTATTTCAATAGATTTATCTAGATAGAAAAATTATTTGTTAAATAATTTTGTATATTTAATGATTTATGAAAAGGTTATGTAAGTATTTATTTTTGAAATGTTGTAGGCAATTTTAACTATTGGGATTTGCTTTTCTCTATCCCAAACAAGTTCTAAAATCACTCTGCTATTATCCAATATTACAATAATGTTAATGATATACCTTTTCGGGGGAGCAAGTATTGTTTTTTCAAAGTTTTAAAGGAAAGCTTAATGCTACCTTTACCTTTTGGAATTAAATTTTTTCATGTAGGTAATTTTTTCATAAAAGTCTTTTTAATTTTGTCTCCTGGTGAATCTAGTGTGGTACAAACAGATACTTATCTTTAAAAAAACAAGTTGCAAGTTGCTGCTACAGTGTCTCTGTCATAGGCAGAACTGGATCATAGAAGTCTGCAGTTTTTATAACAAAAAAAAATCAACTGATGGCATTTGGTGCTTTGGAATCTCATAGATTCAGACATAAATAGGGACTCAAAGGCTTCTCTTGTTCTTATCTTTATGCGAGGAAAGGTTATATCAAGTGTTGACTTATGGTCTTCATGTAAACTTGGGGTGAGTTCTACAAGAATAGAAGAATATTCTATTCTTCTTGTCATGTTGGCACATATTGTCAAGGTATCATCTGGAATGTGTGGAATTCCAGCATAATTTATTTCTTGGGTGTTTGTTTCAGAAAGCCAGGACCGACAATCATGTTGTCTTGTTAAAGAACCAAGCAAACCAGGTTGTTTTTTTAACCAATATCAGCAGCCATCACTGTTTAAAGTGGAAATTATGTAAAACATCTGTAAAAGCAGTGGTACTTATGGTAGAGTTGCTGATGGTAGTATACTTATTGTTATGATTGTGACCACAGTAGTGCCATGATCCAACAGAAGGAGGGAACATTCCTAGCGCTACAAATTGGATTTGAGGGGAGAAGGGAAAGGAGAGGGTGGTTGGGAGATAATTGGGAGGGGACAAAGGGTACAAAAGTAATTTCTGGTAATGGATATGCCCCCAGTATGAATCTGGTCCCCACATCATGGGCAGGAGGGGGGACAATCAGCTTTGTATCTCATGAATATTTGTAATAAATAAATAAATTAATTAATTAATTTTAAAAAAGAAAGGAAAACATTGAATATTTTCTTGTGTGGTAAATTTGAGAAAAGATTATTCTTTTCAATAATTACCTGGAAGCCAATAATACCTAGAATAAACAAGAGTCTATTTTTTGCTCTTTCAAAGTATGATTAATATTCATCAAATATCAACTATGCATTCATGCAATCAGATAAGACAAATACTCAGAGAATTGCCTTGGAAATTATTTTGTATTATCTGACAGATCAGTAAAATAGTAAATTCTAAGCATAGTCAGAACAATTATTTGATTCTTATATGTAAATCTATTAAATAAATAAATAAATAAATATGAGAGAATATATTTCTGAACATTAGCATGTAATTTTTATTCAGGACACTTTTGGAGCTTTTGTACATAATGAGGTGTGTTGAGAATATTTCAGCTTAGTTAACATGTCTTTAAAAAAAGATGTATTAAACATTTCTTTTAAGTCATAGTATGAGAAATGTTTGCAAAATGAATTCAGATCATTAGATTTATGTAAATTCACTTAGATTTTTTTTTTTTTAATCTAGAAACTTACTAAGCTATTACAAGAATTAAAAAAACAGGGATTCAGAAATAACTATCTGGTTGACCAAGACTTTAAACCTGACTAAACAAGAAAGGTAATTTATTAAAAGCTTAATTTATCCTTTGAAGGCCTGCAAAGGGATATTTAGATTTCCTATTAGGTAAATATTTATTCTAGATATGCCAAATTCATGGTGCCTCCAATTTAGAAACACTGAATATCACTTACAATGGCATTTTATTATCGCAGACTTTTCAGAGTTTTGGAAAAGATAGTAATGAGTAATACAGTAGCACATTTAATTTTGTTGCTTTATTTAACTATCCATAGAAGAGATCCTCATTACATATTATTAAAAAGATTTTTATTCAAAACTGTGATTATCAGTATTATGTATTGCTTTCCCAGCTAACATATCCATTCATTCATTTATTCAATGAGTAGTGCCAACCTTGTATCAGGCTTGTTTCAGACACTGGCTGTAAGACCCGTGCACCGTGCACAAATCCCACAGACCGGGACGGCTCACTTCACAAAGACCATGAGACTGAGACCGATGCAATCAAGCAAGAGGGGCTTTATTCCAGCATGCTGGGATAAATGCTGGGTTTCTACTTTGAGCTTGATGGTAAATAACAGCCCATCACTTAGTCTCCTGGACAGAAGCGACCATGAGCTTACAACACAAGCACCTTTTATACAGTTTTTCTGGACAGACCCTTGTGACAGGATGAGTTGCTGGTTATCTGTGGCGCCTTTAGATTTATGGGTAGACTTTAGCAGGCTGGGACCCCAATAGATTTGTGGCACCTTTAGATTTACAGGTGGGCTTTAGCAGGCTGGTACCTCGATAAGGAACAGCGCATTTCTCAATCGTTTATCTTCCCTGGGGCCTGGCCAGGTGGCCTTTAGATAAGGAACTAGTCAGTTCCTGGAACTGGGTGGGGGTCATTCCCTTCCTTGGAATGTTTAGTGTGCTCAGGCCTGACCTTTATACGGGCCCTTAGAAGCTGCTTTACTTAAAATGTTTTTAGCAAGCATTTGTTACAAAACTGCGTATTTTAAAGTTATATTTTTCAACAATTCCACTACAATTTTCTACAATTCCCCTACAATTTCCCCCCTTTTCTTGTGTGTATTTCAATCATGAAATACTTGTTTCTTGTTGGTTTACTTCCTGATATTGTTGTCTTAACATCATAATCTGGACAGTACTAACATGTTCCCTAACAAAAGCTACTAAGCGATTTAAAATGCAGGGACCAAAGGTCAGAAGCAACACTAAAATAAACAACAGTCCTAGCAGAGTAGACACGAGGGTCGTGAGCCATGGGGAGGAGTTGAACCATGATTCAAACCATCCCTGATTTTGAGCTCTTTCTCCTTTTCTTTTGGCCAAGCCTTCCCTAATTTTAGCCATGGAGTCTTTAACTACTCCTGAGTGATCAATATAAAAACAACATTCTTCTTTTAGTGCAGCACAGAGCCCCCCCTGCTGAAGGAACAAGAGATCTAACCCCCTTCTATTTTTGTAAGACCACCTCAGAAAGAGAGGTGAGGGACTCTTGTAACTTAGTAATTGAATTTTCTATTTCTTTTATATCAGTATCTATGGCTGTCTGCAAACTTTGGTAATTCTGATGTTGAGTAACTAGAGCTGAGGCTCCTGTAGCTGCCCCAGCTGCTCCCAATCCTAAGCTTAAGAGGACAGAGAGCGTGATACTTAGAGGCTCTCTTTTAGTTCGGTAGTTTCATTATTTTTATCCCAATATGATAATAGTTCTTCATAGGGATGATAAACGAGCCGAGGTAGCAACTGAACTAGGACACAGAAATCCTGGGTTTCTTTCAGGACCTTTGAGCTAATGCAGGGTGTAATAACTGTGGCGCAAGCCCACCATCCCCCGGAGGGGGCAACAGATATGTGTCACCAGACCACTCAGTTAAGTGTCTGATTGCACAGCTGGCTGTGTGAGGAGGGGATCTTTCCCACACATGTTCCTTGCCCTGTAACAGCTGACAGAGTGAGTTTGACCTGTTGTTGCTGTCAACGATAGTTAGAGACATCAGTTGCAGTTTTAATTTCATTTTTAAAGGCTACTCCTTCATAATATGCGGGCGCAACATCATAACAAAGCCAGCAGGAGCGGGTAGCATTGGGGTTGGTTCTATTTAAGACCTTAAAGGCTTCAGAGATTAAGCAGAATATCCCAGATTGTTTTTGGAGCCTAGGTTTAGAAGGTTTAGACATTTTCTTTGGTGCCTTGGCTTTTGACCTTTTAGCAGGGGCTGAGGACTCTGGTGGGGTACCCAGGGGTGCTGAGGTAGTTTGTAGTTTGACCATTGCAGGCCCCACTGGGGCTAACTATTTATTTGGGCCTACAGCAGTATACTGGGTTTCTACTTTGAGCTTGATGGTAAATAACAGCCCATCATCATATCCTTCTTTATAGAATCTTAACCCCCATGTAAATCCTTTTTCCCATCCAATGGCCTTTTCCCCTGAATCCATGAAGGACATTCGGAGGGGGTGGCACCATCCCTTACAGGCAGGGACAGTTTTTTGGTAGTTTTGGTGGATACAATTAGCAGTTACCTTTATATAATCCCAGGATGACGATGGCCTCCAATATGTGTCTCCCGTGGTTTCGCACCACCAGCTTTTGCAGAAATAATCTGCTATCCCTCCACACTGGGAGCTGAGTTTCTGGTCGTGGTGGAACCCAGGGCATACGTAAAAGGTGAGAGCACTCAGCCGACTCCTCCTAAAAGGGGTTGTGCAACCTACCCCCGGCATTATCCCAAGGTGCTGTGGGCTGGGGGCGGCAGGGGGTTTATGGCTATCAAAGTATTCTACTAAATCCCAATTAGGTGGGGCTCCTAAAGCCAGTTTACACACATCTGGAAATAAGTCAGGCCACCATCCTCCTGTAGTTACCTTAGATTGACTCCAGATTGTATCTCCTACCCCATTTATAACACACCAAGTTAATTTTCTAGGGCCATGTGGGCTGGACGCTCTCCGGTTTAGGGAAAAGACCCCCAGGCACAGGAGGAATAGAAGGGCCCTCATCTTATAACACCTTAGGCTCTCGAACAATTTTAAGTCTTAAGGGGTGCTCCTTGGAGCTCTGGACTCTCCAGGCGGCGTCTCTCAGTCCTTGGTCCTCTGGTGGTGCAGGTTTTACGTGCGAGGCATGGATCCAAGTGGAGATTCCATCCACCTTTACAGCCATTGGGGTTGTTAAAAGCACTAGGTAAGGTCCTTTCCAGCGGGGCTCCAGGGTCTAGGAGTGATGCCGTCTCACATAGACTGTGTCTCCAACCCGGAACTGGTGAGAAAGTTCAGGGGTCCCAACCTCATAGGCGGCAGCCAGCTGTGTCCAGACTTCTTTCTGCTCCGCTTGTAGTGCTTTCAGCCTGGCATATAAGTCACTGTTACTGTGGCAAGTGGGTTCAAGGGCGTTCCCCAGTAAAGTCAAGGGGGCAGGGGTACCATAGAGAATTTCAAAGGGGGTCAGGTTGAACTGGGAGGGGGTGTTCCTAACTCTAAACAGGGCCAAGGGAAGGAGCATCACCCAGTCTACGCCAGTCTCCATGGTTAATTTGGTCAGGGCCTCTTTTAGAGTTCTATTCATCCTTTCTACCTGCCCTGAACTCTGGGGTCTGTAGATACAATGTAATTTCCAATTGACCCCTAGGTGTCTGGCCACTCCCTGACTTACCTTGGCAACGAAGGTGGGTCCATTATCGGACCCGATTACCTTGGGCTCCCTGAAGCTTGGGAAGATTTCTTCCAGGATTTTCTTGACCACGACAGTGGCTGTTTCTTGTTTTGCTGGGAATGCTTATACCCATCCGGAGAAGGTGTCTATAAAAACTAGGAGATACTTGTAACCGTATCTGCCTGGCTTGACCTCTGTAAAATCTACTTCTCAATACACCCCTGGTCTGTCTCTCCTGAGTCTCTTGCCAGGTCCCACTGTATTTTTGCAGACATTTACTTTTTGACAAGGTACACAGCTTTTAACTATCTTCTCTGCTAATTGTTTTAGCACTATGATATGATATTCTGTCCTCAGGGCAGTCTGGGCCAATTTGTTTACTCCCATTGAGTCCATTGGTGCATTTGTTTGATCATGGCACGGGCTTGTTCTTGTGGCAAGATAGGCTTGCCTGACGCTGCATGCCAACGCCCTGTTTCCTGATCAAAGTAGTTATTAGAGTCCCTTGAGATCACTACTACGTCCTCAGCTTAGTATTTAAATTTGGGCTTTTCTGACTCAGGGATGTTAACTGACAAAACAGACGAGGACCCATGGGCTGCCGCCCTTGCCTCAGCATTGGCCAAGTTGTTTCCCCTGGCGATGGGGGAATCCCCTTTCTGGTGGCCCGGGCAATGTATAATACTTACTTTTAGCAGTCTGTGAAGGGCCTCTAGCAGGGCTACGATCTCTGCCTTGTTTTTGATTTCTTTTCCTCCAGAAGTTAGCAGACCCCGCTGTTGATATATAGCACTGTGCACATAGGCAGTGGCAAAGGCATACCTGCTGTCCATATAGATGTTGATTCTTTTGCCCTCTCCTAGTTCAAGGGCTTTCATGAGGGTGATGAGTTCTGCCTTCTGGGTGGACGTTCTGGCATGTAAAGTCTGTGCCCATATCAGATTCTGGCCATCTACTATAGCAGCTCCTGCTTTTTGTACTCCTTCCTCCAGGAAACTGCTGCCGTCAGTGAACCAGGTGGCTTTGGCATCCATCAGAGGCTGATCTGACAAGTCTTTCCGCCATCCATGTGCCTCAGCAAGCACTTGTTGGCAGTCATGGATAGGAGGGTCAAGGTCCGGGTCTGGTAACAATGTGGCTGGATTTAAGCTTGCCGGTGGAGCAAAAGTAACCCGGTCTGAATTCAGTAACAGAGTCTGATAGTGAGTCATGCGAGCATTTGTGAACCAGCAGTCGGGGAACTGGTGGACAATACTCTCTAAAGCATGAGGTGCTGAGATTACTAAACTCTGTCCCATAATCATCCTGTCAGCATCTTTTACTAAAACTGCAACTGCCACTATGATTCTTAGACAAGCTGGCCACCACGAGGCTACTGGGTCTAGTTTTTTAGACAGATATGCTACAGGCCTTTTCCAGGGCCCCAGTCTTTGAGTCAGGATCCCCTTTGCAACCCCCTTATTTTCTGCCACATACAGGTGGAAGGGCTTAGTTATGTTGGGGAGCCCCAGAGCCGGTGCAGACATTAAGGTCGTCTTAATGTTGTCAAAAGCCTGTTGCTCCTCTTTTCCCCATTTGAAGGGCTGACTGTTCTTTGTGAGGGGATATAATGGGGCTGCCATCTCAGCAAAACCAGGTATCCACAGGCGGCAGAACCCAGCGGTACCTAAAAATTCTCTGACTTATCTTGGGTTAGAGGGTGGCAGAATGTGAAACACTGTCTCTCTTCTGGCCTCAGACAACCATCTTTTCCCGTCTTTAAGAAGGTACCCCAGGTAACTGACCTGTCTCTTGCAGATCTGAGCCTTTTTGGCGGAGGCTCGATAGCCCAGTTCTCCCAACTCCGTAAGGAGATGCTTTGTTCCTTCCAGGCACGGTTCTTTGTTGGCCGCCGCCAGGAGGAGGTCATCTACATACTGTAACAGAGTTACCTGGGGATTAGAGGCCCGGAACATGGCCAAGTCCTGGTGGAGGGCCTCATCAAAGATGGTGGGTGAGTTTTTGAATCCTTGAGGCAGACGGGTCCACGTGAGTTCCCCTGTTAGGCCAGTCTCTGAATCTTTCCACTCGAAGGCAAAGTAATCTTGACTTTTTACAGTCAGTGGCAAACAGAAGAATGCATCTTTGAGATCCAGTACCAAATACCAGGTCCTGTCTGGAGGTAAAGAACTTAAAAGATTATAGGGATTAGGGACGGTGGCATGGAGGTCGGCCACACGTTTGTTTACCTCTCGGAGGTCTTGGACAGGTCGGTAGTCATTGGTCCCAGGTTTTTGGACCGGCAGCAAGGGTGTGTCCCAGGCTGATTGGCACTTCTGTAGGATCCCCAGCTGGAGCAAATGGACAATGTGGGGTTGGATGCCTTCATGTGCCTCTCGGGACATTGGGTATTGTTGGACAGCTAAAGGACTGGCTTGAGCCTTCAGCTCTACGTGGGCAGGGGTCGGCTTTCAGCCTTCCCTATCCCTGCAGTTTCTGCCCATGCCTGGGGGTAGTTTTCTAACCACCAGTCCATCTGTCCGGTCTCCCGTCCTTGCTTTTCAAACAATTGGTATTCATCTTCTAACCTGAGAGTTAGTATCTGGAGAGGCTTTCCTTGTTGACTTAGCACCCGAGGTCCCTCGGGGTTAAAATGAATTTGAGCACTCATTTTGGTGAGGAGATCTCTTCCCAGCAGTGGGTAGGGGCACTCAGGAATAACTATGAACAAGTGGGATACCCAGCCCACGCCTAGGTCCACCATTCTTTGGGTAGTCCATGGGTACTGTCTGTACCCTGTAGCCCCTTGTACCAATGACTTCCCTTGAGAAGAGGTCCATTTGCTCGTAGTAATACTGAATTTTCGGCTCCAGTGTCTACCACGAACTGAATGGGCTTCCCCTCCACTTTTAGAGTTACCCTGGGTTCGGGGAGGGGATCCGAACCCCGTCCCCTCTAGTCATTGACCTCCTGCAGGGCCAAGACTTTGGGGTCCTGAGGCTCTTTCTTTTTCCTGGGGCAATCTCGAACCCAGTGTCCTTTCTCCTTACAGTACGCACATTGATCCTTTGCCAGGGGTCCCTTTTTGTTGCCCGGTACTGTCTTATTAGGTTCCCTAGTTTCCCTGACTACAGTGGCCAGAATTTTGTGAAAATTTCTTTCTTGGTGCTTTTCTCTCTTTATTTCTTTTTTTCCCTCTGACTATTATGATAAACCTTTTCAGCCACCTGCACTAATTCCCTTAATGCCTTATCTTGTAACCCTTTAAGCTTCTGCAGTTTCTTACTGATGTCTCTGCTGGACTGGTCAATAAAAGCAACTGTCACAGTAGCTTTGTGCTCCTCACTATTAGGATCATACGGGGTAAACTGACAGAATGCCTCCATGAGTCTTTCCAGAAATGCTGACAGAGACTCATTGGGCCCCTGGATCACCTCTCTTACCTTAGTCAAGTTGGTGGGGTGTTTTGCCGCCCCTCGGAGACCTGCCATTAGAGCCTGGTGATAGACCTTCAGGTGCTCCCTACCTTCTGCCGAGTTGAAATCCCAGTTTGGTCTGATCAACGGGAATCCTGCATCTATAACATCAGGGAGGAGGGTAGGTCACCCATCGTCTCCTGGAACATTCTTTTGAGCCTCCAGGAGGATCCGTTGTTTCTCCTCGGTGGTGAACAGGACCTGGAGGAGCTGCTGACAGTCATCCCAGGTGGGCTGATGAGTAAAGAGAAGGGATTCTACAAGGTTAGTGAGACTCTGGGGGTTTTCAGAGAAAGGGGGATTTTGAGTTTTCCAGTTGTAAAGATCGGAAGAGGAGAAAGGCCAGTTCTGTAAGGGCTGGTTGCCCTCTTCATCAGGAGGGCCATAAGCCCCCAGGGGGAAGATAGGGATTGCCTCTGGAGAGCCCACTCGTTTACTGCGTGTCCCTTGAGCAGGCCCTCCCTTGGATTCATTTTCTGGGGGGTCCTCTGGTGGAGCTGACGGCCGGACTGTCTGTGATTGGAGAGAAGGAGGATAGGGAGGGGGAGGAGGATCAGAAAGAAGCCAGGACCTCTGGTTTCTTTTTTATTTCTTGAAGAGCAAATACAGCTGTTGGACCTGTTAAGGGAACAAAGGGACGGACCCACGGAGGAGGATCTGTGACTAGATCTTCCCAGACAATGATATAAGGTATCTGGTCTGGGTGGCTTTCAGAACTGAAAATTTTCTTTTTTACTGCTGCAATTAATTGCGGAGAGAAGTAACCTTCAGTGGGCCAGCTGAGTTGGAAAGCTGGCCACTCCGAAGAACACAGTGTGGCCCATTTATTCCTTCTAACCTGCACAGACAAATTATTGGTTCTGTCCTTTACATCAGTCCAGTATTTTAGAGTCAGACTTAAAGGGGTTGAGACAGTCTGCCCCATGTCGCCCCAGAAAATTGTCAGTCCCCCCGCACACACAACCAGACAGACAAAAACCAAAACACTGACGTGCCCCTGCCACGGGCACCACAACCAGATTATCAGAGAACTTAGGAGGGGTCTCCTTCTTAGAGATCTCCCATGGAGCCGAACTTGTTCGTCTCCCACAGAGGAATCTGGAGTGTCCTCCAGGATTCCTGTGGCCACGATGTGTCGGTACGTCTACCCGTTGCTATGACCACTATGGACCGATGGCTCTGCCTTGGGGCCTCAGAAAATCCGAAACCAGATTACAGTAAACACAAAGAAGACTCTAAGACAGACACAGTAGACAGACAGAGACAACCGCGGTACCTGCTGCTCGAGCAATCCTCCGTTCTCTAGTCTCTGGTCCCGGAGAGAGCAAGCTTGATCCTGGACGAGCCCCCAAAAATGTAAGACCCGTGCACCATGCACAAATCCCACAGACCGGGATGGCTCACTTCACAAAGACCATGAGATTGAGACCAATGCAATCAAGCAAGAGGGGCTTTATTCCAGCATGCTGGGGTCACTTAGTCTCCTGGACAGAAGCAACCATGAGCTTACAACACAAGCACCTTTTATACAGTTTCTCTGGACAGACCCTTGTGACAGGATGAGTTGCTGGTTATCTGTGGTGCCTTTAGATTTATGGGTAGACTTTAGCAGGCTGGTACCTCGATAAGGAACAGCACATTTCTCAATCGTTTATCTTCCCTGGGGCCTGGCCAGGTGGCCTTTAGATAAGGGACTAGTCAGTTCCTGGAACTGGGTGGGGGTCATTCCCTTCCTTGGAATGTTTAGTGTGCTCAGACCTTTATATGGCCCCTAAGAAGCTGCTTTACTTAAAATGTTTTTAGCAAGCATTTGTTACAAAACTGCGTACATTAAAGTTATATTTTTCAACAATTCCACTACAATTTTCTACGATTCCCCTACAGGCCATTCAGAGATGAACAAAACAGGAAGAAACAGCCTCTAATATGAATGAAACCATCTATTAAGTATCAAAAAGAAAAAAACATAAAAAAGATGTTTCTCATTGGCTGAAATTTATTTATTTTAATAAATATTGGCTGCATTAATGGCTTTGAAGTTTTCAGAAAATGACATTTTCCCTGAGAAGAATAAAGTGTCAGGATATTTTCATGTGTGACATAGCTGACCTGCAATATTTTGTGTTTCTTTTTTCTTAGGGAAAATATATTCCCAAACTCAAAATCTGACTCATAATTCCTTACTCATTTTTTCATTTAAGTGAGAAAAAATTAGTAGATGAACAGCTAGGTAAATAGATTGATACACAGAGAAAATGTTCTATATCAATGTTCCTCTAACATTCTCCAGAAGCAGTTCAATCAGTTGATGGCTAATAATTAGGAAGGATATTTAAGTACGACATGTGCCAAAACTAAAATCATTTTTGGTACAATTGCTTTGGCAACCAGATGGATGAACTAAATAATTCTGTCCAATCAGTTAATAGCTTAGATATATGGGGGTTCAAGTTGGAGCTAACTGATCCTGATAGGTTTCTAAGGATGCATTCAAATACACATGTTACAGCAACTGATTTAAAGTTGTGCTACTATACAATTAGATGTTTGAGAACTTCAGCCCCCAAAAGCTTCTGGTGCTTCAACTGTTGACATGAAAACTTTGGAGTTTCTATCAAGTGCCTTTGCAACTATCAGAGTAAACCCATTGCTGCCTTCTGAGCAAAGTCCTATCCTTGCTTTCACATGTCCTTATGGACCACTCTTTTGTTCTGGGATAATACTAATAATTTTAATAACAGCAATGACTAATATTTATTATTATTATTTTTTTTTAATTTTTAAATTGTTTTGGTTTTTTAAATATTTATTATTTTTAGATAACAATCATACTAATGATAACAGCAATAATAGTTTGCATTTGTTGAGTTACTTTATGTCATGCACTATGCTAAATGCTTTATGTGCATTCTCTCATGATCATTCAAGCAATTTAAAGATTTGGATTCAAAAGTGGAATGCGGGTAAAGGGTAAGTTATAAATCATGCAGATAGCAAGGAGGGGTTTGGGATTTGGCTCAGATTTAACCAATTTCAAAGCCTGTATCTATAATCCCATGTTCAGAATAAATCCCCAACCCTTTAACCACACTACTGGAATCTAAAGTTATATCAGTCTTATTTTAATCACAACCCAAATCACATCTGATATTTAGGTTCTTTCCAGCAATTTTTATTTTGAAGATTTTTTTATTAGTGCTCCTATCAAAGCTCAGTTGAATCAGTGGATATTCATACAGTATCACCTAAGAATAGGAATAATATAGTTTTAGGATTATTAAAGCTTGGTTTTAATATTAAGCCAGAAATATAAAAAAAATACATGATTTGATTATTAAATGAGGTTTACAAAACCAGAAATTCATCTTATTTCTTTTAATGTGTTAGCCAAGTTCCACAAAATTTTTGAGGATTATAAAAATGCGTACAATCAAAAGATGGAGATAATTAAGTGAGGTAGCCACGATGGAGGGAAAAGGTGAAGAGGACAGTAATAAAACTGAGACAAAATCGTGACACAGCAAAATACACCACATGATCCTGAGATATGTCTCTAAATTTGACTTAAAAAATTTTAAAGGTCAAGGAAGGGAGGAAATATAGCTGTCTACAAAATCTAGTCTATAAAAGATGAAAAACTAGTAGTATTTAGAAGGAGCACAGTGTTTCCATATTCTGAAATATAAACAAAATTTCTCTTCCAGGCTTTTAATAAAGAGGACACTGTTCTTAAGATTCTGACACTAGATTAAATAGATTCTTTTAAAATTGTCCTTTGACATTGAACTAAAATAATTCTGTTTAAATTTGATCCAATGGACTGCTTATGCAAAAATTATTTCATAAATAGCATTTATTCTGGCCTGGCTTCTGATAATATTTGGACTGCAGAGAGTTTAAGGTTGCAGTCTCTGGTAAGAATCTGTAATGATGGTATTCTATGTACTGACTAAGAACAATTTCATTTGCTTTGATATAGCTTTTAGATTTATTTTTAAGTGAAAAAGCCATGACTCCAACCAAGATGTCTTTTTAAATTGTTGACTATCCCACCTTCGGGTGGGACTGGGTCAAGGAGTAGAAAAGATTACAGAAAAGTGTTATAAAAACCTGGGTTGAAAATGTAATTGAACTTTAGTAGTGAGACTTTGGGCAAGTTACTACACTTCTGTGAGCATCAGTTTCCTTCTTGAAAATATGAGATAAAAGTACTTATTTCATATGGTTGTCATGAAGAGTGAGAAGATATGGCAAAGATGGAAAGGCATGTAGTATTCTTTTTCAGAGAATATTTTGAAGTTACAATTCTTCCTTGCCCTTTACACTTTACTATGTGGTCTTTGGTGTTATTGTATAACTTATATTAAATCAAAATTAGATGTATGTTAGCATTAATAAATAACCGTTTATATACACATCCATGTCCATGTCATGCTTAAAGGCTATGTAAATTGGAAATCGAAGTAATTATCCAGTGCACTTGGTCAGTGTAAGCAGACATGCTAACGCTTCAGTGTGTGTGTGTGTGTGTTTGTGTTTATGAACTAGGGAGAAAGAGAGAGAGGGAAATTCAGATGCAGGAATCCAAACACTCTTAGAAATCCAGGGGTGGAGGAAACACCGTATGTGTTTGGGTGACTCTGGGTGCCTAGCTGCTGGTAGTCACTTCCTGGGTGGAGCCTGGGCATACTGCTTGCCTGTCAGAGAAACCTGGCAGTTGGTATGCGTGCACTTCAACATGGTGCTGAAACACTGGATTAGAAGTGACTGAGGGAAATGCCTGGGTGATAGCCCTGTCTCTGTTATCTACTGCCATTTGATAAGCCAGGACACTGAAGGGCCGTGTCTGGAACTTGCACAGTACAACTCCCACAGTTTTCTTTTGCTCAAAGGTATCACCAGAAAGAGTTCAAAAAGTGTGGCATAGCTGCTAAGAAGAAACTGAGCATGAGAGAATTTTAATTGAGGACTGGACTCGGTATTAAAGGTGAAGGGTAGAAGGCAGTGTTGATTTTGAAATCAGGAATTTGCTTCTTCTGTTGGTCAGTCATCCTGTTGGTGAGCTTGTACTCCGGGGAATGAGGTAAGAGACTAGAAAGAGATATCACATATTGGCTGATGGCCACCTGTGTCTGAGCATACTGTGAAGGGAAGAAATGGCTTCCCTTTCTGTGCCCAGCCATGGTGGGCTGACTTCTGATGAGCGAGCCCTGGTGCCAGCAGCAGGTAGTAACCTGCTTGGAGCCACCTGTCTGTGATCATGAGAAACAGAATTACTAAACCATGATAACCCTGTATTAGATTCCTGTTGCTACCACAATGAATTATCGAAGAGACAGGGGCTTAAAACAACACAAATTTATCATCTTACTGTTCTCTAGAAGTCAAACACAAGTCTCACTGAGCTAAGATTAAGATGTCAGCAGGTCTTCCTTCCCTTCTGTAGGTGCTAGAGAAGAATCTTCTAGGGAGAATCACTTTCCTTGCCTTTTTCAGTTTCTGGAGGTGCCTGCATACTTTGGCTCATGGCCTCTTCCCTCTTACTTCAAGGCCAGCATCACTGTGTGTCTCTGATCCTTCTTTCTGTGTCACATCACCCTTTGATCCTGATCTCAGCTGTTAAAGGTTCTCAGCTTTGAAGGATTTATGTGATTAGACTGATTTCAGGATAATGTCCCATCTCAAGGTCCTTAACTTCAATCACATTTGCAAAGTCTCTTTTCCTTGTAAGGTAACTTATTCATGGGTTCCAGGGACTAAGATTTAAACATCTTCGGGGCCCGTTGTTCTGCTTACCATAAGCCCTTTAGTGATGATAGAACCTTATCTTAGACCCTTTCCCCCTGCTCCTCCAATCCACCCCCATCCTTGCCTGTTTCACGGATTTCTAAACACATTGAAATACTAGATCAGAACACTGTTTCACTTTTACCAATGACCACAGCAGTAACCAATTTCCTGCAAAGCTCACATCGTGGCTGGTGATTGCTAATACTGACATCTAGAGATGTGTGAAGGGCAACTCATATGTCTCTGTTGGGTAGAAAGAACGATCAAAATAGATTCTCAGATGTTTGTGATCCCTCTAGAGGACTAGGAACTATTTGGAGAAGAGAATCTGGGGGATTAAAGTTAAAATTTGGGAGATTAATTTAACTTTAATTTCTTCTCAAAAGTTGATGAAACCTGGGACATAACAGTGGGAATTGAATAAATGTATTGTTTCTTGCTGTAGCTGCTTTTTATGTTGCACTCAAAAGCCTGACTTACCATTTACAAGAATAAATACCAGAGACACACAAATGAATGCATGTGCACATGCGCATAAATACACACCACACACACAAATAGAGGAAACCATTTTAAAAATAAAACCTGCATAGAGATATAAGATTTAACCTCCTTTTTTATTCCCCAGGCAGAAGCCTGAAACAGTCTATTAATAGCCTTCCCTAGCATATAACACTCTGCAGATGTTCCCTTAATGCTGAATTTTTTTTCACTTCCAAAACTGTTATCAATTATCTATATTTCCATTTTGGGAGCCTAGACCCAGAAAGAACATTAGCTGTAGTGCTGCTGCAGCATTTCTTCCCAGTGTCAGCAAGGTGTAGTAATTTTTGCATATATTTTGAAAAATTCAATAAAAGCATTTTCCTTGTGAAGTTTATTAAAACTCAGTAGCTATCATGATCCAAGTTATCTCAGTATCTTTCACTTGCTAAATCCTTAAATTGAGGATGATGGAAATAGCAACAGTGGGCCCAATCAAAATGCAAGAGGGGGGAGAGCAAAGGGTAGGAAGGAGAAGAGAGTGATATGCATGTTTTTCACATTCAGGGAGAAGGCATTGATTGGCAGCAGATTCTCAACTCTCTAAGAGAGTCCATTTTCTAAAGTGTTTTAGGGATCTCTATTTTGGGCGCCAAGTGAAACACAACAATTTGAAAAGAGATTTTCATTTATTAATATGCAAAGAAACGGAGCATCCTGTAAGTTTGGAATGATTTTCTTTTCTTTTGTTCTAATTTTGGCAGGATTGTTGCATGTGCTGATTTGATATACCCCCTGAGTATGAACACGTTAGAAAAGAAATGGATTTGATTAAATACTTCATCTGCTCGATAAACCTTCCCTAAATGTGAATTTGCTCAAATTTTGAAGAGAAATTCATTCAGTACATGTTTTGGATTTCAAATGTTATGCTTGATTTACACAATAAAGCAGGCTGTATCCTCCTGTCCAGCTGAGCTGGAGTGTGACTCATGCCTATCTCAGTCTGTATTCATTTGCATCCACGACATGGAATATTAGTCTTTAGGCATCTTTTACGAGACAATTCTTGGCAACAAGGGTGAAGGATACTGGGTGATGATTGGTCACTAAAGTATTTCAACAGTTTACTTCTTGGCATAAAAATACATAGGATAAATTGAAAAGTTTGTGCTTATTTTATGGTGGGAAGACACACAGATCCCCAGAAGCTTAATCTTTCCTTTTGAGTAAGACCCGAAACAAAACATTAGGAGCGGATCGGAGGCTCTGTGCTTTTGGCTGAGCTCCTCCTCAAAGAGGTGGACCTCCAGGTGCACTAGGGATTCATTCATTACACTTTGCCAACGACGGGATATTAGTTACTTTGTCCTGATCCAGATGCGGATTTTCATTTCATCTTTCTGCCAGACTGGAACTCTGCTTCAGAAGACAATGCATCCCTTCCCCAGCCTTTAGGGTTGTCTTCCCTAAAGGAAGATGGAAAGCTTAGGTCCTTACCCATACAAATGGGTTTTAATTCCTAGAGATTGACCATTTAACAAAGAATAGACTACATATGTCCCGCCTTGTGGTTTGCTCTAAAAGGAATAATTTAGGCTTGGAGTTAATAGATCAGAGCTTTAGTTTTGGCTCAGCTATTTACTAATATGTATGACCTTGAGTAATAAGACTAAATTTTATGTATTCAGTATCTGCTCCATGATAGTACCTTGCAACTTCATATTATTTAATCCTCAAGATTACCTTTTGAGGCATATTTTATTTTACAGATGAAGGAAATGAAGCTCACACATTTTAAGCCAATTTTCATACCATGACGGACACACACCCACACACATACACACAATGGTAACTAGTGAGGAGATGGAGATGTTAATTAATTTGACTGTAGTAATCATTTCACTGTATATATGTATAGCAGGGCATCACGGTTGTACACTTTAAATATATACAATTTTTATCTCAAAAAATACTTCAACATATAAATTTTAGAGGGACACAATTCAATCCATGACAGGGAATTTCTTAATATAACTAAGTTTTGATTTTCCTTTGTTTGGTATAAGAAAATATTGCAGTCAGGCCTTTGTGCAGTGGAAAAGTCCCAGGGAATTTGTTCATAAAAGTGAACAAACTGTTGTGCTGCCATTCTACAAGCTCTGGAAATTGTAGCCACAGCCTGTGAAACATTGAACTGAGGAGAGAGGTTCACAATGTCCCTTGAAATCGGACCAGCTTTCTCTAAGTGACTTCTCTGATCACTCAACTGCTTTTTACTCTGACAGGATATGAATGGTGAAGTTGACTCCTGCAATGAATGTGCACAGGGGTGATGACAGTCTTTGGCCTCTGATTCCTGGAAGGGAAGCAAACACCAGAGTCAACCACCATCACTTGTGTTCGGAGAATGGAAGACGGAGGACGATCTGGAGTAGTTTGTTGAGTTATTTAACGAGCATTTGTTGACAAAGCTTTCTACCAGTAAGAGCAATTAAGAAACCGAGTGTTATAATCTCAGCAGGACACCACACTGCACCACGTCCCATGGCACCTGGTGCAGTGCTCAGCATGTGGCAGTTGTTCAAGTGATGCCAAAATGACAGGAGTCAAGATACTGAGTAAAACACAATTTTAAAATAATGAGAACTATGAGATAGGTGAATAAGGAGACTTTGAGTAAAAGGCAAAAAGCAGACCTTCTGTAATTCTTTTTTTTTTTTACAAGTTTTAACAAACTTTATTTATTTTTATTTATTTATTTATTTTTAAAATTTTATTTTGTCGATATACATTGTGATTGATTATTGTTTCCCCATCACCAAAACCTCCCCCCCAACAATGTCCTTTCTGTTTGCTTGTCGTATCAACTTCAAGTAATTGTGGTTGTTATATCTTCTTCCCCCCCACCGGTTTTGTGTGTGTGTGTGTGTGTGTGTGTGAATTTATATATTAATTTTTAGCTCCCACCAATAAGTGAGAACATGTGGTATTTCTCTTTCTGTGCCTGACTTGTTTCACTTAATATAATTCTCTCAAGGTCCATCCATGTTGTTGCAAATGGCAGTATTTCATTCGTTTTTATAGCTGAGTAGTATTCCATTGTGTAGATGTGCCACATTTTCCGTATCCACCCATCTGATGATGGACATTTGGGCTGGTTCCAACTCTTGGCTATTGTAAAGAGTGCTGCGATGAACATTGGGGAACAGGTATACCTTCGACTTGATGATTTCCATTCCTCTGAAACAACTTTACAAGAAAAAAACAAGCAACCCAATTAAAAAATGGGCAAAAGAGCTAAGTAGGCATTTCTCTAAGGAAGATATACAAATGGCCAACAGACATATGAAAAAATGCTCAACATCACTCAGCATCCGGGAAATGCAAATCAAAACCACACTGAGATACCATCTAACCCCAGTTAGGATGGCTAAAATCCAAAAGACTCTGAACAGACCTTCTGTAATTCTGATTTCTTTTCTTTTGCCTGTGTTCACCTATCTATGGGACAAGGATGACTTTAGATAGTACAGGATATAGAAACTTTCTCTTCAAGAGAAATTAAACTTCAGAAAAGCCACAGCATATTGGCTTAGTGAGGGAATCTGGCCATCTTCTAGACTTTCTTATCAGGGCTGAGGCAGAGGATTAGGTTTTCCAGGGCAGGGATGACTCTGCAACTTCCAGTGCTACCTGTTGGGGAAAGATGCTAACAGGTTGTGTTTACAGCCCCAATGAAATCACATAAATCCTAGAGCTAAGCACGTTCAATCAAAGAAGGAGAAAAACAAATGCCCTGGAAGGTCAGAACCAAGATGAAATGAGCCTGATTCCAAGCATTTTTGTCAACTCAGGCAGTAAGAAATCCTGGCCAAGCAGAGCAGCTGTCCCATGATTTCCTCCCTGCCTGGCCTGTAACCTCTTTCAGATATGAGATCTAAATGTTAGTTCAAAGCACTGGAAAAATTCCCTCTGCAATGCTTTGAACTTTTGAATCAAAAACTGGTATGATTTATTCCCATACCCTTTCATGTTATTTAGAATTTTAGATAAATATTTCAATAAGGCCGGAACAGTTAATGACCCTGACATCTCTATTACTCCAGTTCATGGCATTAATAGATAACTATCATCACTGGAAAATATGGCCCAGGAAAAATTATGAGCAGGATGTTTTCCTTGTGCTTTCAGCCATTTGATTCTGGTCCCTTTTCACATGTGTGGAGTGTCACTTATGATTCCTCTCAGATGTTCACAGCGAGAGTGTTCTAGCTGTGATGCTGTTTCATTTTCGTTATATTTTGTTCAGCTGACCTACCTACATTGGTGAATGTCATCATGGTTGGCACTGAATATACATATGCATATGTATTTGTAGGTGTCATATAAGGGAGGCATAGAAGAGTTCCCTGGATTAGAGGGTACATGATTCATTCAAGAGTTACAGTGGTAAAAGCTAGTGGTTTCCTGTCCTGGCATCAAATCAAAGTACCTGAGAAGTTTTATTTATTTAACTAAATATAGGTTTCCTCCCCCTCCCAGAAAGTAAATCAATTTTGGGCAGATAAGGGGAGGGCTGGAACTCTACCACTCAATTTGATTCACAGCCCAATTTGGTGAACAGCGGCATAAATCGCTCCAGTATTTTGGGTGTATAATCTGGTAAATATCTATCAAGTTTTAAAGTACACATAGCAATCATACTTAGTACAAAAAAAAGCTAAAGAGATTAAATCAGCTATTGGATATAATACATAATATTTCAGCAATGGAGAAAAAGACAATCCTGCATAAATACAAGTCATTGAAGAAGAGAATTAAACAAATGAAATAGGAAAAAGAATTTTCAAAGAGTCAACTGATAAAAATTTCTCTAAAATGAAGAAAAGATTAGATTGAACAATTGAAATTACTCTTGTTATACAAAAACAAATTGATTCAGAACTATACAAACTGAGACATAGCCTAGGTAGGTCATTGAACTTAATTATAAAGAAAGAATCCTCCAATCATCTAGATAAAAAATAAATTTCACCCATAAAGGGAAAATATTCAGATGATTTTATTTTTTCCCATAGCAACCTTCAATGGAGCAATATCTATAAAGTACTGAGATAAAAAGTATAATATAATTTTATTGTATCCATCCAATTCATATTTCAAGAGTAAAAGCCATGGAAAGTGTTGTCAAAGATGAAAACAAACACAATACGCAGAAGTCCCTCTGGAAAAAAAGAAAATAAAGCACTGACATTCAGCCAAATAGAAACTACATTAATGGAAGGAATTCAACAATGGAGCAGCTATGGTAAAATGGCTTTAAATAAGCATTTAATCCACTAAAATATAGAAACAAGACTAAATAATAAAAGGAATCAGGGAGGCAGATGAGAATGTCAGAATGTAAATGACACATATCCAGACAAAGTAAAAATAATACAAATATCGAAGATTGAAAAGTGAGGAGGAGATAAAACGGGGAGATGTAACAATGCCAATCAATATGTAGTAAGTATGTTTGGGAAAAAAAATGTCAGTCAGTTGTTCTTTCATTAGAGAAAGACAATCAAAGATGTCTAAACTGGAAAGACATTTTTAAAATGTCATAATTGTTCTAATCTTAGTACATTAAATAACCTTTTCTTCCTGAAATTTAGAGGGATGTTGTAGAATCACATCTCGTATTTTGTAATAAAATATTTATCAGAAAAGACTGATAATTCCTTCTGTTCCTTTTTTGTTAAACCCAAATAAAATTTAGTTATTTTTAATATTTAAAGTATATTGTTTTAGAGTTATTTATATATTTTAATGAATCTATGTATTTGCATATCTGTCATTCTGAATGTGTGTGTGTATACATGTGTATGTGTGTATTTATATAACTATATATGCATAAGTACATATATACACACACAAAAAGAGACAGAACACTATCTGTAATAACAGCAACCAAATATTAATACTGTAAAATGCCCTCAGCAATAGCCCAACCTTGCATGAGAAATGTGTGCTGCAAGGCTTTGTCAAGGAAGATGAGTCACATGGAAATTTAGTCCTGCACAGGACTAAATTTGTAACAATTTAATTGGTCAGTTTCTCTATGTTTCTTTCTTAGAAAACCTCTGACCCTACAACTGGAAGGTTTTTCACCATCACTGTGTCTACCAAACCCCGTAAACTTTCCCCAGCAGATCTTCATGACTAAGACATCTGACCACACATTCATAAATGCTAATGATGATGAAGTTTCATACTCTTGGTGTCTCTGGCTACAGCTGTTCAGAGATGCACATCCACTCCAGCTGGAACAAGGAACCTCTCCAAAGGAATGTGAACATTTTTATTTTTAGCCTGGCTGTAACCTAGAATGTAATGTCATGAATTGTGAAGGACCATTTTCCATGTGATGTTTGGGAAGTCAAGAGAACTGGAGAGTGGTGAGCGTGAATGACGCAAACGTACTAGTGGGGCAGACACAAGAGATGACTTACAGCATCTCAGAGTGTCCTTGACTGCTCCACTTTTCATGTTTCTTTTTGTTTCTGGCCAACAGAACATGTTGTGTTTAAACATGGCTATTTAAACAATATTTTTCCTCCCTTTATGTTTTATGCCTTTGGATTCTATGTACATTTCTGTTTCCTTATAATAATCCCATCTTTCTATTTAAGTCAGCTTGAGACAGTTTTTCTTCCAAAATAACCCTTGTTGAAAAATATATTTAAGTCTTTAGAAAGAGAAACATGCAATAAAACTTTTTTGGCATTTGAGCTAATGTAATGGGATTTATAATAAAAATATCAGTGACCTCAAATTCCTGCTATATTCTAAAATAAAAATCTCCTCTGACACTCATTTAACTTTTCAACAAATATTTACTGAGCTTACTATGAGCCAAGCACTCTTTTAGGTATTTAAACAAAACCAACAAAATCCTTGCCCTTATGGAAATTACACTTTCATGGAGGCATATAGTCTTCTAGTCTTTGGATATAGTTGAAAGGTAAAATATTTAGGAAATACATTAGTTCATTTGGGAGTAATCAATCTGTTATTAAATATAAAAATTTTTGAATAAAGAAATCAAAAGATCTCTCAATAGTAAGAGAAATTGCACATATTTGGGGGTTGTAGGATGAACTTTATATAATGTAATAATAGAAAATATTTCAGGAACTTGTATTTTAATGAAATTGCTTAATTAAAGGAAGTTTTGTCTAATGATTTCAGCTTTTGTTAACACATAGGGTAAAGAGAATTTGCTCAGAAAAGTTTATTTTCAGGTAACTAAGAAAAACATGTGTTAAATATTTGTTGTATGAATAAATGGGAAGTTTCTGGACTCAAAGAGCTAACACCAAAAGTAGGAAAGACTTCAGTATATTTTTGACCACCTAAACTGTCAAAAGTGTGATCCAATTTACTAATTTTCTCTTCAGCTATATCTAAAATTTATAACATCAATTAAAAATTTTCAAGGAAATATCTTTATATTTAGAATTTCTAATATATTCTTACTTTTTCTGTTCTTCGTATATTCCAGTTTTGAGATATCTGAAGAAAGCCTTATTATCCTCCTGAGTTAGAACTGATCCAATTCATAACAATTTGTTGGTATTGATGAAACTGTGTGTTTTTGCTAAGTGTACTTTATTACTCAGAGAATTCAAAATGATGCTGATGATATTAGCCTTGTTCCCTTTTCAATTAATTTCAAGTATTCACTGAGTGTATTTTACCTTTGTGAGACTGAAAGTGTTCAGAGACTGAAAGTGTTCTTAGAAATCACAAATTTTTTATAGCTGCAACTTTTAATAGATGTATAACATTGTTTTCAGGCTTTTAGAGTTATATAAACTTCTATAACTTATGCACTTATTGTTTTCATTTTAAATATGCATTGAGTGCCTGTCATATGGTAGGCAGTATGCATCTTAGGTGTCTAAGATGTAATGTTGAACAGACACAGACATGTTTCTTGCACCGATGAAACTTACAAAGCTGACACACTCTTGTGGAGGAAATAGAAAATAATCAATTACAAAGTGAATAAAAATTAAAATTATTGTAAGTATTATGAAGAAAAGATACTGGTGCTGTGAGGGGATAATTAGAGGATTTGACTAAATCAGGAATTCAGGGAGAGACTCTCTGGGGAGAAGACCTGAAATTTGTGTAGAAGTAAATTCAGCGAAGAGAGGAAGGAAGAGCATTCCCAAAAAAGAATAGAATGTGCAAAGGTCCCGTGGAAAGAAGGTGCATAAGTCCTTCAGTGAACCAAAATAAGCCAATGTTTCTGGAGAATATCAATCAAGGGGAAGAGTGTCCAAGATGAGGCTGGAAGAATAGACAGGGCCAGGTTTTGTGTGCCCTTTTAGGCAGGTTAAGGACTTTGGACTTTATCATTAGAGCCATAGGAAGGATTTAGAGTATTCAAAAGTCATTCTGGCTGCAGGATGGGAATGGACCATTGGTGGGCAAGATTGGGAGTAGGTAGACCAGTTTGGGGGCTGTTATATTTCAGGCAAGAGATGACAGTAGCCTGAATGAGGCAGTGGGAGTGGGCATGGAGAAAGTGAATGAATTCAGAGGTATTTAGAAAAGAAAATTGACAGGAGATAATTAGAAAAAGCTGATCAGGATGGTTCTTAGTTCTCCATCTTGCATATATGACCACATAATGATATCCTTCATAGCAATGGAAACACTGGAAGAGGACCTGGTTTCAAGAAGAAGGTCAAGTTTCCAATAGTGTCTTATTAGTTTGAGGTACTTTTAAGATATTTGAGAAAAGATGCCAGATAAGTGATTGGATATATATAGACTTGGAACTCAAATGACAGTTCTGGACTAGAGATGTAGTTTTTTGAGTTACTTTCATATAGTGGTGGGACTGGGTTAGATCACCCAGGGAAACATGTAGAGTAAAAAGTTCAGGCCTGAGACCTGACCTACCACATTAAGTGTTTTGGTAAAGAATGAGTAATAACAGAGAATTGAAGCTGCCAGAGTGGAGGGAGGAAATTTAGGAGAGTGCTCTGTGACAGAATCTGTGAAGACAATGCTTCAAAGAGAGTGTGTTCAACACTGTCGATTGCTATTGAGAATATAAAACAAAAGAAAGTGAAAATATCCGATCAATTTACCACTGAGGAGATTACACATCACCTTAGGGTAGGTTTTGTGGTATAAGGAAGATGAGAGCCAGGTTGGAAAAAGTTGACAAGAAAGTGGAAGTTGAGGACATGTACCCCGTGAGAATGGACAACTCTTTCAGAAGTTTGCTCTGAAAAGAAAGGTGGAGGCAGAGCTGTGGCTGGAGGAAATTTGGGCTATATGGATGGGAAAGTCTTGTGTCTGCTTAAAAGGTGATGGCAGAGATCAATTTGAGAGGATATATTTGTATTATTGAGTAAATCTTTATTGCCTTTTTAAATTTTAAAAAATTCTCATTTAGTCATGTAAATGAGAGTAATAAAACTCCAGTTTTCTATAATGTATTATAGTTTAAATAATGCCTCCATTCACAATTTTGTTTTTATTCTTGCAGTAGTTCTATTAGTTGATATTATTTTTATCTTTGCAGCACAGACCTTTCCTGTTCTCTTCCATGTTGGGTCTCCTATGTTTACAAAGTGCCTGAAAAAGCAGGTAATCAATAAACATTTATCAAAGAGATGATTTAATATTTATCATCTACATGGGGAAACTTAGGCCCTTAGATGTTAAGATCCTGACTAAATTTACACAATAGTTAGGGACAATGTTGGGTCTTCTGACTCTAAGTTTAATGGTCTTTTCACTTCAGACTGCAGGGATACTAGAGATAAAACTAATTTAAAGCTTGGATCTATCCGTTGGGTGTTTTGTAGTCATTTTCCTAGAGAAAGTAATTCTACGACTTTTAAAAAAATGACATTTATAAGAAAACCCAACAACTCTTCTGTCTTTTAAAACCTCATGCTCCTTCAGAGCAACTCAAAAATAAATATTTTGGGGAAAATAAAAAAAAAAATAAAACCTCATGCTGCCTAAGTAATTAAATTGTAGCTACCATTACAGAGGTGGAGGGTAGTTAATTGTTTTCAGGGAAGTGTGAAGACCATCATGCAGATGCGCTTTAAATTAGATTTTAGTGAAATTCCTTAAAACTGGCTAGCAAATCCAACACAGGTAAACTAATAATTAAGGGATAACAACTAGCACAACGACACTTCTTAGATATTTTTTACAATGTCCACTTATTCCTGGATGATATGAAATGAAGACAACATTTTTTCCATTATGATTAAAATGAAAAGCGAGAGAGACCTGACCTACAGTAACTACAGGTGGGAAAGGGGGAGGAGGAGGAAGCTTAGGGAGTGATTGAGTAGGGACACAAAGAATAATTACCATTTGTAATGATGAACGTGCAAAGAATATTGATTTGATCATTACATACTGTACACAAGTAGTGATAGTCAACTTTGTACCTCATAAATATGTATAATTGAAAAATTAATTAATTAATTAACTAATTAAAAAAGAGAGAAATTAGAAATTTTACTAGTCAAACAGATTGTTTTAAATTCCCAGTCTTGGGTGTACATTCAGGTCCAAATTATCAAATAATTATTAATCTATAAAAATCTTTTGGTAATTCATGTATTCTGCCTTAAACAATATTATTGAACCAAATACCCATCAAGTACATATTTTAAAGGATAATTAAATTAAGTTTATTAAAGTGATCTATCTATATTGCTTAGATTATGTTTTAGCAAAACGGTGAATGTGTATAGTGCATGTTCTATGAGTCATGCAACTCTAGGCAGCAGTCCATTTCCCACTCTTTCTCATTCCTGAATAGTGTTTGTCTCCCAAATTCATTTTCAAATCATTAAAAATTCTACCTGATATTGAACCCCACATTTATAAATAATATAATTTCTCTTCTATTATTGTGGTTTTAAATTTTAGAGATGATCTAGATTGTCTTTAGCTTTCAATGTTACCTTTGAAATTTCTAATGTCATTCTCAATTTTAGTCCTTTGCATTTGACTTTTAATTTTGATTTTTTTCTGGAAGCACTCAGAATTTTTAAAGGTATTCTACTTCTCATGTCTGAAAGGTGAGAGATTAGCTTTCTATTATGAAAGGCAAGGAATTATCTTTAATACATTCTCTACAAAGATTTTCTGTCTCACCCCCAGCATTTTTCGATCTATTTTTCTCTGTCTCCTTTTCCTTTCTTCCTTTTCTTCTTTGGCTTGTTTATGTATCCCTATCTTACTCACAAACATTCTGTGAAACTCTTTCTCTTTGTTGTTGTTGTTTTGTGTTTTTTGTTTGTTTGTTTATTATTTTTCACTGGAGAATATCTTCCAATACTTCCTGCATAAGTTAGATGTTTTTGAGACATTGCATTTCTAAAAATTGCTTTTGTTATCTTCACACTTGATCATTGATACAATTCTTGGTTGAAAACCAGTGCATTTAGAATTTCAAAGTCATTGTGCCATTGCTTTTTAGTTTTTAGTGTTACTCTTGAGAAGTCTAATGTCATTCTTATTTTCATTTCTTTGCATTTGACTTTTATTTTGACTTGTTTCTGGAAGCTTTAAGTTCTCCTTTTTCCTGGTGTTCTGCAGTTTTACAATAATTCAATTTTATTCTCACAGTATTCAGTGTGCCCTTTAGAAGTGAGTAAATTTTAGTTTTTAGTTCTCTTTTTCTCTGTAGATTTGCCTTTGTGATTTTTTTACTGTCTGTTTGGAGGTTTTGGGAGATAGATTTCAGATTTTTTCTTGGATGTATATATGTTAATGGAGAAAAAGCCAGATAGACTGACATCTAAAGCAGGTAGAATTTTTTGAAATGTTGTCTAAGAATGTAGTGAATAGCATGTGCTGAGATTTATGTTATAGACCAGAGGATTCCAAACCTGTATTAAAATCATGTAGGAGCATTAAAAAAAATCAGTTTGCATATCTCAAACTTTGATTTAATAGGTTTTGTAATACTATCGTCAGTTTTATATTTTTTGAAGTTATCTAGCTGATTCTAATGACAGATTTGGGAGTTTTGTTCAATGATTTAATTGTACTAGTATATAGAAAAAGGATAAATATGATTTATTACTTGTTTAATATGATATTATTTGTTCACAGTTCTTTCTGCTCTTCTTGCCCTTGCTATAGCTTTCCTATGGTCAGAGTACACTATACTGCCCTATCTATTGATATAAAAACTTCAAGTGACTTGTTTTGTCTAATGGTACATTACCAATGGCTTTGACCAGTGGCAGGGGTGATAGTATGTCAGATGTGAGAGGAGACTCTAAGATCCATTGCAAGTGTCCATTTGAGCTCTTGTGCTCCTGTACTCTGCCATGAGAAGACCTGACCTAACCTGCAGCCTGGAGTCAAATCCAGCCAAAGCCAGCTGACCCATAGGCAACCCCCAGCCAACTTGCAGATCCATGAGTGGGAAATACATGCTTGTATTTGTAAGCCACTGATAGTTTAGTTTGTTTGCTATTTATCATTATCCAACAACAAATGGAAAAATCACTGCCTGTTGGCTATCTCACTCTGCGTTTGTGAAGAGATAAATCATGGGGTTAGAGGTTGTTTTTAAAAAAATTACTCTAAAAGAGAATAATCCAAATGCCTTTGTCCAAGCATGAAAGCCAAAAGAATAGACTCAGTCTCTTCTGTTCTGCCCTAGTATGAATTTCAGGGAGCTAAAGATGGGATCAAATTTCTGGGATTTCAATAATATTAACCTCAGAAGAAAATTGCTAAAACGGAAGGCTGGATCTTAAGGCATCAATCTATTTTAACTTTATATTCGTATTAGTTAAACAAATTGGACAATGAAGAAAACCACTTGAGATGGAAAGGGATTTTATTAATATCTCAAGAAATCCATAACTATTAGTGTTAAAGTATACTTGCAGTTTTAATCAAGCATTGATCACACAACTTCACCTAAATTTCTACTTATCCACTAATGGAGGGAAAACAAATTTCATCAAGGAGGGGTTTCAGAAAGTATCTAGATTAAAATTTTTGTAATTAAAATATAACATTCAAATGCCAGTTTAAGTAAGCTCCAAAAGTTATATAGTGTTATAGTGTATGCTGGTAGCACTACACACACTTGGACAATCAGCAAATTCAATGTTCTGACCATACCAGGTTGCAGATTTGGGGTGGAGTATATTACCAAGAAATAAAGAATGAAAAGTTTGTGAAAAAAGATTGAACAAATTGGACTTCTAAGGTGTTTTTAAAAAATGTTGATCTCCACTACTCTTTGAAACTTTACTCAAACAACAGTAAAGAATATAATCATTATAAACCCACAAAGACAAATAACAGCATAACAGTTAAAAAAAAAAAAGAAAAAGAAAAAAGAGACAAGGTTGATAAGAGATTTTCACAAATTCTGGAAAGATAGTTTATGCTATCTTTTGATGAGGAGCTAAGTATTTTACTTATAGTTTTTTGTGGGATAATTAAACTACCTGGACTTTAAAAAATTGTATGCAATAAGGATGTGTGTGTATGTGTGTGTGTTGTTTCTCCAAATATGTGGAGTGTGGTCGAAATTTTTATTTTATTTTTATGTTATACCCAAGATAACATAACTCCATAAATAATTGGTGCATAATAATAATAAAACCTGCAGAGAATTAGGGATTGCATAATTAGACATGTTATTTCTTTTCACAGGGAGAGTAAAACTTATTTGATGATATTTTTCTAAATTTCTCTGAGAATCTAGGTGTCTGTATAAAGTCATTTCAATTTTAAGGTGTATATTATATATAATGTAACAAATGAGGCAATTAATTCAGATTTATTTCCACAGAATAAGCCATTTGATATTTCTGTATTCTTTATGGCAAATTAGTTTTGATCATGGTAGATGATTATATTCTCTCTGAGTCATTAAGAGCTATTACTGACGTGTCCCAAACTGTGTTTTGATGCATTGCCATTATGTTTAAAACATATAATTTGTAGATAAAAGTAAAGCATGAAGCTTATCAAATATGCTTTCATTTCATACCAAAAAGAGGAAGCAAATGCTTCTGGTTGAATAATTATAAGATAGAGAAATCAGTGAAAAAATTGATATTTAAAAATGGAAGTGTTATTTTAACATTTGCATGGGAACAACTGTGGTTAAGTTTGTTGATGCTTTTCATATCTGGTTACTCTCTCCCTCCTGAGAACACAGGAAAGCTCTGCTTCTCAGAAGGCTTTGCAGTTATGCAGGGCTATTTGACTAGGTCTAGCCAGTGAAATGTAAGAGAAATTGATGTATCTCATTTTTGGCTGAACCTTTTGAGAAAAATTATTCCACTTCCATAATCTTTCTTCACCTTTGGCAGTGACCATGGAGGCTATTTATTAAAATAGTGGTCCTCAGAAAAGTAGCCTGGGCCACCACCTGGAGAAAAGGAACTCTGGAAAGACATTTGACTGGCATCAGACTTTGTGTGCACGAGAGTAAACTTTTGTTGTTTAAGACGCTTTTGTTGCAGCTAGTATTTTCTTACCCTGACTAAAATAGGTATGTCTTATTATGCAAAATCTGTGTGCAGATTTTAATTTTATTAAACGCAACCACACTTTAATAGGACAGAGATACTATTTAAAGGAACCACACGGTAATTGTTCCTTTAAATAAAAAATTGTTTAAGTGTAAATAAGTACCATTTAATGACTTTTAACTGATAAATCAGATCATAAAATTATATGGTTAAAAACATTAAATGGTTATGGGGCAAATCTTACTCTTCTTTGTTCAATAATAGAATTGTGTGTGTGTGTTTATGTGTGTAAACATGTGTATGTGAGCGTGTGAGGAGAAAAGTTAACACATATGTGGTCAGATTTTTTGAGCCATTAAATTAGGTCACATACCTTCCAAGAAATCAGAGAGAGAAAACAGCCAATTTACCAAACAGACCAGTTAAAATCTTCAATAGGCATGAAAATGAAGTTTCCTCATCTTTAATCTTTACACAAAAGAAGTGCCCTGATGTTAAATAATCAGTTGTTTTTCTATTGTTTTGTCTCTCTATCCCAACCTTAACTTTGAAATGACCAATCCGCTTCCTATTCTTTGTTTCTGCTTTTTTCAGCCCTTTTTCTGTCTGTGAAGCCAACCTCTTTTGCTCAGCTCATTAGCACTTATTCTGTTTTGTGGAATTGATGTGTTGCCTTATTCTAAAATCTCAGTAAAGCCAATTGAGATGTGTAACAAATAAATAAATTAGGCCACATGATTTGTTACAGCAATTTAGAAGCTAAAAAGTGCCATAAAATATAAAGAAATCAATAGCATGATTATCGCCATTATCATCACCATCAAAATCTTGCTTCATTTAGAGTCTCGGTTGTCCATGATCTTCTGAGGGGGTCTACATATGTTACTCCACTGGATTATATAATACAACAGTAATTCAGTCAAGCAACTGAAGTTACTTGCTGTACATTGTACTAAGCAACCTATTTAACTGATTTCCATGTTAATTGACAGTTCATTCCCTTGACTGATACAGTAACTTGTTTTGGTTTTACGTGGACATGATCTTAGACAGCTTCAAATTTTTGTGCAAGAAGCTGAGCCCATGCCCAATACACCAAGTTGGGCACTCTGGTGCAGAACTGCGCCCCACCAGAGGGGATATCCAAAGGTGCCTGTAATTAGTCTGTTTCTGTTGCTTATAACAGGAATGCCCGGAACTGGGTAATTTGTAAAGAAACAATATTTATTGCTTACAGTTTCAGAGGCTGGAAGTTCATGGTACAGAAAACACATCTGGTGTGGGCCTTCTTTAGTGGTGACTGCAGTGATGCAGGCTGTCACATGATGAGATGGCAGAACCCTAGAAAGAGAGCTTCTCATGTGCTCTCTTTTTAAAGCCATCAGAACCACACCCGTGACCACCATTAAACCATCAATAGATTAATCCATTCTTTAGGGTGTGGTCCTCACAATCTAGCCACCTCTTTGAGGACCCACCTTTCAGTTACCATAATAGGATTTCCCACCCTCTTACTACTGTTACAGTGGGGATCAAGCTGCAGTGAGTTTGATGGGGACATCCAAACCACAACAGTTCCGCATAGATTGGCAGTGGCTCTGCTCAGAGGCATGGGTCGTGTGTGTGTGTGTGTGTGTGTGTGCGTGTGTGTATGTGTCCATTGGTATGTCTTCCCAACAGTTTCACCTATAGCATTTTTTAAACATCCTGATCTCATCAGACTTGCTTGTCTCATCAGATCTGTGTGAATAATTTAGACTAAAATTAAATCCTTCTGTGGAGTTATCTTTTTTGTATGGCAGAAATTTCTGTTTTAGAGAACTGGTATCATTTATATCCACCTACAATTTAATCACATCGATTCCTTTTCTTCAGGTGTTTGCTCCTTCAATTCCCAACTCTCTCTTCTTAAGCTTCAACTTCTTCCTCTCAACCAGCTTCTTTATAGTTTTATGAAGTTCTCTGATCTGCAGATATCTTCCATTCCCCACACTTGTATGCTTATAAAGAGATTTGTTCTCTACTTTCCTTTTGTACTATCTTCCAGCTTTAATATCAAGGACATGTAAGCTTTATAAAATGAATTGAGAAGCTTTCCTTCTTTTTCTATTCCTTCTTTCTTCTTTTTTTGAGTTTATGATATTATTCTAATCTGGCAACTGGGACAGCAATTCCAAGACTATAAGCGATTTACCCAATTTTGCAGAAGTGAAAGTTGCTATATCAAGGACATGAACTCTGGACTTCTGAGGTCAAGGCCAAGACACTCCATCAAAGCACAATTTTCTTTAGAGAAAAAGAACCAATAAAGCTCAATATTTTAAGTCATTTTTCTAAATGTAATGTTTTGCTTTTTGGCTTATCTGTAATTATTTATCGTGCTTAATGTGTGGAATAAATCTAAATTCATATTCTCTTTATTATAATCCAATGGTCTCAATAATGTTTATACAAACATATGCCTTACTTTTTTGTTTGTTTAGGTTTCTAACTTCATTTTCAAGCAGACGAAAAGGAAAATTAATTCTGATAATTCACTAATAAATGTTGCTATAATGGGATGCAGGAGATTTGGGTTCCTTGTACTCGTATTGCTTCCCTGTCTACTCATACACCCTTAATGTTATCTTTGTCCTGAAGTTCTTGCTGTTGAGAAAGTGTGTTTATCTCAAGGGACAATCTGTTTCTGGAATTTGTAATAAGTTCCTTAAATCCTACAGAAGCAGCCTAGGAACATGAATTGTAGACTGAAGACATCGATTTGAATGGTAGTTTCACTGTTAATTAGCTAAGTGATCTTAAGCATATTTCTTAACCAACTTGGTCTTCAATTTTCTTATTTCAACACCCACTTTTAGAAGGGGGACTATTTATAGTAGACTGATGATAATACCACATAATGGATATAAAGAATATTGGAGTGAAATAAACCTAGATTTAAATGCTGACTCTGCTATTTACAGTTAAGTATTTTCATCTGTAAGTTGGGATCACTACAGAGTGAACCTTGTAAAATTGCTGAGAAAGTTAAATGAAATAATTTATATAAAGTTTTTAGTAATAACAGTGAGCACTCTGTGGAAGTGAGCCCAGGGAACAGGGAAATCCCTGTGGATGTGAAGACAGGTGGGAGTGGGGAAGGGAAAGCCTTGAATACCAACAGAAGTGCAGACCCCAGGGTCGGGGACGGCACCAGTCACTCAGCTTGTCATCATATTTCATGCACATCACTCAGCCAACAATTGTGTGTTAAATGAATGAATACAAAAGGTGCATATTCTAGAAATTATGTAAAGTATGATATCAGAGGCATAAAAAAGAAAATGTTTCAAATACACTCAAAGTTAAAAGTACTTACCCAAACATACATACGAATATTTAAATAGAGAAGGCAGGAGTTCTTTTTGTGTGTGTGTGTGTGTGATCGGTAAGGGGATCATAACCGTTGGCTTGGTGTCATCCACACTGCGCTCAACCAGTGGGCGCACTGGCCATCCCTATATAGGATCCGAACCTGCGGCCTCGGTGCTCCCAGCACCGCACTCTCCCAAGTGAGCCATGGGTTCGGCCCAGGAGTTCTTGAAAAGAACAAAATATTGGCATCTTGGCAAAGTAAGTAAGTAAGTAAGTAAGTAAGTAAGTAAGTAAGTAAGTAAGTAAGTAAGTAAGTAAGTAAGTAAGTAAGTAAATAAAAGTAATTATCTCTGTTTTCACCTATTCTTAAAACCAGAAATAATTTATTGTTTCCTCTCAGAGATGTTTTATTCATTGGCTTCAACTGAAAGCTGCAAAATGCAGTCCAGGAGGTGGACTTGCACACCGGTTGGGTGGGTAACTGCATTGAAACACATACAGACAATCTTTCCTCTGTAGGATAGTTAGGGACTTTGCTTGTACCGTGAATCACCCAAATGGTGATGGCAGGAAATCAGAGAACACTGAGAATCTGTTCTCTATTTCAGAGTGTAATCACCATTACTCACTTCTCTGACTTTCTGTCTATATTTGAAATCTCTCTGTATCAGCCATTAACAGGGTTAATGCTCATTCATCCTCTTTTACTTTCCCCACATAGATCTATTTCACCCTAAATTTGAAGACTAGAATACATAGGTAAAGACATAGAAGATTGAGTTGTAATGTATTCTGCCATCTTACCCCTAATATGCTTGAATATGCCAGAATCTTAGGGCTATCAAAAAACAGTACTAATCATAGTTAATACTTATTGAAATCCTAAGATAACTTTACATATATCTGTATTTGTATACATATGAGTATACATATATGAATGTATTAATATTTTGACCCTTACAGCAATCCCATTAGGTGGATGAAACAGGTGATATTTTCCCCATTTATAGAAGAAGAAACAAGTTTGAATGATTTGGTGATTTCTCAAGCCTGGTCAGATATTAAGTGTAGGACCCAGAATTTGAACCCCTACTCTAGTTTCACACACTTTCCACTAGGTCCTGCTAACAGGATGCTCCAAAATGATAGACAAAGTCTGTAAAACCCATGACACAGTTTGAATGTGTCATCCTGCCAAAACCCATGTAGAAGTCTGATCCCTAAGGTGGCAGTGTTGGGAGCTGTTTGAGTCATGGGGGCAGATCCCTCATGAATGGAATAATGCTCTCCCTAAGGGGTGGGGGTAGTGAGTGAGTTCTCACTCTACTAGTTCCCATGAAAGATGTTTAAACTCTCTTGCTTCCTCTCACCAAGTGATCTGCTTGTACCTGCTGGCTGCCTGCTGCTTTCCACTATGAGTAGAAGCCTGAGGCCCACACCAGATGCAGCTGTCCTGGAATCATAAGCCAAATAAACCTCTTTTCTTTCTAAATTACCCAGTCTCAGGTATTCTGTTATAGCAACACAAAACGGACTAATACAACCCACAAAACCATTCCACATCTCTTCCTTTATTGTGATAAATAGACATACTAGATGTGTTGGTCAGAAGGCCAGGATGAGCTCAGAGTCACTCACAGACTCTGGGCCTGGAGTCAAGTCAGCATCTGCTTTCAGGGAATGGGGTACAGTTCAGCCATACTGAGACACTGGTGCAGATGTCAGCAAGTGGACGTTGACAGAATGGCAGCATGACCACCAACCTCTCACATCAAATGACCCAGCATGGTTTTCTGTCTGGATCCCAGTTCAAAGTCATTGTCTACCACTATGCTAGAGAAAGCTCCACAGAAATGTCTAATTATCTAAGCTCCATTTAAAATATTAACAACATCCTTAATTTTAGAAAACTACTCAAGCTACTTGCTATTTTCTAACTCACTGATTTCTAGTCATGCTGAACATTAAAGTTTAAAATTAAATCTTCCTGATCTGATTGTCTCATTTGCTATGATGGAATAAGCTGATTTCATTTTTCTCCAGCTTCATTGGGGGTATGATTGACAAGTAAAAAGTGTGTATATTTAGGGTGTACAAAGTGATGTTTTGATATATATTTACATTATGAAATGATTACCACAATCAAGCTAATTAACAACTTAAATGTCTGTCGACAGATGAATGGATGAAGAAAATGTGGTATACATATGCAGTGGGATAATATTCAGCCTTAAAAAAGAAGGAAACCCTGCCATAGGATGCTTTAAATTTGTGGAGCATTATCTAGTGGCTTTATACACTTGCTCTGATCTTTCTCATTTCCTCATATCTGGAGCTTCACTTGTAACCTCCATCCTGCTCCTGTTGAAATTAGTTCTGAGATCTGTTACTTAATGGGGCTTGGAATTAATTCTATTTGCCCATACTCCTAGATCTCTTTTTTGTCAAAAAGATGTGAGATCCAAGGGCAAGCCCTGGCACCAATGTTGCCCCAGGTCTTCCTTCTCCATTGTATCAGCTGCTGCTATATAACAAATCTTCTCTTAACTTAGTGATTTAGAGCAACCGTTTATTAACTTACAGTTCTGAAGGCTGGCAGGTAGGCTTGGATGACATGAATGGCAGTCTGCTGATCCTGTCTGGCCTCACTCATGCATCTGCAGCTGGCATTTGTTGGCCTCATTTACACATCTGGCAGTTGACTGTCTCATGGCTATGGACTGGCTTGCCATTGAATGGTATCTTAATTCTACTCCACACAGTCTCTCACCCTCTAGCAAGCTATCTTGTGTGGCACTCTTAGGGTTTCAAGTGCAGCAAAAGATCAAGCTCCAAAACAAATGAGACTATATTAAACTAAAATCTTCTGCACAGCAAAGGAAACAATCAACAGAGTGAAATGACAACCTACAGAGTGGGAGAAAATTTTTGATAACTATGCATCAGACAAGGGATTAATATCCAGAATATACAAGGAACTCAAGCAATTATAAAGTAAAAAAACCAAATAACCTAATTAAAAAATGGGCGAAGGAGCTTAACAGACATTTTTCATAGGAAGACATACAAACGGTCAACAGCTACGTGAAAAAATGCTTAACATCACTAGTCATCAAGGAAATGCAAATTAAATCTACATTGAGATACCACCTCAACCCAGTTAGACTGGCTATAATAAAAAAGATGGTGAATAACAAGTGCTGACGAGGGTGTGGAGAGAAGGGAATGCTGCTACACTATTGGTGGAACTGTATATTAATACAACCACTATGGAAAATGGTATGGAGGTTTCTCAAACAACTACAGATAGATTTTCCATACAATTCAGCCATCCCACTTCTGCGTATATACCCAGAGGAATGTTGAAGGGATACCTGTACTCCCATGTTCATTGCAGCTCTGTTTATAATAGTCAAGACATGGAACCAACCTAAATGTCCATCGATGGATGATTGGATAAGGAAACTATGGTGGTTATATACACCATGGAATACTACTCTGCCATAAAAAAGAATGAAAACACTCCCATTTGTAACAACATGGATGAGCCTGGAGAAACTTGTGTTGAGTGAAATAAGCAAAGCACAGAGGGATAAAAACCGCATGTACTCACTCATAAGTGGGAGCTAAGAGAGAAAGGAGGAAGGAAAGAAAGACCACAGTAGTGCATTAGACTTACACAGAGAGAGAACATTCCTTGGGTCACAAAGTGGAGTGGGGGGGAAAGGGGAAGGCAGAGGGAAGTTGGGGATAATTGGGTGGGGGACATGGGGTACAAATGCAATTTGTGGTAATGGGTATGCTGCCAGTATGAATCTGGCTCTCACATCATGGGCACCAGGGGTGACAATCAGCTTTGTATCTCATGAATATTCATAACCCCCCCAAAAAAGGATGGCGCTCAAAGCCTTAGCTGCAGGCATGGTCTCCAGAAGATAAGGAGAGCCGTGTCCCTTTTATTTCAACCCTGTAGTCTCAAGACAAAAAGTTGTTTTGAAATTAATCAACCTATCAGCCAAATAACAAATGTTAATTAGTCAAAAAAAAAAAAATTCTATTTGTATCATGATTACCAACATCCCAGTAGTCAAAGCAAGCCACATAGTCAGCTCAGATTCAAGGTGTGGACACACAGACTCTCTTCATGGTAGAATCTGCAATGTCATACTGCAAGAGTGTGAATGTAAAGGGGAATAGGATTTATGGTTCTTTTTACATTCTTCCACAGTCAGCTCTCTGGTCACACTGGTCATGAATATTCATATTATTCCCACACATAAAATACACTCAACTCTATCTCAGAAACTTAAAGGACTCATCCAACTATGGCACTAAGCTCAAAAGTTTATAATCTTAATCTTGCAATTTTCAACATATCTAAATTCAGTTTCTTGGATGTGACTTCTGTTGACCCAGAGACTGTGGTATAAAAAGACTAGTTATCGCCCCTTACACACCCAGCCCAAAGTAATGATACAGGAACTGTATAAGTGCAATAAACATTTCCATTCAAAAAGGGGAGGAATGGATGGTACCTAGCAGTCACTGCTCCCTAACATTTCTGGGGAGACTGAGAAGAAGAAAGCTTTACTTTCCAACCAAGCAAAACTTAGCTGTTCCATATTTCATCTCAATTCTGCTTGCAAACTAAACAGTTCTTCACCTTGTCTCTATATTCTCTTACTATATGCAGGGACCAACAAACAGAAGACACTTCTATCATTCTGCCTGGAGGTCTTCTTAGGTACATCCAAAACTTCGACAGGTACATTTTCCATGTTCCAAGTTATCACAGACAGTAGTTTTTCTATTGTTTCACAACTGCCTAACATAAGTCCTCATTTTTCCAATGTGCTATAGCTATTTTCTCACCACTTTTTCAGCTGCCACTCTTTCCTTACCACTTTTCCAGCCCTCATTAATAGTTTTCTTGTAGTCTAGTCTCAGAGCCAGTGACACATGTTTCAGAAAAACATGCTTACTAAAGAAGGATCCCATTCCTAGGTAACCAGTTCTATATCAATAATCTTTTGTTGATTAATAAATTACCTCAAAATGTAGTGACAAAACGGTAACCAGTTATTAGCTAATCATAGGTTATTAGGCAATCTATGGGTTAGCATTTGGGTGTAGGCTCAGCTGGGTGGTTATTCTACTGCTTTCTTCTGTTGTAATGGTCTCTGTACCTATTGTGTTGATCCTGAATAAAGTCTTCCTTGCTGTGCTTCAACAAGAATCATTGAGTAATTTTTTAATTTAACAACACACACACAAACACACTATATATACATATATATAATTATATATATATATATAATTATATATATATATAATTGTCCTATTAACACATCAACTCCAAGAGGTCAGGACCACTGTCTATGAGAGAGCCTCACAAATATTAGCTTAGCATAAGGGCAGCCATGTTGGGCTTAATGCTGGGGAAAGGATTCTGCTTGAACAATGAACAATCACTGCAGTTTATAGGAGTAATAAAGCAAGGTCATAACTCAGTGAGTTGCAAAACTAACAGTCTTGTTTGAAGTTACAGGTGTTTGGGGAAGGAGATAAAGCCAGAGCCAAGAAGTCTGACTCAAGATTTCACAGAACTGAGCCCAAGAATGGAGATTAAGACATACCGATCTGCACATAGTCACCAACCCTATCCCTGAGGCACTTTTAAATACATTTCTCCCTTTGTCCTTTTGTCTTGTATAACCCCCCTCCCCACCTCCCCTGACCCCAGAAACCCTAAAGCTCTAAGACAATTTTAGTTTAACTGTCTCTTCAGACACCTGACAATAAAGCTACCTACTTTGCACCAACATTTGGGACTGACGAGTCTTTCATTTCTGAGTGAGGTGCAGCCAAATTTGGGGCAGTGGTAACATCTTTTTTATTCATTCCTGTCTTCTCAGTTCCTTGAACAGCACCTGGCACTTGCCTAGTGTTCACTGTATATTTGTGAATTGAAGCATTCAGACATATACTAGAGGTACAGTCATGACTATAAAATGGCTTCTGCTCTTGAGAAGCTTGCAGACAAGAAGAAAAATTTTCAGTCTATATTGTTCTCTGGCTGCACATCTATCTTTAGGGACCCTGCATGAGATAGAGCAGGGAATGTGATTTATAGTGATTCTCCTGACATTTCCTGGTCGTTAATGGATCCACAAGCTAATTTCCAGGACAGAAAGTCTTCTCTTGGCCTTCGTGCAGTAGCATTCATGTGGCTTTCTTGGAGGCTCAGATAGCTATCTAGAAGGAGATATTCCAAATTACATGCCTGATGATCATCCTCAATTGAGTTGAGAGGCATGTACCAAGTCTACTTTATTACAGGTTAAAGGTTATGCTTTCTCCACCATTACAGAATCATTTACACAGAATCATTTTAGTCAGACCAATTGCCTGCCAAATACAATGACTGAGACTGACTGATCTGAGCAGAAATTATGGTCGATAATGGTTTTTCTGCTTCGTGTGCAGAAACAGCCTCCAGCTGGATCTAGTTGAGCCAGACTAAATTGTGTTTGATTCATCAACTTTGCTGCAATTGGTCTGTATAACTATATGGCAGAGACCCAGAACTGCAATCTTTTATTCACATGGCATTAAAATGATTTGTAGTAAGTCAGATAGAATGAATCCTTTGGTTTCATTTTTATTTGGTCTGGTCATTTCAAATTATAGGAACACTGTTATATATACATACCACATCAAGGAATTTTAACTCTATCTACACATGTTGAATCATAGTATCATCTTTAGAAAATATTTTATCTAAAGTTTATTTTGCCCATGAGTTTATAATAGTAATGTATTAATTAATGGTGTGATCATTACATGACATATATTATGTTGTGTGGTTTTCAATAATTAGCTCTTTAAACCTCACATAAAATCTCATCAGACTAGTTACTATTATCATCACCCTTATGAACAGCTGATGGCACTGGGATTGGAGAGGTTAAGTAACCTGCCTAATGTCATACAGATACTAAGTAGTAGCTGGGATTTGAGGTCAAGCAGTTGGAGTCAATGATTAGTGCTGTTACCCATTCACCTTATTTTTCCTCCCTTCCTTCCTTCTTCCTTCCTTCCTTCTTAATTCAACAAAAGTTTCTAGATTTCATATTCTATTTGTGCACTTGAACCCAAAAAGCGTGTATCTCAGTTAAAGACCTATAGACAGGTGAGGAAAATAATTTTATGTAAATAAAATTTACATAAAAATACGGTGAATACACAATAGATTAGAATACCATTCTAACATAAAGCTCTAATATCACATGAGTTACTATAGAATTAGAACAATGTCATCTCTATGAGGTCATGTTTAATGTCAGATTTCATTACTCTATTTCCAGACTGAGAACACCACTTTAAACTTGTAAAGTGAATAACTGAAAGCAGTATCACAAAGGAGATGATATTTGACTTGTTCCTGGCCTATAATAAATCCTCAGAAGTGTCAAAAAAGTATTTCACTTAATTATCGAACATTTATCTAGTATTGTGCTTTATCATGTGGGAAGTATTTTTTTAACCACTTTGCAAATATGAACATAAATAATCCTTATAACTATCACATGAGTCTGCAGAGAGGCTGAGTAATTTGCTGCAGCTAGTAGTGGCAGAGCCAGTACTCAAGCATGTGCAGTCCTCCTGCTCCAGGATCTAGGCTCCCAACCATGACCCTATGCTTCCTAAGAGTGCCAGGAGCTTCAGCACGTTCTCCGGTGGCTTGATACACATTTCCTTCTCTTTCTAAATGTTCTGTACTTTTGTCGTGATATATGTAAATAAGTATTTTCATCTCCATTTCATTAAAGAAAGAGAATTCATGTTTTTGGGATATAATTTATATAAATACAAGAAAATAAGTTTTATTTGGCTTTTGACAAACTCCTGTCACAGTTGTACATGCACACGTGCATGCAGTACTGCTGTATGTGCTCTGGGATTTTTGGTTCTTTTAGTCCCACCTGGCTCCCATCTATCCCTGTTTGTAATTTTTCAGCTTGCCCATTCCTATTTCCACTTGCAACTTCATACACATAAGAACAAAGTCAGGCGTTAGGTGTAGAAAATGTAAGTGGTCCTTGACTTGTAGTTTATCATCCTAGCATTAAGTGCACCTAGCTGTAGGACCTAGTGGTTCTGAGCAAAACATTTGGAATCAGGAAGAACTTTGTTTGAATACAAGATTTTCTAATTCTAAGTATGTAACTTTGGACAAGTTATTTGACCTCTAGGTGTCAGTTTCTTTGCATAACAAGAGACAATAATATGCACAATGGAAGGTTTCAGTAAGGAAGATATATATAAGGTGCTTGGCACTGTGCCTGTTTCAGTAAATGATGGTTATTATTAAAATAGTTTTAATCATGGAAAATGATTGTTCTGCTTCTGGACTCACATTTCAGCCTGTCACATCTTAGCAAACCATTCTTGCTTTGCTCCTGAGACAAGATAGCTATCTTCCTCTGTCTTGGGCTTTCTAACAGGACGTTCTAAGGCTGGCTCAGAGGTGTCAGACACTTTAGCCCTTATGATAAAAATGCTGTGCATTCTTCCACCTTGTTGATTGCTCACCAGAAAAAGCAAAAATTTCTTGACCTGAATTTTATAGCTTACTATGTTTTGATCCCTTCCCTAACCTCAAAATGTTTTTTCCCTTTCTGACATATTACTTTTTCTTCAGAGGAACAAAACTCACTGTTCTTCACCCTCAAATATACACAGTATTTCTTCTCATTTAGGTTATGTCCATCTTGCCCTTTGTTATTAATTCTTTCAAATTTTGACTTAAAATCAATATCCTACATTTGTTGCTTTGTATTTCTTCACCCCCCACAGATTTGTCACCCCACTTCCCCTGGGTGATGGAGATGCAAAGGATTACTCAAAGCCCATCTCTTCTGAGCAGTGAGAGACCCTGAAGTGGTTAACTTCCCCGGGACCCTCCAGCGGGAGGCAACCCTTCCTTGGGAAATTAACACTGAATTGGCGTTCTCTACCTGCATTTATTTTCCAGACCAGGAAGTTACAGGAAGAGAACATAGGTGGGATTATAGTTTAACAATATAGGCTGGTAACTTTCAGTGAAACAAGCCAGATGACATTCCAGTAGACAATTAAGTGATCTTACAGCAAGTTCTCAGTATCTTTAGATAACAATTGGTAACTAGTCTGTCCTTGAGCCAGCAACCTTGCTGTGCCACAAATCTTTATCTTACACCAGAGACTTTATAGCCTGAGGAAAATTTCCAGTCCTCTGCAAGGTCAATATTTGAAACTGCAGGGCTTTGGAAAACCAGGCCCTGTAAAGTACATATGCTTTATAGTATATTCCACATACATTGGGTTTCCTTCAACATTTCTAGCTTATTTTCATTGATTCTGTATTAGTTGGGATTTGATCAGCCACTGGGAAATGCACAGCATATGGGATTTTTAACAGGAATTTGATCTTACACAATTGTGAGAACTGGTTAAACACTTCATATATAGCTGTTGGTTCTGCCTCTGGACCTGGGGATAAAGTTAGCAGAGCAGATGGTAAGGAAAGAAAGGTACACATAGAATGAACAAGCACATGGCCAGGATTTAGAGATGCATAAAAAGATCCAGTGGGAGCTGAAGAAGCTGTGAGTCTGGCTGCTACCAAGTTCAAAAAGGTGTAATTGTGAGGTGATTAATTCTAACTACCCATTAGAAATTAAGTTGTCCGTACACAATGAAAAGTAAGAACACATATGTCTGGAATTGAGAATATATTTGTGTATGTATTAACCACTTCTCCTCTTCCATTTCTATCACGTAATGGAAGAAAGAAATGTTAAAGTACTTAACCTTAAATATAAGCTTTTAAGTTACAGACTATCAAAGGGGAAATACAATTCTGCTAAAAATGGGCTAAGAAAATTTGCATCTCTTATGGGGAAGAGTGCCTTCAGTAGAAGCTTCCTTTTGCTGTTTACTTAAAAGTTATATTAAGAAAATGGTCTAAAATGGTATATGTGAGTGCCAAGTTGCAAGGGGTAGAGTGTAGTGGATTTGTACTGTGTCACCTTACCTATGCTTCCCAGGATTCCCTTATCTCTATGGATCCTGGTGAGTGTGGCCACAAAGACATTGTGCATGAGGTTTCAAAAGCAGGATTGAAGCAGCAGCCATGTCCAGTTTAGGCTCAGAAGGTCTTAGTCACAGCATCATCTGGTTACTCATGGCATCGGACATCTAATGTATCCAGATGAAAGTCTCAAATTTAAGTGTAATAAAATACTTACATGTCATCTAGTGGAAGCTCTATTACTTTGAAAACTAAAACCTTCAGAACAACAAAGCCCACAGTTTCAGGGGTGGGAAGCAAAATATTTGCTAGGTTACTTGGAGTAGTTATAAAAGAGGCCAATCCATTTCTATCCTTGAGTCCAAGACTCATGAATTCTGCCTGTGGAGTAAATTGCTATTTCTGGTTGCTGATTTAGAGCACATCCTGGAGGACATGACTCAAATCCCTCAAGTGTTCTCACCCAGCTGGTGCTGTGACAGAGACTTCAAAAAGTCATTCCACTGTTCTATCAGACCAGCTGCTTCAGGGTGATGAGAAATGTGGAAGACAAGTGAATTCCATGTGTATAAGTCAATTACCACACTTTATTTGTTACAATATGGGTTCCTTGTTCAGAAGCAAGGCTACGACAAATACCAAGATGAATAAAAGAAATTTCTTAGATTCATTGATGGATGTTTTGCTGAAAGCATTGCAGGCAGTGATGGCAAATCCAGAATGTGTCAGTTCCAGTGAAAAAGCCCTGTCCATTCCATGATGGAGGTGATTGTGTGTAATCAACTTTCCACTTGGTGGCTGGCTGGTGCCCTAGGGCATGGTGTCGTTTTGAAATTCCTACTGGCAAATTAGACTATAGCTGGGGCTGTAGCAGATAGAAAACCTTCATTTCTGCCACAGTGCCCACTTTGTTCACAAACAAGAGGTTGGCTAATGTCTACTAAATGGATCATTTCATCTAAGTGATTATTAAGATCCTCCTCTGGTGAGAAAGCTTTTTGGTGAGTATTTGCATTTGACACATACATCTTCACACTCTATGTCCATTCAGAGAGATTCATCCTCGTATTTCTTCCCAAGACCTCTTTGCTATGAACTGTGTTTCTTGCAAGTCCTAATCATCCAGTCAAATCATTTGCTACTGCCTTTGAATCGTTGTAGATCCATACTTCTAGTCATCTCTTCTTAAAGACAAAATGAACAATTGGATACATTGCTCTAAGTTCTGACCACCATGTGGGTTTTCCTTCACCACCATCCTTCAGGGATGGACCAGAGATGGGCTATAGTGATGCAGCCATCCACTTTTGGATAGTGCCAGTATATTGTGCAGAACCATCTACAAACCAGGCCCAATTATTTTTCTTCCTCAGTCAACTCTCTGTGAAGCTATGAGTGCAGGTTGAGAAGGAGGAGGCAATACAGAAGAAACATGGGCATTTGGGCTACTTGCTTATGCAGCTTACTTGTGCCTTCAGAACTAGTTGAGCCCAATCTCATATCTACCATTTCTGTTGATGATGGAGTGCTACTGTGCTTTCTCAAGATTACGGATTGGTGGGTCATATACAACCCAGGTGGGTAGTTCAGGTCCTACGGTAATTTAGTTAAGTGTTGGGTTCCTACTGAGGCCCAGTAGCAAGCCAGAAGCAGTTTTTAAAAAGTACAGCAAAGGCAGGCATAGCTTTGCTTCCAAATTTTAACAGTCCGCTCTGTGAATCACTTTTAAGGACTGCCAAATGTTCCATACAATATTTCTATCTGACAGGGACACTTCAAGCACAGTTATATGTTGTGGGTCTTAGTCCATTTAAAAAAAAGGTTTTTCTTTAATTTTTTAAAAAAAATATTCATTTATTATTATTATTTTTATATTCTAAGATGTTGCAGAGCAGTTGGGGTGGAGGCAGAGGGGAAAGGGGAGGAAAATAGGGTGGGAGGATGAGGAAGGGGGAAGGGAGCATGATTGAGGCCCATGGCACCCCACTCATTCCTACAGAGGAGCCCAGGGTGTTTCTGGCTGCGGCTTGGTTGTGGCTGGGCTGGATGTGGATGTTGGGGGCATAGCTGAGGCCCTTGCCCCCCACCCCCACCAGGCTCAGGAGTCTGGGGCACTTCCAGTGGCAGCCTGCTGGTTGTTGCTGGGCTGGATGCAGATGTTGAAGGGTCATAGGTGAGGCCTCAGCTCCCTCAACCCCAGCTCAGGAGCCTGGGGGGCTGCTGGTGGTGGCTCAGTCATCGCTGGGCTGGATGTGGATGTTGTGGAGGCATGGTTGAGGCCCTCAACCCTCTTCCTACCCTGGCTTGTGAGCCTGGGGGCTTCTGGTCCTTCTAGGTTTTATAGGCATTCTTTGGTGGTGTAAGACCTTTACTGGTTAATATCAGAACTTTGCCTCTGATCTGTGGGTTTTTGTTTTTTCTTTCAGTTCCGTGTTGGATAATTTGCTGTTCCCAACTGCTTAAAGTCTGGACTGGAACTAATTTGTTGTCCTTTGCTTACTTCTAAAATGGGGGAACTTCCTGTGGGGACCAGCACATGAGCCCTGTGGTTGAGCTAAATTGCTGCTTTGCTGCACATTCCCTGGGGAAGGCTTATTGTGCAGCTTAGGTCTTAATTGTTGATCTTGTAAGCACTTCCAAGTCTTCTGAGATCTGGTACACCTGGGTTGTATGGAAACTCTGGTCTGGGTCTGAGTCTTTTCAGCAAACTGCACCCCTTGCAGTTCTGTAGTCCTGACCAGTCCTCACTGAGTGGGCCTGTGCTGATTGGAGGGCAGATCAGTTGTCCATGCTGTATCCCAGTGTTCCCCCAGTGGGCCCGTCTTCCCCACTGCTCATACTCCAAACACTTCCCATGGGACAGGCCATGTACCGGTACCTTGCAATGATTCACTGTCCTCTGAGTGGCTCCTTTTTTCAGTTGGCTGTGGCCCCTCACTCCTATGTGGGTCCACAGGAGCCCTGTTAGTGGTCTTCCTGGCCTGGGGGCCACCAAGGCCCTCCTCTCCCCTGTAGCCTCCAAGCAACTACACATGAAGGGTACAGCTGTGGTTTTTGCCAGCTCTTGCTCTGTGTGCTCACTGGGCCAGCACTGAAGTAGCCGGGGCTTGAAACAAGTTAGAATGGTCCTTTCTTTCTTCACTGTGGCTCCTCCTGCCTTCATGAACATTGTGGGCCTCTCCTCCTCTTCCCCTGAGCTCTAGTGGCCCCAGCTTGGCAGTCATTGCTTTTTAATAGTTGTAAATTGGTTGATTGTGGGAGAGGGTGACGTTGGGGACCGTCTATTCCACCATCTTGATTCGAAGTCCTGTCTTAGTCCATTTTTGTGTTGCTATAACAGAATACCCTAGACTGGGTAATTTATAAAGAAAAGAGGCTTATTTGGTTCACAGTTCTGGAATATTTGTATCTGGTGTAGGTCTAAGGCTGCTTCTACTTATAGCAGAAAGTGACAGGGCAGCTTGTGTGTACAAAGAGATCACATGGCTACAGAGAGAGGGAGGGAGGTGTTGGGCTCTTTTTAACAACCAGCTCTTGTGGGAACTAAAAGAGTGAGAACTCATTCATGATCCTTCCATGCCCCCCACCCAGGGAGGGCATTAATATATTCATGAGGGATCTGCTCCATGACTCAAACACCTCCAAATACTGCCATATTGGGGATCAGATTTCAACATGAATTTTGGAGAGTTAAACATATCCAAACCATATCAGGGTCCTATAGCCCAAATAATAGAGCAATTTACTGAGCATCCTGTACATGTCGTAGGGTGCTCTTCTGTTATCTACCTCCATCAAAACTGAAATTTTTTAGTTGCTGGGTAAATGGGTCAGAGTAGAATGTCCAAATGAGGTATATTTTGCATCCAGTATTCAAAGAAGTCTAACTAGTGCTCTTTAGTAGTGGGAGGCATCAGACACAATAACTTTTCTTCATTTTGGAAGAAATATCTTGACATGATCCAGACCATTAGGTCTCTAGAAATTTAATAAGGTGGCAGATCCCTAAATTTTTGTGGAATTTATTTCCTATCCATTGGCTAAGATGTTTATGAACAATGCCTAGAGTAGTTGCTGCTAGTTTTTCATCCTGCCCAATCAGCTAAATATTTTAAGTAAAATGGATCATTATGATATTCTACTGAATATAGAGGCAGTCAAGGTCTCTGCAGGCTAGATTATGACATAAGGCTGGAGAATAGATATAGCCCCGAGGTAGAATAGTGATGGCTTAGACAGCTGAATATAAATTGTCACTGATGGATTTTACTAACAGGTATGGAGTGAAGAATTTTTGCCAGATCAATAGCCCCATACCATATGCCGGGGAATGTGCTGATTTGATCTAGAAACAAAATCACATCTGAAAGAGCAACTGCAATTGGAGTGACCATCTGGTTAAGTTTATGGAAATCCTCTCATTTTCCAAGATCCATCTGTCTTCCACACAGACCAAATAGAGAGGTTCAATGGGACATGGTAGAAATCACTACCCTTGGATGTTTCAAGTCTTTAATGGTGGTTCAAACCTCTCTAAACCCTCCAGAATGAAATATTGTTTTTGGTTTACTATTTAGGTGGTTCTAGTGGCTTCCGCCTGGTTTTCCTTTAGCATAATAGCCTTCACTCCTCAGATCAGAAGACCAAAGTGGGATTTCTACCAGTTACTGTGCATATCTATTCCAAAAATGTATTCTGGAATCTAAGAAATTACCCACAGGGTAAGACTCACTCGTCCACTGTGAGATAGGCTCAAGCCAAACTCCAGTGATCTTAGACACCATTAACCTCTACTGTTACTGGGGCATCACATTGACATTTTTGTCTACAAGAATTAGTTTAAATTTAGAGCCAATATGTAGCAATCCCTGATTATTTCCTTTTCTGCAATGCATAATTATCCTGATTAAAAAAACAAACAAACCTGCACATCCTTTTGAGGGAAGGGTAGAAGATTTATATTGTAAATGTTCATCTGTGTAACAGGGTTCTTCCTCAACAGTCCCCGGCCTTCCCTTCCTTTGAGGGGCACTGATCTGTAAACCATTCACATCTGGAAATTTGTTGAAGGTCATGATTCCTCAATTGTGATAATTTAAGTTAGGCTTCTATTCACTAGACTTAGAGTTTTTCTGTGTAAGCAAACCAAGTAAGACTTTAGCATGCTGCCCATCTACTTCAGTTCTAGGGATACCATGGTCAACTAGCCAACTAGACCATTTTGACTCTTGCTTTCACTCAGTTGCCATTAAACCATGTGGGATTTAGTTGAACAGTTTATGTACAGATGTCACTTCTGTGTTTGGTTCTAGGCCTGAAGATAGCAGATCAGGCAATTAAAAACAAAAAACAAAAGATAGATATGAAGTGGAATAGCAAGAACAAAGCAAATCAACAAGGATGAGCTGGAACATGTAAGTACATCTGTCTCTCACCACCTCCAACCAAGCCTCCAACTTCAGTAATGCTAGTAACAGCCAGAGAAGCTGATGCTCAGGATTTGAAGAGCTTAAGGAGATTTGGCAAGAGTTTGAGGTGTTGCAATCCTAGCTGCTGCCCCAGTTGTCATAAACACTAACCAAGGATTTGTTGAGAGTGAGGAAGGAGACTCAACCCTGGATGAAGAAGCTGCAGGCCTCATTACAGCGTTTGGTGCCTGACACTGACCTAAGTACAAGAAGAATATGGCTGCTGTCTTATTTCCTGTCTTATTTGCCTTCCAATGTCAAGCAACATGTCTCTTGTCGTCCACAATAATAGGGAAATATTCAGGTGTCAAAGCAAACATTGTATCAGACAATATTAAACAGGCAAGGAAAACTTCATTCAAGACTGTTATAATAGGAGAGAGAGACTAGAACTCAGTATGAGCTCAGCTCCCCTGCAACAAATGGCGGGAAAGTTTTTAAGAGCTGGGGTGGGGGTGGGGAGATCACGGTCTATCTGCATCTGCTGATTGGCCTTACACAAAGAAGAAGTAAATTTTCTTTTATTTTCGAGACAGAAGGTTGTTATACAACTTTGAGCAAGGCACTCACTGACATTAGTCTCCTGCCCTCCTGCAGCAGGGGGAGAGAGCAACACTGTCTTTCTTGATGTTTACATTACAAAAGGAGAGCTTGAGACAGACAATCTTTGGTTGTAAAACTAGCAAGAAGCTGTTAAAAGGATTTACATATCAAAAGGGTAGGAAAGGAATTTACAATTACAAGCTTGCTAAAGTAAATATTCTAAGAAAAGGGAGGCCAGGGCCAAAATCAGGTGGAAGCTTATCTAAAGTTGAATCAAGCTGAGGGCCAGCTTGGTCTCAGGGAAGGGAATTCTAGAAAATTTAGTTTCCGCTTAGCTAAGCTGATGCAGTACAACGGTATAAATCCAGAACTGTTCCCTTTTCTGAACTCCTGTTGGTATGATGCTTCATTTAGTACTTACTTGTGCTGTTAAGAAACTCTATCCAAAATTGGGGAATAAGATAAAAGAATGACAACATGGACCTAAATGTCATGCTGAAGTGCTGTCATAAGCCTATGTGGGCATTATTTCATTCTTATTTTATTTGAAAAGCAGCTCTGTGATGGATGAGTGTGGCTGTGTGTTTCAGTAAATTTTATTTAAAATAACAGATGATGGATAAGATTTGGTCCACTGGTTGTAGTTTGCCAGCCCCTACTCTAGAGCAATGAAGTTATGTTTGATTTACTATTTACCATGGATTAGGGCCTAGACACTGTGAAGTGAAATATTAACTTATGAATTTATGTGTTGTAAATTATTTTTGTCCACAAGAGTTGTTTCTACCCAGTAGAAAAAAATAACCCCAAACCTTACAGTTTGATTGCAGTACTTTTGCATCTTACTTTGCAATCTTCTCTCAGGAGTCTTTCATTAACTATAAATACTTCCATCTCTTCTATACTCTTTGAAACAGCCTTACCAATTTCCATTTCCCTCATTTTTGCCTTAAATAAATTGTTGATGCATGTTAACTGTTGAGGTATTTGCAGTAGACTCAAGTTTTTAACTTTTGAAAATCACACTTCGATAGTTTTATAATTACTTTCAGTATTGGACCTCCTAAGCCTTTCTCAGAAGGGAAGAGCCTGCCCGGCGAAGCTCAAGGAAAAAGAAGAAACAGCTGAGCAGAACTTGTTCCAATGTTTTTCCGGTAAGATCAATTAATCTTCCTTTCCCGGGGAGGAGTGAGTTGGTGTGTGAACTTGGCTGGGAGTATCCCTCTAGCTCTGTAGTTAACCCAGTGTGGTACACAGACCAGCAGCACCAGCATCACCTCGGCAATTGTCAAAATTGTCAACTCATGGGCCCCACTCAGACCTACTGAATCTGAAACTCTGAAGGTGGGGTCCAGCAATCTGCATTTTGAAGAGCCTTCCAGATGATTTTAATGCAAGCTAAAGTTTGAAAACCTCTGCTCAAAAGGTGTTCGGTGGGGAATTCAGGTGTCTCCTCAAAATGGTACTTTATACACAGCTCAGCCTCTTTCTACATTATATACTTTACTGTTTCAAGTGAGAACCTACCTACAGCACTTTATGCTGCCGCTGGGGGGAGGTTTTCAGGTGTGTCTTATGTTGTAAGTGTGAGTTGCTCATTCTCAATAACTTAGTATTTAATTGGCAAGTTAAATTCCATTTTACTGCAGGATTTATTTTTTAAAAGAAGGATAAAAATTAATTTGGGAAAGTGGTGTGGCGACCCAGCCCCTTTCCTCCTTGCCCTCTACATCTATGATTTGCCATTGTTTTCATGAAGACGAAGGTTTAAAATGCATTTCTACATCATCTCCAATTCCTTTTCTTTCCATAATTCATTCCTATTTAGACAGATGACCTATAGGGGAAATAGTACAGGGAGAAAATCATAATGCAGAGTCAGAATGTGTTATAGGCATTTGTGTACTCAGAGTAGGATACAGAGATTTGTCCTGAGCAGAGCATTTCATTCAGTTACCTTAAAAGCTATGATGGGCTTTCTGGAAATGTCTGCTTCATAATAACCCATTGGGATTGTCTCAAATCAAGCTGAAGAAGGAGTGAGCAAACGAGACTAGCAATAATAATGTAGACAGCCTTATGGGGCTGTTTTGATACAGTTCACTAGTGAGGTGAAAGCCTTTCCTACAGCCATAATTAATCCAAATGGAGACCAACAGCTTGTCATGGGAAGAGCTTATAGTAATGATGCATTTTCCTCCTGGATGTCCAGGCCTGAGTGCTGATCCAGACTACTGGGAAAACTATGTTTTGTCACAGTGACCCATTCTGACACATGAAGGTCAGGGCAGCTGCGTTTGGAACAGGGCTCATTACTGCCGCATCTCAGGACATCATGGCAGTGCCTGCCTTGTCACCACAGTACAGAAGCATCTCAAGCTTAGAGCTAAGATTTATACTGGCACAGGGTAGGTTTACTCATGACACAATTCCCTTCCATTCTCAAGACTTATATTTTTATAAAGCGTCAAAAACATGTGCTCTTTGGAAGTGGGAGACTTTCATGGAATAAATATTTCAGGAACACAATCCTCTTTTTCAATAATTACCATTTCTCTACAGCAATCAGCATCTTTGGTCACTGGACAGTTATTGCTAAGGTAATCATGGATTCATCCCGGCTCCCAGTTCCTCCCTGAATGATCTACACAACTTTCTTTAGCATTTAGCAGGACATGTCAGACCAAAGCAGAGGGCAGCCCTCGATTGGTCCTTAGGACAATTGTCATAAGAGTGGGTGCTGCCTGGGAGAGCCTGATCTAGAATTCACTGGTCTTAGGGGTCTCTTCTGGCCTCTTTGCTTCCTGTCTCCAATCTCAGAGTTCATAAACACTAATTTTGTTAGTACATGTGAGACATATCAGGCTCTAGAAGAGGTTTCAAAAGAATAATAGCTGATTTATTAGTTTTCAAAAGGTATCTACTCAAAGCACAAATTCAAAATATTTACACTCATTGTTAATGAGTACTAGATTGAAATTACTGTTAAATTTTATTATTAATATACATTATTATTTTAAAAATAGCAATAGGAGTGACTTATTGAATGCTTAACATATTCCAGGCACTGTTATAAGTATTTATATATGTAATGAGGGGTATTTTAAAAATTATTAATATGCTTATTTCTTTTGTCTTTCTGAGCACTCAACCCTCACCCTATTGTACCTAGGGATTCAGAGTAGTAATCACAATTTTCCAGAAGGCATGCCACAAGAAAGAGATTCTAACATTCAAAAGTACGATCTGCAGCAAGATATCAATAGTCTCAAAAACTTTGGATTTCTTTAAATATTAATTTTTAAATTACTTTATCTTATACTTTAGCTACTCAACACCCAAAATTGGGAGGTTAGACCAAAATCTTTATCTAAAAAAAGGGGAGTATAATGGTGATAGAGGGAGGACAGCAAAAGACCATCTACTTGTAGTAGATAAGTGAAGATCACATCAAGGATAGAATGGAGGTCTGGCCTCTGTTTACCTTAAAAAGCTCTGGAAAGAGTCAGATTTTGAACTTACTTTTGGCCAATCTGGGAAGCAGTCACATAGCAGGTGACCCTGAGATTTGCCTTCACATGTCTGGTGTAGAAAGGACCAAGAAAGAGTTGAACATCTGGCTGGGGCAGGGGAGGAGGGGGAGGTGTTCTAAGGTGACTCTCAAGCATGTGTTCAGAGTGGACCACCAGAGCCAGGCCAAATAGGAGGCACAATTAGAGAGAACTAAGGTTTAAATTTAGTTCCCCTGAACTCCCAGCATGTGCTCCATTAGTGATATGTTCTTAAGAGAGATTACCTTTATGTTGACATGGCCTGGATGGTCAAACTTCTCTACTGAGAGCTGTACTGCCACTAAGAATGCAAAAATACTACGTAATGATCAGCCTGCCCTCCCCTTTGGAGTACTGAAAATTTCTCTCTTTTTCCTGTTTTTATGAATAACATCATTTTTCTTACTGCATTTGTCATTATAGCATCTCTTCATTTTGGTACAATTTTAATGTGTTATAACCACAATTTTTTAGATTTTCCATCGACTATATTTAGGTCCTGCTGCTTCTGGATGGCATGCAGGAAGACACCCTTTTTTCCCATCTGTAAAATGATTCAGAATCATGCAGTGAGATGAGTAACTTCTGGGAAGGTTTCCATGCTCAACAGAAATGTTCTAATGTCATTCAGGGCAAGTGGATTCTTGCTGGCTGTAGTCACAGAGGGTGGGTAACCCTGCTCTGTCTTGGTCATCTAGTTTGCTTTCCGATTTTGGCTTCCCTTATTTATTGTCTTAAATTGATGTCTTCCTATTGCTTTGAGGTCTGAATCTTTGTGCCTGCTAGTTGTATAAGGGACATATTTAATAATACATTATTCTTGAAAAGTCCTTTTCAATCATTTTTATTATTTCTCTTTTAAGTTCTAGTGAGAAAAAATAATTGGACTTTTTTTTTCTATTGCAAGTAAAGGGAACTTGGAGGTTAAATGATGTTACTCAGGAAAACTGGAGATATAAGGCACCAGAAGTACCCAAGGCCTTTAAAATCATCTATCTGTCTTACTTGATACTTCCCTTAAAATTTTATCACTTGAACCTGATAAATAAAACATGAGGTTTGCATTTAAGCCATTTACATACCTCCTTGCTCTAAGGAAAATGCAGTCACCCAGATTTCCCTCTTCTTGTTCCAGTGTATTTCAGAATCTAGTTGATAGGACTGAGCTGATAAATGAGATTACTGGGCTGATGAGAGCAGAGTAGTAACCCATTGACCCAGTGATTTCTCCAACTGGATTTGACCATGCCCCAGGCTAATGGTTCAATTTGGTGTGCAATGAGGCAGGAGGCTGAAGAGCTTGATGTGCCATCCATTCATTTGTGTTTTGCTCATGGTCTTTGCCCTATGCTGAGATTTTCCACTGTAAACTTTTTTCGCTGCTGGTCTTGGACTTTTAGTTTGAATTTTGAGCTACTTTCATTAATCTTTTCCGCCTAGTTTTTTCTTTTAAGTTTTCTATTTTAACCTTTAATTGAAATGTAATATATATATGGAAAAATATAGACATATCATAATTGTACAGCTCAGTGAATTTCCACAAACTGAACACCTCCCTGCCACCAGTTTTGATTCTTCATGGAATTAGAATATTGTTACTACATACCCTTAATTATGAGCCTTATTTTGATTATTTAAAACATGAGGATAAATAATAGTCACCTCATTTGATAGATTTATTCTTAGAGCACAATAATATATCCAAATAAGTTTCACAAAATTACCAACTCAGTAAAATTACTATTACTACTGCTACTTCTACCACTACCATCACCACTGTTACTACATCTACAACTGGTAACATATTCTTGCTTGGAGACCTTTATATCATCCACACCCCGCAATATTTGACACTTAGTAGGTTCTCAGTACCTGCAGTTCAATCATATCAAATTGATTTCTGACATTCACTACTTAACCTCATAATCTTTTTTTTTGGGTCACTTTTCTTTTTTTTCCATATTGTTTTCTCTTTTTAACATTTACTACAGAATACATGTCTAGAAACTCTGCAAGAAGCATCTTCATTTCATTTCTTATGATATTTTTTTCCCACACTGGGTTTATTCATAGTTAAGAGAATTGTGAGTAGACCCAAGGATCACTCACATGCATGTAGAAGTGTGGAAATCAGATTTAGCGAATCTGAGCTGTTAGGGTCAGCATACAGTTTCATTGTATTTAGATTGTTCAATAATTATTGATACCCTATCATAAACAAGACATTGGTGGGGCCAATGGTACAGAGGCTGTTGTAGAAAGACCCAGAACAGCACCATTGAAGATGTTAAAATTACGGTTCTGGATGGATATTCATGTGCCTTTTACACATTTAATTTTGATTGTGTTATATTGATAACTAAACTCATTCTGATAATCCATCAATTATACACACATTTTGACTAAATAGTTGACTGGATGTATGAAATCAACTGGTTGATTAGGACACTATGAAAAAACATCGAAATCAGGACCAGGGCCAATATAAGACGATTCTCTTCATTAGGTTATAGAGCGTCCCTTATTTGCCAGGAACATAGTCACTGGGGCTGTTGGAGGGATGAGGAGGTGTGCACCTTTACAAGAGCTACTTTGAAAAGCAAAGCAAGAGGCTTACAATGAAAACAAAAGCATTTTCAAAAATTAATGTCAATTTGTGTCAGGCCCATTTTCAGATTTTCTTAATATTTGAGAATGGCTTTTTATTTTTACACATGATAAATTGGCAATGAACATAATGATCCAAACAAGTATGATTTCTGAGCTAACAAATTGCTCTATACTCAAGTTTTATTAGCAGTTCTCTATATTAAACGTTTAAAAATTTAAAGTATACCTTTGTAGTAGGGAATGCGTATACTCCACCCACATGTTGTCGAACTGGAGGTGAAATTTGTTCGTCAGCCCTCAAGAGAAAAGAGCATGCAAGAAATATTTCTAGCTTCATTCTATTTCTCATTAATTTCTCCCCAAGGAAAGATAAATGGCTCTCCCATGGATGGATTATCTCTCATGTTGTGTTCCTAGGGAAGTATCAAAAGTTGGACTGTAGCTTTCCAGCAACATTTTGTTCTCCATATTCTTTTTTTAAGCAATGGTAAAGCTATATATTCATCTTATTTTCATCTGCTGACTATTAGGTTTAGTTCTTAAATGGTTCCTAAACCAAAGGTACAGGGAGAGAAGTGTAATTAATTATTATAACATCAAACACAAAATATTGGTATTCCTGCTGACTTATAAAAACAAGCCTTTAAGCTGTCACTAATATTTGATTTTCTTTCACAAGAAAATTGTAAGATACTGTATCCTCAATCAAAATATTGTGATTAAAATTATCCTGACAATATATTTTCAATGGGGAAAAATTGTTATAAAGTTAGTGGTATTCAAACTAATCAGTTTTCATTTAGCAATTTTTGTAGGTTTTTAACTAACATTTTAACAAAACATATTATAACATATACTTCTGAATATTTGCACTCACATGTTACTACTCAGCTGATTCAAATGTCATTGGCAAAATTTGATGTGTGTGTGGGGGGGTGAGTGGGTGTGGGTTGACACCATAAGTACTTTGAGAAGTAACCTTTTTGGTGATTAATTTTGCACATAAAAATATACAATATTGCCATCTCCTATTTCAAATCCTCTTGTGGGGCCACTGACTGCCTATTAAAATTACCTTGGGAGCTTTGAGAAACTATGCATTACTGAGTTTCTCCTCTAGAGGTTCTGATTTATTTATTCTGGAGAAGGATCTGATTGTGAATGGTACATATATTTCATTTGTACCAGGGTTCTAAACACTACTTTGGTGGCAGTACCGGAAAGCTCCTTTGTGGATTACATGTCAGATACATCTAGGAGCAGTACCAGTAATGGGTACTTACAAAAAAGTACAATAGAAGTTTTTAATCCTGGGGATTATAATTCAGTATATTTTGGGTGTGGCTTTTTTGGTGATTCCAAAGTATGGTCAGGTATGAGAACCCTGGCTTAGGTCATCTCACTTTTCTTGCTGATTCTATTAGCACCACGGACAGCACCCTTAATTTAAAAATTGCTGAAAATCTAGAATTCTATATTTGAGTGAGAAGGATCTTTGAGATAATAAAAAAGTATTATATTTTCTAAGCAATAAAAATAATTCATATGAAAATGTTTAAAGTATTTTCCAAAGGTCACGTAAGCAGGGTAATATAAGCAGGATTATCTTTCATCATTCTTCTCAATTCTCCATCTACACTGGACTTTCTTCATTTTGTGGGACACAGTGCCCGTCTCCATCCCCCATTCACTTTGTAAACTCCTTCTATTCCACCAAGTTTAAGTGTCATTTCCTCTGAAAATTATCTGACTTCCTGGACTAAGTCAGTTATTGCTGTCATATGCTTTTATAGATACATTTTGCTACTTTAAAAATTTTTTGTTTCAGTATGTAATTATAGACTCAGCAGTGTGATTATATTGGATTGAAGGTCTCCCCTACTAGGCTGTGAACTCCAGAGGCTGTGACTTTTTTTTTTTTTTTTTTTTGCTTATCTTCATGTCCGTGGCCCTAGCACGGTACCAGGCAAAGAATAAACACACAATGAATACTTGTTTAATTGACTTTAATTTTTTAGCAACCATATGCAATGGAATTTTATTTGCCCTAATTTAAAATCTAATAAAATTTCTTTGTTATACCATTTATTTTGACTTCAGTATGCTGTTTATGACCAATAGTAACATGTGCAAGAGGATCTTTTACTATCACACAGAAAGTTCTTTATGACAGTAAGCTATTTGCTGTTTTCAATTATGTATGAGTTATAAGGAAAAATGTACTGGAGTGTCAGAAAGAAGAGAAATTTTGGTATGTCTATTTAAGAAATTGCAAGATATGTTTTAATTTTTTTCCTGCAGTTAAATATAGGACTGTGTGTGGAGAGATGTAGATAGATAGATGATAGATTGATAGGTAGGTAGATAGATAGATAGTCTTTTCTTCTTAGTCAACAACAGTAACTGTATGAAGCATGATGAAAGTCAAATATTATTAATATGCTAAGAGAACTGTATTCTTCAAATACTTGCATTTAGTCTCTGAGTGATCTCATCTGGGTCCTTAGCTTTAAATGCTATTTCTGTGATGATGACTGGCAAATGTGTATCTCTGTTCTGACCTATCCCTTGAACTCCAGGCTGCTATGTCAACTTCCTTTCTACTTAACTTCTCCATTTGGATGCCTAACAGGAATCTCTATTTTAACATGTTCAAAACTGACATTTTGATTTCCAGTCACAAATTTCTGATCCTCCCTCTGTCCCTATCTTTTCTCCTTCAGGAAATGCCACTGTAATTCATCGAGCTGCTCAAAAGGAAAAAAAAAGTTGTCGTTCTAATCCCTTCTTCTTTCCTCAGCCCTCATTTCCATGTCTTACCATTTCCAATTCTCTCGACTTGGACCAAACTAAACTCATTTTTTCCCTGGTCTCTCTGTGTCTGCTCTTGACCCCTACATAGCAACCAGCAGGGGTAAATACATAATCAGATCATGTGACTCCTATGCTCTGAATCTCTAAGAGCTTCCCAATTCACCCATCACAAGTGCCATGCCTGAAACGTGAATGTAATATGGCTCCCTACAATCTTTTGATCTCATCTTATGCTATTTCTCCCTCCCTCCCTCAGTTTACTCTCCTCCATCTAACTTGCCAGGGAATGTTCCAAACCCATTCCTGGTTCAGGACCTTTGGAATTTCTGTTTTTTCTGACTAGAATAAACTTGTCCCAGTTTACCAGGAGAGGTGTTTCACCTCATTCTGATTTCTTCTCACAAGTCACCTCTCCAGAGCAAAGCCTTCCCTCCTGGTAAACATTTTAAAATAGCATCTCTATTTGTTTCTACTCCTCTACCATGGTTTAATTTATATTCAAAATACTTATAACTATCTAATGTTTTATTATATGACAGATTAAGTTTAACAAGTCCTAGCCAAAGGATTGCCAAAGGAGTGATGGGCCTTCACTATATGCAATTACCTTTAAGATCTGAGGGGCCTTGGGTGATATGGGCACTTCCAGGGCCTGTGGAAGGGGTTCTCATTGGGGGCATACAGGGCAGTACCAATGGCCACATAGACCATTTATTGGGAAACAATGCAATGTGCAGGCTTGGTACTGGGAATGGTATCAAGACATCAGACAAAAGCAATTTTGTAAGTCTCTGCCCTTAATGCTATGATTAAATTAATATTATATATTTATAAACTTACTCAACTCAGTTTCCTATGGAATCCAGTAATTTTTTGGTGTTATTCTTTGCTTTATTTTTTCCCCCCTTCAGACATTTTGAATTTTTAGACATTTTCCATATATCCCATTTGAGAACATGCAATATTGCACTTTGAAACTGAGACTTTTTCTATATGGAACTCAAACACCCAAGTAATTTATATCAACTTTTTTTCTTAATGTTTCACTTATATGAGGTACCTACAGTAGTCATAATCATAGGGACAGAAAGTAGAACGGGGGTTGTCAGGGCCTGGGGGATAAAGAGAATGAGAGCTATAGTTTAATGGGTACAGAGTTTCAGTTTTGCAAGATGATAAGAGTTCTGGAGATGGATGGTCATTGTTGGGTAACAATGTGAACACAGAACCACAGGAATGCACACGTAAAAATAGTTGAAATGGCAAATTTTATGTTGTATATACTTTACTACAATGAAAGAAAATTAAATGAGATTGTCTCTGCCTTCAAGGGTCTCAATCTACTTAGCATGACATGACAACAAAGCTTTGGCAGTTTATGGATCAGGCTTAAGATCCTGGTGAGAGTTTAAGGTGGTCACTGTGGTTAGTTCTACAGGGCTAGTGTTGTGTTGATTGGAAGCCACAGCCCTGACTCGAAACTGAAGGTATCCACTAAATCAGGAAATTCAGTTCAGCTAAATACGCCTTTACAAAATGACTCAGCAAAATGTACTTGAAAGTCAGTTCTTCTCTGTTCAGCAAGCAGGGAATGCTGAGGTTTGCCCAGAAAGTAATGCTGACAGCTTTGGTAGAATGCTGACAAAATTTGAAATCGCCCTCTTGCTGTTTTAGAGGTCCTGGATTTCCTCCTTATGTTTTCTAACCTGTCCTGTAGTTCACACAGACTGGTGCTGATTAGACTTTGGTCTGTCAGTGAATGTGGAGAGCCTTAGGAAAGAATTCTATCAGGCTTTGATTTCTTTGTTTGTTTTGATATATTTTTAAATTTAGTTGAGGCAGAGAGCTTTGCAAAACTCTTCAGATAAGAGGACTATTGATTATTGTCCTAATCCTGCTAGGGTTATCATGAATACCTAGGAAGGGAGACATGACAGCAGAGGGTTGAGGATGAAACATGTGTGTGGGCATAGGACTAACATGGGGAGAATTATTAGGCAGGTGTTAGGTTTCCACCAGAATTAATGCTCATTCTATAGGGCTTAGGTGGTGTCCAGCAATCGTCATTAAAAACAAAAAAACAAGCAAACGCAAAAAACTCAGGTTTTTTTTTTTTTTTTTTTTTTTTTTAACAGAAATCCTGAAATAAGACCAAAATAAAACCTATCAGCTTAAGCAAAATGTTCAGCAGTAGGGTATATTGGCAACCAAGAAAACAAGGAATTCTCAAGATTTGGGTCCTCATTAAGTTCCACTAGTGTGGATGAAATATGTAAACTGTGCTTAAGAGCTGCAATGGCAATGGGGCAAAATGAAAAAAGTCAGTAAGGCAGTAAGTTATTTCGTTTAGATCACTAGATCAGGCCTCCTAACATAGATTGACATTTTATTAAACAGTGGTTTATTAAATAGTGATCAATTATGTCTATCAACTGTACTAATTCATAGAATTAATAGGTTGTTTCAGCATCATTAAAACAGCATCTTTAATCTCCCTATTTCTTGGCTTGTGTTTAATAAAAAGAATTTTTTTTTTTTTTTTGGTTTCTGGTAAGATCACTGAGGGGCTTTCAAAGGCAGTATACTCATAATGTAGGAAAAAAATAGGCAGATTTAGTGCTGAATCCAGAGTATGTTTCTTATTTCTGTGCTGCTGTGGTACCACCAATACCACCATGACTACAACTTTTATCACCTCCTAGTTTTTTAGTAGTATTAGACACATCACATTGTTTTAATATTCAGAACAGAGCTCCTAGGTGGGAATTTTCATGGTCTTTTGCAGATGAGTGAGCTGAATATCACAGAGGTTAAATGACTTGCCCAAGATCACACAACTAGTAAGAGACAACATAGATCAAAAGTTTCTCCTGACAAACAGCAGACATTTTACCCCATTTTAGCTGGATTTTTTAAAAATTTAGTTTTTAAATTGAAACATAATTGACTATACATATTTATGGGGTACAGAGTTTACTATTGGTATTTATGTACACTACATCATGATCAAATCAATGTTATTAGCATATTCATCATCACAAATCGTAATTATTCTTTGTGTCCCTTGCTCAATTACTCTCTAATCCCATCCCCTTCCCCTTTTCTCACTTCTAGTAACTATAGGTCTATTCGCTCCTTCTGAAAGTTCAGTGTTTTATTGTGGTCTTTCTTTCTTTCTCTTCCTTCATTGTGTATATATGTCACATTTTCCTTACCCAGTCATACATTGATGGGCATTTAGATTGGTTCCACGTCTTGGCTATTGTAAACAGAATTGCAATGAACATGGGAGTGCAGGTATCCCTTTGACGTGATGGATGCTCTTAGAGTAACTTATAATCTGCATTTTAATTTCCTCATTTTCCAAGTGAAAATAATACCCCCCTCACAGTGTTGTTGTGAGGATTAACTAAGTCAGTGCCTGATTTGTAGGTTTTTGAGAAATTTCAGTAGTATGGTGTGGCAGATATACAGTACTAGATTTCTCCTAATATTTACTTTCCATTCCTTTTATAGCATAGGAAAGAAATTTTCACTGGGCACATGGTTTCTCAGATTTTGCCTGCCTACTCTTCAACAAATTGGCACCTTGCAGTACATGTGTGGCCAAGGAGATGAAAGCAGAAGCATGTTGCAGCTGCTAGCAGTCTTCCTTTCACAAGAAATATCTGCTGAGATATCTTTCTTCTGCTCTTCTCTGTCCCTTTCTTCACCCATCTGCTGAGGGATGGTAAAGAAGTGATAAGAAAAGGAAAGCCTGGGCCCCTGAGGACCTCACGGAGAAGAGCTACATACCAACCTGGTTTCTTACCTCCAGACCTTCATGTGGAAGAGAAGTATACTTTCCTCTTTTTCAACTCTTGAATAATAAATATATAATAAATATTTTAAATTATTTTATATTGTAATATTATTTTCTAAAATATTGTATCAGACATCTTATTATTATGTATTTTATATAATGAATGATATAACATGCTTCATATACACAAGCATCTATGTTTCTATATACATGAAGAGAGAAAGATAAGTAAGTGATAGATTTGTTTTGAAGGGCATATATATATGTGTGTGTGTATATATATATATATATATATAAAGTTTGTGAAGAAGAAATAGAATTAAAAGATATTATGAATCTTTCCATGAACTTTTTGAAAATCCCTTGTGTATATCCTGTTGGTTCTATTTCTCTGGAGAACCCTGACTAATACACCAATACAGGCTATTTAGGATTTATTCTACTGTTGACTTGATATTTCCTTTTTTCGCCTCTTGTGTTGACACTTTAAGGTTTATGAATACCTTATTTAAGAAAATTCTGTACATGGTCAGTTGTTATTCTTTGAGTACCTATTAAATGACAGGACTTTATCTCATGAAATTCATTCTTCCAAAAATTTTACCAGTATAAGTTGAATATCGTTGCTTCCTTTACATCTGTATTGAAAAAGAAGCTTTAACCAGTAACACATTTTAAGTAAAATTTTATTTAACTAAAATAACTGAAATAAATTTTCTAATCTTAAAAATATTTAGCTTTTTAAAATAATTCATTGCTTTACAGAGTTGTATTTGTTTTACATAAGTGTTTTGTGTTGTATTTATTTAACGTGTCTTCTCAAATCATTTTGCTCCTCACTAAGCTCTCCTTTTCTAACACTTATTATCACCATGTTATATGTTAATATGCTTACTTGTGTATTATGTGTCTTTACACTCTAGAAAGTAAAGTCCATGGGAATAGTGACTGTTCATTTGCTTTGCTGCTGTTTTACCAGCACCAAAAAGAGCATAAAAATATCTGTTGTATAAATAAATTAATAAATGACAAAAGCAGAATTTGAACCTTAAGTTCTCTCTCTAGACACACTGCTTACACAATTACAGTTCTCATTATGCCAAGAAAAAGACAATTTTTGGATTTAGATTCCTTCAGTAACAGGGGGAATATTAGACACAGTAAATGCTAGTCATGGTAACAGCTAAGCCCTAAATAATTGCAAGAGGCTTAACAGTGTGGTTTATTGATTGCTCAGTAACTCTTTAACGTGGCTGCTCAGCAGCAGACATCTATAAAGTGATTCAGGAAGGGAGAGAGGCTCCTTCCAAGCTGGGTTGCCACCATCCACTAGGTCTTCAATGTCCTTGACTGGCAGACAGCGGTAGAGAGAAAAGTTTGAATGAGATTTCTAGTCTCAGAGGTGGCAAGTCCCATTTCCTCTCTCAGTCCATTCCCCTGAACCTAGGCAAAGGCAATAGGTAACTACAAAAGGGTCTAGAAAATGTATTCTAGGTATATGTTCTGAAAAAAGGGAAACGTGTTTAATGAGAACCCATGTTTGCAACAGAAGATATTAAATTACTAATAGAGATCGCACAATCCTGAGATCCTTGTCACAATCCTTGTGACAGGTAATGTCTATTAAACTTATTTTTATATCCAATAGTTTTGGCTACATGTTTACGATGTAAATAAATAAATCACTAGCTTTCAAGTGCAGTCTTGATGGAAGGACAATCTATATCCATTTTGAACACTCTGTAATGCCTGACACAGTTTGTCTACTATTCATTAAATTGAATTGTTCAAATTCAATTAACTAATAACATGAAATTTTCTCTCAACTTACTGTAACCACAAGAAGTGAACAGATTTGACCAATTTCTAAGTGGCTGTGTGGCCATTTTTATTCTGTTCCTACTTGAAGAGACATGTCTGTTAATTATCCTTTTCTTCAGGACTGATAGTCACGGTTCAATTGAAACTCGAGTTTAGTTGTACACTATGTGGGAAAACTATATTTATGAACAAGAAGAAATGCTAAGCAAGTACCTTAGGTTACCATTAGCAAGAGCCAGAGGAGGAAATGAGAGAGGAACATGTGGATCGTTATCACTAATATTTTGTTCTGGTTGGCTTATAGATTTGGGGGTATTTATTGCAGTAATAAGAGTAAAGGAAAAAAATGAATGAATAAAAGTGGGTCATTCCACAGGTGAGTGATGGTAGTGCATGGTGAACCAAAGGTTATGATTAATTCAATTTTGTTTACCTGAATTACTAAGGGAGAAAAGAAAGAGGCAATGGTTTTGTATGCATAATTCCTAAATAATTGGTTTGTAGTCTCAATTCATTTATTAAATGAAAAAACAAAATACTGCTTGCAATGTGTACACAAAGAATTGATTAAATATTTTATTTTTCAAATAATTTTTTTGCAAGTCCAGAATCTGTGAAGTTTAAAATTTTTGATTAAAGACCTGATGATGTAACTCATTCTTGAACAATGCTATTCGTCTTTTCTTCTGCTCCACTTCATGCTAGGTATTTTTTTGTTTGTTTATTTGGCAACTGTCTGGTAAGGGGATCTAAACCCTTACCTTGGTGTTATAACATCATGTTCTAACCAACTGAGCTAACTGGCCAGCCCCATACTAGTTTTTAATGCCCCCTAAATGTTAACATATTTTTACTGGGATTGTTTACTAAAAGTGAATAGTATTCATAATCATTCCTGAGCTTAATTATCTCAATTTGTGTGGGATTCACTTCTAAAATATCAGGCTCAATAAATAAATATGTTGACTATTTATGTGCTGTTCATCTTTCTCCCAAATTATCAGTATTATTTCAACATCCCAAAGAATATAGTTTTGTTGAAATGTTGATCAACAGAGCAGTCAAAATATCAAACAAAAGTACCACTAGAAATAAAAGCAAATTTTACTGGTGTGTGTGTGTGACTTTGCTGTATAAGAGAAGGAAATTTTCCTTGGGTAGCTCTTTATTCACAAGTTTTACATTGCTTTCCAGTGGCAGTAAAGTCTATTTGTAATTCTAGAGATATTATATGCAATGTCAGCAGATGGTATATCCAGTGTAAATGTGCTTCCGGGTTGGCTCCAAAGAGACATCTACAGTAAGACACTGCCATTCTCAGTGTAACCCTCTATTTCATAAAATCACCTGCCTTCATCTCTTCACAGTGGGACAATTTAGATTTTAGTTTCCTTCCCTTATCTCTCCTTTAATTTTACAACTATTTATTGATCTCCTTTTTTGCTTTTTTTCTGTTTTCTTTTCTCCTTTCCTTTCTTTTCTCTTTTCTTGCTGTATTTTAGTTTTCCCAGTTTGTCAAATTTTCACCTAATTTATTTCCATTTGGAATAATTTGGCCTCCATCATTTCCAAACCTATATAGAGCATTTGTTTCCAGGGAACTAGTACTGAGAAGATCACCCTGGATTTTCATTCTCAGCTGAGGGTGGGATAGTTAATATTACTTGAGGAAAATTGAGGTTGCCTAATAAACGAGTGTGAGGAAAATAGAAACAGTTTAGTCAGGCTCCCTCACCTCATATCAGGTAGGACACGATTTGGCACATTTTAGCATGTTTAGTGTAGATAAGTTATGTAAGAGTAGTGTAACTGCGTGTGTGCACCCATGTACTCCTTGGCTTGTTGCCACTATTGTGTGTACTTGAGTATAAAAGACAATGGCTCTGAACCTCTGGGGAGAGGTGCGGGCCAGCAGAGTGTCAGGCTGGCAGAGCTTGCATCTGAAACGCAGGTCGGTAGAGCTCATGTCTGAAATAAAGCATGTCTACTGTGCCTAAGGCTGCCAGAATCTTTTTCTAACTACCTGACTTGTGACCTGCACAGGATGGGGCAGAGGGATCTGTGATTCAGTCGAATGATAAGTCAAATTATTCTGTAACAAATTAAACTGATGTCAAATGGGGTAGATAATGAGAATTAACCAAGTTTTACAACTGGTTTTAGTGTTGTGTTTTACTACTTGTTTGTAAATATCCGTGTTTTGTGGTTTAGAGCATGCCTGCTTTTTGGTGTTGGTGTTGCCCTTCCTCACTAGCTAGAAGGACTCCAACAGGCATTTATCATCCTATTCCTCAGTTGACTCAGCTATAAAATGGCAGATTTAAGCTGGATCTTTAAGGTCACTTAGTTTTAGAATTCCACAGTTCTTCACAGATATAATTTGTTACTTTATCTCCTTACAGGGCTGTGTGTCTGTGTGATTGAAATATTGCTTTCAAACTGTTATATTGATGCTTTGTGTAGCTCTTCCTAAGGAAAACATCCAACTGAAAGTCTCAATAAATCAGTGGTGCTCTGTGGTTATAGATTGTTGGCTGTGTATCTTCATGCTTTATCACAGTATAGTAATAATCTACTATTTTATAAAACCAAGAGCAAAAAGCTGAATGTCACTGTAATTTTTTTAGAAATGGCAACAAAAGGTGTAGAAATGTGTCCAGCAGCTCAGTAAAAGAATAGATGGGTGTGTGTGTGCACAATTATCATGGAGAGGGCACTTCACAGGATCTCTGTGGAGAGAAAATAGCCAAGCATAACCACTATGACTTAGCCAGATGACATGAAATACACATAGACTTTTATCGCCGCAGGAGTCATTTGAAGGCTGGAAGCTGTCAGGTTTAATGGCTTTAAGTGACTAGGTGAGAGCAAACTCCCTGAACCAGTTGAAATGGCTTCACAAACAGTCACATTTCTCTTTGATACTTCATGTTCGATAGGCAGACAAGATCGTTTCCTCTGAAAAAACTAAGAAGCTCCATACCCCAGATTGAAAGTCATTAGTTTAGAGCACGACATTTAGAGACATAAGCCCAGTGGAGAAATGTAAATTAGAAAACAAATGTGTGAAAGATGGCAATTGAGCATTTCCACCTGAACTGCTTTGGCCCTGAAGACAATCCATTTACTGAAATAGAATGAGATCAGTGAGTGACAAGGAAAGAGAGCTGAGGTCTGCCATAAAGAAAAAAAAAAAAAAAAACAAAAAAACTCCAAGGGATTAAAGGAATGAATAATAAACTAGGAAAGGAAACAGATTTTTTACACCAACATGAATTAGTTTATACAATAGATTGTTTATAATAAAAGCAATTTCTTTTGCATATGTTTTGCAGCATACAGCAGTTGGAATTTATTTCTTTTATAAACTTTCAGTTTCTCTTCCTGCTCCCTAAAGTATTGATTTAAAAAACCATTAGCCACGGCTAAGAAAAAGTCCAGTTTTGGTTTAATCTGAAATTATTTTTGTAATAAACATAATTAGATCATAATATATAAAAAACAGCTCCATGAATTATTAGAAAATGAACATTATCATATAAATACTACCCAAATAAAGAAATGGAACATTACTAGTATTGTAGAAGTACTCCCCAGGGACCTTGCAGGCATATCGTTCCCACCCTCTTATCCAAGGGTATCTGCTGAATTTTAACAGATTAGATTTGCCTATTTTTAACTCAACATTATATTTGAGTCATGCATATTGCTACATGTAGTAGTTTATTTTCATTCTTTCTAGTATTCCATTGTATAAGTATATCACAATCTATTTATTCATTCTAATGTTGATAAATATTTGGGCTGTTGCAGTTGTAGACTATTATAAATAATGCAGCTGTGACAATTCTTCTACATGTGTCTTCTCTATGGACCTCTTCATGTGGCTTTTTGAGCTTCTTCACAGTATGGTGACTGCATGCCAAGAGGGAAGAAGTGAAAGCAGTTAGGTATTCTTAATTCTTAAACTTGGAAATTTTAAAATATTTGCTTCTGCATTTCATTGTTGAAAGCAGTCATAGACACAACCCAGATTCAAAAGGAGAGGAAATAAACCAATTTTGTGTGTATAGGGAAAGGAAGAAACATTTGGGGCCATCGTATCATGTGAAAGTTCTGAAAACTGCTTAGCCACTCAGTCACCACCACAGATTACTCAAAAGGTTTTCAGGCCCAAGTAGTGACAAATGTTGACTTCCCTTTTCTTGCGGAGTCTTAGCCCCTCAATTCCCTCATGGGCTTTCTAACTATCTGATGCCTTCAAATAGATTAAATTATTTTCTTTCTACTTTTTCTAGGTATTCTTGGCTAGAGAACTGGACTAATACTAACTACTATGCCCACAATAGAAGCAGAACAGTGGGGCTTTCTTTTCATAGGATAACCACACATCACTCCTTTCCTCCAAGTGCTTTAATGACTTCCATGTTTGTTGAGATCCAACATTCATAGCATGGCTTGTGAACTCTTAAATGATTTGATCCCTGCTTAACCTTTGTAGAAGAAAATTTGCACCAGACTAGTTAGACATGTAAGGAAGGCTTTATTCAAGGCTATTGCAACAGAGGAGAAAGACTGAACTCAACTCAGTTGAAACAAAAGGTTGGAGAGTTTTAAGACTGTGGAAAAGTACTGAAGGACATTAAGGGGAAGCCTGGTCAATGTGATTAGGTCATCTGTGTTTGGTAATGGTTCCTTATCAAAAGTAGGCTCCTAGCCTCCCACAGAGACTAAGAGATAGGGGAACTATCTCCTTTAGTGATTACATTTCAAAGTGGTGGCACCCAGGTCCTTGAGAAAGACATCTCTGGGTTGTGGACGGTTTACATCTCAAAGGGTCTCAGAAAAAATTTACAATTCCAAGTTTTCTAAGGTAAATGCTCCAAGAAAAGGGATGTTAGGGGCCTATAGTCAGGAAGGAACCTGTCTAAATTTTAATCAAGTCCAGGAGAATATTAAGGCTCTCTTAGTCATTCTCCAGCTTCATTTCACTATTTCAGGATTTCTTTTACAACCTTCTCTCTCTCTCTTTTCCAATCAGCACAGCAGATGTTCAGATATGCAATTTCTCTCTCTCCCTCTCTCTCTCTCACTCTTTTCGGTGGCTGGCCAGTATGGGGATCTGAATCCTTGACCTTGGTGTTACAACAGCGTGTCCTAGCCAATTGAACTAACAAGCCAGCCCCTCAATTCTGTCTTAAACTCTTTGTAAATCTCTTTATCTAGGCTTCTCCTACTCATGACTTGTGTTTCTTCCTAAATGTCATTTCTTAGAAAGGCTTTTCTAGACCCAACAATTTAAATTAGGTGCCCCGGTCTTCCTGTCTTAAATATTGATATACACACAATTGTGAAATCATTTGGTTACATTTCCTATTCAGCTGCATACTCAATGAGGGCAGGGGTGATCTTCATTTGTTCAACATTTAGCATACTACCTGACATACAGGAGGCAGAAGACATTTCTTTTTAATGAAAAGATGCTCATCTCATTACCTCAGCAAGGTGACCAAGGTCAGCATCAGCAGTCATAAGTCATGTTGATAGCATGTGTCCTTGGAATACTGTGATGAGAAGGCACTTTACCTCCGTGGTCTTCCTTCCCTGTCTACTCATGAAAAACATCAGACAAATTGCAATAGATGGATATTTTGGAAAATATCTGACCAGGACTCCTCAAAACTGTTAAGGTCTTTAAGAAAAGAAAGTGTGAGAAACTATCATAGTCAAGAGGAGCCAAAAGAGACATGATGACTAAATATAATATGCTATCCTGGATGGAATCCTAGAACAGAAAAAGAACATTAGATTAAAAACAAGGAAATCTGAATAAAGTATGGGCTTTAGTTAATAGCACTGTATCTATATTGGCTCATTAACTGTGACAAATATATCATACTAATTTAAGATGTTAATACAGGGGAAACTAGGTATATGTATATGGGAACTCTCTGTACAGTCTTTGTAATTTTTCCAAAAGTTTAAAATTATTCTAAAATGAAAAGTTTATTTTAAAAAGTACTTGTCTTGATTCAGTTTCCTTGATGTAAATATTTACTGAGCACGTGACTGTACCCTAGAGATATAGAAAGGTTGTAAGATATTTGAGCTGCAATGGAGTTTAAGGATCTTATGTCCATTTTTTTCATTTTATTCGTGGAAAATCTAAGGTAAAAGGACATTAAATGACTTTCTTGAAGATACTACAATTAATATTTAAAAATGGACCCTAGATATCTTACTCTCTGTCCAGTGTTTTTCCTGACACAGCTTGCTGCCTCCTAGGATGAAATATAATTCCATGAATGAATAGTGTGGTTTGGTTGGGTCAGTTCATAAAACCTTGTAAATGCAATGACTGTCTAGTGACTTCTGTTTTTAACAAGCTCTTCAATATTGATTTCAAGCAGTGCCACCAAAACCCAAAGTTGCTACAATCTATGTCACCTCTCCTCTCTCTTGAACTTATTCTGTGAAGGGCTAGTTACATTGCCTCAGTAATGGGAAACCTGAGAGAACTGGCTTAAAGCAACAAGTTATATTTATCTCACATAGCAACCTCCATGCAGGATACTTTGTGGTTCCAGGGTTGGTTAATTGAGTGGAACAAGGAGAACTTTTCTAGAAGCCCAACCACCTGACTCTCAATAGCATGAGAAATGAGCACCTCTTCCCTTTCTGTCTTATGGACATTGGTACTCTAAGAAAATGATAATGGTAAAAAAATCACTATCCTTGTCATGATTTCATGTACTGTGTGCCTATTATATGAGCTAAGCTCTACCTGTAGTATCTCATTTGATCCTACGACAGTCTTACAAGAGACATATTCTCATTGCCATGTTAGGGGTGGAGACACTGAGGCCTGGAGATGTAAGATGACTTCCTCAGGGTTTCAAAGACAATGAATAACAGAGGGGAGCTGGAATTCAGGTCCTCTCTCTATTACAAGAAAACAGAGGAATATGTTCTTTTTCTTACTGGTCTCATTTTGCCTGGTATTAGAACATTCTTTGTATTGCAGGTGCCCTTCTTCCTCTCTCTTCAGGCACCCCCCAGCCTGCAGGTGCACCCCAGGCTGCCCAGGGGCCTCCTCTGCAGTACTCAAAAAGGAGTTAACATCTTTAAGGAAAATTATCCCTTCTTCTACTCTTTTCTCTCACTCTAATCTCATTCTAACTCATTTCTCCTGTTGCCATCAGTACCTTCCTAGGTGATAGGCTTGCTAATATCTGGTAGAATTACGTACTGATAGATAATTATGGCTTAATTTTTGTCATTCTTTCTAGAAAAATGTATATGCTGAAAGTGAGTTCCAAAAATCATAATCATTTATCCCAAGCTAATGAAGTTCTAATAATTAGAATATCAGGGTTAAAGAAAAATTTGGAAACTTGAGGTCTTTCAGCTGTGCCCTTCAAATTGCATCGTATAAGCAATATACTGTACACAAGGTTGAAGAACATTTGATGCCAACTTTCATTGCTTTTGCCTAATCTTTTCCTTGGAGCAAACTGAAATTGTCAGGAAGTGTGGTAAACACTACCACCCCTACTTACAGCCTTCTTTGCATTATTTTTCTCATTCTAGGAACCGGAAATTTCAAGACATCTATTCCTGGTGCCTTATATCAGAAACAAATGGACCTGATCTCAGGAATCTAACCTCCATAAAATCAGGGACTTTATCTCATGCTCACTGCTATGTGAACCAAGGCTTAGAGCAGTGCCTGACAGAACAGGCTACCAGGAAATACTTATTGAATTAATTAATGAAATCAGCATATATAAAAGCAATTATTCTTAAGGATAATCATGGAAACTAACGTTTATTGAGCTAACTACATGCCAGATAGTCTTACAAGCACTTTGCACACATTAATTTAATACTTAAAACAATTATTCTTACACCCATTGTACAGAAGAGAAAATAGAGGAGCCATGATGTTAAGCAGTTTACTTAATCAAGCAGCTAATAAGTTTTGGATTTAGTATGTGAAACCAGTCAAACTAGGTTCAGAGGACATTACTTAACTGCTAAAAAAAATTGTTCAGAAATCAAATCTTCCAGAAATGTTGCCTCAGTTATCACCCTTATGGCAGGCAGGGTAAGGCATTTTTGTTTGGAATCACATTATATCATAAACTTTGTGTATCCCACACTGTATTAAAACAATTTCTTTGTGTTTGTCTTTGCCACCCTTAATAGAAATGAGTACACTTGAGAAACAAGTTGTATAAAAAAAAAAAATTGAAGCAAAATGTGTAAGTAAAAACCAATTTGGGCTAAAGTCAGAATAACCGGGTATTTTATATCTAGAAAATTACTTTGTTCATCATATAAAAGATCAATTGTGATTAGAAGAATAAGCAAAAATAAACACTTCCAGACTCTAAAGTCTAATGATTCTCCTATGATGTTAATTTCTGTGATTTGAATTTGCGGAGCAATAGCATCTGATTTTCTTTGTACATCCAGTTTTATTTTATTTTTTATTGAAACAGTTGATTGTACATATCTGTGGATAGAGTTGAATATCAATATTTGTGTGCATTATGTGATGCTCAAATCAGGGTACATCCAATTTTAGTTTGTATGATGGTATATAAGTCAACTCGAATATCATTTGCCACAGATATTATTAAATTGGCTCTCTATTCTGGCATTAAGTGCTTATGCCCCCTCATATTTATTTGGTAAGTATGAACACTTTTGTCTTTGGGAAATATGTACTCTGAGTTAGCATTACGGAAATGCAGAGAGTGACCCTGCCATGGCATTTTCGGTCAGGTTAGATGACCTGAAGGGTACCAGATGGCTGCAGGATCTTGTAGCATGCAGGTCTGTTGCTAGGAAACCGTATTGATCTTTTCAGGTCCTTTGCAGATGACCCCATCTACTTTTCAGTGATAGATTGCTGTCATTTACTGCAGTAGGTAGTTAGAAGACTTGCCTTGTCTTTAATATTTATAAAGTTAAAAAATTAATCATTTACATGTAAATTGCCTTATGGAATTTTGTTTTTGCACCTGTGGCAGCCTATCATTAGGAATGCTTGCTTGTGTGTCTGATTTTGGATATGGTCAAATGGAGGACATTATGATTATCAAAACCAATTGTTTATATTAACCAAAGTCAATTTGTTCCTTACCAATTTGTTTTGTGTCTACCTTGCTCACTTCTTTGTCCTGGGCACAAGGCTCCAACTAGAATAGCCTTTCCCAAGACGATTCTACTTTAAACATTAAAACATTCCACTTATAGAAAATAATAGAAGAGTTTATCACACCACAGTGCTTTGATGTCTGGCTCCTAAAGGTCAAGTTGGACAGTGCAGTCAATAACTCCATGGCTAGTTCAATGAGAAGGCTGACTTTTTCCTCCCACCCTCATGATCCAGGTGGAGGAGTTACTAAATTAGAATGTTGCACTAGTGAATCAGATGGAAGCCTTTATACAAGGTCAGGTTTTCTGATTACATTTCCAAATGATTAAATGCCTGATATTAATATAGTTCTGTGTTATATTTTAGGGTAGATTAAAAGAAACAGATGGAGACGGACTTGAAGGAGAAAGCTTTTTTATAGATCAGTGGAAGACTCCATTTAAACTGATACCTCAGCCATATTATACCTAAGCCACCTTGACTGGGGGAGGGCCTTCAAGATCCCAGCATTCTCTTGACTTCTTTGAGGTTTCTGAGAGAAATGGGGATGTGATGGGAGCTTTATAAAAATAATGGTAGTAGATATTAGATGCTTATTTTGTTCTAGACATTAATCTGAGCAACAGATTGATAGAGATGATAGATGGATATAGAGATGTTGTATTGCTAGGGCTAGGGATCACAGACCCCTCAAGCCCATTATATATACTGGGTTACAAACCCTTCACATGCTGATCCATGAGCTAGGTAATAGGAAAAGATCCTGGGAGCCATGGGCAAAAAATTAATAGGCTTTATTCAGAGCTAGGAGCAACCACCCTAGTAGCCTCCCAGAGCATCCCAAGAAGCACTGTGTATCAGAATTGCTAGTCCTTTATACTTAGGTTCATAACCCAGGACACCTGGGTGCCCATACGCAATTACATTAGACAGTAACCAAGGAACATCTGAGTGCACGTGCATATTTACAGCAAATACTCAGCAAGATTCTGAACATCTGAGGGGCCCTGACTATTTTCCTATATTTTCCCTACAGATGTATAGCTATTAGTTTACTTATCCATCATAACAACTCTATTAGGTAGGTACTATTATTTTAAATTAGGTGAGGAAATAGAGGCACAGATGTTTCAAATGATTTGCCAAGGTCTGTGCAGCTAGGAAGGGTGGGTGGAGCCAGGATTCATGCCCAGGCAGTTTGAAGACAGAGCCAGAACTCCTAACCCCGCTATCAGGCTGTGCCCTGCTAGGATGGTGACTCACATCTGTCTGGACCTGATCCTAGAGCACATAATTTTTTTAGCAAAGCTCCTGTGTAATCATGATAGAACTCTGGAAATTTTCATTACTCCATGATGAATTCTTATCACTCCTTGTGCCTGGCTGACAGCAGCCTCCACTAAATATTTTGCTGAACCCAAAACACAGGTCTGAGGACTGAAGCAGGGCAGCAGCACTCCTGCCCAGCAGGCCTCCCTGGGACGAAGCAGAAACAGGTTTCCAAATCTCTACTGCAGAGCAGAATTTTCTTTCTCCCCAGTGTTTTCACCCTGTGTGATTGATGACTATACTGACTGACATTTCCACATTCCCATTAATTCATACATGGTAACTCAGTTACAGTAATGCCCCTTAATCTTCTCCCCTAAAAAATGTCGAGATGATTAACATCTGTAAGGCACTAAGGGAGAGGCTGGGAATCTCATTTTTAGAGCTTGGGCCACAAGGAACACACTCCCAAGGATTCACTTTCAAATTTTGCCTATGTAATTTTACTCTATAAAGCTGGATCATATGTGCTTATTCAGTTATTCTTATTCTTTTTCAGGCTTCTAAAACATTGACTCATTGAAACTCATGGAATCATAAACAATTTTAAGTATTTTAGGATTTATATTTTTCTTTTTATTTTTGCTTACACTGAAGAATAATGTCCGAGACAATTTTGAGTTTGGTCAGTAAATAGTTTAAACTGCTTAAAAATATGCAGGCATAATGCAATAAAAGGGGCAGTAAAAATCTCAGTAAATGCATTACTGAATTATAACAGTAGTAGCTAGCATGTATTGAAGGCTTTCTCTATGCCAGGCACTGTTCTAAGCAATTTACGTGTATTATCACATTTCATGTTCACAACCACCCTGTGAGGTAGGTACTATTATTATTATCACCTTTTAGCAGATGTGGAAACAGAGGCACAGAGAAGTTAAGCAACTTGTACAGGATACTCAGCAACTAATCGACAGAGATAGGTTTTGATTATAGGCAAATAGGCTACATTGCTCATATTCTTATGCACAGTGTTTATATTTAACTATTAGACAACTAACTCTTTTTTAGTAAATAAATCTACCCCAGTAAAATCTTTATTGTAATATGTTTTTGTGAGCCAGGAGTTAATAGTTTATTAAGACAAGGGGTCTTCAAATAGTTCATGAAAAGATTCATATTATCTTTTAACTCTATTTTTCCACAAGTTTTTTGAAGTACCCTAGTACAATGCTTTAATTGGAATTTTTCTATTAGCTATTTTTTTTATTAAAAATTAAATTCTCCTCGTATTTTTATTTCAGAGAATTAATTTCCATAGCAAAATTTGGGTTAAATCTACACAATACCTATTGTGAGGAATGTTCTTTTTATCTTACACTGTCATTCTAGTGTCACTACAATACAACCAGATAGTTGTGTATATGTATGTACACAGTTATAGTTTTGTATATATTTACATATAGTTTCTAGAAAGAGAGTTGTATGGTTATATTGAATTATATGTAGTATGACTTTATATATACAGAGAGAGTGTGTGTTATATAAAAAAGTATATGTAGGTGGCCATGTACCTGAGGAAAGACTGAAGGTTGCACTCCTCCTCAGGCTCAGAAGCTGAATCTTAACTAGACTAAACAAATTGTGGTAATTACATTCCCTTTGACAACGATTGGTTCACAAGGGGCATTTCGCATAATTACAGCCAATGAGACGGCCCCAAGATGATGGTATTAGGAGGTGGGGCCTTTCGGAGTTATTAGATCATAAGGGTTATATTAGTTCATTTTTGTGTTGCTATCATAGAAAACCTGAGACTGAGTAATTTATAAAGAAAAGCAGTTTATTTGGCTCATGGCTCTGAACAGCTGCATCTGGCATGGGCCTCAGGCTGCTTTCACGTATGGTGGAAAGTGGCAGGGCAGCTGAGGTGTGCAAAGAGATAACACAGAGAGAGAGGAAATGAGAGAGAGGGAGAAGGAGGTGCCAGGTTCCTTTTAACAACTAGCTTTGGTGGGGACTAATAGAGTGAGAACTCACTCACGAACCCGCCTTCCCACCCACACCAGGGAGGGCATTGATCTATTCATGAGGGATCTGACCCCATGTCCCAAACACCTCCCAATCCTGCCACATTGGGGGTCAGATTTCAACATAAGCTTTGGGGGGACAAACATATCCAAACCATATCAAGAGTGGAATCATCACAAATGGGATTAGTGGCCTTTTAAAAGAGACCCAAGAGGGATCCCTAGGCCCACCCTATGAGGACACAGCCAGAAGATGACCGTCTATGAAGAAGCAGGCCCTCACCAGACACCAAGTCTGCTGGCACCTTGATCTTATATTTTCCAGCCTCACAGAACTGTGAGAAATACATTTCCATTGTTTGTAAACCACCCTGTATATAGTATTTTGTTATAGCAGCCCAAACTGATGAAGACAACCCAGTAGAGAGGAACATTATGTTGGGGGCTTATGAACAATATGTAATGTTTATAAATTGTATATATAAATATATATACTTATAGTTTATTATATTATTGTAGATACATGCAATTATATATACACACATATAGAGCATATATAAATATATATATGAATATATAATATATGTATGTGCACACACACATAGGGCTTCTAACCAACATGTGAATATGTGAGTGTGAGTGTGTGCATTGTGCCCAGTACTGTGTGGGATATCATGAGGAATACAAGAAAACTATGAGATTGCCATCACTCCCAAGTGATTTGTAGTCTACATGGTGAGAAAAAATAATACATAAATTCAGAGAGGGATCAGTGTAAGTAGAAGTCTAAGGCAAGGCTTCCAACAATAAAAAAAAAAATTGATTTGGGTGTTTAAGAATGAAAAAATTTGAGTTGGATAAAGGTGAGAACAAAAGGAGGAATTTCCAGCTTGAGAACAGCATAATTCAGGACAATTGATGGCATGTATAGGAAACCAGCCAGGGGATACCATAAGTCAGGAAATAAATAGAAGTGAGAGAAATGGCTCGAGTCTATAGTATGGAGCCAGGAATGGAGGGTTTCAGAAATGATGACAAAATTTCTTGCACAGCCAGAAATACCGGGCAGCTTCATAAAAATGAAATTAAAGGTCCTGAGTTTTTGGGGAATGGCAAGCACTGGCAGAGCATTGACAATGATAGAAATTACTGGTTACACATACCCTAGGGAATAAGCTGCAGCAAAAATGGTTCTTTTTTTCCCACAAACACATGTCATCACTCGATATTAGAACAATCATTTTCAAGGGAAAACAAACAAACAAAAAAAAGACAACGGAAAAGAATAATTACACATTTGGCAACATAATAGTTGTCTTTACTTCTTTCTCTGCCCTGGGATTGATTTCCAAATAGAGTTGGCAAATGTAAATTACAAACATATTGGAGCATTTCATAAACATCCCACACATTTCCAAGTCAGCTCAGCTGAACGCCAAGCAAAAAGCCTGGCAAATGAAATGTGAAATCACCTGTTAGGACAGCTGATCGAGAACCCAGAACTGCTTTTCTCCCAGACCTGATGCTCTTACATTGTGGATATTTACCCTGAAATTAAAGAAAGTCAGGTCACATCCGAATGTTTGATCTGGCTCACGTTAGGCAGAAGGGGTCTGGCTTGCACACTCTGAGTTCCACAGAAGAGAAGATGTCCAATGAAGGAGAAAATGGTTTAGTGCAATTGAAGATGAGCCCATTCCAGGTCCTGTTGGCTCAAGGAAGGGCTGACGTATCACTAGTTCTTACTGATTGTGTTCAGGGATCAGAAGCATTAACTGGAAAGACAAAAGCATTTATCAATGCAATGGAGTAACAGATAAAACTAATTTGGCTTTACCATCAGCAACAAACGGCTTTATTTGTTTTGCTCCAGTCTCTTGGCTTAGAAATGGACTTAATTTAAAGTAAATAGCAATAAAACTGAGAATTCATATTTTTTTTTTTTTGGATTATCTGACCTGTGGCTACAAATACATAGCAAGCATTTAAAGTATTACTCAAGGCATAGATGAGAAATTAGGGGGAATGACATTGCCATTTTTTCCAAAGGGAGTTCTGTGTTATGAAGAGACTTTTAAACATCTCGAAATTCAACACAGAATTCTTCCTTTAATCACTAATTTGATGAAAGATCCAACATCATTTGTTGTAGGAATAGGGAAGAAAAATAGAAAACACTATCTTCATGTGATATGGGGTTTGTGAGTATGTGAGGGAGATATGATTGGACCTGAGTGTGTATTTTCTCTAAACACTGAGGTTCTCATGAATTTATGATTCATTATACCCATTCTTGAACTGCAGTAATGGGCCCATACTGTTTTTTTCCCCCAAAAGCAAAGACTTATTTCTCACTCATTTATCGTCAAAAATAATTATTGAGCCATAAGCACTGTACGGTTTTGAAGGTGTTGCACAACTTGTCATATTTTAAGAGTCTCCGTTGAGTGATTTCCATTCAGTGGAATTCTGCAGAAGTCACCCTGTGGGCAGACATGACGCCAGATGTTTCAGTCCCTGGGACCCTGTCTAGACTTTCTCCCTGTCCTCTGCCCTGATGCAGACAGCCACATTGAACTTGTGATATTTGGTGCAATATTTTTTACAATCTTAGATTTATTACTAACAGACTCACTAGCAATGTTATCAGTGATAGAATTTTTGGTAGAGGAGATGTTAGGGTAGCTAGAAAGAAAAACATGGCTGAAATATACAAGACAGGGAGGGGAAAAAAAGGGACTGGGTAAACAAGAGGCAAAAGTGATAGTGATATAGTGAGAAACACATAGATTACCTAATATTAAAAGCATGAGAGAGCCAAAGAAAGAGAGAAGGGGTGGGGGGAGGGAAGAGTGGGAGGGAGGTGGGGGGGAGAGAGAGAGGAGAGAGAGAGAGAGAGAGAGAGAGAGAGAGAGAGAGAGGAAAGAATGCACAAACAGAAATCCCTTTTTTCCTGTTTGTTTACTAAATAACAACTCTGATTTAATTAGTGTATATCACAATTTGTCCCCAGCAAAGGCCCTCATCGGTCACCCAGCCCCATGTAATTCCATCAAATCCAGATCTGCCTTGTGCCTAAACCACAGAGCCCCACCACCACCCTCATGATAAGACAAGCAGAAACAGCTTGAGGGGACAGCGGGAAGACAAATTCTTTTTTCCAGTTAGGGCCTAATGATCTTCCCTAGGGGTCCATCTTATCAAATATATCCAGATTGAAGCAATCTCTTCCCACCAACTAAGCTCTCATTTTTTGAAGTAAGATCAGTAAAACATTAGTGAGTTTTTGGTTGCTTCAAATATGAACATAAGCATGTGTACGCTCAATCCTAAATTACAGAGACACATCTAGAGAGAATGTCATGGGGCAAAATCTCCCAGAATTTCCAAGACAGCCAAATTCAAAGTCAGACAAGACTTGACAAAACTGTCCTCTTCAGGGCTTAACTATCAACATGTTGAATAGAGATTTCCATTTTCAAATTTCAGATTTACCTATAAGGAGATCTGATGGCATAAAATCAAGGATGGCACCATAGAATTTATAAATGGAATAATATCAATGTCATAATGGTTGTTAACTTTTGCCAAAAAGAATAACAAAATGCTATCATTGAATAGCAAATTGAAAAATTGTTCAGGATTCAGAACCCTTTTTATCCATTCCACATGCTGTGAGCATGACAAACTGCTTTAGCTTCTGTAAAGTGCACTGTCTCTGTTATTTTGAGTAAGATTTTACTGCCTGGCATGTATATATACTCTTACCTCTTTGTTCACTTACTCTCTCAAGACTGCAGAGTCTAAACTGAAAATATATGTTAAGCAAGTGGACAATGTTAAGCAAATTCTAACATTTCCTTTCATTTTGATGCATGATTTCTCCTTGTACACTGAGTGTCCTTGAATTTATGCCAAGTGAAGCATTCCTCCTAGTACCACACCTCTCTGGAGAGTAGGACAAACTACACACCGCTATGGTATTTGCTGAATTTCTGAGGGAAAAAAAAAATGTCCACAGCAGGAAGACATCTTCACTCTCATCCCTCCTAGTGAAATATCTGGAAAGAGAATTAGGGTAGTACCAAGATGACATGAAAACTGTGGATTGCAGCAACTCCGTGTGCTGTCAAATTCACTCAAAAATGCATCTGCCCATAAAATTCTATGCCAATGCAGCCTTAGGGTCTGAACCTTACTATTCTGAAGTCAGTGAATTATTTTATATTGTGGTTTAGAGACAATAAAATATGACATTGCCTCCTTTCCTAGGAACTGACAACAGGGACATGACCTCAAGGTGCTCTCATTTTGCTTTGAATGTAACTTGCTTTCCAATTCTCATGGGACACAGTGTTAAGAGGCAGCTGTGGTTTGAAGGTTACCTCAGTTTTCAATAAATGAAAAACAGTAAAAGATCCAAGTGTCTTGGAATTGCAGAGGTTGCAGCCATTCCTAAGATACATGTGGAAGTGATTTTAGTTCTCAGTTCTTTGGTCTAGGTCACAGTACTGTTGATTCTTATTAATTCAGTCAACATTGATTGAATATTTCCTATGCTCCAAGCATAGCAATAGATACTGGGCGTATGAGGATGCATATTAATTTAGGGCCCTGCCCTCGCAGCAATAATAGGGACCACAGTTGCCCTCAGCCATAAGTTCATGACAGCATGGTAAAAGTTTGAAAAAAGTGAGCACAAAGCCCAGAAGAAAAGTGCTTAGGTCTGGATGGAGGTTTGAAGCAGGAGGCTGTCTGCTCACTTGTAATAAGCACTATGGGAAAGGTCAAAGTTGGATGTTAGAAAATATAACCATTCTTCAGAGAATACATTCTCTTCTACACTCAGCACTTACTACTGAGTAACTATCATGTGTTCTAATTGTCTCAAAGTCTAATTATCAAGAAAGGCAACCATTATAACAAAATGGGGGAAGTACTACAATAGAAATGTAAGTAGATCTATGGTCTGAATATTTGTGCCTCCCTCTGCAAAGTTCATATGGTGAATAAATCCCCAAGGTGATAATATTAGGAGGTGGGGGCCTTTGGGAGGTGATTGCATTATGTAGACAGAGCCTTCATGATTGGGATTAGCACCCTTATAAAAGAGGCTTCAGAGAGCTAACTAGGTCCTTCCATCACATGAGGACTCTGGTAGAAGGCACAATCTATGAACAAGAAAGTGGGCTTTCACCAGACACTGAAACTTCTACTATTTTGATCTTGGACTTCCCAGTCTTCAGAACTGTGAGAAATAAATGTCTGTTGTTTATAAGCCACCCAGTTGAAGGTATTTTGTTATACAGCAGCCTGAATGAACTATGACAGTGGTTTAGTGTGAGCACCAACAGAGAAACAAGAAAGCCCCAGCAATGGTCCAGCAACTCTATAAGATTATTAAATACCCAAAGACAAGGCATTAATTAATTTAAGAAGTATATATTATTATGTAACAGATACTTCCTAGGCACTGTAGGTAAAGTATGGAGCACTGTGGACAAGGTCCTCAGGAAGCCTACAATTTAATGGAGGAAGACAGGCAATTAAAATAAATTAAAAATTAAAATGATTTCTGGCTGAAGTAAAGCAATGAAAGAATAAAAATATAATATAGGAAGTAATGAAAGAGATGCCAACTGTTCAGATAGGAGTGTCAGGAAAGACCATCTCAAGAGACAACAATGGGGGTTTCGTATTTACTCTTTAAATCAACAAAGTGGCATCTAAGGGGATTTCTATTAGATAGTTGCCAATATTACTTCTAATTCATGCATTGAAGAATTAATCTAAATATTTGGAACTGCCTTTGTGATACTAGGGAATGACCATCCTCATAAAACTTCTGGAGACTGTAGTGTTTATGAAAATATTTGAGGCAGGCTTCTGGTTCCTACCCCAAAATAGATTTCAGTACATGACCCACAAGAAATAGAGAGGAAGATAGATTGTGGAATCATAACATAAATAACATAAAAAGAGTAAGGAACCTTTGGGAAGATTTAAGGTGTTGGGCCCCAGAGTGTGTGTATGTTGAGGGGATTAGGGATGCATGGACCTGCGCAGCCTGTAGTGAGGCCACACAGTCAGGCTGGTAAAGCTCTCTCTTTATGCCCATATCTCTTATGCATGAAACCTGTGTGGATTTTTGCCTGCCCCATCACTTCTATGGATCAGAAAAGCCAATGACACAGGGCCAACAATGGTGTAAAGGTAATATCAGCAAAGCCCAGGAGTTGGGCGAGCTAGCTATTCCTGTAATCACAGGTTGATCAGCAGGGCTTGGAGCTTCACTGCATCCTTACCCCATGAATTAGATACTAACAAAAAGCATAATGGCTCCCCAGAGAAGAAGAGTGCCTCGTGTGAAGTACCTAGTGGTTTTGTAGGTCAAGGTATGCCTGAGGAGGGGAAATAAACAGTGGTTAACTTGAAATGCAACATTAGGACTCTTTGTCTTGAAACCACTTCCCCCCAAAACTCTCCAACAGTCAGACAAACTAAAACCCAGACTTTGTTTCTTCCTGAGAGGCATTAAGAGTAATGACATTTGGTAATCACATAATCCTTAAAGAAATGAGAGTTAGTATGAATAAAAACTAGTTAGAAATAGTAGGTATGAAAATATGATTTTAACATAACGATCTCAAAAGATGGGATGGATGAATGAATAACTGTAGCCAAAAAATACATTCATAAGATGAAAATTGCCTTCTGGAGTTCTTCCAGAAGATAACAGGAGGAGATAAAGACATAAAAAGAATAAAACAAAGTAAGATGTATGGAGGTAGAAATAGAAATGTGAACATTTATGTAATTGGAATTTTATAGGGAGAGAAAAAATGGAATAGAAAAATACTGAAAGAAATAATGACTGGGGATTTTTTAAAATTAAAGAAATGTCAGTGATCAAAGGAGTTTATAAAAGTGCCAAATGGATAGACCAAAAAAAAAAAAAAAAAAACCAAAAAACAAAAGCCTAAATACATCGTAATAAAATTTAGAAATAATAAAGACAAACAAAAATTATAAAACTTTTCCAGAGGGAATAAATACATTACCCAACGGAGAAAGAACTGGATCTTATGACTTAGCTTTTGCGTCATAATGTTGCATAACAAACAACCACAAAAATCTCAGCAGAGTACAAAAATAAGCATTTATATCTCATGCACCTTCAGGTTGGCTGGAGATTGGCTGATCTAGGCTGAACTCAGCTGGCTGACTACTTTAAACAGCTATATTTGCTGCTTATTTCTTGTTGCTTTCTGATCTGCTTTGCACTGATTCATTCCTTAGTCTAGGCTGAAGGGGCAGCAGCAACCCTGGTGATGGCAGAAATGCAAAAGGCAAAGTGGAAGCCCTGGAAATTTCTAAAGTCCTAGTCTCTGACTGGTACTCTGTCATTTCAACCACATCTCACTGACTGGAGTCAGTCATGGGTTCAAATCCAAATTCAGGAGGCTATAGCATAAACTATGACTTTTGTGTAAGGAACAGCACAGTTATATGCAAAATATATGGATAAAGGCAAAAGCAAAGACTTGGGGCCAGTATTTAAATTTACCACAGAGATTGCCAGTAAACTTCTCAATAGAATCACTGGATTTCAGAGGACAATGAAAAATTATGTTCAGAGTGATGAAGAAAATGAACATTAAACCTAGAATTTTATATCATGTTTAACCAATGTTGGCATACTAGTACAAACTGAAGATGTAAGGAATAAAGAGGTCATAAAATTGAATGTATAAACATCACTTTGGAAGATAGTCTTTGAAGAAATACAGCAAGAGAAGAAATAAATTCAGTAGAACTATGAGGAATATAGGGGAAATAGGGTGAGATAATACATCAGTGAATTTTATTGGTGTCTAAATAAAAATCTAATATTTAAAAAGTGTGTTCTTACCATGTACAATTAGAGTTTACCCCTGTGTACCATGCACAATTAGAGTTTACCCCAGTGTTGTGCAACTGACCTCTTTGTGATGATGAAAATATTTTATATCTGCACTGTCTGATATGGAATCCACTGATAACGTGGAGCTATTGATTGCTTGAAATCTGGCTAGTGAGACTGAGAAACTAAATTTTAAATTTTATTTAATTAAAACAATTAAAGTATTCACATGTGGCTAGTGGCACTGTTTTGGACAGTGCAAGAGTTATACAGCAGTGGGAAGTGAAGTGGGAGTAACACCAAGAGAATAAATCAAAGTAAGAACGTTCTAAGAAACTCGTCTTAATCCAGGAAATGATATGAATATTGATATTTTTAATATATTGAGAAGTGAATGGAAATATATGCATAGGAAGAGAATGTATAAAATATAAAACAGTAGAGGAAAAATCTCAGATGGAAAGGAAAAAAAAAAGGAAAAAGTAGAAGCCAAATAAGCATGACAAATAGGAAATATAAACAAAGAAGCAGAAATATGTTCAATTATCTTAGTTATTATAATTCCAAAGAAGAAAAATACAACAAAAAGAAAATCAGATTGGATTAAAAAACAATCCAGCATATGTGGTCCTGTAAAGAAAAGGAAGCATAAACGCCGACCAAAAAGGATGGAAAAAATTTAATAGTACCATAGTTCTTCCATTCAAATAAAGATTTTTTAGCATAAAAAGTTAAAAGGAAAGATTTTAACTTCAGCCCTAATGAAGAAGTACTTCTGATATTCTGAGATTACAGTGAACATTTGTCATTCTTTCTCACTTCTCAGCTTCTGAATTCTCTTCTTGTTTGACTAATCTTCCACTATATGGCACAAAGCCACCCTAACATAAAGGCATAAAATGCCAGATATTCATGCTTCAATCTCTCCTTGAGTTTTGCCCATTCATCCACCCACATTAGTCCTGAAAAGGATAGGAATGCAAAGCAACAAGCCTGTGGGATGTGTTCTGGAGATGGGCAGCCGAGGTTACATCGGCAATGCTCATGCAAGCTTTAGGATCTGTTTCTGTTTCAAGATGCAATGGTGTTTGGGGAAATTTTTCTTTGCTCTGTGTCTTTAAACCTTTACCTATGATTTTTTTTTTTTTTTGCCTTTCCCTTTGACCTGTCCCAACACTCCCACATTAAGATTCTGTGAACTACTCAACATCCTTTTAATAAAATATTATTGTGCTTAAATAAGTCATGATTGGTTCTGTTTCTTACAAACAAGAACTCCATCTGACTTAAGAGTGATTAACAATAACCATATCAGAAAACTCATTTTCTTTCAATATTTCAAGAGGTAGATATGGATTGCCATATTTGAGAAGTGAGAAAAGTATCCATGTTTTATTTCTTGTGTTTGGATTTGATGCAGTGGAGGATTTCATGACAACTACCTTTATTGTTCTACAACTGGCCTCTTCTTCATCTGCTAGTGTTCTAATTTCTTTTGAAGACGGCTAGGTCTCCTTACCGTATGGTGTCTTTAAAACCTGCTATTTCACTTGGAAGGAGTAAAAGCATCATTTAGAGAGGCTGCCCATAGGAAATCAACGAAGATTAAAGAACAGAGCATTTTAACAAAACTGCTTTCTTCCTATGCCTGTTATTTAAAAAAAAAAAAAAAAAGTATAATTTGCTTTACTTTACTATGCCTATTTAATCTGAAAAAAACCCACAAACACACAAAAAAAGTGATTAGATTGGATTTAATAATGGCAAATTTACTGTCTCTTATCATTGTACATCTCTCATATGGACAGTGATCAAAACTACTGGTATTATCCAATGTTGGTGAAGGTATGGGACAATAGTCGTTCCCATATGGTGTTGGGGGGAGTTCCTAGTTTTTCAATTGTCTTGGTTGTAATTATTTTTATCTGTTAATTTAACATATTTATAATTTCCGGTAATTAAGTCTCTAGGAATGTATTGTACAGAAACTTTACCCCATAGGTGCAAAAAGATAAATGAGAATGTTCATTATAGCATGAAATATTGGTAAAAATAAAAATGTTCAAATAGTTGGCCAATTAAATACATTCCAGTAGAGCTCTATGACATAATATTACAGAGATCTTATAAAGAATAAAATAGGTCGAGTTGCTGGACCACCCACACCCAAGAACTAGAGGGGTCTGCTGGCCAACCAAAGGAGCAGGCACCCAGGTGAGGGCATGCCAGACCTGTACCACTGTGTCCTGGGCCTGACCCAGATGCTGGCCCACCCACACCCAAGCACCAGAGGGGCCCACTCTCTGACTGAACAGGAGCCAAGGCAGCCCACTGCACCCTCAACTTCATTGATACATGAAGAGTCACCAGCAGAATCTATAAACAGATGAAGAAGTCTTTCCTCTCATAGCCCACTCCAGAGTGATAGAAGAATCAAGTGTTCTGCCAGATGACCAAACATCAGCATAGAAATACTAAAAATACAAGTAAACAAGAAGATATGGCACTACAAAGGAATATGGTAATTTTCAAGTACCAAACCCCATAGAACAAGAAACCCTTGAGGTATCTGAAAAGGAATTCTGAGCACTGATCTTAAGAAAACTCCAAGAATAAGAGAAGAATCAATTAGAGAACACAATGAAACAAGAAAAAATATCCAGGATTTGAAGGAGGAAATTTGTGAAGAGATTAATAGAACTCCTAGAAATGAAGGATTCTCTCAATGAAATAAAAAACAGAATAGAAAGCTTGAGCAACAGGCTAGTAAATCAGAAGAAAGAATTTCAAAACTCAAAGATGGTCTTTTTGAAACAACCCAGGCAGATCAAAAAAAGGAAAAAAAGAATTAAAAAAATGAAGAAAAGTTGAGAGCTAGCAGACAACCTCAAGTGCACACACATCCAAATCATAGGTATTCCAGAAGGGGAGGAAAAAGAAAAAGGCATTGAAAACTTATTCAAAGAAGTAATAACAGAAAACTTCCCAGGTACAGGGAGGGATGTAGGCCTTCATATCCAGGAAGCCCAAAGATCCAAAAAAAGATTCAATCCAAAAAGATGCTCTCCATGACATGTTATATAGTCAAACTGGAAAAACTCAAAGACAAGGAGAGAATTCTCAAAGCAGCAAGAGAAAAACATCCAGTTACCTATAAGGGAGCCCCCATCAGACTAACAGTTGACTTCTCAACTGAAACCTTGAATAAAATGGGGTGATATATTCAAAATACTAAAAGAAAAAAATTGCCAGCCAAGAATTCTCTACCCAGCATAGTTATTTTTCAGAAATGAGGGGGAAATAGTATATTTCCCAGACAAACAAAAATTATGGGAATTCACTACCACATGACCTGCCCTACAAGAAATACTCAAAGGAGTCCTGTGTCCAGAAACTGAAAAAAGATAATTACTCTCACTGATTTACAACAAAGAACAAAACCCACTGTTAAAACCAAAATGCAAATGAGAAAGAAAAAAAAGCTAAATCATGTCACCTCAAAAACCCAACCATCATTGAAGATCAAAAATAAAAGGGGAAGGAACAAAAGATATTTAAAACATCTAAACAAAAAGCAGTATATGACAGAAGTAAAGAAATACTTATCAATAACAACCCTAAATGTAGATAGATTAAACTCCTTATTCAAAAGACACAGAATGATTAATTGGATTAAAAAGCTAGACCCAATTGTATGCTGTCTTCAAGAGACTCACCTCACCTATGAAGACAAACATAGACTAAAAGTGAAAGGATGGCAAATCTTTTTTGGATCTTTGGGCTTCCTGGACCATGAAAACAGAAACCCAAAACAAGAAGGGGTAGCTATTCTTACATTGGATAAAATAGACTTCAAACCAAAAACCATGAAAAGAGACAAAGAAGGCCATTATATAATGATAAAGAGATCTATCCAGTTAGAGGACATAACATTCATAATTTTGTATGCACCCAACACTGGAGCACCTAGATATGTAAAGCAAATAATCTTAGACCTAAAAAAAAGAGATAGACCCAAATACAAAAATAGTGGGGTGATTTGAACACCCTTCTCTCATCATTAGACAGACCTTTCAGACAACAAGCCAACAAAGCTGCACAGGATTTAATCTATACCTTAGACCAATTAGATCTGGTAGATATCTATAGAACATTTCATCCAACAAGTAGAGAATACACATTATTCTCATCAACACACAGAAAAGTCTCCAGGACAGAGCACATGTTAGGTCACAAATCAAGTCTTAGCAAATTAAAAAAATATGAAATTATTCCAAGTATCTTTTTGGGTGACAATGGATTAAAACTGAAAGTCAATAACAAGTGAAATTCTGGAAACTACTCAAGTGCATGGAAACTAAACAATAAACACCTGAATGACCTATGGGTCCAAGAAGAAATTAAACAGAAAAAAAATCCTTGAAAATAATGATACATCATAACAAAACCTGTGGGATCCTGCAAAAGCAGTACTAAGAGGGAATTTTACTGCAATAAATGCTTATATCAAAGAAATGGAAAGACTTCAAATAAATAACCCAAAACAACACCTCAAAGAACTAGAAAAACAACAGCAATCCAATCCCAAAAGTAGTAGACAGGAAGAAATAATCAAGATCAGGGCTGAACTAAATGAGATAGAGAAACAAAAAACAATACAAAACATCAGTGAAACATAAAGTTGGTTTCTGGAGAAGATAAATAAAATAGACAAACCATTAGCTAGGTTAACAAAACAAAAGAAGAGAGAAGACTCAAACAACAAAAATCAGAAATGAAAAGGAAGACTTTACAACTGATACCACAGAAATACAAAGAATCATTACAGAATTATTATAAACAACTGTACATCAACAAATATGAAAACCTGGAGGAAATGGATACATACAAACTGGACACATACAAACTGCCAAGAGTGAACCAAGAAGAAATAGCGAATCTGAATAGAATGATACCAAGCAATGAGATCGAAGCAGTAGTCAGCAATCTTCCAGCAAAGAAAAGCCCAAGACCAGATGGCTTTACAGCTAAATTCTACCAAGTCTTTCAAGAAGAATTAATACCATTTCTCTTCAAACTTTTCCCAAAAATTGAAACAGAAGCCATTCTCCCAAACTCATTCTAAGAAGCCAGAATCACCCTGATATCAAAACCAGAAAAAAAATACAGCAGAAAAAGAAAACTACAGGCCAATAACCTTGATGAACATCCATGCAAAAATCCTCAACAAAATATTAGCAAACAGAATACAGCAACACATCAAAAAAATTATACACCATGACTGAGTGGGATTCATCCCAGGGATGCAAGGTTGGTTCAACATATGCAAGTCAATAAATGTGATACACCACATCAACAAAACCAAGGACAAAAACCATATGATTATCTCAAATGATGCAAAAATGGCATTCAACAAAATTCAACACCCTTCATGATAAAGACTCTCAGCAAATTAGTTATAGAATAGAAGGAAATTATCTCAATACAATAAAAGCCATTTACAACAGACCAATTGCAAATATCCATAATGGGGAAAAGCTGAAAGCTTTTTCCCTTAAGAACAGGAAAAAGACAAGGATGTCCACTCTCATCACTTCTATTTAACATAGTTTTGAAGTACTAGCCAGAGCAATCAGCCAAAAAATAAATAACTAAATAAATAAATAAAGAGGATCCAGATCGGAGTGGATGAAGTCAAACTGTCCCTGTTTACTGACAACATGATATTAAATATAGAAAAACCTATAGAGTCTACCACAAAACTCTTAAAGCTGATTAACAGTGTCAGTAAGGTTGCAGGATACAAAATCAACACCCAAAAATCAGTAGTGCTTTTATAACCCAGTAACAAACTAGCAGAAAATGAAATCAAGAAAGCAAGCCCATTTACAATAGTCACCAAAAAAATAAAATTCCTAGAAGTCTCAACAAATTAAAAAAAATTGGAATCATCCTATGTATTTTCTCAGACCACAATGGATTAAAGTTAGAAATCAATAACAAGCGAAATTATGGAAACTATACAAACACGTGGAACTTAAACAGCATTATACTTAATGACATATGTATGGGTCCAAGAAGAAATCAATCAGGAAATCAAAAAATTTATTGAAACTAATGAAAATAATGATACATCATACCAAAACCTGTGGGATACTGCAAAAGCAGTACTAAGGGGGAAATTTATCACATTAACTGCTCACTTCAGAAGAATGGAAAGATAGCAAGTGAACAACCTAACACTTCACCTTAAAGAACTAGAAAAACAAGAACAATCCAAACCTAAAGTTAGCAGATGGAAAGAAATCATTAAGATCAGAGCAGAACGCAATGAAATTGAAACCCAAAAAACAATACAAAAGATCAATGAATCAAAAAGTTGGTTTTTTGAAAAGATAAATAAAATTGACAAACCATTAGCATGGCTAACAAAAAAAAGGAGAGAGAAGATTCAAATAACAAAAATTAGAAATGAAAAAGGTGATATTACAACTGATTCATCTGAAATACGAGGAATCATTCGAGACTACTATAAACAACTATACACCAACAAATTTGAAAATCTGGAGGAAATGGATAAATTTCTGGACACACACAAGCTCCCAAAACTGAGCCATGAAGACATAGGAAATCTGAACAGACCAATAACGATAAAGGAGATTGAAGCTGTCATCAGAAGGCTCCCAACAAAGAAAAGCCCAGGACCAGATGGATTCACAGCAGAATTTTACCAAACATCCAAAGAGGAATTGACACCAATTCTCTACAAACTATTCCAAAAGATTGAAACAGATGCAAATCTCCCAAACTCATTCTATGAAGCAAACATCATCCTGATACCAAAACCAGGTAAAGATACAACCAAAAAAGAAAACTACAGGCCGATATCCTTGATGAATATAGATGCAAAAATCCTCACTAAAATACTAGCAAACAGAATACAGCAACACATACGTAAAATTATTCACCACAATCAAGTGGGATTCATCCCAGGGATGCAAGGTTGGATCAACATATGCAAATCAATAAATGTGATACACCATATTAATAAACTCAAACACAAGGACCATATGATCATCTCTACAGATGCTGAAAAAGCATTTGATAAAGTTCAGCACTCATTCATGACAAAGACCCTCTATAAGTTAGGTATAGAGGGAAAGTATCTCAACATAATTAAAGCCATATATGACAAACCCACTGCCAATATCATCCTGAATGGGGAAAAGCTGAAAGCTTTTCCTTTAAGAACAGGAACTAGACAAGGATGCCCACTCTCACCACTCCTATTCGACATAGTGTTGGAAGTACTAGCCAGAGCAATCAGAGAAGAGAAGGAAATAAAGGGCATCCATATTGGAAAAGATGAAGTCAAACTGTCCCTGTTTGCAGATGACATGATCCTATATATTGAACAACCTAAAGCCTCTACAAAAAAACTCTTGGGGTTGATATATGATTTCAGCACAGTAGCAGGATACAAAATCAACACACAAAAATCAGTAGCATTTCTATTCCCCAATTGTGAACATGCAGAAAGGGAAATCAAGAAAGCCTGCCCATTTACAATAGCCACCAAAAAAATAAAACACTTAGAAATTGAGTTAACCAAGGATGTGAAAAATCTCTATAATGAGAACTACAAACCACTGCTGAGAGAAATTAGAGAGGATACAAGAAGATGGAAAGATATCCCATGCTCTTGGATTGGAAGAATCAACATTGTGAAAATGTCCATAATACCCAAAGTGATATACAAATTCAATGTAATCCCCATCGAAATCCAATGATATTTTTCTCAGAAATGGAAAAAACTATCCAGACATTTATATGGAATAACAAAAGACCATGCATAGCCAAAGCAATTCTGAAAAAAAAACAAAACAAAAACATAGCTAGAGACATAACACTACCAGATTTTAAACTATACTACAAAGGTACAATAACCAAAGCAGCAGGTACTGGCATAAAAACAGACACACTGATCAATGGAATAGAATAGAGAGTCCAGAAATCAACCCACACACCTACAGCCATCTGATATTTGACAAAGGCACCAAGACTATACACTGGGGAAGAGACAGCCTCTTCAGCAAATGGTGCTGGGAGAACTGGATATTCATATGTAGGACAACGAAACTAGATCCATACCTCTCTCCACATAGCAAAATCAACTCAAAATGAATTAAAGAATTAAATATGTACCCTGAAACAATAAAACTTCTTAATGAAAACATAGGAGAAACACTTCAGGAAGTAGGACTGGACACAGACTTCATGAATATGACCCCAAAAGCATGGGCAACCAAAGGAAAAATAAACAAATGGGATTATATCAAACTAAAGTGCTTCTGCACAACAAAAGAAATAATTAACAGAGTTAAAAGACAACCAGCAGAGTGGGAGAAAATGTTTGCAAAATATGTATCTGACAAAGGATTAATATCCAGAATATACAAGGAACTCAAACACCTTTACAAGAAAAAAACAAGCAACCCAATGAAAAAATGGGCAAAAGAGCTAAATAGACATTTCTCCAAGGAAGATATACAAATGGCCAACAGACATATGAAAAAATGCTCAACATCAGGAAATGTCAAATCAAAAAATGCTCAACGTCAGCATTGAGGAAATACAAATCAAAACCACACTGAGATACCATCTCACCCCAGTTAGGATGGCTAATATCCAAAAGACTGTGAATGATAAATGCTGACGAGCTTGCAGAGAAAAAGGAACTCTCATACATTGTTGGTGGGACTGCAAAATGGTGCAGCCTCTATGGAAAATGGTATGGAGGTTCCTCAAACAATTGCAGATAGATCTACCATATGACCCAGCTATCCCACTGCTGGGAATATACCCAGAGGAAGGGAAATCATCAAGTCGAAGGTATACCTGTTCCCTGGTGTTTATCGCAGCACTCTTTACAATAGCCAAGAGTTGGAACCAGCCCAAATGTCCATCATCAGATGAGTGGATACAGAAAATGTGGCATATCTACACAATGGAATACTACTCAGCTTTAAAAAAGAATGAAATACTGCCATTTGCAACAACATGGATGGACCTAGAGAGAATTATATTAAGTGAAACAAGTCACGCACAGAAAGAGAAACATCACATGTTCTCACTTATTTGTGGGAGCTAAAAATAAATAAATAAATACACACACACACACACACACACACACACACACACACACACACAAACAGGGAGGTGGGGTAGAAGACATAACAATTGCAATTCCTTGAAATTGATACAAGTGACAGAAAGGACATTGTTGGGGGGGAAGGGAGGAGAGGGGGGAGGGAGGGAGGTTTTGGTAATGGGCCACAATAATCAACCACATTGGAGAGTTTTCAAGATGGCGGCGGCTGCGGCGGCTGGCGCGGAGTAGCTGAGGTGGAAAAGGTGGCCACTGGGCCTCAGGCAGCCGGGAAACTTGTGGACCTTCCTCTGGCCATCTCTTAAGGGAGGACTGCTGCTGCTGGCCGGTCGTGGGGGCTCAACGCCACTTTGCCCCCGGCAGGAGAGGCTGCCTCATTTACAGGCAACAGCTTTGAAGTGTGGAGCAGGAAAAGAACTGATTCTTAGCTGCAAAAGTGAGTCTTGAAACAGGGAACACGGCGCCAGGGCTGCTGTGGATGCAGCCAGGATCCCGGAGGCTGGGGCCACACTGAAGGCGGCCAGCTGCCCTATCCAGGATTTGAGGTTTCAGGCCGGCATTAAAGAAGACTCCTGGGAGCGCCCGAGCGGCGCCGCGACTGAACAGCCCGAGGCGGCAGCGCGGAGAACACGGAAGGCAACAAACCAGAGACAGAGCGAGCGCCCGACCTGGCACGGCACCGTGAGTGATCCCTGGCACAGCTCTGTTCGGGGGGTGGATGCCCACGCGGCTCCCCGCCTGCACCACCAGGCCACTCACTGCCCCGGTGCTGCCTCCATTTTCCCAGGTGCAGGCAGCTCCGCCCTGCTCGGCCATCACTGAGCCCATTTGCTTGGCCTGGCGCGGGGCTTTCCGGACCCTGCGGGCCGACCTCCTCTCCCACTCCCTCCACGGTTCTCTGGCGGGGCTGGGGGTGTGGGGCGTCCCGACCAGTTTTGAGAGGGCTAGGAAGTACGGGCGGGCCGACTGTCACTCCACCACACCCTGGACTCCGGCCCCGGTAAACTTCCTGTTACTGGGAGGCAGATACCATCTCTGCGACCACCAGTTTGGAAAAAAGCCTAACGAATTTCTGGTTGGGAATAGTGTGGTAGGAGAGTTCCCAGGTCCGCTTGAACCTGCCGGAGAGCAGGCTGCAGGCGGGCACTAGACTCGGTTTATACCGGGGGGATACAAAGGTGAACAAGACCCGAGAAAGATCTACACAGTGCTACAAAGGCACCCAGAGAGACCGGTCGTCTGTGCCTAGCAGAAACCTGGTAGACTTCCTGGGCGAGGCGGTGCTGAGCAGGGTCTTGAAGGCCCAGCTGATAGACGAGGGGTGTGGAAGACACGCCCCAACCCAGCACAGTGTGCACAGAGGGGGGAGACGTGCGGCCAGGGAGGCGGAGACTCGACAGAAACCACACACCCGGTGGGGTCGCCACTGCACGATCTAACAGCCTGGGCCAGAGCACACGGAACGGGGAGAAGTCCTGTACAGAAAGTGAAAGCTCAACAGAGATCACACACCCTGTGGTACGTGATCCACCAGCCCAGCAGAGTACAAGCTGACCAGAAAGGTGGATCCCCGGAGAAGCCCAAGACCCGAGGCAACCACACACACAAGACACTAGAGGCCAACTGAGCAGTCACGGCGGGAGCCATACCAAATTGGCAACCACAGCAACATCCTAGTTAGTCATTAGTCTTAAACCGGTGGACTGTGAAACCCCCTGCCACAATGAATAAACACCAAAAAAAAGACACCAGAAATACAAAAAATCAAGAAAGTACACCACCAAAAATTAATAAATCTCATACTCTAGATCCTATAGAGCAAGAAGCCCTTGAAATAACTGACAAGGAATTTCGAGTGATAATTCTAAGGAAACTGAATGAGATACAAGAAAACTCAGCTAGACATCATGATGAAATGAGGAAAAGTATACAGGATCTGAAAGAGGAAATATACAAGGAAATCAATGTCCTGAAAAAAAATGTAGCAGAACTTGCTGAACTGAAGAAGTTATTCAGCGAAGTAAAAAACACAACGGAGAGTTTAACCAGCAGGCTTGTCGAAGTTGAAGAGAGAACCTCTGAACTTGAAGATGGGCTGTTTGAAATAACACAAGCAGACAAAAAGAAAGAAAAAAGAATCAAGGACATGGAAGAAAATCTGAGAGAGATATCAGACAACCTCAAGCGCTCAAATATCCGAGTCATTGGTATTCCAGAAGGGGAGGAAAATGGAGATTCCATAGAAAACATATTCAACAAAATAGTGGCAGAAAACTTCCCAGGTATAGGAAAAATCACAGATCTTCAGATCCAGGAAGCTCAACGATCTCCAAACGTATTCAACCCAAAAAGGCCTTCCCCAAGACATGTCATAGTCAAATTGGCAAAACTCAGAGACAAAGAGAGAATCTTAAAAGCTGCAAGAGAGAAGCGTCAAATCACCTATAAGGGAGCCCCAATCAGGTTAACATCAGACTTTTCATTACAAACCCTAAAAGCTAGAAAGGAATGGGATGATATTTTCAAAATACTAAAAGACAAAGATTGCCAGCCAAGAATACTCTACCCTGCAAGGCTATCCTTCCGAAATGAGGGGCAAATAGTATATTTCTCAGACAAACAAAAACTGCGGGAGTTCACTACCACAAGACCACCCTTACAAGAAATCCTCAAGGGAGTACTGGGTTTGGTTCCTGAAAAATAACTACCACTGCCATAAAAACCTAAGAAAAATCTAAACCCGCTAGTACAATAAAAATGGCATTCATGAAGAGAAAACAAGCTAACAAAAACACTATCTACAACCTAAGGAACCAACAAACAAAGAAACCAAACAGTAAATCAGAAAGCAAGGAACAAAAGACACCTAAGACAACCAAACAACCAATAAAATGCTAGGAATAAATCAACACCTTTCAATAACAACTCTTAATGTTAAAGGCTTAAATTCCCCAATTAAAAGACACAGACTGGCTGACTGGATCAAAAAGCAGGACCCAACTATATGCTGCCTACAAGAGACCCACCTCACCCATAAAGATTCACACAGACTAAGAGTGAAAGGATGGAAAAAAATTTACCATGCAAACAGAAAAGAAAAACGAGCTGGAGTCGCTATTCTTATATCTGACAAAATAGACTTTAAACTAAAAACCATAAAAAGAGACAATGAGGGACACTACTTAATGATAAAAGGACTGATCCATCAAGAAGACATAACAATCATAAATATGTACGCACCCAATGTTGGAGCAGCCAGATTTATAAAACTAACTCTATTAGACCTAAAGAAGGAAATAGACACTAATACCATAATAGCAGGGGACCTGAACACTCCACTGTCAATATTAGACAGATCATCTAGGCAAAGAATCAGTAGAGAAACACAAGATCTAAACAAGACTCTAGACCAATTGGAATTGGCAGATATCTACAGAACATTCCACCCAACAACCTCAGAATATTCATTCTTCTCATCAGCACATGGATCATTCTCCAAGATAGATCACATATTAGGTCACAAATCAAGTCTCAATAAATTCAAAAAAATTGGAATTATCCCATGTATCTTCTCAGACCACAGTGGATTAAAACTAGAAATTAATAACAAACGAAACTCTGGAAACTATACAAACACGTGGAAATTAAACAGCATTCTACTTAATGACATATGGGTCCAAGAAGAAATCAAGCAGGAAATCAAAAAGTTTATTGAAACTAATGAAAACAATGATACATCATACCAAAACCTGTGGGATACTGCAAAAGCAGTATTGAGGGGAAAATTTATTGCATTAAATGCTCACTTCAGAAGAATGGAAAGATGGCAAGTGAACAACCTAACACTTCACCTTAAAGAACTAGAAAAACAAGAACAATCCAATCCTAAAGTTAGCAGACGGAAAGAAATCATTAAGATCAGAGCAGAACTGAATGAAATTGAAAACCAAAAAACAATTCAAAAGATCAACGAATCAAAAAGTTGGTTTTTTGAAAAGATAAATAAAATTGACAAACCATTAGCATGGCTAACAAAAAAAAGAAGAGAGAAGACTCAAATAACAAAAATTAGAAATGAAAAAGGCGATATTACAACTGATTCATCTGAAATACAAGGAATCATTCGAGACTACTATAAACAACTATACGCCAACAAATTTGAAAATCTGGAGGAAATGGATAAATTTCTGGACACACACAAGCTCCCAAAACTGAACCGTGAAGACGTAGAAAATTTGAACAGACCAATAACAATAAAGGAGATTGAAGCTGTTATCAGAAGGCTCCCAACAAAGAAAAGCCCAGGACCAGATGGATTCACAGCAGAATTTTACCAAACATTCAAAGAGGAATTGACACCGATTCTTTACAAACTATTCCAAAAGATTGAAACGGACGCAAATCTCCCAAACTCATTCTATGAAGCAAACATCATCCTGATACCAAAACCAGGTAAAGTTATAACCAAAAAAGAAAACTACAGGCCAATATCCTTGATGAATATAGATGCAAAAATCCTCACTAAAATACTAGCAAACAGAATACAGCAACACATTCGAAAAATTATTCATCACGATCAAGTGGGATTCATCCCAGGGATGCAAGGTTGGTTCAACATACGCAAATCAATAAATGTGATACACCATATTAATAAACTCAAACACAAGGACCATATGATCATCTCTATAGATGCTGAAAAAGCATTTGATAAAGTTCAGCACTCATTCATGACAAAGACCCTCTATAAGTTAGGTATAGAGGGAAAGTATCTCAACATAATTAAAGCCATATATGACAAACCCACTGCCAATATCATCCTGAATGGGGAAAAGCTGAAAGCTTTTCCTTTAAGAACAGGCACTAGACAAGGATGCCCACTCTCACCACTCCTATTCAACATAGTGTTGGAAGTACTAGCCAGAGCAATCAGAGAAGAGAAGGAAATAAAGGGCATCCATATTGGAAAAGATGAAGTCAAACTGTCCCTGTTTGCAGATGACATGATCCTATATATCGAACAGCCTAAAACCTCTACAAAAAAACTGTTGGAATTGATAAATGATTTCAGCACAGTAGCAGGATACAAAATCAACACACAAAAATCAGTAGCATTTCTTTTCTCCAATAGTGAACATGCAGAAGGAGAAATCAAGAAAGCCTGCCCATTTACAATAGCCACCAAAAAAATAAAATACTTAGGAATTGAGTTAACCAAGGAGGTGAAAAATCTCTATAATGAGAACTACAAACCACTGCTGAGAGAAATTAGAGAGGATACAAGAAGATGGAAAGATATTCCATGCTCTTGGATTGGAAGAATCAACATAGTGAAAATGTCCATACTACCCAAAGTGATATACAAATTCAATGCAATCCCCATCAAAATTCCAAAGACATTTTTCTCAGAAATGGAAAAAACTATTCAGACATTTATATGGAACAATAAAAGACCACGAATAGCCAAAGCAATGCTCAGCAAAAAAAATAAAGCTGGAGGCATAACACTACCTGACTTTAAGCTATACTACAAAGCTATAATAACCAAAACAGTATGGTACTGGCATAAAAACAGACACACTGACCAATGGAATAGAATAGAGAATCCAGAAATCAACCCACACACTTACTGCCATCTGATCTTTGACAAAGGCACCAAGCCTATTCACTGGGGAAGGGACTGCCTCTTCAGCAAGTGGTGCTGGGATAACTGGATATCGATATGCAGGAGAATGAAACTAGATCCATACCTCTCACCGTATACTAAAATCAACTCAAAATGGATTAAGGATTTAAATATACACCCTGAGACAATAAAACTTCTTAAAGAAAACATAGGGGAAACACTTCAGGAAATAGGACTGGGCACAGACTTCATGAATACGACCCCAAAAGCACGGGCAACCAAAGGAAAAATAAACAAATGGGATTATATCAAACTAAAAAGCTTCTGCACAGCAAAAGGAACAATTAAAAGAGTTAAAAGACAACCAACAGAGTGGGAGAAAATATTTGCAAAATATACATCTGACAAAGGATTAATATCCAGAATATATAAGGAACTCAAACAACTTTACAAGAAGAAAACAAGCAACCCAATTAAAAAATGGGCAAAAGAGCTAAGTAGGCATTTCTCTAAGGAAGATATCCAAATGGCCAACAGACATATGAAAAAATGCTCAACATCACTCAGCATCCGGGAAATGCAAATCAAAACCACATTGAGATACCATCTAACCCCAGTTAGGATGGCTAAAATCCAAAAGACTATGAACGATAAATGCTGGCGAGGCTGCGGAGAAAAAGGAACTCTCATACATTGTTGGTGGGACTGCAAAATGGTGCAGCCTCTATGGAAAATGGTATGGAGGTTCCTTAAACAATTGCAAATAGATCTACCATACGACCCAGCCATCCCACTGTTGGGAATATACCCAGAGGAATGGAAATCATCAAGTCGAAGGTATACCTGTTCCCCAATGTTCATCGCAGCACTCTTTACAATAGCCAAGAGTTGGAACCAGCCCAAATGCCCATCATCAGATGAGTGGATACGGAAAATGTGGTACATCTACACAATGGAATACTACTCAGCTATAAAAACGAATGAAATACTGCCATTTGCAACAACATGGATGGACCTCGAGAGAATTATATTAAGTGAAACAAGTCAGGCACAGAAAGAGAAATACCACATGTTCTCACTTATTGGTGGGAGCTAAAAATTAATATATAAATTCACACACACACATACACACATACACACACAAACCGGGGGGGGGAAGAAGATATAACAACCACAATTATTTGAAGTTGATACAACAAACAAACAGAAAGGACATGGTTGGGGGGGAGGGGGGGAGGGAGAAGGGAGGGAGGTTTTGGTGATGGGGAGCATTAATCAGCTACAATGTATATCGACAAAATAAAATTAAAAAACAAAACAAAACAAAAAAAACAAAAAACGATTTGCTAATATTTTCTCTAAAAAAAAAAAAAAAATCAACCACATTGTATATCGACAAAATAAAATAAGAAAAAATAAAATAAAATAAAATTCCTAGGTATTGATTTAACCAAGGAGGTGAAAGATCTCTACAATGAGTACTACAAATCACTACAGAAAGAAATTAAAGAGGGCACAAAAAGGTGGAAGGATATACCATGCTCTCAGATGGGAAGAATTAACATCAAGAAAATGTCCATTCTATCCAAAGCAATCTACAGATTCAATGCATTCCCCATCAAAATACGAATGACATTCTTCACAGAAATAGAAAAAGAAATCCTAACATTCATCTGGAACAACAAAAGACCCCGAATGGCCAAAGCAATCCTGAGCAAAAAAAAAAAAAAAAAAAAAAAAAAAAAGAAAGCTGATACTGGCATAAAAACAGACACTCAGATCAATGGAACAGAATAGAAAACCTGGGAATCAACTCACATGCTTACAGCCAACTGATCTTTGACAAATGCATCAAGAACATACTTTGAGGAAAAGACTGCCTCTTCAATAAATGGTGATGGAGAAATTGGACATTCATACACAGAAAAATATACTTCTTACTCTATACCAAAATTAACTCAAAATGGATTAAAGACTTAAATATAAAACCTGAAACCATAAAATTACTGAAGGAAAACAGGGGAAATACTCCAGGAAGTAGGACTGGTACAGGCTTTATGAATAAGACTCCCAAAGTACAAGCGACAAAAGAAAAAAATAAACAAATGGGATTATATCAAACTGAAAAGCTTCTGCACAGCAAAGGAAATAATCAACAGAGTGCAAAGATCACTTATGGAATGGAGAAAATATTTGGAAACTATACATCCAACAAGGGATTAATATCCAGAAAACACAAATAACTCAAACAACTATCCACTAAAAAACAAGTACTACAATTAAAAAATGGGCAAAGGAGATGAATAGATATTCTCCAAAGGAAGACATACAAATGGCCAACAGGTACATGAAAAAATGCTGTGCATCACTAATCATCAGATAAATGCAAATCAAAACCACATTGAGATATAATCTCACCCCAGTTAGACCAGCCATTATTTAAAAAGACAGAATAACAAATGCCGGTGAGGATGCAGGAAAAGGGGAACTCTTTTACACTGTTGGTGGGACTGTAAATTAGCACAGCTGTTATGAAAGCAGTGTGGAGTCTCCTCAAACAACTACAGATAGATCTACCATATGATGAAGTAATCATACTACTGGGTTTATATTTAAAGGAATGGAAATCATCATGTGGAAGGCATACTTGCACTCCCATGTTTATTTCAGCTTTATTTACAATAGCCAAAATATGGAACTAACCTAAGTGTCCATAATGGACGAATGGATACAGAAAATGTGGTATATATACATAATGGAATCCTACTCAGCCATAAAAAAGAATGAAATTCTGTCAGTTGCAGCAACATGGATGAGTCTGGAGAAAATTATGTTAAGTGAAATAAGCCAGACAAATAAAGAAAAATACTGCACATTCTCACTCATAACTAGCTGCAAAGAAGGAAGGAAGGGAAGGAGGGAGGGAGGGAAGAAGGAATGAAGCAAAGAAAGAAAGAAAAGACGACAAAAATATGTCAAACTTTTAGGAGAGAACAAATCTAGAGATCATGGGGAGGGAGGAAGGAGGCTTGGAAAGTGATAGGTCGGGTAAAGGACATAAAGAAATATCACAATTTGTAAGAATGAATATTGCAATAATAAATAATAAAATTTTTTTAAAAAACCCAAAATGCTACAGAGATATGCATAAACGTTTTTAAGTGTTTAATAGTATTTGTTGAATAAATAAACTTGGATACCTCAAAAAAAACAAAAACAAAAACAAACAAAAAAAGAAAGTTGGTCTATGGGGACTAAAGAGTAAAAATAGTCATGATACTGGGTTAAAAAAAAAATCCTGGTACAAAATGTATGCTATACAATGAACTAATTTTATGTACTATTTAATAAAATTAGATTTCTAATTGCCTATCTTTTTATCATTTGATAATAACCTGAATGGATTTCTGCCAAATTTGGGGCATATGGTTAATACAACGTCTTGAAAAATCCATTCAGAACAACCAAAATTACCTTTAAAAAGACTACTGTTGGTGGAGATCATGTCAGAGAGAGAAGTGGTCATTCACCAGAGCAGACATAGCCGTTGATTTGATATGATGTAGTTGATGGTGTTACATTATTCATAATAGCCAGGAGTTGGAAACAACTCAAATATCCATCTACTGACAAATGGATAAACAGAAGGTGATATATCCATACAGTGGAGTATTATTTGTCAGTAAAAATAATCAAATAATGATCAACATGCATCAACATAAATAAATCTTGAAATATTACACTACAATGAAAGAAACTGGTTACAAAAAATACCCTACATACTTTAGGATTCCATTTATATTAAGTGTTTAGAATAGGGGAATTTATAGAGACAGAAAATAGATTAATTGTTGCCTAGCGAGGGACAGAAAAGAGGAGTGACTGCTAATGGGTGTGAAGTTTCTTTATGGTGGAATAAGAATATTCTAAAATTAGATTGCAGTATTGGTTGCACTACTACTTAAAACCACTGAACTGTCCACCTTAAAAGGGGAAGTTTATGGGATGTGAATCATATCTCAATAAAGCTTTGAAGAAGAGAAAGTAGGAGGAGGAGATGTCAGTGGCAGTGACAGTGGCTGATGTCAGTTTCTATGATAGAAAACTGATTCCTCATGCGGTTTCCGAATCTAAGTCAGTTCACAGACCCACAGCCTATTCATCAAAAGGACAGCCACATTCTGTTGAGGAAGGAGCCTTTGGAGCTTTGGTAATATTCTGCTGATCCTTCTTCAAAGGTAGCCATTTGCTGGGTGACTGTTCTCTGGGGAAAGGCGAATATCCAGGGCTGTTGAAGTCAGTTAGATATGAGACTAAATTAATTTTGATACCCTAAAAAACACCAAACAACACTGTAGGCTTACAGAGAAACAGGTGTCTTATGGAGGCTATGTGACAAATGATGTTTTCGTCCTTTTGTTGTCCACACATTAGTGATATAATATCAATATCTGTGTTTAGTGATATCATGTTGGAAGCTTGAAATTAGCCATAGTGTAAGTATTTACACCACAGAATTTGGCAAACACTAAAATCCAGACTTTTTTCCTTCCTTCCTTCCTTCCTTCCTTCTTTCCTTCCTTCCTTCCTTCCTTCCTTCCTTCCTTCCTTCCTTCCTTCTGTCCTTCCTTCCTTAGCTCCCTCCCTCTCGCCTTCCTTCTTTCCCTCCCTTTTTCTTCCTCCTGTCTCTCTCTCTCGTCTTTTTTTCTGAGATTCATTTGTTAAGCCTTTACCATCACATTGCTGGATACCCCAAACTCAGGGTTACAGGCAGTTTACTTTTGAAAGGCAGAGGCAGTCATATATAGTCACACTCTTGCTCTAGAGCCATGTTAACTCTTCTGCTCTGTAGTAATATATTCCACAATGGCCTCAACTGTTCTAACATTTCATAAAACATGCAATGCTACCTAGAATTGAGGAGGAAGTGGGAGGCATCTACATGGTCAACTAAGACAAACACATACAGGGGAGTGTGAGATAGACCTGATGAATACTGAGTGTCCTAATGATCTGATTATGTTTACAGAGGTCCAGTGTTTGGAAGCATATTAAGACATCTTCTTTGAGGTTGAGGACAAGTTGTCCTACCATCATTGGTATCACTATGAAAGTAGCAAAACCTTCTGGGATTTTGGAAGTAACATGTACTGCACTTGGGAGTATTGAAAGGGCTTATTTATTAGAGATAGGAAAAGCTGACAGTTTTGAGGACCTTGAGTAAGTGAAGACTGCTTTAGGCCTGGCTTCGGTGTTATAACCTATGCTACTTGGACCCTATGATCTAGCAGACTGATGATGTTTGTGGTATATAATGATGTTGTTTGGAGTCTCTGTCAAGCTTCAGTACAAGAGTCACAGCACAGCCACCTAGGGTTCTGGAGTAAAGCCATGTTCTCTTCATCAGGGAATTGCTGTTCATTGGAGAATATATTTTCTGGTTTCTTTTAGACCTTAGCAGAGCTTAAGTGCCTGATTGCAGAACCCTAAATGACTATGTGAGCTGAGCTGCCCATCATGAAGTAGTCATCATCAGATAAGTTGGATGAGAAGATGAGCAATTTGTGGTACAATGAAAGTGTTAATTTGTCATTAAACTAAAGCAAGTCCAGAAGGGCATGAGCAAATGACAGGAACAAATAGTCTAAGTTCCTAGGTTAACTCTTTCAGCTGCATGATGTCATCCTCTCAATTCACACATACGACGCTATGTCCATAGGATTCCCTATGTCCAAGTGTGGAGGAGAAAAGGACTCAGCTGCTTTCACAAATGAGTTGGTGTTACATGTTTATATTAGTAAGAAATTGCTGCTATTGCATTACAGCCTCACTCAGGGAGCGAAATCCTTTCTGTAGTTAGAGCTGTAAACAGTCACTTGGTCAAACACTTTGTATGGACAGACATATGGCCTGAGGTATGAATAAATGCTGGATCCTGGGTGCTAGAAATTGGTTAGCTGGTGGATCACAGACTAGTGGAACATGACAAAGAGGTCTGGGAAAAGATGTGTGGATGGATCTATGGGAGGAGTACCACACGTGTGAATCACTGGTCCCCCTTGGTGCTCAGCAGAGAGCGTCCACTGTGGAGGATGCCTTCCAGCACAAAGATGACAAGATGGCCTATCTCGTGGACATTAGCTATCCTGTGTCTCTAGCACTTCAGTGTTTACCCAGTTGGCCCATGACCAGATTAGAGAATGTACTAAAGTAGAAACAGAGGCTGCACATGGGTCTAGGTATAAGAGTTTCTTTTCAATGAGGCTAATATGAACACAGCATCTTCCGAGTGCCCAGCCTGGAACAGCCGAGACCAACACTAAGCCATTGATATGGCCCCATTTCTAGGGATGACAAACCAGCTACTAAGGTACTGACTACCTTAAAAGGGTTAAGAATTTGGTCTTCACAGAATAATATGAATTTTGGACTTAGGTTTGCTTTTGTGGCCAGTAATAAATTTTACAATACCTTACTCATTGTCACATTATTCTAGGCGACATTGTCTTGATCAAGGGTCCAGTTTTACAGCAAAGAAGTATGACAACATCATCATGGTCATGAAATTCATTGACTCACCATATACTCCATTGTGTAGAAGCAGCAGTCTAATAGAAGGGTGGAATGACCCACAAAAGGCTGAAATACAGCACCAGCTCTGGAGCGTATCCTCTAGTATGCTTATATATGAATTGAACCAACAGTTGCTGTATGGTACAAAGGTTGCTGTAATATTGTAGTCCCCTAAAGCTTGGAATCAAAGAGTACAAATAGGAGTGGCCCTTCTTACCATCACATCTAGAACTCACTCAGGCAATTTTGGCTTTCTATACCCATCATATTAGGTATAGCTAGGATAAATGCTGTGGTTCCAAAAAGGGAAAATTTTGTCTGGGAATGTAGTAATTTTCCACTGGACTAAGATCTGTGATTATTACCATGGTCTTCTGAGTACAGTGAACAAGGAGGCCAAGAAAGAAGATAATTCACTGCTGGGATAATTAATCTTGATTATCAAAATGAACTAAGGTTGCTACTCTACAACCCTGTGGAGATAAGAATGTGTGTGTCTGGGACACGGGAAATTCACTGGGACATTTTTTAGTATTACTGTGCTTGGTAATGAGTGCTAAGGGGCATTTGCAGCAATCACAACTCCAAAAGGACAGGAAAACTAAGGGCTTTCCCATTTTAAGAATGAATGCCTGAGCCAGTAAGTAAACATATTAGGCTAGGAATACCTGGATTAGGGAAAGGGCAATCTAGAATATTTGGTGGCACTGGCAGATAAAGAACGTCAATTCCAATTTCAGGACCAGCTGCAGCAGTAAGTCTGTTCAATGTTTTTAATAGCTCACTTGCTTTTAGTGATCTGGTTTAGTCTAATATATGGGGGAATCCATGATTAATTGGATCTGTAGCTCCTCTTTTGAGGATAAAATGAATATAACTTTTTTCTCCAACATCTTAATGTAAAATATTCTAACCCAAATGGGAGGGATGGAGGGAGGGAGAGAGAGAGGGAGAGAGGGGGAGGGAGAGAGAGAGGGAGAGAGGGGGAGGGAGAGAGAGAGGGAGAGAGGGGGAGAGAGAGAGAGAAAATGGGGAGGGAGAAGAGCGGTAATGCACATAATTTTTTGCTGCTGTTGTTCCTTGTTTTTCTCCCTTTACCTTTTCAACTTTTGATCTAAGTTTTTGCAGAGAAATCTCAGGGTTCCTGTTTGGACATACCCAGAAGCATGGCACAACTAGGAGAGAAGTGAAATTAAAGAACGAATACTGCCCAGCATTTGCAGCATGAGCCTTTGCTACCATTCTGTGGATAAGGAGCTCTGCTCATGCACCAAGAGGTATTCAAAACATTAAACTTGGCCAGGAATCAGAATCATTCCTTTCTTGTTCATTGTGTGCATAAACAAAGAAATAAAGACTTGCATGATATAAGATGGCGGTGGAGGAAAAGTTGAATGTGGAAGATAGTTAACACCTTTTTACATATTCACTGATAAATGGAAAAATGCATAGATTAATGGGGCCATGTCATGAATACACTTCCTGAGCACTGATCACTTCCAGATCATGGAAGTCACATTTCATGTCCACATTTTCCATGAAATCATTCACCTGGCAAGAACTCAATGGTTCCTAGGAGATATATGGAAAAGCAAACTGACATGATTATCATAAATCCTACTTATATAGCAACTCTTATGTATGTATATATATATATACACACATATATACACACATACATATATATGTATACATCTGTAGAGGTAGAGACAGAGACAGAGAGAATAATCGTTAGAAATCTTCCGTGTATGAAGGCAAAATAAATGTTTTAAAGAAACAGAAATGTTTTATTTTTTATTTTTAATTTTAATTTTTCAATATACAATTTAGTTGATTTTCATGTCCCTTTACCAATTGGAAATGTTTTCTGATGTAAAAGTAATTACACCATACTTTATCTGTTAATTGTTTCTTCCTTCATTGTAAAGTATAATAAACAAAGATGTACAAAATATGTGATCATTACTTGTTAGATAAGCTTTTAGCCTTCATCAATGCCATTAAAAATTTTAACGATCTATTTTTTGTTTTTTAATTTTTTCTCTTCTTACCTATAGATTTATTTGTAAATATTAAGAATCAACTTATAAGATGTTCTCATACAGAGCACACTGGTCATTTGTTAAGCTTTAGTTTTATATATTGTCCAGAAATAGGGAAAGAAGTTAAAAGTTAACCTTATACTCTATGAGACCCTCCCCACCTCTGTAATATCATTAATAAATTGGTAATATAAAGAATATAGGTATCAAGAAAGCACACACTGATCAGGTGAACAATCACTCTTTTTACCTGAATTGGGAATTGATTGTGGTGTTACATGAGACCGGAATGATTGCCATCAAATGTAAATGTGAAAGCCTCAGTCACTTCAATGGCAACAGAAGGTGAATATTTCAAACCCAAGACCCAGAGTTAGCAGGTCAGAAAGTCATTTGCTTTGTGTCTAGGGAAAACAGACAGGTGACTGTGAGGGCAATGACATCCTATAAAAGAATCCTATATAAGTATCCCACAAAATTGTACTTGTAAGGTCTGAAAAAAGGCCCAACACTGGCCTTTGGCTTCCTCCAGAATGTTCTGCAGTTGAGTGAGGCCAGAGTAGAAATCGTGTTGTAGGAAGTAGTAAGAACTTGAACATTGAAACTTCTCTGAGAAAACAAACACTAATTTTATTATTTTTTTAATTCACTAATTATATTTCAGAATGAAAAGCCCTCACTTTTTAGCCTCTCCTCATATGTGCTCAGATGTGTGTCTTCTCATCAGACCAGACAAGGAGATGCATGTTTTGCCAAGAATGTGCTTGAGCTCTAAAAAAACAGACACTCATTTCATTTTGTAAATTCACTAATTGTATTTCAGAATGAAAAGCCCTCACTTTTTAGTCTCTCCTCATGTGTGTTCAAGTCTCGAACTTCTCAGCAGACCAGACAAAGAGATACATGTGTTGCCAAGAATGCACTTGAAGAAAACTCTGAATCTCTTCTCATGAGGAAGGGTCTGTTTAGATCTCTGAGTCGTGCAAAATTTACTTTTGACATTCTGAGTAATCAAGGGTAAGATGGAGACCATTGAATGTCAAATGCCTGTTTCATAGAGTCATTCATTTTATATATAACGTGATACTAGGTCCCACGGGTGGTGTGATCACATATTCTGCCTGGACTGCTTTCCAGGTGTAATCATAAAGAGTCCCTTTTCACTCACAAGAATGTTCTCGTTTGGAAGGTAAGGTGTACGGTCGTTCTAGTCATGGAGGAATAAAAGCATGTTTGAAAGCACATACTCTGCCCTCAGGAAGCGCACTAGTTGAAGAATGTATAACCCAGTGTAACTGTTGTTCACGCTCATCTTCAGAGACTGAACAGGACCTTCCTTTGGTATAGAGCTTTGATGATGGGGTGGACATACAGATGTTCCTTTGAACTCGAAAAAAAGAATAAGACAGTTGTCTGGATTTAAGCTCCAGTTCTTCCACAAAATTCCTGTATGAGGCTGGGCTTCAAAAAAATCACATAATTTATCTGGGCCTGGATACTTTTACTTGTAAAACAGGGTGTAGAGCTAGATCAATAGTGCTCAGACTCTTTTCTGAAGAGTCCTAGGCTACGTAGGGGTCTCAAGTGTGGGGACCAGAGGGATCTTATGATCCTTACTTTAACCAGAGCATCAGGGCTTTTCTGTTTACATCTTGGGGATCTGTCTAAAGTTTCTTTTAAACACATGTTTCTGGCTATATAAGAAAATACATAGATGCTTGATGTTTGAAATTCTCTAACAAGTAATCCAAATAACTCTAACTGGGTAACACTATTACTGGGTAGCTACTGAACCCACTGTATTTCCTTTCCAAGAATTCTCATCAACAGTGTGAAGGCTGGATTCTTGGCTCAGACCTATACCTAACTATCGCTGTGGCAAAACAAGCTTTTTAGTCACTCTGGTTCTCAATCCCAATATGTATGTGTATAAAATTCAGATGCATTTTCTGTCCTTCTAGTCTCACTTGCTTGTTGCTGTCATCAAATAAGGTAATAGATGTGAAAGAACTCTGAAAATCACCAAATGAATACATTCCACTATTATTTATTAGAATTATTTCTTAGGATTGTTGTTGCATAAGTTAAAATTAATTAAATTAAATTAATTAATTAAATTGCTCATTATAAAATTAAAAAATATATTTATCAGAAACATTGTGGTATAGATCAGAAATATTCTGGCAAACAAAGGAAACCAATAGAGTCTGTCTTAGACAAAATAGCATTGAGTGTCCACAGGACAAGTGGACATCCAGATGACAAGATTGAGGAGACAGACAGATCCATGGAAGCAGGAAAAACATGCCAAGCACCTGGAGTAGTTTGTCAACACTTATTCATCACTGCTCCTGCCACGAATTACCTCTAATCAAGAGTGAGTGATTTTAAAAACACATATCGCTTTCTACGGCATAGGCACCAAGCAATCTGAGTGGTCTCTAGCTAAAAACCCAGTATGGCTGTCCTGGTGCACACCTGCTGGATATCACATCTTTCTTCCAATTGCACATGGTTCTGCTCTCTAGCTCAAGATCAAATCTCCATTTAATGAAATGTAGTTAGATGAGCTGGTCACTCTTAGTTACATAATGGAAGGAGGCTCAGGGAGTGTGTAGCTAGCAGCCTCCGTAGTAACAAAAAAGACATAATCTCAGACCAAGACTGTATGTAAAAGGAATTTAGGGTGCTAATAGTGAGGGAATTGAATCCTGAACAACCAAAATGACAAGTATTCACAGAAAATGTGATACTGAATTCCTATCTTCTTTTTCTTATGTGTGTTTGCTAATTGAATTATCTGTTATTTCTCTAAAGTACAGAAAAGCAATGCCAAGGTGACAGAAATCTATGCAAGACATAGAATTTTAGGTGCTGACACTTATTTGCATTGATTTATTCAATGTTATTTCACTGAGCAAACATTAAAATTTAATAAGACAAGGTACAGAAATACATGTAACAGATGATATTTAGCATGCCTATTTCAGAGATAGGAACCTCCATTAATTTGAGTAAAGAAATCATATTCCACAGGGAGGTTTACACGTTTTTTAAGTGTAGATGACATATGTAAAATTTTTGGTAGCATTTTGCATATGTGGGTTTTTCATAACAAACAAACAAGCAAATGAACAGAAATCCAGAAAATACTTCTTCCTATAATAAAATGATTTCCTTTGTCTTGTTTACAAGGTAACAATGTATTGGTGTTAACCGACTGACCCCTCTCCTTTCCAACCGCCCCCCATCAACCTACACAATGGAAATCTGGGTTTATTCTGCCAGGCTCCAGCTGAGTCTCCCTGATAAGGACAGGCTTCTAAGTGGCCAGAACTGATCCTCAGTGCTGATCAGGGAAGCTGGCAACTAAAGGGGTGAATCAAACTTAATCTGAGATCAGAAGCTTAACACCAGACACAATGGAGAATGCACAAACAGCTAATTAACAAGCTAGAAGAGGGAAATTAGGTTGGCATCAGAGAACCAGGAGTTAATAACAGAAGAGAAGTGAAGTTTAAAAGCAGAAGGGGAACAGAACAAGTCTTAGAAATTTACCCGTATGGGTCAGTAAATCAATCATGTATAGGTCTGTTGGCTGTTTTTAAAGGTCAGGATCAGGGAAAATGGATCTATTCACATTCTTTTACTATCCCTGTTTACAGGGCTGCTTCTCATATTTGACAGACCAGAGCCCAAACAGAGGCAAACATACAAGATGTCTAAATATTCAAAAGTTATATATCAAACTATCAAACTGTTAAGTAAAATATGTTCTATCTGCTCTTTGAACAATATGCCCTTAAATAAAAATTTTTTAACTATGTAAATCTATAGTTTTAAAAGATGCAAAGTAGGCAAGATATACATTCCGATTAAATTTAATTTATATTGTGCATAACTACATAGTCTCTCAATAGAACTGCAATGTTTAAATGAGTAATAAACAAAAACACATAATTTATAAATTACTGTGTATTTATTTTATAATATTTATTTTTTCTTTCCTGATCATGGTTGTATAAAAGATACTTTTAGATACTTATATTCTTTCGACAGTGATGATATGAAGGATCGAAAAATAAAATGCAATTTTGCTCAAAGCATATAAACCTTGAATATAATATACAAAAATATAAATTAAAATGCATGTAAAGAATACAATGATTTTGTGCATTTTTAAAAGTTAATTTCTTCTCAAATACTCCAATTTTTCTGGCAAATATGAAAGCAAATACAATTTATAATTAATAAATATCAATTTTAAAATTCATTTAAATAAATCTAAGATTTTTAAAAATTTATTAATTCTTTTTGAATATTTTTCTCAAAATGAGACTCCTCACATTTCTACTTTTCAGTATCCAATATCATTGCCAATCTAAAGAATTGGTGCCAGGCTTCCTGCAGAGTATGTATTTATTTACTGTATTAGTCTGTTTTTGTGTTGCTGTAACAGAATGCCTGAGACTAGGTAATTTATAAAGAAAAGAAATTTATTTGGCTCATGATTCTGGGACAGATGTATCTGGTGTGGGCCTCAGGCTTCCACTCATGGTGGAAAATGGCAGGGCAGCCAGTGAGTGCAAGGAGATCTCATGACAAAAGGAAGGGAGGGAGAGGGAGAGGGGGAGAGAGAGAGAGAGAGAGAGAGAGAGAGAGAGAGAGAGAGAGAGAGAGAGAGAGAGAGAAAGGAAAGGAGGTGCTGGGGCCCTCCCTTTAAATAACCAGCTCTGGCAGGAATTAGTAGAGTGAGAAGTCATTCACTAACTCCCCACCTCAGGGAAGGCATTAATCTATTCATGAGGGATCCACCCCCATGACCCAAATACCTCCCAATACTGCCACATTGGGGGCCAGATTTCAACATGAGCATTGGGAGGACAAACTATATCTTTCCACTCTGGGCCTTCCAAAACTCATATCCCTCTCACACACAAAATACAATCATTCCATCCCAACAGTCCGAAAAGTCTTAGCTTGTTCCAGCACCAACTTAAAGTCCAAATTCCAATGTCCAAAGTCTCATCTGAGACCAAAGGCAAAATTCCTTCTAGCTGTGAACTAAAAATCACACACAAATTATGTACTTCCAAAACACAATGGTGGAATCAACAGTGGGTACACATTCCCATTCCAAAAGGGGGAATAGTCCAGAAGAAAGGAGAAACAGGTCCTGACAAGTCTGAAACCCAGCAGAACAGACATTTAATCATAAAGCTCCAAAATAATCTTTGACTCCAAGTCCTGCATCCTAGACAGAGTGGAGATTTGGGCCCACAAAACCTTGGGCAGCCCCACCCCCATGGCTCTGCCTGGAGCAGACCAATGGGATGCACTGGTGCCTTCATCATTTCCAGGCAGATATCACATGTTTCCAATGGCCCTACAGTTCTGGCATCATGGTGGTGGTCCTGTTCCAATAGCTCTACTAGACATTGTCCTGATGGGGGTTCTCTGTGGGGACTCCAACCCCACATTTCTGTCTGGCATTGCTTTAGTAGATGCACTCTGTAGTGGCTTGCCGCTGTGGCAGGTCTCTGCCTAGGCTCCCAGGTCTTTCCATATATCCTCTGAAATCTGGGTGCAGCCTGCCATACCTCCATTGCTCTTGTGTTCTTCTGGCCTGCAGACTTAACATGACATGGATGCCATCAAGATTTCCAGCTTGTACTCTCCAGACCTGTAGCATGAACCATGCTTGGGGCCACTTAAGGCAAGGCTGCTCCAGCCAGAGAGACCAGGATGCAGGGAGCAGCATCAGGAGGCACATGGCAGTGGAGACCCAGGTCTGTACCCCAGAATAATTGGGTCTTCCTAGGCCCCTGGGTCTGTGATGGGAGGGGTGGCTCCTGGAGACTTCTGAAATGCTTCAAGGTCTTTCTCTCATTGTCTTGGTCATTAGCACCTGGCTGCCTTATACCAATGCTAATGTCTTTTAGTGACTGGTCTATCTGCTGTACTCTTGAATTTTTCTCCTGAAAATGCTCTCTTACTCTCTGCCACATGGCCAGGCTCCAAATTTTCCAATTCTTTACATTCTGCTTCCCTTTTAATTATAAATTCTGGCTTTACATTATGCCTTTGCTGGCATAACTGAGCATAGGCTGTTACAAGTAGGCGTGCAGCTGTCTGAATGTTTTGCTGCTTGGCAATTTCTTCCACCAAATATTCCAGTTCATAGTTCTTAAGTTCCACCTTCCATAAAGCCCTATGGCATGGACACAATGCAGCCAAGTTACTTGCTATGGTATAGCAACGGTGATCTTTTGTCCAACTCCCAATAAATTCCTCATTTCTATTTGAGATCTCATCAGCATGGCCTCTACTGTCCACATTTCTATCAGTACTCTGATTACAACCATTTAACCAATCTCTAAGAAGTTTAAAACTTTAACTCATTTTTTTTTTTTTTGTCTTCTGAGTCTTCCAAACTCCTCTAACCTTTGCCCATTACCCAGATCCAAAGTTGCTTCCACATTTTCGGGTAACAGTATAGCAACACCCCACTCCTCAGTACCAATTTTCTATATTAGTCTATTTTTGTGTTGCTATAATAGAATACCTAAACTGGATAATTTATAAAGAAAAGAGGTTTATTTGGCTCATAATCTGGGACAGTTGCATCTGGTGTGGTTTCAGGCTGCTTCTAATTATGGCTGGAAATGGCAGGGCAGCAAGCAAGTGCAAGGAGATCACATGGCGAGAGGAAGCAAAAAAGAGAGAAAAAGGGGAGGTTGCAGGGTCCTTTAAACATCCAGCTCTCACAGGAAGTAATAGAGCAAGAAGTCACTCACTACTCACCCCCCTTGTCCCCCCAGGAGGACATTAATCTATTCATGAGGGATCCATTCCCATGACCCAAAAACCTTCCAACGCTGCCACATTGGGGACCAGATTTCAACGTGAGCTTTGGGGGAACAAATATATCCATACTCTATCACCTACATGTATATGAATTTATGAGTAATATGCATTAATATTGAAAATATTTCTGGATAATTTTCCACAACTGTTGCAAAGATTCTGTAAATCCCTAGGTATCTTTGGATGTGAATTAGAATACAAAGAAAGGGAAGAAAATGAATGCTCAGCATACTGAGAAATGATGCTTCATTATGAAATAACCAATTACATTGATGCCCTATAAAAGGAAGAATTTGAAGAAGTTTTTCCTTTAGCTCAGGGCCTTCTAACATTCAAATCCTTTCTGTGTCTATTTCTAGCATGGACTGCAGGACAACTCACAACCTTCACAGCATTCAGACACAGGCACGTTTTAGTCAAGAACATAGGGCCAAAGATGAAGAAACACTTCTCTGAGCCTGAATGGTGTTAGTCATGGCAGCTATTTTAGGGCTCCAGGTTACTCTGTGCTAGCCCCAAGCACCAGATCCTGGTGACATAACTATGCATTCATTAATAACATAATCTTGTATGTTTGTGATACCAGCATCTTCTAAAGCATTGGGTCCTTGGCAGGGGCCTCTCTTGCAAAGGGTTTAAGGGTGCTACTGCCAGTTTAGAAAAATAGCATCTATTTCAAATCACTAACATGGGCTAGAAGTGCAGTTTTAGTCATAGAAAGAGAAAAGTAAACCATCCAAAGTTTATGGAACTTCAACTTCATAAGGGGAAAAGAGCATTTAATACATTGGTAAAAAGGTATGTATTAAGGTTTTAATTTGTTGTTGTACTTACTGTATTATTCAAGGATGTTGCCAAATCTTTTATATTTTTGTGTTTTAGAGGCTTTTGCAAAGATCAAGGCTCACAGGCACTGACAAGTTTTTGTTGGGCTTCTGAGATGAGAGGAGAAAAGGGGAAGAGGGGAGAGTATCTCTGAGGACAGCAAAAGTGTAGAGAGAGATTTCATACAGACTAGTAGGAGGATGGAGTTTGGAAGTTTCTGCAAGGGGTATTGATCCATGCCTCACTGTGTGGCAGCATGCAGGGGAGGTATCAAGATCTCACCAAGGATGGCTTCCTGGTGTGCCTATGGACTTGGCCATGAGACAGGATCCACAGTCTCAGAAAAAAAGCCCCAAATATGGCATACACACTGAGAACCACCAAACTTCGAGTTCAGTAGGCAGAGACAGCAAGATCTCGATGGTAATCAGCAGATGAACCAGAGAAAAGGCCTTTCTGAATATTCTGTTCTGCCTAAGATGAAATGGGTGAGGAGAGCTGCAGAGTAATAACACCTGAAATTGTCCTTTCTGGCTTACCGGCAGATTTAATTTTATTTGTTAAAAATGAAGAAATGTGGTTGCATGCATACTTGACTTTGTGCTGCAAGTTTATTATCATTGCATACCATCATTTTTGTTTAGCTCTCCATATTTTAAATTTGACAACTCATCATGTCACCTAGATCCTTGGGATCCAGAGACAGTTTAACAATGTTTAAGAGTCTCTGGTCACCAATATTGCATATTAATTTTACTATATTGTTATAACGAAATCATGTACATGAATGGACATTAGTTTTATTTGCATTTGATTGTTTATACAGTTTGTAAAAATAAGATCCTTGCCCAGATATATATACTCACCTTGTAATCATATTATCTGAAGATTTACTTTTAAAGATTTTATTTTCATTCACCTCTTAAGGCTGTATTTTAAAAATATAACCTTTTAAAGATAACACAAACTATTATCATAACAATAAGACACATTAGATTTGAGGAAGAATCCTCAGTGTCATGATGAGAGTGGGTTTGCTGGGGACAGAAGGAAAATGGGGTGTGTAAAAATGCAAAAGTTTACAAAGCAAGGGAGGAGCTGATGATTCCATTTGAGTCCAAGCTAGCATCTATAGGTGCTAGTTTGCAAGGTTTCCAATTTTTAGCAAATCCAAAGATGCAATAAAACTGGGAACAAGAGCAGGACTCTATGATCTTTTAAAACCTTCCCAATGGTACGACCAACCAGAAAATTTGAGGAAACATTCTTTGGGACAAATGGGAAGTTTTCTCTTTTCTCTACTTCGCAAGATAATCACTGTTTTTATCTCTCTTCTTGTTTTTGTGCTCGGAGGAGGCCGATGGACTGGAACCACATTATTTGATGCAGATGTTATTAGGCTCATGGTTGACCTTCTTGATTTAGCTAGATTTGTCCCTTTTTTGAAATGTAAGTTCAGGCCAAGAGATTTGCACGCAAATGTAATGTTGTTCGCAAATAAAAGCTCTTATGATACATTCCACACTGATTTACTTTTTCATATGGAAGATAATCTCAGGCATGATATTCTTATATAATGCTTGCAGTTAGGAACTACTCACTCCCTTTGGACTACTGTGAGATCAGTATTGGTCTCATTTTAGAAATGTTAAAAGTCTGGCCTCAAAATATTACTGATTGGATATTGTTGCAAATCGGTGGGCATACTTTCTTTTTCTTTCATGTCTCCATATTTATGGTCATCTTCAAAATGACAGGTTATGAAATTGTAGTTAATAGTCAAATATTTGGTACTTGCTTAAACTTACATGACCAGTATAATAACATCAATCGAGCATTATACTTCCATATAACTTTTCATGTTTCCATAGGTTTTTCCACATATATTATCTCATTATATTTTTAGCTGGCTCTATGAGGGCAATTTAGAAGGTATGATCATTACTACTTTAAGGTAAGAAAATAGTGTCAGAGAATGGGGTGGTTTGCCCAAAGTTATATAGTTAATAAATGACAGAACCAGAATAGCAATCCAGGGATTTTAAGTTTTATACCTTCTCTATAACAATAACTGATAATTGGAGGACATCTTCTCTCAAAAACATTTTCCCCCCAAATAGCCATATTTCTACTTTTAACAGGTAAGCACTCTTTAAAAATGCACTTTCTTCTGTTAAGTCAAATTCATTTCAGATTTATGGAATTCAGAGTTATACTATCCTTTCTCCTAGGCTCTGATTACCTGGGATGTGATGGGTGAGCTCAGGCAGTTTCCATCAGTCTTCCTTTCTTCATCTAAGTTACTAAGCATTTTCTCAAAGTAAAAATTTCCACTAACTTCTTTAGTCTTCAAATATTAAAATGTCAAGAAGACAAAACAAATCACTATTTCCCTTCGCTTTTCCATCAATTTGTAATCCACCCCACCCCACCTTTGCTTATAAACACTTCTTCCCTTTATCTTAGAGGATACTCAGAGAAAAAATGACAGAGAAACTAAGAGCTGAAACTGGGACAACACTAGATCCATATGAAGTACTTCAATTATGAAGTGCCAGAATCACTTAGTTTTGTACAGCATCTTGGTTTGAACAATGCAATAGCATTTTGGTGTTCCAAATGCTTCAAAGTGGGTCAGTTTGTACTACACCAAGAGGAAAAAACAAGATATTACAATTGCCTCTGTTTGCAAGTTTTAAGGCTCTTCTTCATTTCCATCCATCTTCTTTTACAGCTCTAAAATACTAAGGTGAAAAGAAAAATAAAATAGAAATTTAATTTACTATTTATATATTTGTGATGAATAGCTCTTGTTAATACAAGATATAACTAGTTTGCTGTTTGTGTATCTCTGTAAGGAGGCCAGACTATTACGGATAAGTAACATTCTAATATTTATTTCAAAGTTAAAGTTAGATGCTGTATTTTCATGTCTTAATTTTAAAGCAAGGTGATAAAAATTAAGTGACCTTCACCTTCCATGGATTTATGTTAAATACCTACAGGGTACCATGTACTTTCCTGGATCTGTGTAGAAGCACATGTATCAATTAGAAATTATTATAAAGCCCTGGGACCATTAGCGTTAATCATATATCCAGATAAAAATAGCAGAGCTTTTATTCTGAGAGGGGCTACTCGGCGCTGTGCATCTAGGCGTGTGCAAGCCATACAAATTGAGAATTGTACAAAAATCTGGAAGCCAAGATACTGCCATCAAATTGAAATAAAATATAAATAATTTGGCATTTGCAGTATCCACTCTAGATGAATGATGACACTTTAACTGAGAGTAGGAGGATCACAGTCTCCCAAACTGAGGAGAAGGCTGAAAACAATCAGAAAGTTTTGTAATGGAAATTATTTTTCTTCTAAAACTGAAAAAACAGCTTGTAGAACTAAATCTAGCTAAGCATATGCTTTCTCTTTATTATTCTTTTTTAGAAGAAACGTATGTCGTTTAAGTAATTCAAGATATTTATGTAGAAAGATATACCTATGTAGAAGCTCTTTTAATTTATATTTCTCTCACAACCACCTACCAATTGTTATAGCTATGTTTCAATATAACCTTCTTGAACTTGTGTACTAAAATGCCTCCAAAGTATTGTCACCAGTTAATTATTCTTTTCTCCTAATACACAGCCAATGCCTGTTGCCCTGCGCCCCTGCTCCCTTTTTTTCTTTCGTGCTTTCAGCTTCATCTTCCATCTCTGATACAAACTCACATATACATACAAACCATTTTCAAAAGGTTGCTGTTTAGGAATTGGACTTTTGGAAATTTGGGAATTGGACCTTTTCTACTCATTATTATACTATAATATGCTCTTCTGTTTTTTGTTGTTCTGTTTCTGAGTCTATAGCATCTTAGTCAAGATGTATTATGAATAGGTACACTTAGGTTTCTCTATTGTAGGTGCAGTCTCTTGAATCAGGCATCATGAAAAGTTATAAAAGATTCCTAATCAACATGCACACTTACATAGGAAGTGATTTTCTTTGTGTCTGAAGAAACTGCTGTTAATCATGTTGCTCTGTATCTGAGTGAGGTTCAAGAAATAAATCAATGTGGGACTAGTGGTGCTTATACTTTCAATGTGAGTAATTCATAGATTTACTGTAAACAATGTTTGTGAGGCCTGAATATCAATATAAAATTTGTTTTCCATTTCTATAGACTATTTCTACATCTTTATTGGAACTCTCTAGATATTATGCTGGACATACAACTTAGAAATAAGGCTCTGTTCCCAAAATTTAGAGAAATGAATTGAGACTGACTTTAAACATACACATATACATGTACATTTCCATTAAGGTTATACATCAAGTGTATTAAATAGATTTCAACTTGCTTCATAATCCAATTGATTGGTCATGACTGGTTTGAAGATTCTGAAAACATTTTTAAGCTCAGCAGGAAAGGATGCTGAGATCAATTAACAATGCCCGTTACAGCTGCAACATCAGGGAGTGGTATCCCTTGTTTACTCTATCTCACTATTGTTCTTTTAGGAACCACTGTCTTCATACCTTGTGCAAGGCCTGACAAGCAGGGGCATCAAGTGTTAAATAAATAAATGAATGAATCTAAGATCTCTTAATTAAACCAAAGAACACATGTTTAATGCATATGAAACAATTAGAGAGCAATTAAATGCTAACCTGTATTGCACTAATAGTTGATACAAAGAAGAGAAAGAACAGTGTGGACTGAAGAAGATAGAAAACCTGAAGAAGATAGAAAACCGTTCACGGAAGAATGGGTCTTAAAGACTAGGTAGAAGAATCAGAAGAACGGTTAAGCAGAAAGCATAGAGAAAGGGTAACGGAAACAAAATGAGAAAAGACATGGAGATATAAATATAGAAATAAGTATTATGTGTTTAAGATAAAGAAGAGATTTAGGATAAAATATAACATATAATGAGGGAATACTGGAAAAGAAAGGTGTGTGTGTGTGTGTGTGTGTGTGTGTGTGTGTGTGTGTGTGTGTGTGTGTGTGTGTGTGGGTGTGTGCGCGCTGTATCAGGGAAGGGACAAACTATGGTGGGCTCCCAAACCAAGCAAAAAGTTTTCAAGTTGATGGAGAAGAAAGCAATTTTTGTACTTTAATAGAAAAATGAAATATTGAATATAGTAGTTTAGAAGAATTGATCTGGCATCAGTGCACAAACAGGTAGAGGAGATACAGGAAAACACTGAGGCAAGAAGACCAAGTGGGATCTCTGGTAACACATAGCTGGGGTGCTGAGCTCTCTGCAGTTAGAAATGGAGACAAAAGGGAAAGTGCTTAACATATTTCAAAAGGTTAGAAATTATATTTTGATAATCTTAACATAGAGACTCAAACAGAAGGAAGAAACAAACATTATTCCAGGTTCTTAACCTAATGTTATTCTGTAACTTGAAATCTCTAAAGCACAATATTGGAGACTCTGGGAGGTCTGGTATGGTTGGAGACTGTGGCTTGATTACATGTGAGATAGGCTCTGAGTGTCAGAATATGAAAAGCAAAGAACAAAAATTTCCCTACCTGTTATGTACTACGGGATATGGGTTGTTATGGTGATTCAAGGATAAGAGAACACAAAGAAGATCGAGAAAACATTGTAGTATGGGTCCTAAAAATGTTTGTGAATGTATGTATCTGAGTCAGGTTTGGCATATATTCTGTTGGACACTATGAGATTATAAATCTTCTAAGATTCTATGAGCCAGATAAATTACCGTATTCTTGCCATGACCCTGGAACCATAAAGGGCTACAATAAATGCATAATAATTGGTTAATGACAAGACTTGAGATCAACAGGACTAACAACATAACTAATAAGATGTTAAATTGAATAATAAGAAGAACTTTCATTAGAAAAATAAGGTTGAGAACTAATCGTAGGAGACTGTTTATATAAGAATGGGGTTTTCAGAGAGCTCAAATGTTTTCTTCACAAAGAAACAATACGGTTTTGCAATGAGGCATATGCTAATTACCCTGATTTGATCATCGTATGTGTACATGTACTGAAACTTAACTCTATAACCCATAAATATGTACAATCAATATCAATTAAAAAATAAATACATTTTAAAAATCATGCAGAGATTCATCTTTTTAAAACATGTGTATGACAACCACTATTAACTCCACTTTGAAAAAAATGGTTAGAAATATCCATGAAAATCACTGTGAAAGACTGCTTACAGAATTCCCAATTTAGAAAGCAGTTCAATTCACTGGAATAAGGCAGCCCACCATGCATCTTTCAGGAATCATTCAGAGATTCTCCTTTTTTTTTCAACCTGTATATGAAAACACCTATTAATCTCACCCTGAGTGAAATGGTTAAAAAATATCCATGAAAACCACTTTGAAATACTTGCTCACAGTGTTCCCAGTTTAGCAAACAGTACAAGTCAGGGGAATAAAGCAGCCCAAGATGCATATTGCAGGAAGTATGAAGAGATTCATCTTTTTTCAACCTGTATGTGAAAACCCTTATTAATTGCAGTTTGAATGAAATGGTTAGAAATATATATATATATATACACACTTCTGTGAAACAATTGGTTAAAGAGTTCCCAATGTAGAAAATAATAAAGCACTGGAATAAAGCAGCCCATTATGCATCTTTCAGAAATCATGCAGGGATTCATTTTTTCAACCTGTATTTGAAGATCCATAATAATTATGCTTTGTAAGATATGGTTAAAAATACTTAAGAAAACCATTGAGAAAAACTTGCTTACAGAGTTTGAGTTCACAAAACTGTTCAATTAGCTGGAATAAAGCAACCCACAATCCAATTTTCAAAAGAAAAATGAAAAAAAAAAAAAAGGATGGGTTTTTGAGCATGTATCTTTTTTACCTAATTTATACTTTCACTTAATTCTTTGATGCTGCTGGGGTTTTTTTTTTGGCAGGTCATATCATTAATCTGTTACATAGAATTCTCTTTCAAGACAAATGTCACACACAAAAATAATAAAACAATTAAAAACATCATGCGCAATGTACCCTTTTCTCTCTAAAAGTAAATTGCCTAAAATGGCGACAGAATACAGGAGATCTAGGTGTCTGTTTTAAAATACTGTAAATATCAAAAAGTAGCCTCTCTTGAAGTTGATTCATATGGGCCCTCGTAGTTGAAAGGTGAGTATAAAACTTCTGTTTGGAAACTGAAAGCCAAAAAATTTGTATTCAGTTTACTAAAAGACAAGATTATAATCTTAATGGCACTAAAATTAAAGCAGAGTACTGGCATATTTCAGTGATTTGCTTTTTAGTATTATTTTTAATCTGCAAATCATACTTATATTACATTTATGGAGTACAATGTAATGTTTTGATATATACCTACAATGTGAAGTGATTAAATCAATCTAATTAACATAACTATATCTTACTTACTTGACATATTTGTGGTGATATATTTAAAATTTAGTCTCTTATCTGTTTTGAAATACAGTACATTATTATTGACTATAAGTCACCCTGCTGTGCAATAGATCTCAAAATTTATTTCTCCTGTCTAACTAAAACTTTCTGCCCTTTGACCACTACATCTCCATTTCCTCACAATCCCTCGCCCACCGTCACCTCCCACCCCCACCCCGTGGCCTCTGAAAACAAGTAACATGATTAAAAGTGGGCAAAGGACTTGAACAGATACTTCTCAAAAGAAGACACAGACGTGGTCAACAGGTTCATGAGAAAATGCTCAGCATCACTAATAATTAGGGAAATGCAAGTTAAGACCACTTTGAGATATCACCTCATACCTGCTAGAATGGCATTTATCAAAAAGATGAAAGATAACAAGTATTGATGTGGCTGTGGAGAAAAGGAAATCCTATTATGTTGTTGGTGGGAATGTAAACTAGTACAACCATAGAAAACTGTATGAGAGTTCCCTAAAAAACTGAAAAATAAAACTTCCATATGTTCCAGCAATTCCACTTATGGGGATATATGTAAAGGAATCTTAACCAACATGTCACAGGGATATCTACTCTTCCTTGTTAAGTGATCTGCTTTTATTCTTGGTACCACTAAGGTATTCATGAGGGCAGAAACACCAATTGCACAGTGAGATCTCACCAGGTAAAATAAAGACTCAAAGTTTCCAGGTGAAATTTCTTTACCATTGCAACAGAAATTCACTTCACTTCTGCCTGTGTCTGTGCCAATCTCAAGGGATGTTTCAGTACATATCTTTTAAATAAATTGATGAACCTGGTGTGTGATATTTTTGTAGTCAACCTTGCCGGAAACTGACAGGTACAGTCTACTTAATGTGCAGTGTAGCAGGAGTATACAATTTTTTTTGGAGCAATAAAATCTCACACTTTAAAAAATAAAACAACAGCAAAGACAAACTGGGGCAACAAGAATTAATGCATGCCAAATCACAAGAGTGAGAGAAAAGAAGAATAATCTCTTAGTAAAATAGCAGGATCCAATTAGAGATATTTTTAAAGTTTTAAGTGTTTGGTGGAGGATAAGTTGGCAGCAGAGGGGGAAGGAACTTCCCCTAGAAAAGAAGAATGGAACTTCTGAAGAGGAGGAATCATTGTGGTGATGAGTTACCAACGGATGCGGGGAAAGATGGCAAAACTGACTCATTCTGTTTCTGATTACTAAATCCTGGGCTGCCCTATTTGCTTTGATGTGTAACAGCAAACATCTGTTACAGGGACATAGATAGCAGTGTGTTTGTGGAGAGGGGGGTTGAAAGGCATCAGTCTTTCTTTCTCATTTATTCTTATGGTTTCCTGTGCAGAGGAGAACAGGTGTATTTGGGCAGGATGGTCGTGCATAGTACCTTTAAGGCCATAAGAACGTTTTTCTTTTCTGCCGTCAAAGGATGCTAAGAGTCAAGAATGATCAGAGGCAACTATATTTAGAAATGAGAGTATTATACATGGCCATATTTAAGATAGTATCATGGTTCCTTATTCCACTCTGTGGAAAAGCCAGTGGTACTTTTGGTATTCTTTGGCTCCCACAAAGGGCATTTCTGATTGTAAGTTTCACACAACTTGAATTGGTGGAATACCAGACCTTCCAGAAACAGCATCATGCATCATCCAGGCTGAGATCACCACAGGTAGATTTGAACCCCTTGAAACTATAGCTAGCAGCTATTTGTCACAGTTTGACTTCTTCTCTACCATCATTTCTCTTCAGTCAATTAGGTTTTTCAATGAGGAGCACTATCGTCACACTCTCAGGACCTTCTTCAGACTGCAACCAAGCATAGCTGAGGGCCGAAAGAGTGAACTGTCTCTACTAATGTTGGTGTATTAGTCAGTTTCCATTGCCTATAACAAAATACTTGGAACTGGGTGATTTGTAAGAAAATAAAATTTATTGCTTACAGCTTCAGAGGCTGGGATGTCCAAAGTCTGGGGAACACATCTGATGAGGGTCTTGGTGGTGGTGATGGTGACTCAAGGGTCTCACATGGCAGAAAATGACAGAGCAGAGAGAGTCTAACCTCTCATATGCTCTTCTTTTAAAACCCTCACAACCATGGTCATGACCATCATTATTAACCCATTCACTATGACAGGGTCCTACAATCTAATCACCTCTTCGAGAACTCACCTTTGAATTACCATAATAAGATTTCCTACCCTCTTAACACTGTCACAGGGAGGGTCAAGTTTTGGGAAGACACTCAATCCAAGGCAGTTGGCTTTACCTCACTTCTCCAAAATGAATATCAGTCTTGCCTCCAGAAATTTCTGTTCCAGTTAAGATCTTTGCCATGCCTAAATTATTTTTGAGTTTTGATAAAGTGTGCTCCAGCAAAGTATGAGTATAGAAAATTCCATTAGGTGTATTCTTGGCCATTTGAATGTAGCTTATCCTAGGAGCATTTTCTCCCAAGAAAAAATTCTGTACATTCTCAAAAAAAAAAAAAAAATGTTCAGTTACATGATACTCAGCTTTTTTTCACCTGTTTTATCACAGTGTATCAAAATAGAAAAAAATGGGAAGTAGGGTAATAGAAGCAGAATTGCACAAAATAATCACAGGTTGATTGGAAATAATTTCATCATCTTTATTAGTTACTACTTGACACAGGCTTCTTCAGTTTATTTAGCAAGATCAGTCATTTTAAATATACAGGAGTGCCCAGACAGCATGGAATAACATTTTCTATTAGGAATTGATACAGTTTGGATATATTTGTCCCCTCAAAGCTTATGTTAAAATCTGATGCCCAGTGTGGCAGTGTTGGGAGGCACTTGGGTCATGGGTGTTGATCCTCCATGAATAGATCAATGCCCTCCAGAGAGGCGGAGAGTGAGTTCTTGCTCTATTAGCTCCCACCAGAGCTAGTGGTTATAAGGAGGCTGGCACCTCCCTCCTCCTTTGCTTCCTTTCACCATGTGGTCTTGCACCCACCAGCTGCCCTGCCATTTTCCACCATGAGTAGAAGCAGAGGCTGTACCAAGGGTCACACCAGATGCGGTTGTCCCAGAATCGTGAGCCAATTAAACTTCTTTTCTTTATGAATTATTCAGTCTCAGGTATTCTGTTATAGCAATACAAAAATAGACTAATAGAGTAATGCACATGCTTTCCAACAAGCTAACAAAACATTGTCAGTGTTTCAAATATATAAAAATAGCATACTTAAAAAGTTCTTTCATGTATCCTGCTAATTTTTGATGACTATAATCACTAATTGACTTAATAATCATTTTCAGTCATCCCCATCTTCCTGATTCTAGTGAGGCCATTTACAGATGAATTAATTATAAAACAGAGCCTAAAGAACTAAGGCTAATACTTGATTTAGATTTTAATGCATGACTCTTCAATCTCAAATGCAAAGCAGCCAATACCCATAAGCTTCTATATCATTCCTGATGGTTTATTTTTTACTGACATAAATCATGAGGCTGACTCGATTCTTTTTTCCTCATAAAGTGAGGTTGGCTGCAGCTTCAGCAAAATCCTTCCTGTTCTGTGAGTGAGACAAATCGATATATTTCCCCATGCTTTGTCATATTGTCAAGAAAAAAAATCCATGGCAACTGGAAGCTGTAGCAAAATGTTAATCATTTGTGCTGCTCTTAGGCTGGGAAAAACCTCCCATTGAGATATTGGAGAGGAAGCTGGGAGGGAAAAGGAGAATATAAGGTCCACAGAATTGGCTTTTTTGAGCTCCATTATTCTCATTACAGATTTTAGTCTAACCATTGGTAATTGTTCTTGTCTACCACTGTGTTATCTGTAAACGGTATGATTCTGATATGAGGATTTCAATTTGCTGGTGAAGGATATAGGTATGGCTTCACTGTTGATGGAGGACAACACCAGCAAATGACATTTAGTGGCTTATTTAAAAGCCATTAGCCGTGAAAACGGAATTAAGGACCACTTAGGGCAGGTTGAATACTTGCTATTTTTTTCTTAGCATGTGCTGAAAATTGGGAAGTGCTTAAATGTCATTCTATTTTTAAGGATATAGGAAGCTATATATGATGAAAAATTGTTAATAATACAGCTTCACTGACATGTGGTAGTATCATTCAATGTTCAAATTAGAGAGAAGGAGAGAGCTGCATATTGTGACAAGTTAAGAGTATGCATTTAAAATAGTGACTTAATTGGTTCTTATTACGTGCCAAGCAATGCGTTCTTGAGTTCTCTCATTACATTCTTGCAACAGTCCTACAAGATAGGAATTATTAATTATCTCCACATTATAGATGAGAAAACTGAAGCAAGGCAGGTTCTAGCACCTGAATGTTTGCATCCCCCCAATATCGATATGCTGAAACCTCATCACAAGGTGATTACTGGACCCAGACACTGGTTCCAGAAACTGCACTCTTCAACAATCGATCTATGGCTGTCAGTGATGCCTAATATGGACACAGAAAGGTCACTACATTTATGTATTTTCAGGCTTCTTTAAAGGCCTAAGTATTTGTGAAGGCTTCATTAGGCTGAATCGGTTAGTCTAGCCCATCCCTTCAAGGTTTGTATTCTGGCACTGAGTCCTGCTCCTCTGAGGAGAGTTACGAAGGATTCTTAACCTGTCTTTCCCAAATAATATAGTGTTTATCTCAGATTCTATCTATCTGTCATCTATCTATATCTAAATAAACAGGTATAGACATGTAGATGTAGATAAATAAATATATCTGTGTCTATGTATCTACAGAAATAGATATAATAAGAGAACACAGAAACAACTTATATCTATTTAGCACTTGTTCTGTGCCAGACAATATTCTAGGATCTTTATGTACATTAACTTATTTAACCCTCACCACAACCCTACTGGGTAGGTGCTGTGATTTTCACTCTCATCTTTAGGCCAGGAAAACTGAGTCTCAGAGTAGTTTCATGATATGCCCAGGGTCTTAAACATAAGCAGTCTAGCTCCAGGGCCCAGCCGTCTAACCACCAGCTATCCTGCAATTCTGTTTCCTATAACACTTCTAGTTAATGATTGACCAGAAAGCATATGAAAAACCTATAAGCTGATCCCCCAAATTCAATTTTTCCAACCTGTGTAACTCACGTATTGTTTTTAAAATTGTGAGCCTTAATACTCACTTTGGCCATGTTTATAAATGTTTACTAATACAATAACAAAGCTTAGTGTATAAGAACAGCTATTACTTCCAATGGAAATTTCTGTCTTGCAGAGGGTTGAAGATACATTTAAAATAGGTTGGAATGTCTTTATGGTCTGTTCTGGTAGATCAATACAAGAATCAATAAAAATGAGAATATTTTAGCTAATAACTTGAATGGTTGCTATACATTATCTCTTTTTAATTTACCTCTGCTATTGCATCTGACATTTTAATTTAGCCTCTTTCAGTAATGGTAGTTGATAGCAAGCATTTTTTCCTCTGCTGGCTCCATTTTACTCCAGCTTTGGTACCACACTTTTAATCATTCCTTCTGACCGCTTCTACAAGCTCAAGTGATTTCAGCTTGCCTGTCACTACTCACAGGAATCCTGCACTTTGGGGTCAATACAGGAGGGATTTCATCCCATCCTGAAATGCATTGGCCTGTGGGCTCTACTGACAGCCAAGATTTATTACTTGGTGAGTATAATTTTTTTGCCAATGAGTAAGTACAATGGCCATATTTTGTGAATCAAAAAAATTGAGGATGTATCATCCAGCACACGTTCTGACACTAAGACAGAATATATAATATCAGTCTTGTCAGTAAAATTTATGGCACATTATCAGCCTTTGTGTGGGGGCAGTGTGGGCAGTTGGAAAATACAGGGGCAACTCTTGATTTCCGTGGTTGCTCTTTATGATGGGAAAAGGAGAATAAAAGGGAAGAAGGGACTCTGCTACTAAAAACTGGACTCTGTGGTGATCCTTTTCTAAGTTCCCTCCCCTCCCTCCCCTATTCTTTTATTTTCCCCACTCTTATTGACATGTTTTATGAAGCAGAAACTTTATTAAGTACTTGTGGAATATAGATGAATATCACACTATCTCTGCTTAATAGAAGTTCATAGTCTATTTGGAGAAAGAGATATAAAAGTGTTCCATTTAAATAATGTACTTTAAGTAGAGCATGAAAAAGGGAATACAAGGTAGAGTGGCATTTAAGAAAACTAGGTCAAATTGACTTAAATATTAATGGCGATAAAGGGCTCATATAAATTCCAGGGATAGACTAGCAACTTCAGGCAAGGCTGAATGCAATAATTCAGAATAATTTTATCCAAACTTTACATCTCTTTCTATCTCTTAGTTATGGTTTTCTCTCTACTGCCTTTATTCTCAGACAGACTTCCTATATCTAGAGACAGCTTTAGGCATACACCTTACCAATGTAATAAGCCTGAAGAAAGGGGGATTTTCCGGCTCAATTCCAGAAAAGTCCTAGACTCTATGTTTATTGCTGTAATTGTAACACACGAGCAGTCCTGAATCAATCACTGTGTGTGTGTGTGTGTGTGTGTGTGTGTGTGTGTGTGTGTGTGTGTGTGTGTGTGTGTGTGTGTGTGTGTATTAAAAGCTCTGGTGGGCCAGATCTGATTCTTGTGCCATTCCTGGAACTAGAAAGAGGAATCATCCCCAATAGGATTGCACACATTGTGGGTGTGAAAGAAAGCATTGTTACCCAGAGGAAAACCAGATGCTATCGCTGGTAGAAGATGAAATGGATGCTCATCAGACAAAAATAATAGCTGCCTTTCTTGAAGTCTTTATAGAAGAGAGAATGATTTAGACTGAGATTTCCTAAAATGCAATGGTAGGATATACATAGAAGCAACCCAGTAAAGAAGCACCAGGGAGTTATGTCCGGGGAATAGTATAAAGACTGTTAAGTACATAACGTGGTCATCTTTAAGGCCATCTGGATTCTAAACCCATAGGCTTGAATGTCTTTTATGTATAATGAACCATCAAAAGCTTGGCTACAAGTTTCCATTCAAGATGGTGGAATAGACGGTCCTCAGTGTCACTCTGTCCCACAAATCAACCAATTTACAATGACTAAAAAGTGACTACAGCCAAGCTGGGGCCATTAGAGCTCACGGGAAAAGGAGGAGAGATGTACGGAGTTCATAAAGGCAGGAGAAGCCATAGTGAGAGAAAGAAAGGACTGCTCTCACCACTTTGAGCCCCAGCAGCTTCAAGGCTGGAGCTGGTGAGCACACAGAGCAGGAGCTGGCAAAAGCCACAACTGTGCCTTTCCTGCGAAGTTGTCTGGAGGTGGCAGGAGAGAAGAGGGCCTTGGTGGTCCCCAGGTCATCAAGACTACTAATAGGGTTCCCGTGGAACCACGTAGGAGTAAAGAGCCATAGACAGTAGAAAAAAGGAGCCACTCAGATGCCAGTGAGTCAGCACATGGCCTATCCCACAGGAAGTATTTGGAGTGTGGGCAGTGGGGAAGATGGACCCCCCAGGTCATCAAGACTACTAATAGGGTTCCTGTGGAACCACGTAGGAGTAAGGAGCCATAGACAGTAGAAAAAAGGAGCCACTCAGATGCCGGTGAGTCAGCACATGGCCTATCCCACAGGAAGTATTTGGAGTGTGGGCAGTGGGGAAGATGGGCCCACCAGGGGGACATTGGGGCACAGCATGAGCAGCTGATCTGCCCTCCAATCAGCACAGGCTCACTCAGTGGAGACTGGTCAGAAATACATATCTGCAGGGGACCCAGAAGTGCTTACAAGGTCAACAATTAAAACCTGAGCTGCACAAAAAGCCTTCCCTGGGGAATCAGCAGCAATGAAGCAATTTAGGTCAACCACAGAGCTCAAGTGCTGGTCCCACTGGAAGTTCCTCCATTTTAGAAGTAAGCAAAGGGCAACAAATTAGTTCCAGTGCAGAGTTTAAGTGGTGGGGATAGTGAATAATCCAACACAGAACTGAAAGAAAAAATAAAATACCCACAGATCAGAGACAAAGTAAAGGTCTAACACCACCACCAAAGAACATGAATAAAACCTAGAAAGCTCAGAAGCCCCCTGGGCTCCCAAGCCTTTGATGCGGGAGGGGAAAAGGCCTCAGCCATGCCTCTCTGACATTCACAACCAGCCCAGTAATGCCCACCAAGTCACTGCTGGAGATGCCCCAGTCTCCCAAGCTGGGGTGGTGGGGTCCAAGAGCCTCAGCCATGCCCCCCAACATCTGCAACCAGCCTAGTTACAACCACCAAGTTGCCACTGGAAACACCCTAGGCTCCTGAGCCAGGGCGGTGGGTGGCCGAGTGCTTTAGCCACACCTCCCTGACATCTACTTCCAAGCCAGAAACATCTGAGCTGCTGCTAGAAGCTCCCTAGTCTCTCCTGTTAGAATGAGGGGGGTACCACGGGCCTTGATCACATCCCCCCAATTTCCTCCCCTTTCCCCCTTCCCCTAACTGCTCCACCATAACATCTTAGAATGAGGCAGGATCCAGGAGAAGCCAAACCCAGCCACAGCTAGGCAAGCTGCTGCCAGTACCCTGGGGCTCCACTGGAGTCCTGAGGCATGGATCTGAGGAAGCCGAATCCAGCCACAACCAGGTAAAGAGCACACCAAAAACACCATTTCCATGCAGGTAGCACATTATAGCCACTGCAATTGTCACGGCTGCCGCAGAAGTGGCTAGGCTCTATAGCAGCAGTCACAGCCACCTTGCAGTTGGCATGCTAGACTCTCAACTGCATTGACACAAGGAAAGGCACCAGCAGAGACATAAATAAATAAAATAAAGATCCTCTCTCTCCAAAAACACACTCCAGAGTAATAGAAGAAGCACTGATTGATGATAATAGGGGAGGACTTGATCATACTGTCTCAGTACTGGACAGAACATCTAGGCACCAAACCAATAGAGGAACAGTTAATCTATAAGATGGAAAGAACAAATCTAAGGTTATTAAAGGGTGAGGGGGAGGGGAGAAATTCGATGAGGAGAATAAAGAATAAGTATGATTTGTAACAGTGAATATGCTAAGAAAAAATAACTTGTCTACAGTAAAGATTAAGAGTTCAGGTAGTTTCAATTTTTAATTATAACAATCTGTAATGAACCTAAAATGTATATTGGAGGAAGAACTGGTTGCTTCCTTCAATTGGGCCAATGTGATATGTTCATGCTTCTGATCTTGAAGGAAAATTTCAAACCAAAAGCAACACAGAGAGCACAAACAAGAAAGGAGAATGACTTTACTGTCTTTCTTCATCTATAACATTCTAAAATAAGGAAGGCAAAGGTAAATCTGGAAATATAATGGAAAAAACCTAGTTGAAATTAGAAAACTTAATTGGAATACTGGTTATCCTACTGATTAGGTAGGTGTGTGATGTTGAGGGATTTATTTAATCTCTCTGGAACTGAATTTTTACATCTTTAAAATGGATACACACACATATATATCCAAAATTCTTTGAATGTTAAATAAATACAGATGTAAAGTGCTTTATAAACACTAAAGTGATATTATTATCATGACAATACATATGAGTTTGCAGATAATATTTAATTACTTTATTCCTTCTATGAATGGTGAACATAATATATATTTTTGACTGTCCACGATTTCTTCTAAAATTGGAGTTGAGCATAGCGGCATATCACAAGTGAAATATCATTAAATACATGTTCTGTTTATATGTTTTCAATTCAGTTCTGACTGCCAGTTGTATATATAATATTCAAAACTCAACTAAATAATACAGTAATATGAGAAGATTCAACTTGACCAAAATTTGATGTACAAAATAGATAATAGGAGCAAACTACAAAAGATATGGTGGGTGGAGTAATCTAATGTGGAGTTAAAAAACACCAACAGCAGTGATTAATACATTTAAGGGATTAATGACAAGACAAAGAATTTTGTCAGAGCATTAGATTTTATAAACAAAATAAACAAATGGCAATTCCAGAATTAAAAACACAGTAATTGAAATTAACCACTCAATGAATGAGTTTAATAGGAGTTAGGCACAAAGAGAGAATTAGTAACTGATAGAAATTATGAAATAGATCTTAAGATACATATAGGATATGTAAAAAGATCTAACATCTATGGAATTGGAGATTAAAAGGAGGGGAGAGAGGGAATCATAATGAAGCAATATTTGAAGGGATAATATCTAAGGCTTTTTTCCACAACTGCTAAAAGACATTAGACTAACATTTAAGAGAATCTATAAGGATAAACACAGAAGAAAATGCATCAAAACTCATTAGAGTATACTGCTGGAAATTTCTGGGGTGATAGTAATGGTTTATATCTTAAAAGAGGTTTGGGTCACACAATAATGTAATTATCAAAACTTTAAATGATACACTTGAGATTTGTGCATTTAATGCACATGAAGAAAAATTAAACTCTGGTAACTGATATACATGTTGAAGTATTCAGGGGTGAGATATACTGATGTTTGTAATTTACTTTGAAGTTCATAAAAATAGGTGGTTACATTTGTGATAAAGCAAATACATGACAATATTAATTATAGAGTCCAAGTAGTGAGTATATGGTTGTTCACTGCACATTCTTTCAACTTTTCTGTATTTTGAAAACTTTCATCATAAATGTTAGAAAATATATATGAATACACAAGAATAGTAGCTCATAAGTTAGGAGGGAGTAAATAGTTATAAGCCCTTTGAATTATCCAGGGAATTTTTAAAATATTAATTTCAGTTAGACTTTAATGAGCTAAGGATGCATTTTATAATCTTTATGTTAATCATGAAAAGATGAGTATGCTAAAAATGTATAACTATCAAACTAATAGATTAAAAATGGAAAAAAATAATAGATTGAAATAAAGTAATAATGGAATACTTAATTCAAGAGAAAACAGAAAAAGAGAGAAAATTGAATATAGAAAAGGTGAGACAATAGACAGCACATCTAAATACATATTTCATTAAATGTAAATTTCATTAAATGTAAATGAACTGTAAGAGTTTTTTTGGTAGAGTCTATAGGTTTTTCTCTATATAAGATCATGTTGTCAGCAAACATGAACAGTTTGACTTCATCCTCTCCAATCAGAATGCCCTTGTTTCTTTCTCTTGCCTGATTGCTCTGGCTAGTACTTCCAATACTGTGCAAAATAGGAGTGGTAAGAGTGGGCATCCTTGTCTTGTTCCTGTTCTTAAAGGAAAAGCTGGCAGCTTTTCCCCATTCACGATGATACTGACGATTGGTTTCTCATAAATGGTTTTTATTGTATTGAGATAATTTCCTTCTATAACTAATTTGCTGAGAGTCTTAATCATGAAGGTTGTTGAATTTTGTCGAATACCTTTTCTGCATCAATTGAGATAATCATATGGTTTTTTGTCCTTGGTTATGTTAATGTGGTGTATCACATTTATTGACTTGCATGTGTTGAACTAAACTTGCATCTCTGGGATGAATCCTACTTGGTCATGGTGTATAATTTTTTTGATGTGTTGCTGTGTATACTAATATTTTGTTGAGGATTTTTGTTATGTGAATATGTTTTGCTATGTTTGCTAATATCTTGCTCATATTTTGTTTGCTAATATTTTGTTGAGGATCTTTGCATGTATGTTCATCAAGGATATTGACCTGTAGTTTTCTTTTTTTGTTGTATTTTATCTGGTTTTGATATCAGGGTGATTCTGGCTTCATAGGACGAGTTTGGGAGAATGGCTTCTGTTTCAATTTTTGGGAAAAGTTTGAAGAGAAGTGGTATTAACTCTTTTTTAAAGGTTTGATAGAATTCAGCTGTAAGGCCATCTGGTCCTGGGCTTTTCTTTGTTGGAAGATTGCTGATTACTGCTTCAATCTCATTGCTTGTTATTGATCTGTTCAGGCTCTCCATTTCTTCTTGGTTCAGTCTTGGTAGTTTGTATGTGTCCAGAAATTTATTCATTTCCTCCAGGTATTCATATTTGTTGATGTACTGTTGTTTATAATAATCTCTAATGATTCTTTGTATTTCTGTGGTATCAGTTGTAATGATCCCTTTTCATTTCTGATTTTCGTTATTTGGGTCTTCTCTCTTCTTTTATTTTGTTGACCTAGCTAATGGTTTGTCTATTTTACCTTTTCAAAAAAACAACTTTTTGTTTCATTGATCTTTTGGATTATTTTTTGTTTCTCCATTTCATTTAGTTCAACCCTGATCTTGATTATTTCTTTCTGTCTACTACTTTTGGGATTGCATTGTTTTCAGTAATGTTGCAGGATACAAAATCAACACCCCCAAATCAATAGCACTTACATATCCCAATAACAAACTAGCAGAAAAAGAGATCAAGAAAGCAAGCCCCTTCACAATAGTCAACAAAAATATAAAATACCTAGGTATCAATTTAACCAGGGATGTGAAAGATCCCTACAATGAGAATGACAAAACATTACAGAAAGAAATTAAAGAGGACACAAAAGGGTGGAAGACTTTATGGTCTCAGATGGGAAGAATTAACATTGTGAAAATGTCCACTCCACCGAAAGCAATTATGGATTCAATGCAATTCCCATGAAAATACCAATGACATTCTTCACAGAAATAGAAAAAGCAATCCTAACATTCATACGGAACAACAAAAGACCCCAAATAGCCAAAACAATGCTAAGCAAAAAAAAAAAAAAAAAATAAGTCTGGAGTCATAATGCTATCAAACTTCAAGTTATATTACAAGCTATTGTAAACAAAGCAGCATGGTACTTGCATAAAAACAGACACTTGAATCAATGGAACAGAATAGAACACCCAGGAATCTACCCACATACTTACAGCTAACTGATCTTTGACAAAGGCAGCAAGAACATTCATTGAGGAAAAGTATTCCTTTTTAATAAATGGTGCTGAGAAAATTGGACATCCATATGCAAAGAAATGAAAGTGGACCTGTACCTCTCGACATATACCAAAATCAACTCAAAATAGATTATAGACTTAAATATAAGACCTGAAAGCATAAAATCAGAAAAGGAAAATATGGGAGAAACCTTCCAGGTAATAGGACTGGGCAAAGACTTTATGAATAAGACCCAAAAGCACAAGCAACCAAAGAAAAAGTAAATAAATGGAATTAAATCAAACTAAAAAGCTTCTGCACAGCAAAGGAAACAATCAACAGCATGGAAAGACAACCTATAGAATGGGAGAAAATATTTGCACACTATACATCTGACAATGGATTAATATTCAGAGTATACAAAGAACTCAAACAACTATACAGTAAAAAACCAAATAATTTATTTAAAAAATGGGCAAAGGAGATGAATAGACACTTTTCAAAGGAAGACATACAAATGGCCAACAGGTACATGAAAAAAATGCTCTGCATCACTAGTCATCAGATAAATGCAAATCAAAACCACACTGAGATGTCATCTCAGCCCAGTTAGACTTGCCGTTATTAAAAGAGCAAAAATAACAAATGCTGGCAAGGATGTGGGGAAAAGGAAACTCTTTTACACTGTTGGTAGGACTGTAAATTAGCACAGCCATTATGGAAAACAGTGTGGAGGTTTCTCAAACAGCTACAGATAGGGCTACCATATGATATTAGCAATCCCACTACTGGGCATATAGCCAAAGGAATGGAGATCATCATGTCACTCCCATGTTCATTGCAGCTCTATTTACAATAGCCAAAATACAGAACCAACCTAAGTGTCCATTGACAGATGAATGGCTACAAAAGATGTGGTATATATACACAATGGAACACTACTCAGCCATAAAAAAAGAATGAAATTCTGCCATTTGCAGCAACCTGGATGAGTCTGGAGAAAGGTATGTTAAGTGAAATAAGCCAAACTAGGAATGAGAAATTTTACATATTCTCACTTATAACTGGGTGCTAAGAAAAAAGGACTGAAAGAAAGAAAGAAAGAAACAAAAGACCACAACAGTTCATTGAACTTTCAGGAGGAGAGAACAAACCTAAGGTTACTGGAGATGGGGTGACAGAGGGAGGGGCTTTGGAGTGGGAGAGGTCAGGTAAAGGGTATAAAGAAAAGTCATGATTTGCAATAATGAATATGCTAATAATAAAAAAAATTAAAAAATGTAAATGAAGTAAATAGTATAGGCTGACTATAACATCTGGAAACACAGGGTTTTTTTTTATAGATTTAAAATGTTATTGATGACATTATGTATAAATGTCTGTATTTCCAGAATTCATGGAAACCCTGTGTAATTGAAATTCAAAGAACATTAAACTGGAAAAATAACTATATGCTGATTATCTTAATCATAAATATACAGAAAGTCTGAAAACAAAGGTATGGAAAAAGATATATCTTTTAGGTGCTTGCAGGAAGATGGTGGACTAGAGGTGCCCAGGGCATATCCCTCCCACAGAAGCTGATTGAAACAGGCCCGCTGCTAAGATTGCCTTAGTCACTGGAGCCATTGTCTGGTCCCAAAACAGTTGCCCATTACAGAACAGCTCCCTCAGTGCAGAAGTCCTGTGGGTGGTCCATCACTGCAGCTGCAGACCCCTCAGGCATAAGAGAGGTGGCTGCAACCATGGTTTCCATTGCTATAGTGCGAGTTAACCCACTGCCACCAAGGACACTGCAAACACGAGGGAGGCGGTTGCAGCCACTGCTGTTGCTGCCACCCCCATGAGATAACCCTGCTGCTGCCAAAGACACTGCAGAAGCAAGGGAGGCATCGCATCCACCAGTGCCATTGCCACCCCCATGAGGTAATCTTGCTGCCACCAAAGACACTGTAGACACAAGGAAGATGGCTGCTGCTGCCATGATATCATCCTGTTGCTGCCAAGGACACTGTAGACACAAGGACGGAGTTGCAGTTGCCAGCACCCCTGCAGCCCCCACAAGGTAACCCTGCTGCCACCAAGGACAATGCCAAGGACAACACAGACATGAGGGAGGGAGTTGTAGACTCTGGCACTACTGCCACTGCCACAAGGTAACCCTGCTATCACCAAGGACACCACAGATGCAAGGGATATAGTTGAAGCTGCGGGCACCACTACCATCCCCATATGGTAACCCTGCTGCTGCAGACACCACAAATGTGATTGAGGCTGTTGCAGCTGATGACGATGCTTCCACCTTCATGAGGTAACCCCATGGCCACTGAGGACACTACAGATGTGAGGGAGAGGTTGCAGTCAGCAGCACCACTGCTGCCCCTTGAGGTGATCCTGCTGCCACTAAGGACACTGTAGACATCAGGGAGTCAATTGCACCTACTGGCACCACTGCCTCCCCCTCAAGGTAACTGCACTGTTGCCAAGGACACTGTAGATGCCAGACAGGTGGCCGCAGCTGCTAACACCACTGCCAGCACCACGAGGTAACCCTATGTCCACTATGAACACTGTAGCTGCATGGGCTGCTGCTGTGTACACTACAGCCCTGTGGGAGGCTGCTGCAACTGCCACTGCTGCAGTCACCACCACCACAGGTTTCACCAGGTAGCCACCATTGTCATGTGAGCAGCCAGTAGCTTTTGGAGCCACTTCTGCCATGTGGGCAGCGCACCAAAGCCAATTCATAACAACTGCTGCTGTAAGGGTAGCTTCCTACTAAAGTAGCAGCCACAGCAGCCACTGATATTGTGCAAGTGGGATCACTTGACTGCATTGACAGAAACAGGGTCACCGGCCAAGTCCAGGGAAGGAGAGTAGTAGAAGAAACACCTGCCCTGCCAGAAAACCAGACATCAATGTAGAGACAGTAGAAATATGAAAAAAACAAGAAAATATGAATTTACCAAAGGAATACAATAAGTGTCAAGAACCAGACCCCATGGAGCAGGAAACCCTCTAAATGACTGAAAAAGAATTGAGTTAAAAAAACTCAATGAGATGCAAAAAGACATAGTTAGACAACACAATGAACTGAGCAGATCTACCCAGGATATGAAGGAGAAAATTTACAATGAGATTAATACTTTACAAAAGAATGTAGCAAAACTCATGGAAGTGGAGTCATTCAACAAAATAAAAAACACAACTGAGAGCTTAAGCAGCAGACTAGAGCAAGTAGAAGGAAAAAATTCTGTTCTTGAAGACATTCTCTTCAAAATAACTCAGATGGACCAAAAAGAAAAAAAGAATTTTAAAAAACGAAGAAAATCTAAGACAGCAGACAAGCTTAAGTGTGAAAACATTTGAAACATGGACATTCCTGAAGGGGAGGAGAAAGGAAAAAGCATTGAGAACATAGTCAATGAAATAATAGTGGAAAACGTCCCAGGTGTAGGGAGAGACAAGGACCTTCAAATCCAGGAGCTCAAATATCCCCAAACAGATTCAATTCAAACAGTTCCTCTCCAAGGCACATTATAATCAAATTGGCAAAACTCATAGACAGAAAGCTAACCTCCTCCCCCCACAAAAAGTGTCAAGTCAGCTATATGGGATCCCCATTAAACTAACAGCAGACTTCTCAACAGAAACTCTACAGACCAGAAGAGAATGGGAGGATATATTCAAAATGCTAAGAGAACAAAACTGGCAGCTAAGCATATTATACCTGTAAGGCTATTCCTCAGAAATGTGGGAGAAATAGTGCATTTCCCAGACAAATACTATGAGAGTTCACCACCACATGACTAGCCCTACAAGAAGTCCTTACGGGAGTTCTACATATGGAATCCAAAAGTGATAATCACTACCATGAATACAAAAGAAAGAACAAAATCCACTGGTAGAACAAAAATGCAAATGAGAAAGAGAAAGAATGTATATCTTACCACCTCCCAAACCCAACAAACACCAAGGACAAATGATAAGAGGAAAAGAAACAAAAGATATTTAAAACATCCTAATGAAAATTGATAAAATGACAGAAGTAAGAAAATATCTTTCAATAACAACCCTAAATGTAATTGTGGATTAAATTCCCCACTTAAAAGACACAGACTGGCTGACTGGATTAAAAGGCTAGACCCAACTACTTGTGGTCTACAATGGTCTCACTTCCCCTGTAAAGACACACACAGACTAAGTGAAGGGATGGAAAAAGACATGCCATTCAAATGGAAATCAAAAATTAGCAGGAGTAAGTGATAAAATTGACTTTAAACCAAAAACTATAAAAAAAGACAAAGAAAGCCATAATATAATGATAAAGGGATCTATCCAGCAAGAAGACATAACAATCATAAATACAAATGCATTCAATATCAGAACACCCAGATATATAAAGCAAACACTATTGTACCTAAGAAAAAAGACAGACCTAAATATGATAGTAGTTGAGAACCTCAACACCCCTCTCTCAACATTGGCTACATCATCTAGGCAACAAATCAACAGAGAAATGTAGGATTTAAATGGTACTTTAGACCAACTGGACTTGGCCGATATCCAAAGAACATTTTATCAGACAACCACAGAATATGCACTCTTCTTGTCAGCACATGGAATATTCTCCAGCATAGACCATGTATTAGGTTACAAATCATTCCTCAACAAATTAAAAAAAAATAGAAATCATTTCAAGTGTCTTTTTAGACCACAATGGGTTAATACTAGAAATCAATAAAAAGCAATTCTGGAAACTATGCAAACACATGGAAACTAAACAATACATTTCTGAATGACATATGGGTCCAAAAAGAAATTAAACAGGAAATCAAAAAAATTTCTCTAAACTAATGAAAATCAAGTCACATCATACCAAAACTTGTGGGATACTTCAAAAGCAGTCTTAAGAGGGAAGTTTATTACAATAAATGATTACATAACAAGAATAGAAAGATTTCAAATAAACAACCTAATGCTACACCTAAAAAAACTAGAAAATAAAGAAAAGTTTCACCCCAAAATTAACAGACAGAAAGAAATAATTAAGATCAAGAGCAGAAATTAATGAAATAGAGACTCAAAAAAGATACAAAAGATCAATGAAACAAAAAATTGTTTTTTGGGGTTTTTTGAGAGGATAAACAAAGTAGACAAATCATTAGCTAGGCTATATAAAAAAAGAAGAGAAGACCCAAATAACAAAAATCATTAATGAAAAAGGAGACATTGCAACTCATATCACAGAAATATAAAAAACCACTAGAGACTATCATAAACAACTATACACCAACAAGTTTAAAAACCTGGTTCAAGGGGATAAATTCTTGGACACATACCAAGACTGAACCAAGAAGTAGCAGAAACCTGAACAGACCAATAAGAAGCAATGAGATTGAAACAGTAATCAGCAGACTTCCAATAAAGGAATGCCTGGGACCAGAGGGCTTTACTGCTGAATTCTACCAAACCTTTAAAGAGGAGTTAATACTAATTCTTTTCAAACTATTCCAAAAAATTGAAGCAGAGGCCATTCTCACAAACTTATTCTATAAAATCAGCATCACCTTGGTACCAAAACCAGAAAAACAGAACAACAACAAAACCTATAGGCCAATATCTCTGATTAACATAGGTGCAAAAATCCTCAATAAAATATTAGCAAAGAGAATACAGCAACACATCAAAAAGTTATACACCATAATCAAGAGGGATTCATCCCAGGGATCCAAGGTTGGTTAAACATACACAAGTCAATAAATGTGATACACCACATCAACAGAATCAAGGACAAAAGCCATATGATTATCTCAATAGATGCAGAAAAAGCATGTGACAAAATACAACATCCAGACATGATAAACACTCTCAGAAAATTAGGTGTAGAAGGAATGTATCTCAGCACAATAAAAGCCATATAGGACAAACACACTGCCAATATCTTCCTGAATGGGGGAAAGCTGAAAGCTTTTCCATTAATAATGAGAACAAGACAAGGATGCTCACTCTCACCACTTCTGTTTAGCATAGTACTGGATGTACTAGGCAGAGCAATTGGGGAAGAGAAAGAATTAAAGGGCATCCGGATTGGAAAAGATGAAGTCTTATCATCCCTGTTTGCAGATGATGTGATCCTATGTATAGAAAAGTCTGAAGAGTCTACAAAAAAATTCTCAGAGCTGATAAACAATTTCAGTAAAATTGCAGGATACAAAATCAAAACACAAAAAAACCAGTAGCATTTTTATACTCCAACAATGAACTAGCAGAAAAAGAGGTCAAGAAAGCTAGCCCATATATAACAGTCACCAAAAAAATAAAATACCTGGGAATCAGTTTGGCTAAGGCAGTGAAAGATCTCTACAATGAGAATGACACTGTTGAAAAAAATTAAAAAGGACACAAGAAGATAGATATTCCATGCTCTTGGATTGGAAGAATTAACATTTTGAAAATACCCATACTACCAAAACAATATACAGATTCAACAAAATCCCCATCAAAATGCCAATGACATCCCTCACAGAAATAGAAAAAAACAATCTTAAAATTCATACAGAACAATGAAAGACCCCAAATAGCCAAAGCAATCCTGAGCAAAATAAATAAAGATGGAGGCATAACACTACCTGCCTTCAAATTATACTACAAAGCTACAGGAACCAAAACAGGATGGTGCTGGCATAAAAACAGACACTCAGACCAATGCAACAGAATAGAGAACCCAGAAATCAACCCACAAACTTACATCCAACTGATATTTGACAAATGTACCAAGAACATAATTTGAGAAAAGACTGCATCTTCAATAAATGTTTCTGGGAAAACTGGACATCCGTATGCAGAAAAATGAAACTGGACCTGTACCTCTCACCATATACCAAACTCAACTCAAAATGGAATAAAGACTTGTAGATAAGACCTGAAACTGCAAAATTCCTCCAAGAAAACAAAGGAAAAACACTTCAGCAAGTAGGACTGGGCAGACTTTATGACGTCCAAAGCACAGCCAAAAAAGGAAAAATAAACAAATGGAATTATAGCAAACTAAAAAGCTTCTGCACAGCAAAAGAAACAATTAACAGAGCAAAAAGACAATCCACAGAGTGGGAGAAAATATGTGCAAACTATGCATATGACAGGGATTAATATCCAGAATGTATAAAGAACTTAAATGACAACAGTAAAAAAACAAGTAACTGATTAAAAAATGGGCAAAGGAGCTGAATAGGCATTTCTCAAAGGAAGGTATACAAATGGCCAGCAGACGTGAAAAAGTACTCAACATTACTAAGCATCAGGGAAATGCAAATCCAAACCACACTGAGGTATCATCTCATTCCAGTTAGACTGGTTATTTTCAAAAGGACAGAGGATAACAACTTCTTTAAGAATGCAGAGAAAAGGGAACACTGCTACACTGTTGTTGGGACTGTAAATTGGTGCAGCCATTATGGAAAACGGTATAAAGTTTCCTCAGATAAGTACAGATAGAACTGCCATACGGTCTAGCAATTCCACTGATGGGTGTATACCAAAGGAATGGAAATCATCATGTTGTAGGGATACCAGCACCCCCATATTTATCACAGCTCTATTTACAACAGCCATGAGTTGGAACCAACATAAATTTCCATTGTTGTATGACTGTATAAGGAAAACGTGGCATATATACCCAATGGAATACTACTCTGCCATAAAAAGGCTGAAATACTGCCATTCACAGCAACATTGGATGAATTTAGAGAAAATCATGTTCATTTAAATAAGTCAGGCACAGAAAGAGAAATACTACATGTCCTCATTCAAAACTGGGAGTTTAAAAATAAACAAGTAAAAAAAGAAGGAAAGATACAACAATGTCAGTAATATGGTAGGCTTTCAAAAGGAGAGAACAGAACTGAGGTTATCAGAGGTGGGAAAAGGGGAGGGGAAGGGGGTAATAGGGAATTGGTAAAGTGCCAGGAAAAACTGTTACATTGTATAATGTCAAATATACTAATTATCTTGATTTGATTATCACATATTGCACATAGGTATTGATATTAAACTCTGTACCCCAGCAATATGTACAATCAGCTATGTTACAATTAACAAAAAGATATATACCTTTTAAACACTAACTAATATTAAGTTGATGTAACTATTACAATACTCATCAAAGTAGAATTGAAGTAAAGAAGCATTGCTGGAGATAAAAAAGGATAATTATCATGCCATCAGAAAAAAGTAAACACTCTATATCTCTATGCACCAATTATATAAACACAAAAATTATGATGCAAAAACTCAAGAACTAAAAGGAAAAATGGTTAAGTTCATGATCATAGGGAGAAAATTTATTCGGCTTTCTCAGTAACTAATAAAATAAATAAATTATGTTAGTAAATGTATTGAAGGTTTGAATAATATGAGTAGCAAATTTAATAAAATATATCCAACAACTGTGTGATAAACATCTCTTTGTATTGCACATATATTTCACTAAAATAGACCACATAGTTTTTAAATTTTTATTCATTGAGCAGGAGTCAACAAATTTCATAGAAATGATATTCTAACAAATGATAAAAAAATTATGAAATCCCCATTTAATGGAAATTTAGCAATGCATGTCTAAATAACTCATCAGATAATTCAGAATTACAATGAAAATTTAAAAATATTTTGAACAGATTTATTATTATTATTTATATGTAAGTATTATTATTTATATATATTCATATATGCATATAAAATACATATCACACCTTCAGAGGTATAACAAAAGTAATGTTTAGAAGAAAATTTATGGTCTTTAGTGCATGTATCTGAATAGCAATCTTGAAAATATATGATTTAAGCATCTATGTCAAATATTATATTATAGAAAAAAATCCAAAGGGAAAAAAAGAAGAGAAATAAGGTAACAGAAATTACTGTAATAGAATAAAATAATAAAGCCAAAATCTGTTTGAAAAGACTAAATGTGCTACTAATAACATCTATTCTTTGAGCAAAAACTTTGTGCTATGTTTTATATATACATAAGTATAGGCGTGTGTGTACATATACATATATATGTTTTATAATATTTAAAATAACCATTGAGGTAAGTCTTGTGAAATCTTTGGCCTTTTAATGGACAGAACCTGATATATGAATGGATTTTTCTGATAATATTAGTAATAAGATACTCTCCAAGTTAAGGTTTAGGTTGTTTATTTTCAATATCTACCACATTGCCATTTATTCAGGAAAGCTTAAGAGGTAGAACTGTATTCCCTTCTAGATTTAAGGTCAATCTAGCCAGCACAGATGCAATCAGCATCAGTATTGGAGGCTACTTTCAAAATTTATTTATAGAAAAACCGCATATATTGTTAAATGTTTGTTCAAGAACTGATTTGAGGAATCATGCTTCTGTGCCACATGGCTTTGCCCAGAAGGTATAATAATGCTCCTAAGCTTTTAGCCCAGATATTACTAACTACAGGCTGCATAAAATGATCTATGACCCATGTGATTTTAAGAATTGCATCCTGAATCCACTTAGGGTAGATAGCATATTTCGTACCCATTGGTCTACCACTTTTCCTCTTCTTCCTCATCCTCCACCCTCTGGAACCACTATTCTACCCTCTATTTCTGTAAGAACCACTTTCTTATTTTTATTTTTAAGATTCCACATGAGTGATATCATGAAGTATTTGTCTTTTTTTGTGCCTGACTACTTCACTTAACACGATGATTTTCAGTTCCATCTATGTTGCCAAATGATAGGATACCATTTTCTTTTATAGCTGAGTGGTACTCCATTGTGTATACATATCACATTTTTTTTTTTTTTATCCATTCATCTGTCAGTGGACATTCAGGTTGATTCCATCTCTTGGCTATTGTGAATAGTGCTGCAATGAACATGGAAGGGCAGGTATTTTTTTAATGTAGTGATTTTATTTCCTTTGGGTATATACCCAGCAGTGGGATAGCTGGCTCATAAGGTAGATTTATTTTTAGTTCTCTGAGAAACCTCCTTCCAGTTTTTTAAATGGCTGTACTAATTTACACTCCCACCATCAATGTAGGATTCCCTTTTCTCTGCATCCTTGCCAATATTGCTATTTTTTTGTCTTGTTGATATTGAGATGATATCTCATTGTGGTTTTAGTTTGCATTTCCCTGATGAGTAGTGACGTTGAGCATTTTTACATGTGCTTGTCGGCCATTTGTATTTCTTCTTTCAAGAAGTGCCTGTTCTGGTCCTTGGCACATTTTTAAAAATTGGGTTATTTACTTATTTTTGCTGTTAAGTTCTATAAATATTCTGTATATTAGCCCCTTGTCTGGTGTGTGGTTGGCAAACACTTTCCTCCATTCCATAGGTTGTCTTTTCACTTTGCTGACAGTGTCCTTTGCTCTACAGAAGCTTTTTTTAGTTTGATGTAGTCCCATTTGTATATTTTTACTTTAGTTGCCTGTGCCTTTGTAGTCTCTCTCAAAAAAGGGCTGCCCACTTTCATCTCATGCAGTGTTTCCCCTATGCTTTCTTCTAGTAGTTTAATAATTTCAGGTCTTAAATTTAGAGTTTCGATCATTTTGTGTGGATTTTTGTGTATGGTGTGAGATAAGGGTCTAGTTTCAATCTTCTGCATCTGGATATCCAGTTTTCCCAGCAGAATTTGTTGAAGAGGCTGTTCTTTCTCCATTGCATATTTTTGGCACTTTCTTGAAAATCAGTTGGTTATAAATGTGTGGGTTTATTTTGGGGCTTTCCATTCTATTTCATTGGTCAATTTGTCTGCTTTTATGCCAGTAATATGTTGTTTGGGTTACTATAGCTTTATGATATATTTTGAAGGCAGAGAGTGTGATGCCTCCAATTTTGTTCTTTGTGTTCCAGATTGCTTTAGCTATATAGAATCTTTTGTGGCTCCATACAGATTTTAAGACTGTTGTTTCTATTTCTGTGAAGAAAGAATGTCATTGGTATTTTGATAGGGATTGCATTGAATGTGTAAATTGCTTTGGGTAACATGAACACTTTGATAATATTAATTCTTCCAACCCATGAATATGGGATATCTTTCCATTTATTTGTGTCCTCTTCAATTTTTTTCACCAGTGTTTATAGTTTACATTGTAGAAGTCTTTCACCTCCTTGGTTACATTTACTTCTAGGTATTTCATTTTTTTAGGTAGCTATTGTGAATGGGATTTCTTTCCTGATTTCTTCTTCAGCTACTTGATTATTGGTACATAGGAAGGCTGTTGATTTTTGTGTGTTGATTTTGTACCCAGCCACTATACTGAATTCATTTATTAGTTCTAGTAATTTTTTAGTGGAGTCTTTAGAATTTTCTATGTATATGATCATGTCATCTGCAAATAGGGATAGTTTGACTTCTTTTCTGAATTGAATGCTCTCTTTGCTCTCCTTTGCCTTATTGGACTGGTTAGAAGTACTACACTATGTCAAATAATAGTGGAGAAAGTAGGCATCCTTGTCTTGTTCCAGCTCTTAGGAGAAAAGCCTACAATTTTTGTTCATTCAGTATATCAGTTGTGGGTTTGTCATATATGACCTTTATTGTGTTGATACACATTCCTTCTATACCTAAATTGTGTTTTTATCATGAGGAGGTGTTGGATTTTAACCAATGCTTTTTCTGCATCTATTGAAATGATCATGTGGTTCTTTTTTTCATTCATTCTGTTGATGTGACATATCAAGTTTATAGATTTGTGTATATTGAACCATCCTTTCATCTCTTGGATGAATCCCCCTTGATCATAGTGTATGATCTTTTTAAAGTGTTGTTGGATTCTGTTTGCTAATATTTTATTGAGGATTGTTGTGTCTGTGTTCATTAGAGATATTGGTCTGTACTTTTCTTTTTTTGTTATGTTTTTTCTGGTTTTGGTATGAGGGTAATGCTGTCCTCATAGAATGAGTTTGGACGTATTCCCTCCTCTTCAAGTTTTTGAAACTGTTTGAGAAGAATTGGTATTAATTCTTCTTTAAATGTTTGGTAGAATTTGGCAGTGAAGCCATTTGGTCCTGGGGTTTTCTTTGTTGGGAGACTTATTGTGTCAAGATCATTAATCGTTATTGGTCTGTGTAGGTTTTCTAGTTCTTCATGATTCAACTTTGGTAAGTTTTATGTATCCAGGAATTTATTTACAATTCTTCTAGGTTTTCCAGTTTGTTTGCATATATTTGTTCATGATAGTTTCTTATGATCCTTTGTATTTATGTAGTATCAGTTGCAATGTCTCCCTTTTCATTCTGATTTTATTTATTTAAATCTTCTTTTTTCTTCATTAGTCTAGCTAAAGGTATATCAGTTTTGTTTATCTTTTAGAAAAAACAACTTTTTATTTCATTGATCTTTTGTATTTTTTTCTTTGCATCTCTAATTCGTTTATTTCTGCTCTGATTTTTGTTATTTCTTTCCTTCTACTGATGTGGGGTTTGGTTTGTTCTTGTTTTTTCACCTCCTTGAGGTGGAACATTATGTTTATTTGGAGCCTTCTTTTTTGATGTAAGCATTTATTGCTATAAACTTCCCTCTTAGAACTGCTTTTGCTGTACCTGATGAGTTTTGGTACGTTGTGTTTTTAATCTCCATTTATCTTCAGGAATTTTTAAATTTCCTTTTTGATTTCCACTTTGGCTCATTCATTGCATATTGATTAATTTCCATGTATTCATATGGTTTCTGGTGTCTCTTTTGTTGTTGATTTCTAGTTTTATTCCATTGTGGTAGGACAAGATAATTGACATATTTTGATTTTTAAAAAATTTTTGAGTCTTGTGTCCAAACATGTGGTCTAATTTAGAGAATATTCCCTGTGGTTTTGAGAAGAATGTGTATTCTGCAGCTATTGGATGAAATGTTTTACAGATGTCCATTAGGTCAAGTTGGCCTATAAAAGAGATTAATTTTGATGTTTCCTTTTTAATTTTCTGTCTGGATGATTTTCATCTGAAAGTAGAGTATTAAAGTCCCCAACTATTATTGTGCTGAAATCTATCACTACTGTTAGGTCCACTAGTAATTGCTGCATATAACTGGGTGCTTCTTTAGTCTTTTTGGTAAAAGCCAATCTAGCAGGTGTGAGGTAATATCTCATTGTGGTTTTAATTTGCATTTTTTTCTGATGATTAGTGATCATGTTGAGCATTTTTTCATAAGTCTTTTGATTATTTGTATGTCTTCTGAGAAACGCGTATCTAGATCTTTTGCCTATTTTTAATAGATTATTTGTTTTCTTCTTATTCAATAGTTTGAGTTCCTTGCATATTTTGGATATTAGTCTCTTATCCAATGTATGATTTGCAAATATTTTTTCCCAGTCTGTGGGTTGTCTCTTTATTCTGGTAACTATTTCACTGGCTGTGCAGAAGCTTTTTAATTTGATGCAATCCCATTTGTCTATTTTTGCTTTTGTTGCCTGTGCTTTTGGAATTGTATCCAAGAAATCACCACCTGGGCCGATGTCATACAGCTTTTCCCTTATGTTTTCTTCTAGTAATATCACAGCTTCAGGTCTTTACTTTAATCCATTTTTTGTTGACTTTTGTATAGAGGATGAGATAATGGTCCAATTTTATTCTTCTGCATGTGGATAGACTGTTTTCCCAACACCATTTAATGAATAAACTGCCCTTTCCCCATTGTGTGTTCTTGGCATCATTATCTAAAATCAGTTGGTCATAGATGTCTGGGCTTATTTCTGGGCTCTCTAGTCAGTATTCAATTTGTGAACAGGTCTGTTTTTATGCCAGTACCATGCTGTTTTGGTTACTGTAGCTTTGTAATATATTTCAGTTAGTGTGATGACTTTAGCTTTGTTCATTTTGCTTAAGAATGCTTTGTATATTGAGGGTCTTGTTTGTTTCCATACAAACTTTAGAATTGTTTTTCTATTTCTGTGAAAAATGGCATTGGAATTTTGATAAGGATTGCACTGTATCTGTAGATCATTTCCTGTAGTACAGAGATTTTAACAATGTTAACTTAATTCTTCAAATCAATGAACACATGGTATTTCCATTTATTTGTGTCATCCTCAATTTATTTCATTAATGTTTTATAGTTTTCAGTATACAGATCTTTCACCTCTATGGTTAGATTTACCACTAAGTATTTTTTTTATGCTATTGTAAATTGGATTTTTTTAAAAAATTTATTTTTCATATAGCTTATTGTTAGTTTGTAGAAATGCTACTGATTTTTGTAGATGATTTTGTATCGTGCAACTTTACTAAATTCGTTTATCAGTCGTAACAGTTTTTTAGTAAAGTCTTTATGGTTTTCTACATGTAAGATTTGGTAGTCAGCAAACAGAGACAATTTTACTTCTTCCTTTCCTATTTGAATGTCTTTTACTTCTTTCTCTTGCCTTATTGCTCTGGCTAGGACTTCTAGTACTATGTTGAACAGAAGAAGTGAGAGTGTGCATTATCATCTTGTTCCTAATATAAGAGAAAAAGTCTTTAACTTTTCACTGCTGAGTATGATGTTAGCTGTTGACTCATCATATATTACCTTTATTGTGTTGAGGAACATTTTTTCTGTACCTAATTTGTTGAGTGTTTTTTATCATGAAAGGATATTGAATTTTGTCAAATTCTTTGCATTTATTCAGATAATCATATAGTTTTTTCCCCTTCGTTCTTTTAATATGAGAGATCATATTTATTGATTTGTGTATATTGAGCCATCTTCACATCCCAGGGATAAATTCCACTTGATCATAGTGAACGATGCTTTTAATATTGTTGAACATCATTTGCCAGTATTTTTTTCAGGAGTTTTTGCATATAGATTTATCAGTGATTTTGACCATAGTTTTCTTTTCATGTAGTGTCTTTGTCTGGCTTTGATATCAGGGTCATGCCTACCTTACAAAATGAGTTTGGAAGTATTCTGTTCTCTTCAATTTTTGGAAGAGTTTTAAAAGAATTGTGTGATGCAGCAAAAGCAGTTATAAGAAGAATGTTTATAGCATCAAATACCTACATTAAAAAAGAAGAAAGAGCTCAAATAAACAATTTAATGTTACACCTCAAGGACCTAGAAAGAGAAGAACAAACTAAGCCTAAAGTTAAAAAGAGGAGGAAGGGCATAGCAAAGATCAGAACAAAAATCAATGACATATAGAGTAGAAAACCAACAGAAAAGGTCAATAAAGCTATGAGTTGTTTTTTTGAAAAGCGAAATAAAACTCACAAAGCCTATCTAGATAAAAAAAAGAAACTCAAATAAACAAAATCAGAAATGAAAGAAGAGACATTACAACTTACACAGAAATATGAAGGATCATAAATGACTACTATGAGCAATTACATGCCAACAAATTGGATAACCTTGAAAAAATGGATAAATTCATAGAAACATATAACCTATCAAGACCGAATCATAAAGAAATAAGTAAGAATATTAAATCAGTAATTAAATGTCTCCCGTCAGAGAAAAGCCCAGGACCAGGTGGCTTCACAGCTGATTTCTACCAAACATGTAAAGAAAGACTAATACTAATCTTTCTAAAAATATTAGTTTTAAATATGTTTAATCAATCAATGCAGCACACATCAGTGAACATGTCTCTGAAAGCTAACCAATCAAAGACATCCTCGTGATTTGAAATTCAGGCAATTGGAGATGGCGGACTAACTCCAGTGAATGTGTTTCTAAGGCTGGTGCCATCCCATTCCAGCATCTGTAACCACTCAACAACAATGCCATATCCCCCGCTAAACTCTGTAGGTAATCAGCAATTTGCTTTGCTCAGTATAACTTTCCCTTAAGGAAGCAGTATATTCAGTTTTATGGTTTCAAATCTTAAGTGGCAGTCTCATCCTTCAACAAAAGAAAAGGTGATTAAAAAAAAAGTATTCTTCTCTAAGAAATTTAAACTTACATGATAGAGTTGGATTAATCACTGTCTTACTGGCTGTTACATGATCATTTCATTTAGCTTAATTAACTTTTAAAATAATAAACAGCTGTATATTCACCAGATGACACAAAAATGCAATATTAAAAGTAATTTTTATTCATCATGCTTTCCCTAAACTGAATCATGAGTTTTTTTCCTCTTTTTTTCTAAAATTTTTCCATCAACATATATGTATGTATAAGCATAATATCGTATATTTTTAGCTGTTTTTGGAATTTATAAAGAGTACCATCTTGTATATCTCCTGAAAACTTCCTTTTTCTACTTATTGTACTACTAAAATGTATCAATATTATTGCTTGTAACTATAATTCATTTATTCTCTTTTCTGTATAATATATCATTGCTTTAGATATACCATAATATATTTATCCATCTCCTGTTACGGTCACTTGCTTTATTTATAGTTATTTGTGTAGGTATGCATGCATTTATGTAGATATTTGCAATTGAAGGCAGTGTCATTGTACATATTCTTAGGCACTGTCCCAAAGTATGTATGTGAAAGATTTGTCCTTGAGCATATACCTACGAGTGGAACTGCAGCATCCTAAGGTATGAGGTATGAGACTACTTAACTTTATAATACCACAGCTATCTGTTTTCCATTAAAATTTTCATAAAAAACATAAAAGTGATTCTGTTGATCCTCTCCACCATGTAATTTTATTGGGCTTCTTAAATTTTTGTTGATGGAATGTCTATAAAAAGTTATTTATTGTGACCTCTATTTGAACTTTCATGATTACTAATAAAGTTGAGCAATTTCTTATAATTTTATTGGATATATATTTGTTCTTTTCCATAAAATGCTTGTTAATGTGTTTAGCCATTAAGTACTGGAGAGTTTGTCTTTTTCTTTTTTTTTAAATTATATAAATTAAACTCTTAAAATGCAATAATGAAAAATGAACAAACTGACTAAAAAAATGAGACAAAGGCCCAAACAGACAACCTCATCAAAGAATATATACAGACGGCAAATAAACATATGAAAAGAAGCTCAACCTCATATATCACTAGGGAATTGCAAATTAAAACAATGAGGTACCACTACACAATTATTAGAATGGCCAAAATTTAAAAACATTGACAGCACCAAATGCTGGCCAGGATGTGAAGCAACAAGAATTCTCATTAGTTGTTGGTGGGAATGCTGCATAATGTTGCAGCCACTTTGGAAGAAAGTTTGGAAGTTTCTTACAAAACTACACATATTCATACCATGCCATCCATAATTATACTCTGATATTTACCCAAATGAATTAAAATTTTATGTCCAAACTAAAAGCTGCACACATATGTTTATACCAACTTTATTCATAATTGCCCAAACTTGAAAGCAAGTAAGATGTTCTTCATTAGGTGAATGGATAAATTGTGAAATATCCAGAAAATGAAATATTATTCAGGGATAAAAAGAAATGAGCTATCAAGCCATGAAAAAAAAAAAAAATGGTGAAACCATGACTATTACTAAGCAAAGGAAGCCAGTGTGAAAGTTATATACTATATGATTCCGACTATATGACATAATTATAAGGACAAAACTATGGAGACAGTAAAAAGGTCAAGGGTTGGGGGGAGGAAGGGATAAACACAGGGGACACAGATAATTTTTAGTGCAGTGAAACTAGTGTGTATGATAATATCATGGCTGATACATGTCATTATACATTTGTCAAAACCCATAGAATGTACTGCATCAAGAGTGAATCCTAATGTAAACTATGAACTTTGGGTGATAATTTGCCCATGTTGGTTCATCAGTCCTAACATATGTACCACTGTGGTTCGGATGCTGATAGTGGAGGAGGTCATGCATGTGTGGAAGGTTTGGAAACCGTACTTTCTTCTCAATTCTGCTGTCAACCTAAAACTTTTCAAACCACAAAATGAATATTCATCTATATTTCCTACTAAAAATTGAAATTTTACCTTTAAAATTTTAGTTCTTAATCAATCTGCTGTTCATTTTCATTTTTGTGGTGAAGCAGGGATATAAATTTACTTTCTTTTTCCATATACTTTAAAAAATACTTTATTAGGTGTTCAATTTCCCCTCTGATATGATGTGCTCTTTATATGTACAGGTCTTATTCCAGGTTCTCTAATCTACATAGTGAACAGTTTTCTATTGCTGTGCCAATACTGCTTTTAGTACATGCTGTAGCTTCATAGTAAGTTTGGATATCTGGTGAAGCAAGTGTTATAGACTGAATGGTTGTGTCTCCTCCTAATTTACATGTTGAAACCTAATCCCCAATGCGATGATATTTGGAAGCGGGGTCTTTGGGAGATGAGCTGGTGATGAGGGTAGAGCCCTTCTTAGTGGGATTGGTGACCATTAAAGGAGACACCAGAAAGTTCCCTCATTTCTTCCACCATGTGAGCACACAGAAGATAGCCATCTATGAACCAGGAAATGGGTACTTACCAGACATGGACTCTTTCAGTACCTTGATATTGAACTTTCCAGCCTCCAGAACTGTGAGAAATAAATGTTTGTTGTTTGTAAACCACCCAGTCTATAATATTCTGTTACAGCAGCCCAAACGGGTTAAGAAAACAAGTATTTCCTCCTTTTTCATTTGTATCTTTCCTATTGTTTTGCCCTTTAATTTTCTATACAAATTTTATTATCAGTTTCTCAAGTACTTTTTCTTGTTCCTCTTAGGTTATTGAACTCAACACATGTTCTCATTTGAACCTGTGAGCTCATAATTCCCTTGGGATAAAGGTTACCGTATCTAATAGTGCATATTAGGAAAGCATTTTATATATTCAATGGGAGGGGAAGGGAAGATGGGAGAGCTTTAGAGACCAACAAACTCTTGAATCATACCCCATTTCAAGGCTGCTTTGTATAGTTTTTCAGGTTGCATATTATACTGCATTAAAGGGCACTATGCACATTGTGTCATGTTTATTTTTTGACTTTTTAAAATATCTTAAAAACTAATTGTTTTCCAAAATAAATTATTTACATAGGTCATACAAAAATTTTCCAGTAAGTAATCGTCTTGTTTTAACAAGGATGATCTAAGATACATTTCAAATTATGGAAGAGGGCCAAGTTTGACAGTAAAAAGACTGCTGATTTGACCAAAAGTAAAATAAAAGGGACATTCATAAAACGAGATGGAATTCCAACTGATGTCCTTACTAATGGCTATCTTTACAAAAAATAACTTCTTCGCATAAATGTACTTGTTAAAATAGCTACAATTTCACACTTGTTTTATAAGACTTAAAGATTTTTTTGATGGTGGGACACAACACAATAATAATTGGATAGATAAAAGGCAAAACTCTTGTTACTTGCAATTCCAAATGAGAAAAAGCTGCCAGGGGTTGCACCCAGGGAAAGGGTACCAACACGCTGGAGCTGTGGGAAGCAACTTATGTATGGAGGGTAAGGTGGGGTTGGTTTTGCAGGCTCACTGTGGATTGGTTAATTTGTATAATTTCATGGGCTTTGGGGTGTTGGGGTTGTCTCTTGTTATCTGGTACCTGGCCCAGGGGGATTAGGGCAATTACCTGGTGGCCTAGAATGTGAGAGCCCAATAAAAAAGGAAGTTTGAGTGTGAACTTAATCAAAATGGGAACTGGCCTGACTCTAGCCAGGATCTCAAAAGTGGGTCAAGGCAGCAGTTTTAAAAAACTGTTTTACACTCTATAGAGAATACCCTGTGCCCCTTCTTCACTGTCTTGTTAATTTCCCAATTTAAATGAATTGTTGATTTCTTAATTTAAATCAATAAATACTTTCATTATAACACAAATAACTACACAGTAACTCATATTTATTTAACAGTAATGATCCATGAATTATTATATACTCTTCAATGATAAATTATCATGTTATCATCCACAAATTATAATATAAATATTGTTCATTTCTTGTTTCAATTATCTCATGACCACAATATTTAACTGTAGCATTTTCTCTCTAAATATCAGGAAAAAAAATGTGGAAACAGAAAATAGGATATAGAAAACTGTTAGTTCCATCCTCAGCCTGGCCGAGTGTGTGCCGACCAGAGAGGCACCCCGCCAGAGAAGCCCAAGATCCACGGAGACCACACACCCCGCAGTGCCATCGTGGGACTGAGCAGGTAGGCCTGGCCACTGCCAGACTCCATCGCTGGCCTAGCCGAGTGTGCGCTGACCTGAGAGGCGCCTCCCCAGAGAGGCCCAAGACTTGAGGTGACCATGCACCTGAGGTGCCAGTGGGAGACTGAGCAGAAACTGAGGCAGCCCTGCCAAATTGGCAGCCCCAGCAGCATCCTGGCCAGACACTAGTGTCAAACAAGTGGACTGTGAAATCCCTTGCCACAATGACTAAACATCAAAGGAAAGATACCAGAAATATGAAAAATCAAGAAAGTACACCACCAAAGGGTAATAACTCTCAAGCTCTATATCCTATATAACAAGAAGCCCTTGAAATGTCTGAAAAGGAATTTCGAGTAATAATTCTAAGGAAACTAAATGAGATACAAGAAAACTCAGCTAGAGAACATGATGAAACAAGGAAAGGTATACAAGACCTGAAAGAAGAAATGTACAAGGAAATCAATACCCTGAAAAAGAATGTAGCAGAGCTTGCTGAGCTGAAGAATTCATTCAATGAAATAAAAAACACAACCGAGAGTTTAACCAGCAGGCTTGCAGAACCAGAAGACAAAACTTCTGACCTTGAGTTTGAAATAATACAGGCAGACAAAAAAGAAAAAAGAATTAAAAACATTGAAGAAAATCTAAGAGAGATATCAGACAACCTTAAGTGCTCAAATATCCAAGTCATGGGTATTCTAGAAGGGGAGGAAAAAGGAGATTGCATTGAAAACACACTGATGGAGTTTGGATGTGTTGTCCCCACCAAAACTCATGTAGAAATTTGATCTCCAATGTGTCAGTGTTGGAAACTGATTGAGTCATGGGGGCAGATCCTTCATGAATGGATTAATGCTCTCCGTGGGGGAGGAGGGGTAGTGAGTGAGTTTTCACTCTATTAGTTCCCATGAGACCTGATAGTTTAAAGGACCCTGGCACCTCCTCTCTCTCTCTCTTGCTTCCTCTCTCTTGCTTCCTCTTGCCATGTGATCTGCTTGTACCGGCCAGCTGCCTGCTGCTTTTCCACCATGAGTAGAAGCAGCCTGAGGCCCATGCCAGATGCAGGTGTCCCAGAATCATAAGCCAAATAAACCTCTTTTCGTTATAGATTAACCAGTCTCTGGTGTTTCTGCTATAGCAACACAAAATGAATTAAAACACGTATTCAACAAATTAATGGCAGAAAACTTCCCAGGTACAGGAAAAGACACAGATCTTCAGATTCAGATTCAGGAAGTTCAAAGATCCCCAACTGTATTGAACTGAAAAAGGTCTTCTCCAAGAAATGTTATAGTCAAATTGGTAAAACTCAAAGACAAAGAGAGAATCTTAAAAGCTGCAAGAGAGAAGCGTCAAATCATCTATAAGGGAGCCCCAATCAGACTAACATCAGACTTTTCATCACAAACCCTAAAAGCCAGAAAGAATTGGATGATATATTCAAAATACTAAAAGACAGAGATTGCCAGCCAAGAATACTCTAGCCTACAAGGCTATCCTTCCAAAATGAAGGACAAATAGTATATTTCTCAGACAAAGAAAAACTGTGGGAGTTCACTACCACAAAACCACCCTTACAAGAAATTCTCAAGGGAGTACTGGGTTTTGTACCTGAAAAATAACTAACACTGCCATAAAAACTCAAGAAAAATCAAACCCAGTAGTAAAATAAAAATGCCAACAATGAAGAGAAAAAAAAAGTTTATCTACAACCCAAGGAACCAACAAATACAGAAGACAAACAGTAAATCAGAAAGAAAGGAAGAAAAGACACTCAAGACATCCAAACAAAAATGAATAAAATGCTAGGACTAAATCAACACTTTTAAACAACTCTTAATGTAAAAGAATTAAATTCCCCAATCAAAAGACACAGACTGGCTCACTGGATTAAAAAGGAGGACCCAAGTATATGCTGCCTTAGAGAGACCCACCTCACCTATAAAGACTCACATAGGCTAAGAGTGAAAGGATGGAAAAAGATTTACCATGCAAACAGAAATGAAAAACAAGCTGGAGTAGCTATTCTAATATCTGATAAAATAGACTTTAAACTAGAAAACATAAAAAGAGACAATGAGGGCCACTACATGATGATAAAAGGACTGATCCATCAAGAAGATATAACAATCATAAATATATACACACCCAATGTCGGAGCACACTGATTTATAAAGAAGGAAATAGACACTAATACTGTATTAGACCTACTACCTCTACTCTATTAGACCTAAAGAAGGAAATAGACACTAATACTGTAATAGCAGGGGACCTGAACACCCCACTCTCATAATTGGACAGATCATCTAGGCAAAGAATCATCAGGGAAACACAAGATCTAAACAATACTCTAGACCAATTGGACTTGGCAGATATCTACAGAATATTCCATCCAACAACCTCAGAATATTCATTCTTCTCATCAGCACATGGATCATTCTCCAGGATAGATCACATGTTAGGTCACAAATCAATTCTCAACAAATTCAAAAAAATTGGAATTATCCTACGTATTTTTTTCAGATCACAATGGATTAAAATTAGAAATCAATAGCAAATGAAATTCTGGAAACTATACAAACACATGGAAATTAAACAGCATTCTACTTAATGACATATGGGTCAAAGAAGAAATCAAACAGCAAATCAAAAAATTTATTGAAACTAATGAAAACAATGATACATCATACCAAAACCTGTGGGATACTGCAAAAGCAGTACGAAGTGGGAAATTTATCACATTAAATGCTTACTTCAGAAGAATTGGAAGATGGCAAGTGAACAACTTAATATTCCACCTTAAAGAACTAGAAAAACAAGAACGATCCAAATCCAAAGTTAGCAGATATAAAGAAATCATTAAGATCAGAGCAGAACTTAATGAAATTGAAACCACAAAAATGATACAAAGGATCAATAAATCAAAAAGTTGTTTTTTTGAAAAGATAAATAAAATTGAGAAACCATTAGCACAGCTAACTAAAAAAAGAAGAGAGAAGATCCAACTAACAAAAATTAGAAATGAAAAAGGTGATATTACAACTGATATTTTTGAAATACAAGGAATCATTAGACACTACTATGAACAACTATATGCCAAGAAATTTGAAAATCTGGAGGAAATGAATAAATTTCTGGACACACACAAACTACCAAAACTGATCCAAGAAGATGTAGAAAATCTGAACAGAACAATAACAATAAAAGAAATTTAAGCTGTTATCAGAAGGCTCCCAACAAAGAAAACCCCAGGACCAGATGGGTTCACAGCAGAATTCTACCAAACATTCAAAGAGAAATTGACACCAATTCTCTACAAACTATTTCAAAAGATTGAAACAGAGGCCATTATCCCAAACTCATTCTATGAAGCAACATCACCCTGATACCAAAACCAGGTAAAGATACAAATAAAAGAGAAAACTACAGGCCAATGTCCTTGATGAATATAGACACAAAAATCCTCAATAAAGTACACCATATCGATAAAATCAAACACAAGGACCATATGATCATCTCTAGATGCTGTAAAAGCATTTAATAAAATTCAACACTCATTCATGATAAAGACTCTCTATAAGTTAGGTATAGATGGAAAGTATCTCAACATAATTAAAGCCATATATGATAAACCCACCGCCAATATCATCTTGAATGGGGAAAAACTGAAAGCTTTTCCTTTAAGAACTAGAACTAGACAAGGATGCCCACTCTCACCACCCCCATCAACATAGTTTTGAAAATGATAGCCAGAGAAATCAGAGAAGAGAAGGAAATAAAGGGTATCCAGATTGGAAAAGATGAAGTCAAACTGTCCTTGTTTGCAGATGACATGATCCTATATATCAAACAGCCTAAAGCCTCTACAAAAAAACTCTTGGAGTTGATAAATGATTTCAGCAAAGTTACAGGATACAAAATCAACACAAAACAATCAGAAGCATTTATATTCTCCAATAGAGAACATGCAGAAAGGGAAATCAAGAAAGCCTGCCCATTTACAATAGTCACCAAAAAAATAAAATACGTTGGAATAGAGTTAACCAAAGATGTGAAAATTCTCTAAAATGAGTACTACAATCCACTGCTGAGAGAAGTTAAAAAGGACACAAGAAGATGGAAAGATATACCATGCTCTTGGATTAGAAGAATCAACATTGTGAAAATGTCCATACTACCCAAAGTGATATACAAATTCAATGCAATCCCCATCGAAATCCAATGACATTTTCCTCAGAAATGGAAAAAACTATGGAATAACAAAAGACCATGCATAGCCAAAGCAATTCTGAAAAATAAACATAGCTAGAGGCATAACACTACCAGATTTTAAACTATACTACAAAGGTACAATAACCAAAGCAGCAGGTACTGGCATAAAAACAGACACACTGACCAATGGAATAGAACAGAGAGTCCAGAAATCAACCCACAAACCTACAGCCATCTGATCTTTGACAAAGGCACCAAGCCTATACGCTGGGGAAGAGATTGCCTCTTCAGCAAATGGTGCTGGGATAACTGGATATACATATACAGGAGAATGAAACTAGACCTATACCTCTGACCATATGCTAAAATCAACTCAAAATGGATTAAAGAATTAAATATACACCCGAAACAATAAAACTTCTTAAAGAAAACATAGGAGAAACACTTCAGGAAGTAGGACTGGGCACAGACTTCATGAATACAACCCCCAAAGCACGGGCAACCAAAGGAAAAATAAACAAATGGGATTATATCAAACTAAAAAGTTTCTGCACAGCAAAAGAAACAATTAACAGTGTAAAAAGACAACCAACAGAGTGGGAGAAAATATTTGTAAAATATACATCTGACAAAGGATTAATATCCAGAATGTACAAGGAACTCAAACAGCTTTACAACAAAAAAAGTAAGCCAATTAAAAAATGGGCAAAAGAGCTAAGTAGGCATTTCTCAAAGGAAGATATACGAATGGCCAACTGAAACATGAGAAAATGTGCAACATCACTCAGCATTCAGGAAATGCAAATCAAAACCACACTGAGATACCATCTCACCCCAGTTAGAATGGCTAGTATCCAAAAGACTGTGAATGATAAATGCTGGCGAGGTGTGGAGAAAAAGGAACTCTCATACATTGTTGATGGGACTGCAAAATGGTGAGCCTCTATGGAAAATGGTATGGAGGTTCCTGAAACAATTGCAGTTGGATCTACCATATGACCCAGCTATCCCACTGCTGGGAATATCAGAGGAATGGAAACCATCAAGTCGAAGGTTGTTCTCCCATGTTCATTGCAGCACTCTTTACAATAGCCAAAAGTTGGAACCAGCCCAAATGTCCATCATCGGATGAGTGGATAAGGAAAATGTGGCATATCTACATAATGGAATACTACTCAGCTATAAAAAAGAATGAAATACTGCCATTTGCAACAACATGGATGGACCTAGAGAGAATTATATTAAGTGAAATGAGTCAGGCACCGAAAGAGAAATATCACATGTTCTCACTTATTTGTGGGAGCTAAAAATAAATAAATAAATACACAAATAAACTGGGGTGGGGGAAAGAAGACACAACAATGACAATTTCTTGAAGTTGATATGACAAGTGAACAGATATGAGGTTGTTGGACGGGGAGGGAGAGGGAAGAGGGAGGGAGGTTTTGGTAACAGGCCACAGTAATCATCCACATTGTATATTGACAAAATGAAAAAAAAGAAAAGAAAAGAAAACTGTTGGCATGTGAAATCAGTGAATTTTTGCAGAAAATTGATATAATACCAGAGAAAAGGAAAATATTTAGGACCTAAATATTTTAATAGAATTTAACTAAGATTGGTCATTGGATAAAACAGGATGTGAGTTTACTCTTACTTCCTTGACAAATACTAACAAAGAAATTTTAATTAAAAAAATGTGGAACAAGACAAAATAGAAGAATGTATTAAACTGGGTGTACTTTCTGTTGCTTCAAGTATGTGGCTGTATAATTTGAATATTATTCAGTGTTTCCATCTAATTGGAAATTTAACTAATACAAGTCCAAAATTGAAACTTCTGAAAGGCATTACAGATATAAATATTTTTTGTAACTCTTCCCACACAAATTGTTTCAAATAGTGAAATTAATCTCCAGATTTAGGTTATTTTATTATACTGCAAACTATTCTGCATTTTTTGTATATTGCAAACTTTAGAATAATAGGAAAAATCCACTGCAGGATTAGAATTAATACAAAAATTTGCAACATTTATCAGATGTGCTCAATAAAGATAAACAATCAGAAATTTACAGCAACAGTAATTCTAAGTATTCACATTGAAATTTAATTTGGAAAACATACAAGTATAAATTCTGAAAAATAGACTATATAAATATATAAAAATATTTGCATACTGTTTTTGCATCTATGTGATTCAATTTTGGCATAGTGATATCTACCATTCTGACAATTACTTGTGAAATTTTATGAATAAGATAATGAGAGCTTTCTTCATTTGGCTAAAATAGTAGCAGAAAATTGAAATGATTTTGTTGCTCATTTCTGCAGAAATCAAATATCAACACCAGCTGATATCACACATTGTTTAAAAAATGGATGTTTTAATAAATTGCTAAAATAATAGCACATGTAATAACCTAAACCATTTTGGCAAAAGTAAAAAATGTTATTACTTAGTTTTTAAAAATATATAACCTTTATATAAGTCATAAAGAACAGATAACAATTCTTGTTAGATTTGTTGGCTTTCAGATACAATATTTCTTTATATGAAGAACAAATTTTGAATTTTTTCAAGTAGATATCACTTGAAAAGGACTGTAGACATTTTTAATTGACTTTAAAGATACAAATTTAAACATAAATTATTTAGGGGGCAAATATTCATGGTAACATCAGTTTCCAGTGAAAAAATATCTTAGGGCTTTAGATATTACTACTTCTGCTCATTCCTTAAATTGTAATACATAATGTAGCAAAAAATTTATTTCTTGTTTTTTATATAGCATTCAAGAACAATGAAACTATTTTTTTAGCTTCAAAAACAATGTCAAATTCACAATGGGAAAATTGAGTTGATCCTAATGCCTCAAAATTCCAAGGCATAGATTTTCTTAGAAATTGTCGATTATTTGGGGGCTGGCCAGTCAGCTCACTTGGTTAGAGCGCAATTTGATAACATCAAGGTCTAAGGGGGTTCAGATCCCCGAACAAGCCAGTCACCAAAAAAGAAAGAAAGAAAGAAATCGTTGGTTATTTTAACAAAGATAGGCATTGTAAAAGCTAAACCAAAGATATATAGTTGATAAAAAATATTTTTGAATGATGTGCTTAGTACTGATTTTTAATGTTAATGTTATAAGCCAAAAATTGCAGAAAGTAAAGTTTAATTACATTATGTTCTTAAAATTATTAAAGGGATTAGGAAAATATGTGAAGAATAAAATGAAGAAATAAATTTGAAAAATATATTGTTGATGATAAAGAAATTGCAACCTCTTGCCATTGCTGTTAATATCTTCACTTTAGAAAATTTAAAAAGTTTTCCTTATTTTATTTGTTTTATTTTATTTTGTTTGTTTGTTTGTTTGTTTGTTTATTTATTTTCTAACTACATTTGATTAAAATCTCATGATCTGCTCACCTATAATTCCAAAACTTAATTCCAAAATCCAATTATTTTTCTACATTCAATACAGAAATATCACTCTCAAAATCTGAAATGCTAAATGTATCCTGGCCTTTTAGCGTTCTGGATGTTCATCTTGATTCTTTAAGCTACGTATGCTGTATACTACTGCAATCCTAACTCAAACTGACTGATAAACCTAATAAGGAGTGGTAGATTGGTAAGACATCAATGGATGAGTAAGTAAAACCCTGGATTTTTTTTTTCCTAAAGTCAAGAATGACTTTTTTGTAATACAATATTTACTTTCAGGAACAAATTTATTGCACACATTTCCAAAGACTCTTGTAGTCCTAAGGGTACATTCATTTTTGCTAATATGAGTTAATAATTGTTTTAACCATATTACCTTGGGTGAGGTATGGTGAAGCCAGAAGCAGATCAAGAGAGAGAAACTGGAAAGGGTTTGACAGGTTTGTTTTCCCTGTGCCCTGGCAAGAACACAGCACTCCACGCACAGCCACTTAGGGAAGCACCAGGGTCAGTTCTAAGGCAGAGGGAGAGAAGGACACTGTGGGCTTTTGGTGTGGTTTCTGTGGGAAGGAAAAGCCAAGGCAGGGCAAACAGGCTTAGGATTGGCTTAGGTGAATAGTTTTGGTGAGCTCCGAGGCACAGAGGTTGTCCCTGGTAGTCTGACACCTGGCCCTGGGGGAGTTGCATGGATGCATCGTGGCCTGGATTGAAGGCCTGATTGCAGAGGTGGTTGGGGGTGGACTTTGATGACTGTTCAAGGAGAAAATTAATTGGCTCTAGTCAGAGCCTTCAAAGTATGTTAGGACAGCATTTAAAAAACTGTATTACTGTATTACTACAGTGGAGAATATAGCTTATCAAAAATAATAATGTGTTATTATTATTCCCCCAAATTTAATTATTATTATTCCACAATGCCAAGAGAAAGTCTGTTAAATTCATTGGCCATTTCTATCCTTCTGAAAGTATTTAAACTATGGTAAAAATTTTATTTCCATGAAAGTAACTCACGTGACTGTTTTATAACAAATTATGTTCTAGTGACTTTGACTCCCTAATTATTCTGATCAAAATTTTGAATTACCTGCATTATGTTTAATAACTTGGTTTGTATAATTTACAGATAATAAATTCATGTTACAGTTATTATTGTTGAAAAATATCTAATCTACTACTTCAAAACATTTTTACTTGAGGAAGGGGAATATTTTTCTATTTTGTACTAAGAAATAGTGTGCTAGGGGAGATGCTGGTTTGATATCAGTGCAGAAAGTATCAGCCTAGGTCAACATTTTTATCTTTCAATTATAGGCAGAATTTCTCCTCTCCCCTCCGCCTCCCCCTTTGGAAGCTTCACTCCAGGGAGGAAATTCACCAGAGCAGAGGGTTTAGAAGGAGGACTGAGGATTAAATGCCCCAGGCTGGTTAGTCCCACCAGAGTCTGCACCACAGGGTCTTTGCTACAGATTTCCTCAGTGAGAGGCAGACAATGATGGTCCCAAGGCATCCACAGGGGAGAGGCAAGAGCAGAGTTAAAACAGCTTCTGCCTTCTTTATTCTGCCTTAGCTACACTTGCTGACTCCTCCTTGTCCAAGGCTGCAGCACACTGTCCTCTACGTTGCTCCCACCCTACGTGTTCAAAAACAGCTCTCCTTCTGCCAAGGGGCATCTTACAGTTTTTATTGTCAGTAAGCTAGTTAATTAGTTTTTTATATCAGTATTATTTCCTAGCCATTCTTTTCACCAAATTGTTTTATGATTAAACGTGTGGGAGAGAGCTAAGAGCCCATGCTAATGTGCCATCTTGGCAGGATTCCTTCACAAAGGTTTGAAGGTGTATCGTGCCATTAAATTTGGAATTTTAAAGCAAAATCATGAAGTCTGCTCTGGAATCATTGGTAAGCTGGGGATTTGTGTGTGATGAGGGACAAGTGGTTGTAGGAAATTATACTCCTAATTCTATTGTTTACTTGCTCACATTGAAATTTTCTGGAGGAGAGAAACTACTCTGGTACTTTTGTACCAGCTCCATACCTTTGTTGCTTACAGGCTCATTGTGGTAATAAAAAGATGTTAAATTTCATAAAGAGCTGCATGGGAGATAGGAGCATGGATAATTCAAATTTAATTGCTGTAACCGCAAATGTAGAAAGAGGAATATATACGGCAATCAGGTCACATCCGTGGAAGATTTGTACAAAAGACCAGCACACAGTGCATTAGTGATGCAGAGATTTGATAAGATTCTTTAATACAGTGCAGAAGATTTATAAATCAATGCCACCTACCAACATTTCAACGTTTGTCAGTTGTAAATGAAATTAAGTAGGTAAACCCATGTTTCTATCTTTATATATGTATTAAAATACACAGAAATACACCTTTAAGGTTTTTGAAATCATTTTCCTTAAGGACATTAAAATGCCTATACCATCTGCTTTAGTTGACATAAATTTTTATATGGTATAGAGCACAGAGGCAATATTTTCAGAGGGAGGGGGCGGTGAAAGTTTTTCCAGTATCTAGGATTCTGAAATGATTTAGTAAAGCTACAAGATAGACTTCTTTAAAGTGTGATGTGATATTTATTTATATAGGGGGATAGAGCCTACTCTCTGTTTAATTATTAGTAGCTAAGTGAGCATTAGCAACTTAGATATTGGTTAAAATATTAATGCAATCTTAGACTTTAAAGGCATAGAAAGATTACCTAGATTAAGATTTGAATTTCTTTTTGTCAGGTTTGTGATCTTATTCTGACTTAATTAGGGAAAAATAAAATGTAACATTGGTCTTCTTATTTCTTACGGTTGTCCAATCTTGATTTTGACTTAGAACAGGAACACATTTTATGTTTCTATTTGAAGAATACAAATACATCATGTTTTGTATTTCTGTAAGATTCTAGCTAAAAAGCATAAATGTTAGAAACATGAATTTCTGCTTTCTAAATCAGACAATATTTAAAATTATACTAAACACAAATGAGCTATCAAGCAATAGAGTTCTAACCATAGCCTTGTTTACCTAAGAGTAATAATCAGATTTGAAAACAGCTTGTGAGATGCTTTTTACTTTCTCTGGTATCAGTCAAAATTGTCTTTGTTTGCATGTTAAGAAAAGTGATAAATAAGAAAAATGTAACAAGGAATCTAAAAGGAGGCAGCCCAACATAGTGGCAGCAGTCATAGTACACCCTCAGTATCCCAGGCACTGTCTTTCCATTCCACCATCCTTAGTTTCTGGCTTTCACCTTCTTGCTTTCAAAGATGGTGCACTATCCAGGCAGAAAGAAAGGTAAAGAGAGAAAGACTGAAGGGACATGCCTTTTGAAAGGCTTTTCTTGAAATCTAACCCAGACACTGCTACTTAACCTTGCTTCGTATCAAACTAGATCGCAATAGATGTAGCAAAAATGCAAGGGAGTCTGGGGAGGTGGATTTTTTAAACAAGTATAACCTTCTTTTAAATGAATACATTGTTACCCCAAAGAAAATCAAAGTTACAGTGAGGAAGAAGGAAATACTGGGTTTTGAGCAGGCAGCAAGTGTGTGCCATGCTGCATTGGTTGCAAGTGGCAGAATTCAGAGGGCAGTGTCTTAGGAAACAGCTGATGAGTCTGGGTTGTCTAGAATGACCTTGACAAGAACTGGTGTTTAATATGTATATCTGTGTCAGGTAGAACAACTGAGAAAATGGGCTGTAGCAGCAGCAAAAATAAGTAGGAGTTTTGATCAATTCCCTGGTGTCATTGAATAGGATATACAGGATCAGGATGGGAGCAGAAACAACTCTAGAACAAATTGCTGACCAGGAAAAGCAGTTTGGTTTAGAAAAAATCATAGTTCAATGTCAAACAGAGAGAAAAGGACAAAGGTCTCCAAGGTTGGAATTCAGAATTGGATACATCTCTGTATGGTTAGTGATATCCCAGCAAGAGGAATAACAGAAGTGAAATCAGTCTGGTCTCAATGTTTCTCTGGATCTAACCATTAACCACCTCTGATGATGTCATTCATGTTTGTTTAACTTTGACTATTTTCTGTCAGTCTTTACCACTGCCCTTTAGGTTTTGTTTCCCAATATCCACCTGAAAGTCTCTTCACTCTATCATTATGTTCCAAGTTTTTGTATCCTCGCCCTGCCATGGACTCAGGCCCTGATGTCCCAGAGCTTTCCCAAAGGGTTTCTTGAGGTTTTTTAGCCTTGAGGAATAAGATAAAGTAATTTGTAAGACACACCCAATTGTAACTTTAGAGTTAGGGAAAGATCTCAAAGTGGGATGGTATGACTTTATAGAGGGTTGAACAACACGGAAGTATAAGATGCTCACACTTATTTATACTCCAGTATGTAAACATACATCTGGAAAGACCACAGTTTGTCATCTTGTAGTTTACACTGAGTTTTCTGGATTTCAGAATCCTTTTAGCTTGCTGGGAATAGATTTCCTCTACAACTCTGGCAGTACTGGGAAGAGGAGGCTGAGGCTGAGAAGTGCTCTGGGAGGTTTCATGGTGGGGTAGACATGTCACAGTGCGTTTAGTGATGGGAGACTTGTCTGCTTTGATCCTTCAGAGCACAAAATGTGATTGTGGTAGGTAATTTCAATTGTCAATTTGACTAGATTAAGGTATACCCAGATAACTCGTACAGCATTATTTGGGGGAATGTCTGTGAGGGCATTTATGGAAGAGATAGGCATTTGAATCAGTGGACTGAGTAAAGAAGAACTGGCTTCACCCAGTGTGGGCAGGTACCATCCAATTAGCTGAGGGCCTGGATAGAACAAAAAGGCAAAGGAAAGGTGAATTTCCTTGCTCTCTCTCTCTCTCCTGGAACTGGGATACCCTTCGTGAATATCAGAATTCCAGGTTCTCTGGCCTTTGGACTCCAAGGCTTGCACCAATATGCCCCTGGGTTCTCAGGTCTTTGGCCTTGGACTGACAGTTATAATATTGGCTTCCTGGTTTCTGAGGCTTTCAGGTTAGGACTGAGCCATGCTACTGGCTTCCCTGGTTCTCCAGCTTGCAGATAGCCTGCTGTGGGATTTTCTCTGCCTCATAATCATTGAGCCATTTCCCTCTCATATCTGTCTGTCTGTCTGTCTGTCTGTCTGTCTTTCTGTCTGTCTATCTATCTATCTATCTCTCTCTCTCTCTATCTATCTATCTATCTATCTATCTATCTATCTATCTATCTATCTATCTATCTATCTATCTATCTACCTGTCTATCATCTCCTGTTCATTCTGTTTCTCTGGAGAAAACTAACTAATATAGTGATAATAGTGGTTTCTGATATTGCTGAATCACTTTATAGTCAACAAGCATATTCATATATACTTCACGACTTGCTCTTCACAAAAATTCAGTGAATTTGACTTTATTATATCTTGATGTTCAGTGAGGAAATTGAGGCCTACAGGAAGAACTTTCTCATCTTTACCCATCTAGTAAGTGCCTGAGTTGAGATTTAAAAACAAGGTCATCTAACACATTGGTCATTAACTCATTTAATAGCAATTTATTAAACACTATTTGTCAAGCCCTCTGTTAGGCATTGAGGACACAGTGCTGTACAAGATGGGTACATAGCACCTTTTCTTTTAGGGAAATTATAATCTAGCTCAAAGCCCATCCTTTTAAGCACTAAGTGGATTCTATAAATCCACCTAAAACTATATCTCATACTCATCTCATTATATTCTCTGCCTTTCCCACCACTGCCCCTCCCAAAAAAGTGTTCAGTATAGTTGCTCTTCCTCTTGTGTTTCTACTACAGTAAACATTCACTTAATGGCTCTACAAGGAACCTGGGAGACAGTCTTCACCTCTCCTAATCACTTACCCCATCACCTCCAATCAGTCCCCATGTCCTATGGACTGTATTTTTGACTGTTTTTCAAATTCTCATGCCTCAGCCTCTATTTCCATTACCACTTCTATGCATTAAAAACTTATTTCTTGACTGCACTATTGCAATGATCTCTGAAGGGGTGGCCCTGTCTTTAACCCATGATATATGCTTCACATGCTTGCCACAGCCCTTTTTCTAAAATGTATATCTAGTCTTTGAAGATTTTGCTTTCAAAGGCTTTCATAACATTAAGGATTAAAAAAAAGTCTAAGCCTCTTAGCAAGGGCAAATATGATCTGGCTTCCACATAGCTCTGTTGTTTCTTGTCTCAGAGGAACCTGTGACCCACACTGCAACCCAACACTTCACTCCGCTAAAGTATCTGTAGCTCTCAAATGTGGAATGGTCCAGGGGAAAGTTCCTTGCTTCACTGCTCCTCACTACCCAACCAATCTAATTCTTTCCAGTGATCAGGTAATTTATTGTTTAAACTGGGACACTGTTGAGAGTGAAAGAGGATTTACTAGTAACTATACTGGGAAAGAAAGGTAGAAACTGGTTTTCTACCAATCAGCTAGGATATAAGAGGGTACTTCCAAAAGTTCATGGAAAATAGAATTAAAAGGTAATATGAATATTTCCATGAAATTTTTGAAGACCCCCTCTTATGTTTACTCTAAATCTAAAGAATTCTTCTTTGTGCCCATAATACTCTAAACTTATCTCTATGATAACATTTACTGCAATCTATAGAAACATTTGTCTCCCTTCTAAATTTCATCATTTCAGAGACAAGTCTGCTTTGTTCATCCTTGACTCCAGAAAGTTTGTATAGCTTTTGATATCTAGTAGGTGTTCAATTGTTTTTAAAATGAATGCTATTAAATGAATACTTTCAGGTAGGAACTTCACTGAGCATTTGGAAATAAATTGAGTTTTGCAGTTACTGTGGTTTACAAACAACCCTTAATATTTAGAGCACAAAAAACCTTTTACTAATTTGTAGAGGAAACATGTGGAAGATATTTGTCTGTCTGAAATTGTTTCTAAGGCACTGCTGTTTGTCTTATGAAATTCATCACCATACTTCAATGGTTTATGATGAACATCTTTGGAGAATTTTTGAAGTAATGCAAGAAAGCCTCTCTGTTTTATTTATTTATTTTTTATTTTTTTAACTTTTTAAAAATTATTTATTTATTAAGAATGTTAATTAGAAACAAAGCTAATTGTCCCCCCTCCTGCCCATGATGTGAGGACCAGATTCATACTGGCAGCATACCCATTACCAGAAATTACCTTTGTACCCTTTGTCCCCTCCCAATTATCCCCCAACCTCCCTCCACCCCCTCCACTTTTATTTGTAGCCCTAGGAACATTCCCTCTCTCTGTTAGACCCACAGCACTACTGTGGTCTTTCTTTCCTGCCTTCCTTTATCTCTTAGCTTCCACATATGAGTGAACACATGTGGTATTTTGCCCTCTGTGCTTTGCGTATTCCACTCAACATAAGTTTCTCCAGGTTCAACCATCTTGCTGAAATGGTAGTATTTCATTCTTTTTAATAGCAGAGTAGTATTCCTTAGTGTAAATATACCACAGTTTCCTTATCTAATCATCCACTGATGGACACTTAGGTTGGTTCTGTATCTTGGCTATTGTAAACAGAGCTGTGATAAATATGGGAGTGCAGGTATCTCTTTGACATGATGATTTCCATTCCTCTGGATATATACCCAGAAGAAAGATTGCTGGATCATATGGACGATCTATCTGTAGTTGTTTGAGAAACCTCCAAATTGTTTTCCATAGTGGTTGTACTAATTTACAGTCCCACCCACAGTGCAGTAGTGTTCCTTTCTCTCCACACCATCCTCAGGATTTGTTATTCACCATCATTTTTATTATAGCCAGTATGGTACTGGTATAAAAATAGACATTCAGACCAGTGGAATAGAATAGAGAGCTCAGAAATCATTCCTCAGGCTTATAGCCATCTGATATTAGACAAAGGCAACAAAAATCTACATTGGGGAAAAGATTGCCTCTTCAACAAGTGGTGCTGGGAAAACTGGATATCCATATGCAGAAGAATGAAACTAGATATGTATCTCTCACCATACACTAAAATCAACTCAAAATGGATTAAAGACCTAGGTATAAGACCCGATACTGTAAAATTACCAAGGGAAAATATAGGTGAAACACTTCAGCAGTTAGGTCAGGGCACAAGCTTTATGAACATGAGTCCAAAAGCACAAGCAGCAAAAGAAAAAATAAACAAAAGAAAGCCTCTCTTGATGATACATTATTTACTTTTAGGAAATGGTCCAATTTAATTACAGATGCCTGGATGTTTTGGGCTGGTCTAATGTAGGAAAAGAATGAAGTGTACCTCGAGCTGTAGAAGAAAATATTCTGCCTGACCAGGGCCTGAAGTCTAGGACTTATTACCTATGTTAGTCAGGGTTTTCCAGAGAAACAGAACCAATAGAATATATAAGGGTACTTCAAAAAGTTCATAGAAAATAGAATTAAAAGTTAATACAAATACTTTTATGAACTTTTTGAAGTACCCTTGTGTGTGTGTGTGTGTGTGTGTGTGTGTGTGTGTGTGTGTGTGTGTGTAGAAACTGGCTCACAAAGGAGGTTCAATCTGACCATCTACTGTCTTGAAGCTGAAGACCCAGGAAAGCCAGTGGTGAGCTCCAGTCTGAGTCCAAGAGCCTGAGAACCAGGAGTCTGAGGCCAGAAGACCAGAGTCCCAGGTCATATAATCAAGCAGACAGAGCAAATTCTCCCTTCTTCCTCCTTTTTGGTCTATTTAGTTACTCGGTGGATTGGATGATGCCCAACCACACTGGGGAGGGCAATCTTCTTTAGTAGTCCACAAATTGAAGCTAATCTCTTCCAGAAACACCCTCACAGAAACACCCAGAAATAATGTTTAATCAAATATCTGGTCACCCCATGATCTAGTCAAGTTAACACTTGAAACCATCATATCACCCACGTAGCATCTCAATGTATTCTGACAAATTCAACATTGTTATTAGAAAGCTGGATCCAACTGTGTTGTGGATCTGGAGGTAGAAAGAGAGTTTGTTCCTCACAGCCCAATACAGACATCTACCTTTACGAAGCTATTATAAAAATACAGGGCCTCTCATGGATTCCCTTTGAAGAATAGAAGCAATGGTCTATCTCATTTAAATCCATGTGGATCTGTTGCAGTCTTCACAATGGAGCTCAGAACAATTGCAGCCAGAACATCCCAAAGGAACCCAGTTGTTACTCTGTCTTCCTACTTACCAAAAGGGTTTCTGGGACAAAGATTGAGCCTACCTGTCTTTGGCCAGCTACTAGCACATTGACTACTCCATGGGATTATGTTCAATAAATGTCTTATTGAATCAACATCAAAAAAATAAATGTTTATTAATAACTTGGGAGAAATACAAAACCAATTATTTCTTTATATTCTATTTTTGCTATCAAGCACCTTCAACTCCCTTTCAAATGGCCTTATATTTGATTAAAATAACAATACAAATAATGATCACAAAACTTTATCTGATAATGTGACAGTATATAATGATAAAATTGGCTAAATGGTATTCTGGGAGAAAATAGAAGTAGGGACACTTCTTGATGTGGGAACTTTAATATTTATGAATCTCTTTGTTGCAACATTTATGTTTTCTCTCGGTGGGTAATGGTAAAAACATGGTAATCTAGGACTATGCTAATTTATTTCTCAACTAATGAAGAGCAACAAATTATTAATTCCTTCTGGGCAAAAGCAGAAGTGTTTTCTTTTCTGTGGTTTCAATAAAGAACATTACCATGTTTCTTTTACTCAGTCACCAGTTACAAAACCATACAGATGGAATGAACTCTGCAACATTTTAATAGCCATGGCTTCCAGCACAGCTGTAAATATGTTATGTTAGAGAGATACACATCTACTTAGCTCTAATTTTAACATTCTTTAAATTAGAAGATTGCACATATTTATGCCCAAAATCATTCCATTTATAAAAATTCTCATCACTAGCTTCTTCCTTATATTTCTGCTGTAGTTTATATGAATTTTCTTTTAAGCAGAAATGAAGTCTCTTCCACGTAATCCCAGAACTATTGATTGAAAAGGAAAAGCTTATTCAAACCATGCACTTGGTATAAAATAAAAATAAGAGGCATGAGCAGAGTTCAACACTTGAGCAGAATTCAACTAGGTGTTATGTGTGAAGTGTGCATGTGTGTGTGTCTAAATTGACTGCAAATTGGATTCCAACATTCAATTAGCTTGTAAATGATAGCAGATATCGTCTTTCAAAATGTTTATTTAGTGCTCTCTATGTACCAGTTACTTTTCTAACCATGAAGACAAAAATCTTGCTGTCATGGAATTTGCATTCTAGTTGTATGTGTGTGTGTGACCTAGCAAATAAACCAATAAACGTAAAATATGTAAGAAGGTGATAAGTATACAGAGAAAAAATGTAACAGGATGTGGGAATATGGAATTTCTAGAATTCCAGAGAGGCAATATTTGTTTTCTATGCTGTGTAACATATTACCAGAAACTTGGTGGCTTAAAACAATACACATTTATTTTCTTGCATTTTTGGTGGGTCAAGGGTTCGGGCATGGCTTAACTGAGTTCTCCACTTCAGAGCCTCACAGGGCTGCAACCCAGGTGCCTGCCAAGACTGCATTCTCACCTGGAGACTTAGATGGGGAAGAATCTTCTTCCAAACTCACTCAGGTTGTTGGCAGAATCAATTTTGTGTGTTGTAGCCTTCATGACAATTTGCTTCTTCAAAGTCAATAATGGAAAGAAAGATTCTAGAATTGAGTCTGCTGCCAAGACAGAGTCTTACTAATGTAATGCAGCCATGAAAGTGATATCCTATCATCTTTTCCATACTCTGTTGGTTAGAAGCAAATCATAAATCTTTCCCACACTCAGAAGGAAGGACAAAATTATGAACACCAGGAGGTGGGTATCGTGGAAACCACCTGAAAAGTCTACCTGTCACAGAGGCATTGAGTTTTTTAATAGAGTGGTTAGCAAAATCTTCATTGAGAAGGTGATATTGTCAATAACTTGGGGGAAATGTTTGTTTGAAGAAAATCTGGGAGGTAGCACTAAGGCTGTTTTTTGGATGGTATACATATCATCCCCAGATAAAGTGCCAACAACCTGAAATGGCAGTGTGTTTGTCAAATTTGAGAAATAGCAAAGAGGCAAGTATGGCTGAAGCAGACTAAGTGATAAAAACAGAGTGATAGAAAAAGATGAAGTCAGAAGATCACATAGCTACCAGCAGTGGGATGAGGAAGGGGGAAGATGATGACCATAGTTGGGGAAGATTCCCTAAAGCTTTGTAGGCAATTATAGAAATTTTCCACTTATTCAGAATGAGATCAGAAGCCAACAGAGGGTTCAGAGAAGAGGAGTAATTTGATCTAACTTATTTAACAGTGTTACTGGCTGAGAACCTACTCAAGCAAAAGAGATAGAAAAATCAATTTGAGGAAAGCCAATTGTTAAGGAAATTTTTAAAAAGACATTTTAATCTTTTATTATTACCTATACTTTGTTTCTGAAATATTGGTAAGTCTCAGAAAACGTTGTAAAACTTTTGTGGGCCAATAAACACTTTGGTGAAACAGATTTATAACAGCATTTTTATAGTTCTCTGAATCTTCTTTGAGCTTTATCAGAAGTCTTCAAAATTGGGGTAACTTAACAGAGTACATAAATTTTTATAAAGCTCTTTTGTAGGTATGTGCTATCATTTTCTCTTTAAAATAGCACAGTGGCCTGTAAAGATATTTATTTTTGTTTTCCTTCTGCTTTTAAATCCTGAGAATCTGAAGCAATTAAGTGAAGTTCAAATAGAAAGTGATTTCATTTTATTTAAATTGTTAACTGGTGTCTAAACTTCTATAGCCTGGAGTCTATTATTACCAAAAGCCTGCTCTACTTATAAGCAAATGTGATAGTGGTAATTTATTAGGATGGTTTTATTTTAGGTACCTGTTCTTACTGTTAAGCCATTTTCTTAATAGATAATTAGATGCCATGGAAAATATTAATGAAGGAAAGATTTCATTTCCAAAAGGCTGTTGGCATATCAGTTTCTCCCTCCGTGAGTCCTCTTGGTGTGGGTGTAAACATATAACTGGCTTAAAGAGCACAATAACTTGCCTTGTTATAGTGTGACCATATGTGGCCAATTATATTTCCTCTGTTTTTAATAATGTGGTTGTTGATTTACTTGTTCAAATTCTTCTCTGATCATTAGTTTTTATAGGCTTTTGTCTTTTGACTCATCCTCACGTGGTTTGTTAGAGCAGCACTTTCTTGCCACCACATTTTTTAAGCTTATAAACACAACACAGAATTGTGTTGTTCCCATGGAAACCTTCAAACATTGCATACAGCTTTGAATCTGTAACTCCTATTGCCTGTGGGTTCATGCCCCGCAATGTCATGCTCTAATTTCTAATACCCCTAACATGAAGATGCAGTTAACGTGGGTGCCATTACAGTTAATTGTTTATTTTATTTTTATTTTTTAAATACCTTGAATTGGTTCTAACTGTTGTGGTAGAAAAGAGCTAGATTAGCCCATCACGATTAACCAAAAGGCACCTTTTTCATGAACATGAGCATACATTATGAGGGAAGAGTAGCAGCTACTGAGGCAATTTCTATAATTCTTCCATATTAATTCATTTATTCATTAACTCAGCTATTATTTATGGAGTAGCTGTAATGAGAGGGGCACTATTCTAGGCTTGGGAGTTACAGTGGTGAACGAGACAAAATCTCTAACTTCATGATACTTATTACATTCTAGTGGGATATTGAGACAAAAACAAAAAAATAAAAAGCAAAACAAATATATATATCTCTCCACACCAAGCAGTGGGATGGGAAATGGAATGTATGTGATAAGTGTTGTGATTTTAATTAAGGTAATCAATGAACATGCCATTGTAGTAGCAACATTTGAGCAGAGACTTGATTGAAGTAAGTGAATGGGTCATGCAAATGTCTGGGTAAATTTCTTTCTAGGAAGAGGAAATTGCACATGCAAATCCCCTGAAGTGGGAACAAATTTGCTATGCATCCACTCGGAATATAGCAAGAGTTCTAGCATCCTAGCATCTGATAACCAGGGGGAGTGGGGTGGAGTTAAGTAAGTGATATGGAAGTAAAGATAAGAAGATGCATGGAGGGTGGGGAAAGAGACCATGTAGTGTCTCATAGGCCACAGTAAGAACATTGAGCTATATTTTGAGTATAAGGGCTTTGAGCAGGAAAATAATGCAATCAAATTCACAATTTAAATAAGATTAATTTATTCTTGGTAAGGATAATTTATTGTTTTAAGTAAGAGCGGAGGCTGGGAGACCAGTTAGGACACTATTGCAGTCATTCAGGATTTAGGTGAGAGAAGATAGCACACAAGAGGGTTCGATTTAGAGTATACCTAAAAGACAGAGCCAACAGGTCTTACTTATGTTTTGAATGTAGAGTGTAAGCAAAAGAAGTCACAAGTTACAACTACAGTACTGTTCTGGATGACAAAGTTAATGATGATGTTTACTGAAATGTAGAAGACTAGGAGCAGTTTTGAGGGGAGAAAGTGAGAGTTCTGACTTGAACATGATATGTTACAGCTGTCCAGTTAGATATCCTAACATAGATTTTGCTCAGGTAGGCCGATACTCAAGTCTGGAACTTAAGAGAGGTTGGGTCAGGGGATACAAGCTGTGATGGTGGGGCACACACCTGAAAGGATGCCATCTATATAAACAGCTGATGCTAGAAATGATGCTGTTGATGATTTCTAAGTATGTAGCCCTCCTTATACAAAAAGTAACTTTAGATTGTTTTAGTTACTGATTTCCACAATGATGCTGCATTAAAAACAGGCACAACACCTCAGTGACACACAGTATTGAGTATTGATCACATCTGTCTGGTCTGTTGGTGGTCACCTAGGCAGTCGCAGTTCTTGACTAGCTCACTCACATATCTGGAGGTTCGCTACCTATCAGCCGGAGTACCTGTGGCACTGGTACCCCTACCATGGTAAGGTGGGTATACTTAGGCTGGAATAATATCTAACAATAATTGTGTCAAGTTGTAAGATAAAGGTGATGTGTTGTATTATTTCTCAATGTGCTGATACAAAATGGCCCAATAAGTGATAACCTTCAGTCAAGTGGTTGAAAATGTCTGAATCAGGGAGCAGTATAATCAAAGTGATCTGTTTTGAAAACAAATGCAATTGAGTAACTCTAGATACCTCATCCAGGTTACTTCCTTTGTCCAGATAAGATTGCTCAGCTTGTCAGTTAGCTTTGGCCATGCATACTTGTCATTAAGAGCTCACAAGTTCACAAAAATGTGTCCCTTTTTCTCCTTTTAGATTGTGAGCTTCAGCAGAGCTATAGTTCTGTTTTCCTCATCCTTGTATCCTGAGTGCCTGTACTTTTTATGGACTCACATATTGGAAAATGCTAAATTTGTATTTGTTGATGTATTCATTCAATAAATAATTACAAGAACAACTTTTTTTCCCGCATATCCTTTTTAAGGGCTAGCCTGGATTAAAATACTGGAGGAATAAATAATGCAATTTAAGAATGGAAAAATATAAAAAGAAATTTACTTCTCAACATTTTTAGAAATAATTTTACATACTCCATCCTATCTGCCAGTAATATTTACTTGTGCTGATTTTGGATTAAGCTATTCAAGGCTTCCCATTATTATTAGGGTAAGGACCTGAAACTATAACATATCCAGAAAGCCCTGCATGAGCTAGCTCCTGTCAATTTCTACCTCCTCGTCTTGTATCCTTTTCCCCTTGTCTCTTTGTACTCCAGCCACACTGGCTTTCTTTCCATTTCTTGGATGAACAATGGTCCCTACCAGTTTAGAGCCTTTCCTTTGCCTGGAATGCTGCTGGGAAATTCCCAGTCACCCTTCAGACCATAACTAGACTAAATCAGGTCTCCAGATACATGCGCTCAGAGTGTTCAGCATTTTAATTCCTAGCAGTGATCATATTATAAGCAATTACATATTTATTTTTATATGATTATTTCATTTATGTCTGTCTTTCCTACTGTATTAGAAGCTCCATGAGAAGAAGGACTGTACGTGTTTAATTAACTTTTGCATTTTCAAGGCTTAGCACAATGCCTAGTACAGAATGCAAACTCAATAAAATGTTCTTGTTCAATACACTAGCTTGCCATTAATGTGATTCCTTTAATTTAAAAAGTGATCAGGTGATTCTAGAGCATTCTAGAGGACTTTGTAGAAAGAAATACATTAGAAAATACTTATTTGATTATTTAAAATACTTTCTTCCTAATTCTAGGACATCTCTCATTAAAGTCAGACATCAAAATCATCTCTTTTTCAGATCTTTGCAAAATCATCATTTTATCATTTGAAAAGTAACAAGAAAAATTTGACTTGAAGGATCATTAAGACAGAATATGTACTGTTTCTCTTTTCTTATCTACTTTCCATGTGAAAAACCCCTGGAAACAAATTCTTCACTTGTATTTCTCTAACTGTTAGGAACAAAGGATTTGCTATAAAACTTAAGCATCTGACATCTCAATTATTTTTAATGAGAAAAATTCCTGAGTCCTAAAACCAGTTGAAGAGGATTTTGCTTATTTTCTTAAATATATCAAAAGTTTTTTTTTTTTAAGTGAAAATAAACAACTATTGAAGACAGGATTTTAAAATTTATTGGGTTCACTCAGATTGTGTCTGATCACTTTTGCCAAATTAAAAATTTTAATTATCTATCTATACATCCATGCAGTTATTTTCTTAATAAATATTAATTTGATAGCTTTGTGTATTTTTCTGAATCTTACCAAAGAATAGTTTTATCAACTGATAATAATGAGATTGTTAATAAATTGGCTTATTGAGCATCAGATATTGACAGACTACAATCTTTTATTCACACCATTTTATTTAGTTCTAATTCTTGGTGTGATTTTTTCCTATTCAGTGATCCTTTCAAGGATACTAATCCTATCCTCACAATGATACACATGCAGTCTCCCTGTGGAGTTTGCAGACTTCTCCAGAACTTTTCCTCAACCAGTTAGGTATGAAAGTTCTCACGTTATTAGCCTGAAAGTGATAGCACATTTCAACTCAAGGCACGAGAGAAATGTGTTAATTGCCCAAACACAAGCCCACACGCCAAAGGAGAGAGGGATTTCAAATAAAAATAACATCTGACCATCTGTCCCTGATGGAACCTCTTCCAGATTCCTTTAAAACTATCTATGGATCAGAGAAGGAAACAAAGCAAAACACAAAAAAATAATTCTGAGACAACCTATTGCCAGATTTGGAGGAATTTCCCTAGCAACTGTAATATAACGCTGGTGAGGTTAAGATATATAATCAGTAGCTGTTTTTGATTTATGCCCTTTATGTCTCAAAGAAGACAGACAAAAATTTCCCTCTAGCTTATCACTCAATTTTTCAACAACAGCAACAAAAATGCCTTGAGCTTCTACTATGTGCCAGACACTATAAGTACCAAGGATACAGCAATAAGGAAAATGGTCATGATTCTTATCCTCATTGAGCTTTCAGTCTGTCGAGCAGTCTTCAGTTTTAAAGCAATATAAAAATGGTAATGCAGAAAGTACAAAGTGCTACAGAAATGTATCATGGGAGTTTTTACTATAAGTAGATTATAAAATGAAGTAATATCTAATATGAGACATAAAGATTGAGTAGTTGCATAGGACAAGACGGGAGGTATGATTATTTCAACAGAATAAGTGTCTGACTTCACACTGAGATTTTCTCCTCAAATAGGCTGGACTAGACATCATATAAATTCTTTCCTACATATTATGAGAATTGTACATCTATGTATCATACCAGGTTAGATGTATCAAATTAATCAATGGGTTTAGGGCCTGGAGAGAAGATCGAGCATGATGCTTTTAAAAAGTTCAGTATTGCTGAATTTTAAAGGGTAAGGTGAGAGTACTATGATTTAATTAAAATTGAAGAACTCAGCAGGGGCAAGATTAGACAGGATTTTTAAACCTTGCTAAGTAGTTTGGACTTTATTATAAGGTAACAGGAAGACAATTAGGAGTTGGAAGCAGAAAAATAACATTATTAGATTTGCTTTTCAGAATTATCAACATGGCTTCAGTGAAAAGAAGAAATTTGGGAAGGGCAATGCAAGAGTGAGAATATAAAGAGAGAATTACAAACAATGATCTAAGGATGAGATAATGGTATCCTGGATAGAGAGGATGGAGAAATGTAAACAAATAACCTCTAATTTACTTATGAGGTATAACAGATAAGCTTTAGCAGTTGGCTGCATGTGGTGGTAAGAAAGACTGAAGTGAAGTGTGGTTTAGGTATCCAGATATCTGATGCTATTTGTTGACAGCAAGCAGATGCGAAAGAATGGGTTTCAGGGAAAAAATAAGCTTAGTTTTTGGCATCTTAAGTTTATGGTTCTTGTTCAATACAATTAGACATATACAACAGGCAGTTGGATAAACCATGAACATAAATATTTGAGAGTCAGCAGCATAGGGAATAGTTGAGGTCTTGCAAATTGATGAGACTACTCTGTAAAAACTTAAAGAGTAAAAAAAGAGGGGCTAGAACAAGACCTGAGACCCATTGCTATTTATGGGATATGCAGAGAAATAGAGTCATACAAAGGCAAGTGAGGAAGAGTGGGCAGTCTAGAAAGGTGAGACATATTGTCTTCTGACTAGGTGGTGGTTATTTTTTGAAGTGGCAAAAATGTCTCTATCCAATAGGTCTATGTCCATGAAAACAGAGGAAACATCATTGCAAAAAGTGGAGGTTGGAGGTAATATATGGGAAATTATAAGTTAAGAGGTATAAAGTTCTATTGCAAAACAATAAGTTTGAGGTTTGATAGAAATATTTAAGTGAACATTAACAAATAAAAAACCAAGCGAGCCATTCAGATACTTGAAAAAAGCACTTGCAGCACTCATGCAGGTGCTCTCTTCTCATTTGAGCAGGGAAATATAATTTTTTTTTTGGTAGTGGCTATTCATTCTAGTAGATTTAAAAAAAATTAGCACAAACATCTTTATTAAACATTTTGGATCAAAATATTCATTCCATTTTCTATCATACAGGAATCTGAAATCTCATATTTATTTAGTAAAATATCTGTTAAAGGGGCATGACAGCTCCTTTTATCAGGCCATTTTCCTCCATATAGTTAGTTGAACAACATTCTAATAAGTTCATTCATTCAAATGACAAATATTCATTGAGTAACTATTATGCACAAAGCATCACCTTCTGTGAAACAAAATAGACAGGAATTCCTGTTTCTGAGAGGCTTACATTCTTGTGTGGGGAAGTGGATAATGAACACTAAACATAAAATATAAGCAAAGTATGCAGTACACTAGAACATGACGAGTGCTACTGGGAAAATAGAAGCAGAATAACAGAAATTGGGATTGCCAGGGCAGGATGTGAGTGGAATGTCATCCATGTGCTAGGCATTTGCTAGATGCTATTGATTCAGACATCCCTACTATCAGCAGTCTAGAGATGAAGATACATAAGTAAACAGACCACTGTGATTTGCTGTGACATCCACATTGTACTACAGAGCATGAAACAGGGGTGCCTAGTGCAAGCTAGGGATAAATTCTGATTAACGAAGACTTCCTGTGAAAGACGGCATCTGAGCTCAGTCTTAAAGAGGAACAGAATTCAGCCAGGCAGAGAGAGGTATGAAGCATATCTTAGGATTTCAAAAACAAAACAAAAAAATGTTGGCTCAGACTTCCAGCACCTTTCCATTCCACGTTAGGTGGCAGTAACTTGACCCTTACAAGTCAGACTCCTTAATTCATCTAACATAAGGTCAATTTTAGCTCTTGCAAAACACATTAATCCTTCTTTAATAAACAAATGGGACGATCTCCTCTCCAGGCAAGGAACTGATTACAGTGAAGCAGTTGCCAAAACGTCTCTGAAAACACCAATTTTTAGAGTCTAATGAATATGTCAGATATCCATCCCTTTAAACCAGACCTTCAGAAAGTAAGGTATCTAGACCACATTATCATAGCTCCCCTCAGAGATGCCATCATTTTGTTAGTGTGCTAACATTACAATATTTATTTGAGCAATCTTTGTTATCTCTTGCAAAGCAGTTTCAGACATGATCTATTTCATTACTTGGTACTTCTTAAACAGGAACCCAACACAATAGTTTGATGCATTAATTCATTGCCAGGAAAATGGAATATCCAAATTAACTTTCACAATTTCTTCTGCTTGTAAACAATTATATCTACTCAACTGTCAATTTCTATCAATTTTGGCTTTACCTCCTCCCCACTGTTACCCTCACTGCTCTCCATGGGTCCTAATCACTTTCTCCTGGTTGGTTGAAATCATCTATTCACTGGGTCCTTCGCCCCCAGTCTAGCTCATTTAAATTCATCTTTCTTTCTGCTACCACAGTACTATGTTTAAAATAAAAATCTGACAGACAATGCCATCATCCTCTGTAAAAGCTTTCAGTGGCTCTCTGTTACCTACAGGATAAAGTTCTAGCTCATTACACAACTGAGGAGATAGTCTATGATCTGTCATTTTCTGCCTTTCTAGATACATCTGCAGCTTTCAGAAGCTTCAAACTTACCCTCAACTAAGATTTCCACTAGGGTCATGCAGCAATATGTGCTGTGGAATTTAATCACACACACACACACACACACACACACACACACACACACACACACACACACACACACACCCAACAGAAACATAATCTGTTGGATTGAGCCAACTATTTCTTTAAAATTTCACAGCACTGGTTTAACCATCGTTCTAGTAACAGCATGCTGATGGCAGGTCCCGGATCATGCCTGGATCACTCACACCTCTGAGTTTTTGACATTCTTTTCCCAGGCCTGGATGATATTTCTTACACCACTTTCTTTCTTCACATAGCAACTCTTCATGCTTTTCAAGGCTAAGATCACACATTATTTCCTGGAATGGTAAAAAACAGTAATTAGTTTTTAAAATATTTTACTTAGCGATGTCTGATACACAGTAGATGTTCAACTTTTTTTTTTTTTTTTTTGCACTAAACCAGATTTAGAAGCTTCTTTTACCGCATTACAGTTAATTGCTGTGATTATATCTCTCCACCTACTTGACTTTGGAGCCATACATCGTAATGTATTTATCTTTACATTCCTAATATGAAGCCCAATGAATAGAAGGTATTTAACATATGCTGATTAAAATAGCAGACCTCAAACTCTTTGGTCTCACCCCCACATTATGCTCTCAGAAAGCATTAAATACACCAAATAGCTTTGTTTATGTGAGTTATATAGATATGTACCATGTTAAAAATTAAAATTAAAAATTTAAAAAATACATTTATTAATAATTTAAAATAAAATATGGCCATTATGTTATCATAAATTGATGCTATATTAACATAAAAAATAACTATTTGTCAAAGTAAAACAACTTAATGAGAAAAGGGTCATTGTTTTCATTTGCAAATCTTTTTACTATATAGTTTAACAGATAAAATATGTATAATAATCTAGATTTTCATGTATACCTCTGCATTTAATCTGTATTAATATGCTGTTTGAATTAAAGAATATTAAGAAAATCAAGCCCCACCAAGAAATGAAGTTAGAAAAAGAAGAAATATTTTTATTGACTTTAGAGAAGCCTGTGGCTATTCTTTTATACTACATTAAAACTCAACAAGTGGTAATTTCTTAATAGTTTATTGAAATGTGGAATTTGAGTTTATATCAGTACATTTTTATACGGTATTTCATTAAAATTCATTTCTCTACATTGAATTTTGACAAGGTCTTTTATCCATGCATGATTTTGCAACATCACGCATTAATAGTTTTGAAAACTTTTATCCACTTAACAATGGAGAATTTCTAAATGTTGATATATTTCATCATACAATATAAAAAAGAACACATTCATTAATTTCACCAATGATGTCAACAAAAATGTCTTAAGGTATTGGTAAGCTGTCAAGCTAATAGTGATTGATATAAATTTTCCAAATTTCTAGTTTATCCTGAAAGCTTGAGTTTTATCATTGACATCAAACTCTGTCAGTTGCTTTCCTTGAAGTGAAAGGCTCACTTGACTCATTGCTGCCCAAAGCCCAAGCCTATACAATCACAGTTTGTCTAGAATAAATTACTTAAATAAAAGTGATGTTTCATGGTAAAAGCAGCTAATTCAGCTAGCAATTCAAACAATTGCACTGGTATTTTTTTTCTAGACAGTCATCAAACTTTATTATGAAGCAGAAATGATTTTTTCTGTTGCATATTCCCCATTTTGTCATAAAGAATGTAAAAAAGACATGCACACAAGGGTATAAATTTAAAAAAATATAAATTTACTGCTTTACTAAAGATATTCTTAAGTGGAATGGTGTTTTTGTGTGTGTGAGTGTTTGATGGTGAACAATACAATGACTACTGATAAATTTTGGTATCACCACCTCGATCTGAGCTAAGGCACCAGTACTTTTACTCATCATTGCTTTAGCAAATGCCAGTACAGTGAAGAGGGAAAATATCATCTTAGTATAATAATGAAAATAGTTTTCTGCATGTGGATACCCTGAAAGAATTTTAGGGACCCCCCAGAGATTAATAAAATCACGAAAACAAGTTCTCTTTTATATAATTGCTGGGGGATCACAAACCGAATTTCAGTTTATGCTACCTTGTGCAGAAGTTGTTGAAAAAGTTGTCTTTGCTAATTTCAGAGCTAAAATCTATGATCTTCATGGATTTTCACATAAGCCAAGTAAAAATGCTGTTATTTCCCTGTTATTTCAGTTAAGCTGAAGTCTTTAAGCAATTGGTTAACTTCTGTTTATTCAATTTAAAAAATAGATCTGATACCTCCATACCCTACCACTTCACCTCCTCTTTTAGCCGCCTACAGCAAGCTGCAGTATCTATCTTCTAAGCTATCATGTTTGCTTTCTAAATGTTTTCTCTGCTTCTACATTTATTCATACAAAATGCATTCTCCATAGTGGGCAGAGTGATCTCTTAAAAATATAGACCAGATCTTATAAGCCCCTTTATGAAAAACTTCTACTGCCAATGAAATAAAGTCCAAGTTTCTCACTACATTTTACATAATTAGACCCTTGCCTCATATCCTGATCTCATTATATACCAATATTGCCTTCATTCACTATCTTCCAGTCATTTTACTGGTCTTTCTGTTCCTCAAACTGACTCTAGAGCAATGTTTAGCATATATAAGATGCTCAATAAATACTGACTGAAATAAATGTGTTATGTGCGGAATTTTAGTAAGATAGAGCATTAATGTAGTACGACCTTATATTAATAGTCTTGTGGTCTGGAAGCAAGAAGTTACAAATAGGCTTGCATTTTTAAAGAAAGCATTCTGTGTATTTTTCCCAGGATATCATTTATAGACTGTACTGCTATCATCATACTATGTTTGGGCTATTGAGATACTTAAAACACAAACCTCTTTGCCTACACCTACTAGTGAAAATCTGACAAAATATCTCAATCCTCCCCTCCAGAAGAAAATAAAGCACATATGCACAATATGTAAAATTCAATGTCAGGGAATGTACAGATACCTTACAAACCACAACTGGATTACAGAAAATTTATGTACTTCAAGATGTTCTAAAGCTACATACTGATTGGAAGACAAATTGTACAACAGATAAACTATTGATGAATATTTTTGGATTTAAGAAGATTACAAATACTTCAACTGAGAACTAAAGAGAACTTCAAGATCATCTGATCAAAAATTATAAAATGCTAAGGTTTAGAGATCATCTTCAGGTCTAAACGTTCCATTCTCAGCATGAGAAATATGAAGAGGACTATAGGTTTTAAGAAATTTACTGCCAGGCACAGAACATGTTAATGGCAGAGCTATGACAAGGTTCTAGATCTTTTGACACCTACATCTTGGCTTGATTGCTGTATGAAGCTCTATTTGTGATGGAGAGTTTCTATGGAAAATGAAGTCAAATTACAAACTGGAATTACTGATGCATTGCAATATCATCCACAGAAGACTTGGCCTCACATGAATTCCACATGATAATTTCTCTAGACCTTTGCCTCAAATCTGTCACAAAATCATTTTATACACACCACACACACACACACACACACACGTGCGCACGCACACACACACACACGCATACATATTATTTATGACATATATATGAGATATCACATAGTGTCTAGAGAAATACTACAAAGGTCTAGAAAAATTTTATGTCTATATATACATATATTACAACAAATATGTATCTAATATATGTCATAAAAATTGTGGGCCGGTCCCGTGGCTCACTTGGGAGAGTGCAGTGCTGGTAGTGCCAAGGCTGCGGGTTCGGATCCTATATAGGGATGGCCAGTGCACTCACTGGCTGAGCGTGGTGCAAACCACACCATGCCGAGGGATGCGATGTCCTTACTGGTCAAAAAAAAAAAAAATTATATGCGTGTGTATGTATATATGTATGCATACACACATATTCTAGATTACAAGGAAAAGTTATGAGTCTAACATTTTAAATTCACCTTTATACTGAAAAATATTACAAAATTATATAACTGTATCTCATACATAAAATACATAAAAGTGAGGAGTGAGCAAAGGAAAGGTATTTCTATCAACTGCATATTGTGTGGAGAAGAATTTTGGGCGTTCTGCCATTGGTTGTAGCTACACAGCAGCCAAGGACATTTATTATCGGGAAAGCATTTGTTATGTGTCTATGTCATTAGAAGTGCTTTGCTTTGGAACACAGAGTTCAAAGGACATTTTTCTTGTGCCTTTCAGATGGATAATTGCATATTAAAGAATAATTGGACAGCATTTTTTGGAGAATAATTGAAATAAATAAAATAATCATTAAACAAGAAATTTTTATATTGGCCTTTTGATTATTATTCTAAAGCATCTTTGAAAATCAACATTGATAAAGACATAGAGTAATAATATTTTTCTATCTGGGTAATTTACAAAATGCCTTTGCCTGAATCTTTTCATTTGACCATCACAACTATTCTACTTACATGATAAGTAGGAGTTATTTGTTCCTACATTAAAGATGATTAAAAGTTGTTACCATTAAGTGATTATAAATGAGGAGAACAGTATAAAATTTGCAATGACTATTGTTGCTACTATGGTGAGGCTAGTAAACAAAATGTCAGAGTAAGAGAAACTATGAACTCTAAATACATAATATAAAAATGAGTATTTTTACACATGGAGGGCATTAACTGAAATGTATTAAATGACTAGGACTCTGCCACTTCAGATCCTGTATTTTCTCTCTTTCTTTACATGTACCCACTCAAGGGAACTTTGTTTTAGATTTGCATAAATACATGGAAGAGGCAGGTATTTGGAAAGAAAACAATCATGAGGCTCCAATTATACATCTTCCATTACCTCCTCCAAATGATTACCTCCCGCCTTTGAAGGAAAAATATTTCCCCCTTACTAAGGCTCTTACACTGACAAAGAGATGAAGAAAAGTAAGATATTATTAGATCTTCAACTTCTGACCTTTTCGGGCTCCCATACAAATCAGTTTAGAAAATTTCCAAGTAATTATTATGGGAAATATCAATTCAATTAATTGTCTTTAGTGGAAGTCACATGATTGAAATTTCAGCCAATACTTAAAATGCCATGGTCTAATTTGAGACTATTTTATAAACAACAATAATAAAAGATGGACTATAATATACTTTGGGGAGTTAGATAATTTTCATTCCAAGAATTCGCTGTCTTCCATATGAATAACTTCTTTTTATTAAAAATAAATACCTTGTTGGACAACATAATTTTTCAGTGATTGTATTGATACATTTTAGAATATTCAACTTAAAATAAGATAACTCTTTTCCTTACAGTACCAATATAAGCAGATTGCTAAATTGTTTAAAATATATCAAACAAAAATAACATTACATAGCTATTATATGAGAGTCTCTAGGTTTTTCATATTAGCAGTAAATTACATAATAACTATTCTAGGTTAGGTTCAGAAAGCACATTTACTAAAAATGAATTCTACATTCGTATGAATTACATTTATTAATAAAATCCCCCCATCTCAGAAAATCAGGCAGAGCCTTGAGTTAGCCTGGATTTTATTCTAAGGACAATGTGAAGTCATTTGAGACATTTAAACAGAGGAGTGACATAATCTGATTTACACTTTGGAAGATAGTTAGAATTGATGCTGATGTGTGGAGGAAAGGTTGTAGGGGGAGAAGAGTAGCAGTCATGAAAAAACACATGAGTGAATCAGGCTAGAACTGGATTTGGACAACTTAGAATTGACATGATCTAAATAATTGAGAGATGACAGTGAGTGTCTGTGGATGTGGCAAACTGCTAAGTTATAGACATGGCATTTAATCAGCTCAAGCCAGCTATCTTACAGAAATATAGATCTAATCTCCTGCATTGCCAGGTTTTTTGAATTTCAAGAGAAAGATGTAAAATCTTTTAATTCTCAAATGTTGGCAGTCAATTCAGAAATTCATTTAAAAAACTACTTGGAGAGCTAAAGAGAATATGTCTCTAGGCTGAATTTAACCAAAGGGCCACTAGTGTGCTAGCTCAGAGTTGAATTTACATTTCTAAGCATCTGCCCCCTTTCTTTCACTAAAGGGAGATTAAAATCCATTTTGTTGGATTTTTTGTAGTGATATGGTTTTGTTTTGCAACTGAGTGTGTGTTGCTTCATATTACTGTGGTTCACTGTATTCTGTATTAGCTGCTTCCCCAATCTATAATGAGTATGATGTACAGGGTCACCTTCCTTCCACCTAATGCTTAATGGAAAATAGGCACAGACAGAGATAGAATAGAAATAGACAACTTTCCGTTTGTATTGTTTTCTATTCCTCTTAACAGGTTGGAAATTAGGTAGGTACTACAGTGTTCAAATCAATACTTTATGTCAATAAACTATAATGGAGGTGAAGAGAAAAGTTCATAAATGTGTATATGTTGGATTTCTTATTCAAAGACAAATAACTCCCTGTGCCCTTGCTACTGGGAGAGAGGTCCAGAATATAAGCGGTTGGCTAAGACATTTTAGGGAAGTTACGTTAGAAGACTGAAGTTACATTGATTTTATTTCTGTCTTTTATGTAAACCAGAGCTAGGGATCTCAATCTTCTGAAAGATATGACAGTCTAAGACTAACTTATGAATTATGTAAGAATTGAGGAAGGCACGCTTTGTTTATTTCTGTCTGTCAAGTGTCTGACATAGTACTTGATCTGACACTGTAGGAGCTCAAAAATGTGTACCGAATAAATGTATTTCCCAAACAACTTGACTACTAGCTGATGTTGACCAAATTTCTTTCAATGACAAATTTTTACTTTTGAGATGAATATTTTCTTTTTTTTTTTTTGACACAGACTTTTTTTTCCCATCTATTTTATCAAGCTAAACACACAGAGTCACACTAGATTCCTTTCATTCTATTTCAGACTTCACTCCTAATTAATAAATAAATCCTATTAGTTCTAGTTTCCATATATTTACCTCAGATCTGCTTCTCACCATCTGCTTCCCAAGTTACCATCCTAATGCAACCCATAATATCTTGCCTGGGATATTACAATAGGTTACTAGGCAGTCTCCTGTTTTACACTTTCACCACAATCTGTTTGCCAGACAGAAGTTAGAGTAAACTATTTAAAACATAAACCAGATTATGCCATTCCCCTGCTCAAAACACAAGCAATGGTGCTATGGTTTCATATTATAAATCGAACGAAATCCGAATTATTTAATATTATCCTCAGTGCTCCATGTGATTAGGTCCTTATCTAACTCTCTGACCTCATTTTCTACCACTTTTTCTCTTGGTCACACTTGTTTGGCAAATTGGCCACCTTGCCATTCCTCAAACATACCAAGGTCATTACTGTCTCTGAACTTAGCATTTGCTATTCCCTTGCTGGGATGACTCTTCTCCAATAGATTTCAGGACTCATTGCATTTTGTTTAAATGGCTGATCGTGGAAAAAACAATCGTACCTTTCATATGGAATAACAAAAGACCTTGAATAGCCAAAGCAATCCTGAGCAAAAATGTTAAAGCTAGAGGCATAACACTACCTCACTTCAAATTATACTACAAAGCTATGGTAACCAAATCAGCATGGTACTGGTATAAAAATAGACATTTAGAACAGTGGAGTAGAAGTGAGAACCCAGGAGTCACCCCTCAGGCTTACAGCCATCTGATATTGGACCAAGGCAACAAAAATCTGCACTGGGGAAAAGACTGCCTCTTCAGCAAGTGGTGCTAGAAAAATTGGATATTCATATGCAGAAGAATGAAACTAGATATGCATCTCTCAGCATACACTAAGATCAGCTCAAAATGGATTAAAGACTTAAGTATAAGATGTGAAACTGTGAAATTACTAAGGGAAAATATAGGTGAAACACTTCAGCAATTAGGTCTGGGCATAGGCTTTATGAACATGAGCCTGAAAGCACAAGCAGCAAAAGAAAAAATAAACAAATGGGACTATATCAAACTAAAAAGCTTCTGCACAGCAAAGAAAACAATCAACACAGTGAAATGACAACCTACAGAGTGGGAAAGAAATTTTGCTAACCATGCATCAAACAAGGGATTAATATCCATAATATACAAGAAACTCAAGCAATTACTCAATTAAAAAACAAATAATCCAATTAAAAAATGGGCAAAGGAGCTGAATAGACATTTTTGAAAGGGAGACATACAAATGGCCAACAGGTATATGAAAAAATGCTCAACATCACTAGTCATCAGGGAAATGCAAATTAAAACTACTTTGAGACACTACCTCACCCCAGTTAGACTGACTATAATCAAAAAGAGGGTGAATAACAAATGCTGGCGAGGGTGTGGAGAAAAGAGAACACTCCTACACTGTTGGAGGGACTGTAAATTAGTACAACCACTATGGAAAACAGTATGGAGTTTTCTCAAACAACTGCAGAGAGATCTCCCATATGATCCAGCAATCCCAGTGCTGAGTATATACCTAGAGGAATGGAAATCGTCATGTTGAGAGGAACTGCACTCCCATGTTCGTCACAGTTCTGTTTTTAAAAGTCAAGACATGAAATCAACCTAAATGTCCATCAATGGATGATTGGAAAAGGAAACTTATATATACACCACAGAATATTACTCTGCCATAAAAAAGAATGAAATACTCCCATTTGCAACAACATGGATGAGCCTGGAGAAACTTTTGTTGAGTTAAATAAGCAAAGCACAGAGGGATAAATACTCTTATACTCACTCATGTGTGTGAGCTAAGAAAGAAAGACGGAAGGAAAGAAAGACCACAAGGTGCATTGGTCTTGCAGAGGGAAAGAACATTCCTTGGGCTACAAAGTGGAGCTGGGGTGGGGGAAGGGGGAACAGGAGGGAGGTTGGGGATAATTGGGTGGGGGACACGGGGTACAAATGTAATTTGTGGTAATGGGTATGCTGCCAAAATGAATCTGGTCCTCACATCATGGGCAGGAGGGGTGACAATCAGCTTTTTATCTTATGAATATACATAATAAATAAATAAATAAATAAATAAATAAATAAATAAATAAATAAATAAATAAATGGCTGCTCACCTATTACTTTTTCCAAAGGATCGCTCTTGATCTCTCCTTCTGGTGACATACACTGTACTTCTATCACCTTATTTGTTTCTTTCCTAGCACACATCACAACCGGAAATAATGTTTTTTGTTTGTTTAATCATTATTGTCTTTCTCCCTAACTAGAATGTAAGCACCTCAAATATAACGTATCTTGATCCTTGAAGTATTTGGTATAGAGAAGATTCTGATAAATATATGGTGAATTGAATTGATTTTAAATAAAATTATCTTGGATAAGATTTGTAACCAATAAAACTCAAATTGTTTTAGCAGTTGACCATATTTATTAAGCATCTACCCTTTGAGGAAAGTTATACTGACAATTTAGAAAGATAAAAGAAAACTATAAAACCTAGAATTAACCTTAATGTCCTTATAATTCTATCACAATTTCTGCATCAAACAGAAAACACTCAGTCTTACAGAGTAGGAAAAAATAAAATAGGCAAGGACAAACAGGTACAATTATTCATAAGATAAAAGAAAAAAATTAGCAGTTTTATTCAAACTTCGTTGGCATTAGGAACAGAACATTTTCTTATGCCATTAAGAATAATGTGAATGATTCTCTGGCCAACAATCTGGAAATCTTTTTGAAAAAAATAAATTCAATTAAGCGATCAATTCTGTTCAGATGTCTCTCAGATGAACAATATAAAATCATGAAATGTTCTTTTGTTCCCCCCTAAAAAATCAATACCAATATATATTTTAAAAATTGTAAGTAACCGTGCTCTTGATATTCAGCTGCCAACTCATGAAGCCACTATAACTTAGGATCAAGAAACTGAACGCTGGTAGTGACTTTAAGGAGGTTCTCTAGTTGCCTATCAGAATACTTTGGTTCAAAGCTATTTTCATTGTAAGTCTTCTGCTTTCTACCACCGATGCTAGAATAATTTTAGATCATTAGTTGAAAAGGTAACTTACTTTGATATTTTATTCATGTTTTCTTAACTCCCATTATTGTTCTCTGCATGTTATTCACATTTTTTCAAGTCAAATTGGTTAGAAACAGCCATAATCCATCAAACAGCACTAAAAAACCTTCCAAAATTTATTTGCTAATGAAGAATGTCAATTATCAATAATCTTAATTCTTAACATAAAACAATTTTAATTTGATACTTCAATTTAAATATTTACAGCTTAGGTATGTGATTTTTAGAGGAAGTGTGAAAGAGAGAAATATTATCAGATTTTTTAAGAAGAAACTTATGCTGATTTTTCAAATTGCTTATAAATTAATTGTTAGGCTAATGTTAGAAGGAGAAGAGGAGGTAGGTTTGGAAGAGGATTAAAAAGAGGGTGAGAGGGAGCAGGAGAAGGAGGAGAGAACACTAAATCTTCAAACTACGTTTTATTCTGCTGTGGACATCTCAGATAGCTATTTAAAAAAAAAATAAAAACTAGGATTTTAATCATATAGTGGGGAATATCCTATTCTGAAATGTAATCATTTTATGTAAAACAATGATTCTTCTTAATACTCTCATGATGGAAACGTGGATGTGCCGAATCTGACCAAGAAGCTTATTGATACAAAAATAATCTTGGAGGATTATATTTACACTTTGCTATGATATTGCTGACATATACAGATCAGTTTTTAATTTTGGTTGGCATTTCACTGTGAACTGCAGAAGTGAAGAGCAGCCCTGCAGTTCATGACTTCCAATAAAATCCTAAGGATTACAACCTATTACCCCCACTGTGAGCTGAGAACAAATAGCATCATGCTTATCTCATTCACTGGGTTCAAAAGTCTGGCGCTAAATTTACTGTCCATTACTTCAAATCATAATCTCAAACAACTTAATGGCTCATTCTGTACCTTCCCAAAATTTTCCTCTATTTTTTCTGGAAATGAAGACCTACCATTAGCAAACTTCTGGGCAAACCTCGGAGATGAAGCAAGAGATCCTTTTGCTGCCTATGGCCACTCTAGATGATTTCTTCTCCTTCCAAATGCAAAAGATGCAGATGGATTGCAGCGCATGTCATCATATTATATCACTTGCTCTCTTTCCTTATTGCCACCATCTATCAACCTTCAGGTTATGCTCCTTTATTCTCTGGAGATTTAAAAAACTGACTTATTCTCTTCTCACCCTATTCTTGGATCAATTTTGTGACTTCATTTTCTTTGTGGATGATTCACCCCACATTTTGGCCCTTCACATTTTTGACTTTCACCCCTGGCCAGCTTTATCCACTCCCCTTCAGCCACATCTCTCATAGAGATACTCCAGACTTACTCCTGTAATACTTCAGGACCTCAAAAATCTAAAACATGCCACTCTGAACATACCATCTAATATATTTGCACCTCATTTTCTTAAATATCTCTATGACAATCCTTTTTTCATTGAGAATTCTGTTGACTCCATAACTCTTTCACTGTTGGTAATGCATCTAATGTCTTCTAACCTCCTTACCTGCCATGGTCCAAAGCTATCATCAGTATGTTTATTTGCTCTTTGCTTCCTCCACTGTAAAAGCTCGTGAAAAATACCCCAAATATGTTTAAATTCAAGTATTTACTTACTTTACCTGCCTACATTTCAGTGGTTAAACATTATTGAAGACTTTTTCACATCTGTGCTAACAATTACAATTTAAATTCCTGGTGCCAAAATTCAAAGAGGTGCTACTTAGTTGATGAGTTTTCTAATTCTCCAAAATAAATATTTTAGATGTTGTCACTCTGAAACCCTTTTCCCTCCTCCACTCTTAAGTTAATATCCTAGCCTACCACTTAACTACATTAGAAACAATATAGTTAAACATTATTAGAAAATGTCAGCCAGAAAATTTCTCATCTTCCATCAGCAAATCTACAAACAACTTGAACTTGCAGTCATATTTTTTTGCCTTCCCTCTTACTAAAATGGAAAAAGTGCTTGCTTCTATCAAAGGCTAACCTCGCCTCTTTCCATTGGATTCAATTTTCAATGCCATCTTAGCCACTCTGGATGGCAATTACTTCTTTTTTTTTTTTTTTTTGTAGACATCTTTAATTATATTAAGGCAGTTTCCTTCTAATCTTAGTTTTCTAAAAGTTTGTAAATTAAACCATAAATGGATATTGAGTTTTGTCATCTACTGAAATGATCATATGATTTTATTCAGATGGCAATTACTTCTGCAATTACTACTCTCTCCCAGAATCCAAATTACTGTTTTTTTTCTTTCTGGATTATTCACATGTGCATAAAAACATGACTTAATATCGCTTATCTTGAAATAAACAAAAAAGTACACCCGGACTTCCAACTGTAACTTGATTTCTCTGATGCCTTCTCTAGTATATTACTCTAAAGTGTTTGTCTCCTGTGGTCACTGTTTCCACTTAACTTACATTTTCTACTTGTTCCAGGTGGGCTCTTATTCCTGGCACTTTTGTCAAATCATGGTTGACCTTCTTTTTGTGGAAAACAATGGGTAATTTGTCATTCTCAGTAATATTCAGCACAGTTAATCACTCTGCCTTTATGAAACACCATCTTTGCTTTGTTAAAAATGCAATCAACTTATTAATATATAATTTATATGCCATACAATTCACCCATTTAAAAGTAAAAAATTCTGGTTTTTAGTACTTTCACAGAGCTGTACGAACATCACCACAATAAATGTTAAAACAATTTCATAACCTCCAAAAGAAACCCCACACCCCAAACTGCCCATACTCCACACTCCACCAGTTAGGCAACTGCTCACTCACCTACTTTCTGTCTTTCTTGATTTGCCTGTTCTGGATATTTCATATAAATGGAAGCATATGATATATAGTCCTTTGTGACCAGCTTCCTTCATATAGCATAATGTTTTCAAGGTTCACCCGCGTTGTAGCATATATCACTACTTCATTACTTTTAATTGCCAGATAATATTCTACTTTATGGATATACCATATTAATTAATCCATTTATCAGCTGATGAACATTTGGGCTGTTTCTAGATTTTGGCTATTATGAGTATTACTGTATTTATGGGCAAATGTTTGCATGGACATATGTTTTCATTTCTCTTGGGAATATACCTGGGAATGGAATCGATGGGTTATATGGTAGCTCTATGTTTAACATTCTGAGAAAGTGCAAGACTGTTTTCAAAAGTGGCTGCACCATTTTCCATTTTCACAAGCAACTAATGAGGGTTCCATTTTTTCTACATTCTCATCCTTGTTATCATCTTTCTTTCTGATTACAGCTATCCTAGTGGGCATCTCATTGTGGTTTTGACATGCATTTTCCTGGTGGCTAATCTATTGTTTTTATGACAAAAAATATTTCTGTAGGTAGCCTGAAAGAATGAAGTATGATTCTACTACTATTTCCTTCCAGTGTCACAAGCCACCACACCTCTATTGTACACTATTGGGCAAAGGTCACAGTCATTACAGGCTAGACTCAGGGTACTTGTTCTCAATCACCCCCACAAGTCATTGAAAATCATGACATGATTGTTAGAAATACAGGAAAGAACAATACACGTGCTTATAAGAAAGAAAATGTTATGAACAAAATATTAGCCCACATTACTAGGGCAGTGAAACTACTTTGCATGACACTATAATGGTGGATATATGTCATTGTACCTTTGTCCAAACCTATAGAATGTACAACACCAAGAATGAGCCCTAATGTAAACTTTGGACTTTGGGTGATAATACTGTGTCAATGTAGGTTCATTATTTGCAACAAATGTACCACTCTGTGGGGGATGTTAAAAGTGGGAGAGGCTATGTATATGTGGGGGAGGAGTGTATATGGGAACTCTGTACTTTGCACTCAACTTTGCTGTGAACCTAAAACTGCTCTAAAAAGTAAAATCTTTTTTAAAAAGAAAATACTCTAAAGTTTCTTTCTACCTTGCCAGCTGTCTTTCTCAGTCTCACGGCTGATTATTCTTACCACCAAACTCTAAGTATTGGAATGTCATGGTCCTATCTGTATTCTCTCCCTAGGCGATGTAGTCCTGTGTGTCTAAATACCACTTATATGCTGATTACTCCTGCATTTTTATTTTCAACATTGACCTTTTCTACCTAATTAACTTCTTTCCTTTTAATTTGTATCTTGAATGTATTATTTCAAAAATAGAATTCTTTATATTGGTATCCTCCAAATCCAATTATTTCTATCCTCTTCCATATTCTCCATTTAATTAAATGATGCCATCATCCATTTAGCCACCCAGGATCCATATCTAGAAGCCATTCATAATTTCTCTTTTTTCCTTACCACACATGACCAATCTTTCAACTTCATATTCAAAATCCCACCTAGACATGTCTACTTCTTGGCTGCTTCTTTGCTACCAGCCTATTCCAGCACACGAACGTAATAAACCCCTAACTTACCTCCTTATTACTAGTCTTGCAACACCTAAAATTTATTTTCTACACAGAAATGACTACAAGCTTTTCAAAACTTAAATTAGATCCTATTACATTTAAGCAGGAAATGGTCTTGTGTTGTACTTAGTGTTTATTGGGTTCTTGAACAAGGAAGTGGATAATGTGTAATGACCTTGATTTATTCAAGAGCCCGAAGATACTAAAATCCTGAGTCTATTTGGAAAGAATAGAGAAAACAGAAACATTAATTTGTTTATTTTGTTATATTGGGGAATAGTTATGGAGAGAGTGTGGTTATTGTCAATGTGTCATTATATACCTCTATTCCTAGTCAAAGTACAAATATCACATTTTAAAATGTTACTATGATCCTCTATGGTATGATAGAGTTCACTAATTTAAAAAATTACTAGATCAAGTTCTGAAGTAAGAAGTTATAGAATTGAATAAAGAGTCGAATAAAATAATTAACTACCAATTAGCATAAGTTGCTACCTGGGCTGCAGTTAACTCACCTGCAGAATCGGGTGGCTGGAGGAGGTAATCTCTGGAGGGTCTAATCTGTGGGTCTAATTCTAGATTATCTATTCTATTCCATTGATTTATATGTCTATCTTTTCATTAATACCAAACTCACTTGATTGCTATATTTTCATAATAAATCCAACGTTTTTATTTTTTAAAATTGTTTTAGTTTTTCTAGTTTCACTGCATTTTTCTATGAACCAGCTTATCAAATTAGTACAAAAGTGGATTGCATTTTATAGGCAGATCAGTTTTGGGAGAATTATAATTTTACCAACATTGACTTTTTCTGTCCAGGAGCATGGTACCTCTCTCCGTTTACTTGAGTCTTCTTTAGTTTTGATCAACAATGTTTGTAGCTTCAGTGTGGAAGTAAGAGTGTAGACAATATTTAGTATAGACAGTAAATGAATGGTTATGGCTGCATTCCAATTAAACTTAATTTACAAAAATAGGCAGTAGGCTAAATTTGGCACATGAGCATTAGTTTGCTGATCCATGGTTTAGTATATCAACATTTAATGTAGTTATCAATATAGTTTGTTATGGTTAGATATCCCATTTTATTATTTGCTTTCTACTTGTCCCCTTTGCTTTTTTGATTATCTATCTTCCTTTTTCTATTTCCTTTATGATTCATTCAAAAACATTTTTAATTCTAGTTTTATTATTGGATTTTTGGCTGTATCTCTTTGTATTATATTTTTAATGATTGTTCTTCAGATTACATAATATATATTTAAAACTTCAAGATCTACTTTGACTTGTACTACTTCTCATAAGTTGTCATACTACTCCCTATAAAATGTAGAAACCTTGCAGCCATATAGGTCTTTTTAGTATCCCTCCCACTGAACTTTATGTTGTGATTTTCATATGTATTATATACATGTACATTGAAGCTCCACCAGACAATGTAATAACTTTTGCTTTCATAATAAAATGTATTATAGTATTAAGCATGTCTTTTGATTCTAATATTTTGATGTTTAGAGCTGTACTGACGCTGGGGAGACTGCCCCTCCCAGAGCTAGTTGATTTCTAGAGCTAGTGAACAACTTGCCTGTGATTGCATTTTTAATATGCAAACTAACCAATGAGAAGCACATACCCCAATCACCTTCAATATTGGTCTCTCACAGGATTTTATACTCTGGCCACTATCCCCCTATCCTAATCATCCCAGGAACAGATAACAGACGACTAGGGACTACCCCTTTATGCCAGAGCTCATTGAAATTACTGAAACTAGCCAATCTTAAACCCTGCTCACTGTGCTTCGCCCATTCCTACCTATGAAAACCACAACAAAGGCTCCTGCGCATTTTCCCTTACCTAAGCATCACTGGTACTTCCATGTGTCCCTGGGTGGTGTGGGGAACCCCCTCCTCTTGGGAACTGTGAGTAACAAACTGTCTTTTCAGTAGAAGTCATCTCCTGATCTTTTGGTCTCACCATACCTTAATAATAATAAAATATGCATTTTAAAACAATTTTAAGCAACTTAAGAGGAAAAAGGTGATCTTTTATGTTAACCTACCTATTCAATATTTCTGTTAAACTTGCTTTATTCCTGAAGCTCCAACTTTCCCTCTGGTATTAGTTCTTTTCATCTTGAAGGACATCCCTTAGTACTTTTCTTAGAGCCCACCTGTTAATGATAACTGCCCTTAGTTTCCCTTCATCACAGAATTCATTTTTCTGGCCTCCGTTGATTTTGATGAGAAATCAACACTAACTAAAATTGTTGTTCCCCAGTAGGCAATGTGTCATTTTTCTCTAGAAGTTTTCAAGCTGTTTATTTTATCTTTGATTTATAGCAATTCGATTTATATATGTCTAGGTGGGTTTTCTTTGAGTTTGCCCTCTTTGTGGTCTACTTGGTTTTCCAGACTGACACATATATGTGTTTCACAAAATTTGAAAAAACTTTATCTCTTTTATCTTCAAAGATTTTTCTCTTTCTGGGCCCCCAAAGACATGTATGTAGACGTTTAAAAAATATTTTCCCACAGATCCCTGAGACTGCTCATTATTTTTTCGATGTTTTTTCTTGGTGTTTTTCAAATTGGGTAATTTTCATTGATATTTCTTCATGTTCAGTTCTTCTGTTATCTGTCCTCTGCTACTGAGCTCATTCAGTGAGGTTTTCTTTTAATTAAAATATTATTTTTTTCAGGTTTGAAATTTAAATTTGGTCCTTTTCATAGTTTCTATCTGTTTGGCAAGAATGCCTCTATTTTCAGTATTTTTTTTTTAACCTTATGATGCAAGTTTTAATAGCAACGATCTGATAGTTCCAACACTTGGGTTATTTTTGTTGTGTCATGTCAATTTATTGAGTGTGTTTTCCCTTGGTAATTTGTCACATTTTTCTTCTTTGTATGCCAAGAAACCTTGGATTATGTTCTGAAGATCGTTTTTTATTCAATTTTATTTTTATTTATTTTTGAGGGGTACAGTGTGTTGTTTCAATACATGCATATCCTGCACAATGATTCACTTAGGGAAGATAGCATAGTATTGTCCCCATTAGTTCACTCCTAATATTCCTTCCACCCCCACCCCTCCCAGCCTCTGTTAACCATTATTCTATTCTCCACTTTATTTTTAAACTCACAAAGATTAACATCGTAATTGCAAAAAGATCTCAAAAATAAATTAGAAAAATCTAAGGACAAATTTGGTGAAGGACATGAGCAGATAAATCACATACTCCAAAGAAACACACATGGTAAATAAGTACATTCTAGGATCTGGTTGCAGGCAGGGACAGGGCTGGCCTGGCCCCCTTCTCAGGATCCTGGGCATCGGCTGGCTCATTGCTGGCCTGGTATGTGACAATGGGGGTGTGGCTAAGGACCACGGCCCCTGTCTGTATCCTGAATATTGTAACTATTATGTTGTGTAAACCCTGGCTCCTGTTTTAATGTACTGGAAAAGTTTTTGATTTAACAGGCAAAACTGAAAATATACGCAGAGTGTAAGTTTTAAATCAGCTTCTGTAGGTGGTGATTGAAACCTCAGTTCTATTCTTTCAGCCTTTTCTATGCTGGTTGGGTCTACCCCACACAAATGTATCATAGGCTGAGATTTATGCAGGTTCATATGGAGGCCTAGGGGATCCTCCCTTTGGCTCTCTCCTTTCTGCTGAAACCCCTATACTTTCTGGGCCATCTTTTTGTAGTGTTTTGTGTAGAAAAATGGGTGTTCTATCGGGACTTTTAGCCACTCAGTTACTGAAGCCCACTTTGAGGCAAATCTATTAGAGAAAAAGAAAAATCCAGGAGACACATCACTATGCACGTTACTCCTCTACTTTCTGATTACTCTCACAAACTTCCTGCACTTGTGTATTTTATAGAATCTTATGATAGCTGTTTTTGTATTTATTTCAGTAATTTTAGTTGTAATCATCGGGAGAGATGGACTATAATAGGATTACGCTGCCATAGCACATTGAAATTTCCTTTCTTCTTTTTTAAGAACCAGAAAATTTAAAAAGAAATGTCACTTTAAAATATAATAAATATAACCAGCTTAGCCAAAACAAAAACAAACACAAACTGAAAAATTAATATTAACTTGGATATTATTGCTTTTTGGAATGGCTTGCAGCAGCCTTCAAATGATATCCTGCATCTTTGATTACTTTTGAAGTAGAATTTTTAGTTTGGTATGGTTTAGAGTTACAACTTTATTATTTTATATAAGGTACCCAATTCTTTATGTGTAATTCATTAGGAAAATTATTTCTTCCCTACTATCATCTTTTTAGTGGACTTAAAGTGATAGGTTTTTCTTGTGACAAAGTTGGAAATTATGTCTATTTTTGGAGAAATGCTTCTCCTATGTTCCTCCTATGTTTTTTGTTTACTTTGTATGTTAGAATATTTTTTGACCTATGGAAGAGTTGCAAATATAGTATAGAGTGCCTCCATATGCCATTCATCCAGCTTCCCCTAATGTCTACATAAGCATGATACAATGATCAAAACTAAGAAATTAGTAATGGTACAATGTGATTAACTAAACTTCAAACTTATTCAGATTTCTCCAGTTTTTCCATTATTGTTTTTCTATTCCAACATAGGAGTTCATGTTGTAATGTCTCATTTCTTCTAATCTGTGCCAATTCTTCAGTCTTACTTTCCCTTCCAGGTCTTGACACTTTTAAAGAATATTGGTCAGGTATTTTGTAAAATGTCCATCAATATGGGTTGTATGATGCTTTTTCATAATTAAACTGAGACTATGGATTTCAAGGAAAAGTTTTCCATAAGCAATGTTCCCTTTCATTCCATCCTATTTAGGGGGTATAGTGTATTGATACATAGAACCATCCTTGATCATTTGGCTAAGGTGCTGTCTGTCAGGCTTCTCTGCTATAAAGTTGTATCTTTCCCTTCCCATGCTCAATTCATTAGAAGTGAGTCATAATGTCCAGTCCACACTCAAGGACAGGGAAACTAAGCTCTACCTGCTGGGGGGAGCTTGACAGTAAGGACAAAAGCCAGAATTATACCCAAACTTTCTACCTGTTAATATAGAACTTTCTGTACAACATCATTCTACAGCTTCTGTATTCATAGAAAACCCAGAAGCTACTGAATATTAATGTTACATAAATAACAAGGTTACATGAGCCAGTGAGTAACAGATATGAAGTCATGCCCTCAATTTTCATGTCTCTGTTTACTTCTAGCTTTGTAATGGTGCATTTTTTTTCTGTTTTTATTTTTACAATTGGATAAAATGCTCCCCTGCAATAGGTACAATAAGGTCTATGCCCATGTTAGCTCTTTATAAAGTGAATAGTAAATAAATGTATGTTAAATGATTGTTTAGCCAAATCATTCCAGACAACAAAACACTGACTAACATAATCCAATTAAAGGGATCAGTTTTAAGTGATATAGTTTTCTTGAATTTCATAAATATGTGATAATGGATTGGAGCTGGGTTTATGAATGAGGTGTCCAAAACATCTCTTTGTAGGCCGATTATTTTAGCTAATAATAAGCCAATATTTATTAAACTAATATATTTTATTTTATTATATATTGATCTATCTATCTATATATATGTGTATTATTTTATAGACCACTTAACATTGAGGCATAGTAGAAACTGCAGGGACAATAGAATCAATTACACTTTGGACAGAAATCCTGAGCTGGAGGATGATGCTTTTTAGCACAAATAATGTAGGATCAAAGACATGGCACCTATAATGAGATTGTCTTCCCAGTCATGCCTCCATATTTTGTGACCTTGGACAAGCCTCCTTCCTTTTCTGTGCCTTGGTTTCTTGATTTGCAAACACAATTTTAGTGAGAATCAATTGTGACACTGTTTGTGAAGTACATGGCAGTTCCTGTCATAAAGTAAATTTTTAATATATGCTAGCTATAATCATAGGCTAAAATAATAGATATTTTCCAGTTCATAGTATAAAATGTTCTTTTTAATATATATGCATGTATGTACACACAGTTATGTAAGCTAATATATAAGTGAGATGAAGTGAAAACAATGAATTAGGATTTTTTTTTAAAAGATTTTTATGGAAACATTGATTGTACATATTTATGGGGTACACAGTTGTATTTTAATATATGTATACAATATGTGTTGATGTATTCAGGGTAATTAGCCTATTCATCATTGCAAAACTTAACCATTTTTTTGATGTGCACATTTAATCTTCCCTCTTCTGGTCATTTGTTTACATGCAGTAAATCATTATTGATTATAGATTTCTGGGTCGACTGTACACCAATAGGGCTTATATTTCTTATCTTGCTGTTCTTTTGTGTCCATTAATCAGCCTTTCACTATCCCTCCTCTCCATTCTCCTTTCCTACCTCTTGTAAACATTTTTCTTCTCTCTCCTTTTAACAGTTCAATTATTATTACTATTGTCATTTATTTGTTTTGTTTGTTTGCTTTCTTGCTTTGTTTTGTTTTTTATTTTTTTAACACCCACATATAAGTGAGAACATGTGTTATTTCTCTTTCTCTGCCTGACATATTTCACTTAACACAATTTTTTCCAAGCTCATCCATGTTGCTGGGAATGGCAGAATTTTATTCTTTTTTATGGCTGAGCAGTATTCCATTGTGTACAGGCACCACATTTTCTTTATCCAATCCTCTGTCTGTCAATGGACATTTAGGTTGGTTCCATATCTTGGCTATTGTGAAAAGAGCTGCAATCAACATGGCGATGCAGGTATCCCTTCAACACGATGCCTTCTTCTCCTTCCTTCTCCCTCCTCCACGATTACTGGGTCATATTGTAGATCTATCTGCAGTTGTTTGAGATCCCCATATTGTTTTCCATAATGGCTACACTAATTTGCAGTCCCATCAACAATGTATGGGGGTTCCACTTTCTATACATCCTTGCTGGCATTTGTGATTTTGTCTTTTTGATAATAGCCAAGTTAACTGGGGTGAGATAGTATCTAAATGTGGTTTTGATTTGTATTTTCCTGATGATTAGTGATGTTGAGCATTTTTTCATATACCTGTTGGTCATTAGCATGTCTTCTTGAGAAATATCCATTGATCTCCCTTGCACATTTTCTAATTGGGTTGTGATAGAGTTTGGGTATGCTGTCCTCCCAAAACTCATGTCAAAATCTGATCGCCAATGTGGCAGTGCTGAAAGCTGTTTAGGTCATAGGAGATGGATCCCTCATGAATAGATTAATACCCTCCCTCGGTGGGAGGGGGATAGTGAGTGAGTTCTCTCTCTATTAATTCTCCCAAGAGCTGGTTGTTTAAAGGACCCTGGCACCTCCCTTCTCTCTCTTTGGCTTTCTCTCACAATATGATCTTGCATCTACCGCTGCCTCCACTTTCCTCCTTGAGTACAAGCATCTTGGGACCCACATCAGATGCAGCTGTCCCAGAATTGTGAGCCAAATAAACTTCTTTTCTTTATAAATTACCCAGTTTCGGGTATTTTATTTACAGACACAAAAAAGGACTATTACAGGTTATTTGTTTCCTTTGCTATTGAGTTATTTGAGTTCTTTGTATATTCTTGAAATTAGCCCTTTGTCAGATATGTAGTTTGCAAATATTTTATCCCATTCTGTATGTTGTCTCTCTGCTCTGTTGATTTTTTCTTTTGCTGTGCAGAAGGCTTTTAGTTTGATATAATCCCATTTATTTATTTTTACTTTTGTTTCCTGTGCTTTTGAGGTCTTATTCATAAAACCTTTGCCTAGCCCTATGCCTTGGAGCATTTCCCCTGTGTTTTCTTCTAGAAGTTTTATAGTTTCAGGTCTTTTTTTTTTTTAACTTCTCAATATACACTGTAGTTGATTTTCGTGACCATTTACCCATTCCTCTTACCCCCCACCACAAAATATCTGTTCATTTGTCTTAAAAAGCTCAAGGAATTGTTGTGATTGTTGTGTCTTCTTCCCCCCCACTTATTTGTTTGTGTGTTTATTTATTTACTTATTTTTAGCTCCCACAAATAAGTGAGAACTTGTGGTATTTCTCTTTCTGTGCCTGACTTGTTTCACTTAATATAACTTTCTCTAAGTCCATCAATGTTGTTGCAAATGGTAGTATTTCATTCTTTTTTATAGCAGAGTAGAATTCCACTGTGTAGATATATCACAGTTTCCATATCCACTCACCTGATGATGGACATTTGGGCTGGTTTCAACTCTTGGCTATTGTGAATGGTGCTGCAATAAACATTGGAATACAGGTATCCCTTTGGCAAGATGATTTCAGTTCCTCTGGGTATATTCTGTAATTGTTTGAAGAACCTCCATACCATTTTCCATAAAAGCTGCACCATTTTGCAGGCCCACCAACAGTGTATGAAAGTTCCTTTTACTCCACGACCTCTCCAGCACTAACCATTCTCAGTCTTTTCAATATTAGCTATCCTGACTGGAGTGAGATGGTTGGTATCTCAGAGTGGTTTTGATTTGCACTTTCTGAATGCTGAGTGATGCTGAGCATTTTTTTATGCATCTGTTGGCCATTCGCATATCTTCCTTTATCAACACAAAAATCAGTAGCATTTCTATACTCCAACAGTGAACATGCAGAAAAAGAAATCAAGAAGTCTAGCCCATTTGCAATAGCCACCCCAAAAATAAAATACTTAGGAATAAAGTTACCCAAGGATGTGAAAAATCTCTGCGAAGGGAACTACAAACCACTGTTGAGAGAAATTAAAGATGACACAAGAAGATGGAAAGATATCCCATTCTCTTGGATAGGAAGAATTAATATTATGAAAATGTCCATATTACACAAAGTGATCTACAGGTTGAATGCAATCCCCATCAAAATTCCAGTGACATTTTTCTCAGAAATGGGAAAATTATCCAGACATTTATATGGAATAACAAAAGACCACTCATGGCAAAGCAATCCTGAGCAAATAAATAAATAAATAAAGCTGCAGGCTTAACACTACATGACTTTAAACTACATTACAGGTCTTAATTTTAAGTCCAGTTTGAGTCGATTTTTGTACATGATGAGAGATAGAGGTCTAGTTTCATTCTTCTGCACATTGTATCTGGTTTTCCAAGCACTATGTATTGAAGAGGCTGTTTTTCCCCAATGTAAGTATTTAGAACCTTTGTCAAAAATCAATTAGCTGTAAGTATGTGGGTTTATTTCTGGGCTTTCTATTCCATTCCATTGGTCCAAATGTCTGTTTTTATGCCAGTACCATGTGTTTTGGTTACTATAGCTTTGCAGTATAATTTGAAGTCATGCAGTGTAATGCTTCCCACTTTACTTTTTTGTTGTGTCTTTGCCTGCTTCTGGTGTCGTGGTTATGCTGGCCTCATAGAATGAACTTGGGAGAATATCCTCTGTTTCTACTTTTGCAATAATTTGAGAAGAATTGGTATTAAATCTTTTCTAATAGTTTGGTAGTATTTAGCAGTGCAGCCTTCCAGTACTGGGCTTTATTTTTGTTGGGAGACTGTTGATTACTGATTCAATCTTGTTACTCATTATTGGTCATTCAGGTTTTTTATTTCTTCTTGGTTCAGTCTTGGTAGGTTGCATATGTCAGAAATTTATCCTTTTCTTATAGATTTTCAAAGTTGTTGGCATATAGCTGTTCATAATAATTTCTAATAATACTTTGCATTTCTGTAGGATCAGTTATAATGTCTCCTTTTTCATTTCTGATTTTTGATATTTGGGTCTTTTTTTTTTTCTTGGTTAGTCTAGCTAATGGTTTATCAATTTTGTTTATCTTCTCAAAAAAAACAACTTATTGTTTCATCAGCATTTGTATTATATTTTGGTCTCTATTTCATTTATTTCTGCTCTGGTCTTTATTATTTATTCCCATTTACTAATTTTGGGTTGAACTGTTCTCACTTTTCTAGTTCCTTGAGGTGCAACCTTAGGTTGTTTATTTGGGATCTTTCAACTTTTTTGATGCAAGCACTTACTGAGATAATCTTCCCTCTTAGTACTGCTTTTGTAGTATCTCATAGGTTTTGATAAGTTGTGCCTGTATTTTCATCTGTTTCAAGGAAGTTTTTGATTTTCTGCTTTATTTCTTCTTTGACCCATTGGTCATTCAGGAGCATGTTTCATTTCCATATATTTTTATAGTTTCCAAAGTTTTGTTTGTTATTGATTTCTAGTTTTATTCCACTGTGAAAAAGTATTTGACATAATTTCAATCTTTTTAAATTTGTTGAGACTTGATTTGTGGCCTAATACGTGGTCTATCCTGGGAAATGGTCTGTGTTCTGATGAGGATAATGTATATTCTGCAGTTATTGGATGAAATGTTCTATAACTGTTGAGTCCATTTGGTCTAAAGTGCCATTTAATTCCAATATTTCTCTGCTAATTTTTTGTCTAGATGATCTGTCCATTGATGAGAGAGATATGTTAAAGTCCCCAACTATTATTGTATTGGGATCTATCTCTCCCTTTAGATCCGTTAACATTCGGTTTATCTATCTGGGTGCTCTGGTGTTGGGTGCATATATATTTGTGATTGTTACATCTTCCTGAATTCATCTCTTTTTCATTATATAATGTCCTTTTTTGATTCATGGTTTAAAGTCTATTTTACCTCACATAAGTATTGCAACTCAGGTTCATTTTTGGTGTCCATTTGCATGGAGTACTTTTTTCCCCCTTTTGCTTTTACTGTATGTATGTCTTTATTGGTGAAGTCAGTTTCTTGCAGGCAGCATATAGTTGGGTCTAGTTTTTTAATCCATTCAGCCAATCTATATCTTTTAAGTGGGGGAATTTAATCCATTTACATTCAGGGCTGTTATTGAAAGATATTGTCTTATTCCTTCATTTAATTTTTTTTTTATGGTTGTCATTTCTTTTATTCCTTTCTTTCCGTTTTACTACTTGTCTTTGCTATTTGGTGTTTTTTTAAAAAATAAGATACACTGGCTTTCTCTTTCTCATTTGCATATCTGTTCTGCTAGTGACTTTTATCCTTTCTCATGTATTCATGATGATAGTTACCATTCTTTTGATTCCAGATGTAGGACTCCCTTGAGGATTTCTTATAGGGCTGATCTTGTGGTGATGAATTCTCACAATTTTCATCTGGGAAAATACTATTTCTTCTTTGTTTTTGAAAGATTGCCTTGCTGGGTATAATATTGGCTGGCAGCTTATTTTTTTTCTTTTAGCACTTTAAATATATTATCCCTCTCTCTCTTGTCCTGTAAGGTTTCTTTTGAGAATTCTGCTGTTATTCTGATGGAAATTCTCTTACAGTGACTTGACACTTTTTTCTTGCTGTTTTTAGAATTCTTTGTCTTTGACTTTTGACAATTTGACTCTAATGTGTCTTGGGGAGGTCCTTTCTATTTGGGAATCTTTCAGCATCTTGGAGGAGATTGTATCTCTCCCAATAGTTGGAAAGGTTTCAGCTATTATTTCATTAAATAGGGTTTCAATGCCTTTTTCTTCCTCTTCCCCTTCTGGCATACCCATAATACTAATGTTTTTATGCTCAAGGTTGTCTGATAGATATCATAGGCTTTCTTCATTTTTTAAAATTCTTTTTCCTTTTCTTTCTTTTTTGGTCCAACTGGGTTAATTCAAAAAGCCTGTCTTCTAGGTCAGAAATTCTTTCTTTTTCTTGTTACTAGCCTGTTGCTTAAGTTCTTTGTTGTATTTTTTATTTCTTTGAATTGAATGAATTCTTCAGTTCCAGGATTACTGCCTGGTTCTTTTTTATGGTTTCTATCTCTTTATATCTTTGTTGAATTTCTCACTCATGTCCTGGATTTTTTTTTTTTTTTTTTACTTCATTGTGATTTCTGCCTATTTTTTCTTGCACCATGTTGACTTTCCTAAGATTGTCATTTAGGATTTCTCTTCAGGAATTTCACTGGTTTCCTGTTGTTTTGGGTCTGCTATCGGAGAATTACTGTCTTCTTTTGAGGGTGTCATGTTTCCCTGTTTATTCATGCTTCTTGTATCTCTGCATTGATGTCTGCACATCTGGTGGTGTAATTGCTTCTTTTAAATTTTGGAGTAGTTTTTGAAGGGAGAGACTCTCACATAGTGCTCTATGTTGATAGTTGGGTTAGGCATCATAGATTTGGTTCTGGGTAAGCATGGTAGTAGGATATTTTTCTCATTGTAATGTAGATACACAGCCCATGAAGTAGCATAGTGTTAATTGAAAAAGGACTTGGATTAGTTTTAAATGTATAGTTAAAACTTCAGGCAACAGAGATTTATTCATCTTTTATTGCTCTTGGTAATGCATACAACACTTTGGCAGCATAGCTGAGAGAGAAGGTGAATGGAGTGAATTAAAGAGAGAATTGTTATGACTTGATCCTGGAATCTCCTCCCCCAAACTCTCTATACATTAGCTCAAGAACACTGAACTTAACCACTGAATCTGAGGAGCAGCATAAGGGCAGCTACAGCATCTGAAAGCTCTAGGAAAAGATCAGTATAAAATGTTTTAAACTTAACATTTCTATTTCACTCAGTGCAGTTGAAATAATGTGGACTTTAGAACGGTATGAACAAATTTTACCAGTAACTTGCTTTCTGTAACTCAGACAACCTATACAACTTGTGTGAACCTATTTCCTCACCTGTTAAGATGGAAAAAAATAACAGGAATGATAAACACTTATTGAAGGCTTAATATGTACCAGTTATTTTGCTAATTTATTGCCTCCATTGTCTCAAGACCTACCCCAAACAATTTGGTACAAAGAGGTCTTATATGTAAATTATCTAATACTACGTGTCTGACACATTAATGCCTTTTTTTCTCTTTTCCTATCACCCACCACATACTTGGACTGCTTGTGCCATTGACTGATCAATCCACATATTTAATCAATTTATGCACAATAAAAATATTTTACTCTGGTTTGATTTATTTTCCAAATAGTTTCATTTTTATCTAGATGTTTGAATAAGTACTAATACAATTACAGACTTATCTTCTCCCAAATAAAACAAAAACAAATAAAAGCCCAGTTACAATTTCTCCTGGACTTTGTTTTAAAACCACTTATTTACATATCTCTAAGCCCTTTCCAATGTTTCCAAATCTGTTGTAACTTTCAGAAATAATGTTCTCATTAAATTCAGTATTAAATGTAGCAGGGAAAAATTTATCATTCCAAATAAGGACTTACTATTAAATATAAAATTTCCTAAAACAACAGGATTATGATATCTGCTTTGATTTTAATGTTTCATTTCAGTTTCCTCACTTGCAAAACAAGCATTGATTCTACCTACTATGAGATGCTACATGCAAAGTGCCTCCAACCATTCCTGGCACTTCATGAGCATTCAAAATATGATTCATATATTTTCTGCTTAAAATCTTGCTCCCACCCTGAATTGGGAAAAGCTTAAAGCTTTCCCTTTAAGAACAGGAACTAGACAAGGATGCCCACTCTCACCACTCCTATTCAACATAGTGTTGGAAGTACTAGACAGAGCAATCAGAGAAGAGAAGGAAATAAAGATTGGAAAAGATGAAGTCAAACTGTCCCTGTTTGCAGATGACATGATCCTATATATCGAACAGCCTAAAGCCTCTACAAAAAAACTCTCGGAGTTGATAATTGATATCAGCACAGTAGCAGGATACAAAATCAGCACACAAAAATCAGTAGCATTTCTATTCTTCAGTAGTGAACATGCAGACAGAGAAATCAAGAAAGCCTGCCCATTTACAATAGCCACCAAAAAAATAAAATACTTAGGAATTGAGTTAACCAAGGAGGTGAAAAATCTCTATAAAGAGAACTTCAAACCACTGCTGAGAGAAATTAGAGAGGATACAAGAAGATGGAAAGATATCCCATGCTCTTGGATTGGAAGAATCAACATAGTGAAAATGTCCATACTACCCAATGTGATATACAAATTCAATGCAATCCCCATCAAAATTCCAATGACACTTTTCTCAGAAATGGAAAGAACTATCCAGACATTTATGTGGAATAACAAAAGACCATTCATAGCCAAAGCAACGCTGAGCAAAAAAAAATAATGCTGGAGGCATAGCACTACCTGACCTTAAACTATACTACAAAGCTATAATAACCAAAACAGTATGGTACTGGCATGAAAACAGACACACTGATCAATGGAATAGAATAGAGAATCCAGAAATCAACCCACACACCTACAGCCATCTGATCTTTGACAAAGGCACCAAGCCTATACACTGGGGAAGAGACTGCCTCTTTAGCAAATGGTGCTGGAAGAACTGGATATCAATATGCAGGAGAATGAAACTAGACCCATACCTTTCACTATACACTAAAGTCAACTCAAAATGGATTAAAGAATTAAATATACACCCTGAAACAATAAAACTTGTTAAAGAAAACATACGAGAGACACTTCAGGAAATAGGACTGGGCACAGACTTCATGAATACAACCCCAAAAGCATGGGCAACCAAAGGAAAAATAAACAAATGGGATTATATCAAACTAAAGAGCTTCTGCCTAGCAAAAGAAACAATTAACAGGGTAAAAAGACAACCAACAGAGTGGGAGAAAATACTTGCAAAATATACATCTGACAAAGGATTAATATCCAGAATATACAAGGAACTCAAACACCTTTAAAAGAAAAAAACAAGCAACCCAATGAAAAAATGGGCAAAAGAGCTAAATAGACATTTCTCTAAGGAAGATATACAAATGGCCAACAGACATATGAAAAAATGCTCAACATCACTCAGCATCTGGGAAATGCAAATCAAAACTACACTGAGATACCATCTCACCCCAGTTAGGATGGCTAATATCCAAAAGACTGTGAATGATAAATGCTGATGAGCTTGCAGAGAAAAAGGAACTCTCATACGTTGTTGGTGGGACTGCAAAATGGTGCAGCCTCTATGGAAAATGGTATGGAGGTTCCTCAAATGATTGCAGATAGATCTACCATATGACCCAGCTATCCCACTGCTGGGAATATACCCGGAGGAATGGAAATCATCAAGTCGAAGGTATACCTGTTCCCCAGTGTTCATCGCAGCACTCTTTACAATAGCCAAGAGTTGGAACCAGCCCAAATGTCCATCATCGGATGAGTGGATACGGAAAATGTGGTACATCTACACAATGGAATACTACTCAGCTATAAAAACGAATGAAATACTGCCATTTGCAACAACATGTATGGACCTTGTGAGCATTATGTTAAGTGAAACAAGTCAGCTATAGTAAGAGAAATACCACATGTTCTCACTTATTGGTGGGAGCTAAAAGTAAATAAATAAATTCACACACACACACACACACACAATGGGGGGGGGGAAGAAGACATAACAACTACAATTCCTTGAAGTTGATATGACAAGCAAACAGAAAGGACATTGTCGGGTGGAGGGGGGTGAGGGAGGAGGGAGGGGGGATCCGGTAATGGGCAACAATAATCAACCACATTGTATAACGACAAAATAAAATTAAGGAAAAAAAAATAAAAATGAAAGCAACCCTAGTGTTCATCAATGGATAAAAAAAGAAAAATTGAATGTTGTATATACATACAATAAAATATTATTCAGCCTTCAAAAGGAAGGAATTCTAACACACATTTTACAATATGGATGAATGTTGAGGACATTATGCTAAGTGAAATAAGCCAATCACAAAAAGGCACATATTGTGTGATTCTATTTATATGAAGTATGAATTTCAGTTTTGTGAGATGAGAAGAATTCTGCAGATGGTTGTACAACATTGTGAATGTACTTAACAGTAGTGAACTGTACACTTAAAAATAGCTAAGATGGTAAATTTTATGTTATGTGTATTTTAGGACAATTAAAAAAATTTTTAAACCTCAAAAATAAAAAATAAATAAAAAATTAAATAAAATCTTGCTCCCAGACTCAACATTATGAATGACCTATATGCTAATTCTATTGTGTAGTAAGGAGACATATTATACAGAAACATTTATGAAAAGTGATTAATTACATCAGTGTTCAACAAGATACAATACAGAGTTTGCTCTCTACTATTCTGTAGTAATAAAATTTTTCAAAAAGCATTGTGTAAACTGATTTAATTCAGGTGATTCTCTAAGAAACTTGTGGAAGAAATTGTCACCCAAACAACTGCTTTTTAACTGGGGTCCTTAATTTAAATGTTGTGGGTTACATCATCTAAAAATGCTTCCTGGTTGGAAGGTGAAAAACATATCACATTTGATTTCCTTCCCAGTTTAGACTGTAATAGCACCAAACAATATATTTTTATGTGCAAACGGTTTGGAGGAAAAGAAGGAGGCTGTGTATTTGTTTTTTGGCTTTAGGCAAATCTTTTCTTTAAGTAGAAAGCACAAGTATATCATTCACATGAGATGCTTCTGATAGCCAGATATTACCTTCCGGCTATGCATTTGTGTGAAGAATAGGTGGTTTTTCCTTTTGGTTATTTCTAATTTAAATGAAAATATTAGGACCATTAGGACATTTATTATCCTTTTTATGACTTAGATATTCCATATGCTACTTTCACTAGGAATCCATAGGATCTGCTTCTGCCTCCAACAGAACAATCCTTGGGCACAATAGTTATAAAAGAGTTATAGAGGATTATTTCCACAGTCAGTGTAATTCAGTGTAGAATTACATTAACTGAGTTAAAGGTTCAATGGAATTTTGCAAGTGGGCTTTAGCTTTCAAGTCCAGTATGCTTTAGACCTGTGTTAATAGAAGAGAAACACGTGCTTCCTCATTCTGCCTCTAACCCCCTTGTCTCTATTTCTTTCTTCCTGAGTGAGTAATTGACACACACACAGTCACAAACACACACACACACACACTCACACTCCAAGAGCAAAAATAATTCTCTAGAGTAGCAGTCTTTGTTCACATTAAAAATATCTATATATTTTTTCCTAAAAGCGTCACAACGTGCAAAGCACTCCCTTGCTAAAATGAAAAGCCTTTACATTAGCAAGCAAGGAAAGTTACCTCTTCTTTTTCCCCAACTGTCCCTCCCAGGCTAGTTATTTACCTATTAAATAAGCCAAAAGAACACATTAAAGTGTTTTCATGAACAAAGTTTTTTTGGAGAATAAATTCTCCTGCCCCATATAAATGAGAAAACAGTTACACCTTTTTTTTTTTTTTTTTAATTAGCACTCTTGTTTAGAGTGTAAACTATCACAGTCATTGTAGAAAGAAACCGGGCAGTGTTTTGTGAAATGGCTGTGTGTATGTCCTGGAACCCGGGAGTCCCACTCCTCTGTTAATATCTCAGAGAAACTATGGCTCAGAACTCTGAGTTAACATGTGCAAAGCTGTTCTTTGGGCGTTTCCTGGTGGAAAAAAGTGTAAGGCAACCTAGATATCCATCAATAAGGAAGTGAATAAGTAAAATGTGGTCAGGCATTTTGGGATATGATGTAGCAATCACATATGGATATGTACCCAAACCACTGAAAAAAATAAAAAGCATAGCATGATTTATATAGCATACCATTTCTATGAATTAAAAAACAAAACCATACAAAATATATCACATATTTTAAAAGGGGAAACAGATATTTACAGAAACATTTGAAGTGGATGACTGATAGAATGGGAGATAAATAGTAGTTGGGTAAGGGGAAAAATTAAAAACAGATGATCATCCACCATCAGGTGAAAAGTATAATTAAATCTACTTCTGCTGCAGAAATTACAGCAGCAGCATAAAAACGAGCTCCTATTAACCTTTTGGACTATTCGTTGTCAAATGTAGTCATAAAAATTTACTATACCAAAGGTCAAATGCTAAAATGTAATAAGAATATGAGCTGCCTATATTTAAGAATTATTTTAGTTATGATTAAATGAAGAGACATGAACAAATAGCAGAGCAAGAAGTACTGATAGGTTTTCTGACATGTACTTGAAGAATCATTTATCGAGATGAATTACTTTTGGACAGAAAGACCTGCTTATGTCAAATTGCTTTGCTTATTGCAAATTAATATTTCATTAAGATCTACATATATATTTATATAAAGATATAAATTGTTTCTTTTACTTTTTAATTCCTTTTATTGATTTCAAAGATAATACATGCGCTACAAAAAATTTAGGAAATATTGAATGGTTTTGAGAAGTAAATTAAAATAACTCATATGCATCCATCAAGAGATAAACAATTTGTGTGCGTTTGTTTGTATTGTGCATGCACATGTAAAATTACACTTTCATACACCAAAGGGAAAATACTATGATGCTATTGTCTTAGTTCAGGCTGCTATGACAAAGTATCATCGACTGGGTGGCTTATAAACAACAGAAATTTATTTCTCACATTTCTGGAGGCTGGAAGTTCAAGATCGGCATGCCAGCATGGTTGGGTTCTGGTGAAGGCTGTCTTCCAGGCTGAAGGTGGCTATTCTCTCCTTGTATCATCACACAGCAGAAAAAAGTGCAAGAAAGCTCTTTGAAGTACCTCCTGTAATGGAACCAATGCCATTCATGAGGGCTCCATCCTCATGACCTAATCACATCCCAAAGGTCCTTCTTCCTAATGCTACCACATTCGAGGTTAGGATTTCAACATATGAATTTTGGAGGGATTCTAGCTTTCAGCCCATTGCAGCTATTTTGTATTTTTTTTTTTTTTTTTTTTACTTTGCAATATACTGTGTAAATTTCCACATTACTTTTATTTTTGAGAGGACTGTATTTATTTTTATGTATTATAACAGGACATCCAATGTACAGAATTGGATTCATCATAATCCTTGGTTCATGATGTATTCTCATCACTGGTCCAAGCATGGCCTGCTGCTATTATGGTATTTTATTATATTGGGTAGTGAACCCATATATAGGACAGTGAACCCAGCTCAAAAAAATGGAACATTATTAATATCCATCTATCTATATGATTCTTTCTTAGTTTATCCCTCACCTCCACACATATAACCCACTGTCCTGAATTTTGTGCTTAGCATTCTTTTTCTTTTCTTTTCTTTCTTTCTTTCTTTTTTTTTTTTTGGCGGCTGGCTGGTATGGAGATCTGAACCCTTGAACTTAGTGTCATAACATTAAGAGAAAAATTTTTATTTCATAGGCATGTATCCCTAAATTAAATAGCATTTAATTTTCATTGTTCTTGAACTTCATAAAAATAGTATCATGTGTGTAGCGATCTGGAACTTGCTCTTTCCATTCAACATTGTGTTATAAGGATCCTTGCAAGTCACAGCTTGTAGCTGTAGTTCATTTTCATTCTAGAATATTCCTTCTTTTGGCAGCTGGCTGGTACAGGGATCTGAATACATGACCTTGGTGCTCTAACCAACTGAGCTAAACAGCCAGCCCCTTCCTTTCTGGAGTGCCCTCGTATGTGCCCGGTACATACACTCTCATTGCTAGAGTTACTACCTGCCTTTCGCCACCTGGACTAAAGACCCTGCTTCTTCACTCCATGGCCTGGCTACTCCTTGTCCAGTCTCTGGCCTGATTCTCTCCTCTACCCCACTCCCTTCTCTCACCTCATCATCTCCCATCTTCCCAACCTGCAAATCAGACCCCTCCTCCCAGAGCCATCCACCAATTCTCTTCTCTCCTCTTCCCAGTTCCTCCTCCAGACGGCCCATCCCAGTACACTGCTCATTCTTGTTGGACTTCCCCACAATTTTCATAAAACTGTTGGCACCTGCCTCCTTCTTGAAACTCTTCCTCTGGTTTCATAACCCCTGGCTTGCCTTCAATCTCTGCCACTTAGGCCCTGTTTCCTCTCTCTCTATCCTTGTCCTTTAAACTTGGATGTTCTTTCCCTTCCTCACTCTCAAGCCCTCGGTGAGGGTCAGGATCCCAGCAGGAAACAGGTGGCACACTCAAGTTGGGTAATGGCAGGGGAGTGTAAAAAAGCACCATTTACAAAGGTGAGCAGGGGTTGGGAAACCTCAAGGTCTGTGCTGTACCCTGGGGCTGCAACAGTGGGAGCTCAAGGACTAGAGGAGGGAGCAGGGACTGGAACAGGGAAGGGGCACTGCCTAGGTATGGAGAAGGCTGCCTGACAGGAGAGTGACCTTCCTTCCATAAAACCAGTCAGCCTGTGGTAACCCCACCTGGATGGAGCCAGAGAAGTAAATGCCCTGTCCTCTTTCTCTTCCCACCCTATCATCTCCTACCAGGGCCTCCCATTGGCAAACCCAACTGGAAGCCAGAAGGCAGGAGTCTGGGTGCGGCAGTCTGCACAGGTCAGCCTCTAGGGCAGGCAGTGGCTCTGGAGAGGCAGAGGAAGATGCCCAGCACAGTCACTACAGGACTGCGTCCTCTCCCCTAGTACTGCTGTGTTCTCATGACAATCCCCAGAATGCCACAGAGCTCTCTCCAGCTGCATGTTATGAAGTGCCCAATACACAGGTGCCCACACATTTCAGTTTCTGAAGCTGGGAAATTCAAAGTCCATCTGGTGGTGGCAACAGCAACCCAGGGGTCTCACATTGCAAGATGGTAGAAGCAGAGAGAGCAGAGAGACCAGGCCACTATCTTCATCCTAGGTGTCATCACTAGCACCTTGTTTTGTGACAAGCTTTTAATATTTCACTAGAAAAATATTTTTTCCCTTTAAGTTAGTGATCTTCAAAAGAAATGTATTATTTTTATTCTTTCTCTGTGTTGTGGTCCCAGTATCTGCCCCCTTCAACCCCTAATGACCCCTGCTGTGGATTGACCATACCCCCAAGACTCATGGATACTTGATCTTCACCGTAACAGTGTTAAGATGGTAAGAAATCCAATTCTAAATTTCCACATTTAATTAAGTATTCTTTACAAGATATTTGGGATGGCTGCCTAGTATTCTACAGCATGACTGTAAGTAAATTTATTTAGCCAATTTCTTACTGTTAGATATTGATTTTTTCATCAATTTTGCTATTATAAACAATGTTTTGAGTAGCATCATGGAAAGATAGAGATTATTTTTTTCTCAGAATATATTCCTAGAAATGGGTTGGCTAAGTCAAGGATAAATGTTGGTGGTTTTAGGAGTGGGTCATGTCTTAATGGTAGAACCTGAAGCTCCTATAAGAAAGGCTTAAAAATGTTTTTAAGTATCTATATGCCTAAAATATTTTATATTTAATAGCAAATAGAATGGCATTTTTGCCTTGAGAATATTCAGAGACATTCTTCTAAGGATATAAGAAAAATTATTAAAGAATGATATTCATCTAAAGATGAATAGCAAGGACACTACAACCGGAACACCTGGTATGAATCCTGGCTCTGGCATTTACAGACTGAGGATACTTGGACAAGTCTCTTAACTTGTTTATGTCTTGGTCTCAGTTTCCCCATCCATAAAAGAGAAATAGCAATAGTACCTGCCTTATATATTTCTTTTGAGGATTACATGAGTATTGTAGTATATATACGTATATGTAGGTCAATGCTTGGCATACAGTTATGGCTCTAAAAGTGGGAGTTGTTGTTATTAAGGTAATTATTAGACTGAATATTAAAAACAAAATACCCTGCTATAACTTTGATATCCTCTATATATCTGTTGCACTGTTTTGCATTCACACAGTCACTCTGGAGGAGGAATAATTGGAAAAATGTCATTTCTTCTCTATGTGGCAAAACACAAACACACACACACACCATGAAAAATTTGATTACTTTGATCCATTTTTCACAATTACATTCCTTCATAATAGCATGTAGTGCATTTATAAAAACATCCTTTTCTAAGAACACCTAATGCCAAAGAGCAATTATATGGCCATAGGTTGTAAGCTCTGTTGCTTTTCTGTGTCCTCTAAATCTGGACCCTCCTGTATCATTTAATGGAAACAACTGTAATTGCAAAGATAAAATTTAGTGACTGGAACCATTCTGAATTGTAGTTATTTTTAAAAGCTCTACCTGTTAATTAAACATTATGCCTCAGAAGATCTTGTTTCCAATATTTGTCTACAATTTTCTAGTTAAATATTTCAGCTCCAGAGAGGTTTTTTTTTTTTTTTATAATTTAGGGTGCTTATTTTCTGTTATTTCTACCTTACTTTTTAGACTCAGTTTAGTTATACACCAACTACATTCAATGTACTGTACTAACTAAACACTGTGAGGTATTTATGTAAGTCTAAATTAGGGCTACTGACTTCAAATAGCTTACAAATAATGTGATGAGAAATGACATATATGTCATTTACATATGTAATATGTCATATACTTATAAATATGAATATGTATCAAATATGCCAGGAAACACTGGAGTACAATATAAAGCAGATTTTATGTAGAGTAAGAGTTGTAGGTGGTATTTAAAAGTTAAAAGTAGGGAAAGAAACAGGCTATACTATTGGAATTTGAGAATGTAAATCATATGTCTTTTCCTACTGAGTTTGAGACCAGTTGAGAGAGAAACATAGAAGGTGGACAAATGGAGATCAAAATATCAGTTTTATTACTGATAAATCAATCTGGAAAATGTGGCTTTAGAACTACAGGCAAAAGGACTTCTGCATATTCCAGGCCTTCTGCATATTCCCCCTGTTCACAAACAGTGTCATCTCTGGAAAGTCTCATAGCAATGCTGGCATAACCTGCCTGCCATGGAAAACAGGCTGAGGCAAAGCTTCTAGCTAAGGCTTTATTGGTAGGTTCAATCTCAGGACAGCAAAAGTGAGGGAAAACAAGAGAAGTGATTCAAGGAGGGGAAGAAATCAAGTAAAGGTGGTGGGTCACTTGCTAACCCTGTCCAAGTTTTGCGTGAACACCTAACTGGGGTTTTGCATGCTGGACCCCTTCCTGACAGCCTTCCTTGGATCACTGCTCCTCAGAACAGTGAGCTAGGAGTGGGAAAGGAAGGGAATTCTTTTCACTGGCTCCCTTCTCACTCCTCTCCCTCTGGGCAAAGTTTGCCTGTGGGGCATCAACTTCTTCACCTTTAGGAGTTGCATTGCCTGGCTTTCTGGGCAGTTCAGAATTTTTTTAGCTCTGCACTTGGAGAACTCTCTAGAACATGTAAGCTCTGGCCTCCCCTTGCTCTGGCTGGGGAGTTTTAAGAAGTATTTTTTTAGGGAGAAAATGGGTAATGGACACAAAAAATGATTATGATTTGTAATGATGAACATGGCAATAATACTGATTTGATCATCACATACTGTACACAAATACTGATAGTCAACTCTGTGTCCCATAAACATGTACGATCAATTATATTTCAAGTGTAAAATTAAAAAAAATTGTAGCGATGTAGATAAAAGATGCACTTTCAGCTGCATCATTTCTATGAATTAAACTAAATTCTCAACTTGGAAAGAAAAATTTCTAACATAAATATATTTATTTACACACACACACAAAAGAAGTATCAGTTTTGTGACAACCTGCTCCTGACAGTCTCACTGGGGTTTTCACCTTCAATTGGCTGGCAGAGCTGCTAGGGGTCACTTCCAAATGGCCATCACACTTGGTTTACTTACTTTCCCTGTATGTCAGGCACCAGGTCCCTTGAAAACATGGATACATTTCAATCTTTCAGGTGGTTCTACTGAAGCTCCACTCACCAGGTTTGGGGTTAAGAGGCAGCACTCCCTACCATGTGCCTTGAGGGATTAGGATTAAACACTAGACTCTCTCTAAAGAAATCCACCTTACAAAACTCCTCTCTGCCTTACAACTCTTTTGATCTTTTATATAACCCTCATGGTAAATTCATTTTGGGAGCATGAAATCAGTTACCTCATATTTCCTGTGAAATTATGCATCTTGGTCTGCCAGGATTTTCACTTTGGAATTTCATATCTCTTGTATCTTTTTGCTGCAGCCAAATGTTCAAATCTGACCTGTAAAACCAGAGTACAATACTTTAGAACATAAACCCTGAAGCCAGCTGGCTGGGGTCCATCCATGGCCAGTATTTTCTAGCTGTTTAACTTGAGATAAATAACTTATCATCTTTATTCCTCAATTTTATCATTTGTAAAATAGAAATAATGTAATAATATCTGACACTATTAGGTATGAACCCACTAAAAGTTTAATTTGAAAATATTCCTATTAGTTTGTTGATGTTCACTGAAATTGTTTCTCTCCCATAATAAAGTTCACAGAAATAAATTATGCTCCAGAAATGAAATCCTGCCTCCTCTTCTAAAACAAAAGCCAAATAAACATGAGTTGATAATTTGTTTCCTTCCATGTTTTCATTTCTCCGTCACACTGGGTGAATTTCTCCTCACTGTCTAGATAAGACTTTTGAGCAGCTGCACCCAGGAGGCCCTTCATGGGAAGGTGTGTCACTCCTTTAGACCTTGAAAGTTGATACCGCTCAAAGTCTATCATGTGTCAAAATTCAAAATATTACAAAACTTTCAAAATTTCTTCTTCAGTAGCTTTTCCTAAGGAAAATCAGTGTTCGCACATTCCTACCACTCCTGCATTCCTACTGTTTCAGAAAAGATCATAAATGACCACCGATAGGACTTAACTAGGGTCAATCCCCAGTACTCCCCTTACTTTAACTAGCAGGAGCACTGGACACTGTTCCTCGCTTCGTCTTCCTGACACATTTCATTGTCTTGGTTTTCCTCCAACCTCACTGCTCAGTCCTTCATGGTTTCCTGTGCTGCTTCCTTCTCTCCTGCTCCCCCTCTTAATTTCTGGAGTGTCCAGTGCTCAGTACTTGGTTATGGTCTCTTCTATACCTGTACTTACGCCCTTGGGGATCTCATTCAATCTTTTGACTTTATTTACCGTCTTTTTTTAGTAACTTTGAAATTTATATTTCTGGTCCGGACCTCTTTCCTGAAATTCAGATTTGTATCTTCAACTTCCTATTCAACATCACCACCTGGATGTCTAAACAATACCTGAAATTGACTTTGACCCTCCCCCCTGCCCCTGCACAAAAACCTTGCTCCTTCTACCATCTTATGAACTCAACCGAGAGCAACTACATCCTTCCAATTAATTAGGCCAAATCACTGGGGTCATTCATAAGTTCTCTTTTCTCTCATTACCCAAATTCAATTAATTTAGAAGCCCTATTCTGTAATCAAAATATATCCAGAATCTGCTCAGCCATGATTTACATCACCATCATCTCCTGTATTACTGCAGTAGTCACCTAATCAGTTTCCCTGTTTCCACTCTCACTCCCTTACATTCTATTCCCAGTTCAACAGCCAGAGACACCATTTAAAAATGTCAGATTTGTCACTCCTCTTCTCAGTTTCCGGTAATATTACACATACAGCTAAACTACACCCCAACAATTCCACTGCTATTTACGTACCCGAGGGAAATGAGTTCACATGACAATAAAAAGGCTTATACAAGAATTCACAGCAACTTTATTCACAACAGCCCCCAAACTAAAAACAACTCAAATGTGCATAAACTGGAGAAGAAATTTTTAAAATTGTGGTATATTCATGCAATGAAATAATACAGTAAAAGGGTAATAATTAACTACATGCAATAACATGAAATGAATGTCAAATATACTGCGCTGAGCCAAAAAAAGCCAGACAAAGTACTGCATACTGTATGATCCCATGTATATGAAGAGCAAGAACATGTGAAACTAATCTATGGTGATGTAAATCAGAAGAGTGGTTGCCTGTACGGAGATGTTGGTATTGACTGCAGCCATAGTAATGTCTATATCTTCACCGGGGTGGTATTTACACAAGTGTGTGTATGCAAGAAATTGGTAAAGGAACACACAAAATTATTATATTGCATAATGTTGAATATACCAATTATTCCAATTTGGGCAACACATATTGCAAACAGGTTTTTATATTCAATGTTGTACCCCACAGATATGTAGAACCAATTATGTTGCAATAAAAAAATTAAATTAAATTAAAAAATAAAGATATTCATTGAGCTTAAGAGTTTTGCATTTTGCTAGATGTAATTTGTACCTTAAAATTGAGAAGAATTTAATTTTGCTGTCAAGTGCCCCTCTAAAAATCTTAGAGTAACCTGAGGATTTTGATGATTTATTTTGCTGCTGACATTCTTGAAGTCTGTGCACTCAAAGACCCTCAGAGACCCACTATTCAGGTGCATTTTAAATTACTTGCATTTGGTTATTTTACACTATCCCAACATAGAAAAAATCTATTTTCTCTTTGTAAGATGACAGACTTACCCTGACTCGAAGTCCCTTAGCCCATGCAGTAAAAAGATAAAGGGAAATAAAAGGTATAAATTAGATTTTTCTACCATCACTTAAAATTTTAAAAATATCACACACTTGAAGTGTGAGAGAGAGTACTCTATCTCTTTGCCTACAGTTGTGCTTGAGGGATAACCAATACTTAGTGAAGCTTTGCTTTGCAAAGCTTTGTCCTCAGTGTGGAAAGCTGCCCAGGTGAAGTGACAGTATTTTTGCAGAATGAGAGTGAAAAAAAGCCTCTTTGACTCCAGGGAATAAATCTCTTTCCTCCCAACACCAGATTACTGAGTTAGGTTCTGCTCAGGTATGATATGATCCCACATAGATTACTTCTTTTTCAAAACTCAGCTGCAACCATCTACATCTCCAGCAGTAAGAGTTTTAGTACATGGTACTTTAACACTCACTTGACCCCTCATTGGGCCCCAATATGATGAAGGCTTAGGATGGAGCATTTTGCTCCACCCTGCTCTCTGGTGAAGAACTCTTTGTACAATAAAAAAACCCCAGCTAAATGGAAAAGTACCACATTATTAATGGCTTGGTAGTGCATGGCAGCACTCTACCTAAAAAGACAACTTTTCTCATTTTAATAAATTGTCGATACTATTTATATTATTGAGCACTTGTTAAGTGCCATGCAAATTGGGGTAACATAGATAATTACCAAATTTCTGTGAATTGGGGTTTGTCATTATATGTATTTTGCAAAAGAGACAAGTGAAGCTTAAAGCAATTAGAAAACTTGTTCCAACATCATTTGGCAAGTAAGTATTTCAGAACATAGTTTCAATTGCAGTCATGGGTTTGAAACTTAGCGCCTCTGATGGGTCCTTGCTATTTGGAGTATGACAATTTTAAAATCTTTTTTAATTTTAGGTTTTTAATTTGTAAAATCTTTCACCTAGATAACTTCAAGGCTTAAATAAGGCAATACAGGTCCAGAGGCAAGCATTACACTGAACCTAGCACAAAGCAGGGGCTCCAATCATGTCTATTTTTGAAAATCAGTACATATTTCCATTTTGGGCCTCTAGCATATCTACAGCTCTTGATTTTAAAACACTGGCTCCACTGTGAAACGTATCACTCAGGAAACATATGAATGTACAAGCACTAGGTTTGTCACTGGCTGATACAATGAAATCACGATCCATTATAGATGGTAAACTCCAACCCCAAAATGGAACCAAATGTGATAAATTTTATAACAGATCTATCTATAGAGCATTAAGTTTTTTCAGTAGCTTGGGATGTAAATGCATTTGAGCCATCGATTACTCAAAGATCACTTCATTACCTTCACATATATTTAAAAATATTAATTTCTTTTTAGTTAAAAATTTTTATTCATCTAAGTTAGAAAACCATTCTCCTTGGCAGTGAAAATGAAAGTAAAATGGGTGTTGATAGTTCACTCTTCCTTGATATTTTTTTTTAACAGACACACGGATCAATGGAATAGAATAGAGAACCCCAAAACCAACCCATACACCTATAGCCATCTGATCTTTGACAAAAGCACCAATTCTACACACTGGGGAAGCTACTGCCTCTTCAGAAAATGGTGCTGGGATAACTGGATATCCATATGCAGGAGAATGAAACTACACCTGTACCTCTCACCAAATACCAAAATCAACTAAAAATGTATTAAAGAATTAAACATACATCCTGAAACAATAAAACTTCTTAAAGAAAACATAGGAGAAACACTCCAGGAAGTAGGAGTGGGTGCAGACTTCATGAATATGACCTCAAAAGCACAGGCAACCAAAGGAAAAATAAACAAATGGGATTATATCAAACTAAAAAGTTTCTGCATAGCAAAAGAAACAATCAACCGAGTGAAAAGACAACCAACAGAGTGGGAGAAAATATTTGCAAAATATACATGTGACGAAGGATTAATATCCAGAATATACAAGGAACTCAAACAACTTTACAGCAAAAAAACAAATAACACAATTAAAAAATGAGCAAAAGAGCTGAAGGCATTTCTCAAAGGAAGATATACGAATGGCTGACAGACACGTGAAAAAATGCTCAACATCACTCCGCATTCAGGAAATGCAAATCAAGATCACACTGAGATACCATCTCACTCCAGTTAGGATGGCTAATATCTAAAAGACTGAGAATGATAAGTGCTAGAGAGATTGTGGAGAAAATCAACTGTCATACTCTGTTGGTGGGACTGCAAAATGGTGTGGCCTTTATGGAAAAAGGTATGGAGGTTCCTCAAACAATTACAGATAGATCTCTCATATGACCCAGCTATTCCACTGCTGGAAATATACCCAGAGGAATGGAAGTCATCATGCTAAAGGGATACCTGTACTCTCATGTTTATTGCAGCACTATTTACAATAGCCAAAAGTTGGAACCAGCCCAGATGCCCATCATTGGATGACTGGATAAGGAAACTGTGGTATATCTACACAATGGAATTCTACTCTGCTATGAAAAAGAATGAAATACTACTGAAGCAGGGAACTCTGAGCGTTTTCTGATTGTTAAACCTGCCCCCTTCCATTGGAGACACTGTTTTAGAAATCTTATGCTTGGCTGTCTTAATCACAAACTTTAGCTTCTGTAACCTAGCTTGCTTCCTGCATGTGTGTGCTAATGAATGGTAACAGCAGTTTTACACCACCCTAAGGGCCAAATGCAAATTTGGCTCCAGAACTAACCAATGAGCTATGTCTCATAGCCAACCAATCCAAATTAACAGACTTGCATCCCTCATTTGCATAAGAGGACCTAAATGAGAACTTGGGTGGAAAGTTTTGCCTATATAAGGCTGCCCCTTTCCTTCATTCAGGGAGACACTAGCCTGATGCTCATGCTCTCCTTGCCTGCAAGCAATAAAGTTCTGTAATAACAAAAAGAGCTGTAACACCAAAAAGAGCTGTAACATCAAAAAGAGCTGTTAACTAATAAAGAGCTGTAATACCAACCTTGGTCTTGGATTCCTCTGTGCGAGCAACCTTGCAACATTTGGAGGCCCCAGTGAGATTTCCTGTCGCTCACTCAAAGGAACCAGATACTGCAGCTCTGGACAAAGGGCAACATGGTGAGTCTCCCTAGGGGAGGCCACCTGGAGGACATTCCTTGGCCCCAGGGTTGGTCTCACCATGGATCCTAGGGGAGGTCACTGAGAATACGTTTCTCAGCCTCAGGATCCTTTGGCCCTCACCTGAAATCCCAAGCACCGCCAAATTCTTCAATTGGCTTCATTTGGCACCAGAGTGGTTGTTTGTCTTTGTTCATCCTCCTACTCTGTGTCTTAAACCTCTGGAGGTAAGTTTTGGTTTGAGATCTCAAAAACTTGGTTTTGCATTTGGGTATCAGAGTTCTGATTTGGGGAATTTGTGGAAAGCTGGATGCAGCATTACTTCCCAAGTCCAGGACTCCCATGAGACATCATTGGGTTCTTTAGTCAGGATCCTTTGGTTTGGAATTGTTTGGTCCTTTGGGCTGGAATCGTTTGATTTGGAATTGTTTGGTCCTTTGGTCTGGAATCATTTCGTCCTCTGGTCTAGGATTGTTTGGAATTTGATGGGGCCACTTGTCTCTGTCTTTTGTGTGCTGCCAGTTGCATGTCATTAACTGTGGTCCTGACGTGAGCTTGCCATAGTGGGACATGATAGGTATGTGCTATCCTGTGTCTCTAACCTTTATTGTGCTACTTGTCCTAATACTGGCCATAGGATTTGTATCCACTGCCCCAAGAGATTGCACCAACAGAGAAAACAATTTTCTGGGACTCCTATATCTCCTGACAGTAGGGAGTTTCCTAGCCATCTCATTGAGTTGGTGTACCTCTTAGATTGATTTTTTGCCCTAATTCCAAAAAAGTGAAGGTATTTTGTGCATCAGTTTGTATAGTCTTGATGGGAAAGAATATCTCCCGGCCCATTTGCAGGGCCACCTCTTCACAGGCAATGATAACTCACTTTGATTATTTTCAGAAAAAGGCTGCCGATTTCCAGGCTTCAGCAGACCCCTACAACCTCAGAAAATTTTGTGAATTAGAATGGCCCACATTGGTGTGGGATGGCCCCCGTACAGAACCAATGATCCCCAAAAGCCTATCAAGCCCAGGGCTTCTGTCTTGGGACTCCTCCCTTGAGTTACCCAGATCAGGTTCTCTATATTCAGGTGTGGATCAAGATCGTGGACGAGATGCCCTCCTGCCTTAAACAGTGCCTTCAGCTCCGGTTCGAGAAACCTAGGTCTGCCTATCCGGATGGCTGGAAGGGGGACAAACAAGATGGCAAAAAGAGGGATAAGAAAAAGGAAAAATTTTGGTGATTAAGTCCCCTTTTCCAACCAGACCCCTTAAGCCTCCTGTCTCCAGGATGCCTCTGAGAACCTTATTGATTTTTCTTCCCCTGTTCCTGTCTCTCCCAGTGCACCTCCCCCTTACCCTACGCCCTATTCTACTGTTCTCCTAAGCGCCCCCCCTTACCAGACCAGGAGGGACTCTGAGTCTGATCCTTCTTGTGCTTCCCCCATCCCTCAGCTCCCACTATGACAGGCTCCCTTCTGCCCCTAGAACTCAACACCAAACCCCCTTCATGGTCTATATTATCTTCTCCACTAGTGATTTGTATAATTGGAAGAACCAGAATCCTTCCTTTTGTGAAAGGCCACATGGTCTCATCTCCCTCTTGGAGACTGTGTTCTTTAGACACCAGCCCACCTGGGATGATTGCCAGCAGCTCTTCCAGACTCTCTTCATGTCAGAGGAATGTGAGCATATCCACCAGGAAGCCTTAAAGACTGTTACTGGTCATGATGGACTACCCTCTGATGACCCTTTTTGTCTCAAACGTGTGTTCCCCTCAAACAGACCCCAATGGGACCCAAACATGGATCAAGGTAATGGGGCTCTCGATCTGTGTCACCAGACTCTCCTTAGAGGACTCTGTGCAGCTACCCAGAGACCAACAAACCTTTCAAAGGTAAGCGAAACAATTCAAGGACTAAAAGAGTCCCCAGCCACTTTTTTGGAGTGCCTCATGGAAGCTTATAGGGTCTACACAACTGTGGACCCTGAGGCCCCAGAAAACAGGCAGGCAATAAATATTGTCTTTGTTACTCAGTCAGTCCCTGATGTTAGAAAAAATGTTCAGAGGCAGGAAGGATTTGAAGGAAAACTGTTATCTGAGATAGTTGAAATAGCCCAAAGGGTCTATAATGCCAGACATAGCCTGGAAGAAAAACAAACAAAAAGAATGGCTAAGATAATGGTAACTGCACTTACGGAGTCCCAAAGAGTTACAATAAAGGGACCCAAAGGAGTGAGACCTCAAACAGGACAGGAGGGAAACTCCTCCAGAAGGCCTGGGGCCCCTCTAGACCAATACGCGTTACTAAAAGAGGGTAATATTCTAGTTCCATATAAGTCAGCATGGAATACTCCTCTCTTCCTAGCACAAAAATCAGGTACTTCAGATTTCTGACCCATTCAGGATCTATGGGAAGTGAACAAATGCATGGAGACCTTCCATTCAATTGTCCCAAATCCCTACACCCTCCTTAGTCTACTGCTGCCATCTCACCAGACCCACCCTGTGTTTGACCTTAAAAATGCCTTCTTCAGCCTCCCGCTGGCCAAGGTAAGCCAACCTTTATTTGCTTTCGACTGGACAGAACCGGAGGGGGATATTTGGGACAACTGACATGGACACGGTTACCTCAAAGGTTTAAAAAATTCCCCAACTTTGTTTGATGAAGCATTGAGCCAACATCTCATGCCGTACCAAAAACAACATTCTGAGGTTACTCTGCTACAATATGTAGGTGACCTTTTGTTGGCCACTAAAGACTATGACACCTGCAAGGAGGCTACAAAAGACTTATTATGAGAATTACAAATCTGGGGGTATTGAGTCTCAGCTAAAAAGGGCCAGTTATGTACCCCAAGAGCCACCTATCTGGGATACAAACTACAGGGAGGAAATAGAACTTTGTCCTCCAGAAGAATAGAGACAATTCTAAAGATCCCAACCCCAAAGACTAAGAAAGAGGTCTGTGAATTCTTGGGTGCCGTAGGTTATTGCTGCCTCTGGATACCCGGGTTTGCTGATATAGCTAAGCCTTTGCACTGGGGGAAAACAAACCTCCCTGCTATGGGATAAGATTGAACAAAAAGCTTTCAATGGCTTGAAAAAGGCGCTTACCACAGCTCCTGCCCCAGCACTAACAGATGTAAATAAGCTCTTCACACTATTTATTGCTGAGAAACAGGGCATAGCCAAAGGAGTACTTACCCAGACCCTGGGTCCATGGAAAAGTCCTGTGGCTTACCTCTCCTAAAAAGGTGGCTATTATCCATTGCTGAGGACACCAAACAGGTGACTCAACTGAGGCCCAAGGAAATGCCGTGGCAGACCGAGCAGCAAAGGAGGCCACACTAAAACCAGTGGGGCCATCAAATTCTTTAGTAGTCATGCCGGCACCCCTGCTGCTACCAGTCCCACAATACACAGCAGAAGAAATCATACATGCCAAAGCACTGGACATTAAGGACAATGATACAGGTTGGAAAGTCTTACTAAAGCACTAGGAAGATTATTAATAGAACAACTACACCAAGGGGCACACCTCGGAGCTACTAAATTGACTGAATTGTTGCAGAAAAATTATTATGTTCACAATTTAGACAAATTAACAAAAGACTGTGCAACAATGTAAAGTTTGTTCACAAGTAAATCCAGCTATTGTAAATAGTGATGCAATGAACACTGGAGAACAGGTATACCTTCAACTTGATGATTTCCATTCCTCTGGGTATATTCCCAGCAGTGGGATAGCTGGGTCATATGGTAGATCTATCTGCAATTGTTTGAGGAACCCCCATACCATTTTCCACAAAGCCTGCACCATTTTGCAGTCCCACCAACAATGTATAGAGTTCCTTTTTCTCCACAAGATCGTCAACATTTATCATTCACAGTCTTTTGGATATTAGCCATCCTAACTGGAGTGAGATGGTATCTCAGTGTGGTTTTGATTTGCATTTCCCGAATGCTGAGTGATGTTGAACATTTTTTCATGTGTCTGTTGGCCATTCATAAATCTTCCTTTGAGAAATGCCTACTTAGCTCTTTTGCCCATTTTTTTATTGGGTGTTGCTTGTTTTTTTCTTGTAAAGTTGTTTGAGTTCCTTATATATTCTGGATATTAATCCTTTGTCAGATGTATATTTTGCAAATATTTTCTCCCAATCTGTTGGTGGTCTTTTAAGTCTATTAACTGTTTCTTTTGCTGTGTAGAAGCTTTTTAGTTTGATATAATCCCATTTATTTATTTTTCCTTTGGTTGCCTGTGCTTTTGGAGTTGTAGTCATGAAGTCTGTGCCCAGTCCTACTTCCTGAAGTGTTTCTCCTGTGTTTTCTTTTTTTTTTTCTTTTTTTTTTTAAATTTTATTTTGTCGATATACATTGTGGTTGAGTATTGTTGCCCCTTACCAAAACCTCCCTCCCTCCTCCCTCTCCTCCCTCCCCCAGAACAATGTCCTTTCTGTTTGCTTGTCATATCAACTTCAAGTAATTGTGGTTGTTATATCTTCTCCCCCACCATTTTTTCTTTTTTTTGTGTGTGTGTGAATTTATATATTAATTTTTATCTCCCACCAATCAGTGAGAACATGTGGTATTTCTCTTTCTGTGCCTGACTTGTTTCACTTAATATAATTCTCTCAAGGTCCATCCATGTTGTTGCAAATGGCAGTATTTCATTCATTTTTATAGCTGAGTAGTATTCCATTGTGTAGATGTACCACACTTTCCGTATCCAATCATCTGATGATGGACATTTGGGCTGGTTCCAACTCTTGGCTATTGTAAAGAGTGCTGCAATGAACATTGGGGAACAGGTATACCTTCAACTTGATGATTTCCATTCCTCTGGGTATATTCCCAACAGTGGGATAGCTGGGTCGTATGGTAGATCTATCTGCAATTGTTTAAGGAACCTCCATACCATTTTCCATAGAGGCTGCACCATTTTGCAGTCCCACCAACAATGTATGAGAGTTCCTTTTTCTCCGCAACCTCGCTAGCATTTATCGTTCAGAGTCTTTTGGATTTTAGCCATCCTAACTGGGGTTAGATGCTATCTCAGTGTGGTTTCAATTTGCATTTCCCAGATGCTGAGTGATATTGAGCATTTTTTCATATGTCTGTTGGCCATTTGTATATCTTCCTTAGAGAAATGCCTACTTAGCTCTTTTGCCCATTGTTTAATTGGGTTGCTTGTTTTTTTCTTGTAAAGTTGTTTGAGTTCCTTATATATTCTGGATATTAATCCTTTGTCAAATGTATACTTTGCAAATATTTTCTCCCACTCTGTTGGTTCTCTTTTATCTCTGTTAATTGTTTCTTTTGCTGTGCAGAAGCTTTTTAGTTTGATATAATCCCATTTGTTTATTTTTCCTTTGGTTTCCCATGCTTTTGGGGTCATATCCATGAAGTCTGTGTCCAGTCCTATTTCCTGAAGTGTTTCTCCTGTGTTTTCTTTAAGAAGTCTATTTACAATAGCTAAGAGTTGGAACCAGCCCAAATGTCCATCATCAGATGAGTGGATATGGAAACTGTGGTATATCTACCCAATGGAATACTACTCAGCTATAAAAAAGAATGAAATACTGCCATTTGCAACAACATGGGTGGACCTAGAGACAATTATATTAAGTAAAACGAGTCAGGCACAGAAAGAGAAATATCACATGTTCTCACTTATTTGTGGGAACTAAAAAAAAAAAAAAATAATTACACAAACAGCCAGGGGGCGGGGAGGGAAGAAGACATAACAATTACAGTTCCTTGATATTGATATGACAGGCGAACAGAAAGGACATTGTTGGGAGAGAGGGGGGACAAAGAGAAGTGAGGGAGGTTTCAGTAATGGGCCACAATAATCAACCACTTTATATATTGACAAAATAGAATAAAATTAAAAACAAAACAAAACAAAACAAAAACCCAAGTAAATCCAGGACAAAAACCAGAAACACCTACAGGAACCAGAGCATGGGGATCTAACCGTAGAGAACATTGGGAAGTTGACTTCACCGAGGTAAAACTGGGACAATAGGGGAACCAATATCTCTTGGTATTTATAGACACCTTTTCTGGGTGGGTGGAAGCTTTTCCTACAAAGACTAAAACTGCTCAGATAACACTTAAGAAATTATTACAGGAAATTATTCCTCAATTTGTATGCCTATAACTTTGGGGTCTTATAATGGCCCAGCTTTCATAACCCGAATTTCTCAATTATTAGTAAAAGCCCTACAAATAAAATGGAACTTACACTGTATTTATGGGCCACAGAGTTTAGGACATGTGGACAGGATGAATCAGACTTTAAAGGAAACTTTGACTAAACTAAAATTGGAGACTGGCGAAAACTGAGTGAGCCTCCTTCCCTTTGCCCTATTAAGGGCTAGATGTACCCCATTTATAAAGGGAATCACCCCATATGAAATTATGTTTGGGAGACCACCTCCTTTGCTACCCCACCTCAGAGATGACAAACTTTCTGAGTTTATTAACCATAACCTCCTGCAGTCTCTCCAAGCCCTCCAACAGGTGTTGAACCAGATCTGTCCCTTGGTCAGAGAAGCCTTCCTGCCAACAAAGGATCTGATACCACATCCATATCAACCAGGTGACCTTGTATGGGTGAAACGTCACCATCCTTTGACTCTTCAACCTAGATGGCAAGGACCTTACCCCATCATCTTGACCACCCTGACAGCTGGAAAGGTAACAGGAAAGTGCTACTGGATACATCATTCTCAGCTTTAGTGAGCCTCCACTTCAAAATCAACAGAGCTAGGACAACATCAGGAAAAATGGACCATGCAACCCTCCACAGGAGACCCTCTGAAGATAAGACTCACTCGCTGTCCCATTAACTGTTTCAATTGTTTTACATTGTGTAATATCTATGTCAGGGTGCCCTCATCAACCTAAGAATTACACCTGGGAATTAAGGGATACTGTCACTGGGGAGGTTATTCGGTCTGTTCACACCCCTGTTGCCCCCATTTTCCTAGTAGACCTATGTGAGCTCATTACCAGAACCAGATTTGGGTCCTACACCATTTGTGACACCTAAGATGAGAAAAACCTCCAACAAGCCCAATTCTATGCCTGTCACACAGCTAGCAGCCCTTCCTGTCAGGGGCACCAACAATATCATTTTGCTGCTTGGGATTGCGAAACCGAGGAGGAACTTTAGATTCAGTTTTTATGTTTATCAACCAATGGAACCAAAATGTAACAACTGATTGCTGGTTATGCTTAAATCCAGATCCACTATATTATGTTGGCCTAGGGATAAACAACTCTTTAGGCACTAATAATCAAACTGTTAGGTCTTTGAATCTAACTAAAACCACCAAAGACAGGCTCCATCCATGGGGACGAAAGCCCAAACTCATTCTTGGTGGTATACAAAACCAAGGACTTTGTATAAAAACTAACAATTATGACCTTAAAAAAGTCCGCCTATAGGACCACATGTACATAGCCAACCAATCTGAATTAACAGACTTGCATTCCTCATTTGCATAAGAGGACCTAAGTGAGAACTTAGGAAGTTTTGGCTATATAAGGCTGCCCCTTTCCTTCATTCGAGGAGACACTAGCCTGATGCTCGTGCTCTAATTGCTTGCAAGCAATAAAGTGCTGTAACACCAAAAAGAGCTGTTAACTAATAAAGTGCTGTAATACCAACGTTGGTCTTGGATTCCTCTGTGCGAGCAACCTTGTAACACTACCACTTGCAACAACATGGATGCACTTAGAGAAAATTATATTAAGTGAAACAAGTCAGGCACAGAAAGAGAAATACAACATTCTCACTTATTTGTGGGAGCTAAAAGTAAATAAATAAATAAATATACAAACAGATAAAGGATGGTGGGAGGAAGAAGACATAACAATCACAACAATTCCTTGAACTTGTTAAGACAAGCAAACAGATATGCTGTAGTGGGGGGTAGGGGAGAGAGGGAGGGAGGAAAGAGGAACAGGTAAAGGGACACAAAAATCAACTACAATGTATATTGAGAAGTTAAAATTTAAAAAAAAAACTCAAAAAACAACAAAAAAAGAAAGAACAGATTGTAAAAAAAAAAAAAAAAAAAAATCAGTAGCATTTCTGTACCTCAATGGTGGACATGCAGAAAGCTAGCCCGTTTACAATAGCCACCAAAAAGATAAAATACTTAGGAATAAAGTTAACCAAGGATGTGAAAAATCTCTACGAAGAGAACTACAAACCACTGTTGAGAGAAATTAAAGAGGACACAAAAAGATGGAAAGATATCCCACGCTCTTGGATCAGAAGAATCAAGATTGTGAAAATGTCAATATTACCCAACATGTTCTACAGATTCAGTGCAATCTCCATCAAAATTCCAATTATGTTTTTCCCTCTTACTTTTGGAGTAAAGATCTGATTCCAACAACTCATCTAAGAGTTATATAATCTTGGCAAATTGCCTAACTTCTCTGAGTTCCAATTCCCTCCGTGTTAAACAAGACTGATAATATCCTAGTACTTTTTTTTTCCTGTCAAGATTACAGGTTTCTTAGCTGATAATGGATATATAAGAGCTATTCCTTCAATATTGCTTCCTTCTCCCATTTGCAGCCTACAAAATGCTCCCTTGTATGTTTTCTTGCTGCAACACAGTTAAGATAGTTTTTCGTTCTTTATTGTTTTTCTTAAGCCTAAGTTTTGTCCTTCTTGACTTGTCCTTTAGAGTTTGTAATATATTATTTTGTTTTTATCCTTGGTTATATGACCATTACCACAGTCTTAAAATATAAGTCCATAAACCAACCCTCTGTGTAGACATCTTAGCTCATTGAGTTATCCCCTCTAATATTTTCTTTGTAATTTCATTCCAGAACTTATTATTCTTTTGGAATAGGCTGACTTTTTGAGTCATTTGCCATAGCTTGCAGCTCTTTTTTTCCTCTTAAACTTTAAATTGTATGCCCAGAATTAAAGTATAGAACATGTGTCACAATGTGACTATTATTTTTATTTTTGACTATTTAGAAACTATCATAACTTGCTGCTTTTTCCCGAAGATTTCTATCACAACCCTATAATCCTTCAGTTCTTTTTTTTATAATTTACAAATAAGTCAAAAGAAATAAATACCTTTTTGTTTCTTCTGCTCTTCAGTGAATAAAAGCATGACAGTAAGAGAATAATAATTTATCAGATGCTCCACTTCAAACTAAAACTAGATTTCCAAAAGAAGTTCATATGATTGAAGTCTCACAACACTACAAGGTCTTACCCTCCAAAAAACTTTAAAAATAATTTATGGGATGAATCATTTGAATCCTTCATCTGACAGCCCCTTAAATTAATTTTATTAGGAAATGGACTTCCTAGGACTCTGAAAGTCTGCAGGCAGAGACACTATTCAGCAAAAGCTTGGCAGTGAAGGATTCTGCTTTCTCCCCTCTAATGGGATATGATTTTGCTGTGGCTATTTGGCTCAAAGACCAGGTGAATGTTTTCTTCTAAGGGTATAAATTATTTGTGTACATTCTTCTTGATAGACATCTGAGGACCCCACCCATGTCAGAGCCAATACCTATTTGGATTTTAGGGAAACTGTATCCCCGACTGTTGATTAGAGTATAGCCACCAAGTCACCATGTAAAGGACAAACTAATTCCCATATGTCTGATGATTATGGTGATTTTGTAGGATAAAAAGTTCAGATTATGAATATGGTATATTATAATTCACACAAAGATTTGAAGTTTTGCCCCAGAGATTTTTATGGCAAAACTGTATGTAACCACTGTACTTATCCTTACAAGTAAACCACTCAAGTAAACCATTAACTGGACTGATATTGGGAGACAGTGAATGTAATAGAGATATAACATTGCAACTGAGCTATGCTATAATCTAATAGCATGTTTGCTATTCATGAGTTTTTCTTGTGAGTCAACATTTTGAATGTTACATGAATAGACAGAATATATTTTATGTAAATTCTCAGTGTTAGTTTTTCAAAAAGTAATTATAGGCATACTTTTAAAATAATTCTTAACATTAATTTAGCTGCAAATTTTGACATCTGGAATTGGTCTTCGGAAATTTGGACAGAAAATACTGAGTTAACAAATATCTTTATTTATCTAAAGCCTTTTAAAAATTAGAGTTTAATATTGAAGCTCCTGGTGTTAAAAGTTAATAATGATTCTAGTGCTCATGAAAGTAAGAGTTGAAGAAGGATTTTAGGCAAGTGCTCTTCAGCCTTTCTTTGTTTCCTTGCCTGTAATTGCATGGGATTCTATCTGAAATACAAGTTGTTCTATTCCTGTATATATCACATTTTGGTGAAGAGAGTTTACTTGTCTTTACAGAGTTGGTATTTGAGAAGGGTGGCCACATGTTCATGTTTGCCTGGGATAGACTTAGTTTATATCTGTTATACCAGAGTCATTATTAATAGATTCCTCCTCACTTTCAGAATGTTTCAATTTGAACAATAAAGTAAATGTCTGCTCCACGCTTCAGTTATGCTGTCAAGAGGAGTCATCTGTACCTTTATACTAATCTAGTATACTTGATCCAAGAATTACAAGAAGAAAAGAAAAGAGACTTATAATTTGAGAGAAATATTTAAATTTATGGCATGGTTTGGTATAAGAATATATACCATGTTATCCCCCAAAATAGTGGGAAATGGAGAAATGTGTTCAAATATACTCAAATATATTCAAATATATTAAAGCCATGCTAAAAAAACCTTATTAAAAACAGAGGTGAATTGAAAAACTCAATGTGAGCTCATGGCCTATTGAAAAATATATTTTTCTGCTGTCTCACTAAAGTAGCTAGAATCTTCTGTCATCTTGCTTTTCCCCAGTGTTATGCGAAACCATACAATGTTCACTCCAGGCATCCAGATTTTGGTGTCTAAATCTGTTCTTTGGAGAGCAACTCATTCTACATTAGTGAAATAAAAAAGTAAGGTGGGCCTAGAATATTTTCTTGAGAAAAAGCAAAGCATTTTGAGCATGGTGATAAAGGAGCCAATTCTAAGAGTTAAATTGTCTGCATTCTGAATAGCAATAAGAACAATAAACATTGTTATGATCGAATGAAACTAGCTTGATTTTATAAAAGACTATAAATATATAATAATGTTTGAGAGGGACCAATTATACAAAATGTGTGAGAGAGAAGTCATACACACTAACATGAGCCAATTTAATTTCTAAAAATATAGCTGTGCATGGTGCCTGGATGTATGACCACCCATCAAGGGTCAGAGAGTGGACTGCAGTGAGTCTTAATTTATGATCCCGGTCCTCAACAAATTCAGTGTCAGGCCCACCCAGATAAAGAGGTATTAAGTCAGATTATGGTGGCTTATTGTAGAAAAGTAGGCTTCCAGACCAGCTGAAGTAGAAACACTAATGGGAGTCTCTGGGCACTGATTCTTCCTTATTTCCACAGAATTAAGTCATAGTCTAGGTAATGCAGTTTGCCTCAACAATATAAACCATATTGGATTTCCGCAGCGTTTTTAACCAAGACAGAAATTATTTACATTATTCCTAAATAGTGAAGTATAAAAATACTGTGATGCAGCGCCCCCCCACCCCCAAAAGAGAGATTTTCCTTCTTTTTAAAATTATTTTCATTTATCAATATACAACATAGTTGATTTTCATGTTCGTTTACCAATTCCTCCTTTTCCTCCCTCTCTTTCCCCCTCCTCCCACCAACATCATATTTGTTCAGTTGTCTTAACAAGATCAAGGAATTGTCACAAGAAAGAGATTTTCAGATCTAGCAAGACTTCACTTTCCATTGAGCGGTCGGTCGACTGTATGCGGCATAGTGCTCTGCTATGAACTCTGCAGCCAAAGGAAGCCAACTGAGAAAGGTCGTTTCAACTCCTGCCCGGAGGGACTCCATTCTGACCAATACTTCAGCATACTTGACTAAGTAAGTAGGGATCTTAATGTAATCTTGAAATGGGCATGTTCATGTGCTCTCTTCTGAGGAATCTGCAGCCTGCCTGAAAAAATACACTTTTTTCTCTCTTCTTATCCTTATGCAAATTGCCATCTATTTTCAATTTACTGTACTTAAAGTTTTCATTACATTAAGATTGTATTAAATTACTGCTTTTTAAATTTCTTCATTACTGAAATATTTATTCCAAGCCATTTATTCCAAATTTACTATGTAAATTACAGTACTTTTTTAGAGTGATAACTTTTTACTGAATTAGCTTTTGAAAAGCATTTGATTTTCATTGCGGTTAGGTACATTATAGTTTTTCTGCACATTACATTTTTCTCTAAATGAGTAGGTCCATTCTCTCATATCGTGGATCTATCTTGTACAGTTTCTAGGACAGGCTCTAGGTTTGAGGACTTAGCTATCTGACTCTGAAATAAAATTACTCATCCTTCTAAAGTTAAGAAAATTGGCTGCTGTAACTATCCCACAAAACAAAGGAAAGATATTGTATTAATTTCCAGGTTTAACCATAAATCATAATGTAAATAAGTATTTAGAAAGTGAAGCAGATTTATCTAATCCTCAGTCATGTCATTTCCCAGCAGATAAATCTTTGCATTTTAATTTCTTAGCAGAGTTTCTTTCTCTCAAACTAAACTCCACCTTTTGACAGATGGGTCTTTGCCCTGGGGCACACCTGATCAAACAAATGCTTAGTAGAAGGACTAATGTTATAAATCAAAGTGTTCATTACCTGGATCAGATAACCAGGCATGGTACTCTTAACTGTATTCAGTTTCAGATTTTCACTATCTGATTAATAGAAATTATTTTACTCTCTATTAGTTTTGCAATATAACATAAGCTTTGCATATTTCTTCAAAAATGTAAATATCGCTGCTTTAACATACATTATGATGAAGCATCTTGAGGCAATGAACCTTCATAGATGACTGCAGATGACCTGGTCACACCCATTGTATCTAATTATAATCATTTATTTCATTAAAACTATTGCATGCTTTTACATGAATACATATTAAGTATTATTACATATTATTGCATGCAACAAAAATGAGTAATTCTATTCCTTATTCTTCATACTGTTTACACTTCCATTTTCACAGCCTAATTATATGTTTAATAAAGGCCTTCTGCCACTATAAATGACTTTTTAATCATAATACCTACAATAAAAAATTTATGATGATATAAACAATGAGACATGTGTGTGTAAACTTGCTACCTATTCTGTGTTAGGATTGGGCAAGGTCTTTATTTTGACAGATATGCAAATTTAATAAGTGATCACTAAATAAAATTAATTTAGTATTATTTGTTATTTATTTTTGCTGTCTTATTTTTATTCATGCTTTTTTTTATAATCAAAGACAAATATCATTTATTTTCCTCTTTACTCACCTCAAAGTACCCAGAATCTATTTCAAAATCATACTAATAAAAATATAAATGCATAGATGTGAACAGCAGTTTAAAATTGTAGAAAATGTGCCCTTTCAAAAAGCACAATTAAACCTAACTACCCTGCTTTCACTCAATTCTTTGTATTTCATACAAATGCATGAAGTGAAGACAAATACCCAGGGTACACCCACAGCAGGCTTACTCAAAAGTCCTGGTCTCTATCAGTAATCACAGTCTTTTAATAAGAGACAGGTTTGTTTTCTCTTATCTTAAAAGACAAAATAGTCTTATAGAGGCAAAACTAAATAATATGATCTTATCAATCCCTGAATTTTTTAGTGGTTGATTATGTAAGTCAAAGTCAACCATAAATCTTTTAGTGTACTTAAACTTTTATTTAAATCCAAGATAAAAAAAATAACCAAATAAAAAGTTAGGAAAAATATTATTATTTTTTTATTTAAACACACACACATATAATCTAAATAAATATTATTCTTCATGTGTTACTTGCCTTAAAGTTAGTAAGTGAAATGATTAACACCCCAATAAAAATGGGCAAAGAATATGAGGAGACAATTCACAAAAAATGTAAAATTGTCCACAGTATAATGAGACAATGCTCAATCTACAGTTATACAAATATACACATATCAAAGGAAATATAGGTAAATTTTGAACTTTTAGATATATAAGGATATATATTTTAATCATTTAATAACAATAACCCAGCAAGTTGTAGTCAGACAACCAGAATTCATGCTACTGCTGGGTATGCAAACTGTGGAAACTTTTGAAGGGAAACTTGCCATATTTTATCAAAAATTTTAAAGTTTTGTATACATTTTGTAAAATAATTTTCATGTTTAGTAATTTATCCTTAAAATTTAATTAGGGATATTTGCAAGGTTTTTTTGTTTTTCTAACCATTTTTTTTAATAGGTTATGAATACAAAGCTGATTGTCACCCCTTGTGCCCATGATGTGGGTGCCAGATTCATACTGGCTGTACACCCATTATCACAAATTGCAATTGTACTCCATGTTTCCCACCCAATTATCTCCAACCTCCCTCCCCCTCCCCCCTTCCCCCCACTCCACTTTGTAGCCCAAGAAATGTTTGCTCTCTCTGCAAGTTCAACACACTACTGTGTTCTTTCTTTCCTTCCTTCTTTCTCTCTTAGCTCCCACATGTGAGTGAGTACATATGGTATTTATCCCTCTGTGCTTTGCTTATTTCACTCAACATAAGTTTCTCCAGGCTCATCCATGTTGCTGCAACTGGTAGTATTTCATTCTTTTTTATGGCAGAGTAGTATTCCATGGTGTATATATACCACAGTTTCCTTATCCAATCATCCATTGATGGACATTTAGATTGGTTCCATGCCTTGTCTATTGTAAACAGAGCTGTGATGAACATGGGAGTGCAGGTATCCCTTTGACTTGATGGTTTCCATTACTCTGGGTATATACCCAGAAGTGGGATTGCTGGATCATATGCAAAATCTATCTGTAGTTGTTTGGCAAACCTCCCTACTGTTTTCCATAGTAGTAGTACTAGTTTACAGTCCCACCAATGGTACAGGAGTGTTCCCTTCTCTCCACACCCTTGCTGGCATTTGTTATTCACCATCTTTTTGATTATAGCCAGTCTAACTAGGGTAAGTGGTATCTCAATGTAGTTTTAATTTGCATTTCCCTTATAACTAGTGATGTTGAGCATTTTTTCATATACCTGTTGGCCATTTGTATGTCTTCCTTTGAAAATTGTCTATTCAGCTCCTTTGCCCATTTATTTAATTGGGTTATTTGTTGTTTTACTGTGTAATTGCTTGAGTTCCTTGTATATTCTGGATATTAATCCCTTGTTTGATGCATAGTTAGCAAAATTTTTTTCCCACTCTGTAGGTTGTCATTTCACTGGGTTGATTGTTTTCTTTTGCTGTGCAGAAGCATTTTAGTTTGATGTAGTCCCATTTGTTTATTTTTTCTTTTGCTGCTTGTGCTTTCAGGCTCATGTTCATAAAGCCTATGCCCAGACCTAGTTGCTGAAGTGTTTCACCTATATTTTCCCTTAGTAATTTCACAGTTTCAGGTCTTGTACTTAAGTCTTTAATCCATTATGAGTTGATTTTAGTGTATGGTGAGAGATGCATATCTAGTTTCATTCTTCTGCATATGAATATCCAATTTTTCTAGCACCACTTGCTGAAGAGGCAGTCTTTTCCCCAGTGTAGATTTTTGTTGCCTTTGTCCAATATCAGATGGCTGTAAACCTGAGGGGTGACTTCTGGGTTCTCAATTCTACTCCACTGTTCTGAATGTCTATTTTTATACCAGTACCATGCTGTTTTGCTTACAATAGCTTTGTAGTATAATTTAAAGTTAGGTAGTGTTATGCCTCTTGCTTTATTTATTTATTTATTTATTGCTCAGGATGGCTTTGGCTATTCAGGGTCCTTTGTTGTTCCTTATGAATGGTAAGATTGGTTTTTCCATTTCTGTGAAGAATGTCATTGGTATTTTAATGGGGATTGCATTGAATCTGTAGGTCACTTTAGGTAGTATAGACATTTTCACAATGTTAATTCTTCCATTCCAAGAGTATGGAATATCTTTCCATCTTTTTGTGTCTAATTTCTTTCAGAAGTGGTTTGTAGTTATCATTGTAGAGGTCTTTCACTTCCTTGGTTAAATTGATCTCTAGGTATTTTATTTTTTTGTGACAATTATAAATGGGCTTACTTTATTTCTCTTTCTGTTAGTTCATTATTTGAGTATATAAATGCAACTGATTTGGGGGCATTTCTTTTGTATCCTGCAATGTTACTGAAGTTATTAACCAGCTCTAGGAGTTTTTTGATAGAGTCTCTAGGTTTTTCTATATATAGTATCATGTCATCTGCAAATGGGGAAAGTTTGACTCTGTCTTTTCCAATCTGGATTCCCTTTATTTCTTTTTCTTGCCTGATTGCTCTGGCTAGTGCCTCCAGTACTATGTTAAATAAAAGTGGTGAGAGTGGGCATCCCTGTCTTGTTACTATTCTTAAGGGAAAGGCCTTCAGTTTTTCCCCATTCAGAATGATACTGGCAGTGGGCCTTGTCATAAATGGCTTTTATTGTGTTGAGATATTTTCCTCCTATACCTAATTTGTTGAGAGTCTTTATCATGAAGTGATGTTGAATTTTATCAAATGATTTTTCAGCATCTATTGAGATAATCATATGGTCTTTGTCCTTGAGTTTGTTGATGTGATGTATCACATTTATTGACTTTCATATGTTGAACCATCCTTTCATCCCTGGGTGGAATCCCACTTGATCATAGTGTATAATGTTTTTAATATGTTGCTGTATTCTGATTGCTAATATTTTGTTGATGATTTTTACATCTAGGTTCATCAAGAAATTGGCCTGTAATTTTCTTTTCTTGTTGGGTCTTTATCTGGTTTTGGTATCAGAATTATGTTGGCCTCATAGAATGAGTTTGGGAAGTAGCATCTATTTCAATTGTCTGGAATAGTTTGAAGAGAATTGGTGTTAACTCCTCTTTAAAAGCTATAAATCCATCCTGAGCTGGACTTTTCTTTGTTGGAAGATTGCTAATTACCACTTCAATCTCCTTGCTTGTTATTGGACTGTTCAGGTTTTCTATCTCTTCTTGGTTCAGTCTTGATAGTTTGTATGTGCCTAGAAACTTATCCATATCTTCAAGATTTTCATATTTGTTGTCATACAGTTGTTTATAATAATCTTTATTTCATTTATTTCTGCTCTGATCTTAATTATTTCTTTCTGTCTACTACCTTTAGGTTTGGATTGTTGTTGTTTTTCAAGTTCTTTGATGTGTAATGTTATGTCATTTATTTGAAGTCTTTCCATTCTTTTGATGTAAGCATTTATTGCAACAAATCTACCTTTTTGTACTGGTTTTGCAGTATCCCACAGGTTTTGGTATAATGTATCTTTATTTTCATTAGTTTCTAGGAATTTTTTGATTTCCTGTTTAATTTCTTCTTGGAAACATAGGTCATTCAGGAGCCTATTGTTTAGTTTCCGTATATTTGTATAGTTTCCAGAGTTTTGCTTATTATTAATTTCCAATTTTAGTCCATTGTAGTCTGAAAAGATACTTGGAATGATTTAAATTTTTTAAAAATTTGCCAAGGCTAGATTTGTGACCTAATCTGTGGTATATCCTGGAGAATGTTCCATGAGCTGATGAGAAGAAAGTATATTCTTTAGTTGTTGGGTGAAATGTTCTGTATATATCTGCCAGGTCCAGCTAGTCTAACATGTAGTTTAAATCTTGTGTCTCTTTGTTGATTTGTTGCCTGGAAGATCGGTCCCATACAGAGAGGGATGTTCAGGTCACCCACTATTAATGTATTAGGGCCTATTTCTTTCTTTAGGTCTAAGAGCGTTTTCTTTATATATCTGGGTGCTCCAGTATTGAGTGCATATATGTTTATGTTTGCTGTGTCTTTTAGCTGGATTGACCCTTTCATCATTACATAGTGGCCTTCTTTGTCTCTTTCTATGTTTTTTGTTTTAAAGTCTATTTCATCCAATATAAGAATAGCTACTCCTGTTCATTTTTGGTTTCCATTTGCATGGTATATCTTTTTCCATCCCTTTATTTTCCATCCCTCTTTGTGTCTCTGTTTGTGAGATGGGTCTCTTGAAGACAGCATATACTCGGGTCTAGCTTTTTAATCCAATCAGTCAATCTGTGCCTTTTGAAAGTGGAGTTTAACCCATTAACATTTAGGGTGGTTATTGACAGACATTGTTTAAGTCCTGACATTTAGTAGCTTTTTGTTTAGATGTTCTAAATATCTTTTGATCCTTGCTTCCCCTTTTATTTCTCTTCTTCAATATTAGCTGGATATTTGAGGTGGCATGATTTAGCTTATTGCTCTTTCTCACTGGCATTTTTGTTTTAACAGCAGGTTTTGCTCTTTCTTGTGTTTCCATGGTTGTGACATTCATTATTCAGATTCCAGATGAAGGACTCCCTTGAAAATTTCTTGCTGGGCTGATCATGTGGTGATGAACTCCCACAATTTTTGTTTGTCTGGGAAATACACTATTTCTCCCTCATTTCTGAAGGAGAGCCTTGTTGGGTAAAGAATTCTTGACTGGCAATTTTTTTCTTTTAGTGTTTTGAATATATCATTCCACTTTCTTCTTGCCTGTAAAGTTTCAGTTGGGAAGTCTCCTGTTGGTCTGATAGGGGTTCCCTTATAGGTGACTTGACATTTTTCTCTTGCTGCTTTTAGAATTCTCTCTTTGTCTTTGAGCTTTGCAAATTTGACTATAATGTGTCACAGAGAGGATCTTTTTGGATTAAATCTATATGTGGACCTTTGAGCTTCCTGGTACTGAAGGTCTGCATCTCTCCCTACCCCTGGGAAGTTTTCTGTTATTATTTCCTTGAATAGGTTTTCAACACTTTTTCCTTTCTCCTCCCCTTCTGGAATACCCACAATTCAGATGTTAGAGCACTTGAGGTTGTCTGCTATCTCTCTTAGGTTTTCCTTACTATATTTAATTCTTTTTTCCTATTTTTTGTCTGCCTGAGTTATTTCAAAAAGACCATCTTTGAGTCTGAAATTCTTTCTTATGCTTGCTCTAGCCTGCTGCTTAAGCTCTCTGTTGTGTTTTTTATTTCAATAAGTGAATCTTTCATTTCTAGGAGTTCTGCTACATTCTTTTTAAAGGTATTAATCTCTTTGTAAATTTCCTCCTTCATATTCTGGATATTTTTTCTTGTTTCCTTGTATTCGCTAATCGAATCTTCTTTTATTTCTTCAAGCTTTCTTAATATCATTGCTTGGAATTCTTTTTCAGACATTTCAAGGATTCCCTGTTCTATGAGGTCTGAAATTTGAGAATTACTGTATTCCTTTGGTGGTGTCATATCTTCTTGTTTGTTTGTAGTTCTAGTATTTTTTCACTGATGTTTGGTCATCTGGTAGAGGACTTGCTTCTTCTGTTACTCTGGGGTTGGCTATGAGGATAAAGACTTCCTCCTCTATTTGCAGGCTCTACTCATGACTCTTCTTATATCAGTGTAGTCAAGCAAGTGGCAGGTTGCCTGTAGAGTGGCCCTGGCTGCTACTGTGGTGGTGAACTGTCCTTGTGGTGACAGGAGGTGTGGCAGTATCTATATTACACCACCTTGGCTCCTGTTCTAGCTTTCCATGGCAGTAGATTGAGCCCCTGGTGCTGTGCAGGTCTCAGCTCACTTCGGTGCCTGCTGAGTTGTGTGTGCTTCTCTTCCCCCCCAGGGCCTTACACTGGACCCTGGTGCCATGCGGGTCTTGGCTCACCTCCGTGGCTGCTGGGCTGTGTGTGCTTCCCTCCAGGCCTTAGACTGAGCCCCGGTGCTGCAAGGGTTTGGTCTTGGCTCATCTCGGTGGCTGCTGGGCTGTGTCTTACGAAGTTTTAACTGCAAAGTTGTCCTTAAACTACTGGAAGCATTTTAACATCCTAAAAGTGGAGATTAAATACATTATTATGTATCTAGTCTACAAAAAAAAGTGCAGTAGAAGAATATGTTATATTATGCAGATATTCATGATGTAAAATAAAAAATCAAGTTAGTTGTTATATCATTCAATTTTTATGTAATGAAGATTCTTTGCACACACAATAGAACTTACTCTAAAATGTTAGTGATAACATTAAAAATGATCATAATTAGTGATTTTTAATTCCGTTTTTTGCTTATTTATATTTTCTAAGGTTCTGCATTATCTACCTATATAATAAGATAATATTGTGAAACATTAAAAAGAGGGTTTCTGCAAAATATTCCTTGATACCAATTAACCTGCCTGCATCATTCTTACTGCATCAGTAATATAGACAAACCTCAGAACAGAGCAAATGCATCCTAAAAAAAGAGCAGTGAATTAACGTTCTGAACATTCTTTAAAAATTTTAGAGTAGAAACAACAAAACAAAGCTTTCATTTCCAAAATCTAGGCTTCACTTAGAAAGAAACAAAAGAAAACAACACTCAGAAAAATAATTGACATATTCCTAAAGGCCTGAACTGCACGCAACAGCAGTGCAAAGGTGCCAGTTCTGATCTCTTTAAACGGACCTGGCCTTTCCAAAAGGCAGAGAGATTCAAAGTGTGAGAGGGTCTTCTATGGAAGGGAACCCTTGTCATGGATCTGAGAGTGGCCTCTAGGGCCTAATACCAGTCCTTGGCAGGCAGCTAGCAAGGACATAGGGCAGTTGGTCACAGAACTACGAGGAAAGGAAATGAATCCCGCCAACAACCTGGGGGAACATGGAGGCAGATCTTTCCCCAGTCCAGTCTCCACCTGAGAGCACACCCAGCTGACACCTGGGTTCCAGCCTATGAGGTCCTTTGAGAGAACCCAGCTAAAACATTCTGTATTCTTAACCCACAGAAACTGGGAGATAATTAGTCTGTGTTGTATGCCTCTATGGTTATTTGTTATATACAGCAATGAACAAATACAGGCTCTGAAGCTTAAACTTCATTGAATTCCCAGTAAATAATTTTCTAACAATAAGGAAATATGGTTCTACAGGAACTCAGAAGTAGAGGTGAACCAGATATTTGTGAGCAATTGGAATGCTTGTCTTTGCGGTCATGGCAGCTGTCATGTGGCCAGCAGCAGATGCCAGAGCACGATGCTCAAAGACCAGTTGAGACAAGCCAGTGGAGGCCAATGTGCAGCATCCAAGACCAGAAGGGGTCAGCCAAAACACCAGATAACTGCACACAGACTCAGTGACCACAGCCTGTGATTACCTGGAGAAGGAAGAGAAAGAAGGGATGATGGGAGGAGGGAGGATGTAATCTTGAAGAGCCCAAATTTAAATTCCCCATCGATCACATTTAAATCCAAAGTGAATGAAATATTTCAGATTAAGTCCAAGATTTCTATCACTAGTGAAGTAAAAGCTGCCAACCTAAGTTAAATTTAGTGCTGGATATTTAAATCAAGTAATATTTTTGTAGATGCAAGTTGTTGCCTCAATATTTAATCCACTGTTTTATCAGTCAGAGATGTAGAAAAGAAAGATTAAAAGCTATGTTTGTTTTGTTATTACTTTGTTTATTCAAGAGATAGAGATACAGATGGAAAATGTTGTAATGCCAAATTTTTTCTTTTGATCAGGAAGATAGAAAAAATAAAATTGTAGTATAGAAACAGGCTTTGAAAGTCCAGAAGCCCCACTACATTGAACTACAAAGAACACAAAGGAGAGAAGGCACGAGGTAAGAATCATACTTGCTTATTATTCAACAATGGGAATCCATGATAGGCCATTATCTAGTCTCAATTGAGGCAGTATAAATAGCTGCCTTTTGAAGGTAGCAATTGATAGCTCAGGACCGCTGGTTCACTTTGGAATGAGTACACATTGAGCTTTTAAAGATGCCTATTTTTTAAAAATTTATCTTCTCAAAAAACCAACTTTTTGTTTTATTGATCTTTTGTATAGTGTTTGGATCTCCATTTCATTTAGTTCTGCTTTGATCTTATTTCTTTCCATCTACTACTTTTAGGATTGGATTTTTGTTTTTCTTGTTCTCTGAGGTGTAGTGTTAGGTTGTTTATTTGTAGTCTTTCCATTCATTTGATGCAAGCATTTATTGCAATAAGATTCCCTCTTAGTACTGCTTTTGCAGTATCCCACAGGTTTTGGTAACAACAAATGCTAGCAAGTATGTGGAGAGAGGGGAACTCTTCTACACTGTTGGTGGGACTGTAAACTAGCACAGCCATTATGGAAAAGAGTATGAGGTTCCTCAAAGAACTATAGATAGAACTACCATATGATCCAGCAACCCCACTACTGGTATATATCTAAAGGAATGGAAATCATCATGTTGAAGGGACACCTACACTCCCAAGTTCATTGCAGTTCTATTTAGAGCAGCCAAAAGTATGGAAACAGCTTAAGTGTCAATGAACAGATTACTGGATAAGGAAAATGTGGTATATACACACAATAGAATACTACTCAACCACAAAAATGAATGAAATTCTGCCATTTGCAGCAACATGGATGAGTCTGGAGAAAATTAAGTGAAATAAATCAGACAAGAAAAGAGAAATACTACATGTTCTCACTCATAACTGGGTGCTAAGAAGGAAGGAAGGGAGGAGGAAGGAAAGAAGGAAGGAAAGAAGGAAGGAAGGAAGGAAAGAAGGAAGGAGGGAAGGAAGGAAGGAAGGAAGGAAGAGAGGAAGATCCACAATAATACATTGAACTTTCAGAAGGAGAGAACACACCTAAGGATACTAGAGATGGGGGGAGGGAGGAAGGGGGTTTTGGGCAGTGATAGATCGGGTAAAGAACATAAAGAAAAATTACAATTTGTAATAATGAATATGCTAATAATAAATAAGAAAATAAATAAATAAATAGAAAAAAAAAAAAAGAGAAGCTTGAAACCTTAAAACCCTTTTCCTGGCCTGGCAAAGATAAAAACAGGAACATTTGTACAAAACAGTGAGGGAACACAATCAAGTATGTGATTTGACAGTTTTACAGGTTCTTTAGCTTTTATGATTATTGGGTAAACAAAATCACAGAATGAGATCTTAAATCTTAAATTTGTATGATTTCAAATATTATTTACATACAAATTTTAATGACAAACTTGAACTTTCATCCACAAACAGTTCCTGATGAACAACTTTTAGTAATGATCTTTTTAAATGAATGATTGTCGCCATCAATACCACACATCATCTGTACAAGTAGGTGATAAAAATTTTTAAATCATTTTTAAAAGCCTTTAAAATTTTACTGCTGTTAAAATTACATTTAAGAAATTTAATTTTCTTTCTTTTTAAAAATGATAAATGTAATTATATTTTCTGTAAACACAAGAATACATTTCCAATCAAGTTGAATTTGCATATTAAGTAGAGTCAGTCATCCCTCAGCATCCACAGGGTATCGGTTCCAGCACCTTCCCTGATACGAAAATCGGTGGATACTCAAGTCCCTGATATAAAACGGTGCAGTATTTTCATATAACCTGTGGACATCTTCCCATATACTTTAAATCATCTCTAGATTACTTATAATACCTAATACAGTGTAAATGCTATATAAATATTTGTTGTACTATATTGCTTAGGGAATAATGACAAGAAAAAAAGTCTGTACATATAAAGTACAGATGCAAACTTTTTCTGAATATTTTTGATTGGCAGTTGATTGAATCCACTGATGCAGAAACCATGGACAGGAAGTGCCGACTGTATTTCAAAACAAAGGTGAAACCATAAATTACAGCAAATGCATGTGTGTAAGTGTAGAACAGTCACTGTACAGATAATACAAACACATCCAGGAGGGCACATAAACCACAAACAGCAGTTTCAGACAACTGAGAGATGGAGGATCTATCTGATTCTCCAGATAGGTAGTTTCTGCCAGGAAACTCTCATCCCAGCCTTCCTGCCCTGCCCTCCCCCGAAAAGCCACACCTATCTGCTCTCTCCACAACTCCACAGACCACCTGTCCCTCAGGCTGTGACATTCCATTCATCTGCCTACCGAGGAAGCTGACTAGACTGTGAAGTGCCTCCTCTCTGGGCACAGCCCATCATGGCAGAACAGCAAGGGCTGGTGGTCTTGGGACAGTTACTGATGACCCTGCCCTGGTCAGGCAGCTTCACCAGCCACAGGCAAGGCAGCTAGCCTGGGGGCTCTGGCAGTAGGGACCCTTCTATCCTGGAAATATTTGATTGAGAATCACTAAAATGACTCACTGCTATACTTTGTAAAAATAATTACTGTGAAAATATTCATAATATCATGAAAAGCCAATTATGTGTCTTATTCCTAGAAGTCTCTGACAATTAAGGTAATTTTTTAATTGGTATGTGTGTGAACCTTTCTCTACCTAAAATGTATTTAAGAAAGTGAGAAATATGAAATATAGCTAAGAAGATCACTTGAAATGCATGTTTTAAAATTGATATCCTTTCTAAAATCTAAAATAGGTTTTCCTTCATTTGTCTCTACTTAACTAGTCAGTATTTATAAAACACTACACTAGGTAGGTATAGTGAGGAGTGATGGAGAAAAAAGAGACACATATGATTCTACTTTTCATCTTTCAACCGATTAATGAAAAAAACAAATAGAGGTAAACAGAGTACAAGATGAAAATAGAGATGGGCTTGAGTGGTGCTACCACCCTGTAATTCATTAATAAATGAAAATTTATTTCTTAGGTTTCTAAGGCTGGTAAGTCCAAAGTCCTGGGACACATCTGGTGAGAGCCTTGTTCTTGCTGGTGACTTCCCACAGCAACACAGTATCACACGGCAAGTGAGCTAAACAAGAGACAGCTAACATGCTCACTTGCTTTCCTTATAAAACTATCAAAACTATGCCCATGACCACCCATTGAAACATTAACTTATTACTCCATGAATGAATCAATCCATTTACTAGGGAATGGTTCTCAAAATCTTATCAGCTCTTTAAGGCCCCCACCTATCAATTACCCTAATAGGATTTCCCACCCTCTTACTACTGTTACAGTGAGAACTAAGTTTCCAACACATGAACCTTTGGGGGACATATTTAACCCAAAAAATGCACCCTTGGTTTTATACAGTTACCTCCCTCACATGGATATTAATACATTTTAGTCATGATCTGGATGTTCTCCCATTGGACTGAAGCATTTCCTTGTCAACAGTAATGAAACTTATATTAGGAAAGGTAACCTCTATCTAGGGAACCTCCCTCGAGCTCCACAGTGTTTAAGAAACCTGCTTCATTGGACAAATGATAAAACATTTATGTACTATTTGGCCCATCTCAGAACATTTTCATTGTGCATATCATTCTTACTCCTCCAGACTGCTTAAATGCACCAATGGTACTCTTAAGACCCAATCAGCAAAATTTCTGAAACTTCTACATTTGCCCTGGGCAAAAGCCTTTTGAATTTAAAGGCTGCCCACTTTGGATTACATAAACTCTCACCGCCTGAAATGATTGCTAAATAATTACCATGCATTTGGTTCTAATTTTTTTTTGACCCAAAACTGATTAAAAATAATATATTTCAGTTTGTAGAAGTATAATTGAAGCTATGGATAAGAATTATACTCTGGTAGAATATTCTTTTCACAGTACATTCCCAGAAGACTAAGACCTAAAACACCATAACCTATGACCAGGTGATTTTGTCTATTAGAAAAGACATTTATAGAAGGACTCCCTTCAACCACACTGGAAAGGACCATATCAGGTCTTGTTAATCAACTCTTGCGCTGCCAAACTTAAAGGAGTTCGATTCTTGAATACATGTATTCAACCCCTGATTGGACTTGTATTCCTGTTGATGAATTAATACTAAAAATTTCCCATAATTGAAGTAAAAGTCATCTATGGTGAACTGCTTTCCCAAGATGACCGAATCAGGTCTGTACAGTCAGCCTTGTGAATCTACAGGTTCCACATCCACAGATTCAACCAACTGCAGATCAAAAATATTTGGGAAAAAAAAAAAAACACATTACAATGACAAAAAATAATACAAATAAAAACAATACATTATAATCAGTATTTATATAGCATTTACATTGTATTAGGTATTATGAGTAATCTAGAGATGATTTAAAGTATACAGGAAAAGGAGGGGGAGCAAGATGGCCAACTAAGGTGTCTGGTGCTTATCACCCCACAAAAAGAGACCAAAGCAACAAATAAAGAAGTATATTTTGATGGCAATGACTGAAGAAATATGCTGCACAGTATCAGGACAGTGATAAAATCTATAGCGCACAGAAGACTGGCATAGCACTACAGAGAGCAGAGTAAGCCGTCCTGCCTCTGCCTCACTGTCTTCCCACAGCTAACATCATACTGAATGGGGAAATGCTGAAAGCTTTCCCTTTTAGATCAGGAGCAAGACAAGGATGCCCATTTTTACCACTTCTATTCAACATAGTACAGAAAGTACTAGCCAAAGCAATCAGACAACACAAAGAAATAACAGGCATCCAAATTGTAAAGGAAGAAATCAAACAGTTCCTGTTTGCATATGACATGATCTTATATACTGAAAACCCTAAAGACTCAAAAAAAATCTGTTAGAACTAATAAATGAATCCAGTAAAGTTGCAGAATTAAAATCAACATTCAAAAGTAAGTAGCATTCCTATATATTAACAGCAAACTAGCTGAAAAAGAAATCAAGAAAACAATTCCTTTAACAATAAGTACAAAAAAAAAAAAAAAATAGATACTTAAGGATAAACTTAACCAAAAAGGTGAAAAACCTCTATGATGAGAACTATAAGACTTTGAAGAAATAAATTCAAGAGGTCATAAATAAATAGAAAGATATTCCATGTTCATGGAATGGAAGAATTATTATTGTTAAAATGGCTGTTCTATCCAAAGTGATCTACAAACTTAATGCAATCCTTATTAAAATACCAATGACATTCTTCACTGAAATAGATAAAAACAATCCTAAAATTCATATGGAACCAAAAAAGACCATGAATAGCCAAAGCAATCCTGAGAAAAATGAACAAAGCTGTAGGCATCACACTACTTGATTTCAAGTTATACCTCAAAGCTATAGAAACCAAGACTGCATGATATTGACATAAAAACAGACAGATACATTGACCAGTGGAACAGAATAGAAAGTCCAGAAATAAATTCACCACGTACAGGCAACTGATTGCTGACAAAGATTCCAAGAATACATATTGGGAAAAGGCAGCCTCTTCAGTAAATGGCTTTGGGAAAAGAGGATATTCACAAGCAGAAGAATGAAACTAGACCTCTACCTCTCACCATACACAAAAATCAACTCAAAATGGATTAAAACCTGAAACGATGAAACTACTAGAAGAAAACACAAGGAAATGATTCACCACATGGATCTGGGCAAGAATTTTACAAATAAGACTATAAAAGCAAGAGCAATAAATAAAAAAAAATAGACGAGTGGGATTATATCAAACTAAAAAGCTTTTGCACATCTAAGGAAACTGTTAACGGAGTGAAGAGACAACCTACAGAATCGGAGAAAATATTTGCAAATCATACATCTGACAAGGAGTTAAATCAAGACTGTATAAGGAACTTAAACAGCTCAACAGCAAAAAAACAAATAACCCAATTAAAAAATGAGGAAAGGATCTTAATAGACATTTCTCAGAGAAGACATACAAATGGACAACGGGCATGTGAAAACACACTAAAATCACTAACCATCAGGGAAATGCAAATCAAAACAATGGGATACCATTTCACTCTCGTTAGAAGGCTATTATCGAAAAGACAAAAGATAGTGTTGGCAAGGACATGGAGAAAGGGAACGCTTGCACACTGTTGGTGGGAATGTCAATTAGTACAGCCATTATGGAAAACAGCATGAAGGCTCTTCAAAAAATTAAAAATAGAACCACCACATGATCCAGCAATCCCACTACTGGGTATATACCCAAAGGAAATGAAGTCAGTATGTCAAAGAGAATCCTACACTCCCAGGTTTACTGTAGCACAACTTACAATAGACAATATATGGAATCAAACTAGGTGGCCAACAATGAATGAATGGATTAAAAAAATGTGGTATAGATACACAGTGGGATACTATTCAGACATAAAAAAAAAAAAAAAGAATTCCTGTCTATTGTGGGAACATTAATGGACTTGGAGCTCATTATGTTAAGTGAAGTAAGCCAGGCACAGAAAGACGAATACAACATGAACTCATTCATATGTGGAATCTAAAAACAAATTAAAATTGATATTATAGAGGCAGAGTAGAACAGCAGTTACCAGGGACTGGGGAGGGAAGGGGGGAAGGGAAAACAGGGAGAGGCTGGCCAATGGGTATAAAATAACAATTAGAAGAAATAAGTTCTGGTGTTCTACAGCAAAGTAGGATGACTATGACTAACAGTTGAATTTTGTATGCTATATAATAGCCAGAAGAGAGGTTTTCAAATGTTTTCACTATAAAGAAGTGATAAATTTATAAGGTGATGGTTACGTTAGTTACCTTTACACTATCATTATACAATATATATATGTATCAAAACATCAGATTGTACCCTGTACACACGTACAATTCTGATATATCAATTTAAATAAATAAATAAATAAAGTATACAGGAGGATTTGCATAGGTTACACAATATGTGAATAATGTAACATTTTATCTAAAGGACTTGAGCATCTGCAAATTTACGTATCTGTGGGGGTGGCTTTTGGAACCAACTCATCACAGCAAACAATGGATGACTGTGTATATTTTCCCCACTGCTACTATTTATTTTGCTTTCTTCCTTTTTTTGCTAGAAAAACAATGCTCTTATCCACAATTCTTAGTTTGTTTCCACAGGGAGAAACCTTCCTGACTGCTAGATCTGTTATCAAAAACACTAATCTATCCATAATGCTAGTTCACCCTATAACAAACTTCACTGGTATTCCAACACCAAACGAATGTTCTAATTGTACACCTGGAACTATTTATGGAGTTAAGCTTTCCCTTCACCCTTCACCTCATATTTCTTGTTTAACTTGGTCAAACCAGTGACCTCCTAATTGGACCTCTGGAATACGCAATGAAACAAAACCTAAAAACCCCTTCTAAAAATCCCTAACACTTGTAAACAAAATTGTTGGAATAAATTCCAGAAAACATGATTATTACCTGGATGTAATAACAAAACATTTATGATTTAACTCAACAATATATAGAAGCCTTACCTCTGAAAGAAGCACAGGCACCCCTCCAAGATACATTTACACATGTGGATGGGAAAACTTAATTTGGGGCACTAGTTGTTTAGACACATGGATAATGGGAGGTCAATGTGGACTAGGATATTTGACCACTTTAGGTCAGCACATAATAGATTTGAAACTGAGCACTGCAGTTGTCACTGGACTAGTCCCCTCACTACATCAGAGCCAAAGGTGAGTTTTCTGGTGCAGTATGGGACTCTGAATTTTGTCAAAACCTTTGTACCAGAGTATGGAGCAGCTGCTAATGAATAAATTATAAGGAATTGATTTGTTACTGTAGGAATTTTCACAGACTCCACTGCAAAGGTTATTACTGCACAGCAATACTTATTACTTTCTCTTGCCAGGGTAGTTTTAAATAACAAAATTGCTCTTGATTATCTATTAGTTGAACAAGGTGGTATCTGTGCTATTGCTTATACTACACATTGTACCTGGATAAATTCCTCTGGGGAAGTTGAAATCCAATTACACAAATAGATTCCATGGCTACAACAGATCTCACTCAGTTCTCCATAGTCATTTGATTTGTTTAAGCCTAGATTCATGGCTCAAAACTATTATGCAAACTGGAGTTGTTGTTTTACTGTTATTTTTACTCTGCATTATTCTTTTTAAACTTTGTACCCATTGCCTGTCAAATATCTGCAGAAGTACAACACCTAACAGAGTAATGTTGGCCCAGCACTTTGAGATGATAGTCAATGCCTACAGAACAGAAAAAATTAAACTTCACAATGAAATCCAGGCGGACTAAGCCTGAGAGCTTCTCTTTGTGGCTCCCTTGTTGCTCAAATGTTACTAAAAAGTTTTTGACATCAATTCCTAACCACTAGCCATTTCTCTCTAATGTAAGATAAGACAACTGGAACAGGCCCCTCCTGGCACTAAGGGACAGTCAAACCTGATTTCAAAGTGATTGGTCAGTGATTACTTTTGGAGAAAGGTCTTGATCAAAAGGGGGAAATGTGAAAGTTGCCAGTATCAGTATGGAGCCACTTATGTCAAACTCTAACAAAATGGAATCAGGAGGCCAGGAAGGAGGAGTCCTCATGCATGAATGACTGTAGCAGGCCCCATCACAAGAAATTCCTCGAGACTGCAGTATTCCAGATAAGCAGCTTGCACAAGGACACCCGCCTAATAACAACTGTCTTCACCAGTGAGCTAATGTCAACTACTGCAGTAAGCCCCTGGAACCAGTGATTTTTGTTACAAACAGCTTGTGTGGACTTCTTTGTCTTAAAAAGCCTCCTTTTGCCCCAACCCCTTGAGTATGCCTATAATCCACTATAGCATGCATATCTCAGATTACAGTCCTCTACTATTTCCAAATAATCTCATTCGTTCTGCAGCACCTGTCTGATTTTCTTTTCAGGTTGGCATAACTGGGACTGCCCTTCCTCTGAATTTTTCCTCTTTCTCCTTTGCATTATCAGGTACACAAATGAGTCAGCACCTGGACAGACTCCACCCATCTGGAAAAAATTGCAGAGAATTTGAATAAACTTCACAAAATCATTGCTCTTGGAGCATCTGAGCTCCACCTGGGTGCCAAATTAACAGCATAATGTTAAAAAAGAAAATTTGGGGCAGTACATTAATTTTTTTCCAGTCCATAACCCACTCAGAATAGAGCAGGCATGTAGTGATATATATAGAGGCGAATTAAATCAGTTTTTCTAACAGAAGTAAACTCAAAATCAGAGCATGAAAACATTAATTATATAACACAAGTGTCTCCAGCATTGCTAATGAGAATGCTTACGCTGGGGAAGAAAAGGCCAATTAATATTATTCAAGTGAAGGGTGTTTGTATATACCATAAGATTATATTCTCTTTTCAGTCAAAAAATTGCCTATTTTATGAAAAATAGAGACTAGAGCCAGATAATTTAAAGAATGTGCATCTAATGGAGCATATGAGATGATTGCTTGAAGTATAATGCGTGGTTCTGAGCAATGTGCAGTAGTGCCTTATTCTTTTTTTCTTTTTTCTTCTGCCTCCTCTGTGTCTTTTCCATCTACCCAGTTGTTCATTCACTTCCTTACACTTTGTGTTGATGATCACCTAGATATTGCTAACATTTAAATGATTAAAATTGGTGCTCTCCATCTTTATCCATGTTAACATTGATACCATATAGAAAGATATTAAAACTCTTACCAGATGAATTTGAGATAAAATTCCACTCATGGAGCTGCCACAATTTCAAGCTCCTCAGATTAATACATGATTCCCAAGCTTCCTAAAACAACGTGGCTAATACTGTGGGGAAAATTCCAGAGGAATCCTGAAAGGAGTGAGACCTGTTTGAGCCACTGGATGGAGAACATCTTTAGCTTTGCATGCTGGTTATCTTTTGACTTATTTTTCTACCAGGCAGCATAATACAGATTTTTAAATCAGTGTAATATCTCTCTTAGGAGTCTTTGGTATCATTATCACCATTTGATATAAAATACATTGTTTTAAAGATGGAAACTTTCCACTCATTAAACCAACCATCCATAGGAATGTATTTGATGTATTTTATATTAATGTTTGTGCAAAGTTAAAAAATAGCAAGCAAATGAGTACTAAAGCTGAGTTCAGAATAGTATTTCAAAAGCATGATTGCTGTAGCATTCACATATATGTCTCCATGAAAGCAAGAGTTAAGTAGAGGTGCAAGTTTTGTATTCAGAATCTTTTTTTTTTTTAATCATTTTCCCTTGGAAATTATTTTATCATAAGTATAATTATCTTTTGGTTGATTTCACTAGAGGGTGTTAACTTTAGTGTTAATCATATTTTGATAATATGAATGATAACCTTTTTCTTCAAGAATGAGCTAGTGTTTGTCCTCAAGTTTCATTTTTTAAAAATATTAAAATATTCAATACTGTGGGATAAAAAAGTTGCTTTATATGTAAACAGAATTCTGAGGGACCCAGTATGCTCTACTGACCACTGTGTTTTTGGCCTTAGATTTATAAGCAATAATTAATAGACTTTAGTTTTTGAGCAGTTTTAGGTTTATAGAAAAATTGGGTAGAAGGTAGTTTCCATATAACCACTCACTTTCTCCCCACACTCCAGTTTCCCCAATTATCAACATCTTGCATTGGTGTGGTACATTTGTTAGAATTAATGAGCCAATATTGATACATTATTATTAATTAAAGTTCATAGTTTATATTAGGGTTCACTCTTGGTGTTGTATATTCTATGGGACTTGACAAATGTGTAATGACATTTATCTGCCATTACAGTATCATGCAGAATAGTTCCACAGTCCTAAAATTTCCCTGTGCTCTACCTATTTATCCTTCCTTCTCTTCCCTGAACCTGGCAACCACTGATCTTTTTACTGTCTCTGCAGTTTTGCCTTTTCTAGAATGTCATATAGTTGGAACCATATAGTATGTAACATTTTCAGATTGGCTTATTTCACTTAGTAATATGCATTTTAGATTTTTCATGTATTTTCATGACTTAAAAGCTAATTTTTTATGGCTGAATAACATTCCATTTTACAGATGTACCAGTCTGTTTATCTAGTCACCTACTGAAAGACATGTTGTTTGCTTCCACATTTTGACAATTATGAATAAAGCTGCTAGAAACATTGATGTGCAAGTTTTTGTGCGAACATAATTTCCATTCATTGGGCAAATGGAAAAAAAAAACTCAATTGCTGGATTATATGCTAAGAGTATGTTTACTTTGTAAGAAAATTCCAAACTATCTTCCAAAGTAGGCGTACCATTTTGTATTCGCTGCATCAATAAATGAGAGTTGCTGTTGCTCCAGATACTCATCAACATTTGGTGTCAGTTTTTTGGATTTTGGCAGCTCTAATAGTATGTAGTGGTATCTCATTGTTGTTTTCATTTGCAATTCCTTAATGATATATGATGTTGAGCACTTTTTCATATGCTTGTTTTCCATCTGTATATCTTCTTTGGTGAGGTGTCTATTCTTATTGTTTGTCTATTTTTTAATTGTGTAATTTTCTTATTGTTGAATTTTAAGAATTCTTTGTATATTTTGGATATCAGTCCTTTACCGGATATGTTTTGCAAGTATTTTCTTCCAGTCCGTGGTTTATCTTTCCATTCTCTTAATAGTGTCTTTGGCAAGGCAGATTTTTAATTTTAATTAAATCCAATTTATCAATTTTCCTTCATTGATCTTGCATAGATGTTTTTCAATCTAAGAAGTCATTGCCAACAAATACAAGTTCACCCCAATTTCCTTCTATGTTGTCTTCTAGAAGTTTCATAGTTTTGTGTTTCACACTTAGGTGGATGATCCACTTTAAGTTAACTTTTGTGGAAGGTGTGAGATCTGTGTCTAGATTTCTTTCTTTTTTTCTTTCTTTTGCATGTGAATACCTAGTTGTCTCAGTACCATTTATTCAATAGGCTATCATTTCTCTCTATGGAATTGCCTTTGTGTCTCTGTCAAAGATAAGTTGGCCATATTTCTATCTATTTCTAGTCTGTCTGTTCTATATAGGTTGAAAAATCTTTTCTTGTGTGTGATTCCTAAGTGAGACTAGAATAGTTGAAGGTCATATTTCAAAAGCACTCTAAACCCTCAGAAAACAGCAGCCATGTTCCCACTTGATAACTCTCTTTAAGAAAGAAAACAAAACCCCTGGAGTAGCAGATTTCAGTAATTATACAGTAAACCTGGATCTCTGAAACTATACCTGGATCTACACCAAACCACACTTTCTTGATTAGTGCAGCCTTATAGTTAGTCTTGAACTTAGGTAGTGTCAGTCTTCTGATTTTGTTCTTTTCCTTTAATATTAATTTGGCTATTCTGAGTATTTTGCATTTACCTATAAACATAATATGGAAATGCAACTTCCTGGGGTTTTGATTGGGATTACATTGAATCTTTGAACCAAGTTGGGAAGAACTGACATCTTGATAATATTGTTTTTCTATTCATGCATATGGAGTATCTCTCCATGTAGGTAGATTTTTTTTCTTTTATTGGAGTTTTGCGATTTTCCTCATATAGATCTTGCATATATTTTGTTAGGCTTATACCTAAGTATTTCATTTTCTTGCAGCTAATGTACATGGTATTGCATTTTTAATTTCAAATTCCTATTGGTCACCATCGGTATATAAAAAACAATTGAATTTAGTATATTAACCTTGTCTTACAACTCTACTAAAACTGCAAGCAAAGATATGTTATATCTTCCTTCTCAATCTGTATACCTTTTATTTCCTTTTCTTGCCTTATTGCATTACTAAGGCTTCCAGTAGGAAGAAGATAACAAGCTTGTCTATGTAGAAAACTCCAAAGAATCGACAACAATAACAATAAAACTCCTAGTTTCCCTACTTATATACATTTTAAATGCAACCAACTGTTTTTACTGAAGCATGTCCGGGGTCTATAGCTATTTGATGGTGGAAAGTGAAATATTTTACATAGACAGGGCTAGAGAAAGTTACTATGACTCAATTTAATTGGTCAGTAGGTCACTAAGTAAACTCTTCATTCTGGCTGTCTGGTCTTTTCTTTTTCTTTTTTCCCAGATCTCTGAAAAATCTGTAATTTAGTTTGGAATAAATTGTAGATATTGCTCATTCTTTTTTAGATGATCAATTTTATTACATTTAAAAAAATTGATGTAGACAGAAGCACTCTCACAAAAATACTATATACTATTGCTACTCTTTTTCATCTCTCTTATTCCCCTGTTTTCTTCTTTCTGTTTTCTTTCTTCTCTCTCTCTTCTGAGATGAGGAATGTTGTAGTAGAAGTGGCATGGACTTCTGAATTAGGGGCCTCATTCATAACTGTTTCAGAACTTGATGCTCAAAATGTTCTGCAACCAGAGTCATGAACTTTACTTGGGAGCTGTTAGAAATACAGAATTTCAGACCTCAACCATGTAATCAGATCTGCAATTTAACAAGATACTCAGTTGACTCATAAACACAATAAAATTGAGAAGAATTATTTTATGTCCCTTAAAATTTTGACTACAGCATTAACTATGAGAATTAAATGAGATAATAGATGTGGTATACTTAGCTCAAGGATGAAATATAATCCACGTGCTATGTGTTGAATTCATATGTTGGAGTCCTAGCTTGGAGTACCTAAAAATGTGACATTATTTGGACATAAATTCATTGCAGATATAATTACTCAAGAGTAGAATGAGCCCCTGATCCAATATATCTAGTGTTCTCATAAAAATGGGAAATTGAGGTGCACACACAAATAATGCCATGTGAACTTAAGGCAGAGATTGGGGTGATGTGGCTATAAGCTGTGGAATGCCAAAGATTACCAGCAAACCACCAGAAGCTATGAGAGAAGCATGAAATATATTATCTTTCACATCCCTCAGAAAACGCCAACCCTGCCAACACCTGGATTTCAGACTTTCAGCTTTCAGAACTGCAATGCAATACATTTCTGTTGTTTAAGCCACCCAGTTTGTAGTACTTTGTTACAACAGACTAGCAAACTAGTATTTTGTTGGAATATCAGTTGGAATGTCACTTTTTCTCCTGGGCCAGAGAATACCTCTCTCTTAGAGAACATTTCTGCCTCCTTTTCTTTCCAAATCCCAGTTTTATGTTGAAGTCTTTGTGGATCTTGGAGCACAGAGGAGCAGATGGCATTAATAACACATATTGTCCTTTTTGCAAAACTGCATAACCACTATCAGATCTCATGCCATGAAATTCATTAGGTAAAGAATTTTGGTTCTAATTCTATTATTTCCTCATGATTGGCATTAGGTTAGAATTTCAATCTACATATTTTCAGTATTAATGTTACATGTTATGAGATTATGGAAAATAATTGCCATTTTAATAATTTATTTTGTTGGCTTTTAAACCTTATTTTCGCAGAAAAATAAATGTAGGGTAGGGTCAATCTGAGCTTCCTGCGCTGTACTGACTCCTCCTAACATCGTAGTTTCAGTATCATCAAAACCTGACGTTAATATTGCCTTTCAGCTCTGTTAAACTGGAAACTTCACCTTTTTAAAATGCAGTTGTCATGGAAACAGCAGAGTTCTAGGATTTTTGTTTTCAGAAGGTATCGAAAGACTTAACACCAATATATGAGCACACAGCATGACACACTAACGTGCAATTCTGCGCTATTTTTAAGTTGAAGAGGGGACAAGAAGAAAACAGCACCTAAGTGTTTACACTAAACCTGCCAAGAAACTCTTGTTTAATCCTCGTACCATATTTGATTATTTATTTATATTTACCCTTTGTTCCCAAAAGTGATTTGGACAGCCTGAGATCTTGAAGTTGTTACCAGACAATTGGACAAATTTCTACCACATGCTTTTACCACTTGTTATCACGTTTCTGAAAGGGCATCTTTTTTTGTTGAACCTGAGGCTAAATGGATTTTTTTTTTTTTTTTGGTGAGGTCCATAGCTGTGCTACTTCTTAATCTTTATCCCACTGCTGCGTCCTATGGTGAAGCTCTGCTTTAAAAAATCTCTGTAATCTCTTAATTAAGTCTTTCATCTTGCTACTCCTTTTTTCCTGATAAAAATGGACTGAAACCTCCTTACTGCTTCCCTGAGACCTCTCACCCTAGTGACATTTTTTAGGAGCAAGGCCTCACAGCTCTGTATGTGGAGCTTTGGGAGGCTGTCATGATTTGGAGGTGAAATCCCAGGGAACTGAATTTCTATCTGAGCCTCAAACTGACCTTGAATTAGTTAAAACAAAAAGAGAAAAATATATCATAATAAGATTGGCTGGTTTGAACTAATATTCATAATGAAAAAATGCTTGTCCCATTTCTTCAGTCAAAATAGGTTTTTTTCCATGATTCCTCTCATTGACCTAAAGGTATGTTCCAAAGATGTATTAAACAGAAAGTCAGCAATCATTGCATGCAGTATAAATGACTTTTATTAGAGTTCCTCCAGAGGACAGATTGTGATAGAGGGATCCACAGTGTAGTGGAACCAAAAAAATATGGGCTCAAATCATGACTCTGCCATTTTCTCTGTTTCCACAGCAACTGCATTTTAATGTAGGATAGAATGTTTAATTATGTCAGTTCTAAATGATACAAAACCATGGTGTCAGGAAGGTTCATATGAAGGAAAAAAAAACACTAAAAATAACTGAAGCAAGCTATTTAATCTCTCTGTTCCCCTTTGATGCCTACAACTAGGAACCTTGCTAGCACGTAATAGGTATGCAATAAACAGCCACTAGTGATGAATCCACTCAAAGCCTCAAATTGTTCCTCTGTCAAAAGGTGATAATAAAGCTATTCCACAGAAATTTTTGAAGGTCAGTGACAATGCATAATGAGAGGCATATTTTTTCAATAAACGTTACTATTTCTCTCCAAATTAGACAGTGGGTTGAGGACAGCAACCAGTAATTATTTGTATTTGTATTTCCAGGTCCTGTCACAGTACTTTTCTCGTGTTAGGCTCTTAGTATTTGTTCAATGAGTACCTAAAGTAGTATAGGTGAGGGCACCCAACCCTGGGTGCCTCCAGTGTTTGTTCCCTGAACACAGTAACTGATCCAGGTATCGACACATAGTCAAGTTTGGCCACAGTACCTTTTCACAATTTTTCATCAAAACCTGCACTCCCATGTTCATTGCAACACTTTCATAATAGCCAAGAGATGGAGTCAACTTAAATCCCCACCAACAGATGAATGGATTAAAAAACTGTGGTATATATACACAATGGAACACTATGCCACTGTAAAAAATGAAATCCTGTCATTTGCAGCAACATGGATGGAACTGGAAACCATCATGCTGAGTGAAATAAGCCATGAAATACCGCATGATCTCACTCATATGTGGAATCTAAAACAACAAAAAACAACAAAAGAAGCAGTTCTCATAAAAGTAAAGTATAAAATAATGGTTACCAGAGGTCTGGGAGGGGAGGGGAGCTGGGGGATGGGGAGGGGAAGTGGTGGCTTAACGGGTACAAAGCTATGTTATCTACAGTAGCTAAGTGACTCACTGTGCAGTATATGCAGGTATTGAAACAACACACTGTACCCCACAAATATGTACAAATAAATGTTTTAAAAATAAAGAGAATCTACCCACGTTTTGGTATAAAGCCCTAGAGATACAAGTTTGGTGGCACTTATAGCTGTGGTTTCAGGCTCAAGTACACAACCAGGGCCTTAGATGATGAAACTAAGAGACAGAAAGAAGTAATCATGAGGAAAGGCTACAAAATGAGAAAAAATAATGTGTCCCTGCATCTAGCCATCCATGAGGCTGACTCTACTCCTGCCCTTTCGGTGGGCAGGTTATACAAGCGTGATATGTTGGGAAAAGGATAATACTACAACTCCTTATGGTATGAGAGAAGATGTTGGACTGAGAAAACATTCAAGCTTTGGTTCGCAAGAGGAGGTACCCCTTGCTCTCCTTTTATTCCATGGAACCATGTATAGAGGCTATGCTGGTGCTAGACACTGAAGATCTCTGCTTTAGGAGGTTGCTGACCTCCTGCAAGCATGAGAATAGTATTGTATGGGAAATAATAATAATAAACATTAAAGGTTCAGGTGCCTTGCACTCAGAGCCTAGAGGCCAGCTATATAGAGTCTGAGAAGGCCATCTGGCAACTTTCTTTGCAGGCAGTTTGGATTTGAACTGTAGAAAGAGGAATTCCCACCCACCCACAATCCAATGGAAATCCTAGTTTGAGCACAGCTCCTCTGGTTTATGACCAAGCAACGTGAGCCTCTAGGGCCATAAACTGGACAATTCTGCTTATCTCTTCAAATGATCTAACAATTTTCCCAATTTTTGCATAAGTTAGCTAAAAGTGGATATCTGTCACTCGCAACTAAAGGAGTCTTGACTGTGCACTTGATTTATGCCAAGGATTGTGTTAAACTGTGAGCTCATGTAAGTACAGTGTGAGGCTGTGTTGTTCCCTTGTATATCCCAAGTACTGAGCCCCGTGCCTGGCACTTAATGGGTATTAATAAATACACATTGAACAAATATTTTGCCAAGTTTTTAAATACAATCTCATTTCATGTTCACAGTAACAGTTATAGTCTTCATTTTTACTCAGAAAACTGAGATTAGAGAAGTCAAGACACATAGCTGGTAAGTGGTAAGGTTAGAATAAAACATAGGACTGACTTCTAGATTTAGCTTTTAATTACTATTCATCTCATCACTGCATAAAAAGTAATTTGTCAATTACTAAGAGGTGGCAGAATTTAATTTCCAGAGATTGAGAGTTGAGTTACTTATACTTTGGCAACCCCTGGCTCTGTTGAATGCTGTGAACAAAAAGGGTTACATCTTACACCTCCTGGCGATTGTCTTCCTGCCAAGGGAAGTATGCAATTTCTGCAAAACTAAGAAACATGTTTTTCCTAAATGAACAAAAGCTAAAGTGGAAGGGAGCAGAGTTCAGATTGGGAAATATTTGTTGGGACTTTCATATTTCCATGGCTATTTTCTGTAAAACTAATCACGGATAGCATAGCAAAGGGATGAGAGTGTATTTAGTCCTGTGAGCTCTTCCCTCTAGCCCAGTCTACCCTGGCAGGATAGTCTATATGTCCCTACACATTTCCCTTGGTTGAATTAGCACATAGGATGTACAGGAACCAATAGGTCCTATGCTTTTATCAGTGTAGCCCACATTTCTTGCTTCAAGTAAAAGTTTGGGGAGCTCCTGAAGACCTGCCTCAATTGTCCATCTGATTGACACTTCTAGGCTGCATCTGATGGGCATGACCCAGACCTCAAATGCCTCTCTGGAGGAATAGGCACAGCATCCACTGGGTGCTAGCAGTTGCTATCCAAGTCACTAGCAGATGGTTGCTATCCAAGCCACTGAACAAAACAAATGGAATTGAAATACCCTGTGACATTTCCAAATGAGAACAGCCCAAAACATATAATCTCTTAGACTAGAGAAAATATTTGGTTCATTACCAAGTAAGGAGATTAAAGATTTTCTCTTCTGTTTTCCTCTGTCCTCCTCTGAAAAAACATGGAGAAGGCCCATTTCTAGACAGCAACATCACTTTTCAATCTATTCTGTTCCCTTCTAAGCAGAATATCTCTGGGAAACAAACAGGTTCCAAGGCCTCTATGATACTGCCAAGGTGAGCAGGGAATGTGGTTTGGGGGAGTGAGAAAGCAGAAAGCAATTCGCACAATTAGATATATCCTTATTGTAACACATAGATATGTAGTTTTCACAATTGCATAGATACCACCTTTAATGTATTATATTAATTAAAATCATGTCAAATATGTTTGATTTCACCATTTATTTTATCATGAAAGGTTTTATCATTCACTTTTATATTTATGATATTTCAATTCAAAATGCATGACCATATTATCTCATACAAACATTTTCATATTCCTGTTCAATAATATGCACTAAGAAATAATTATAAAAGCAGAAATATTCATTCTAAAATTTTTTTCTGATATCACATTACAAGTTGAATTTATGAAAGCATACATTTCTAATCCACTGAGTATACATATATATTGGATATCAAGATCTTAAATATTATAATAATAAATCAAGTCCTTTGCATTAATTTACTTAAGTTTTGTTTTGAAAATTACTTATCTGAAGTTTCCTTAGAGGTTTTCCTTGTATTAATAGTTCAAAAAGTGGAAGTTGAATTTCTCAAAAGTATTGATTCTCCCTGAGTTCCCTAATAATGAATTCTCAGGTAATGGTTTCTCTTTCATTTGGAGACTCATACTTAATTTTTTTATGCCCTCTATTTGGGAATTTTTAATTGTTTAAAACTGTTTCTGCCTATCAAATTATTAAATAGATACAGAATTCATATATAACTGTATCTATAAGTAATTGGGGTATAAAACATTTAATATCAGATAACAAAATGCATTTATAACAAACACTAAAGCTGAGGAAAGGAGAAAGTTATTTCATAAGGCAGATATATAAATAAATAGACATATATGTCATATAAATTCTAGCTTACCACTAGGTAAATGACTTTAAATAAGTAGTTTAATATATTTCAGCCCCAGTTTTCCCATATATAAAAAGAACAATTATACTTATAGTTGTTATAAGAACTAAAACAGATGATTTGGTTGTGTCATTCACTTAGGGGCAAAAGAGAAAATAAGTTCAATGTGGAAATTTATACGTTTTAGTTTGGTATGAATTACCCACAGGCAATGAAACTAAGTGCCTAACTTTAAATGTGTTCAGTATTTAAACGGAGAAAAGCACTTACATCTAGAGTGTATAAAAAGAATAACTAAAAATTAATAGGAAAGCATAAAGAAATAAAGAAATAGAGGAATTCAAGAAAAACAACTCAAATGACAAATTTAAGAGATTATAAAAAGCTGCAAGACAGAAAAACCTGGAAAACATTATCAAGGGAGAAATTAAAGCAGAAATAAAATCAGAACAATAAGTTGACCATAACAGTCTCTGAATTCTTTTCAAGTTTAACAGACTTCAGGATTTTTTAAAAAAATTCTAATACATATAAATCAATTTTAAGGCCTAGAGCATAATTTTCTTGAAAGTAAACAGCACTTATTATATCAGAATTAGAAATGTACACAAGACATAATCTGACAAATTCTCAAATATTTTAAATCCCAAGAATTTTATTAATAAATACATTCATATTTTCAAAGTATATTGGGCTGGCTGGTTAGCTCAGTTGCTTAGAGCATGGTGTTACAATACCAAGGTCAAGGGTTTGGATCCCCATGCCAGCCAGCAACCAAAAGAAAAAAAAAAAAAAGGATAGGTAATTCACATGTTCTATAAATGTTCTGATAACAGAGTCAGATATATTCTCGAGACAAAAACCAAAAAAGCAAAAAAGTTCAAGTACACATATGCTACTGAAACAAATTCCTAAATATAATACAAATAAATATAATTTAAAAGCAGTTTTTACAGAATAATGTGCCACTGACATAGTACAGTTTATCTCAAGAGAGGAAATTGGTTCAACAGTGAGAAATCTTTTCCTATAAGACACAATTACTATTTAAAAAACTAAAAAGTAACAATAATCCCCCTAAAAGGCATTAATAAAGTCAAATTCCAAAATTTGTTATCTTCTATTCAAATTTCAAAAAGTTATCCATAGAACTGTACTTTCTCAATATGAAATAGAGCATCTATTTCAAATCAAGAGCCAGTATAATACTTCTTGGTAAGATATAATCTCCCTTAAAGTGTAGAGTGACACAAAGGCACCTGCTATTATCATTATTCACCAAGGCTGCTTTAGTCATTCTGCAAATACAATAGGATGTAAAACAGAGTATATATATGAAAGAGAGAAGATACTATCTGTAAAAGATAATATGGAATGCCTAAAAATTTAAAGGAATAAACTGAAAATCCAATAGGTTGTAAAATATTTCAGTGAAGTGGCTATATTAAAAATGATTTTTAAAAAATTCGTGGCATCATTTTATGACAGCAAAAACCAGGTAGAAAAAATAATGTTGAAAGAAATCATGGCAGATGACAGTAGGTTGAGTGGTAGCCCCTGTTGGAGCTATTATACTGTACGTATAATCTTTACTAAAACAAGTCAACTCCGTCTCTTGCACGTGATTTGTGACTACTAATCTGATGTTTGTGTTCTTTTCAGTTCCCATAATTAAATAAATATAAAACAATTTGCATACTCCCTGGAAGAAGAACAGTACACATTCAGTATACTGCCTTAAGTCTATATTAACATGCGCTTTGTGCTGTAATATGGTCTGGAGGGAATCTTCATTTTTTTGATATCCCATGGAACATAATGTTGGCCTCTATATTGATGACATCATGCTAATCATATCTGGAGACTAAGAAGTGGCAAGTACTGTGGATACATTGGTGAAGCACATATGTGCAGGGAGTGGGATATAAACACTACAAAGATTGAGTAGTCTACAATAGCAACAAAGTTTTTAAGAGTCTATTGGTCAGGGGCATGCCAGAATATTTTTCTAGAATAAAATATGTTACACCTTGTACACTGTATCATCTAGCACTAAGGAGAAATAGCACCTAGCAGGCTTGCTTGGATTTAGGATGCAGTACAAACCACCTTAGGAATATTGCCCTGGCTTATTCATCGGGTGACTTGAAATAATATCTAGTTTGAATAGGGTCCGGAACAAGAAAGGACTCTGTAGCATACCCAGCATATGGTGCAAATTGTCCTGCCTCTTGGGCCATATGGACCGTAAGACCCATATGGACCATGGATACTATAAGGAGCCTTGTGTTCCTTATTAATCAACAGGAGATGTTCAAGTAATATTAGCACATCATATCAAGGATTCCCTCTTATAGCTAAAGAGGTGTGACAACGGGCACTGATCAGAGGACTCACTGATTCTATCATTCAGCTAATAACTCTTATGTAAGCTGTCTGATAGAGAATTGGAATAGACTCTCAGAAGTTCACCTATAGTTTCAGTTTGGAGACAGCGTCCTGCAGTTTAGACCACTGCTCTCCAGAATGTGGTATATATGTTAAACCAGTAGTCTTTACACAGTACTGTATAACCAAAAGCTAAAATACACAGGTTTCTTCTCTCACAAGGACTCCCTTGGGGAATTTGTGCTTTCTACTCCTGAAACTTTAGCCTCTACCAAAAAAGAGGTCTTGAAATGCTGGAAGTGGGTGGGAAGTAGGAATGGGGGCTAACGCTTTTATCATAGACGTATTAAGTATTCTGCTGAAGCTAAGGATATGACTAATCACCAGGTCATATGGAGCTCCCCATGCTAGCAAACAAACAGTCAAAGAAAGGAGCTATTATACTGGTTGGAGTAAAGGTCCTTATTTTCATGAAGAGCTAGGATTGCTGCTAAATAATAAGAATAAGGAGGACTATATTTGGAACTCTAAGGAATATAGAGTATCTCCTGGTGTTCCCATGTCCATAGATAATATAAAAGAGACCATTGTGTCATCTGTGACCTGAAAAAAGTAAGATAACCAGAGGCTCAGAATCCTAAATGATAAAGGTAATCTATACCAATACAGTGTGGCAGAGGCTGGGAGAAATACAGAATGGATAGGAGAGAAGGCAGATGATAATACATATTAATCTTGCTCTTGAGACAAGCTTCAGACTGTGTAGGCCACGGTGTATTCCATTGTTCCTCACATCTGAAGTTTTCAGGGGTGTTTTTAGTGATTGTGGCTGGGCACTACCCCAATTAATCAATGTCAGAGTGGACTCATTGCAGAGCATGAGTGAATCTGAGTGGTACAAGGGGTAAATGCAGATACTATGAGTGCTCCAATTCCCTGACCCACCTTGAAGTTGACCCACAGCTCCAGTATGGACATCTTCTGGCATACTGACAGTGTCCTATATGAAGCACTGGGTCAATCTTCTTCTTTTCATAAAGGCTCTTTCCAGCACTATGGGGGCTTGTTGAGCTGCACCAAGGCACAACCTGAAAGTATAGAGGAGCTAAAGGTCTCAGGGGCTCATGAAGAACCAGCCCTGTTCTGCATCATTTTTCATTAGTGTTAGTGGGAGTGAACCTTGATTGGCCACAGTAGTAACCTGCATATCAATGCATTCTTCTTTGCCTTTTCACCCTTTCCTGTCTCAAATTTCTCTTCCCTTACTTGGGATTTTCAGAATCACCTCTTAAGCAAACTATCTACAGACAAGTCCTTGTCTCAGGTCTACTTTTGGGAACAACCAAACCAAGACAAAGATCCTCTCTGTCTAATGTGCATATCTCACATTTCAAAGATAACTGATTTCTGAGACTTTATAGACCAGGCCATTCAGCACTTCCTAACCCTATGGGGAGAAAGAGAAGATCCTCTTTAGAAATTAATTTTATCTCATATACAAAGAGCCTTGACATTCCTATACGTTTGAACCAGAAATTATAAATATAATAAGTTTATCCAAGGTTACTGAACCTGATGGTACATGTAAGGTACACATCAAGGGATATTTTTTAGGATATAATCTATGAAACTACGATTATCTGGTTGATAAAGGGATTTTGAGGGTAATAGCTACAATAGTTTTGAAATAAAAAAATAAGCGTAATTTTTCACTTCTAAGTATATGTACTATGCCATAAAACATCAGATAAGTTACAAATAAATATAAATATATAGGGAGATACAGTTATAAATATAGATTTATACAGACACATAGAAATAGACATAGATACAGATGCAGCATTCAAGAGCTACAGAAGGAGTAAAGTCTGGATGAACTAAAATTCTGAAAGGAAAGGACTGTTCCTAATTGAGCTAAGGATTGCTGTCCTGGTGCAAGCTGCAGGTTTGGCTTGACCTCGGCAGTGAGGGAAATGAACACAATTTCAGCGACATGTAGGGCTAGAATGAGGAATTGCAGACTTGAGAGCTTTCAGATATACAGCCAGATTTTCACATGGAATTTGCTGAGTCTTGGGCCACACAGGACAAGATATCACACCATACATAAAAATCAGTTCCAGATGGATTGCACATAAAAATATAAAAAGAAAATATCTAGAGTATTTAGAGTAAAAATAAATACAACATCTTTATGACCTTGAAGTATAAAAAGATAGGACACAAAAGACACTATTTAACATATTGATACATTAGACTAAATGTATCAAATGATACATTAAGACAAAAATGTATGTTTATTAAGAGAGAAAAAAGGCAAACTGCAAAAACAGGATTAGACATCAATCTAACAAAGAACTAACTTACAAAATACATAAACAAACAAATATATAAATAAATATTTACAAAACACATAAATCAATGAGAAAAAGAAAGATAGCTCAAAAGAAAAAAATGGGCAAGAGGTTTGAATTGACCCTTTGCAAAAGAGAATAACCAACAGCCAATATAAATCATGAAAAAGTCACATGTGTTCCTCTGTTAGTCATCAAAGAAATGCAAATTTAAACCACACTGTGATACCAATATGCACCCACCAGAATGGCTAAAAGGAAACAAAACAAAACAGAAAATACCAATTGTTGATAGGCTGTCAATGGCGAAATTCATATGCAGCAGGTGGGGAGGTAAATCAATGTAGCACAGTGGACAACTGTTTGGCAGTGTCTACTAATGCTCTAAACATGCACGTGATCTGACTCATCACTTCTTCCAAGTACGTAAATAACAGAACCGTGTGTATATATTTGCCAGAAGGTATGTACTGGAATGTTCACAAGCATTATTTAAAATAGTCCAAAACTGCAAATTACCCAAGTCCCCGTGAATAACAGAACTGATAAAATAATTATTGTATATTCACTCAACTAAATATAGCAATGAGAAAGAATAATCTACAATTACTTGCAACAACATAAATAAGCCTCACAAACATAATGGCAGATAAAAAAAGTAAAACACAAGAATCCACACTGTGTGATTTCATGTATGTAAAGTATAAAAATAGACAAAACTACTCTAGACTGTCAGAAATTACGTTTAACCCAGAGGAAGGGGTGGGAGGTGGGTACTGGAAGTAAGAGGGGGCTTCTGGGGTTTGTTAATATCCCTTTTTTTTTTTTGATATGGTTGTTTTCAATTTGTGAAAATTCATTTACCTGCACAATTATTTTCATTTTTCTCTGTATGCATTATATTTTAATAGAAAGTTTAAAGAGAAAAATTATAACCTTATTTGTTACTATAAAGTCAAAGACATCACATCTGGATTGCATGTTTAAAAGATTAGAACTATTTATAGATAAACACTAAATTATTAATAATGCCTTTTTAGGTATGACACAATGAATAATTTTTCTTCTGTGTGAATTTAATAAGCAAATATAGCTTCAAATGGAAATTATTTTAAGATAAAACTGCTTTTTCATAATGTTAAATTAAATCTACTTACCATTTTTAGTCATTTTAGAGATTTGGGTAGACTACCATGATAATAATTTTTAGTACATCTACAAGCCTCTATTACCCAGAACCATCCTGCTGGTATTGTTAGTACCAATCAAGCAACGAATGAGAAAGAAAAAAATATATGGCCTGGCTATTTCTCCTGTCTACTGGTCGGGGTGAAGTTTTTATAATAGCACTGAAGTTGAGATGCGTTGACAACACATTCTTTTTAAAAAACAAATTTGGGCCGAGCCCGTGGCGCACTTGGTAGAGTGCTGCGCTGGCAGCGCGGCGACGCTCCCACCGCGGGTTCGGATCCTATATTGGGCTGACCGGTGCACTCACTGGCTGAGTGCCGGTCACGTAAAAACGACAAAAAAAAAAAACAAACAAAAAAAAACCAAATTTCATCAAGGTATAATTGATGTACAAAGTAAACCCTTGCACATGTATAATGTATAAATTTAATGAGTTTGTATATATGCATACACCTGTAATACCATTACCACAATCCAGGTAATAAACATATCCATCACTTGCTTTAAATTCCTTTGCGTGTGTGTGTGTGTGTGTGTGTGTGTGTGTGTGTGTGTGTGTGTGTGTGTCTGTGTCTATGTCTGCGTAAGAATGTTTAACATGATATCTATCTCTTAAAATTTTAAGTGTACAATACTATACTGTTAACTACAGAAACAATGGTGCAGATCGATCAGATCTCTAAAATTATTATTTACCATTCCCTCTTCCTACTTCCCATATGTTACGTATGGTCACCTGTAGTCTAGCTCTAGCCTTGCATGTATGCCTTAATCTTTCACACTTGCTTATTCTCTTCTACCTCTAGTCATTTCCATGACATCTTAGAAAGACTAAAAAGAATAGTTATTTCCTCAGGAAATAACCTGTTGAAGAGTGGTTAAAATTTACCTGAGATCATTTCAACTGCTTCAGATTGGGGGAACTTTTTAAAATGAAGAAAGGAAAGCTGCACATTATCCTATTTAGTTTTTATTTTAACCAATCATATGAATTATGATAATTATTATTTTATAGTAATTTCCACAGAGAAACTAAAGATCAGAGAGAGTGGGTACATGTCAGAAATTATACAGTTTCATTCAAATCATTAGCTTACTATGAAGAAATGCAGTTAATAGGAAAATAGTCTTGACTAACAGAAATGGCAGATGATTTAGCATAATTCTGAGTTGCAATTTTCCTAATTTACTTGCTAAGCTATTTTTGGATCATTCAAATAGCCGGGAAATAAGAAAGTAATGTCAACTAAAATTCTAGGAGGAAAACCAATTGAATACATTAAATATCATGATAAGCAAGAGGCCTAGACAACATCTATCAACACACCATCACTTCTTTTTTAGTATTCACAGTACCGTGAGCAAATCTGCTTGGAGATTCAACAGATTCAGTAGTGATGTCTGGGATCACTAACTTATGAAGCCATGCTTCCTCTCCTCCTAGGTAGTATTCCAATTAACACAAAATCTTTATGTTGAGTTCATGTCCCATGTTGAAGCACTGATAAGGTTACTGCCCCACCCCTGTTGCTACCGATTGTCAATTCAATGAATTATAATCTGAGAGTAAAACAACCTTAGGCAGCAGTGGATAAAGTCAATGAACATGCAAAAGTTTGATAGGCTGTGGTTAATCTCTGTATTTGCCAGGGTCTAACAGGGAAAATAGAGTCATTGTAAGTATTTGAAATAAAGATTTTAATATACCAAAACCTAAATGCATAGGTAATGTAAGAACCCATGGGTTAATTAGGTTAACCTAGAAGTAAGGCATAGCAGGAAGCTATCATCACCCCTGGGCTAGAGATGTAGTATTCACTGAATTCAGAGATCAGGGTAACACATATAAGTTAGAAGCAGCATGAGCTTGTCCATTGGGAGCTAGAAACATGAAAGAGACACAGCTGTTGCTAGAGATGCTGTCTGAGACAGAGACAATGGATCTTAGAATAAACAGGTCAGAAACAAACACAATCTCTAAACTCAGATTCATGGAAATATGCTAGGAGAGCCTTGTGTGGCACGGTAGCAGAAAGCAGACTGGAGAGACACGCTCTAGATTTACCCTCTGTTGAATTTTCACCCTCCTCTAGCTGCATGCACACGTACACATACACCCAAAAGAGGGTGGGGCATCAGGTTCAGGGTGAGTCTTGGCCCTTGAATTTGGTCCTTCATTTATGAAGTAATAAGTAATCCTGACATATAAAAGACTGTTAGCAAAAAGTTCCCTAAATCAATGAACATACTAACTTGAATCATACGGCAAGTGGCAAACAAACAAACAAACAACAAAAAACCTGGAAGTTACATGTTGTTTTTGCCTATTTTGTCCTATTTAAGATACCATTTAGAATAGATAGACAAGATAGAAATAAATCATGTATAACTATATAATGTTACTAAACATATAACCCTATCCATCTATCATCTACCTACGTGTATACATATATTTGCCAATTCTGTCTACAATTTACAAGGGAAGTGAAAGAAAGTGAGCCGAGATGCCGTGTACTGTTCAAGCTTTATTAAAGGAAAAGAATCTGCTGGGCTGGGCTCAAAGTAAGCGGCAGCCTGTGGCTGCCCTCAAAATGGAGGACAGCACCAGGCAGGGGGTGGTAGAGCTTATATAGCGCACCAAGGGCTGGCTGATACCATCAAGGAGGGGCATTATGCTAATGTGGAAACTATGCGACCAGGATGGAGAACTGTGCCCTGGCAGAAGCAAAAGGGTTTCTGTTTAAGTCAGGAGGCTTCTCCTAAAGGGAGAGGGCTTGGTGCTGGAGTGGAAGATGAGGCCAGCGGCTATTGTGTGCACAATAGCACCAAAATCCACTGGTAAGATGTTTGATGGTGCCTTTTTCTGAGACAGTTTCCAATTTTTTAAGAGAAAATTTTCTAAATTTTCTCATATACTTTTGTACCCATAATTTCACTAATAATTGTTCATATTTACAGAGCAGAGAATAATTGTTATGAATGCCCAAGTAACCATCACCACAAATTATTCATGTTAACTATTTTTTTACTTTTTAAATAAACTTTTAATTTTAGAACTGATTTAAATTACAAAAATATTGTGAAGATAGTACAGAGAGTTCTCATGCTCCCCATTCCCAGTTTCCCCTATTTTTATCTTTTATTGGTAAAATACATTTGTAACAATATTGAACCAATATCGATATATTATCAGTAACCGAAGTTCACACTTTATTACCTTTACCTAATGTCCTTTTACTATTCTAAGATTCCAACCAGGTTATCAGATTACATTTAGTTGTCACGTCTCCTTAAGCTATTCTTAGCTATTATAGTTACGTAGACTTTTCTTACTTTTGATGACCTTGAGAGTTTTAAGGAGTACTGGTCAGGTGTTCTGTAAAATGTCATTCAAAAGGGATTTTCTGATGATTTTCTCAGTATGTGAGTGATGTTATGAATCTGGAAGAGGAAGACCACAGAGGTCAAATGCCATTTTAATCATATCATGTCAAGAGTACGTATTATCAATATGATGGTTTACTGTTCATATTGACCCTGATCACCTAGCTGAGGTAGTCTTTGTCAGGTTTCTCCACTAAAATGCTACTTTTTTAAAAAACTGCTTTCTATGTATACTTTTCGAAAGGAAGTGACTATGTGCGTTCCACATTTTCCTTGAGGTGGAGTACCTACATACATTATTTAGAGTTCTTCTGCACAGAAGACTTGTCAGTCCTCCCTCATTTATTTACAGCTCTATCCTCACGGATATTTATTTTATATTGTGGGTTCCAATGCTAATTGGTTTTTTTGCCTCAAATATTTCCAGCTTTAGAAATTAGAATTTTTTTCAGTTGGCTCTTGTGTCCCTTTGACATACTCCCATCTTGTGGGGTTTTTGCGCACTTACTTAATTTCTGGCACTACAAGATACTCCATGATGATTTTGTATATTTTCTGCTGCATTCCTGGAATCAGCCATTTCTTCAAGGAGCCCTGGTTCCTTTTTTGGAAGAATGGTATTAAAAACTAAGATCTGGGTGTAAGTGAATTTGTTGCTACTGGGGTGTCATTGCTTTCAAGACCTCTCAGCTGACAAGGACAATAAATGCCTTTATATTAACCCGTCTATATACATATCTATAAACACACACGCGCACGCGCGCGCACGCGCGCGCGCGCGCATACTTCAGAAAGTTGGTGGAAAAATAGAATGAAAAGATAATACAAATCTTTCCATGAACTTTTGGAAGTACTCTCATGTATGTATATTTCTCCACCACTAAAATTCTCCTTTTGTTTGTAACCTCTCACTACAACAGTAAAAAAATCTGACTCCTACCATCTGCCATCCATATACTTCCTGAGTGTTTTTTATTACAAATCTGTGCTGGATTTTTAAACTATTTTTTTCTGTGTAAAGTGATATATGGTCATATAATTTTTCTTTTTTGGCCTGATGATTTGGTGAATTGCATTCATTAATTTTCAAATGTGGAATCAGTCTGGAATATCTGTAACAAATCCCACTTGGTTTTGTTGTATAATTCTTTTTATACATTGTTGTATTCATTTTGCTGAGAATTTTTGCTTCCAAGTTCGTGAAAGACATTGGTTTGTAATTTTCTTGTAAAGTCTTTATCTGGTTTCGTTATTAGAATAGTGCTGGCCTCATACAGTTGGGAAATGTTTCCTTTGCTTTAATTTCTGGATGATATTATGGCTAATGGTATTTCTTTCTTAAATGTTTGCTAGAACACACCAGTGAAACTCTGTGGCCCTGGTGTTTTCCTTTTTGGAATATTATTATTAATTGGATTTCTATTGTAGATATAGGGCTATTTTGTAGATATAGGGCTTTTGTAGATGTAGGGTTATTATTTCTCCTTTTGTAATTTTTGGTAGTTTCTGTCTTTTAGTAGATTGGCTCATTTTGTCTAAGTAATCTAATTCATGGGGTACGGATTTGTTTATAGCATTCTTTTACTATTCGTTTAACATCCATGAGATCAGTAGTGACAACCCTCTTTCATTTCTAATACCAGTAATTTATATCTTCTCTTTTCTTTCTTAGTCTGTGTAGAAGTTAAAAATTTTGTTGATCTTCTCAAAGAATAGACTTTTGCTTTTATTGATATCCTCTACTTTTTTCCTCCTTTCAATTGCATTGAGTTTTACTCTATTTTTTATTATTTTCTTTCTTTGTGATTTATACTCAATTTTCTCTCATTTTCTTTAGTATTTTTAAGTGAATGCTTAGATTATAGGTTTTAGATCTTTATTATTTTCTAATGTATGCATCTTTGCTATAAATTATACTGTAGGCTTTTGCTACATCTCACAAATTTCATGTTATATTTTCATTTAGTTAAAGATATTTTATGTTTCTTTAGAGAATTTTTATATTACCTATGGGTTATTTAGGAGCATTTTGTTTAATTTCCAAATATTTGGGAATTTTTTTAGCTGTTTTTCCACGATTATTTCTAGTTAAATTCCATATGGACACTATTCTGATTATTTCTAATTAGTTTCTTTCTCACAGATTAACTTTATATATTTCTAAATTCTGAGACAATTTAACTCATCCCAGATGCACTTATCACTTGCACACAAGCTTTCTGGCTTTTGGGGGATCATTGATGCAATTAACTAAATGTAGTGTTCCCCCAAAATTTATATGTTGAAATTCTAATCTCAATTTGATGGTATTTGGAGGTCAGGCATTTGGTAACTAATTAGGTCATGAGTTTGGAGCCCTCATGAAAAGAATTCGTTTCCTTAGAAGAGGGGACAAAGAGCTAGGTAGATTTCTTTTACCATGTAAAAACACAATAAAAAGATGGCCATCAGCAAACCAGGAAATGGATCCTCACCTGACACCAGATCTTCCAGCACCTTGGTCTTGAACTTTCCAGCCTCCAGAACTGTGAGAAATAAATGTTGATTGTTTAAGCCATCTAATTTGTGGCAATTTGTTATAGTAGCCTGAATTGATTGATTATTTGTATGATTTAAATTCTTTTGAATTTGTAAAGGTATGTTTTATTGCCTAGAATTTAGTTTATTCTGTGGAACGTTGTAAGAGAAGAAAGTGCATTTTAATGTTGTGTTTGTGGATGGAATCTACAGATGGAGTATCCTACAAATGTCAATGAGAAAAAATTGGTTGATAGTGCTCTTTATGTCATCTGTATGCTTGTTGTTTTTTCTGCATGCTTGATCTTCTAATAGGAAGTGTTGAAATCTCCAACTACAATTGTGAATTTGTCTATTTCTTCTTTTTAGTCTTATTAATTTTTGCCTCATGTATTTTGACTCTTTTGTACATGAAGGGGAGGTTAATGTGTGTATATACATGGTATAAAGAAACTAAATACTCATTCTTGTAAGTTTCTTACATAATTATAATAAGAAGTACAACTGGCATAAATGGATTCAAGAACAAACTGTACTGCTAATTGCACAATTCAATGGGTGGGAGCGAAAGGAAGTGGGCATGTCACTGAGTAGCCTACTCCTATCCAGTGTTTCTCCATGGCTGGTACCTCAGTCAGTAAGATAAAACCTACTCTATAAAAGACTCATGGAGAGCATTAGGGAATTAGGAATATCAGTTAAATGGTGGTAAGATGAGAAAGTTTCTCCTATATTTGATTCATTCTTAAAAGGTCCATGAGGGGGACATGTCTGTATTGGCTCATCGGTATAAGACCAGAGCCTCTGACAGTGAGTGAAACACAGTAGGCATGCAACAAACATATCTCAAATAAATGAATGCAAAAATACAAGAAGGAGTTTGTGAACAGTCTCATGACTATTGATCACATATTCTTCACCTCTGCTTCACTAACACTGCAGGTAGCATTTGTACTGATCTTCTTGTTCTTTGCTTTGCAAATTATTTCTACAGCAGTCTGTAATTGTGCCAGTGATTGTGCTGGTTAAAACTCTGATCCACAAATTAAGTGTGATTCAGAGCATGGTTAAACTCAAAACAGCAAAATTGCTGAGGAATATCCATTATTGTTATTTAAACAGCTGAACCACTTTCCAAAATATTCATAACCTAAGCTGCTCTTTTAAAGGGCAAAAACAAAAATCATTCATGGTTTACAGAGAGGCTAAGTTGAATAAAAAATTTTATCAACGCTTAAGAGGACAAGGATACTAAATTCTCTTATATAGTTGAGCATTTTAAAACTCATTTTAGACATTAAATAGCTTAAAATGTGAACAAGCTTATTATGTAAGGAATTTTATCCAATAAGTTCATTTTGAGTAATAAGAATTAAAAACTAATTTAAAGGATTGTATTTGGGTTGATATTATAGGTAGTGACTTCAATTACATCTATTGAGAAAAAGAAAGAAATCAGGCATACCTCATCAAACACAAACACAGAAGGGCATACTTGATCTTTTCACTTATTCTGTTTTGTAGTTGCTTATATTTTTATTACTTTCTCTTAATTACAAAGGTGTTACATGCTTGTGGCAACAAATAAAACTATAAGAAGAAGTATTTAAAAAGTTAATAATCTGTACACCTACACCTGGATAATCACTATCTTGATGCAGTCCCTTTATCTCTGCACACAAGAACATCTCATATATAACATATTCCTCTATATATGCATATGTATGTTACTTTCACAAAAATTTATAAAAATTGGATCATACTATATCCAATAACATGAACTTTGCTTTTAAAGTTTTACTTAAGAGTAATTGATATTCTTCCAGTTCAATATAGATGTATTTCATTTTTAGATCTACTTCATTTTAGTTTTATGTTACCTACTGAAACTATAAAATTATAAGTACCTAATTCTGAGAAACATAACTGTTAGACTAAAAATACTTTTGTTTTATATTTCCTATTACAAATCCAATATAATTCTTTATAACTACTTAATGTTGTTAAGTCATTACTTGCAATATCTAACTGTATTTGCTATTCAAAACATACAAATGTTAATTCAATAATAGTAAAGTTTTTATTCCCTTTGTTACTCTCCCAAAACATTAATATGATAAGTACGTGGATAAATCAATGCCCATGTCTTATAAATTTCATTTCTAAACTCCCAGTCATATTATATTCATTTTCCCTGGTTGCACAGGGTTTAAAGAGTTTGTCATGAGCTGAGATGCACTGAAAGGAGAAAATAAAAGAAAGGCAACAACTAAATTATTTCACAGTACTATCCATAATAATTTCCACAAAATTATTCCACCTACACTTCAAATATATTGGGCAATTATGCCATTTCTGCAGGGATCTCAGTATAACAGCATTCACGGAAGTATTACAATGATAAAGCCTGAAAAAATAGTATTCTTTTTTCTTCTTTGTCATAATTTCATACCAGATATGTTTTTAGAAAGCTTCATTTCTTTCTATGACAATTCATCGTGAAATAAAACTCTTTTTCATCCCTTCACCCACGGATGCCATATTTGACGTTATTTATTCTGTCTTACATTCCAATGAGTCTTTGAGCCTTAAAGAAGAAAACATAAAGAAAGGTATCTTCTTTCCAGAATTTGTCTTTTAAAATTATTGTGAATAGAGATGAAGCAATAGCAAAGCTTCCAAAGAGCACTTGTCTAGGATAGAAATCTAATACATCAGTACTCTAGCTGAGGAGGATGAATGCTTTAACCTTGAGACATCTTTTTATTTTGACTCTATGTGGAAAAACATCTCTTGGAGAAAGGTACTACAAAGGAAATAGGCAAACAGCCCAAGTCATATTCATTCAGTATTAATACCCATGTAAAAGTGTCCATCTTGGTTGCACTGTACCTTTTTTTTTTTTTTTAACCGTAACATAGTTGTACATATCTGTTGGGTACAGAGTTGAAAATCATTACCTGTGTGCAACATGTGATGTTCAAATCAGGATAATTAGTATATTCACAATTATACAATGTAATTGTTTTTCGTGGCCCTTTGCTTTTAAATGGTAAGTAAAGGTAAGCATCTTAAAAGAAGAGTTCCAAATCCAAGTCAACCGCATTTCGTTGGTGACATATTTATTCAAAATGTCAAAGGGAAACGTAAGAGCCACTGTCAGCTATAAGCATCTCTATAAAGTCAATTTTATGAACAAGTAGGTTCACAAATTATATAGCATTTCTTCACCCCACACTCACCTAGGGTAGGTATGGCAAATGCAAATTTTAGTTTAAAACTATATTAAGTCATAATCTGAATTTTTTTAACCTAATTTATAATAAGTCATGTTTTATAAATTCCTCACTCAGCCTTAAATATATAGTGATGGAAAGGTTGTCTTTTTTTCCCACCTCCCACAAAGGATATTCTACTCCAGTCTTATTTCCCTATAACAATCAATGTGTGTGTGTGTATACACACACATATATTTATCAGTCATGAAAAGCTAAATTATGCTCTAGTAACAGATCACCTCCCAAGTTTCAGGGAATTAAAATGCTATAAGATAGTTTTTCATATCATATGTCAGTGGCGAATCAAGCTGGTTCTTTGTTCTGGATTGTCCTTACTCTGGATCTCGGGTGGAGGGCCCACCCTCTGGAATGTTGCTGGACCCGGTGGCAGAACTAGAGCTTTGGAGGGTCTTGCATCAGCAATTAAATATGCCAGTGAGGAACTTTCAGGCTTCATTTTTTTCTCACAGCTCATTGGCCAGAACTAGTCACACGGCCCCACTCAACTAGAGAGTCAGACATTCTAATCCTGAGAAGTTACTGAGTGCCTAGAAGAAAAAGAGCCAGAAATATTTTTGCTAAATACCTCTAATGAAGACTACAGTCTAGCAAATGCTCACCTCCTCTCTGTCCTATAGAAATGATATACTCACCATCTCCGCCAGGGAATCAAATCTAAGATGCCATCCAGTCTTGGCATCAAGTTCAAATCCAGCATCTCAGGTGTTGTTTTAGTTTCTTTGCTAGAATGTTAAGCACGGTAGTCTCTGGATGAAGTACATGTCTAGCTTCTCTTGATCTGAAGACCAATGAACTAGAAAGTTCTTTTCAAATCCCACATTCAATATTCAGTGGTGGAACAAAGACAGAATAACTACAATCATACTTTCAATCCTGATTTGACCATCACATATTGTACATAATTACTGACAGTCAACTTTGCATTCCACAAATGTGTATAATCAATTATGCTTCATAGAAATTCAATAAAAGCAAAAAAAAAATCACAGGAGTTTTAGTCCAAGCTTATAGTTTATTTGGCAGTAAAACTCTCTTTAAAACTTTATAGACCTCTTACCTATTTAAGTCAGCTCCAAATGCATATTTTCTACTTATACTTGTTTACATTATTTTTCTTTGTTGTCTTATATCCCACTCCCCTCTTTTTCTTCCTGCTTTAATTGCAAATACTTGACCCTTTCAGATTTTGGCTGATGAATCATATGTTTAGTGTTTTTCCTCAGCCATTTTCTTCAGACATAGTTTTCCTTATTGGGGCCTTCTCTGAATTTAAATCATTCTGAGATTTTATAATGGATGTGGCAGAAATGCATAAATTCAAACCTTTCCACAAGGATTAAGCCTAATTGAACTTTATTTGTCAAAAGTTGTCTGTTTTCATTTTCACCAGTTATGGATGAGAATTATCTGCCTCTTACAAGGCTCTGTGGGTAAAATTCCAAACTAGTCTCTTTAACTCCCACTTGCAAATTAACTAATTCTTTTCTGAGTCTTTGTCTGTCTCTCTCCTACTCTTTGTCAAACATCAATGGTAGCACACACATTTCTAATTTTCTGTTTTCCAACTGTGAAGTACATTCACTACGTACTGGTTACCAACTTGTGTGAATCCAGTGAGATACGACACGCTCATACAATATAAGTTACATGCGGCAAATTTATTATTTACAGATAGGCATCCAGGGACAACAGAAACCTAGGATTCTTTATGAGCTGATCCCCTAAACTCAGGAAAGCTGCTTAAGGAGGATGGAGTCTTGACTAAAAGTGCCCCACTTGCAGTGTAGCTGGGGGACCAGAAAGCAGCCTGCCCTGCCTTTTATACCCTGGGATCTTGAGTGAATCACTGAACTAACGCATTGAAGGACATCTATTTTCGTGGAGGCAGGGGCAGGACTCCTGGAACAGAGCCCAGGCTGTTGTGGCCAGTCCCTCCCTACATCAGGATGCTACATTCCCAGCATATCCTACAATTATTCTTGAGAACTATGAGTGAGAAAGGTGGGTTGGTGCTTTCCCTAGAGTTCATTTGGTCCATTGTCTGCTTTCAGAATGAATGTAAATACGTAGATCACAGTTTTACCATATATTTCTTCATCAAGTAATATAAACTGTCACTCTTTCAGCTTCAGTACCAGTTCCCTTACTTTCCACTACCTGTCCCCTAAACTAATGATTGATATTTTAGTGTTTTGTTATCACAATATGCCAAGTATAGGTAATATCATCTATATCAGTAGTATAGGCTGGGTTATATTGTGATAACAATAATTTAATTTAGTGGCTTATGATCCCAATGGGTTTTTTCTCATTTACATTACATGCTCATCAAGAGGAAACTGGAAGCTCTGTTTTGGTCATCCTTCCTCTAGAACCCAGGCTGAAAAAAGAGCTACAATCTGGAATATTTCTGAACACTGAAGTGTCTCTCACCAACAGTTAAATTCCCTGCCAGGAAGTGATATAGACTCCTTTTGCTTACATATCATTGTGGAGAACTAGCAACTCTTCCACACTTGTACTAAATACCTTCATTTACCCTCCAGATGCACCCTGCATACTTCTCCACACTGGCCTGTGTCCTAGAAGGCTACTTCCTTGTCCCGGTACTTCCAGTTGGCTTTGCCAATGGAGGTACCAGCAGGAAATTGAAAGGCAGCAGGAGAGCAGATTGAACTTTTATTCTCCCAGTTTCCTCCACTGTAGGTCACCGTGGATTGGCTGTGCTCTTCTTCTAAAGGCTCTGTTTCCAGTCAGTCAGCCCTCTTTGTACAGCTACCCTGTCCGGGTTCTGTAAACGACATAAACACTCCCTCCCCACGTTCTTTCAGGCCTAGATATAAAAGCTGTCTCCTGTTGCTAGGGCTCCACACCAGCATGTATTGGGTTCAGTAAACCCTGCCACAACCTAGCAATAATCTCTTTATTAAACATCCTTCAATTATTTTGTTTCTGTGTGCTTTTTTGTTGTTGTTTTGTTTTCAGGATTTCAGACTAATCAAACAAGATTTCAGATGATCCAAACAAGAGGGAGCCAGGAATTGCAATCAGAAAGTGGAGAGTCATCCATATTTGACTAATAGCACTAATAGCTACCAGAATGTTCTGTTCATTAAAGCTCCCATTGTTTAGGGTGATTCTATCACTTTAAGAATATGTCCCTACCATTGTGAGGTTTGTCAAACTGTGCATAAGTAAAAGGTCAGGGCAGCTGGGAAAAATTCCAAGTTCAATTCTTGACTTGAGATCACATTTGTGCAGACTTTTTAGATAACTATCATCGGCAATCGTCTCTACACTTCATGCGAACCAGCTCTTCCAAACTCTATCTTTAGTCCCAAATCCAGCCTCCTAGACTTTGCTAACTGAACTCTCATTGTATGTCTTTTAACCAATCCTTCTGCTATCTAAAAAAAAAAAAAAAAAAAAAAAAAAACCCTCTCTTTACATAACCAATTGAACTTAATAAGTCCAATTAGTCATCCCATTTTCATTATTTAGACAGAGGGGTTTTTTGTTGTTTTTTGTTTTACAATATGTTTGTACTAGTTGCTGTTCAATATATAGTCTGATATAACCTGGTTGTCCTTGAGCCCTGTGCTATGTCCTAGTCAAATGAGCTATAACTAAGAAGGTCATATAAAACAGGGCATAGACCTCTGTGACTGTAGTATCACCTAGGACAGATGATGATCTGCTTATAAGGAGTCTGCAGGTGGGGCATCCATCCTGGAGTTTATCCTAATATTATAATAAAATCTCAGCTATAAACTAACAGAAAAAAAACATTGTCAAGTGTCAATTACAGATATAATATAGAATTATATGATACAGAAGAAAATGAAATAAATATGAGAACCAGATGACTGAAACATGGAGGTTTTTTAAATTAAAAAATTTGAAAGAAAGAAATATGGAAACTAGAGGGGAAAAACAGAGTTTGCATTCCTTAGACTAGTGGTTCCTAAAATTTGGCCCCTAGACAAGCAACATTAGTGTCATCTTCTGGAGAGCCAAAAAATGTTAATTTTTTTGGCTACCTCAGATTTACTGGTTCAGAAACTCAGGGAATTGGACCCAGCAAGCAGTGCTTAATATGCTTTCCAGCTTATTTTGATGCATGCTAAAGTTTGAGAATGGGCCCAAGATTCTGCCAGTATAACAAATTCCTGGGTGATGCTAATGCTGCTGGCCTATGGGCTATGCTTCAAATACTGAGACTAAATTACTATCTCCTTCAGACCAGAAAGTCCATTTTGTCATTTTTAGCTTTTGTTTAGAATAAGTTGTTTCTTGGTATTGTTGGAAACACATTTGTAACAGAAAAAGAGAACCTTCTAAAAGGAGCTTTTGCACCCAGAATATCAGGTTGTTCTAAACGAATTTGGCTAATCCACTGTATTAGTCTGTTTCTGTTGCTTGTAACAAAATACCTGGAACTGGGTAATTTGTAAAGAAACAATATTTATTGCTTACAGTTTCAGAGGTTGGGAAGTCCAAAGTCCAGAGAACACATCTGGTGAGATCCTTCTTTGTTAGTGACATCAGTGAGCAGGATCTCAGTGGCAAGAATGATGGAAGAGAGAGAGCTAACCCTTCACTCCTTCTCCTTTTAAAGCCCTCAGAGCCATGACTATGACCACCATTAAACCATCAACTAATTAATCCATTTCCTTGTCTCACAATCTAATCACCTTTCAAGGCCCTACCATTCAATTTCATAATAGGATTTCCCACTCTCAATAGTTACAGTGGAGATTAAGTTTCAATGAGTTTGGGGAGACATTCAATCTACAGCATCCACCAACAATAACTTTCTCTGAATACTCCAGAACCTCTTCATAAAAAGCTCACCTTGCTTAGCTTTAAGTAGCCAACTCTTGAACAGAACCCCTAACTCCAAATTCTAACTTCCAAGCTGATGCTCATATCTTCAAGCTGATGTTCTGTTCCCACAGAACAGGCATCTTGTTACCAGACTGCTAAAGGTAGTAGCTCCCTGCTGCCCTGACCTGCTAGCAGGGCCATTACTATCCCAGACCCTCAACTTTTCTCCTCCTCCATCTCTCACTGTTAGTAGAGAGTGTCTAGGCAAAATAGTGAGATAGCTTAAACTGATCTTCTAATGGTCAAAGTTTCCTTCTCCCTCACATAAACTTTCTCTCTATTCTTTCATCTTATTGATCATACTCAGTTCTCTGGAGAGTGCCCTACAGAAATGCTCTCTAAACCTGCTCTCATAATTCACCCTTTTTCCCTCAAGACCACCTCCAGAAATACAGTTCCTTCAAAATCCTTCAGCATTCTGTCCTATATATTTCCAGGAAGGTGATAACAGTTGATTATAATTTATTGTAATGCCCCAGTTACAGATATGTATATTTTAATGTAAAACAACTGTAACAGGCAACCAAGTAGATCTTAAACTTTGGTGGTAATAAGAATCACCTGGGATGCTAGTTAAAAAATGCAGACTCTCGGGCACTGCCTCAAATCCAGTCAACTGAAATCTCTGATGGTGGGGCATGGTGTTTCCAAGTGGGGATTCTTTCCTAACATTTCTTAGGAAATGTATGTGTTTTTCCCAATACTGAAGAAAAAAATCATTCAAAAAATCGGTACACAGAAAAAGGTATTGTAATTGTCATGCAAGAATTAAGCTTACCAATAAACATAAAGTCGATCCTGGTTGAAAGAAATCCACTGACCCAAGTCAAGGAAGAGCAGGAAATAATGACATACAAGGGTAAAAGTCAAGGTCATCAATTCTGGGATCAAAGACATGAAGAGGTAGGAGAGAACCCACCAGTTGGGACTCCATCAGTCAGTCTTGCTTACAGCCCTTGCCATATTTTGATTATGCATTTGTGACCTTGTCTGCACTGAAGACATTCTTGAAATTAAAATAAGTATTGATAAGTGTTTATGTATAATATACTTAAAACAAATTCTTGTTGTCTCAAAAAGTAACAAGTTTTGAGAGCAAAATTAATCTTTCCTGGCATGTGATTCACTGTACAGCTATTAATCTTGTTAGGAGAAACAGATATGTTGTTATTCCAATACTACCCAAAAAATGTTCCCTGCATTTTCCAGTGTTTGAATACTTGCTATTGGTGAATATAAATTAATGGAAATAATATTTATTTCAACCAAAAAACAAGAAAAACAAGCAAAATCAGAACAAGCAAACTGTTTTTCTTGGTAAAAGAGGAAAATTGGTCATATGATGCAACATGTACCCTAACACCCAATTTCAAGATGCTTTTGGATACCCTCTAAAGAATTCTACCAAAATAAAAGAAAATTTTTCATGTTTGGAATATATGTCAAGAAACAAAAATCAAGACTATCAAACAGGGCAATCGAGGCTTTGTATGGTTTCAAATTTTATTTTAAGAATGATAATTTTTAAACATTTTTTTCTTTTTATTATACATACATGAAGGGTACAACGTTGATTTTCTATAATTGTGTACAACATGTGGTGGTTTAGATCAGTGTAGTTAGCTTATTCATCATTACAATATGCAATCATTCTTTGTGTCCATTGACCAATTCCTCCTTAGCCCCCCTTCCTATCCCTCTCCCCTCCCCTTTTCCACCTCTAGTTTTCTAAAGTTCAATGTATTACTGTGATTGTTCTTTCTTTCTTTCTTTCTCTCTGTCTCTCTTTATTGTTCATTTGCTTATTTATGGATTCGGTTCCCAATTATGAGTTAGAACATGTGGTATTTCTCTTTCTGTACCTCGGTTGTTTCACGTAGGATAATTTCCTCCAGACTTATCCATGTTGTTGCAAATGGTAAATTTTCATTCTCTTTTATGGCTGAGTAGTATACTATTGTGTATATATACCACATTTTCCTCATCCAGTCATCCATCGATGGACATTTAGGTTGGTTTCATTGCCTAGCTATTGTAAATAGAGCTGCAATAAACATGGGAGTGCAGATATGCCTTTGATCTAGTGTTTTCCAATCCTCTGGATATATCCTCAGGAGTGGGATTGCTGGATCATATGGAAGTTCTATCTGTAGTTGTTTAAGGAACCTCCAGACTGTTCTCCATAGTGGCTGTACTAATTTACAGTCTCACAAACAGTGCAGGAAGATTCCCTTCTCTCCACATCCTCGCCAGCATTTGTTATTCTCTGTCTTTTTTATAATAGCCAGTCTGACTGGGGTGAGGTGATATCTCAAAGTGGTTTTGATTTGCATTTCCCTGATGATTAGTGATGTTGAGCATTTTTTCAAATACTTGTTGGCCATTTGTATGTCTTCCCTTGAGAAATGTCTATTCAGCTCCTTTGCCCATTTTTAAATTGGATTATTTGTTTTCTTGCTGTAAAGTTGTCCGGGTTCTTTGTATATTCCGTATATTAATCCCTTGTCAGATGCATTTTTTACAAATATTTTCTCCCATTCTGTAGGATGTCTTTGCACTCTATTGATTGTTTCCTTTGCTGCGCAAAAGCTTTTTAGCTTGATATAATCCCATTTGTTTATTTTTTCTTTTGTTGCCTGTGCTTTTGGGGTGTTGTTCATAAAGTCATTTGTACTAGTATCTTTCAATGCCTAATGATTTTTATGTGACAATTACTTTTTATTAATGTACTTGTATTTTAATGTTTTCTATCCTCAAAGTCTATATCAAATAGAGAACAGTTTTGCACGCTATTGAAATATATAATCTTGCCACAACATATCAGTTAATAACAATAATAAATCATACATTTATTATTCTATCTTTTTTACAAAAATCCTATGAAAATTTTAGTATGCCCATACTGCAAAAAATTATTTATTGTTTATTATTATGGTCACATTATTATTTAGGAACCCCTGAATTAAGTGTTATGAAAAAAAAAGATTTATGGCTATAGGAAATCCAGTTTCCCATTTCTAAATTCTAGCATTTTGTTTTTTTTTTTTTTTTTGTATTTTTTTTTTTTTTTTTTTTAACTTTTATTTTGTCGATATACATTGTAGCTGATTAATGCTCCCCATCACCAAAACCTCCCTCCCTTCTCCCTCCCCCCCTCCCCCCCAACAATGTCCTTTCTGTTTGCTTGTTGTGTCAACTTCAAATAATTGTGGTTGTTATATCTTCTTCCCCCCCGCCCCGGTTTGTGTGTGTATGTGTGTATGTGTGTGTGTGAATTTATATATTAATTTTTAGCTCCCACCAATAAGTGAGAACATGTGGTATTTCTCTTTCTGTGCCTGACTTGTTTCACTTAATATAATTCTCTCGAGGTCCATCCATGTTGTTGCAAATGGCAGTATTTCATTCGTTTTTATAGCTGAGTAGTATTCCATTGTGTAGATGTACCACATTTTCCGTATCCACTCATCTGATGATGGGCATTTGGGCTGGTTCCAACTCTTGGCTATTGTAAAGAGTGCTGCGATGAACATTGGGGAACAGGTATACCTTCGACTTGATGATTTCCATTCCTCTGGGTATATTCCCAACAGTGGGATGGCTGGGTCGTATGGTAGATCTATTTGCAATTGTTTAAGGAACCTCCATACCATTTTCCATAGAGGCTGCACCATTTTGCAGTCCCACCAACAATGTATGAGAGTTCCTTTTTCTCCGCAGCCTCGCCAGCATTTATCGTTCATAGTCTTTTGGATTTTAGCCATCCTAACTGGGGTTAGATGGTATCTCAATGTGGTTTTGATTTGCATTTCCCGGATGCTGAGTGATGTTGAGCATTTTTTCATATGTCTGTTGGCCATTTGGATATCTTCCTTAGAGAAATGCCTACTTAGCTCTTTTTCCCATTTTTTAATTGGGTTGCTTGTTTTCTTCTTGTAAAGTTGTTTGAGTTCCTTATATATTCTGGATATTAATCCTTTGTCAGATGTATATTTTGCAAATATTTTCTCCCACTCTGTTGGTTGTCTTTTAACTCTTTTAATTGTTTCTTTTGCTGTGCAGAAGCTCTTTAGTTTGATATAATCCCATTTGTTTATTTTTCCTTTGGTTGCCCGTGCTTTTGGGGTCGTATTCATGAAGTCTGTGCCCAGTCCTATTTCCTGAAGTGTTTCCCCTATGTTTTCTTTAAGAAGTTTTATTGTCTCAGGGTGTATATTTAAATCCTTAATCCATTTTGAGTTGATTTTAGTATACGGTGAGAGGTATGGATCTAGTTTCATTCTCCTGCATATCGATATCCAGTTATCCCAGCACCACTTGCTGAAGAGGCAGTCCCTTCCCCAGTGAATAGGCTTGGTGCCTTTGTCAAAGATCAGATGGCAGTAAGTGTGAGGGTTGATTTCTGGATTCTCTATTCTATTCCATTGGTCAGTGTGTCTGTTTTTATGCCAGTACCATACTGTTTTGGTTATTATAGCTTTGTAATATAGCTTAAAGTCAGGTAGTGTTATGCCTCCAGCTTTATTTTTTTTGCTGAGCATTGCTTTGGCTATTCGTGGTCTTTTATTGTTCCATATAAATGTCTGAATAGTTTTTTCCATTTCTGAGAAAAATGTCTTTGGAATTTTGATGGGGATTGCATTGAATTTGTATATCACTTTGGGTAGTATGGACATTTTCACTATGTTGATTCTTCCAATCCAAGAGCATGGAATATCTTTCCATCTTCTTGTATCCTCTCTAATTTCTCTCAGCAGTGGTTTGTAGTTCTCATTATAGAGATTTTTCACCTCCTTGGTTAACTCAATTCCTAAGTATTTTATTTTTTTGGTGGCTATTGTAAATGGGCAGGCTTTCTTGATTTCTCCTTCTGCATGTTCACTATTGGAGAAAAGAAATGCTACTGATTTTTGTGTGTTGATTTTGTATCCTGCTACTGTGCTGAAATCCTTTATCAATTCCAAGAGTTTTTTTGTAGAGGTTTTAGGCTGTTCGATATATAGGATCATGTCATCTGCAAACAGGGACAGTTTGACTTCATCTTTTCCAATCTGGATGCCCTTTATTTCCTTCTCTTCTCTGATTGCTCTGGCTAGTACTTCCAACACTATGTTGAATAGGAGTGGTGAGAGTGGGCATCCTTGTCTAGTGCCTGTTCTTAAAGGAAAAGCTTTCAGCTTTTCCCCATTCAGGATGATATTGGCAGTGGGTTTGGCATATATGGCTTTAATTATGTTGAGATACTTTCCCTCTATACCTAACTTATAGAGGGTCTTTGTCATGAATGAGTGCTGAACTTTATCAAATGCTTTTTCAGCATCTATAGAGATGATCATATGGTCCTTGTGTTTGAGTTTATTAATATGGTGTATCACATTTATTGATTTGCGTATGTTGAACCAACCTTGCATCCCCGGGATGAATCCCACTTGATCATGATGAATAATTTTTCGTATGTGTTGCTGTATTCTGTTTGCTAGTATTTTAGTGAGGATTTTTGCATCTATATTCATCAAGGATATCGGCCTGTAGTTTTCTTTTTTGGTTATATCTTTACCTGGTTTTGGTATCAGGATGATGTTTGCTTCATAGAATGAGTTTGGGAGATTTGCGTCCGTTTCAATCTTTTGGAATAGTTTGTAAAGAATCGGTGTCAATTCCTCTTTGAATGTTTGGTAAAATTCTGCTGTGAATCCATCTGGTCCTGGGCTTTTCTTTGTTGGGAGCCTTCTGATAACAGCTTCAATCTCCTTTATTGTTATTGGTCTGTTCAAATTTTCTACGTCTTCACGGTTCAGTTTTGGGAGCTTGTGTGTGTCCAGAAATTTATCCATTTCCTCCAGATTTTCAAATTTGTTGGCGTATAGTTGTTTATAGTAGTCTCGAATGATTCCTTGTATTTCAGATGAATCAGTTGTAATATCGCCTTTTTCATTTCTAATTTTTGTTATTTGAGTCTTCTCTCTTCTTTTTTTTGTTAGCCATGCTAATGGTTTGTCAATTTTATTTACCTTTTCAAAAAACCAACTTTTTGATTCGTTGATCTTTTGAATTGTTTTTTGGTTTTCAATTTCATTCAGTTCTGCTCTGATCTTAATGATTTCTTTCCGTCTGCTAACTTTAGGATTGGATTGTTCTTGTTTTTCTAGTTCTTTAAGGTGAAGTGTTAGGTTGTTCACTTGCCATCTTTCCATTCTTCTGAAGTGAGCATTTAATGCAATAAATTTTCCCCTCAATACTGCTTTTGCAGTATCCCACAGGTTTTGGTATGATGTATCATTGTTTTCATTAGTTTCAATAAACTTTTTGATTTCCTGCTTGATTTCTTCTTGGACCCATATGTCATTAAGTAGAATGCTGTTTAATTTCCATGTGTTTGTATAGTTTCCAGAGTTTTGTTTGTTATTAATTTCTAGTTTTAATCCATTGTGGTCTGAGAAGATACATGGAATAATTCCAATTTTTTTGAATTTATTGAGACTTGATTTGTGACCTAATATGTGATCTATCTTGGAGAATGATCCATGTGCTGATGAGAAGAATGAATATTCTGAGGTTGTTGGGTGGAATGTTCTGTAGATATCTGCCAATTCCAATTGGTCTAGGGTCTTGTTTAGATCTTGTGTTTCTCTACTGATTCTTTGCCTAGATGATCTGTCTAATATTGACAGTGGAGTGTTCAGGTCCCCTGCTATTATGGTATTAGTGTCTATTTCCTTCTTTAGGTCTAATAGAGTTTGTCTTATAAATCTGGCTGCTCCAACATTGGGTGCGTACATATTTATGATTGTTATGTCTTCTTGATGGATCAGTCCTTTTATCATTAAGTAGTGTCCCTCATTGTCTCTTTTTATGGTTTTTAGTTTAAAGTCTATTTTGTCAGATATAAGAATAGCCACTCCAGCTCGTTTTTCTTTTCTGTTTGCATGGTAAATCTATTTCCATCCTTTCACTCTTAGTCTGTGTGAATCTTTATGGGTGAGGTGGGTCTCTTGTAGGCAGCATATAGTTGGGTCCTGCTTTTTGATCCAGTCAGCCAGTCTGTGTCTTTTGATTGGGGAATTTAAGCCTTTTACATTAAGAGTTGTTATTGAAAGGTGTTGATTTATTCCTAGCATTTTATTGGTTGTTTGGTTGTCTTAGGTGTCTTTTGTTCCTTGCTTTCTGATTTACTGTTTGGTTTCTTTGTTTGTTGGTTCCTTAGGTTGTAGATAGTGTTTTTGTTAGCTTGTTTTCTCTTCATGAATGCCATTTTTATTGTACTAGCGGGTTTAGATTTTTCTTAGGTTTTTATGGCAGTGGTAGTTATTTTTCAGGAACCAAACCCAGTACTCCCTTGAGGATTTCTTGTAAGGGTGGTCTTGTGGTAGTGAACTCCCGCAGTTTTTGTTTGTCTGAGAAATATACTATTTGCCCCTCATTTCGGAAGGATAGCCTTGCAGGGTAGAGTATTCTTGGCTGGCAATCTTTGTCTTTTAGTATTTTGAAAATATCATCCCATTCCTTTCTAGCTTTTAGGGTTTGTGATGAGAAGTCTGATGTTAACCTGATTGGGGCTCCCTTATAGGTGATTTGACGCTTCTCTCTTGCAGCTTTTAAGATTCTCTCTTTGTCTCTGAGTTTTGCCAATTTGACTATGACATGTCTTGGAGAAGGCCTTTTGGGGTTGAATACGTTTGGAGATCGTTGAGCTTCCTGGATCTGAAGATTTGTGATTTTTCCTATACCTGGGAAGTTTTCTGCCACTATTTTGTTGAATATGTTTTCAATGGAATCTCCATTTTCCTCCCCTTCTGGAATACCCATGACTCGGATATTTGAGCGCTTGAGGTTCTCTGATATCTCTCTCAGATTTTCTTCCATGTCCTTGATTCTTTTTTCTTTCTTTTTGTCTGCTTGTGTTATTTCAAACAGCCCATCTTCAAGTTCAGAGGTTCTCTCTTCAACTTCGACAAGCCTGCTGGTTAAACTCTCCGTTGTGTTTTTTATTTCGCTGAATAACTTCTTCAGTTCAGCAAGTTCTGCTACATTTTTTTTCAGGACATTGATTTCCTTGTATATTTCCTCTTTCAGATCCTGTATACTTTTCCTCATTTCATCATGATGTCTAGCTGAGTTTTCTTGTATCTCATTCAGTTTCCTTAGAATTATCACTCGAAATTCCTTGTCAGTTATTTCAAGGGCTTCTTGTTCTATAGGATCTAGAGTGTGAGATTTATTAACTTTTGGTGGTGTACTTTCTTGATTTTTTGTATTTCTGGTGTCTTTTTTTTGGTGTTTATTCATTGTGGCAGGGGGTTTCACAGTCCACCGGTTTGAGACTAATGACTAACTAGGATGTTGCTGTGGTTGCCAATTTGGTATGGCTCCCGCCGTGACTGCTCAGTTGGCCTCTAGTGTCTTGTGTGTGTGGTTGCCTCGGGTCTTGGGCTTCTCCGGGGATCCACCTTTCTGGTCAGCTTGTACTCTGCTGGGCTGGTGGATCACGTACCACAGGGTGTGTGATCTCTGTTGAGCTTTCACTTTCTGTACAGGACTTCTCCCCGTTCCGTGTGCTCTGGCCCAGGCTGTTAGATCGTGCAGTGGCGACCCCACCGGGTGTATGGTTTCTGTCGAGTCTCCGCCTCCCTGGCCGCACGTCTCCCCCCTCTGTGCACACTGTGCTGGGTTGGGGCGTGTCTTCTGCACCCCTCGTCTATCAGCTGGGCCTTCAAGACCCTGCTCAGCACCGCCTTGCCCAGGAAGTCTACCAGGTTTCTGCTAGGCACAGACGACCGGTCTCTCTGGGTGCCTTTGTGGCACTGTGTAGATCTTTCTCGGGTCTTGTTCACCTTTGTATCCCCCGGGTATAAACCGAGTCTAGTGCCCGCCTGCAGCCTGCTCTCCGGCAGGTTCAAGCGGACCTGGGAACTGTCCTACCACACACTATTCCCAACCAGAAATTCGTTAGGCTTTTTTCCAAACTGGTGGTCGCAGAGATGGTATCTGCCTCCCAGTAACAGGAAGTTTACCGGGCCGGAGTCCAGGGTGTGGTGGAGTGACAGTCGGCCCGCCCGTACTTCCTAGCCCTCCCAAAACTGGTCGGGACGCCCCACACCCCCAGCCCTGCCAGAGAACCGTGGAGGGAGTGGGAGAGGAGGTCGACCCGCAGGGTCCGGAAAGCCCCGCGCCAGGCCAAGCAAATGGGCTCAGTGATGGCCGAGCAGGGCGGAGCTGCCCGCACCTGGGAACATGGAGGCAGCACCGGGGTAGTGAGTGGCCTGGTGGTGCAGGCGGGAAGCCGCGTGGGCATCCACCCCCCGAACGGAGCTGTGCTAGGGATCACTCACAGTGCTGTGCCAGGTCGGGCGCTCGCTCTGTCTCTGGTTTGTTGCCTTCCGTGTTCTCGGCGCTGCCGCCTCGGGCTGTTCAGTCGCGGCGCCGCTCGGGCGCTCCCAGGAGTCTTCTTTAATGCCGGCTTGAAACCTCGAATCCTGAATAGGGCAGCTGGCCGCCTTCAGTGCGGCCCCAGCCTCCGGGATCCTGGCTGCATCCACAGCAGCCCTGGCGCCGTGTTCCCTGTTTCAAGACTCACTTTTGCAGCTAAGAATCAGTTCTTTTCCTGCTCCACACTTCAAAGCTGTTGCCTGTAAATGAGGCAGCCTCTCCTGCCGGGGGCAAAGTGGCGTTGAGCCCCCACGACCGGCCAGCAGCAGCAGTCCTCCCTTAAGAGATGGCCAGAGGAAGGTCCACAAGTTTCCCGGCTGCCTGAGGCCCAGTGGCCACCTTTTCCACCTCAGCTACTCCGCGCCAGCCGCCGCAGCTGCCGCCATCTTGAAACCCACTAAATTCTAGCATTTTGAAAACACAGCGGGGCACAGGAATCTGTATCTTTTGCAAGCACCCCAGGTCATGCTAATGCAAACATCCTGGGTCGGCAGTACTGCAACACTGCCTTAACCCAATGTAATTTATCTGGAGTCAGGCATTTTAGGGGAGTAGTTGGAAAGACTGGGGTTTGAGGGGCACTGGGGAGGAAGGCTTCCTGGTTCTTGCAGTTACCAAAGAGACTGAAGCTACATCAGACTCCTCACATATGACTTGAGGATATTATTAGCTTTTTCCATGGTTTAGTGTGATAATTAATGTAAACAGCACATCAAAGTACCTGCTTAGAACACGCCTGGCATAAGACAATTCTCTTCCTTTTTTCCCTACCTTGTCTACCTTATCCTTCCATGAACCCTAAGTTTTATAGCTATTTGTTAACCACATATTTAGGTTATTAACATTCTCTCAATACATCACACTATACCTCCAAAGCATCAACAGAAGCCTGTGTTTTTGCAGGAGAAATGTGGGATGAAAATAGCACTGGCGGCCACTGGCAGCCACAAGCTATGTGTTGAATGAGAGTAGGTTGTCTGGATTGCGGTGCATCTGTTAGAATTCATCTCACACCTTTGCTGTAAACATGGATACTGCATTAGTTAGGGCAGATGCCGGAATGTTTCCAGATTCCTGAAGTGATGGCTCTACAAGCCTGTGCTTCGAGAATTACAGTCGTAAACACAGAAAAGTGTGCCCATAAACAGTAGTTTAGAACTCTTGTTTGCTTTATACTCTACATTAACTGACTTAACCAAATGATTTGTGTTTATGTAAAGAGTAATTTCAAAAGGACATTAAAAAGGATCCAAGAGAATGCATTAAATGAAGTAACTGCATGAAACATAACATATCATAGGACATTTTAATCTCACAATCTCATGTTGGTGAGTGTGTGAATCGTTCTATATGTAATTTATAGGAAAGTAGGCAATATAATGTTAACTGTCAGCTAAATTGTATTAATTGCTATATGCATACATTTCCTAATTAAAGAGGCCATTAAATTGTCTTATAAAAAGGAGTAAACACGTCTTTCCACATCTAATCAGTTACTCTGCCTGGCTCTTTAGAACACTTTTTATCCCACAGACCTAAGCCATTGCTTACTTCCTAAATGCATACTTATTTTAAAGTAATTATAACATTTTATTCTATTAGGAGGAATTAATCTCTGCAAATGATGGTTATGTTTACCTGGATCTTTCAAAGTAATTTGAGCTATCTTCATGTGGATTCATTTTCCCAACTGAATATCCTAGTTTCTCTCCTTTTATAGAGGGCCGAACTTCACCCAGTTTTTGTGTGAATGTGCCGGGGGACCAGCCTGTGCCTTGTGCTTGGGATGTGTTCAATAAGTATGTGATGAATAAAAGAATTCATGAGAGCCGGTTGCCCAAATTCTTCCATTAGGGTTCTGAGAAAGTGCCTATGGTTTCCTCTGCAACCGTTCTAGTGTTTCATAACACTGAACTGTGGGAGTTTCCTCCTTAGGTATGAACACTGTGTTCCACGGCAATGGAGCATTGTTTGACCTTGCTTTGGCTGTTGGACTTCTCCAGGCTAAATATCACACACCCTTTAGTTTATCCTCAGTGTCTCCAGTCAAGCCCAGAATTCAGGGATTAGACACTCAAGTACAAATGAGTCAGCACTGGGCAGAGCTCTTATGAAGGGCATTAGTGAGTGCGGAGTTGGAATCCAAGAGCAGCTGAGTCAACGTAGGGTAATCTTCACATATATTTACAGTCACATTCATCAGAGAAGCAACTGGGTATCGTATATGGACTTTATGTTTGTTCTATTTTTTCCCCACTTAAAAAAATTAAGGTATAACTTGTGTACAGTAAAATTTACTCTTTTTAGGAATGTATACTTTTGCAAGTTTTGGTAAACACACTCTCATGTAATCACCACTACAGTTAAAATATAAAATAGTCCTTTCCATTCAAAAAATTCCCTTGTAACTATTTGTAGTCAACTCTTCCACCAACCCCCAGTCCCTTTCAACCACTGATCTGTTTTTACCTCCTCATAGTTTTATCATTTTAAGAACATCATTTAAGTGTACTCAGCATGTAGCCTTTTGATTCTGGACTTTCACTTAGTGTGGTGCATTTAAGAATGACCCATGTTTTTTGTGTGTATAGTAGTTCATATATCGCTGAGTAGTATTTCTTTGTATGAATGTACCAGATTTGTTTATCCATTCCCCAGCTGAAGGACATTTGGGTGGTTTTCAGTTTGGAGCAACTCTGAATAAAGCAACTGTAAATATTTGTGCAGAGATTTTTCTGTGAGCACAGGTTTTATTTCAGTTGGGTAAATATCTAGGGGTATGACTGCTGGGGATTATGGTAGGTATATATTTAATATTATGAGCATACCAAAGTGCTTTCCAAAATGGCTGTATAATTTAACGTTCCCGTCAGCAATTTATGAATTCCAGTTTCTCCACATCTCAGCTGGAACCTGGTATGGTTAGTCTTTTTAATCTTAGATCTTCCAAAAGGCAGATACTGGGATCTCATTGAGGTTTTGTTTTTTATTTTCCAAATGACTCATGATGTTGAAAATTTTTTCATATTTTTGTTTGATGTTTGCATGTCTTCTCTGGGAAAATGTCTGCTTAAATATTTTGTCCATTTGTTATTGAATTTTTGTTATCTTAATTTTGAGTTTTGAGAGTTTTTATATATTCCACATTTAAATTCTGTCTTAGATATGTAATTTGCAAATATATTCTCCTAGCCTATGTCTTATATTTTTATTCTTTTAACAGTGTCTTTTGAAAAGCAAAAGTTTTTTAATTTTGATGAAGTACAATTTTTTGTTTGTTTGTTTCATGCATCATACTATTGGTGTCATATCTAAAATATTTTGCCTAACCAAATGTCACAAAAGTTTTCTTTTAGAAGTTTTATGTTTTCAGAGTTTATATTTAAGTCTATGATTCATTTTGAGTAAATTTTGTTATGAAGTGTGAGGTATGGATCAAGTTCATATTTGTTTGCATGTGGCTAACCTTTTCAGTGCCATTTGTTGAAAATACATTCCTTTCTCCATTAAGTTCTGTGTGTAATTTTGTCAAAAAACAAGTCACCATATATGTATGAGTCTATTTCTGAACTCTCAATTCTGTTAAATACATCTTTTTGTCAGCTTTATGCCAACACTACTCTTGACTTTAAATAAATTATTGTGTCTTCTAAATCTGTTCTCTTTCAGAATTGCCTGTGTTGTTTTAGGTTCTTTGCATTTTCATATGAATTTTAGAATTAGATAAAGGGAATTTTATCATTCTCTTTTTGCCTCAGAGACTTTCAGTGTGCACATTTAAAATAACTGGAAATTTCTAACATTTATGCATCACTAGGAGATCTGTTTATAGATTATTGGTTCTACATTCTGTAAAGCAGTTACTGATGACAGTGTGTATCTGAGTAGTTGATCTTGTGGATCTTGAAGTAAGTAAGAATCCATGCAAAAAACTTAACTGAAGCAGTCATAAATGAAAACTTCTACACTATTAAGATCATTAGAGCCAACAATGCTATGTCAATTAATGAGTGATTCTAAATATGTAAGAGGAAGAGTTCCTCAGTGCTCCTAATGACATTAAATCAATTTTCTTTTTTTCTTTTTTTATTTATTTATTTTTTTTAATTTTTTTATTTTTGTTGTTGTTGGTTTTTCGTGACCGGCACTCAGCCAGTGAGTGCACCGGTCATTCCTATATAGGATCCGAACCCGCAGCGGGAGCGTCGCGGCGCTCCCAGCGCAGCACCCTACCGGGTGCGCCACGGGCTCGGCCCTCAATTTTCTTTTTATTCAAGCCCACATTTCTGTCTTTGTTCTCCAGTATTTATATATACTCATATTATCCTTGTTTAATATAAAAGCTAGGGCTAGGTCTCACAGACCCCTCGAGCCCTTTGTCCAGACTGGCTGACAAACCCTCCACATGCAGGTCTACGAGCCAGGTAATAGGAAAAGGTCCTGGGAGCTGTGGGTGAAGAAATAATAGGCTTTCCTCAGAGCGAGGAGTAGCCGCCCTATTGGCTTCCCAGAGCGTCTCTAGAAGCTTCGTGTGTCAGAGCCGTTAGTCCTTTATACTCAAGTCTATAGCCCAAAAACCTTCAGGGACACAGGATCCAACCCTAGATGTAAGGAACAGCCTTGGAACCGCCCCACTGCCGGCAATTTCCATACAGGAGGAGGCGGACTGGATGGAACTGCACATGCGCAGTCACATTAGACAATAACAAGGAACTCCTGGGTGCACACGCGCATATTTACACCAAATGCTTGGCAAGAACCTGAACATCTGAGGGGCCCTGACCATTTTCTATATTTTCCCAACGTTTAATATTAAAAATGTCTAATTTCTTCAGGTATTTATGTTACATAGAAAAATATAAGAATTGGTACATACTTCTCTCATAATTACCTTGCATTGGGCATGAATAAATGTATAAAAACAAGTGTCAAGCAATTCATTTGGCTTTCAAATTTGGCATCACGTAGGCAAAAATGCATCTCTGGACATTTTTCTAAAGAAGGATTCCCATTTTCTTTGCAGGTTGGAACCATCTGAGGACCTTTTCAAAAGCCCAGTGGCTACACTGTTCCCCAAATACATCATAATCTCTGGGGTGGGATCCAGGTATCGCAATTTTTAAAAATAAAACTTTATGTGATTATAATGACAGCCAAGACTGCAAATTACTGCTCTAGAAAGACCCAGAAAGGACAACTTCATAATGATTAGAACGTTAAATATATTTGCTACATTTAAGGTTTTTGATTTTTCAAATTTAACCTTTAAAAGAGGTTTATTCATTCTTTAGAAGTTGAAGACATAATTTAAGTGATCAGGCACTAGAATTCAAAGATTAAGAGAAGAGTAGAAGGTAATATACTGATTAGGTTAAAGCTACTGGCACATTTTCCTTGCTTAGTTGAGTATCAATTACTCAATTCTTGCCTAAAAGAACAAAACAGCTTTAACAGGTGACACAGATAATTATTTTAGAGAGAGAGAAAAAAAAATCTAAAAAACAAGCACATATGAGCAGTCTGTAATTTTATAAATAACTTTAAACATTTTTATTAAACGAAGTTTCTCAATTTTAATTGGAACATTAACCTTTTAGAAATTTATCCTTTTGGTGTTAGCTCTCAGTGCAGGCAAACTGATTTGTTTCTTTAAACTAATGAAAGCAAATCCAGGTATGTATTTTTGAACTAAATTTCCCTCATAGTACCTTGTTCACAACTTCAAAAGTACCAGAAGAAATTCAGGGTAGTATAATCTTTCTTCAGAAGACAAAGCCTACTCTTTCTGTCTCCATCTCATTACTGCCTTCCACTCTGCCAAAGGGTTTTTTTTTTTTTTAAACCTGAATCAAAAAGAAATACTGTTTTCTTTATAGTGTTATCATATTAGTTTTCCTATTAGTTTCTCAGTGGAAGATGTTGGATTCATTTATATAGAGACACTATGTTAATTAGAATCCTTGGTAAGGTAACTTTCCTTAGCAATATCCTACCCATATCTTCAGCCAATAAACTGCCTTACAATCCAGCACTCCAGAAGTTGTTTCCTTAAGGTGTATATACCTTAAGGTAGCCATAACATGTAATTGAATATTTTAAAAAGTCTCCTCTATTTACAGGAACAGATTAAACATTTAGTATGTGCTAAGTACTGTGCTATACCCTAAAGATAGAAAGAAAGAAAGAAAGAAAGAAAGAAAGAAAGAAAGAAAGAAAGAAAGAAAGAAAGAAAGAAAGAAAGAAAGAAAGAAAGAAAGAAAGAAAGAAAGAAGAAAGAAAGAAGAAAGAAAGAAAGAAAGAAAGAACAAAAGAAAGAAAGAAAAAGAGGATGGACCCATGGAGTTACTGGAATTATAGTGAGTTATAAAATACCCAATTAGTTTAATAACTCTCAAGTGCATACACCATCTTCATAAGCATTATTTTTAACAGCACCGCACTCACCCGAGTGAGCCATGGCCCGGCCCCCTCATAAGCATTATTTTTAGATTATTTTGTCGCAGATTATAGAAATCACTCAAGAAAAACGTTTTATAAGAGAAATTTGTATTTTCAAAGAAACAAGATATGTCAATAAGAATTTGAAACTTTTGCCACAGTCTGCCTAACCTATCACATAACTTAACTAAAAATAAATCTCTTAGGAAATAAAAATACATTGAATGTTTGGTCTATTGACTTTATGGAGAAAAAAACAGTTGATTGATTTGTCTCACTTTTTCAACAGGTTGTTTTGGTGCCATGTGGAAATAGTCTCATTACCTGGGATATAAGATAAATCAGCTGCTGTCGTTCTTGAGTGAATATCCCTTAAATTTCCAATGTTTTGCTCTCTTTTTGTATAATAATACCCACTCAATGGAATCAAAGGAATAATTTTAAATGAACTGAACAAAATATGCCTTTTTAAACTCCTACTTAATTGAAATATTTTTACTTCCAGAGGATACAGCTGCAGTAAACACTGCAGTTATAGTGCAGATTGAAAAAAAAAATCATGCACACGTATGAAATGATCATCTATTGGGCTAAAAAGGAGAAAGTACGAAAGTCCATGACTTTGTCCTGAGTGTCTGGAACCTCTACTGGTGAAAGAAAGAACGAAAGAGAGAGAGACAGAGACAGGGGAGAGAAAGAGGAAGAGGGAGGGATGGAGAAAGGGAAAAAAGAAAAGACTTCCTACATTTGTCTTTCTCTCTTTCCCTCCAAATCCACCTCACCTTCTATTTGTCAAAAACTCATATGAGAAAAGGAATGAGATTTCAGGATCAATTCTGTATGGACTGTCAGGTCACCTGATTTTCTTTGATTTTGCAATCATCATGCTTAATGTCCTTGGGTAAGTGACAAAGTTTTTATGACTCAGTTTAATATCCTGAATACAATTGGTTGTGCTATTTCAATATGGCTTTCACATTTGGGTAAATATGATTCAGCCCTGACTCTCATCTTTTATCACATTGAAATATCCCTCTCTCATTTTGGAAATTTCTTTTTGGCCTAGTATGATTGTAAGACAACATTAATTTAAGGTAAATTTAGTTGAAAGAAATGTGTGTTTTTCTCTAAGTTATTTGTTCCAGCTTTACGGTTTATTTCCTTATAAGCTGACACAATTTAATCTTGATTTCTTTTCTTAATTATGTAACCAAAATTCCACCTCAAGAATTTAACTTGCACACAGTATATAGCAAACTCTCATTTGTAGATAACATAATAGAAATATCTATTTATCCTCTTACATGTGCCAGGGACCATGCATACAAAGAACTATGAAAAAAATGCTAAGAATTATAAGGCCTAACATCTTCCCTTACAGAGCTTTTTTTTTTTTTACAGTGGAGGGGAATGGAGGCATGAAAGTTGACTAAGATGCCAAGCAGAGTGTTACAGATTAGAAGTTCTAACCCAGACCAGGGAAAGGCAAAATCCCTTATTGCTCAGATCATACGTCTTGGTTTCCCAGGATAATCCTGGTTTATGTCTACATCTTGATTTAGGCATTCTCTTTCACTCACAAAAGTGACCATGTTTAGATGATAAAAGACTGTTAGGGAAAATTTCACACTATTGTGAAATTTGAATTGCACAGTATTTTTGTTAGAAAAGAGGAGGGAGAGATAACATTACAGGGCAAATGAAAGAATGTAAATGTTCACTTATATCACAAATACTCAATTGATTTCCTTCTTTCCATTCAGAGTAATAGGTATTTGGCATCAACATTATCACATAACTGGTTGGTCATCTTTGATTATGATAAGGATTTGTTTCCAAAATTTCCGAAAATGTCACAAAAACTGATATTTGTCTTACTGGCATTCTATTCTCAGAGGCAAATTGACAAATGGCTAGAGACAGAATTTGAAGGAACAAGGTCCAGATTCAAATTTCATTTCTGCCATTTAGTGGCTCTGTCACCTTGTGCAAATTACTTAGCATTTCTATGTTTCCTTTATCTTTAAATTGAGACAGTGCTTATAAGATTTCAGAATAAAATAAAATAAAATATATGAAAGGACTTAGCAGAGTGGTTAGCTAAATGTAGAAAAATTAGTTGAGTAAAATGACACATTATGCTCAGGCTCTTGAAATATAAACAGCTCTATAAACCTGTTGGTAAAATTGCTGCACAGAAAGCAGCCCTACACTTGACAGCCATTCTTTTGGAGCCAGAAAAATGTAGGATAGTCATGCTCATTCCCAACATCCGAAGAGGAAGGTTAAGGCCTCACTTAACTTGTGCATGTTTCCTACACGAGATGCCTCTAGACTTGTGTCCGTACCCCTTAGAAAGTGTTGAAGTCATTATCACTGAAGAAATAAAAATAAACTAAGGACAGAATGGAAGTAGTTCCACAATCTGTCCCAAATTGATGGCTACATTAAGATATTCTGACTTCTGGGAGCTTTGAACTGCCTGGATGACTCTTCAGTCTCCAGAGTCCCTTCCTGGAATCAGATCTGTGGTGGCATAACAGTATGAAGTTTTGCCTCATAAATCATCATGAACTTAATCATTATATTGTGCCCAGATCTGCCATTTAGTTACTAGACTTGTGGTGAATAAATTATATGGTTCCAAAATCTCTGCATGTTACTCCGTAAAAGACTCACCCCGTTGATGCTTTTCGTGTTCTGATTCATAGATTTCCTTTGAATTTTGGGAAAATACAATCATATTTGACAACAGGGTTAAGGCTATATTCAGTTAAGAACATAACTACTTTCTTCTACTTGGTTTGGGATCTTAAAGCAAACTTTTAAAAATAAACAATTATACTTTCTTCCCTACATGGTAACTGGGACTTACACATGTCCCAAAGTACTACACAGGGTATTGCCAAAATGCTTTCTTCATAAACATCAAAGCCACCCAGAATTTTGCACCTCATGATGAAAGGATTTAGAGTGTTTCCAAAGTTAGAAAATGAGAAGTAGAAGACCTGGGCTCAAGCTGCAGCTCTGTATTTAAGGTGGTTGAATGACTTTGGGCAATTTGTTTAACTTCTTCAATCTTCAGTTTATTCTCTTGTACAATGAAAGGTTGGGGTCAGACATCTTTTAAGGCCCTTCTAGATCTTAAAAGTCTGTAATTCTCCCATTCTAAATCAATCAGGCAATTCATACATATTTGAGAAATGTCTGTTGTATTTAAAAAAATGTTTAACTTTTCTTGTATACTCATTTTATGGCATTATACTTTGCTTCAATATATGCTAGTCATTTGGGATGTGGCTCGGTCTTCATTAGTTAAAACCAATCCATAAATGTAGTATCTGCTCAGAGTCAGCATAACTTCTTATAATTGCTTTTGTCCAATTTTATCTCAAAAAGTAAATTAGTCCCTTTTTAAAAAAAATTAGCACTGCAATATATAAAAAAAATTGTCAGGCGAATCGTAAGTTTTTGTAATGCAACATCTTTGTTGGAGTTTCTTTTCCCATTTATTTCTCTAAAAATATCTGATATTTTCCTTTTTATAAATAAATTATTGATTTCTGTTTTCCAGACACTTGTTCCACTGAAAATAACTAAAAAATGGTGCATAAGATCTTTTAAAAATTTACATGCACACATAGCCTGACTAAAAAGTAAGGAATCATAGAGGCATAGTGAACATAAAAGCAATCTTTAGCCCTGATGGCATACAGTGAACCCCTGTGAATTGCTTTTAACTGTTTCACAGTGCTATCTACAGAATGTTTGTGGTTGGAGCCTTTGAGAGATGATTAGGCCTTGAAGGTGCAGCATTCAGGAATAGAATTAGTACACTTATAAAAGAGACCCTTTCCACCACGTGAGAACAAACTTATAGGCACCATTTAAGAACCAGAAATCAGGCCCTAGTTAGACACTGAATCTGCTGGTACATTGATCTTGAACTTCCCAGGCTCCAAAACTGTGAGAAATAAATTTCTGTTGTTTATAAGCTACCCAGTTTATTCTGATATAGCTGTCCGAATGAACTAAGACACAGAGTATTGAGATAATCAGATGAAAAATAACTCAGTCTAAGATGGAAAACTGAACCAGAGATCTCACCACAAAGAGAACAAATAATCCCATTCCCCACTAAATTCAATCCCCAGCATAAAACAAAAAAACAGAACAAAAAAACACTTACAAATCTCCAACCCTGGAGATAGAAAAAAAAAAAATCTTTTTCAGTCATTAAAACCACAAGTTGCCCTTTCACAGATTTACAATCTAAATTTATACTACCTGGATTTTAGCAAAGAAAAAAAAGCAGGTAATTTGGCTGTTGTTGCTCTAGGCATGTTCCAGAAACAAACAAACCTTCCAACCTCCACAGCTAGTCCAAATGTTATTTGGTACAAATTAGCATAAGTTTCTCTTTCCTCGGAAACTTTTCAACACATTAGGGAAAATCTATTTTATAGTGGCTACACAAAGGTGCAGTAATCACAGTATGAAAAGCCCCTTTTGCATTTATTCGAAACACAACCTGAACAACCATGAGCAGCAGATTTGCAACATGATCCTCAAAGAACACAGAGAGATAATGTTCCAAAGGGGGAGTGGGTAGAGACAAACACACAAACAAATTGAAAGATACCCACACACAAAATACACCACACACAAACACACAAATGAATTGAAAGATACCCACACACAAAATACACCGAAGTACAAAAAATACACTTTTACTGTAAATAAAAAGACATCATGCAGAAAAAAACATGGACAGCAAAATCAGATGGCAAGAACTTCATATACTTGATCAGACACAGAACCTAAAATGAGAATGTTTCATAACTTTAAAGAAATAAAAAAGAGAATTAAAAATATAGGTAAAGAGCAAGAGGCCACGAAACATGATCAAAAAGATATATAAAAAAAAGAACTGGAGAGAAAATCTACAAAAACTACAATACTTGAAATATCAAACTCAATAACAGCCTTTATACTCAATTAAGCCTTTAAACTTAATTTAAAAACTGAAGTTAGAGCTAAAGAGATTTTTAGAATACATCACAGAGATGAACAAAATGAAAGAAAGATCAAGACACATGGAAAGCAGATTAAGAATGATTCGCATATACCTAAACAAAGTTCAAAAGGAAAAATAAAATAATGGTAAGTTAAAAAATTTGAAGAAATGAAGACTGGCATTCAAACAAGTTGATAAAAGACAACAATCTTGAGATTCAGAAAGGCCTACAAATCCCAAGTAGGACTAATACAAAAAAATGAAATAAAATAAAATAATGCCACACCTAGACAAGAAGGAGCAAAACTGCTGAACACCAAAGACGAGGTCTTAAAACCAGCCAATGGGAAAAGGTAAGTTTAGAAATGATAACTAGGCTGACAGTAGACTTCTAATAACAAAATAGAAGACAGAAGTTGGGGAAATTATATTTTTAGTATTTTCAGAGAAAATGCTTTTCATCTGGAATACGTATCAAAAGACCACTGAAGAATGAGAAGAAAAGACAGACGTTGCAGACAAAGAAAAACAAAAATTGATTTTGCTACTAACCATTTCCCAATAATCAAAATTCAAGCAGAAGGAAAGGGTTCCTACATATTTGTCTGAGATGCAAGAAGAAATGATGATTGAGTAATGTGAAAAATATTTGGGTTAATTGAATTACACAGGTGCCATATAAAATAATAGAAATCAAGTCTTTTGGTTTAAGAAAAAATTAGATAGAAAAGAAATCTAAAATGCTTGAAAATATTAACAAAAATGTTAGACAGCAGAAGGATATAGAGTTTCATTTTGGAGTGATAAAACATCCGAAAACTGATTGTGGCGATGGTTGCAAAACTGTGAATATACGAAACACCATTGAAATATAAACTTTACATGGTAAATTGTATGCAATTTACCATATACTGTATAATACTTGTATGGAATACAAATTAAATCTCAATAAAGCTGTTACAAAATACTAATACGTTATGACAAAGTTGAGTGTTAATGTTCAATATCCATTCATGATAAAAAAAAGATAAGCTTACTAAACTAGGAAAAGAAATATACTTAATGTGTTAAGGAATATCTGAAAAATACCACAGCAAATATTATATAGGTGTACAGAAGAAATAAGGCATTCCTGCTGATATCAAGATCATGGCACAGCTGCCATCCCGTCTCCCATCACCACTTTTTTCAACCGTGTACTGAAGATACTAGCTAATGCCATAAGGGAAGGAAAAGGAAAGGGCAAAGGGGTAGAAATAAAAAAATTAAAAAAAACTATTATTTTTAGTTGATGTGACTATATTCAAGGAAATTTCAAGAGAATGTATAAATAAATTATTAATATTAAAAGATTCCTGATTACAAATCAATCTACAAAATTTCATTATGTTTCTTCATGCCAGCATCAGGTAAAAGGAGTAATTGGTAAAAAGATAATAACAACAATTCACATACAGAATCAGTAGGAATAAATCTAACAAAAGACATACAGTATCTACATGAGGAAACTTATTTTTTATTAGCATATTCATTAGTATAAATCGTAATTGTTCCTTATGCCTCTCACCCGGCCAATCACTCCCCAAACCCCCTCCCACCCTCCCCACATCTCTACTATACTTAGGTTTCTTCTCTCCTTTTGAAAATTCAACTTATTGAACTATTATTGTGGTCTTTTAAATGAAGAAAATTATGAAACTTAATTGGAACATATTATATAAAACTTGAATAAATATCAAGAAACACCAAATCCATGTTTTGGAAGATACAATATTATAAAGATATCAGTACTCCCAAACCAACCTAATCCAATGCTTTACTTGTGTAACTGGACAAGCTAACTCTAAGCTTTATATGGAAAAACAATAGTCTGGGAGGGGGCAATTCCCTTGAAGAAAGAAGAAAAAGTGGAGGAATCTGCCCAAATATCAAGACTCATTTTAAAGGTAGTGCTACAAGCTCTGAGATGGACAAATAGTCCAGTTAAACAGATTATAGAGCCCAGAGAAGATCCATACATAAACATTTAATTTACAACAGAACTGATATGGAAATTCAGTAAAGGGACGATGAACATTTCAGTAAATGCTGCTAGCACAATTGGTTATCAATTTACGAAAAAAAAAAAAAAAAGAATTGAAGTGTACAGAATACCCAGTTCTATGTGGATTTGACTCTTTTGTGAAAGAAGGTTATAACAATTTTATTTTATTTATTTATTTATTTATTTATTTATTTATTTATTGTCTTTTTCGTGACCGGTGCTCAACCAGTGAGTGCACCCGCCATTCCTATATAGGATCCGAACCTGTGGCGGGAGCGTCCCCGCGCTCCCAGCGCTGCACTCTCTCGAGTGCGCCACGGGCTTGGCCCTATAACAATTTTAGAAGAAAATGTAAGAGAATATCTTTATGGTAAGACCCAAGAAGAACCAAGATTGATAAATACAACTACAATAAAATTTAGAACTTTTATTCATTGAGACACCCTTGAAATTGAAATCAAGCCATTTGAATATTTACTAATGACAAGAGATTACAATATGGAATATATAAAGATCTCCAATAAATTAGCTTAAAAAAAGATAAACATTCCAGTGGAAAAATAGGTAGAATTGAGTAGGCACTTGCCAAAGGTGAACGAACAGTAAATATTTGATAATATGTTTAATCTCATTAGAAATATGAAAATGCAAAATAAAACTAAAATGTGATAAATTGTCACTCCCACCTATTGTGGAGCAATAGGAACTCTCATACAGTTTTGGTGGGTAAGCTAATTGCTATAATCTCTTTGAAAAGCAAATGCATAATATCTAGTCAAGGGGAAGTTAATGTATCCTAAAATTCAGCAGTTTCAGTCCTGGGGAAAACGTGTCCCCAAGAAGTCTTGCATATATACACTAGGAGACATGGACAAGAATGTTCAGAGAAGCACTACCTGTGATAGCAAAAAACTGGAAATGCAAATGCAAATGTCTAATAGACAAAATAAACAAGTAATGGTAAATTTATCCAAAGTAGCACTTTAGCAGTGAAAATGAATAAAACAGGACTTTATGCAAAAACATGCTACAAAATGAGAAACATTTTGAGTGATTAAAAAGTGAGCAATAGAAAGACATATATAGTAGAATTCCTATTATGCAAACTTACAAAAAAGATGTACATACACGGTAAAATTGTAAAGAAAATCAGGAGAATAGTAAACCCAGAATTTGATATATTTATTATTCGTGAAGAAGGAAACAGAATAGAATAAATATAGGGAAAAGGAGTTTCGAAGATATTGGTAATTTTCTATTTGTTAGGTTGTTGGTGGTTTTACAGGTGTTTGTTATATTGTTTTTTAAAAAATAACTGCACCTATATAAACTCTTTTTGAATGTACTTGACATTAAGTAAAAACAAAAGAAAGAAAAAACGATATTAACATGTGTACCTGCTTTGTTCACAATTCATTTTCCAATAAGCATTATGTGTGAATGTCTATGAAAGACTATATAAAAATAAATGGAATTCTGTAACCAAGTATTCCATTTATTAAAATCTACTTTATGTATGTTTTACAGGTTTCACATACTGGTTAGACACAAAATAAAAAATTCTAGTTTATCTTCTTACTCTGTTGTGATTGAACTGTGATTGATAAAATGTTGTTCTTGAGGAACAGAGAAAATTGTGCCTCACACTTCATAAGTTGCCAGAAGGTTTTATTTTGGTTAGGGAATTTGCAGAAAAACAAAGGAATCAGAAAAGTATCATGAACTGTGAAGTATAACAAAGATCCTAGATTTTTTGAAGTTTGCTGAGAGTTCTATTGTGCTTTGACAGTTTTCCTTTTTGCTACACTTTGTGAAATACATTTATTTCTTTACCTTGCAAGAAAAACTGGAGCTAGTTACATATAGTATATCCAAAAAAAAAAAAAAATCACTTAGCTGTGTGACCTTAGGTGAAGTCATTACTCACCATTGGTTTCAATTCTTTATTTCTAAATTAGAAGGGTGGACATCAGCTCTAAAATTCTTTGTCTCTGAGGATAATCCATGGAAATGAAAAATGTAGCATCGTTATATCATTCTCTGCAATTGCAAATATGCAAGCTGTATCCTTATTATAGGCAATGTGAAGCAGCAAATTAGTTTCAATAGTGTTCACTGCATTGCAGCAGTTTGGAGTGAACAACAGGATACCTTTTTACAGATATCTGTGGACATGAAGGAGCATTGGGTTTCTTGTTCCCATGGAAATATAACCTCAATTAAAATTCTATTCTCATCTCTGTGAAACTGCACACAAGTGTTCAAGAATCCAGAATGATACTGAGAAAGCTGCTGATCTTGTAATAGCCCAAGCTCTCCTTCTGCACTGATTTAATTCTACTTGTATTAATGAGAGATGCACATCATAATCACATCAAAATGTTTTTAAATTTTCTGCTCCGAAACTCCACCCTGGGGCTGCTGAATCAGAATTTGCCAGGGTGTGGCCCAGGCACAAGCACTGGTTTGGATGATGCAGGGAAACACTGATTTAATGAGAGTCAGCTTCCAGACATGGTCTGCTCTGGGTAAAACAGGAGAGAATGATCTAAGATCAAGTCATTTTCTACAATAAAAAGGCTAATCCCCAGAGAGGCAGCGCACAACTCTTTACTGTCATTTGTTGGTAGTTTTCCATAGTAACTGTACAAAATAACAGTGACTGTGATGTACAGTGGGACTCCAGAATGATGCAAAGAACAATTTGCCCATCTATGCGGTCGCCATGATCTACACCAGGTCTCGAAGCAGCCCATCTACTAAATTTTTTTTCTTCTCCAAAGAAAAAGATAATTAGTTAAATAGAGACTCAAAACAGGGTGCTTCCTATTGCCTGCAAAATAACTAGAAAAATTATGATCTGTTAGGTGCCCATCCAGGTCTAGGTGCCATGCTAGAAACCTTTAGCACATTCTTTCTAATCACCTAAACAAATTGATTCCTCATTAAAAGATGAGGAAATGGAAACTAACAGAGGTGAAGATAGTTTCTCAAGTTCTTGAAACTAATAATTATCAAAGCCAATAAACTTCAAACTAGGTCTTATATTAGTTGTAAATATTTCTGAATATGATGCCAGTTGTGTCACTCACTGTTACTTGGACAAGGAGGAAAAAAAGTCTGCATTGTGCTACATTGCCTATTGCTGACATAGATGCTGCTGATATTATAGGAGGGGTGCAGGAGAAATGCCTTTGTTCTGGACCTATCCCAAGGAGGAGAAAAAGTTCCAGTAAACAAAGTGCATAGGGAGCTTCCCTACTTCCTCTATGGTGCACGAGGAGGTGGAGTGGGATTGTAAGCTAGTTTGGTTTTCCTGAAGTGCTATTTGGATATGGGAGCAGGTCACAAATATGGTCAGGTAACAAAGGGAGGACTGAATGCACGGCCTTGAGTGAAGGGTAGAATGGGAAGGATCAGGAAATCCCCAAGAAAAGTGGGCAGTGGGAAGTCTTTTATTGGACAGATCAGACAAGGAGAGCTTTGGATTGTGAGAGATGTGTTTCCATCCTGTAGCCCATTTGGACAGGAGGGAAGAATGAGAATTTATTCCTGAGAGGTCTGTTAGAGCATTACACCAAGAAGAAAGAAAGCATTATTTCGTGTGATAAGAAAATCAAGTAGGTAGCATCACGTAAATAAAACCTGCTTTAATGCATGTATTCAAGCCCCTAAATCAAAACAGTTACCACCAGCATTCATTGGTTAAGGAAAATGTTTCTATACCAAGAATGGCTTTCTTCTAAAGAGGTAATATTTATAATAAGTTTATTCGTATCTCGTAACAAACTGTGGATCAGCCTGGTTGACTCACTCCTATTATTCAATGAATGTTTTGGGGGTTTCTGGTTCATATGGGTGGATCGTAGCAGATTATTGGCTATTCAAAGTGATAGGGGTGGCCATCACCCACCTCAGATTACAGATGAGGAAACCAGCACAGAGAGGGGTGCGGGGAGAGACGAGAGAGAGAGAGACAGAGAGACAGAGAGACAGAGAGACAGAGAGACAGAGGGAGGGAGGGAGAGAGAGATTGAGATTGATTTTGTGACAGTCACAAAAGCTTTTATTGGCAGAACTGTGCTTAAAAGACTGATGACTCTCACTACAAATCTTTCTGTTTTTTTCAGAAATTTTCCATATCTGTTCCATAGAGTTTAAACTACGCAGGGACAGAATCCTAGCTGAGTTTGTTCCAGCTGCTTCCTCTGCTGAAGGCTGAATATGTTAACAGCCAACGATTCCAGGTTCTCAGGGTGCCACCTGCCTTCAGAAGACATACATGCCAGCTGCTGGTGTAAAACAAATTAAATCATGTATCTTTAGGTGAGGATTGGGAAACAATTTGTTTTCTCCAGTATAAAAATTTTAGCAAACTGATTTTGACTTACACTCTATTTGTGATTTACACAGTAGCACCACCACATCTAAACTTAACATTATACTTTATGCAACTTAATGCTATCACCCACAGATTTCATATTGGAAGAAGTAAAGCAATAAGAAGATGTCAGTGGGATTCCCTGGTTTTATCTTACACCTCATTATGCTAAAGCACTAGGTTTAGATAACAGGGAAAGAGGCTGTTGAAGACCCGGCTGCAGCACACTGAAAGTCGACATTCTTCAGAACCAGGGTGCTGTTTTGCAATATATAGTATATTCTCTTAGTCAGAATCTAATATCTTTTTATATACCTCTTGGCCATTTGTATGTCTTCTTTATAGAAATGTCTACTCAAGTCCTCTGCTCCTTTTTAAATTGGATTATTTGGCTTTTTGCTGTTTAGTTGTAGGAGCTTCTTATATATTTTGGATATTAACCTCTTATTAGATATATGGTTGGCAAACATTTTCTGTCATTCCATAGATTGCTTTTTCACTTTTTTGATTACTTATTTTAATACACAGAAGTTTTTATTTGATGTAGTGTCACTTGTTTATTTTTGCTTTTGTTGTTTGTGCTTTTGGTGTCATATCCGAGGAATCATTGCCAAAGGCAACATCTTGAAGTTTTTCTGCTTGTTTTCTTCTAGGACTTTTATAGTTTCAGGTCTTACATTTAAATCTTTAATCCATTTTAAGTTGAGTCCAATTTCATTCATTTGCATGTGGATATCCAGTTTTCCATCACCATTTGTTGAAGAGATTGTTCTGTCCCAATTATGTATTCATGGCATCAGTTGACAGTATATGCTTGGTTTTATTTGGGGGTTTTTTAGTCTGCTCCATGGGTCTATACATCAGTTTTTATTCCAGTATAATACTGGTCCAATTATTGTAGCTTTGTAATATATTTTGAAATCAGAAAGTATGATGCCTCCAGCTTTGTTCTTTCTCAAGTTTGTTTTGGCTATTCAAGGTCTCCGGTGGTTCCGTACGAATTTTAGGATGGATTTTTTTTCTATTTCTACAAAATACATTGTTGAGGTTTTGATAAGGACTGCATTGCATTTGTAGATCACTTTGAGTACTACTGCCATCTTAAAACTATTACTCTTCCAGTCCATGTACACAGTAAACATTTCCATTTGTTGGTGTCTTCTTTAATCTATTTCATCAATGATTTATATTTTTTAGTGTACAAGTTTTTCACTTCCTTGATTAAGTTTATTATAAAATATCTTATTATTTTTGATGCTATTGTAAGTGGGACTGTTTTTAAAATTTCTTTTCAGATAGTTCAACCTTAGTGTGTAGAAATGCAGCTGATTTTTGTGTGTTGATTTTGCATTCTGAAATTTTACTGAATTAGTTTTTCAGCTTTAACAGTACTTTTGTGGAGTCTTTAGGGTTTTCTATATATATGACTATGTTATCTACAAACAGAGATAATTTTACTTATTCCTTTCTGATTTGAATATCTTTATTTCTTTTTCTTGCATAATTGCCCTGGCTGGGACTTCCTGTATTATGGTGAATAGAAGTGGCAAGAGTAGGCATCTTGCTTTGTTTCTGGATCTTAGAGGAAAAGCTTTTAGTATTTCACCATTGAATATGATGTTAAGTGTGTGCTTTTAAACATAAGTATAAACCACCTCACATCAGTTAGGAAGGCTATTATAGAAACAAAACAAAACAAGAGAAAAGATAAGTATTGACCAGAATGTGGACACATTAGAATTATTATACGTCGGTGAGAAAGCAAAATGGTTCAGTATGGAGATTCTGCAAAAAATTAAAATGGAACTACCATATGATACAGCAATACCACGTCTGGGAATATATCCAAAAGAATTGAAAAGAGGATCTCAAAGAGATATCTTTACTCTCATGTTTATTGCAGCATTATTCACAATAGCCAAAATATGTAAACAATCTAAATATCCATCACTGGGTAAACGGATTTTAAAAATGTATTATATACATGCAGTGCAATATTATTCAGCCTTAAAAGGAAATAACACCTTGCCATACATGACAACATAAAGGAACCTGAAGGACATTATGTTAACTGAAATAAGCCTGTCACAGAAGGACTGATACTGTATTATTCTATTTATATGAGGTATCTTAAATAATTAAACTCATAAAAACAACTATTCAAGTAAAAAAAAACCACAACAAATTGTAGAATGGTAGCTAGCAGAAGCTAGGGTGACAGGGAAATGGAGAGTTGATGTTCAATGGATATGAAGTTTTAGTCACATAAGATGAATAAATTATAGAGAGCTGCTGTACAGCATTGTTCCTATAGATGAAAACGTTGTATTCTTCACTTAAAAAATTAAGTGGGTCCATCTCATATTGTCTATATCACAATTTGAATAAAAAGGAATCTAACATATGTTCATAATTACATTTAATGACACTTAATGGTTTCCTACCTCTAAGACTCTGAGTTCTACAGCTGTAGAGATTTTGTTTGGTTTTGTTTTTTATAGCGCTCAAATATAGGTAACATAAAATTCAGCATGTAACCATTTCTAAGTGTACCGTAACGTGGCATGAAGTACATTTATATTGTTGTGCAACCACCACCACCATTGACCTTTCAAACTTTTTCATCTTCTCAAACCAAAACCTAATGCTCATTAAAAACTAACTCCTCATTCCCCCTGGCGCGGAACTCCTAGCAACCATCATTCTACTTTGTTTCTATGAATTTGGCTACTCTAGGTACCTCATATAAGTATAATCATACAGTATATGTCCTTTGTGACTGGCTTATTTCACTCATGTATTTAAGATTCATCCATGCTGTAGCATGTTTCAGAATTTCCATCCTTGAGACTGTATGTATATACTGTGTTTTGTATATCCATTCATTCATCCATAAACACTTGGGTTGCTTCTACCTCTTGGTCTTTGTGAATAATGCTGCTATGAGCATGGGTGCACAAATATTCCTTCAAGTGCCTGCTTTTGATTCTTTTGTGTATATACACAGACATGGAATTGCTGAATCATTGGGTAGATCTATTTTTAATTTTTTAGGAACCTCCATACTTTTCTCCATAATGGCTGTACCATTTTCCATTTCCACCAATAGTGCACAAGGGTCCCAATTTCTCCATATCCTCACCTGCTCTTCTTTCCTTTTTTTTTTGTTTTTGTTTTTGTAGTTTGTTGTCTGTGCTTTGGGCATCCTATTCAAGAAATCATTGCCAAAACCAATGTCATGAAGATTTTCTTCTGTGTTTTCTTCTAAGAATTTTATAATTTTAGCTCTCACATTTAGGTTTTTGATACATTTTGATTTAATTATCAGTATGATATAGTAAGGATCCAACTTTGTTGTTTTTGTAGATATCTAGCTTTTCCAAAACTATTTGTTGAAAAGACTGGTCTTTACCCCTCGAATGATCTTAGTACTCCCATTGAAAATTACCTGACTGCATATGTGATGGTTTATTTCTGGGCTGTCTATTTTATTCCATTTTTCTGTACATTTGTCTTCATACTAGTACCACACTGTTTTGATTACTGTAGATTTGTCATAAGTTTTTAAAACATAGGGTGTGAGACCTCAAACTTTGCTTCTATTTATTAAAATTGTTTTGGCTATTTGGGGTCCTTTCAGATTCCATATAAACTATAGGGTAGATTTTTCCATTTCTGCAAAAAAAAAAAAAGGCATTGCTATTTTGATAGGACTGAACTTAATCCGTAAACCACTTTGAGAATTGTTAGCAGGTTAACAATATTAACTCTTCCAATTCTCATGATATTTTCTCATGAGGTGTCTTGTTAATTTTTTTTCAGCAATATTTTGTAGTTTTCAGTGTACAAACTTTTGCGTACTTGGTTAAGTGTATTTCTAAGTATTTTATTCTTTTTGATGCTATTGTAAATGAAATTGCTTTCTTAATCTCCTTTTTGAATTGTTCATTGTTATCGTACAGAAACAGCACTAATTATTTTATATTTTCATTTTTAATTTTTTTCAAATTTTTATTTTTTTAAATTTTAGCAATATACAATGTATTTGATTTTCATGTTCCTTTACCAATTCCTTTTTCCCCCTCCATATCCCCCTCCCCCATCAACATCATATCTGTTGATTTGTCTTAACAAATTCAAGGAATTGAAACAGCACTAATTTTGTGTGTTGATTTTGTATCTTACAACCTTAAAGACTACGTTTATTTGTTCCATCAGATTGTGTGTATGTGTGTAATGTTTAGGAATTTCTACATATATGATCATGTCATCTACCAACAGATAATTTTACTTCTTCTTTTCCAGTTTGGATTTCTTTCTTTCTTTTTCTTACCCAGTTCTCTGGTTAGGACTTTCACTATTATGCCAAATAGAAGTGGTGTGAATGAGCAACCTTGCCTTGCTTGTTTCTGACCTTAGAGGGAAAGCTTTCAGTCTTTCACCATTGAGTATGTTATTCACTGTAGGTTTTCTTGTTTATGTTATTATGTTTTCTTTGTTATAGAGATTTAAGAATCCAAGTGAGAAACAATTCCAAAAGGATACTTGATTTTTTTGTGTGTTGTTTCACTAAGTTGAAACCTGAGGTAACACATGGCCATGTCCAATGTACGATTAAAAAGACTGGCATAAATTGTATTGGCTGGGGTAACTGAGCCTGATTTTCAAGAATGGAGCAGGAAAGTACAAGAGGGAAACTTGAGTGCCCAGCATACCTCAATCACTGCCATAATTAGGGTAAAGTTTGACCAAAGAATATGGCAGTTTTATTCACGAAAGGCCACTAAAGACACAGATTCCACAGGAAAGAAAAATTGGATCACCTCATAAGACAAAGGATTTAAGCAGAGGAACAAAATGGTTGTGTGTGCATTTCAGATAGATCACTCTAGCCTCACTTTTGAATGTGGAGTAAGGGAGGTGTCCATTGGAAGGAGGGAAATGGATTAGGAAGGTGAATCATTATCCAAGGTTGTCAAGCGCTGAATAAAGGCATAAGAAAAATGAATAGAGTACTATAATGAAGGAAGTTATAAACAAGCTGGCATACCTGATGTTGGAAATAAGTAGTGGGAAGAATAAAAACCAGAGGCGGTGTCTGAGTTTCTTAGAATTGTAAGAAAATACTAAGAATATTTTGTTGTTTTAGTGTATTGCTGGTTCTGCCTCCGCTCTTTACTCAGCCTCTACTATTTCATTAAGGTTCTATTGTAATTATTAAAGTTTCATGTAGTTTGTAGCATGCCAAGATGAGATCTCACTCAGATTAGGAGGGAAGGATTTTCTTGTGTAGAGACTATTCTTGGAGAAAAGACTTAGAGACCATAATCCCTAGGAGTGGTACTGGGTGTAAGGCGGGGAAGTCCTACTTGGAAACAGAGAATGGCTACAGGTATATATAGGATTATAGCATATAGTAGAGTGGGATTTTTTCCGACTGTACAAGAATTGGGCCCCAAACTGAGGAGAATATGCATGAAGTCCCATATGATAAAAATAATCGAGTGCTGCTCTTTCATTAGGAGTTCCCAGCAGACAGCAGCACTAACACTACAATCCAAGTCCCTCCTCTCCACTACTGTCCTTCCAACCACAACCACTACCTTATTTATAAGACTGAGCAAAGGAGGGAAAGAATAAGAGTCATGTGATGAGAGGTGACTTCCTCTTTTCCCTGAAGCCCAGTGTACGGTGGGATGAGGGGCGATGAGGAGGCTGGAGCCAAGAGAAAGAACCTTGACAAATATAGGCAGGGAAAACTCAGTTTATATTTACATCCCATTAAATTAGTTTCACTATTCAAGCAACATTTACTTAGCTTTTACCCAGGCATTGTGCTTATTCCTGAGGATAGCAACGAAAAACATAGCAATTTAGGAGAGAGACAGATCAGTAAATAAAATTATTATAACAGAGTGTGATAAAGGACCTGTGCAGGATAGTAGGAAGCACAGATGAAAAGAACCTGGCACCTGCTGTCCCTGATGAGGACAGAGAAGGCTTCCTGGAGATGTGACTCAAATATACCTCAATGAACAAAAGCTGAATTATCAGACAGAAAAAATAGAAATAGTCATTCTAGGGAAAGAAAATTGGGGTGAAAATGGGTTTGTGTTTTTGGGGAGCCTTTCCTTTTTTCCTACAGAATTTGAATTTAGTTCCAAAGTAAAACTACCAATGGATTTAAGCAGAGGAACAACATGGCAATGTATACATGTCGGACATATCACTCTAGCAGCACTTTTGAACATGGGATAAAGGGAGTGTCCATTAGAAGGAGGGAAACTGATTAGGAAGATGAATCAACAGTGAAGACAGTCGAGCACTGGATTAGCACAGGGACTAACCTTGAGGCTAAATGGAGGAGGGAGAGGTGTGGCAAGCATTAAGGTGGTAACCTTAAAAGGGTTTAGTTTGAAGGGAGAGGGAAAGAGAAAAGTGATTCCATGGTGGCGCTAATTATGCTTAGATCCTGAGCTTCTATTCTGCATTTCACAGCTATTGATGGGAAAGGACTTTCTGTCACTTTGTTGTTCAGAGGCAGAGACATTAATTGTATTGCGGAATTCGCACAGTATGGGAAAGACACAGGTAGGAAAGACACAGGCTTCGAAGTGACACATAGATAAATCCCGGCTTCTAAACAGACAAGCTGGTGACCTGAGCAAGTTTTTCAACCTTCCCAAGCTTCAGTTTTCTCATGTGTAAAATGAGAATAATAATAGATAAAATATGATAATCTTTAAAATAACTGGCACACAGTGTGATGGGCACATTGCGGGTCTTCACAGACTGTTTGCCTTCTCCTCATCATTTTTTCTTGTTATTAATAGCAATGTGCAGGACCATAAAATGGGCATAATGTCAGCTAAATGTGTGTGTGCGTGTGTGTGTTTTAATATCAGAAATAGGTATGCAATAACATGTTTATTTTCTATTTTTTTCAGGACTTCACTTAAAAAAAACCTCTCCCCATTCAATACACCATTGTTTTAACCATCAGAGACATTTGTAAATTATGCCATAGTTTTCATTTATTACACAGAATTGTAATTTCTTGTGTATGTGTCTATCTTCCTATCTACAGTGTAAACTCCTTGAGGTCAGGAAGTATGAATTTAATTAATTAATTTATTTATTAATTAATTTATTTTACCTTCTCAATATACATTGTAGTTGATTTTCATGTCCCTTTATCCATTCTTCTCCCCACCCCACTATATCATATCTGTTCACTAGTCTTAACGAATTCAAGGAATTGTGATTGTTGTGTCTTCTTCCCCTGCCACCCTTTATTTCTTTGTATATTTATTTACTTATTTATTTTTAGCTCCTACAAATAAGTGAGAACATGCGGTATTTCTCTTTCTGTGCCTGACTTGTTTCACTTAATATAATTTTCTCTAAGTCCATCCATGTTGTTGTGAATTGTAGTATTTCATTCTTTTTTATAGCAGAGTAGTAGGAATTTATAACACTACCATTATAGGAGTTTTATTGTGTATTTTTAATCATATATGGAGACATTGAGCATGCAGAATTTGATAGATATTTATATAATCCTCTTTCTTGTTTTGTGGCACATTCTCATATTTCTTATTTTGTATACACATTATCTCTTTATCTGTGTCCTCATCCCCCAGTCCAAACATTCCCTGTTCCATTCTCCTACTTGAAAAGAGTATCCTTCCAACCTATTGTTTGTACAGTTGTGTGTGTGTGCAGGTATCCCTTCAACATAACAACTTCCATTCATTTGGGTACATACTCAGAAGTGAGATTGCTGGATCGTATGGCAGTTCTATCTGTAGTTGCCTGAGAAACCTCCATATTGTTTTCCATAATGGCTGTCTTAAATTATAGCCCTACCAAGAGCATAAAAGGCTTGCCAGCATTTCTTATTCTCTGTTGTTTTAATAATAGCCAGTCTAATGGGGGGTGAGATATCTTGATGTGGTTTTGATTTCCATTTCCCTGATGATTGAGCATTTTTTCTTGTATCTTTTGGCCATTTGTATGTCTTTCTTTGAGAAATGTCTATTCAGCTCCTTTTGGCGTATGCATTTTAAATTCTTTTTTTTTTTTTTTTGTCTTTTTCGTGACCGGCACTCAGTCAGTGAGTGCACTGGCCATTCCTATATAGGATCCGAACCCGTGGCGGGAGCGTCGCGGCACTCCCAGCACCGCACTCTCCCGAGTGCGCCACGGGCTCGGCCCTGCATTTTAAATTCTGATTTTTATTTTGCCTCCTAAACATTTCACACAATTTTATGTTTTTGAACACACCATTTAATTTATATTTATTTTTGTACATTGAATTGATTACTTTTGACTGATGTGTAATAACCCAATATATGTAGATACTTCATGTTATGTATCTTTTCTCTGCTTAGAAGGAATTTATGTTTTTCTTGCTATTTTGTTCAATTCTGCCATGAATATGTTTGTACACATCTATGTTTAGTAAGCCTCACATTGGATAGAAACTCTCTCTTTAATTATCTGCCAGAGTACAGGTTTTTTTCTTATCTAACAATTTTTGCTAAACCTACCAAACTGCGAATGTTTCCATCAGAAGGTTGGGAAAGCAGTAGAACTTACGAATTTTATCTACAAGAAAGAGTACCTAGAGTGAAGGAGGGTGGCACAGGGAATGGAACTACAGTGTATCTCCCTCGGTAATCAGTACCCTCCTCAAATGATAGAGATTATGAAGTTGGACCTTCTTATTTTAAAAGAGCATCTTCTTCATAAGAGCTTCACAGAGTTAGGAGGAGAGGTAGCTGAGATTTTAGAACTATTTTGTCCAAAACAGTAGTCAACAGCTCCATAAAAGTATACAGCACTGAACTGTGGCTAATGTAACTGAGAAAGTAGATTTTTAAAAAATTGACAAATAGAAATTGTATGTATTTGTTGTGTATGACATGTTGTTTTGAAATATATATACATTGTGGAATGGCCAAATAGAGATAATTAACATGTGCATTACATCACATGCTTATTTTTTTGGTGTGGTGAGGACACTTAAAATCTATTACCTTAGCAACTTTTAAGAATACAATGTTAATAATTATAGTCACAATATTGTACAATAGATCTCTTGAACTTATTACTCCTGTCTAACTGAAATTTTGTATCCTTTGACTAACAGCCCACCCCAGCCCCTGGTAACTACCTTTCTACTCTACTTCTTCAAGTTCAACTAGTTTAGATTCCAAATATAAGTGAGGTCATGTGGTATTTGTCTTTCTGTACCTGGATTATTTCATTTAATATAATGTACTCCAGATTCATTCATGTTTTTCCAAATGACAGGATTTCCTCCATTTTCGAAAAGGTGAATAGTATTACTTTGTGTGTGTGTGTGTGTGTGTGTGTGTGTGTGTGTGTGTGTGTGTGTGTGTGTGTGTGTGTGTGTATTTGATCGATTCATCTGCTCATGAACATTTAGTTGATTCCATATCTTGGCTATTATGAATAATGCTGGAATGAGCATGGGACTGCAGATATCTCTTTGATCTCTTTGAAATACTGATTTCGTTTCCTTTGGACATTGCTGGATCATAAGGTAGTTCTATTTTTAATTTTTTGAGGAGCCTCCATATTGTTTTCTATACTGGCAGTATTAATTTACATTGCACCAACAGTGTGCAAGGGTTCCCTCTTCTTTACATCCCCTGCAACACTTGGTTTTGTTTGTCTTTTTGATAACATTCTAATAGGTATGAGGTAAAAATCTCATGGTGTTTTTAATTGTATTTCTCTGTTGATTAGCAGTTTTGAGCATTTTCAATATACCTGTTGGCCATTTATACAAAGGTACTTCAAAAGGTTTGTGGAAAATAGAATTGAATACAAATCTGTGAACTTTTAAAGGTATCTTAATATCTTCTTTGCAGTAATGTCTATTCAGATCCTTTGCCCATTTTTTAAAATTGGTTTATTTGTTTTCTTGCTATTGAGCTGTTTGAGTTTCTTACATATTTTGCATATTAACATCTTACCAGATGTATAGTTTGAAAATATTTTCTCCCATTCCATAGGTTATCTCTTTACTTGGTTGATTGTTCCCTGGCTGTATAGAAGCTTTTTAATTTAATGTAATTCCATATGTCTATTTTTGCTTTTGTTGCCTGTGCTTTTGGGTTCATATCCAAAATATCATTGCTCAGACCAATATCATTGAGCTTTTCCCTGATGTTTTCTTCCAGTACTTTTCCAGTTTCAGGTCTTACCTTTAAGACTTTACTCCATTTTGAGTTGATTTTCCATATGGTGTGAGATAAGGGTCTAATTTCATTCTTCTACATGTGGATATCCAGTTGTCTTAACACCATTTCAATAAATAGACTCTCCTTTCTCCATTGTGTATTCTTGGCATCTTTGTCAAAAATCAATTGACTGTAAATGTGAAGGTTTATTTCTGGGGTCTCTATTTTGTTTCATTGTTTTGTGTGTCTGTTTTCATGCCTGTACTATGCTGTTTTTATTACCATAGCTTTGTGCATATTTTGAAGTCAAGTAGTGTGATGCCTTCAGCTTTATTATTTTTACTCAAGTTTGCTTTGGATTGTTGGTGTTTTTTGTGATTCCACAAGATTTGGGGAATGTTTTTTCTATTTCTGTGAAAAATGTCATTGGAACTTTGATAGGAATTACATTGAATCTGTAGATTGCTTTGGGTAGTATGAACACTTCAGCAACATAAATTCTTCCAATTCATGAACATAAGATTATTTCCATTATTTGTATCTTCTTCAATTTCTTTTATCAATATTTTATAATTTTCAGTGCATAGGTCTTTCATAACCTTGTTTAAATTTATTCCTAGGTGTTTTATTTTTTGTAGCTATTGTAAAAAGGATTGTTTTCTTAATTTTTTTCAGATAGTTTGTTCCTTTATAGAAATGCTACTAATTTTTGTATGTTTTTATATCCCGCAACTTTACTGAATTTGTTTATCAGTCCTAATAGTTGTTTGATGGAGTCTTTAGAGTTTTCTGTATATTAGATCATATTGTCTACAAATAGTGACAATTTAAGTTCTTCCTTTCCAGTGTGGATGCCTTTTATTTTTTTCTCTTGTTGTATTAGTCCATTTCCTGTTGCTTATAACAAAATACACAGAACTGGGTAGTTTGTAAGGAAATGAAATTTATTGCTTACAATTTCAGAGGCTAAAGTCCAGAGAACGCATCTGATAGGAGCTTTCTTTGCTGGTGACTTCAGTGACTCAGAGTATCACATTGCAAAATGGCAGAGAAGTAGCTCCTCATGTGCTCTTCTTTTAAAGCCCTCAGAACCATACCCCATAGCCACCATTTTTAATCTATTCACTACAATATAATCACCTCTTCAAGATCCCACCTTAACATTACCATAATAGGATTTCTCACCTTCTTAACACTGTCACAGTGGGGGTCAAGTTTTGGGGGGACACTCAATCCAAGGCACTTGCCTAATTGCTTTGGCTAGCACTTCCAGTACTGTGTTGAATATAAGTGGTGAGCGTGGGCATCTTTGTCTTTTTTCCTGATCTTAGAGGAAAAGCTTTCAACTTTTTACTGTTGAGCATGATGTTAACTGTAGACTTTTCATATATATTGCCTTTATTGTGCTAAGAATATTCCTTCTATGTCTAATTTGTTGAGAGGTTTTTTTATCATTAAAGGATGTCAAATTTTATCAAGGGCTTTTTCTGCATTGTTGCACAGATGGTTTTTGTTCTTCATTCTGTTAATATGTATCATATCATAGATTTGCATATGCTGATCCATCCTTGCATCTCTGGGATAAATCCCACTTGATCATGGTGAATGATCCTTTTAATGTGTTGTTGAATTCAGATTGCTGGTATTTTCTTGAGGATTTTTGCATCTGTGTTTATTTGGGATATTGCCCTGTAAATTTCTTTTCTTTTAAGGTCCCTGTCTGGCTTTGATGTCAGAGTAATGATGGACTTGCAAAAGGAGTTTGGAATTATTCCCTCCTCTTCAATTTTCTGGAAGAGTTTGAGAAGGATTGGAATTTCTTAAGAGTTTGGTAGAATTCAGTAGTGAAACCATCAAATGAGATGGTTTCTTTGATAAGAGACTTTTTATTACTATTCGGTTCTCTTATTCATTACTGGTCTGTTCAGATTTTCTGTTTATTTGTGGCTCAGTATTGGTTGTATGTGTCTAGGAATTCATCTCTTTTTTTCTAGGCTATCCAATTTGTTGGCTTGTCATTGTTCAGAAAGTAGATTTTTAATTTTATTTAATTTAAACTAATTCAAATTTAAAAACTGACATTTAACTCAGTTATTGGAAAAATTCACATATGTGTGTAATAACAGGTATGTAAATCAACTTTTTCAACTGTAAATTTTATTTAATCTACATACAGATTAAGTATTTTTAATAAAATTTAGCCTCCAACATTAGATGTGCTATAAGTAAAATATACATATCAGATTGTAAAGAAAAATGTGAAATATCGTCTCATTACTAATTTTCTAAATGTATGCTGATTACGTTGAGAAGTGATATCATTTTGAATATATTAGGTTAAATATAATATATTATTAAATTATTTTATCATTTCTTTTTAGTTTTTAAAATGTGTCCACTTGAAAATTTAAAATTACATATGTACCTCACATTATACTTACATTGGCCATGCTGTAGAGGATACCTCACCAAAATAGTTAATTTTGCAGGCAAGAAAACCAAGGTTCAGAGAGGTTAAGGGGGCTTGTCTAAGACCACACGACTAGTCAGGGTCAGGATTAAATTCTTGAACTTCTGACTTCCAGTCCAGATCTCCTGGAAAATGCCTTAATGATCAGGTGGCTAATGCAGTGCTAGACCTGAGTAGAGAAAGTTTCATCAAGAATTCTCCATTGTTGTTTCTCTATGTTTCATTTTTTATGTAAAACAAAAGAGTAATTCCTAGAATAAGCATTCATTTTATGCTGTAATAATGTTTAATTTTAATCTCAAATAAAATCAAACCCTATACTAATTTGTTCTTGTTACATAAATTTGGACCAGCCCAACAGATTTATAAAAGGTTGTTGTTGCTGTTGTTGTTTTTGCCTGAGTGAGCAAGTCTCTTTTTCTATTTTTGATGATAATTTTTTTTTAAAAAGAGCTTTAATTCTTTCTTCCCTTCATTGGGAAAGGAAATAACTGTAGTTGCTTTGTGCCAGATTCCTGTTATTGCCATTGCATAACAGCCTTAAATGAAGAGTCATACATTCACAGTTCTACTGTAATCCTCATATTGTCCAGAATGACTCATCAGTATAAAATGACCAACTTTTCTATTTCCAAAATGTAGCAAAAAATTTACTTTCCCTAAATGTTCATATTTCCACTCCAGGTGCCATCAAATTTGCTGCAAGAATACATAAAGGAATGCTCTATTAGTTTTCTAATTTGCAAGGTTTCTTTAATCTTCCATTTCATACTTTCTCCTTCCTGCTCTCCAACCCACCAAAGAAACTGTAGTTGAATCCATACTCCAAGGGCTGTTGAATGCTGCAATTAGGAAAGCTCAATGCTTGAAACTAATAATGCTTAGATTTAAAAATGTTTAAAAAAAGCATGAGAGGGGACAAGGAACTAAAGATTTCTCTACAGAGAGGTTTTCCCTGAAAAAGGCTAAGAGTAAAACCCATAATTTTCAGACTTGCAGATAAAATCCTGGATGCAGTGACAGTAGTTCTAATACTAATTAAAAAGTTCTAATAAGATAAATGCATTCACTCAAGCAAAGTATTTTGTTAGAGGTCAAGTTGACAACTTACACAAATTGTTGTATACTGAGATCCATAAATGTTTCCTCCTGACATAGTAAGTGTGGCAGGGACATTTAATGGTCACCGAAAAAATATCAATGTGCTTTCCCACATTTCCTGGCCCCTTGCAGTTAGGTGAGGTCACATGGCTGGTTCTGTTCAAGGGGCTATGAATGAAAATTATGTGTTTCAATTCCAGGCCATGTCATGTAAAAACTGGGAGGTGAGGGTGATGGTTTGTGTTGACTCTATTAACTAAGCTGGAACTATGTTTTGAAACATTTCCTTCCTCGTATGATTCTGAGGTAGAGTTGGCCTAAAGAGAAATTCATACAGGTTTAAAGGCAGAAGATAAGTTTCTGTCATCACTTTCTGAAGGTCTTTATGGTTAGATGCAATGAAAGACTGATGGAGGGGGCATTTATGTTCCAGCTTATCTTTATGCTCCACCCTCCACATCTGTCTCTTCTTGAGCATTGGTATTGACCAATGGCAAGCCCACATCCACTACCAGATGCAAAGGCAGCAGCCTTCCAGTGCTTTTCTGCCAGCAACTCTTTGCAGCCCTGCTCTGGCAATCAGATACCCCTGGCTTTCCAAATTCTCTTGCAAGTTCCAACTTGTCCACACAAGCCAATGCAGAAGTAGGATTATTTGTGGCTTTTCTGTGATTTTCCAATTCTGTCTCTCAGACACTTACTCCCCCAGATCCTCTTATAAATATGTAAGGTGTTTTATTGTTTCAGGGTGTATATTTAAATCCTTAATCCATTTTGAGTTGATTTTAGTATACGGTGAGAGGTATGGATCTAGTTTCATTCTCCTGCATATGGATATCCAGTTATCCCAGCACCATTTGCTGAAGAGGCAGTCCCTTCGCCAGTGAATAGGCTTGGTGCCTTTGTCAAAGATCAGCTGGCAGTAAGTGTGTGGGTTGATTTCTGGATTCTCTATTCTATTCCATTGGTCAGTGTGTCTGTTTTTATGCCAGTACCATACTGTTTTGGTTATTATAGCTTTGTAGTATAGCTTAAAGTCAGGTAGTGTTATGCCTCCAGCTTTATTTTTTTTGCTCAGCATTGCTTTGGCTATGCATGGTCTTTTATTGTTCCATATAAATGTCTGAACAGTTTTTTCCATTTCTGAGAAAAATGTCTTTGGAATTTTGATGGGGATTGCATTGAATTTGTATATCACTTTGGGTAGTATGGAAGGAGAAACACTTCAGGAAATAGGACTGGGCACAGACTTCATGAATACGACCCCAAAAGCATGGGCAACTAAAGGAAAAATAAACAAATGGGATTATATCAAACTAAAAAGCTTCTGCACAGCAAAAGAAACAATTAAAAGAGTTAAAAGACAACCAACAGAGTGGGAGAAAATATTTGCAAAATATACATCTGACAAAGGATTAATATCCAGAATATACAAGGAACTCAAACAACTTTACAAGAAAAAAACAAGCAACCCAATTAAAAAATGGGCAAAAGAGCTAAGTAGGCATTTCTCTAAGGAAGATATACAAATGGCCAACAGACATATGAAAAAATGCTCAACATCACTCAGCATCCGGGAAATGCAAATCAAAACCACATTGAGATACCATCTAACCCCAGTTAGGATGGCTAAAAGCCAAAAGACTATGAACGATAAATGCTGGCGAGGCTGCGGAGAAAAAGGAACTCTCATACATTGTTGGTGGGACTGCAAAATGGTGCAGCCTCTATGGAAAATGGTATGGAGGTTCCTTAAACAATTGCAGATAGATCTACCATACGACCCAGCTATCCCACTGTTGGGAATATACCCAGAGGAATGGAAATCATCAAGTCGAAGGTATACCTGTTCCCCAATGTTTATCGCAGCACTCTTTACAATAGCCAAGAGTTGGAACCAGCCCAAATGCCCATCATCAGATGAGTGGATACGGAAAATGTGGTACATCTACACAATGGAATACTACTCAGCTATAAAAACGAATGAAATACTGCCATTTGCAACAACATGGATGGACCTTGAGAGAATTATATTAAGTGAAACAAGTCAGACACAGAAAGAGAAATACCACATGTTCTCACTTATTGGTGGGAGCTAAAAATTAATATATAAATTCACGCACACACACACACACACACACACACACACACACACACAAACCGGGCGGGGGGGGAAGAAGATATAACAACCACAATTATTTGAAGTTGATACGACAAGCAAACAGAAAGGACATTTTTGGGGGGGAGGGGGGGAGGGAGAAGGGAGGGAGGTTTTGGTGATGGGGAGCAATAATCAGCTACAATGTATATCGACAAAATAAAATTAAAAAAAAAAATATGTAAGGCCTCATTCCTAGAACAAGTCCCTTAGTTCACAATAGTCATATTATGGTCTTGCTTCCCTGATAGAGTCCTATCTGATACAGTGACTCTCCAACTCCACTCCTTCCCTGCCTCAGACACTGTAGAGGCTTCTTGTAGAGGAGGTGTAGCAACAAGGTCCCAGCTCTCTTTATTACTAAATTATCACATGGAGGGTGGTTTTTCTTGAGTGTTCACGACTTCAGCCAACATTTTCCTGGGCAAGAAATAAACTTTCTGTCCAGAAACCCACTATAATTTTGGAATTTATTACTGTGGCATTGCCTAGCCCAGGGTGTTACTGGATTAGAACACAGCTAACATACACTTAGAAGGTTTTGTTTTCATTAATTTAAATTGCCTATTTAAGTTGAGAAAAATGAAAAGATCTAGACATTAAGCAAACTGAACATATTTCAAAGGTACTGTAGTCTTTGTGATTTATGTGTACATAAATGTAATCCACAAAACAGCTTTCCCAGGAGGTTGACTGGAGTACAAGCTACTTGAGGGTCGATATCATGGCTCACTCATTTTTATATCCAGGACGCCCAGTGCATGATGAAAAAAGTGAAAAAACAAGCAATAGACACAGTGCTGAGAGACATATTTCATGTAATCACCTCAAAGCTGAGTGAGGGGAGCAGTTCAAGGTATCGTTCATAGAGTTATGGGGGTACCTCAAGGATGAGAGACATGTCTTACTCACCAGCTGCATGCTGGATGAAGGCCATTTGAGCACTGCCATTGAGGTGAGCAGAGCATAAGGAGAGATCCTGGAAGAGTTCTATGTCTTCTGTAGTATTGGGGCATACTTTTTGCTCAGAAATGTTTGAGGTCAGGAGTTTTGCTAAAGCAGCCAATAAAAGTAGGCTAGTAATAAACATGGTGAAGAAAAAGGGAATGCTACACTTCAGTACCCTGTACCAGCAGAAGAGGAACTCAGTGATCCCCTTTGCTCCATGTAGAAGAGTTCGTTTAAAACAAACAAAAACCCAAAGGCAAACATAGGAGGCTGGATCTGTAGCGTTGCAAAGGCAATTTCTACACAGTTGGAAAGTAGGTTAAGGGCATGAACTACTGGAAAGGGCAAAATCAGGATCGATTTCCTCCCTTCCTTGGATAAAGGGAAAGTGTGGGGGGATAAGGTTAAGTTGATATTGATCTAAGTTTTAAATCACACTGAACTAGATATTAAATAAATGCAACTAACTTGGCATTTTTTATATCATATCAGGAAGTTGTTGAAGAGCAGGAAAGAAGTACCAATAGAGTTTGATAAAAAGAAATCATTGGGGGAAAAGTATTTCATGGTAATACCCTACTCCTGAAAACTGGTTATATTCTGAAATATAACCTCCTGAAAACTGGTTGCATTCAGCAGGACTATCCAATACCTTATCCAGAGTCAGTATGCAGCAGTGTAGACAAAGACTTGTTAACAACCTACATCTAGATTTTTTATTTTTAGATGAGTCTCTCTCTCTCTTTCTGTAAATAAAATCTTGTAATTTGTTTAACTTAATTATAAATATATTTAGATTTATTTTTGACATTTTGTGGTTTCAGTTAACCATCTTTTCTCTTAGCCTTTATTATGCCTTCCCTCCTTACACTGACTTAATCGGGTTTCCTTCCTTCTTTCCTTCCTTCCCTCACTTTCTCCCTCCGCCTCTCTCTCTCTCTTGCTTTTTTTCCACTTCTGGATACCATTGGTTCTGTTTTCATCCTTTTAGTGGTTAGTTTCAAAACTTTATAATACTTCCTTGACAAAGTCTGTAAAACGCCTTAATATATATGATTTACTATTTTTGTTAAACCTACATTTAAGCCATACCAAGTAAATTATCATTGTGCTTATCTTTCATTCAGTCAAGGATGACTAAGTGTGTTCAACATTGTCTTTCCTCACTGTCGTTTCATGCACACCATTTTCTTTCCTTGGGATTTGGTTTCTTCTTCTGAAGTATATTTAGCAGTAGCTCTTTTGGCAAAGGCCTGCAAGTAATAAACACCCTAAGTATTTGTTTGCCTTAAGCTGTCTTTCTTCTTGCTTCTCTCTTAGGTGATTATTTAGCTTAGTTCAGAATTCCGGGCCCATGATGGCTTTCCTTTAGTCCTTTGAGGACACGACTTAATTGTTTCCTGCCATCTTTTGTTGCAGATGAATAGCATCATTGATGTTATTTTGTAAATAATTTGTCTTTATACTCTGATTAATTTTTAATATTTTCCCTTTTTTCTTCAGTACTTGGCAGTTTCAGTTACTAGGACTGTCTAAGAGTAGATGTGTTTTTATTTATCCTGCTCAGGGCTTATTCTAAGGACTCCTAAATTTTTCGATACAGATAAACATCCTGGAAATAAAATTGTGTTATATTTATGCAGCAGAATATTCTCCTGCAATAAGAATGAATACAGCATTGTCATATGAAAGAACATAAATGAATCTCACAAACATAGTGTTGGGTGAGAGAAACTGAAAACCAGAGTACATGTTGTGCAATTCCATTTATATAAATTTTAAAAACAGGTAAAACTAAGCTATTTGATTTCTTGTCCCAGTTGAGATAAAATAAATGCACTGCAGCCTATCTTTCTCCCTAACTGCAGCGAAAATCTCTGGACAGAATACAGAGAGAAACTAACCAAAGACTCTAAAAAGTAAACAACAGCAGATAAATATAAATACATCTGGGGAAGAAAGTAAGAAATTGAAGAATAACCAGCACAGTGATGAGTTTCTTGATTTTATTTTCCTCCATTTTCAGCCCAAGACTGATTCAATGTTTTCAAATGTAGGTTTTATTATTATTCAGGTATAGTGAGGCAAATAGAACAGGAGACAACTGCCATCACTATGCCACTCAGGAGCCAAACAAGAAGCAGCAGCGTTGGCCAGGAGACAGGAAGGAGTGAGGGGAAAACATAGTCAGGTTCTTCAGCTGTGCTTTCTGTGGGAAGAAACAGGTGAGGTGGGCTAAGCAGGTCTAGGATTGGCCTGTTTGAATAATTTCAGCAGTCTCTGGGGTATAGAAGCTGTCTCTAGTAGTCTGGTGTCTGTCCCTGGGATGAATGAGACAGGAGAAGAGTGGAGCAGAGTGTAAGAACCTGATGGAGGTGTGGAGGGGTGTCAGCTCTGGCAGGTGAGTTGTTTACTGCCTCTAGGAATTGTTTAGCCCTATGGGATCCGTCTCTTTCAAGGTCAGCAAGGCCCCAGATGTCAAAACATCAGAAACACATGGTTAATACACCCAAGCTCTTAGAGAAGCTGTACAGCAGGCATAATCAACACAAACTTGGAGAGAAACATCTCATTCTGTCCAGAGTACTATATGCATGGAATCAAGGCAAACCAATTCTGGGCATAAAAAATACTTCAACAAAATTAAAGAATAGAAATCATGCAAAATATGTTTCAGATGATAATAGCATTGAACTAGAAATCAGTAACAGAAAGACCTCTGGGAAATCCACACATTTAGAAACTAAACATGACACTTCTAAATAAACCATGAGTCAAAGAGGAAGTCACAAGTGAAATTAGAAAATATTTTCAACTGAAGAAAAGGAAAATTACAACATATCAAAATTTGTGAGCTACAACTACTGTAAATTTCAAAGAGAAATTTATAGAAGAAAAATGCTTACATTAGGAAAGAAGTTCTCAAATAAATAAGATTCTACCTTAAAAATCAGAAAAAGAAAAGCAAACTAAATTCAAAGCAAGCAAAAGAAAGAAAATAATAAAGATAAGAACAAACATATGTATAATTAAAAATACAAAATAGATAGAAGCAATCAATGCAATCAAAAGCTGCTTTTTGAACAATGCAATTGATAAATCATTTTCCAGACTGACCAAGATAAATAAAGGAAATATGAAAATTGCCATGTTTGAAATGAAAGGGGGATACCACTACAGACACTAGAGACATTAATAGGATAATAAGGAAAAACTAGTGCATAATTTATGAAGATAAATTTCACAGTTTAGATGAAAAGATCAATTTGACAAAAGACACAAACTACCCAAATATTCTCAGAAAGAAATTTATAATCAGAACAGTTCCATATCTATTTTTTAAAATGAACTCATACTTAATGAACTTCCAACAGTGAAAATCCAAGGCCCAGATGGTTTCATTGGTGAATTCTACTAAATATTTAAGGAAGAATTATAACAACTCTACCTCATACCACCCAGAATAGAGAAAAAAAAAAAGGAAGATACTTCTCAATTCCTTTACTAAAGCCAGCATGCCAGCATTATCTTGATACCAAAAGCAAACAGACATTATAATAAAAGGACACAGCAGACAAATATTCCTCATGAATATACATAAAAAATTCCCAATTAAGAATTAGAAAATTACATCCAGCAATATATAAAGAAAGGATAATACATCAAAACAAAGTGGACTTTATGCCAGGGTGCAAGATTGTTTTGACATTCAAAAATCAAGAATTATAATTCATCATGCGAACACACTAAAGCAAAAGAAACATATGGCTATCTCAGTAGATGCAGAAAAAGCACATGAAAATATTCAACATCCATTCATAATAAAACAAAAAGGACTCATCGAACTAGTAATAGAAGGGTATTCATTAACATATTAAGCACATGAAAAGATGCTTAACATCATTAGTTATTAATGAAAAACAAATTAAAACCACAGTGAGATACTATTACACATCTATTAGATTACATAAAATTTTTAAAAAATGTCATGGGTGAGGAAGGTTGTAGAGCCTCTGACACCCTCATACATTGCTGTGGGGGATTGCAAAATGAAACAACCTCTTTGGAAAACATTTTGGCAGTTTTTTATAAAGTTAAACACACACTTATCATCCTCCAATCATCCAGTAATCTCATTTACCAGCAATCCCGTGATCAAGAGTAATGAAAACTTACGTTTGCACAAAATCCTTTATATGAATATTTATTGCATTTTATTCATAGTCACCAGAATCTGTAAATAGCTTAGATATTCTACAGTAGTTAAATGGTGTGTGGATGAACAAACTGCTGTACCTCTATACAATGAAATATTATTCATTGATAAAAATAACTGAACTGTTCATACATGCTACAATGTAGATGTATCTCAAATGTGTTATGGCTAAGTGGAAAATGGCAGACCCCAAAGGGCAAATACTGTGTGATTTCATTAATTTGACATGCTAGAAAATGCAAATTCTAGGGATGGAGAATAGATCAGTTGTTGTCAGGGGTTAAAGCTGGTGGGGGTCTGATGGAATTTTGGGAGGTTATTTTTCTGTATCTTGACTGTAAATTAGATTGTACACATTTATCCAAACTCATAGAACTATATAGCAAAAAAATATATTCCCTGTATAAAAATTAAAAAGATAACCTTTAAAGTATTTAAAAAGGTATTTCAAGAAGGCAAAATATTAACATTTGATAAACATGGAGTGATTAAATAGAATTTTATTAAAGTATTCTCTATATTCTTCAAATAAAAATTAAGTTATGCTGTTAGAAGTCAGAACAGTGGTCACTGGGAGGGATAGCAAAGAGGTTTTTGGGGGTGCCAACTTTGTGTGATTGCTTTATGAAAATTAATTGAGCTGTACAGTTGTGATTTGCACATTTTTCTCTACATTTGTTATACTTTAATAATATTTGCAGCAACATGGATGAAACTGAAGACCATCATGTTCAGTGAAGTAAATCAGGCACAGAAAGACAAAGACCACATGATCTCACTCATATGCAGAATCTAAAAACAACAAAAAAAGTGGTTCTCATAGAAGTAGAGAGTAGAATAATCGTTACCGGAGTCCAGGAAGAGATAAGGTCTGGAGGCGGGAGGAGAAGAGGTGGATTAATGGGTTCAAAGTTACAGGAGAGATTAAAAAGAACAAATTCTGGTGTTCTAGGCTGATTATAGCTAATAATATTGTATTGTATAACTGTACTTGTAAATAGCTAAAAAAGAGGGTCTTGACCATAATCAACACAAAGAAGAGATAAATGTTTAGATGATAGATATGCTATCTACCCTGTGTATCTACAATATATGCATACCCCGGAAATATGTACAGTTTAAAAAAGGTAAATAAAGTTATTGCTTTGCATATAAACACACAAAAACTTTATGTAAAATAACAATAATAGCAACAATATTCTGTTATCTCTTGAACTAAATGATTTTTTAGTTGTAGGAAGTATAAATATTATATCATCAAGTTTAACCATATGGTATAACACACAGGATATGTGACCTTGGGCAAATAATTTAATCATCTTAGCAAAATGCAATAATTGGGCTAGTTCCTACTTAAACTCCTTCCCATTCTAAATGTCAATGATTATAAACTCATTTGTAAAGATATATTTATCGTATCCTTAGTAGGTAATTTTCTTAGTCCTACTAGCAAGGATCATGAAGCAAAGACAGGGTTTAATTACTTATTAAAAAGTATTTTCAACTTATTAAAACTTATAATTTCTACTTTTCAACTTTTTGAGTTAACTTGAACTATTTGCTTTTTTATTTAACACTGCAATATTTCATAGTAGGCACTGTGAAACCACTAACAAATCCTTTAGAAATAATGTTTGTTCTGTGTTCTGTTTATTTTTATAAACAGCAGGATGATACTGAATGTAAGTGATGGCCTGACGTAACTCTTCAAAATTTATTTATGCCAATATTGTCATGGTTCCCCCACTCATGTACTATGGAGACAGAGTGTGAGGAGACAGCACTGTATGACGAGGAATTTGTGCACCAGAATCAAGCTGACTTGAGGTTTGAATTGGGTTTGGCTACTTAGTAGCAAAAAAACCCACTCTTTAGTGTCGGATTCTTCATGAGAGATAACAATACCCCCCCCCCCCAGTGACTTAGATTCCATGAGAGTTACATAGAACTTGCATACAAAGTGCCTACAGCAGCATCTGACCCACAGTAAATATTCAATAAACATGAATTCATTTCTTCTGATCCTTTTCTGAAATAAAGATCGAGGGTTCTAGATAAAATATTGGTTAATTTTCTAAGTTGAATTAAAAAATAAATGATGATAAATTAATTAAAACAAATGTTACCCACCCAGGATATTTACATTTTTAAGGAAAAACTGAAAACCTATTCTACAAAAGTGTCCCTTCATGAACAAAACTCAACATTAAAAAAGGTTAAAGGAGGAATCTTATGAAGCTCCAGATGGATCAATCTTATATCTCACATCCACCAAAGGGATTTAGAAGACAAGAGCTTTTGAAAAGTATTGTTAGGATAGGCATAAGTAAAACAAATCTCATACTCACACACAAACATATGTACATACATACACACATACCTGTATACATACATGTAAAAACGTGACAAGACATACATGGAAATATCAATTGTATTAGGGATTGGAATATTAGGTTTTTTTTTTTTTTCATTTTGTATGATTAACACCATTTAAGAAATTCCATACACTGGTTACTTTAATAATCAGAAAAGACATTAAAATATCTTTGGAAGGGTTTCCAATTTGGCCACCTTTGTTGACTTTAATTCTTGATAGCCTGCTATAGTGAGGGCTAAAAGTGACCCTGGAAGAGAATGTGGAAAAAAGGAGCCTGTTATTTTCAAAAGGATAGACACCTTAAAGTCACCTTTTCTTTAGAGCGATTCTTTTTTGCTTCAAATTGTGACATCTAGATTCCTTTCCAGTGCTCTAGGAAGCAGATCTACAGTTCTGTTATACTGCAAAAGGTCAGGCTAACACTGGGAAGGAGTGAGAAGGACCCTATCAGACAAGGATAGTGCACAGGTCCAAGAGAGACCAGTGTGGGAAGTGATGCTGTGCTTAGTGTTAAAACATCAGCATACCTCATAAAGGCAAGGAGATCCATAAAAGTGAGGAAACCCAGTGACCACTTAATTTATTGACCGTGAACTCTCTATTTCCTGAGAGTATGAAGCCCTGATACAACAGAAAAAGTACACTGTGAAGGCAAATATACAGTGCAGAACAAGGAAGTGAATAAAACTCAGAATTGGTCAAAGCAACAGAAAAATGCTTAGAAGCCAAGAGGACAATATGTGACAGTAGAATTCACAGAAGTCATGGTAACAACAGTAGATTATAAAGGTAGTATTTACGAATTGTGTAGAGGTTTAGTTGTACAGTTGTACAGACAATTACAAAGGGGAAACAGAATTTAATCCAATTTCACTACCCTAAAATAATTAATTTCTTTCTTCTTTTCATTCATTACTTTGAATATACATAATATATAATTTAGATTTCATTGCACATTAATATGCAATATACACACAATGGCACTTCACAATGTTCATGGAAAAAATCGAAATAAAAGATAATACAAATCCTTCCGTGAACTTTTGGAAGACTCTTCATATGTCTGTGTGTTTATCCACCCACATATGCTTATATGATATATCACATATATGATATACACATATATTTCAAATTTGAAATCATAATGTAGATTTAACTTTGTCTCTTGATCTTTGTTTAGCATTTTATCATGAATATTTTCCCAAGTCATTAAATACTTCTTGAACACAAGCTTTTCTTTAGGTCATTATTAATTCTATTATGGACATACCAAATTTGAATAACCATTTCTTTCTAACAAAAATGTGATAAAAATTCTTGTACCTAGGTCTTTGTGTGCATATTTGGTTTATTCCTGGGAATAACTGAATGAAAGATGTTTAAAGTTTTACCAAATGGTCCTCCAGAATGTTGTGACAATTTGCATATTCACCAGGCATTATAAAACTTGACATATCTTTTTTAATTGTCAATTTTATGGGTTAAAAATAAAATCTCCCAGAGGATTTAATTTTAAATGATGAGGTATTATTTTTGTTTTATATTTAGCCTGAGAATTACTTAAAATAGTTTTAATTTAGAATTTCTTGGTGTTCTTGACAATTCATATGAATGTTTTAAAAATTTATTTTCAATTAAAGAACCTTGAGATTCACCAATCAATGGAGTCTAATAAGCACATTTGGGTTTGTGGCAGTCCTGATGTGGTTAATTGAAAACTTCCTGTTGATATTTTCTGTTAGTTTCTAGAATTACCAGCATCTTACATTTGATAAAATGCAGTAGTTTACTGAAAAAACAATACATGTGTACTGAAAAAAATATATATATACAAGAAAGACTTTAAAACAGAAAACATGTACCTGACTCCCAATCCCAATCCCCCAAAATATCATAAACTATAAATATAAACATGTACATATGTTCCTTGTTTTACACATCTTTATATATGTTTATACTATTCTTATATAACTTGCCTTTTTTCTATTTACCTAAAATGATTTTTTGAGATCTTTCAACATCAGCTTACCTATATCAGTACATAAATATTAGACCAAACATCCTTTTTACACATGCATACATCTTTTGGCAAGCATGTATGAGTATTTATGTAAGATAATTCTTAAGCAATTGCTGGGTCAATGGATGATGTGAACATGTTAAATTTTGGTAGATAATACTAAACTGACACCCTTCAAAGAAGATGAACGATTTTACATTTTACCCAATATTGGTAAGAGTACTCCAGTTTCCCTACATCCTTAAAATCCATGAAAGTCAGAGAATAAGAGAGGGACACCATCTAAATATATAACACCCTGGATAACCTGGGTAAAGTAAACTCAGACCCCTTTACCAAACCCTTAAATAATTAACTGAGATTAAGTTTCGAAATCTGAGTGACCTAAAAAAAGCACCTTTAACACAATGTACACAATGTACAACAAAAACTGGGGACCTTGTTATCTGCAAAAGGCCATATAAATTAATTCAAAGCAGATTTGAGGAAAGAAATAAGAATAATGCTCTTACATGCGTTCTGAGAGAAATAGGGTTCTACCTAACCTTTGAGGATGAATTCTGGAAAGATGATTGTGACATTCTTCAGCGTATTCTTCCACAGGTCTGTATAGGGAACAGAATATTGTCCTGCACATCTAACTCAATTTTTAGAACTTTTGCATACTCGATTGTTAATTATGTAATCCATAAAGATAACTGACAAAACTTAAAGAATTTTTAGTTTGCCAAAATAAAATAAAAACATGACTGTGGTTGGCAAATGGAAAACATCTTTAAAACTAATCCTCAGCTGACTATTTTATTGCCTAATCCTTTACTTCTGCTTGGTTTTTCCAAAACAATTATGATGGTTCTGAGACTGAGGAATTCTGCTTTCCATAGATGGCAATTCATTGGAGATTACCTTATTCCAAATTCTTTTATTGCACACATAAATCCCTTTTACTTACTTCTCTTTTACTTCAGCATGAACTTTTCATTTTGGGGAGGCCAATTAGGCTAACCTGTTATAATAAATAGTATCTCCTCAGTCCCAGCTCTTTGGGCACACCTTGCCCTCTAGTATGGAATGAATGGATCTTCAAAGGCATAGTCAAGAATAATTTCAGGGCCAAAATACACTCTTTTCCTAGGATTTGGAAGCTAATACTACTCATCAGGCACAAGGCATTTGTCCACAGCCCGACCTGTGATGCCAAAGAAGGGAATGGAAAAAGAAAGAGGAACTCACATGTACTTGAAAATGGAAACTGACTTTTCCAGGCAGGTTCTGTTTTTGATCCTCTTAAAAGTGTGTACAGTACACATTTTATTCCAGTTTATCAGCTCAGTGTTCAACTAAAGAACAGAATAACTTTCCCACTCTACAAAATGGGCAAATATGAGATGAAGAAAGATCAGGCTCTTTTTGTCCTACCTTAGCAAGTCACATTATTCTTAAAAACTTTAGGAGGAAGGAGAACTTAGATATTACGACGTGTCTTGGGCTACATAAAAATCTATAGAATAGACATTTCAGAAACTTCTATGCTGAAAGAAAGTAATCAAAATAGGTCTGAGGGGGAAAAATTTTGCCTTAGAAAATTTATATTTCTTCCTAGAGAGATCCACTTTATAAAAAACGATTTACTAAAAAATTGTACAGTCTGGGCAGTATCCCATATGTCTGAAGACTATTATTATTCATGTTTTTCAGGAAATTGGTTAAATGTTTTTGAGAGCTTGTTAGGAGATATGAATTCTACTTCTAAATATAACATTGTATGCATATTAGACCAAATATATCTCTTGCAAAACAGGCGAGGTCCCCCAAAGCAAGAAATTCTTGCTCTGTTTTTGCTCATTAATTTATCACCAGTCACTAACACAAAATAATTGCTCAATGTACATTAGCTGAATGGCATACAAATGAGAATATCATATTTTCCAAATCTAGAAAAAATAGTCATTTTTATTTTTGTTAAAGACCTTCTATCAGAAATATAGTAAAGATTCAATAGGCAGAAAAGCAGTAAAGATGTTCAACTCAACAACACCATCAATCAAACAGATATAATTGACATCTATGAACTACTTCATCGAACAACAACAGAACACACAGTATTATTAAGTTCATATGGAATACTTACCAAGATAGTCCACATTCTGGGCCATATAACACACCTTAACAAATTTAAAAATATAGGAATTATACTTCTATACATATATGTACAGTACTTCTTTCAGATTACAGTGGATTTAAAGCAGAAATTAGTGACAGAAAGAGAGCTGGAAAATCCCTAAATACTTGAAGAACAAACAATGTATTTCTTTTTTTTTTTCTTCCAAATTTTATTTTATTGTGTCAATATACAACGTGGTTGATTATTGTGGCCCATTATCCAAAACTCCATCCCTCCTCCCTTTCCCCCCTCCCTCCCAACAATGTCCTTTCTGTTCGCTTGTCATATCAATTTAAAGAAGTTGTAATTGTTGTATCTTCTTCCCTCCCCCCCCACCGGGTTTTTTGTGTACTTATTTGTTTATTTTTAGCTCCCACAAATAAGTGAGAACGTGATATTTGTCTTTCTGTTTCTGTGCCTGACTTATTTCACTTAATTCTCCCTAGGTCCATCCATGTCATTGCAAATGGCAGTATTTCATCATTTTTTATAGCTGAGTAGTATTCCATTGTGTAGATATACCATATTTTCTGTATCCACTCATATGATGATGGACATTTGGGCTGGTTCCAACTCTTGGCTATTGTAAAGAGTGCTGCGATGAACACTGGGGAACAGGTATACCTTCGACTTGATGATTTCCATTCCTCTGGGTATATTCCCAGCAGTGGGATAGCTGGGTCATATGGTAGATCTATCTGCAATTATTTGAGGAACCTCCATACCATTTTCCATAGAGGCTGCACCATTTTGCAGTCCTACTAACAATGTATGAGAGTTCCTTTTTCTCCACAACCTCACCAGCATTTATTGTTCACAGTCTTTTGGATGTTAGCCATCCTAACTGGGGTGAGATGGGATCTAAGTGTGGTTTTGATTTGCATTTCCCAGATGCTGAGTGATGTTGATAATTTTTTCATATGTCTGTTGGCCATTCGTATATCTTCCTTTGAGAAATGCCTATTTAGCTCTTTTGCCCATTTTTTAATAGGGTTACTTCAAACAATATATTTCTAAATAACAAATGAGTTAAAGAAGGGAGCTCAAAAGTAATTAAAAAATATTTTGAACTAAATGAAAAAGACAACCTACAGAATAGGAGAAAATATTTGTGAATTATTCATCCTCCAAGGAATTCATACCCAAAATATACAAGGAACTGAAACAACTGAACAGTAAAAGAAAAACCAAATAATCTAATTAAGAAATGGGCAAATGAACTGAACAAACATTTCTCAAAAGAAGACATAAAATGGTCAACAAATATATGAAAAAAATGTTCAACATCGCTAATCATCAGGAAAATGCAAATCAAAGCCACTTTGAGACATCATGTCACTCCAGTTAAACTGGCTATTATCAAGAAGACAGAAAATAACAAATGCTGGTGAGGATGTGGAGAAAGGAGAACTCTCCTACACTGTTGGTGGAACTGTAAATTAGTACAGCCACTATGTAAAACAGTATGGAGGTTTCTTAAACAGCTACCGATAGAACTACCATATGCTCCAGCAATCCCATTACTGGGTATGTACCCAAAGGAAGGGGAATCATCATGCTGAAGGGAAACCATCATGCTGCACTCCCATGTTTATCACAGTTCTATTTACAACAGCCAAGCTATGGAACCAACATAAATGTCCATCAATGTATGACTGGATAAGAAAATTGTGGTATATATACACAATGGAATACTATTCTGCCATAAAAAAAGAATGAAATTCTGCTATTCATAGCAGTATGGATGACCTTGGGGGAAAAATGATGTTACATGAAACAAGCCAGGCACAGAAAGAGAAAAACCACCTGTCCTCACTCATAAGTAAGTATTTACTAAAATAAATAAAAGAAACAACAGTCACAATAATGCATGAAACTTTCAGAAGGAGAGAACAGAACTGTGGTTACTAGAGGTGGGAAAGGAGGAGGAGGTAGTTAGCAAGAAATTGGTTAATAGGCAAAAGGAATGATGATGTTTTGTAATGGTTAACAAGCTAATTATCCTCATTTTATTATCACACATTGTACACAGGTATTGATATTCAACTCTGTATCCCACAAATATGTAAAATAAATTATTTAATAAAGAAAGAAAATGAAAATATAACTTATCTAAATGTGTGGGGTGTAGGGAAAGCAGTACTTGGAGGGAAATATATGGTACTTATTGCATATATTAGAAAAAATGAGAGAGATGAAATCAATGAGCTAAGTTTCCAACTTAGAAAACTAGGAAAAGATGTGCAAATTAAATTCAAAGTAAGAAGAAAATAAATGATAAAAATTAGAGCAGAAATTGAACGAGTACAGGGTCCTAGGCAGAAGCCATTGGAAGCCCCCACCACCTGGAAGCAGGCAAGAAGCATGCCCCAGGTCCTAGTCAGGAGCTAAGGGCAGCACCTCCTGCCCAGAAGCAGGTAAGGAGCACACCAAAAACACCACTTCTGCATGGATGGCTTACCACAGCCACTGCCACAGTCACAACTGCCACAAAAGTGGCTCGCCACCACAACAGTAACCACAGCCACAATCAATTGCATTGACACAAGAAGTCACCAGTGGAGACCAGGAAAAGAAGAGGAAGTCTTTCTGAAAGCCCACTCCAGAGTAACAGAAGAAACAAACTAATTTACCAGATGACAAGACATTAAAAATAGAAATACAAAAACCCAAGAAAATATGACACCACCAAAATAAAATAGTAACTCTCAAATACCAGACCCTGTTGAGCAGGAAACCCTTGAAATGACTGAAAAGGAATTCTGAGCAACAATCTTAAGGAAACTCAGAAGACCCAGTTAAACAACATAATGAAACAACAAAAAAAAAATCCAGGATATAAAGGAGGAAATTTACAAAGAGATTGATACCTTAAAAAATGTAGCAGAACTCATGGAACTGAAAGATTCACTCCACAAAATAAAAAACACAACTGAGAGCTTAAACATTAAGCTAGAACAAGCAGAAGAAAGAATTTCTGACCTTGAAGATAGTCTTCTAGAAATATTCCAGGTGAACAAAAAAAAAAAAAAGGAAAAAAGAATTTTCAAAAATCAAGAAAGTCTAAGACAGCTAGCAGAGAACATTCAAATCATGGGTTTTCCAGAAGGGGAGGATGAAGGAAAAGGAATGGAAAATTTATTCACTGAAATAACAACAGAAAACTTACCAGGTATAGGGAAAGACACAAATTCAGATTCAGGAGGCTCAAAAATCCCCAAACAGATTCAACCCAAAAAGATCCTCTCTAAGACATATTATAGTTAAACTGGCAAAGCTCAAAGAAGAACAAAGAAAGCTTAACAGAAGAAAGAGAAAAGCATCAAATCACCTATAAAGGAGCCCCATCTGACTAACAGCAGATCTCTCAACAGAAACTCTACAGGCCAGAAGAAAATCGGATGATATGTTCAAAATACTAAAAGATAAAAACCTCCAGCCAAGAATACTATACCAGGCAAAGCTATCCTTCAAAAATGAGAAAAATAGTGTATTTTCCAGACAAACAAAAACGGTGGGATTTCACTACCACACAACTTCCCCTCACAAGAAATTTTCAGAGGAGTCCTGCATCTGGAATCTGATAAACAATAATCACTCCCATGAATACACAAGAAAGAACAAAATCCACTGATAGAACAAATATGCAAATGAGCAAGAGAAGAAGCTAAATCTTACCACCAAAAAAAACCATTATAACAATGAATGGAGAGTCGAAGATAGCAGAGTAGTTGGTTTCTGGTGTTGCTTTCTCCCACAGAGCAACCAATTTGCAGCTTTTGAGGAGCAGCAACAGAGGACCCAAAATCTGTGCTAGAATGGACAGGAGCCACTCACCACAGGACCCCAGTTCAGGTTGCCCCCATTTCCTAAAGAGAGTTTAGAGCTTTAGAGCTTTTGGGCCCACATGCACTGAGCCTGCTGGCCAGAGAAGGCAGATGGGGCTGGGCCCAGACTTCCGGCGCAGGCCATCCATCTCCTTGAACAACCTGTGAGGCAGGGGTTCCCAAGCCCCAAGCCAGATGAGCTGGTTAAGGCTGATAGGGCAGGACTTGCAGCCCACACTACGTGTCTCTGTGAGCAACCGGAGAGACACGGACTTCCAAGCACCAAGCCTGACAACCCAGTGAAGGCAGGTGGGGTGGGATTTCCAGCCCAGGTTGTCTGTCTCATGAGTGACTTGAGAGGCTCTGGACTCCCATGCCACCCAACCAGCCAGTGAAGGCAGGTGGGGGCGGGGGGACTTCCAGGCCAGGATAGTTTCTGCTATCCAGAAGCAGCAGACCCTTCCAAATCCAAGCCAGACATCAGGGTGAAAGGAGTGAACTGTGATACCCCCAGCCACAATGACAAAACACCAAAGGAAAGACACCAGAAATATAAAAAATCAAGAAAGTACATCGCCACCAAAGGAAATTAATAACTTACAAGTGCTAGATCCTATACAACAGGAAGTCTTTGAAATGACAGACAAGGAATTTAGAATAACTATTCTAAGGAAACTAAATAAGATACAAGAAAACTAAGTGAAACAACACAATGAAATGAGAAAAAAACATATAGGTTCTGAAAGAATAAAGGTACAAAGAAATCAATGCCTTGAAAAAGAATGTAGCTGAGCTTGTGGAGCTGAAGGATGCATTCAGTGAAATAAAAAACACAACAGAGAGTTTAACCAGCAGACTTGAACAAGCAGAAGAGAGAATTTCTGACCTCAAAGACAGGCTGTTTGAATTATCACAGGCAGACCCCCCCCCCCACCAAAAAAGGTAAAGAGAATCAAAAAAATTGAAGCAAATTTAAGAGAGACAACTGACAACCTTAAGTGCTCAAGTATCTATGTCATGAGTATTCCAGAAGGGGAGGAAAAAGGAAATGGCATTGAAAACATATTCAATGAGATAATAGCAGAAAACTTCCCAGGTATACGGAAGTCACAGATCCCCAGATTCAGGAAGCCCAAAGATCACCAAACACATTCAACCCAAAAAGGTACTCTCCAAGACAAGTGATAATCAAATTGATAAAAATCACAGACAAAGAGAGAATCTTAAAAGCTGCAAGAGAGAATCAGCAAGTCACTTATAAGGGAGCACCAATCAGAATAACATCAGACTTTTCATTAGAAACTCTAAAATCCAGAAAAGAAAGGGATAATATATTCAAAACATTAAAGGACAAAAATTGCCAGCCAAGAATACCTTACCCAGCAAGGCTATCCTTCCAAAATGAAGGCCAAATGGTACATTTCTCAGACAAACAAAAACTGAGGGAGTTCACTACCGCATGACCAGTCCTACAAGAAATTCTCAAGGAAGTACTGGGTTTGATACCACAAAAACAACCATCACTACCATGAATACACAAGAAAGAACAATACCTACCAGCAAAACAAAAATGTTAACAAAAGAGAGAAAAAATAGTTTACCTATCAACCCGAGAAACCATCAAATACACAAGAAAAAAAGAAAATTTGAAAGAAAGGAACAAAAGATACTTAAGACATCTAAACAAATATCAGTATAGTGCTAAGAGTAAATCAACACCTTTCAATAATAACTCTGAATGTAAAGGGACTGAATTCCCCATTCAAAAGACACAGACTGACTGATGGGATTAAAAAGATTGACCCAACAAAATGCTGCCTTCAAGAGACTCACTTGAACTGTAAAGACACACATAGAATAAGAGTGAAAGGATGGAGAAAGATATATCATGCAATTAGGAATGAAAAATGAACTGGAGTAGTTATTCTTATATCAGATAAACTAGACTTTAAAGCAAAAACCATTAAAAGAGATAAAGATGGACAATATGTAGTGATAAAAGGATCTATCCATTAAGAAGACATAATAATCATAAATATATACACACCTAATGTTGGAGCAGCCAGATTTACAAAGCCAACGCTTTTAGATCTAAAGAAAAAACTAGACACTAACACCATAATAGTGGGGGACCTGAACACCCCACTCTCATCATTGGATAAACCATCTAGGCAAAAAGTCAACAGAGAAACACAAGATCTAAACAATACTTTAGACCAATTGGATTTGGCAGATATCTACAGAACACTCCACCCACAACCTCAGAATATTCATTCTTGTCATCAGAACATGGAACATTCTCCAGGATAGACCACGTTAGGTCACAAAGCAAGTTTTAACAAATTCAAAAAAATTGGAATTATTTTATGTATTTTTTCTGATCACAATGCATTAAAATTAGAAATCGATAATAAACAAACTCTGAAAACTGTACAAACTCATGGAAATTTAGCTACATTCTACTTAACAACATGTGGGTCCAAGAAGAAATTAAACAGGAAATCAAAAAATTTCCTGAATATAATGAAAATACTGACACATCATACCAAAACCTTTGGGATACTGCAAAAGCAGTTTTAAGGGGGAAATTTATTGCATTAAATGCTTACTTCAGAAGAATGGAAAGATGGCAAACAAATAATCTAACACTTCACCTTAAAGAACTAGAAAAACAAGAACAATCTAAACCTAAAATTAGTAGACGGAAAGAAATAATTTAGATCAGAGCAGAACTAAATGAAATAGAGACACATACACAAAAAATACAAAAGATCAATGAATCAAAAAGTTGGTTCTTTGAAAAGATTAATAAAATTGACAAACCTTTAGCAAGACTAAGAAAAGAAGAGAGAAGACACAAATAACAAAAATTAGAAAGAAAAAAGGTGAAATTACAACTGACACCTCAGAAATACAAGAAATCACTAGAGACTACTAAACAACTATATGCAAACAAATTTGAAAATCTGGAGGAAACAGATAAATTTCTGGATGCACACAAGCTACCAAAACTGAGGCAATAAGATATAGAAAATCTGAACAGACCAGTAACAATAAAAGATATTGAAGCTGTTATCAGAAGGCTCCCAACAAAGAAAAACCCAGGACCGGATGGGTTCACTGCAGAGTTCTACCAAATCTTCAAAGAGGAACTGACACCAATTCTCTACAAACTGTTTCAAAAGATTGAAACAGAGGCCATTCTCTCAAACTCATTCTATGAGGCGAATATCACCCTGATTCAAAATCAGACAAAAATGCATCAAAAATAGAAAACTACAAGCCAATATCCTTGATGAATTTAGATGCAAAAATCCTCAATGAAATACTAGCTAACACAATACAGCAACACATACAGAGAATTATACACCATGATCAAGTGAAATTCATCCCAGGAATGCAAGGTTGGTTCAACATATGCAAATCAATGAATGTGATGCACCATGTTAATAAAAGCAAAGACAAAAACCACATGATCATCTCTATTGACTCTGAAAAAGAATTTGACAAATTCAACATCCTTTCATGTTAAGACTCTCTACAAATTAGGCATAGATGGAAAGTATCTCAGCATAACTAAAGCCATACATGAGAAGCCCACTGTCAATCTAATCCTGAACGGGGAAAAGATGAAAGCTGTTCCGTTAAAAACAGGAACTCAACAGGATGCCCACTCTCACCTCTCCTATTCAACACAGTGTTGAAAGGACTAGCCAGAGCAATCAGAGAAGAGAAGGAAATAAAGGGCATCAGATTGGAACAGATGAAGTCAAGCTGTCCCTTTTTGCAGGTGATATGATCCTATATATTGAACAACCTAAAGCTTCTATAAAAAAAACTCCTAGAGTTGACAAAAGATTTCAGCAAAGTTGCAGGGTACAAAGTCAACACGCAAAAATCAGTAGCATTTCCATACTACACCAGTGACCATGCAGAAAAAGAAATCAAGAAAGCTAGCCCATTTACAATAGCCACCAAAACATTAAAATACTTATGAATAAAGCTGACCAAGGATGTGAAAAATCTCTTCAAAGAGAACTACAAACCACTGTTGAGAGAAATTAAGGAGGACACAAGAAGATGGAGATATCCCATGATCTTGGATTGGAAGAATTAACATTGTGAAAATGTCCATACTACCCAAACTGATCTACCTATTCAATGCAATCCCCATCAAGATTCCAATGACATTTTTCTCTGAGATGGAAAAAGCTATCCAGACATTGATATGGAGCAGCAAAAGGCCACGCATAGCCAAAGCAATCCTGAGCAAAAGGAAAAAAAAATCTGGTGGTATAACACTACCTGAATTTAAACTATATTGCAAAGCTATAATAACCAAAACAGCATGGTACTGTCATAAAAACAGACATATGGATCAATGGAACAGAATAGAGAAAACAGAAATTAACCCATATGCCTACAGCCATCTGATCTTTGACAAAGGCAGCAAGTCTACATACTGGGTAAGAGACTGCCTTTTCAACAAATGGTGCTGGGAAAACTGGATAATCATTCATAGGATAATGAAACCAGACCCATGTTTTTCACCATATACCAAAATCAACTCAAAGTGGGTTAAAGAATTAAATATACATCCTGAAACAATAAAACTATTTAAAGAAAACATAGGGGAAATATTCTCGGAAGTAGGAGTGGGCACAGAATTCATGAATAGGACCCCAAAAGCCCAGGCAACTCAAGGTAAAATAAACAAATGGGATTATATCTAACTAAAAAGCTTCTGCATAACCAAAGAAACAATCAACACAGTAAAAAAACAACCAACAGAGTGGGAGAAAATATTTGCAAAATGTACATCTGACAAAGGATTAATATCCAGAATATACAAGGAACTCAAACAACTTTATAACATAAAAACCAAATAACCCAATTAAAAATGGGCAAAGGAGCTGAATGGATATATCTCAATGGAAGATATACAAATGGCCAACAGACACACAAAAAAGTGCTCAATATCACTCAACATCCGGGAAATGCAAATCAAAACCACACTGAGATACCATCTCACTCCAGTTAGGATGGCTAACATCCAAAAGACTGAGAACAGTAAGTGCTGGAGAGGTTGCAGAGAAAAAGAAACTCTCATCCACTGTTGGTGGGGCTGCAAAATGGTGCAGACTTCATGGAAAATGATATGGAGGTTCCTCAAACAATTACAGATAGATCTACCATATGATCCAGCGATCCCACTGCTGGGATTATACCCGGAAGAATGGAAATCATCATGCTGAAGGGATACCTGTACTCCAATGTTTATTGCAGCTCTATATACAATAACCAAGAGCTGGAACCAGCCCAAATGTCCATCATCTGATGAGTGGATAAGGAAACTGTGGTGCATCTACACAATAGAGTAATACTCTGCTATAAAAAAGAACAAAATACTGCCATTCGCAACAACATGGAGCGACCTAGAGAGCATTATATTAAGGGAAACAAATCAGGCACAGAAAGAGAAATACCACATGTTCTAACTTATTTGTGGGGGCTAAAAATTAATAAATAAATAAACACACCAACAAATAAAGGGCGGGGGGAAGAAGACAGAATAATCACAAAAATTCCTTGAACTATTTAAGCCAAGTGCACAGATACAATGAGCGGGGGTGGGGGAGGGCAGGAACAGGTAAAGGTGCATGAAAATCAAATGCGATATAATTTGAGAAGTAAAATTACATTTAATTAAATTTTAAAAAACCCATTATGGCAATGAAATAAAAGCAAAGAAACTATCAGTCTCTTTGGAAGATGATAAGGAAACAGTTCACTTTTCTAAAAATAGTAAGGAAAAGGGAAGAATAAAGCAGTTTTCCCATCTTTTCTATATGAGTTCCTCTGGGTAACCATAAATAGCTGAGTGGGGAACATTTATAATAGATATCCGGCTAATAAATAAGGTGAGAATTAAATAATTAGAATATCGTATTTTGCAAACCTCTATTGAAATAATGGATCTAGCAAATTATCATCCATGTCTGCTAACATCACAGAGTGATGACAAGACATAATGGGCCTCCTGCAGTAATAACATATACCTCTGAAGTCAAATCTAACCTGAGTGAGACCAAGCCCCAGGATCCAGCAACCAATCACTGGGAAATGCAGGGGATGGTGGAACATGTTAAATGACTCTACTAGGTTGGATCCAGCAAATCCAGACCTTGGAAAACTTTATGGGGTAAAGGGGGAAAAATTAGATGAAGGGAGAACCTATAGATTATAAGAAACTTAAGAGACAGTTGACGTAGCAACCAATGGAACAAGCAGAACTTGTTTGGATCCCAATGTAAACAAATCAATTGTAAGAAAGAAAGGGGGATGATGAGAGAATTGAAGAAATTTAAACATGTTAAATGTATGATTATATTAAGGAATTATTATTGATTTTAAGAATGTGATTATATATGCAGTTATGTATTTTATAAAAGAGTTCTTATCTTTTAGAGACACATACTGAAATATGTACAGATGAATGCTATGATACTGGGATTTACTCAAAATAATGTAGAGGGAAGGCAGAAATTGGGTGGGGGTACAAATAAGGTAAGATTGGTCATGAGCTGTTGATTGCTGTAGCTGGATTTATTGTACATGTATTAAATTTTTCGTAGTAAAAAGTTAAAAAATTTAATTTAATTTAATTTAAAAATTAGAACAGAAATCAATGAAATTGAAAAACAGGACATCAGTAGAAAAAAAAATGAAACAAAAAGCTGATTTTCTGAAAAGATAAATAAAATTGATATCTCTAACCAAGCTAAGGGAAAAAGAGAGAAAACACAAATTACTGATATCATAAATGAAAGAGAGAACATGACTACAGATCCTGTGAACATTAAAAAGATGATAAGGAAATACTATGAATAACTATATATCCACAATTTTAATTAACTATATAAATTGGACCAATTTCTTGAAAGACACAATATGTGGAAACTCAAACAAGAAGAAACAGACAATTGAAATAGGCTTATATCTATTAAATAAATTGAATTAAGAATTAATAACCTTTAAATGGAAAGCACCAGGCCCCAATGGGTTCATCAGTGAATTCTACTAATCATTTAATGAAGAACTATACCAATACTCTACAATCTCTTGCAGAAGATAAGAGCAGAGGTAATGATTTCTAACTTATTTTATGAGGTCAACATTACCTTAACACCAAAACCAGAAAATGACATTACAAGAAATAAAAACTACAGATCAATATCTCTCATGAATATATATGCAAAAATTCTCAACAAAATATTACCAAATTGAATTCAACAATGGATGAAAGTAGTTATATATCACAACCAAGTAGGATTTTTTTCCAGGGATGCAAGCTGGTTCAACATTCAGAAATCAATTGATGTGAACCACCCCATTGACAGGCTAAAGAAGAAAAGTCACATCATCATACCAGTAGATCCAAAAAAAGCATTTGACGAAATCCAACACTTATTCGTGGTACAAACTGTTAGCAAACTGGGAATAGAGGGAAACGTGATCAACTTGATAAAGAACATCTACAAAAACTACAGGTGACATTAAACTTAACGGTGAGAAATTTGAATATTTCCCACTCAGATCAGGAACAAAGCAAGGATGTCTCCTCTTACTGTTCTTATCAACATCATACTGGAAGACCTAGGTAATACAATAAGACCAGGAAAAGAAATAAAAGGCATATAGAATGGGAAGGAAGAGATAAAACTTCCTTTGTTGACAACATGATTATCTATGTAGAAAACATGAAAAAAAATTGGCAATAAACAAACAAACAGAAACAAAAACCAAAAAATTCCTGTAACTAACAAGCAATTATGGCAAGCTTTCAGGATACACGGTTAATATACAAACATCAATCTCTTTCTTATATACTAAAAATGAACAAATGAAACTTGAAATTAAAAACACATTACCATTTACATTAGCATCCCTCAAAATGAAAAACTTATGTATAAGTCTAACAATATATGTATGAGATCTGTATGAGGAAAACCAAAAATCCTGGTGAAAGAAATAAAAGAAAAACTGCATAAATGGAGAGATATTCCATGTTTATGGATAGGAAAACTCAATATTGTCAATATGTCATTTCTTCCCAACCCTATCTATAGATTCAATTGAATCCCAATCAAAATCCTGGCAATTTATTTTGTAGATATCAACAAACTTAGTCTAAAGTTTAAATGGAGAGGCAAAAGACCCAGAACAACCAACTAAATATGGAAGAACAAAGTTAGAGGACTGACACTACTTTAAGACTTACTGTAAAGATACAGCAATCAAAACAGGGTGGTAATGGCAAAAGATGTTCAATGGAACAGAATAAAGAGCTCAGAAATAGATCTTGATTTTGGTCTTTGACAAAGAGGAAAAAGCAATACAATACAGAAAAGATAGTGTTTACAACAAATTGTGCTAGGACAACTGGACATCCCTACTCAAAAAAATTAATCTTACATCATTCACAAAAAAATAACTCAAAATGAATCATAGACCTAAATGCAAAATGCAAAACTGTAAAACTCCTAAGGTAATAGAGGGAAAAATTTAGATGCTTGGGTATGGAAATTACTTTTTATATACAACACCAAGGGCACAATCAATCCATGAAACAAGTAATTGATATGCTGGACTTCATTAAAATTAAAAACTGCTATGAGAAAGACAATGTTAAGAGAATGAGAAGACAAGCCACAGACTGGGAGAAAATATTTGCAAAAGACACACCAGATGAAGGGCTATTTTCCAAAATACACAGGGAGCTCTTAAAATTCAACAGTTGGAAAATGAAAAATCTGATTAAAAATGGATGAAAGACCTGAACAGACATCTCACCAAAGAATATATACAAATGGTAAATATGTATATGAAAAGGTGTCCAACATAATAAGTCATCAGGGAATTTCAAATTAAAACAACAATGGGATATCACTACATACTTATCAGAATGGCCAAAGTTCAAAACACATAGTATCAAATGCTGACAAGGTCAGGGAGCAATAGGAACTCTCACTCTTTACTGTGTGGGAAAGCAGAATGCATAGCCATTTGGAAAACAGTTCGGCATTTTCTTAAAAAACTAAACATACTCTCATCATGTGATCCAGATACTGTACTCCATAGTGCTGACCCAAATCAATTGAAAACTTATATCCCCTCAAAGCTAGCACTCAAACATTTATTGCAGCTTTACTCATAAATTGACAAAATTTGGAAGCAACCAGAATGTCTTTCAGTAGGTGAATGGATAAACTGTAGTACATCCAGATAATAGAATATTATTCAGCTCTAAAATGAAATAAACTATCAAGCCATGAAAACACTAGTACATGGAGGAATTTTCAATACATATTAATAAGCAAAAGAAGCCAAACTGAAAAGTCTACATACTATTTGGTGTCAACTATAAGAAACTTTAAAAAAGGTAAAACTATGAAGACAATGAAAAGATTAATGGCTGCCAAGGAGGGAGAGGGAGGAATAAATAGAGCACAGAGGGCAGTGAAACTCTTCTGTGTGATACTATAATGGTGGATACATGTCATTGTACATTTGTCAAAACCCATAGAATGTACAACTCCAAAGTGAACCCTAGTGCCAACTATGGAGTTTGGGTGATAATGATGTGTCAATGTTAGTTCACTGATTGCAACAAGTGTACCACTCTGGTACAGGATGTTGGTACTGCAGGAGGTTGTGCATCTGTGGGTGCAGAGGGTCTATAGGAATTCTCTGTACTTTCTACTCAGTTTCGCTATGAAACTGAACCTAAAACTGCTCTAAAACAATTAAGTTTATTGAAAATTTAAAAAAATAAAGCAAACTAAAATAGGATAATGTGTTATAATTCCTCTCTACACCACTAAATGTATAATATTTTAATTTTGTTCCCAGGGCTTTTCATTCCAGCTACGGCATCTCAGTGCCAATCATCAAACAAAATAACAAAAGTAATTTAAAAGTAAACACACACACATAAACAGTTACACACTGCTCCACCATTACCACCACTACCCATATAAAATGCTATAATCATTAAGTTAAAAAGCTAAGTGTAATTGAAAAAACCAAAGTTGTTCACAAAACATTATTTTAATGTTTTATTACAAGAAACATTCAATGAAAGTTATTTTAATTAAAAATTATGTTTTCAATGGAAATGTATTATTTGTATCTAAAATTTCAGGGGCCATCCTTAATTTAGCCAATAGTTTTTAATCAAGGGTCTGAAAACTTGTTTTGTAAAAAGTTAAATACTTAACGTTTTTGGCTTTGTAGAAAATAAGGTCTCCATCACACTCAACTTTGACTTTGCATCATGAAAGCAGCCATTGACAATACTAAATGAATGTGCATGGCTTTGCTCCAACAAATCCTCCTTTACCTAAACAGATGGCAGTCTGATTTGACCCAAAGGCCATTGCAAATCCTGATCTATAGCACATGCTGAACTGGAAGCACTTTTTCAGTGAGTACAGCTACTCATGGAAAACCATATTATTAACATTCCCATTGATTTTTTTTTCCCTTTCCTTGGGAAAACAGTACTCTAACATTTAGCTCTAAAACTTCATAATATTTGTTTAAGATTCCTTAGCTATACTAGGTAGCTAATTTTATATCTAAAATTCATCTTTTCATTGTATTATGTAAATGAAATTATATTTTTAAAATACCACTAAAGTTCATTAGTATAAAGCACACTGGTATGAATACCCTTTATAAAATGAGGAGTCTCCCCACTGACCAGCATCTGTACCCATACACGTTTCTTTCTTTCCTGTTATGGATGAACTCTCAGTGCTCCAAAGACTAATCCCTCTTCTAGAACACCAGGACTCACTCCTACTGCCTGCTCAAGAACATGGCTCCAGAAAACCTCCTCTTTTATCCTATGTTATTCTTAATTTCACCTTCTCTACTGGATCATTTCCATCAGAGTATAACATGCTATTTCTTTTGCTGTTGAAAAAAATCTTTTGATCTTACTTACCCAAATTGGTACCACCCATTTTTCAGCTCACCTTTGTAGTACAATTCCTTCAAATAATTATCTGTATGTCTATACTGTCTCCAATTCCTTTCTATGCCTAAACTTTTTTTGCCATGTTCACCAGTAACACTCATGATGTTAAATCCAGTGGTCAATTAGAGGTTCGCAAACTGCTCTTTTATGCTTTGACCCAGACATCAGTTTTGGCCAAAGGATGTTGGCCAGAATTATTGATATGGCCCTGACTCTGAAGTTTGGTGAGAAATGGAGGGTGGCAGATAGAGTGTTTGGTGAGCACTACTATCTCAGGCACAATGCATTATAGTGATACTTCTCTTTACTTTTTTGTAATAACTAGATACGATGAGCTGTGCATTCTGTTGAGACCTCTTTAGAGTCTAGGGTACATTGTGTAGTTTATGACACCAAGACTTCAGTTCATATTCCAGCATAAATTAGTACCAAAATGAGAACAATCTAATGCATACAGTGACTGTATAACAAATTAGTGCAGCACTAATGATATACATAGTTCTTGACATTTCTTATATTTGACCATATGCATCATATTTTAAAACATTTGCCAATAATGGCATCCAGCAACATTATTAATATGTACTAATTATTAAAAACCAGTGTTGCAGAGGCCCGAGTCCTGTGGAGACCACAAGCCCTGCCGTGCCAGCACATGACCAAGCAGGTAGGCCTCGCCGCCACTGGACCTCATCCCCAGCCCAGCAGAGTGCACGCTGACCAGAGAGGCACCCCCCCTCCCAGGGAGGCCTGACTCCCACAGAGACCATGTACCATGTGGCGCCAGCTCACGACCAAGTAGGTAGGCCTCGCCGCCACCAGGCTTCATCCCTAGCCCGGCCGAGTGCACGCCGAACAGAAAGGCATATCCCTGGAGAGGCCCAAGTCCTGTGGAGACCATGCGCCCTGTGGCACCAGCACATGACCTAGCAGGAAAGCCTCACTGCCACTGGACCCCATCCCCAGCCTGGCCGAGTGCATGCCAACCAGAGAGGTGCCTCTCTGGAGAGGCCCGAGAACCATGGAGACCATGCACCCTGCCTACAGTGCCAACATGAGACTGAGCAGGTAGGGTTTGCTGCCACCAGACCACATCCCCAGCCTGGCTAAGTGCACACCGACCAGAAAGGTGCCCCCCTAGAGAGGCCCGAGTCCTGCAGAGACCACGTGCCATGCGGTGCCAGCTCATGACTGAGTAGGTAGGCCTCACCGCCACCAGACTCCATCCTTAGCCCGGCCGAGTGCACGTGGAACAGAGAGGCAACTCCCCAGAGAAGGCCCATTCCTGCAGAGACCACACACCCCGCAGCACCAGTGAATTACCTAGAAGGAAGGCCTCACCCCTCCTGGACCGATCTCCAGCCCAGTTGAGTGTGCACTGACCAGAGAGGCACCCCCTGGAGAGGCTCAAGACCCACAACAACTATGTGCCCAAGGCGCCAACAGGTGACCAATTGACACTGAGGCAGCCATGCCAAATTGGCAGCCCAGGCAGGATCCTAGCCAGACAATAGTGTCAAACCAGTGGACCATGAAATCCCTTGCCACAATGACTAAACATCAAAGGAAAGATACTAGAAATATGAAAAATCAAAAAGTACACCACAAAAGTATAATAACTCTCAAGCTCTAGATCCTATAGAACAAGAAGCCCTTGAAATGTCTGACAAGGAATTTCAAGTGATAATGCTAAGGAAACTAAAGGAGATACAAGAAAACTCAGCTAGAGAACATGATGAAACGAGGAAATGTATACAGGACCTGAAAGAAGAAATGTACAAGGAAATCAATGCCTTGAAAAAGAATGTAATGGAGCTTGCTGAGCTGAAGAATTCATTCAATGAAATAAAAAACACAACAAAGAGTTTAACCAGCAGGCTTGCAGAAGCATAAGAGAGAACTTCTGACCTTGAAGATGGGCTGTTTGAAATAACACAGGCAGACAAAAAAAAAGAAAGAAAGAAAGAAAAGAGAATTAAAAACATTGAAGATAATCTAAGAGAGATAGCAGACAACCTTAAGTGCTCAAAAATCCAAGTCATGGGTATTCCAGAAGGAGAGGAAAAAAAGAGACTACATTGAAAACATTCAACAAAATAGAGGCAGAAAAATTCCCAGGTATAGGAAAAGACACAGATCTTCAGATTCAGGAAGCTCAAAGATCCCCAAATGTACTTGACCTAAAAAGGTCTTTTCCAAGACATGTTATAGTCAAATTGGCAGAACTCAAAGACAGAGAAAGAATCTTAAAAGCAGCAAGTGAGAAGCATCAAATCACCTATAAGGGAGCACCAATCAGACTAACATAAGATTTTTCATCACAAACCCTAAAAGCCAGAAAGGAATTGGATAATACATTCAAAATACTAAAAGACAGATATTGCCAGGTAAGAATACACTACCCTACAAAGCTATCCTTCCAAAATGAAGGGCAAATAGTATATTTCTCAGACAAACAAAAACTGCAGGAGTTCACTACCACACGACCACCCTTACAAGAAATTCTCAAGGGAGTACTGGATCTGGTACCTGAAAAATAACTAACACTGCCAGAAAAACTCAAGAAAAATCAAAATCCACTAGTAAAATAAAAATGCCAACAATGAAGAGAAAAAAAAAAGTTTATCTACAACCCAAGAAACCACAAATGTAGAAGACAAACAGCAAATCAGAAAGAAAGGAGCTAAAGACACTTATGACATCCAAACAAAAATCAATAAAATGCTAGGAGTAAATTGACACTTTTCAATGACATCTCTTAATGTAAAAGGATTAAATTCCCCAATCAAAAGACACAGACTGGCTGATAGGATTAAAAAGGATGACCCAACTATATGCTAGCTTCAAGAGACCCACCTCACCTATAAAGACTTACATAGACTAAGAGTGAAAGGATGGAAAGAGATTTACCATGGAAACAGAAATGGAAAATGAGCTGGAGTAGCTATTCTTTTATCTGATAAAATAGACTTTAAACTAAAAACCGTAAAAAGAGATAATGAGGGCCACTACATAATGATAAAAGGATTGATCCATCAAGAAGACATAACAATCATAAATATATATGCACCCAATGTTGGAGCAGCCAGATTTATGAAGCAAACTCTATTAGACATAAAGAAGGAAATATACAATAATACCATAATAGCAAGGGACCTGAACACCCCACTATCAATATAGGACAGATTATCTAGGCAAAGATTCAGCAGGGAAACACAAGATCTAAACAACACTCTAGAGCAATTGGACTTGGCAGACGTCTACAGAACATTCCATCCAACAACCTTAGAATATTCATTCTTCTCAGCAGCACATGGATCATTCTCCAGGATAGATCACATGTTAGGTCACAAATCAAGTCTCAACAAATTAAAAAAAAAATGGAATTATCCCACATACTTTTTCAGACCACAATGGATTAAAATTAGAAATCGATAACAGATGAAATTCTGTAAACTATACAAACACTTGGAAATTAAACAGCATTGTACTTAATGACATATGGGTCCAAGAAGAAATCAAACAGGAAATCAAAAAATTTGCTGAAACTAATGAAAACAATGATACATCATAACAAAGCATGTGGGATACTGCAAAAGCAGTACTAAGGGGGAATTTTATCACATTAAATGCTTACTTCAGAAGAATAGAAAGATGGCAAGTGAACAATCTAATATTCCACTTTAAAGAACTAGAAAAACAAGAACAATCCAAACCCAAAGTTAGCAGATGGAAAGAAATCATTAAGATCAGAGCAGAACTTAATGAACTTGAAACCCCAAAAATGATACAAAGGATCAATAAATCAAAAAGTTGGTTTTCTGAAAAGATAAATAAAATTGACAAACCATTATCATAGCAAACTAAAAAAAAGAAGAGAGAAGATCCAAATAACAAAAATTAGAAATGAAAAAGGTGATATTACAACAGATACCTCTGAAATACAAGGAATCATTTGAGACTACTGCAAACAACTATATGCCAACAAATTTGAAAATCTGGAGGAAATGGATACATTTCTGGACACACACAAACTACAAAAACTGAGCCAAGATGATGCAGAAGTCTGAACAGATCAATAACAATAAAAGAGATTGAAGCTGTTATCAGATGGCTCCCAACAAAGAAAACCCCAGGACCAGATGGGTTCACAGCAGAATTCTACCAAACACTCAAAGAGGAATTGACACCAATTCTCTACAAACTATTCCAAAAGATTGAAACAGAGGCCATTATCCCAAACTCATTCTATGAAGCAAACATCACCCTGATACCAAAACCAGGTAAAGATACAACTAAAAAAGAAAACTACAGGCCAATATCCTTGATGAATACAGACACAAAAATCCTTAATAAAATACTAGCTAACAGAATACAGCTACACATATGCAAAATTATACACCATGATGAAGTGGCATTCATCCCAGGGATGCAAGGTTGGTTCAACATGTGCAAATCAATAAATGTGATGCACCATATAAATAAAATCAAACACAAGGACCATATGATAATCTCTACAGATGCTGAAAAACCATTTGATAAAATTCAACACCTGATCATGATAAAGACTCTCTACAAGTTAGGTATAGATGGAAAGTATCTCAACATAATTAAAGCCATATATGATAAACCCACTGCCAATATCATCCTGAATAGGGAAAAGCGGAAAGCTTTTCCATTAAGAAGAGGAACTAGACAAGGATTCCCACTCTCACCACTCCTATTCAACATAGTGTTGGAAGTACTAGCCAGAGCAATCAGAGAAGAGAAGGAAATAAAGGGCATCCAGATTAGAAAAGATGAAGTGAACCTGTCCCTGTTTGCAGATGATGTGATCCTATATCTCAAACAGCCTAAAGCCTCTACAAAAAAACTTTTGGAGTTGATAAATGATTTCAGCAAAGTTTCAGTATACAAAATTAACACAAAAAAAATCAGTAGCATTTCTATTCTCCAATAGTGAACATGCTGAAAGAGAAATCAAGAAAGCTTGCTCATTTACAATAGCCACCAAAAAAAATAAAATACTTAGGAGAAGAGTTAACCAAGGATGTGAAAAATCTCTGTAATGAGAACTACAAACCACTGCTGAGAGAAATTAGAGAGGATACAAGAAGATGGAAAGATATCCCATGCTCTTGGATTGGAAGAATCAACATAGTGAAAATGTCCATACTACCCAAAGTGATATACAAATTCAATGCAATCCCCATCAAAATTCCAATGACATTTTTCTCAGAAATGGAAAAAACTACTCAGACATTTACATGGAATAACAAAAGACTATGCATAACCAAAGCAATTCTGAGCAAAAAAATATAGCTGGAGACATAACACTACCTGACTTTAAACTATACTATGAAGCTATAATAACCAAAACAGCAAAATACTGGCATAAAAACAGACACACCGGTCAATGGAATAGAACAGAGAATCCAGAAATCAACCCACACACCTACAGCCATCTGATATTTGAAAAAGGCACCAAGCCTGTACACTGGGGAAGAGACTGCCTCTTCAGCAAATGGTGCTGCGATAACTGGATATCCATATGCAGGAGAATGAAACTAGACCCATACCTCTCACCATATACTAAAATCAACTCAAAATGGATTAAATAATTAAATATACACACTGAACAATAAAACTTCTTAAAGAAAACATAGGAGAAACACTTCAGGAAGTAGGACTGGGCACAGACTTTATGAATACGACCCCAAAAGCACGGGTAACCAAAGGAAAAAAAACAAATGGGATTATTTCAAACAAAAAAGCTTCTGCACAGCAAAAGAAACAATTAAAAGAGTTATAAGACAACCAACAGAGTGGGAGAAAAATATTTGCAAAACATACACCTGACAAGGGATTAACATCCAGAATATACAAGGAACTGAAACAACTTTACAACAACAAAAAAGAGCTAAATAGGCATTTCCCAAAGGAACATATATGAATGGCCAACAGACACGTGAAAAAATGCTCAACATCACTCAGCATTTGGGAAATGCAAATCAAAACCACACTGAAATACCATCTCACCCCCGTTATGATGGCTAATATCCAAAAGACTGTGAATGATAAATGCTGGCAAGGTTGCGGAGGCAAAGATACTCTCATACACGGTTTGTGGGACAGCAAAATGGTGCAGCCTCTTTGGAAAATGGTATCGAGGTTCCTCAAATAATTGCAGATAGATCTACGATATGACCAGCTATCCCACTGCTGGGAATATACCCAGAGGAATGGAAATCATCAAGTCGAAGGTATACCTGTTCCCCAGTGTTCATTGCAGCACTATTTACAATAGCTAAGAGTTGGAACCAGCCCAAATGTCCACCATCAGATGAGTGGATACAGAAAATGTGGTATATCTACACAATGGAATACTATTCTGCTATAAAAAAGAATGAAATACTGCCACTTGCAACAACAAGGATTGACCTAGAGAGAATTATATTAAGTGAAACGAGTCAGGCACAGAAAGAGAAATACTACATGTTCTCACTAATTTGTGGGAAATAAATAAATACACATATAAACTCAGTCGGGGGGACGGAAGAAGACACAACACTTACAATTCCTTGAAATTGATATGACAAGCAAACAGATATGAGGTTGTTGGGATCAAGGGGGGCGAAGGAGAGGGAAGGAGGTTTCGGTAATGGGCCACAATAACCAACCCCATTGTATATTGAAAAAATATAATTAAATTTAAAAAAAAATAGTGCTGGACCCCGGAAAACAGTATCTTGATTCAATTCATCAGGCTGCCTCCTGCTTGTCCAACCTTTGGTTGTTGAGTCAGGGGAGATGGGAGGGAAGAGGGAATTCTGTCCAAGACTCAGAACTTTGAATACTGCTGCTAAGTCTCCAAGATCAAGCCACAGTCAACATCTCCTCCAGATGTGTGGCTTTTCTCACAGATTAAATCCGGGCCAAAGATTTTGTTGGTGGTGATATTATTTTGTTGTTGCTGTCCTTGTTGTTTTTATAGTGAGATATTTTAAGGGTGTTGAACTTCAATGGAAACGGTACTTTCCAATGAGTTTATTCTTTGCCACTGCAATGTCTTTTTTCATATGGGTTTGTACATCTTGCTCTAAAATTTGCTGGGCCCTTGTGCTGAACTCAGCAGAGCTATCTTGTGCTTTCACAAGGTCCTAGAGAGATGCTAGTAGAACTGAACTTTTGTTCAGTACCTGGACCTTTATTGTAACCTTTCACAAGCATAAAAATATGGGAACTAGGTTAGAGGATGATCTTGATACAGAGCTATCAGTTAGTCGTATTAATCCCAGCAATCATTCTTGAACATAAAAAATGGGTCCTCAACTCCTCGTAACATTTCTTTATCTTTACTCTCCCTTTTTTCTTTCACACCAGTATTTGAGATAGTTTTCTTTCTTTATGTCAGACTTAACTTCTCGTCCTATGGTTTTTTATTGTTGTTGTTTTGTTTTTAGTACACCCAAATCTGCTACTTGTCCTATGTTTTTATATCATCTTCGTCTTATTTTGGAACTTAATCTTGCTTTTCAATCATTCTGTCATCAATGGACACTTCCTTTCTGCTTACAGTAAATTCTGACCTTCCCTATTCTTTAAAACCAGAAAATTCCTTCTCAACCATTTATCATTTAAGCTCCTATTCCATTTTCTTTCTTTCTTTTCTCCTGAAAAATTTGAAATAGTTTTTTCCCTAGTTTAACTCTTTGCTGTCTTTTTAGTATTTTGCCAATTGGAAGCTGAGTTTTGCCCTAGCCATGCTTCTAAAACTGGTTTCTCAATAATCATCAAGGATTACAAAACCCAGCAGACTTTCCTCAGAAATAATTGCCTCTTTGCAACCATCAATACTGCTTGTAATAGCTTTCTTCTTGAAAGCCTTCCAGCAATTCTGTGACTGTGACACTGTAATATTCAGATTTATTTTCTGCTCTAATCATTTTGACCTTCTCTGGCTCTTCTTTGGGTTCTCTAACCACAAAAATTCTCCAAACTTTCGTTTTCAGGCTTTTTCTCCTCTATTTCTACTTTCCCCTTTAGTAATCTCATTCCGACCAATGTAATTTTTGAAAATGTCCTATATGAGTTGTGGCCAATGTGCTAAGGGAAGAATATAGAATATATTGGCTAAGATCTGGAAGGAGACAGAGAAATTTTTCGTTATTTGAATATCATATTATTTAATACATGGAAAATCTGAGCAACTTTACAAATGAACTATTAAGCTAAGAGAGTTCAGTAATGTTACTGGATCAAAGGTCAACATATAAAAGTCAATAGAATTTTACACACATGCAGAAAACAGTTAAAAATGTGATAAACAAAATAATAAAGTAACTATAATAACAATGAAAAATAATATTTCTAAGAAAAACCAATCAAAATGTAAAAAATCCTTTAAAAAAAACAATAAATGGAGAGATACATTAATGAATGAGAAGTTTTTTACCAAAAAAACAAAAAAATATGGCAATTTCCCTCAATTATTCTTGGGAAAAAAACCCCTCAATTTAAATCAAAGCATGCCAGGAATTCCACTGCTGGGTATATACCCAAAGGAAGGGAAGTCATGTCAAAGGGATACCTGCACCCCCATGTTTATCACAGCTCTATTTACAACAGGATAAGGAAAATGTGGTATACATACACAATGGAATACTATTTTGCCATTAAAAAAATGAAATACTGTCGTTTTCAGCAAAATGGATGAACTTAGGGAAAACCATGTTAAGTGATATAAGCGAGGCACAGGAAAAAAAATACTGCATGTCCTCACTCATAAGTAGGAGCTAAAAGATAAACAAATTTAAAAAGAAAGAAAGAAAGTAAGATAATCAACCATCATAATAATATGTGGAACTTTGAACAGGAGAAAATGGAACTGAGGTTATCAGAGATGGGAAAGGGGGAGGAAGAAGGGAGTAAAGGAGGAATTGGTAAAGAAATATGAAAAACTATTACACTGTATAATGTTGAACATCGAAATAAAAATTCCTTGAACTATTTAAGTCAAGTGAACAGATACGATGTGGGGGGAGAGGGAAGGGGGTGGGGAAGAACAGGTAAAAGGGCATGAAAATCAAGTACAATGTATTTTGAGAAGTAAAATAAAAAATAAATAAATAAGTAAAAATAAACTGTTTTAAAAAATTTTTTTTAAATAAAGCATTTATAAAAAAAATCTTTCCCTACTTCCTAAAATCCCAGAAAATCTAACCAAAATGAAAAATAAAAATAAATAAATAGGACAAAGTATGACACAGTTCATTATGGAACCTAATAAGCTGATACTAAAATTCATATGAAAGTATTAAAGACCAATTATTTTAAAGAAGAAGATAAAGAATGAAGGAATAATTGCCCTAGAATTAATATAAAGCTATAGCAATTTAAAGAATAGAAATAATTTTACTGTCTCTTGCATTTCACCATTAAGAATGAGGCTAGTTAATGGCTAAGTTAGTTATCTTTAAATGTGATGAGATAATGATGAAAGGAAATATATTTATAAGTATTATTACTCTTGCAAAAAAATAGTTCTTGGCCATGTACTTTTAAAAACTATACTGCTAAACATAGAATTATATCCAGATTTCTGGCTGGTGGAAATTTCTTGAGCAGTTACACTGGTTTAATTGCAAGTATACAACAAATGGCATGTATAAGCACAAAGCCACATGTCAAATAACAAATATCAGAGGATTAAGGAAATTGATAAAGGTAGGTGAGTCTTCCTCATCTCACTACATTACTCCTTTTTCTATCCAGTAGTCAATCTGTAGCAATTATCCTAGATTCTTTTTTTTCCTTTACCATAATTGCAAACCAATCAGCAAGTAGTGACAACTTTACCTTCAAAATATATCCAGAATGCACCCACTTTTCTCCATGCTCATTGCTAGCTTGCTTAGTACTGTCTTTCACCCAGACATTCTAACAGACTTCCTTTGTGACCTCCCTGCCTCCCTCTTACCCTTCTATATCTATTCTTCTTACCCTTCTATATCTATTCTTGACATAACAGTCACAATGATTCTTTCTAAAAATGTAAACCTCATCAAGTAACTTGACTTGCACTCTCAGCAAAACCAAAATCTTTTTCTTGGCCTGCCAAGCTTATAAAAGCACACTGTAGCCAAACCTGCTACTAGTGCTCCCCTCTCTCCTTCCCTTATTCACTAAATTACAGACACAGCAATCATCCCCTGGCCTTTCAAATACCATGTGCCTTAACACTTCTGAATTTACTATGTATTTGTCCCTATTCGTCCTGAACATTATTCACCAGCATTTCTGTCTCATTCATGTCTCCTCCTCTCTAAAGGACACCTCTTTAGGAAGACGTTTCTTTATCATGGAAACTACAGTACCACCCCTCAATCACCTAATCACTGTTCTAGCTTTCCTTTCCTTTTCTCCCCACTTCTTATCAGTGTCTACAGTTATCTTGTCCATTTCTTTGTCTACTCAGTAACTATCTCTTCCCAACTAGAAACTAAGCTCCACAAAAGGAAGCTTGCCTGTCATGTTTACCAATTCATCCTCGGGTCCAAAAACACGGCCTGGTCCATCTGCCAGATCCTCAAACATGGGCCCTCAGAACACTCCCTGGTCCCTATAAGTATTTATTTAAAAAGCAAATAATTGGAGCCAGAAGACAATGTCTGACATCACTACTGCTTAACATTTTCTGGAAGTCTAATCTATTGCAATAAAGCATGAAACATCTAGAGAGATAGCCTGAAGAAAGCTTAAAGCATAAACAAGAATTAACCAGGAAATATTTATACCCATATAATATAAATTATTTAAGATATGTGTATATAGGTATACACACACATATATGTGTATATTCACCTACAACCAATAAACATATATTACATATATATTACAAATACATAATATTTAACTTTACAACATCTAACACACATATATATTAGTTTTGTAAAGGTAAAAATTACGTGGGGAAAATACGTTTATTTCACTCCTTAAAACTAAATACATTTTTGATGAGTCAAAGGGTTGAATATAAAAATAAGAAACCAAGATAATGGGAAAAAAATTAGGGGTAATTTTGAATCTCAAGGTGAGAGAAGATTTCTAAATGTGAAAATAAAGAATAGAAGTCACAAAGTACAAGACTGCTGGATTTGGTCACACAAAAATTTAAATTTCTGTTTATTAAAAATAATATCATAAATCTAATTAAAAGCAAATATTGATGTAAAATATTTTTTAAATTTATGGCAAAAAATGTTCAATATACTACTTAATACATAACAAAAAATGGGTTGTGTGAATTATCAAATTTATAAAATTACAAACTCAAACTGCCAAGTATATGGAAAACTTATCATTAGTAATTTGAACTTAACATATCATGAAAACAAGATATTATTATCACTTCTTAAATTGTCAAAGACCAGTTTTACAATTTTCATTGTTGGTGACAATGAGTAGAAATGAGCATGCTCAAACAGCTGGTGAAGTGATAAATTTATCAATTATTTTTCTGGAAAACAGGAGCAAACTGCACCAAACTCTTTAACAGACCTCCCTCCTTTGACCTATTCTGCTTCTGTTTCTTTATCTTAAAGAAATGGAGATGAATATATTCAAGTTCAATGAGATATGTTGCAGAGTAACATAAAATATCAAAAAGTAAAAACATAACTATTCCATAATTACTGGATTTTTTAAATAATGCCACATAGAAGACTATTGAAATGATAATTTTACAGAGCATTTAACAACATGGGTGGGGGTGTTTCCAATATAATGTAAACGAAAAATCTCAATTATGTCCGTTTATTATGAATTAGTCAGGATAGGCTAGTTTATGCTGTAGTGAGAAAAAAATTTGCCAAATACATGACTTAAACAAGAATTTGTTTCTATCATTGCATTGCACATATGAAGTGGGTCAATAAGGGATATCTGCTCATAAGTAGTCATTCATGGACCTGTAGTAGCAGAAGGTCCATTTCAACAAACAGATGTCTCCATGATTACCATGGCGGGAGGAAGGAAACATATGCACATATGACAACATTCCTGAGGAGTTTTATGCTCCTCAAGTTTAAAAAGTATGTTTAGGGGAAAAAAAAAAAACAAAAAAAAAAACTTTTATGCGTTGCAGTTCTAATGTGAAGTGGGTTTATAAGTATTCATTTTATGATTAGACTTCATGCCTTACATATCTATCAACTATATCAAATGTTACATTTAAAAAGATAATAAAGTAAAAATGAAAAATAATCAAATGATTGGATCAAGAAGATGGGGTGCCTAAAGGTAACCATTCTGTGTCCTAAAACTTTCTGAGTCATTTTGTAAAGCATCATTTGAAAATTAGTTTACAGTTATCATATTATAATTCAGTACTTAACTATTTGAATAAAAGAGAGGGTTTTTTTCTATCATATACAGTAATGGACTCAATCGAAGAAGAAATTTATTTGGCTCTTTATCAAACTTAAACATTGTGATCTCAGTTATATGATTACATGGGGTGTGGAGCTTACAGATCATTTTCAAATTTTACAATTCAGATATAAGGTAAGCACATATTAATGCAATATGACTGAAACACTTGCAATCACACTTTTTATTGGATCAGATTATATATTTGTAAGTACACATACATGTATAATCATACACCCAAAAAGGTATGCACCATACACTCCTTAATCAATCAAACGGTGAACAATGTACACAGTTGTTTTGCCTTCTCAATAGAAATTATTCAGTTTCACAAATATGCTTCCCACCGGCTGCTAACAATTAGAGAAAAGTTTTCTGTTTGTTTATTTGAAGAGAGAGAATCAAGATGAAGAGCAAAATCACATATTGATTTCATTGACCTATGCTCTAGTCACACACTAGTAATTCACAAAGCTGAAGTCACTTCTCTAAACTATGTTATTCAGCCTGGTCTTGGTCTAAGTACAAAGTGATGCATATAGCTTCTTTGTATCAAGCCATCTCAGCCATGATTTGTCCCTCACTAGTTCTCTGTTCCAAGTAATCAAGTATTTACTTTTCTCCTCTATAACCATGTGTCCCTAACATCCCATTGTCCCTTAGTCACTTACTTGGCTCACTGCCTCATTTCTTAGTTCCCTGGAATTATTATGCTACTTTCATCTTTTTTCTTGCAGAAACAGAAATATAGTTCTTGGTCTTCAGGTAACAAGCTTGAATCCCCAGTATTAGTTGCTTGAGCCACATAATACATATTGCCATTTTATTTATTCATTCATTTATACATTCATTGATCCAATCGATCATTCACACATTTGACAAATACTTACAGAGCACATATATGTCAGGCACTATATTAGGTTTAGAGAACATAATAACAAAGAGAATTCATTTTCTGTAGTAGCAATAGCCATGAAATATACAATTATGATAACAATGTAAAGAACTATAACATAATCAAATGCATTTTTTGTTTTTGCAGATCAAGAAGGCAGTGATAAAATTTGCTTAGAGGGATTAAAGAAGACTTTATGATGGAGATGACAATTCATCTGGGACTTGAAGAATGATTTTGATTTCACCTCAGGTGTAGAAATAACACATTTAAATATATGAAAACATAAAAGCTCCTATGCACTAAGATCCTAATGTAGACTATATGGAGAGAGAGCAAGTATTTAAAAAAAAATAGAAAATGAGGTTAGAGGAAGAGATAAGGGCCATTTTTTTTTAAGTGAGGAAGATAATTATAGTTGAGCTGTTTTACTTGACTTTTTATTTTCTTCACGTAAACTCTGAAAAGTAAGTCTTCAAGTACATTCAGATTAAGTGTATTATTTGGATTTTTTTAAAAATATGGAATTCATTGAAGGAGTTTTAAAAGAGAGTAACATAATGATTGATATATGTGACTTAAGATCACTTTGACAGTTATTGAAGGATGGATTAGCTAAGAGCAATACTAAACTGAGAGACTAATTAGAGGAATATTACATTAGTTCTGGAAGAGAAAAAATAAAACAATGGGATCCTGAGTGAAGCTGAGACAGTAGAGATAGACAAGAAAAGCGTTTAGGAAAAACTTTAGGGAATAAAATGGTAATTTTTCAAATGTGAGGAATGGGGTGGAGTTTGTAAGAGGGAATGGGTAAGAGAAAGGGCAGACATAAAAATTCCTCCTAAGTTTCTGGATTTAATAACCAAATGGACTTTTGGTGTACTCACGATGACAGAAAATACAAAAGGGAGCAGAGGCCAGCAAGGTATTGAGATATAGTTTGAATACCATAGAATTTACCCATTTACAGTGTACAATTCAATGTTTTTATCATAATCACAGAATGCATGACCATCACCACAATTTTAGCACATTTTTATCACCCCAAAAAGTAACTTTGTACTCATTAGCATTCACTCACTATTCGCTGCCAACCCTCACTCCCCAGCCCTATACAACCACTAATGTACTTTCTCTCACTGTAGATATGCCTATTTTGGATATTTCAAGTAAATGGCATCATATAATATATATTGTGCGTCTCATTTTATTCATTTAGTATAATGTTTTCAAGGTCCGTCCATGTTTTAGCATGTATTAGTACCTAATTCCTTTTTATGCCTAAATAATATTCCATTATACAGAGTATTAGTTTTCTAGGGCTGCCATAACTAATTCCTACAAACTGGGTGGCTTAAAACAGAGGAAGTTTAACAATTCTGTTCTTTGATACATTTTTCTACTTTTTACAGCATATGCCTAAAATTGAAGTTATCTGCTTGACTAGACAGAACATGGTCTTTTGCTGATTATAAGAATATACTATGTTTATGGTTTATTTAAGAATAATCTGACCTATCTACATGAATTTATCCAAGATCCCTCAGTTGATCCAGGGCATTAGTTTGCTTAGTTAACTCAGCAAAATTAATTTCAGATTACAGGATGAAGAGAGTGTTGACAGTCCACTGGGACCCAGCTGACACCAAACACAATGATGGAGAACCGGCAATAGTGGTGATCAAGGGCTATTCAAAGATGACAAGACTGCAATTATCCCATTGTCACTGAAAAATAATGTTTTTCATCAACACTCCATGTAACTGTCAGTAATGAGTGAGTAATAGCATCCTCCATATACACTTGTGGAGCCTTTGTTCTAAGAATCTCAGCGAAGGGAAGCATTATTTTCATCACCAATCAAAACAAAACAAAAAAAGACAATTAGAATAAGAACAAAACCCCCAAAATGAAACAATGTTTTTCCAAAATTTCTTTGATGGTGATAGGCCTAAAACAGAATTGAGATTAGTTTTATTCATCTAATAATTATTTATTGAGTGCTTGTTGTATACTGTACACTGAGTTAGACTTTGTTAAGGAATAATGCTCTCTTCCTAGACTGACAATTTAGAACCTATGAAAGCATTCAGCTTAACTGTATCTATAAACTAGGGCTTATCATTCAGGCTGTTTAGTTTACTCCAGCTTTGGGTAATCATGCCACATCTATACAAATGTAGTAAGTAATTCATACCTGTAACCTGCCATAAGATGGGGACACGAGTATTAATAGAGCCTTTGATTTGTAATTTTAGAGAGTTATACTTTGGGATTTCTGAACCCAAGGAAGCCATATGGAAAAAAGAGTGTTACACCTCTCACTGTGTAACAGAGATGCAAAAAGATTACTCAAAGCAACATGAAGCAATGAGAAGCTTCTCCTTCTGTTAGAAGGAGAAGCTGGGTACAGCCCCGAGTCGGTTTTTGCTTCAGTTTTTGTTGAAAAGACAAGGAAATTACAGGAAAAGAACAGACGGTTAATCAATCACAGTAAGAACATAAAAGAAATTGGCTATGTAACAATCTTCATCCAAGCATGCATGGTTCAAAATAGTTTAAACAAAATACCATCAAAAGAGTCACAAATTTAACCTAGGTGACAGGCAAAAGAAACAATAAGACAATCATGAAAGTGCCTTACTTCTTGAGAAACTCAAAGGAACAGCTTAAAGCAAAATGTGCAGAAAAAAACCCATGTACTAACTAATCTAGCAAAACATCCTTGGAAATCTTAACTCACATATTTTCCCATCATTTAAGCTCTGTTGTATTAAGGGTTATTGCCCTCGGAACAATCCCTGTTTAGTTTCAGTTCTCTTGTTCACATTAAAGGCTTTAAACCTGTGTGAGTTTCCTTCTCATAAAATCTTCCAATGAGCCCATTATATTAACAATCAGTGTGCATAATCCCTTACCTAAACAGTAATTAGAATTGATTCGGTGGGCTCTTTCCCACTAGCTGTAAGCTTTTGCTTCCTGTCTGAGGACTTCTGTCCCATACACGCATTACCTAAAAACCCTATATTCAAAATCAACTGAAAATCAACATATGCTTGATTAGAATTGATTTGGTGGGCTCTTGCACTCTAGCTGCAGGCTCTTGCCTCCTATCCGAGGATTTTTGTCCCATGCATGCATTACCTAAAAACCCTATACTAAAAGTCAAATAAGAATCAAAATTTCTAACCCTGTACAAAAGATCACCAAGTTAGCGGTACAACTAGCCAGTCTAGAAAATTCGTTAAGTCAGAATAAAAAAACTGAGGGAACTTGCGTATTTTGGAGTCAATCTTCTAAATGTTCCTCAGAAAATCTTCCTCAGGGCACTATCCTGTTTATAACACTGTAATGATTTCCCCCTTACCTTTGGTTTAATTTGAAATTACCTTATGTAACTCCAAAGACTCTGCTTATAACAAGGGCAGGGCATGACTTTGCTTCTAAGTCAGTTTTATGCTGTTCAACTTCTCTGAAATATTGTTCTCTGTTTTCTTACATGGAAAAACTCCTTTTTATCTTTCAGGTCTTAATGTAGTCATGAACTTCCTGTAAAAACCATCCCATGACTCCCTTTCCACCAGAGAATGGGCTAAACACCTTTCTTCCTGGGTTGCTAAAGAATCCTGTATTCCCCTACCCCAGTATCACACGGTAATATGATGATTGTCTGCTTATTTGTCTATAAATAGGGAGTCCATATAATTTACCATCCAAACCAGACACTCTTAAAATAAAAAAGGGCATAAAAATAACTACAATTTTATACATGTGTAAAGTAAGTGTTTATTGACAAATGAGATTTGGACCTATAAAAGTTCTTTAAGAATTTTTTTTAAATAAAATATTTCTTTAAAAAGCAACATACATTCGTATTCATAAAAGTAAAAAAAATCTTTGATTGAATTATTTGCACATTAAAAATAACAAGCAGAATGATTATTCTTGATATATATTTTGTTTACATGTAATACTGTGTCATTGTTATTTTACTTGTGGCGAATGTATTTTTGAAATAGTCATATTGTTTTCAATTTTTTTTCATAGAATTGCCTACAATATTCTTCATAGTTGTGTTTTATGCTAATAAATTTGAGATTGTTGAAATCTTCAATTGCCTGGTTTCTGTAGAACATAGTATTTTAATTGAGAAAATACTGGTTCTACATGTACTGAAATACCTGGTAATAAACTTCTTTTGCTAACTACGGCATATTATCAATTTAAACTTTTTCCTTTGATATTGAAATGTGTAAATATTTTAGTCTAAATATTTTTAAAGGTTCTATCTTTTTGCTTCCATTAAGAGTATTTTTCTTCAGTAGATGTTCTTTTGATAAAAGTCATCAGAGAAGTTGGCTCAATTTATGATTATTCAGATCATGCAAAATTCATTCTCAATTTCATGCCTTCCTGGTATATAAGTTTATCCAATTAAAAATAAAAGTTTTATCAAAATACTTTTCATAGATTGAAATATTCTGGAGTCTAATAATATAACTTCAAAATTAAGTATTTTACATTGTGTGGGCTATTATTGCTTAATTGGTTCAGTTTCTTCTTTGCTCCTATAGGGATTAATTTCAATGTCTTCCTCTTCGTAAGCTTTGCTTTCAAGAATTGCAAATTAATAAAGTTTTACAAGCTGAAGTTTTTTTGGCATCACAATTGTTAAACATTTTGATTTAGGTTGAGTTACATAGTGTTCTTCAAGTGCTCAAGGATGTCTTATTCTAATTGACAATGGCTAGCACGAAGAGAAACTGCATAGCCTCCATGACTTAGAATATGTTTGTATTGAAAACCAGCTTCATCACAAAAATACAGTTATTCTGACAATGATGGCTTCTATTTCAATGAGAGGGATATTAATTGTGAATAATACGTAGGGCACCATGAATTCCAAGCACATTTCTACTAAAAAACTTTTCTTAACAACATCATTGTTTTCATCATGCATGCTGTGTCTCAACAAACTTTGTATTCACACTATGACAGCAAAAATAATTATCTTCAATGTTGAACTTTTAAATTAATTTGCAGTGTCATTCACAATAACACAAGGTGTTCAACAAAATAAACTTTGAAAAGTTTTACTTTGAGTCCATGACTTAGATGAAAATTCAGTCTATTACTGGAATTAACTGATTTTCTATTTGAAGCATCCAGTGATAGTGGTATCGTTTAATTTCTAGTTCATCTGCTGATGGAACGAACATATTAAGAGCTCTTGTTTCATTTCTTATACGTTCAGAAGAATTTTTGAAATCAATAATGAGTACATTAATCAATCATTTGTTAGAAATGAAAAGTCAGGCTTCAGAAAGAAATATGTAAATGGATTTTCTGAGCTTGAACATGTTAAACCATCATCTTGGTGAACAAGTCTTTTTAAAATAACTGCTAGTATTTGAAGTAGGTGCTAGTGATTTTTTCAGCGAATACGCATCATCTAGTTTTCACGTGGTCAATGACATCACTACAGACTCCACTGTAGTAGTAAATATCAACAAATACTTTGTGCAATTTACACATTCATCACTACCTTTTTTGAGAAATGGAAATACAGTCCTCAAACTTTTGTTAAATGTGCACTTCCCTTTTTAAAAACACTTGTTGCCTCTGAAATGGTAAACAGTTGTTGAATTAAATGATACAGTAAATAATAAAAACATTTTCAAGACTGCTTTCTATAGTTTTATGGTAGGACTCTTTAGTCTTTGTTTCCCATACATATTTCCCACATACCTAAGCTATAATTTTCCATATTTCCCACTGACCTCATAGGTGGTAGCCACACAGCCGTGGTACAATTAGTTGGTTCATCAAATGACCCCAATATTCTCCCGTCACCACCAGAATAGCTGTCTCTAAGCCACTCATATCAAAGAATTAGTTTTTAAACGACTTTATTAAGATATAATTTACATTCCATAAAATAGTTCACTTAAAGTACATGACTCAATGTCATACTCAGAATTGTGCAATCATCCCCACAAGCTAATTTTACAATATTTTTGTTATCCCCTCAAAATCCTCATATTCATTAGAAGTTGTTCTTCATCCCCTCTCCCAGCCCAGCACTAGGAAATCACTAGTTTATTTCTCTCTATTTATATTTGTCTATTCTGGCCATTTCATGTAAATCTATTCATATGATATTTGGTCTTGTAACTGGCTTCTTTCAGTTTGCATAATATTTTCAGGGTTCATTCATGTCGTAGCATGTAACAGTACTTTATTCCTTTTTATTGTTGAATAGTATTTCACTGTATGGATAGACCATATTGTTATTTTTTGTTTGTTTGTTTTCTTTTTTAAATCAGAGAACATGACGAACAGCATTCTTTTTCCCTATAATTTCTTCTATTTTATTTATTTTTTAATTGAAACATAATTGATTATACATATTTGTGGGGAACAGAGTTCACTATCAGTATTTGTGTACAGTATGTGATGATCAAATCAGTATTGTTAGCATGCTCATCATTACAAATCGTAATTATTCTTTGTGTCCATTACACAATTTTTCCCTAACCACTCTCTCTCTCCCTCTCCCCCTTTCCCACTTCTAGTAACCAAATGAATAGCATATTTGAAAGCATTAGTTACAATGCATCACAGAAACAATTGTTAATTATTTTTGAAATTTAACCACATGTTAATTTGAAAACTCTGTTCACTGTAAGTGACTCACATACTACTAATTAATACCATGCTGAAAGCAAAATGTGGAATTCTACCAAAGCCATCCCAGTTTATTTTTAAAAACCATTAGTAAAAATATTTTCTTACAATATAAAAAATGAAATAAAATCAAGAAGAAACCCTAAACCATGTAAGATGCTGAGACAAAAGAGGTAAGCCAGGCATATAGCAGGATTATGTTCATTCTATTTCCCATGGTAGAAAATATTTTTTTTTCATGAGGACAATAGATTAGCATAATTCCAGGCTTAAAGTAGGCTCTCAAAACAATTTTTTGAATGAATCGTTAAAGAAGTGGTGGACTAATGGGTACAAAACTATGCTATCATTCACCTAAGTGAATCATTGTGCAGTACATGAATGGATTGAAACAACACATTGCACCCCACAAACATGTAGAAGTAAATGTTAAAATTTTTAAGTTGCTTAAAAAATGTCTAAAAAAAATTTTTTAATGATGTTTTCTCAATAAGTATGATTTAAATAACTTTGGGAAGAGAAGGTGATGGAGCCTTTTCCTGAAGCCAGTAACACAAGTAATGACTACAGAGGCTTCTGGTCAAGATGGCAGAATAGACATTCCCCAGTGTCACTCTCTCCCATAAATCAACAAATTGAAAACTATTAAAAAGCAACAACAGCCAAGCTGGGGCTGCTAGAGCTCAGGAAAGGGGAGGAGAGATCTACAGAGTGCATGAAGGTGGGAGAAGCCACAATGAGAGAAAGAAAAAACCTCTCTGACCATTTCGAGCCTCGGCCACTTTAAGGCTGGAGCTGCTGAGCACAGAGCAGGAGCTGGCAAAAAGCTGCAGCTGTGCCCTTCAGATGGAGTTTCTTGGAGGCAGCAGGGGAGAAGAGGGCCTTGGTGGCCCCCAGGCCAGCAGTACCACCAACAGGATTTCTGTGGACCGACACAGGACTGAGGAGCCACAACAACTGAAAAAAAGGAGCCACTCAGAGGCTGGTGAGTCATCACAGAGGACTGGAGCATGGCCCATCCCATGGGAAGTGTTTGCAGCATGGGTGGTGGGGGAGAGAGGCCCACCAGAGGAATGCTGCGGCACAGTGAGGACAGCTGATCTGCCCCCCAATCAGTGTAGGACTACTCACGAATACAGAATCACAAGGGGTGCAGTTTGATGAAAAGACTCAGGCCCAGACCAGTGTTTCTATACAACCCAGGTGCACCAGATTTCACCAGATCCAGAAGTACCTATGAAGTCAACCATTAAAACGTGAGCTGCACAAAAAGCCTTCCCTAGGGAATCAGCAGCAAAGCAGCAATTTAACTCAGCCCCAGAGCTCAAGTACTGGTCCCCACAGGAAGTCCCCCCACTTTTGAAGTAAGCAAAGGACAGCAAATTAGTTCCAGTGCAGAGTTTAAGTGGTGGGAACAGCAAACAATCCAACACAGAACTGAAAGAAAAATCAAAGTACCCACAACCAGACACAAAGTTTGATAACTAGTAAAGGTCTCATTTCAAAAAAGAACACCTATAACACCTAGAAGGACTGAAAGTCCCCTGGGCTACCAAGCCAGGAATGGGGGAGGGCCGGGGGCCTCAGCCATGCCCTCCAACACCCACAACCAGTCCCAAGGATGGGGGCCTTGGGCCTCGGCCAAACGCCTCCAACAAGTCCAGCCACCCCAGTGACGACCACCAAGATGCAGCAGGAAATGCCCTGGGCTCTCTCAAGCTTGGGAAGTGGGGGACTGAGGGCCTCATCCACGCCCTCCCCACACAAGCAACCAGCCCAGTGGCAACTAGCAAGCTTCAGCAAGAAGGGCCCCGGGTTCCTGAGCTGGGGTGGTGGGGGGCAAGGACTATTGCCACACCCCCTTGACATCTGCACCCAGCCCGGCAATAACCAAGCCACCACTGGCAGCCCACTGGTCTCCCCTATGGGAATGTGGGGAGTGCCATAAGCCTCAATCCCACCCATCCTCCTTCCTTCTTCTACCATGCCATTTCCTTCCCCTTTACCCCCTCCCTTTCCCTCCCAACTGCTCTACAACAACAATATAAAATGTAAAAAAAAATATTAATAAAATGTAAAAATAAATAAATAAAATTAAAACAAGTAATGACTCCATCCCTTACCACAATAATTTATGCTTTATGCAAATGTTAACTCCATATTTATTTTCTGGAATTATAACTTTTAAAAATATGTATAAATTAACATCACAACACCTAATTTTATATGTCATATTTTTCTTGAAAGTTAAGTGGTTTAAAAGGCATTATTTCTTTTAGTTCTCACATTACCAATTGTACAGAGATGTGGTTATATCCATCCCTGTTACAGACTGGGTTCCCTGGGAAGGTGACTCTGAAATGGAGATTAGTGTGCAGGACCTTTATTAGGGATAAACACATGGAAAGGAGGAAGCAAAATTAAACCGAGAGAGTTGGGCTTTGTGTTGATTCAGTGAAGGGTACAATTGATCCTACAGAGAGTTCTAAAACTGATATGGCCCTTCAGAATTGTCTCAAGCTGTGGGAGAAAGCCAGACTTTATCTCCCTTCCTTGACCGGTCATTGGATATGGACTGCCCCAGGAAGGAGGCATGACATGGGGCAAGGCAGCTCACACTCCAGCTGAGAATTTACTGGAGAGAGCTGACAGCTGAGTGCTTCCAGCAGCTGGAGAAACAAGCCCTTTATTTCTGCAGGGGATCTAGGCAGCACATCACAGCATCCATGACAGTCACTGTCTACATTTCCATTCATTCCTTAGCTTTTGAAAAAGTTGAGAAATCTTTTTAAAAGATTTTTATTTTTCTTAGTTAAAAGCAAATCAAACTTGTAACTAAGACCTTGACTCAATCCTTCCCTTGGCCACTGGCTGGTGTATAATTTGGGACAAACTCATTATTCATTTTGATACCTATTTTTTCTGACATAAAGTGAAGGAGGCTATATTTAATAATATCTAAGGACCTTTCAAATTTTAATATCTATAAATAAAAATGTGTATGTGGTGTGTGATATTTAGCTTTAAGTCAAAGTGATGAAAAGCAGTCACATCAACTTACAAATGATTGCTGAATGGTTGTTCTAGGTAATTTTCCACAAAGTTAGGGCAGGTTGTCATTAGTTTTCTATATATACATATTACGTTAGTTTTCTATTGCTACATGATATACCACCACAGACTTAGTGGCTCAAAATAAGCCACTTACCCATTTATCAACTTACAGTTCTGTAGATCAAATGTTCAGGCACAGCTCAAGGGGATTCTCTGGTCAGAGTCTCACAAGGCTGAAATTAATGTGACAATTTCTTAATTTCAATAAAATTTCAATTAAATTTTTAAATTTCAAGTAAGATTAATTTCTTTTTTAAATTTTAATTAGAAATAGTTGGATTTATTACTGTCACTAAATCAAAGACAAAATTAAAAATCAATTGTATTTCTTCCTACCAGCAACAAACAACTAGATTAACAATAATCTAATTATTAAATTAGATGGTTAAATTAAATTTCAATTAGTAATTAAATTATTGATTAATACACAATTAGAAAATAAAAATTTTTTTAAATCATACCATTCATAATAGTATTCACTTATCAAGTATCTAGGAATAAATCAATATGCATTTAGTAGAAACCATTCTTCGAGAACCCATATAATCATTCTGTTTTTCAGTGCCGTATTCGATAGATTATATGAATAGCCAGCACTTTATTATAAAATAGGCTTTGTGTTAGATGATTCTGCCCAACTATAGGCCAATGTAAGTGTTCTGAGAACACTTAAGGTAGGCCAGGCTAAGCTATGATATTCAGTAGATTGGGTGTATTAAATGCATTGATTTTTTAATTTTTTAATTTTTTCCCTTTACCAATTCTTCCCTATCCTCTCTCCCTCACCCCCCTTTCCCACCTCTGGCAACTTCAGTTCTGTTCTCTTGTCTTAAAAAGTTCAACATCTTATTGTGATTGTAGTATCTTTTTTATTTTTCATTTGTTTATTTATTTATTAGCTCCCCCACATATATGTGAGGACATGCAATATTTCTCTTTCTGAGCCTGGCTTATTTCACTTAATGTGATTTTCTCTAAATCCATCCATATTGCTGTGAATGGCAGTATTTCATTCTTTTTAAGGTGGAATAGTAATCCATTGTATAAATGTACCACATTTTCCTTATCCACTCAACGAATGATGGGCATTTAGATTGATTTCAACTCGGCTATTGTGAATAGAGCTGCATTAAACATGGGAGTACAGTGTCCCTTTGACATGATGATTTCCATTCCTTTGGGTATAAACCCAGCAGTCGGATTGCCAGGTTATACAGCAGTTCTATCTGTAGTTGTTTGAGGAAATTCCATACCATTTTCCATAATGGCTGCACCATTTTATAATCCTGCCAACAGTGTAGGAGGGTTCCTCTTTCTCTGCATCCTCTTCAGCATTTGTTATTTTCTGTCTTTTTGATGATAAACAGTCTAACTGGAGTGAGATGATATCTCAATCTGGTTTTGATTTGCATTTCCTAGATGCTGAGTGATGTTGAGCATTTTTTCAAATGCCTGTTTGTCATTTGTATATCATCCTTTGAAAAATGCCTATTCAGGTTCTTTGCCCATTTTTTAATTGGGTTACTTGTTTTTTCACTGTTAAGTTGTCTGAGTTCCTTGTATATTCTGGATACTAATCCTTTGTCAGATGCATATTTTGCAAATATTTTCTCCCACTCTGTTGATTGTCTTTTAATTCTATTGATTGTTTCTTGTGCTGTGCAGAAGCATTTTAGTTTGATATAATCCCATTTGTTTATTTTTCCTTTTGTTGCTTGTGCTTTGGGGGTCATATTCATAAAGTCTATGCCCAGTTGTACTTCCTGAAGCATTTCCCCTATGTGTATTGAAAGTACTAGCCAGAGCAATCAGGGTAGAGAAAGAAATAAAGGACATCCAGATTGGAAAAGATGAAGCCAAATTGTCCCTATTTGCAGATGACATGATCCCATATAGAGAGAAGCCTAAGACTTTACAAAAAATCTCTTAGAATTGATAAACAAATTCAGCAAAGTTGCAGAAAACAAAATCAACATGTAAAAATCAGTAGCATTTTCATACTCCAACAATGTACCAGCAGAGAAAGAAACCAAGAAACCTAGCCCATTTACAATAATCAACAAAAAAATAAAATACTTAGGAGTAAAGTTAACCAAGGATGTGAAAGCTATCTGTGATGAGAACTACAAATCTCTGTGGAAAGAAATTAAAGAGAGCACAGGAAGATGGAAAGATATTCCATGCTCTTGGATTAGAAGAATTAACATTGTGAAAATGTCCATATTACCCAAAGTGATCTACACATTCAATGCAATCCCCATAAAAATACCAATGACATTTTTTATGGAAATGAAAAAAGCAATTCTAACATTGTTAGAACAATGAAAAGACCCCAAATAGCCAAAGCAATCCTGAGCAAAAATAAATAAATAAAGCTGGAGGCATAAGACTACCTGAATTCAAATTATACTACAAAGCTATAGGAACTAAAACAGTATGGTACTGGCATAAAAACAGACACACAGACCAATGGGACAGAACAGAGAACCCAGAAATCAGCTCATATATTTATAGCCAACTGATCTTTGACAAAGGCACCAAGAACACACACTGGAGAAAAGACTGCCTCTTCAATAAATGGTGCAAGGAAAATTGGACATCCCTATGTAGAAAAATGCAACTAAAACTTACCTCTTTCCATATACCAAAATCAACTCAAACTGAATTAAAGAATTAAATATATGTCCCGAAATTAATTTCTTAACATTAAGTCCAAAATTAAGCCAGACTTGAGTCTCATTTGGAATGTGGGGTTTTCTCTCAAGATCATTTAAATTGTGACAGACTTTAGTTCCTTGCAATTGTACTGAGACCCTCAGATTCTAAAGGTAACTCCTCTCTATGGAAATTCAAAAAATGGCTATTTTGATTTGTTCTTCAAGGCTGTAGGAAAATTGAGGATTCCTTACATTTTTAAACTCTAGTTCCCCTTCTAAGAGCTCACCTGAATAGAGCAGATCCTCACTAGATAATCTCCATTCTAATTAACTCAAAAGATTTAAAGACTTTACTTACATTTGCAAAAATCCCTTTTGTATATAATAAAACATAATAAAGGAAGTGATCACATCATATCAACAAGCTTCACCTATATTCAAGAGGAGAGCATTATGCAGGGTATGTGCACTGTGAGGTGCAAATCTCAGAGCCATCTTAGAATTCTGCTGCCACATACATATTGAACACTTTGAATGGTAGAGGTCAGTCTACTGCCTGATCTTGTGTACTGACTCTTGGATATGAGAAGGATCTTGCAATAAACATGTTCCATCTGATATTAGCACAGAAAGCACTGACCCGTAGTTTTACTTGACAAGAACCATTATTTCCTTGTGTATTTTCCTGTGCTGAGTATAGGTGTAGAGTTGTGAAGTGAAGACAAAGGAGATTTAGGGAAATTAGGAGACTCAAATTTCTCAGCCTTGTTGTATCAGCCACAATTTTTCCATCTTGTTTCCTGGGCTCCCATTCCTTCCCCAGCAATGCCTTTTTCTTATCATGAGATCTAAGTGAATTAAGCATCTTATTGGCACTGCAACTGTAACTTTTACAATCCAGTCCTGATATTGGCTCTCACCTTATCTCCTCTGGCACTTTAGGAGAAAAGGCATTTGTTCAAAGTTGCCATCAAGGTTTTCTCATTTTGCATTTATATTCTGACTTGGAATTTCACAGCCTTTATTACCACTATTTCTTGCATAAGCTCTGTAGGACATTTATAAGAAGCTGAATATACACAATATTAATTATCATTATTGTCTTCCTAACAACTAAATTATCCAGCCATTTCAACTCAATGTTTTACCTTCCATCTTTATTATCCCATGCTGCCACAGTGGTAATCTGAATATTTTTGATGCTAACACATGACATGGATTACCACACCCTCCCTTCCCCATGAGAAAGTTATCTATACACACCTTAAATATAAGAGCAACTCCAATCCAGAATCTTACTCTAAGAGTTTGCTTTCTAGAGCCATACCTGCTACCAATGACTAAAAAGTTAGAGGTCCCAAGCATATGGCTTTTTAGGTAACTTGAGTATCATTTAATAGATTATCTTAAATACAAAATCATGGGCAGGATTTAGTCAATACACCAATGAATCATATAAAACTCCAGAGCCAATAAAACTAGATTGGTTACTAACAATAAGCTTAATGGCCAAGAGAAAGAGCAGTTATTACAACCTGAAGAGAGAGCTGTATTAAAAAAAAGCTGCCTTGGAACTCCCATGGAAACCATGAAAGGAGCTAGGCTAAAAAAATCCCAACATCACTTTTCTGCCACCTTTTTAATCTCCTGCCATAACCTCTAATTGGCCAAAGTGATCTGAAAGCTATAAGATGAGGAGGCTTATTGATGTAGGCCACTTGGGGCAGCCTCCCAAAGCACAGAACAGGTTGAGAAAGGATGAAGGTTGTATCCGGAGGGTAAAGTAGGGAATATCCAAATCATCGTTCAACAATTCATAAAACTTGTGTCCAAAAATAGAGACACGTATAAAGCTAGGAGTATTTTATACAAATCACAACCACAATGAGATATCACTTAATTCCAGTTAGAATGGCTAGTATCAAAAAGACTAAAGATAAGTGTTGGTGAGGATAGGCAAAAAAAGGAATCCTTATACACTGTTGGTGGCAATGCAAATTAGTACAGCCATCATGGAAAATGGTATGGAAGTTTCTGAAAACAAAAATAGAATTACTCTACAATCCGGCAATCGCACTACATTTCCAAAGGAAACGAAATCAGTATGTCTAAGAGATAGCTGCACTTCTATGTTTACAGCAGCACAATTCACGATAACCATGATGTGGAATCAACCTAAATGTTATCAGCAGATGAATGGATAAAGAACACTATTTGGCCATAAAAAATTTGTATTCTTTTTTATGGCTGAATAGAAAACAAAATTTTTATGGCTGAATAGTGTTCTATTGTGTAGATGAACAATGTTTTCTTTATCCATTCATTTGAGACAACAAAGATGAACCTGAAGGACATTACGTTAAGTGAAATAAACCAGACGCAGAAAGACAAATACCACATAATCTCACTCGTATGTGAAATCTGAAAAATGTTGATTTCATAGAAGTAGAGAGTAGAATACTGGCTACCAGAGACTGGGAAGAGAGTAGGGAAGGGAGGGTGGGGAGAGGTTGATCAATGGGTCTAAAGTTACAATTAGATGGGAGAAATAAGTTCTGGTGTTCTATTGCACAGTAGGGTGAATATAGTTAACAATAATGTATTGTGTATTTCAGAATAGCTAGAAAAGAGTCTTTTGAATGTTCTCACCAAAAATAAATGATAAATGCATGAGATAATGGATATGCTTACCGTGCTGATTTAATCATTATACAATGTATACAAGTACCAAAACATCATATTATACCCCATAAATATGTTCAATTATTAAGGTGTCAATTTTAAAAAGTTAGGAATGCTTCAGACTAATACCTTGTAATGAGAAAAATATTGTCTATCAGTTTAATCAAATTTTTCAAGAAATTATCAACACTTCATTTTAGTGTATGCTATAGGCAAAGTTTAAAGGAAAGTTCTATATAGCTAAATATGTACCAAAATGAAATAATCTCAAGATTTTGAGCATACCTACCAAAGAAAATAACAAATATACATTAATAAATAAAAGATAGAAAATATATTTCAAATTCTAATATCAGATTCTTCATTATAAATTTGATATTGAATGTAATATTAAAATAATAAATAATCTAATAAAAACTGAAACTAAAAGAAGTAAAATATGTACCCTAACACAGATATCATTAAATATTTTGTGTATACCCTTGCAGCCTTTTCCTTTAATGAATGGGTTTCACTTTTAATGTAACTGGCTGTAGTGGATTGAATTATGTCCACCCAAAACTCTCTGAAGCTTGAATTGTGTGCCCCACATTTCATATATTAGAAACTTAGCCTCCACTGGCTAAGGAAATCCTATTATGGTAATTGAAAAGTGGGGCCTTGAAGAGGTGATTATAGTACAATGCCATAGTGAATGGATTAAAAATGGTGGTCAGGGCATGGTTCTAAGGGGTTTAAAAGAAGAGAGAAGAGAATCTGTCTCTCTCTCTGCTCTCTGTCTGCTCTCTCTGCTCCGCCATTTCACAATGTGATACCGTGTCACTGAAGTCACCACCAAGACCCTCACCAGATGTGTTTCCTGGACTTTGGACTTCCAAGTCTCCGAAACTGTAAACAAATAAATTTCGTTTTCATTATAAAAAACCCAGTTCTGTGTATTCTGTCATATGCAGCAGAAATGGACTAATACACTGGCATAACATGCTTCTGTAATGTAGGATGACTACTGAGAAACTGAGGAGCCACTGAAGGTTAATTTCAAAGGAATCACTTCTCAGAGGACTTATTGTACACAAAATTCTCATAATTATTGTGTGCAGTTATATGTGCTTTACATTATGTTGCACTTGTGACAGTCTATGGTTATAGAGTTTAATACTTGTAGCAATCTCTATGCTAAGTGTTATCTGTAACTATCAGTGCAATAAAGGAGTGCTTTTTTTAAAAAGTGTGATCTCATCACTATTTTGCTAAGGATCCATTCGTGCCAAACCCTGAGGCTTGAAGACCACAGCTATTCCAGAAACATCCACAGGTCTGCCATGGGGCTCCATCTGATATAGGAGGTGATCAGTTTCCCTGGATTCAGGTTTCAGGACACACCTCTGGGTTTCCAGCCACTCACCAAGGTCTCAGGCCCCCTCCTGTAGGCTCTCCCCTAGTTGAGAGTTACTGTTGCCAGTTAGACCTACTTACAGCACAAGCAGGGGGAAAATGAGACCAAAAAGGGCTGGCTATGTGAATCCAGTGGCTGGGCATGCTCAGTAGAGAAGGGTTATATAACCCTGGCAATTGAATAACCTTCCACTAGAGGTGCTAGAGAGCACAGAACATTCTTGAATATGCCTGGTGCATGTGACAGGATTTGACCAATGAATATGTTCCAAGAAGTGACCAACTGAGCATGTGTGAGACTAATGTTACCTAATGGGGAACTGCCCCCTTAACCTAATATTCATCAGATGGCAAAACTACAAAAGCCAAATCCCAGTAGAAAGCAGGGCTGTTGCCCACTCTCAAGGAGCCAGCCCACACTCTGCCTGTGGAGTGTATATTTCTTTCTTTTTGTGTCAAACTTACTTTCAGCAAGCAGCTGCTTGCTCTTTTGAGCCAGCCTGCACTCTGTACTGAGCTTTAAGTATGTATTTTTCTCTTTTGTGTCAGAGTTGGTGTGGGCCCTGCTCAGTCTCTGGAGCTATGCTGCACTCTGTCTGTGGAACCTGTATTTCTCATCTATTATATTAAACTTGTTCTCACTTTCTACTGTGACTTTGCCCTTGAATTCTTTCCTGTGGCAGAGTCAGCAACCTGGTAAGAGGACCCGTTGTTCTGAGGCTGGCTATCAGGTCCCCTGAAACTACCTCTGACATCACATGCACTTGGGATTCTGCCTCCTTTCACATGCTGAGGAAGAACCAGCTCCTGCCCAGGATCATTTCAGTTTTTATGTTAAGCTCTAGTCACTAGTCCCAATGTCCCCTTCCCTGGAGATGACTTCCTCTTTGGACTCTTTGGTGTCCTTTTCTACCAGGAGACCTGATCCAGACTGCCTCAATTCAATGGTGTATTTTTATACGAGGAAGGATCAGGTTGGCATTCCTTTCCTCCCAAGAGAATCTTTGGTCCCTATGTAAATTGTCCACTTCTTCCCATAAAGAGAACTCCTTGTACCAAGTGGTATTGCCATCTTTTCTGGCCACAACAGGCCTTGTTTCAACTTGCTGTGGAGTAATGATTGATAGAATGGCTTACAATATCACAAATAAAGAAAATTACTCAAATAATTAAGCCAAAATCACAAAAATAAGCCCTAAGCTGATTTTCAGTTCTCTCTTCATTCATGGAAGATACTGACATAATGTCTTGAATTCTGTCTTCAGACACCTACCTCAAACACAAATATTATTGTATTCAGTCTATTTTACACCCTGTTCTATTTCTCTTTTTTTCATTTTATTTTATTTTGTCAATATACAATGTGGTTGATTATTGTGGCCCATTACTGAAACCTCCCTCCCTCCTCCCTCTCCCCCCTCCCTCCCAACAACCTCATATCTGTTTGCTTGTCATATCAACTTCAAGGAATTGTAATTGTTGTATCTTCTTCCCTCCCCCCCACAGTTTATTCGTGTATTTATTTACTTATTTTTAGCTCCCACAAATAAGTGAGAACATGTGATATTTCTCTTTCTGTGCCTGACTCATTTCACTTAATAGAATTCTCTCTAGGTCAATCCATGTTGTTGCAAATGGCAGTATTTCATTCTTTTTTATAGCAGAGTAGTATTCCATTGTGTAGATATACCACATTTTCTGTATCCACTCATCTGATGGTGGACATTTGGGCTGGTTCCAACTCTTGTATATTGTAAAGAGTGCTGCGATGAACTTTGGGGAACAGGTACACCTTTGACTTGATGATTTCCATTCCTCTGGGTATATTCCCAGCAGTGGGATAGCTGGGTCATATGGTAGATCTATCTGCAATTGTTTGAGGAACCTCCATACCATTTTCCATAGAGGCTGCACCATTTTGCAGTCCCACCAACAATGTATGGGAGTTCCTTTTTCTCCGCAACCTTGCCAGCATTTACCATTCACAGTCTTTTGGATATTAGCTACCCTAACTGGGGTGAGATGTTATCTAAACAATACTCTAGACCAATTGGACTTGGCAGATATCTACAGAACATTCTGTCCAACAACCTCAGAATATTCATTCCTCTCCTCAGCACATGGATCACTCTCCAGATTAGATCACATGTTAGGTCACAAATCAAGTCTCAACAAATTCAAAAAAATTGGAATTATCCTATGTATTTTTTCAGACCACAGTGGATTAAAATTAGAAATCAATAACAAATAAAATTCTGGAAACTATACAAACACTTGGAAATTAAATAGCATTCTATTTAATGACATGTGGGTCCAAGAAGAAATCAAACGGAAATCAAAAAATTTATTGAAACTAATGAAAACAATGATACATCATACCAAAACCTGTGGGATACTGCAAAAGCAGTACTAAGGGGAAATTCACCACATTAAATGCTTACTTCAGAAGAATGGAAAGATGGCAAGTGAACAACCTAATACTTCACTTTAAAGAACTAGAAAAACAAGAACAATCCAAACCCAAAGTTAGCAGATGGAAAGAAATCATTAAGATCAGAGCACCCTGCTTTATTTCACTTAACATATTATTACAAACATTTTCAATAATTTTAGAAAGTGTATTGATTTAAGTGGGTTTATGATACATAAAATACTTTTATATTTAACAATATCATACTCAACTGATACCATTAAAATGTTGGTGTAGTAATTTTACTACTGATATTTAACTTCATCTTGCTGTGGTCCCTTGAATTCAATACATTGATATATGGAGATTTGGGGGAATTTCTTTAAGAACTAAAAGAAAATTTATATGAGAAGAGAAGTTACAAAGTCATTAGGCTCTTATAGCTCATTTTTCTATAAAGTAGAAGTTTTGTTATGTGATGTTGTGATGCACTTATTGTTGACTTGGATAGGCTACAGTTCCCAGCTTTCAATCAAATAGTAATATAGGTGTTGCTGGGAAGGTAATTTGTAGAGGTAAGTAAAGTTAATATTCAGTTTACTTTAATAGAGGGACATTATTCTAGATAAACTGGCAGGGTCTTATTTAATCAGTTGAAAGGACTTGAAAGTAAGGCTGAGGCTTCTCTGAGGCAGGAGAAATTCCACCTGTGGCCAGCAGCTGCAACCCTGAACGTAGAGTTCCAGCCAGCCTTTCTGTCATCTGTCCTATGGATTTTAGACTAGCCTCACCAGTGCCCACAATCATGTAAACCAATTTCTTAAAAAAAAGAATCCCTTAAAATATATCCTTCTGGTCTGTTTCACTGGATAAATGATGACTGATGACAATTTGGTACCAGATATTGCTCTAGAGGATGAGTTTTCTGAACTGTTTTGGGAATTGGTTTTTAAATGTGATTAAATTTTAAAGCATTAATAACTCTATTTTTAGTGATAAAGAGGACACTAGTAACCCATTGTTGGGCTGGATCACAGATCTCTCAGCCCTGATCTGTGCAGGTCGTGAGTAGGTAATTGAGAAGAGATCCTGGAAGCCGTTGGCAAAGGACACTTGCTTTATTTCAACATGGACTATGCCTGCTCATGGTCCAGAGCTGTTTTCTTTTATACCAAAAGTACACAATAGTGGCAATGAGCCAAGGAGTATCTGGGGACACAAGCACAGTAACACTACTCTTACACAACTTATTTACAACAGATGTGCTGAATCATACCCAACTCGATATGAGGGCGAGGGGGGCCTGACCGTACTGACTCCATTTTCTTTACACCTCTATTTGGCATAATATGGCAAAAGAGTTCTGGAAAATATCACCATTGAACAGTTCTGATCAAATTCCTATACAAGGTGAGGTCATGGGTCACCATGTGTTTGCTACCTTAGAATATTTTTGCCAGAATAAGGAGTGGAAGGGAATTGGTCAGTTGCTTCTAATTGTGCTGGAGAAAGTAGGGAAAGAAAAGGATGAGCTCAGGGCTTCAAATTCCAGCTCAAGTTTCACATTAATGACCTAATGCCCTCTTTTTATGCCCTGAAAGGAACCCTTAACTTCTATAGCTATGGGGCTGAGATTTCTGAAATTTAAATCCAGAGTCTAATCCTGTGAGTGGCTGAATTACAACACAAATTGAATTTCCAGCCTCACAAGGTGTCTTATGTTAACATGATTGGGAAGGAATGAGATCCTGAAAATTGAAATGAGGACATATTAATAGATTTCAGTGAATCTGGGGACCTTGAACACTAATTTTGCAGATTGTCTCCAGTAGAAGTAGCCATTTTGCCCTGCCTGAGGAGGTTATCCCTGTTTTTCCTGAAGAAACTTTAATTGCCTTGCAAGGTACTGCTGATTCTTCTCAGGACCTAGCTCCATCACCCCTCTCTGCATTTAGCCCTATAATTAGATGTAAGTCCCAGCAGACCCCGAAGGGTAAGGTATGAAGTATGATCCACAATGAGAATAACACGATTTTTCTAATCTGTATATACAGAAATCTGGGGGAATAGGAGTGGGAGTGGATGTTAAGAGTGTAGGCTCATGGAATATAAAGTTGAATCAGGCTGAATTTATTAATATGGGTTCATTAAGATCAAAGGACTAGAAAGGGCAGTAACAGTTTGTTCGGTTCATCATGGAAAGTACTAACATTAACAAAACAAATGTATTTCACATGACCTAACTTTTTGAAATTACACATAGAAATGTTAAGCTTGCAAAAGACAGGAAACTTTCCCCAAGCTAAAGGCTCTGTTGTACATAAAGAACTGTAACACAGCAAAATTGCTGGCTCAAACGGCAGATGTCCTTAGTACAAATTAACCTACTGATTGATATGTTGAGAAAGTTGCTTGATTGTTGTGTAAATATGCTGAGGAGATTGCTGTAGGAAAAGAAAGTGTTTGTTAAGAACAAGTTTTTGTTGGTGGATTGACTTAACTTTTTACAAATTAATGAGTGTTGCCATGACAATTACCTTAGTATTCTTTTTCTAACCACCTATGTTCCTCTTCTGTAACCTCCTGCCCTGGAAAAGAAATACTGGGAGAAGACCCCAGTCCAGTGTTATTTTTCTAAGGAGGAATGCCTCTCTCTTGAGGGTTTCTGGAAAATTAACCCCTTTGGGGCTTCTCACTACTCAGAAGAAATGGACTTTGAGTAATCCTTTGCATCTCCATCACCCAGGGGGAGAGAGATGACAGTTCATTGGTTGAAATGTGGACCTAAAGGTAGCCTATACTAAATTAAGTTGAAATGCCAGGACTGCCTTGGTATATTGTGGAGGAACATATCCAAAGTCTTGTGAAAGTTAGAATTTTAGGATGGATTTATCAATAAGACCTGCTCACCAATTAGGAGGGTCCGGAGTACACACGTTACCAAGACTATGATAAATAAATTTATAAGGAGAATTCCAGCATCCTTGAGAACTCTGTGTTCACTCTTATTCTATAATTGTGTCCACCAATAATAGTAGGGGCTTATGGAGGTCAAATGATTAAAGGAATTTTAGCTCATGTCTGTCTCACATTGGGTTCACTGTGTGCCCAAACCCATCTTGTGGTTTTTTTCTCTAGTTCCAGAATCATAATTAGAATAGTCATATTGAGAAAGTGGCAGAATCTTGACATTGATTCCCTGATTTGTGGAGTAAGGGATATTACAAAAGCAAAGACCAAGTGGAAGCCACTATTACTGCCTCTACCTAGGAAAATAAAATAGTAAACCAAGAGCAACAATGCAATCCTGGAGGATGTGAAAAGGGCAGGCACAGTGACTGTCCACCCCACCTCCACTTAACTCACCCATTTGGCTTGTGCCCAAAACAGACAGATCTTGGAGAATGACAGTGATTATTATAAACTTAATTAGGTGGTGATTTTAATTGCAGCTGCTATTACAGATTTTTGCTGGTTTTGCTGCTTGAGGAAATTAACACATCCCCTGATATTTTGTGGGCAGCTATTCACCTGAAAAATGATTTTTTAAAAAAATTATATATATTAGTAAAAGATCACGGAAATAGTTTTCTTTCAGTTGGAAGAGAAATCCATACACCTTCACCATCCTACTTAAGGTACGTACCAATTCTTAGTATAGCTGATAACTTAGTCCAAGGATATCTTGATTGCTTTTCCTTTCCACAGGATATTACACTGTTCCACAGGATATTAAGCTGATTGAACCTGAGCAGAAAGTAGCAACTGCTCTAGACGTTTCTGTTTCAGATAGTGGGAAATATATCCCAGAAAATTGAGGGGCCTTCCATCTCAGCTAAGTTTCTAGGTGTTTAGGTGTTTAATGTTGAGAGACAGGTCAAAGTATCCCTTCTAAGGTGGAAAATAAGTTTTTGCATCTGGCATTCCTACAACCATAAAAGATACACAATGTCGAGCGAGCTTCATTAGAGTTTGGAGGAAGCACTTTGTTCTTTCCGTGTGCTACTTCAGCCCATTTACTGAGTGACCCCAAAAGCTGCTAATTTTGAGTAGGACCAAGATCAAGAGAGGGCTTTGCAACAGATCCAACCTGCTGCTCTGACACTTGGGCCATGTGTCTCATCAAGGCATGATTTAGAAGACCTGATGATGTTTAAAGTGTCAAGAGCAGAGAGAGTTTCTGTTTGCAGTCTTTGGCAGTAACTATAAATGAATCACAACACAGATCCTTAGGATTTTGGAGTAAAATTCTGCTATTCTCTACAGGTAATTACTCTACTTTTGTGAAACAGTTTTGGCTTGCTACTTGACTTCAATGGAGACCGATCATTTAATTGAGCACCACAAAGTTATCATGTGATCTGAACTACCCATCACAAACTGGGTGCTGTCTAACCCAATAAGCCATAAAGTTGGGTTTTCACAGCAGCATTTTGTCATCGAATGGAAGTGATACATATGAGACTAGGCTTGAAAAGGCTTTGAAGGCATCAGTAAATTGCATGAGGAAGTGATCCAAATGCCCATGCCCCTGCTCCTGCTACATTACCTTCTCCATCTTAGCTTACACCTATGGTCTCATGAAGAATTTCCTACTATCAGTTGACTGAGGAAGAGAAATCCAGGCCTGGTTTACAGATGTTCTATACTATATGCAGCACCAGCCCCAAACAGCTGCATCACTACAGCTTTTTTCTGGGACATCCCCGAAGGACAGTAGTGAAGGAAAATTTTTCCCATGGGCAGAACTTAGAGCAGTTTACCTGGTTGTTCATTTTCCTTGGAAATAGAAATCATCATAGATATGATTCTATATCATTCAGTAAGCTGAGGGCAATTATTTGGACTCATGTTCAGGAACTTGGAAAACAAATAAGTGGAAAAAATGGTGACAAAGAGGTCTGGGAAAGAGGTGTGTAGATATACTTCTCTGAATGGACAAAGTAGGTGAATATATTTGTGTCTCATGTGAATCCTCAGCAAAGCATGACCTCAACAGAGAAGGATTTTTAATAATAAATGGGATAAATTGTTATATGGATACCAATCATTTCTTTCTTCTGTCATTTCTGTCACTGCCCAATGTGCTCATGTACAAAGTGGCTATAGTTTCAGGTCATGCATGGGCTCAGAAACATGGAGTTACACTCACCAAGGGTTACCTGGCAATAGCCACCCCTGGGCCTATACTCCGCTAGCAGCAGAAACCAACCCTGAGTCCCCAGTATGGAGCCATTCCCCAAGATGATCAGCCAGCTACGTGATGGCCGGTCAACTACAGCAAACTACTTTCATCACTGAATGTGCTTTGTTCTTACTGGAATAGACACTTACTCTGGATATAAATTTGCTTTCCCTGTACGCAATGCTTCTGCCAAAACACACCCATCAACTTACAGAATACCTTATCCACCATCATGGTATTTCACACAGCTTCTGGTCAAAGGAACTCACTTCATAGCAATTAAATGTGACAATGGACTCATGCTCATGATATTCACTAGTCTTGCCATGTTCCAAGTCATGTTGAAGCAGCTGGCTTGATAGAATGTTGGATGGTTTTTTGAAGACTCAGTTACATTGCCACCTAGATGGAAATACCTAGCCGGAGGCAGGATTGGGGCAATTCCCTCCAGGATGAGGTATGTGCTTTAAGTCAGCATCCAATATATGTTGCTATTTCTGCCATGGCCAGGATTTATGGGTTCAGGAATTAAGGGATGAAATGGGAGTAACTCTATACACTATTAAACCTAGTGATCCATCGGCAAAGCGTTTGCTTCCTGTCTCCTCAACTGTAGGCTCTGATGATCTATAGGTCTTGGTTCCAGAGAAAGGAATACTTGCACCAGGAGACACGACAATGATAACATCAGAATGGATATTGATGCTGATCCTGTGCTTCTTAATCAATGGGCAAAGAAGGAAATTACTCTGATTATTAAGGGGACACTGGGTTGCTACTATACAATGGAGTGAAAAAAGGGGATTTGAGGAATACAAGAGAACATTTATAGTATCTCTAAGTACTTCCATGCCCTGTGATTAAAGCCACTGAAAAACTACAACTAGTAAAGGCAGGACTGCTAATGGCTCAGTGTTTCAGGCATGAAGGTTTGTGTCACTCCACCCAGCAAAGAACCATGACTATGTGAGATGCTGGCTAAGGGCAAAGGAAATATTAAATGGGTAGTGAAAGAAAGTAGTGTAAGTACCAGCTACAAACGTGTGGCTTGTTACAGAAACAAGGACTGTAGTCATTATAAGTATTTCTTCCCTGTTTTATTTTGAATATGTTTGCATATATATTAACCAAATATTTTTCCTTTCTTTCCTCTCTTATCCCTTTATCATCCAACGTAAGATATATAAATGATAGTTAAATTTATGTAACAGTAAGTTACAGGATATCAATGGAGAAGAGTGAACACCACCCAAGGGCTTTGAATCCTTTTCTGGGAAAAAGGTATGTATGTTTTCATTTGTAAATAGAAGAGTTGCATCATGTTAAGTGGAAATATGATTTTATTACTATCTTTATTTAGAGTTTAAGTGTGTGTTAAGCATATGCATATAGGTGCCAAATTGACAGGAGGATTGTGATGGTGCTTTTGATGTGTCAACTTGGCTAGGCTTTAGTCCCCGGTATTCAAATACCAATCCAGGTGTTGCTGTAAAGGTATTTTGTAGAGGTAATTAAAGTCCATAATCAGCTGCCTTTCATCAAGGGAAACAATTCTAGATAATCTAGATGGGATTGATTCAATCAAGTTGAAAGGCCTTAAAAGCAGGGCTGAGGCTTTCCTGAGAAAATGCAATTCTGCCTGTGGACCACAACTTTAGCCTGTGTCCAAGAGTTCCAGCCTTTCCTTTATGATGACTCACTCTGTGGATTTTGGAATTTTTCGATACCTCCATAAGCTAATTTCTTGCAATAAATTTCTCAATATGTATCTCTTAACAGTTCTGCTTTTCTGGGCGGATGTAAACAGGAAGCACCTGTCTGCTGTTACATGCCAATAAGCCTGAGAAAATTGTGGTAGTAGACTGAATCTGAAATGGTGACAATGAGAAAATTTTTTTTTAAATTGAAAACATTTATTAAGAATATATTCCCCTTTAAATGTTTAGTACAATTGACCAGTGAAGCTTTCTGCTCCTGGGCTTTTCTTAATTGGGAGAATTTTGATTACTGATTCAATCTTCTTATTCATTATCTGTCCAATTTTTCTGTTTCTTCATGGTTTGGTCTTAGTAGCTTGTATATTTCTAGGAATTCATCCATTTCTTTTAGATTATCCAATTTGCTTGTGTGTGATTGTTCATAGTAGTCTCTTACAATCCTTTGTATTTCTGTGCTATCAGTTGTAATGTCTCCTCTTTCATTTATAATTTTACTTATTTGATTCTTCTCTTTTTTTTCTTGTTTTAGCTAAGGGTTTGTCAATTCTGTTTATCTTTTCAAAAAACCAACTCTTTCATTCTTTTTTATAACTGAGTAGTATTCCATTATGTACATATACCACAATTTCCTTATCCAGTCATCCATCGATGGACATTTAAGTTGGTTCCATAGCCTAGCTGTTGTAAATAGAGCTGCAATAAACATGGAAGTGCAGGTATGCCTTTGACCTGCTGTTTTCCAATGCTCTGGATATATCCCCAGGAGTGGGATTGCTGGATTATATGGAAGTTCTATCTGTAGTTGTTTAAGGAACCTCCATACTGTTCTCCATAATGCCTGTACTGATTTACAGTGCAGGAGGGTTCCTCTCTCTCCACATCCTCACCAGCATTTGTTTTTCTCTGTCTCTTTTATAATAGCCAGTCTGATAGGGTGAGATGATATCTCAGAGTAGTTTTGATTTGCATTTCCCTGATGATTAGTGATGTTGAGCAATTTTTCATATACCTGTTGGCCATTTGTATGTCTTCCTTTCAGAAATGTCTATTCAGCTCCTTTGCCTGTTTTTAAATTGGATTTTTATTTATTTATTTATTTATTTTGCTATAAAGTTATCTGAGCTCTTTGTATATTCTGGATATTAATCCCTTGTCAGATGCATTTTTTGCAAATATTTTCTCCCATTCTGTAGGATGTCTTTTCCCTCCATTGATTGTTTCCTTTGCTGTGAAGAAGCTTTTTAGTTTGATTTAATCTCATTTGTCTATTTTTTCTTTTGTTGCCTGTGCTTTTGGGGTGTTATTCATAAAGCCGTTGTCCAATCCTAAATCCTAGACTTTTTCTCCTACATTTTCTTCTAAGAGTTTTAAAGTTTTGGGCCTTATATTTAGGTCTCTAATCCATTTTGAGTTGATTTTGGTATCTGGTGAAAGGTACAGATCAAATTTCATTCTTCTATAAATGGATATCCAGTTTTCTCAGAACCATTTATTGAAGAAGCAGTCTTATCCCCAATGTGTGTTCTTTGTGCCTTTGTCAAAGATCAGTTGGCTGTAAATATGTTTATTTCTGAGTTCTCTATTCTGTTCCATTGGTCCACGTGTCTGTTTTTATGCTAGTACCATGCTGTTTTTGTTCCTAAAGTTTTGTAATATAGTTTGAAGTCAGGAAGTGTAATGCTTCCAGCTTTACTTTTTTTGCTCAGTATTACTTTGGCTATTCGGGGTCTTTTGTTGTTCCATATGAATGTTAGGCTTGCTCTTTCTATTTCTGTAAAGAATGTCATTGGTATTTTGATGGGAATCACATTGAATGTGTAGATAGCTTGCGGTAGTATGGACATTTTTACTACATTGATTCTTCCAATCCGTGAACAATGAATGTCTTTCCATCTCTTAGTGTCTTCTTTAATTTCTTTCAGAAGTGATTCGTAGCTCTCATTGTAGAGATCTTTCACTTCTTTGGTTAGATTTAGTCGTAGGTATTTTGTTTTTTGGGTAATATTGTAAATGGGCTTACTTTCTTGATCTCTTTTTCTTCTAGTTTGTTGCTGGAGTATAAAAACACTACTGGGTTTTGTATGTGGATTTTGTATCATAAGACATTGATGAGCCTGGAGAAAATTATCCTAAGTGAAACAACCCAGATACAGAAAGAGAAATACTGCATGTCCTCACTCATTACTGGGAGCTGAATCCATAAATAAACAAATGAACAATAAAGAGAGGCAGAGAGAAAGAAAGAAAGAAACAACAATCACAGTAATACATTGAACTTTGAGAAAACTAGAGGTGGAAAAGGGAGGGGGAGAGGGAGGGGGGCTAATGAGGAATTGGTCAATGGACACAAAAAATGATTGTGTATTGTAATGATGAATAAGCTAACTACACTGATCTAACCACTACACATTCTACACAATTATTGAAAATCAACATGCCCCACATGTATGTATAATAACAATAAATAAATAAAATAAAAATAAATTTTAAAAACCCAGCTCTTAGTTTTTTTGATCTTTTTTATTTTTTTTCTAGAAATGCAAATCAAAACCATAGTGAGGTATCACCTCACACCTGTTAAAATGATTACTACTAAAAATACAAAAGTAAAAGATAACAAGTGTTGGCAAGGATTTGGAGAAAAGGCAACCTTTGTACACTGTTGGTAGTAACGTAAATTAGATGAGTTATTATAAAAAACAATATGAAAGTTCCTCAAAAAATTGAAAATATAACTACCACATGATCCAGCAATCCCACCACCAGGTATATATCCAAAAGAACTGGAATCATTAGGTTGAAGAGATATCTGCACTTCCATGTTCATTGCAGCACAATTTACAATAGCCAAGATAAGGAATCAACCTAAATGTCCATCAATGAATGGATAAAAAAATCAGGTATGTTCATACAGTGAAATATTATTCAGCCTTTAAAAAGAAAGAAATCTTGCCATTTGAGACAACATGGATGGAGCTCAAGGGCATTATGTTAAATGAAATAAGTCAGACAAAGAAGACAAATACTAGATAATATCTCTTATACGTGGAATCTAAAATGGTCAAACTCATAGAAACAAGAAGTAAAATGCTGGTTGCCAGGGGCTGGGGGATTGAGGGAAACAGGGAGGTGATGGTTAAAGAGTACAAAGCTTAACATAGGTAAAATGAATAAGTTCTGGAGATTTACTATACCGCATAGTGTCTATAGCTAAAAAAGCTGTATTGTACACTTAAATTTGTTTAGAGGGTAAATCTTATGTTAAGTGTTCTTAGAAAAAGAAAAAAGAAAGAAAACAATAATCATAACAGAGGAGGCAGGAAGAAACTTTAGGAGGTGATGGTTGTACTATGACCTTGATAGTGGTGATGGTTTGACAGGTGTATACTCATCCCTCAAATCACTGAGATTGACAGTATATTAAATATGTACAAATTTTTATATGTCAATTATATCTCAGTAAAGTGTTTTTTTAAACAAAAACAATGTACTCTTCATAAGCAGTTTGGCTGAATGTGTTTTTTTCCTAAAATGAGAAACGTGCTCCAGAAAGCTCAGCTGTGGGAAATGAAGCAAATCCCTGCCAAAGATTTGGCCTATTGCCTTATAAATTATTGAATGTATCAATTATTAAATTTGTATTCTATGAAACTTAGATAACTTAGCCTGTCTAGCATAATGGTGAGCTTAGATTCATTTCCTATCTGGCAAATTTCAGGGAACATTTTATTTGGTCAATTACATAGAATAATCAAGCTCACTGCTTGGCTTCGTTAGTATCTCATTAAATCTCTCTAGAGCTTCAGAAATTTTCACATTTAGAAATAAACTTTTAAAGTCTTGCTGAAATAGCCTCCATTATTTTTTGAGGTTTTTCTAAAATGATATTTTGTTTCAGTGGGTTAGCTGTTATTGACCTTAAGATGAACATAATACACTTTTCTGTATTTCCTTTAAAACGGTAATGATGAAAGCAATACCGTATTGTTGACTATAGACACAATGCTGTATGGAAGATCTCTAGAACTTATTCATCCAGCATAACTGAAATTTTATACCCATTAAACAACAACTCCCCATTTCCCCCACAACTGGCCCCTGGCAACCACTATTTTACTCTCTGATTCTATGAGTTTAACTATTAAAAATATCCTACATAAGTGGAATCATGAAATATTTGTCCTCTATGCCTGGATTATTTCACTAATGTCCTTCAGGTTCATCCATGTTGTGTCAAGTGGCAGAATTTCCTTATTTTTAAAATATGAATAATTCTATTTTATGCATATACCACATTTTCTTTATGTATTCCTCTGTCAATGGACACTTGGGTTGTTCCATGTCTTGGCTATTGTGAATAATGCTGCAATGAACATGGGGGTGCAGACATCTCTTTGAGGTCCTGATTTCAATTTCTTTGGACATATACTCAGAATTGGGATTCCTAGATTATACGTTAAGAGAGTAGAGCTCATGTTTTGCTCTTACTATGAAAACAAAACAAAACAAAAATCAATAGGACACAGGAAAACTTGAGACATGTTGGATGTGTCTATTACCTTGATTGTGGTGATGGCTTCACAGGTGTTTTCATGTGTCCAAACTCCCCAAATGGTACACATTAAATATGTGCAGTTTTTTGTATATCAATTATACCTCAATAAAGCTGTAAAATAAAATAAAATAAAATATATGATGTCAACACGGGTTGAGGCATTACAATATGCAAAGCATTCTGCTACACCCATTACAGGGATTATCTCATTTAATTCGCACATAGTACTTTGAAGTAGTTGCTATCACAGAGAAAAGAAGTAATTGACTGTAGAACAACACACAGATAATGAACTGAGTTCTGTATAACTCTAGAACTCAGACTCAATACTGTGGATATCTGAGATTTATTAAAAAATAAAAGAAATAAATTTTTAGTATTATTTTTAATTTCAAAATGCTTAATGTCCTATTGATTGATTTTTAAGGTAGATAAATTAAATGTGTCTTTTACTCTCTCCAAAAGCAAATAAAACAAGCTATTTTTTTCTTGATATGACCCAGATTTTTTCCATCCCCCAAATTAATAAAGAATAATAAAATATTTTCATTCTTGACTCATAATAGACGCAGAGTATATTCTGTTTTCAAATTTCTAAGAGAAGAATAAAATTATTTTTACAATTCACCAATATTTTAAGAGTAGAAAACAGGCTTTCTAAAGCAATGGTTAGCCTTTCTTCCTTGTTTTCCTTCTTCCTTCATTTTTCCTTTCTTCTTTGCCTCTTATTATTTCACCTTCTAAATGTACCTGCAGGTACTTTCCCCCAGGTTCAGAATTGCACAGAGCTCCAATTCAATTCTAGAATTCAATATTACATTATATAGTCATCTTCATTTGGGGTGAGACTGGAAAACAGATAAAGGGATCTGCATTAGTCATTGTTCTCACCTTATTGACCACTCTCCTTCTCTCAGCATCTCTTGTTTCCCCTCTTCCTTTAGGAAATTATGGATATAAATGCACTTTATTATGTCTAACTTACTGGAAGTTTTGGCTGTAGCACCATGGCTCAGTGTATCTCAAAGAAGTGTATTTCCTCTACCTCCTTCTTTATCTCCTCCTCTTTCTTTAATCTCTGTCCCTCTATTTGTATTCAACTCTTCCTCCGTCAGACTCCCTTCTTGTTTAACATCTATTCTTCTCTTCTAATCAAGAGAAGAAATGCAGGAAAAGAGACTAGAATAGGAACATAGAGTGATATTGCAGCAAGTCTAGAAGTCCTCTCTTTCTCTAGGGAGATAATGAGGTCAGTGGAAATAGTTTAGTGTCATTCTTTTTCCTTAGCCCAAAGGTGTAAAAGCTCTCTTGGACCTGCTCTTAGTAATGATTTTGTTGGGGAAAAATTAATAAGTAAGATCAGTCAGATCATTAATCAGTAAAAATTAATAAGAAAGTCTCAGTTATATTTGATATTGGAAAGCATACAATGGGTTAGTAAGATTTGTCATCTCAGTTTGGAATATAGGGCAAATACAGTAATTGCAGATGTCACCCTCCTGTTTTGAGAGGTATCCATTGGTACTGACTCCACTTTAATTCGGACCCTGAGTGATTCATGGGAGAGGGGTACTTAGCTGTCAGGCTCCCCCTTTACAATTACTACTAAGCAATTACATAGAAATACTGATCAACTAAATGCTCTCTTTTTCTATGATAGACAAAAGGGATGTAAATAGATGGCACCTTGAAATACCCTGCAGCTAAAGATAGCTCTGAAATAAATGCATGATTGTAAACTTCCACAAAATGTACAGAAGGAGGTATCAAAATGAAGATTCAAAGTCATATACTCTCAAAAATATACAATAGAGAGTGTTATCCTTCAACTTAGCACATGACATGCAATTTGGGACAGTGACTAAGAGCTCAGGAGTCAGACTTCCTGGTTTCAAATCCTGGCTCAAAGGCCTCCAATGTGTGACTGCAGCCACTGGAAGCATTTCTTTTCTCTTCTGTATCTTTGTAATAGCACTCCCCTTAGAGAGGGACAAATATTGAACGAGATGATGTGTGTTATGATATTGAAATTTTACTAATCCTCCGCCCAGCACATTAAAAAAAACTCAGTAAAGGTTAACTTAATTAAGGAAAGAAGAAAATTTAAAGTAGTTGGCTTTCAACAATGGGGATATGATATTTTTAACTGGATTAGAGCAAGTTTGTAAGAGAAAGACTTAAGACAGCCATAGCAATTGGTATTTATTCTGGGGCTCTTACCTGGCACTCTAGTTGTTTCTTTTTACTTTTCTATATCACCCTCCCCAATTTCCCTTAGCAAAGACGAGGACTCAGAGTATTCATTCTTGTATTCCCATCATACCACTATGTCTAGCATATAGTATATATTAGTGAAAAGAAAAAAAGGTGACTGGACTATTTTGGTATTAATTACTCATTTTATTTCTAAAATATAGTAATTTATGATTCTATCTCTTCCAACAGAGGATCATGACATATTTACCCAATTTATTTCATTTTATTTTCTAAATTTATTTTTTAACTTTTTAAATAATTACAGATTCACAGAAAGTTGAAATGATTGTACAGCAAGTTCCTTGTATCCTTTGCCCAGTCTTCCCCCAGTAGTCATCATACAATATCAAACCCAGGGAATTGACACTGGTACAATGTGTGTACAACTCTGTGCCTCTTTAGTGCATGTGTAAATTCATGTATAACCCCACTGTGCTCAAAATGTACAACAGTTCCATCATCACAAAGATCTCCCTCATTTTACCTCTTTATATTCACTCCCATCTCCCTAATCCCCTTTCCCTAGCCCCAGACAACCATTAATTTGTTCTTCCTTTCTATAAATGCCATTTTGAGAATGTTATATAAATGAAATCATATATGTGACCTCTTGAGACAGCTTTTTAAAAAATGTATTTACCATAATGCCCTTGAGAGCTTCCCAAGTTGTTGCATGTATAAATAGCTTTGTTGCTCTTTTATTGTTGAATAGTATTCAATGGGAAGGATGTACCACAGTTAGTTTAACCACTCACCCATTGACCAACATCTGGGTTTTCCAAATTGGGCATATTATAAAAAAAGCTGTTAGGAACATTTATTTACAGGTATTTGTGTAGGCATAAATTTTAATTTATTTGGGCTAAATGCCCAGGAGTTTAATTGTTGGATTGTGTAAGTATATGTTTAGTTTTATAAGAAACTGTCAAACTATTTTCCAGAGTGTCTGCACCATTTTACTAGCAATATAAGAGAAATTCAGTTTTTCCACTTCATTGCAGTATTTGGTCAAAGTATGCTGATGTTGACATTTTACCAATATGAGTAAATTTAGAAAAATTTGCCTCACTATGCCCTCCCACCATTTACAATGTAAGGGTCTTCAGTATTTCCTCCATGTTTATTAAAAACCACATCAGACAGAGCTACAAATTTTGCTTCAACTGTCAAACACAATTAAGAAAACTCCATAGGAGACAGAAAGTGACCACCCAGGGTCATCTTGTTACTGTGACTTGGGGTGGCTTAGGTTCCCCACTAGGCCTCCACACATACCACCATAGGAAGGGTAGGTGCCTTGTTACTGTTCCTTGTGTGGCCTTCACAATGCTTCAGGGTGTAGTTTCATTACCACTGGACACTGGTGCCAAATCTGACTCTCTGCTTGGCCTCCTATGACAATACCACAACAGGCAGAGAGATGACTCATTACTGCTAGAAGGAGTGGATGTCCAGGCTGTCCATGTCTTCTCCTGTGACATTGTAGAGGAGAGGAGCTCATTCCTGTCTGGTGGAGATGAACGTATGGCTCCCTGCTTGGTCTTTTCCACCACCAATCTGGCAAGAGGAATGCCTTGTTACACAGAGTGAGGGTGAACATCTAGGTTCCACACACAGCCTTTGCTGGTGTGGGTCAAGATGAGGATGCAAATATTTTTGTAGTGTTGGTTGGAATAATGCAGTTATAATCTAAATTTATTTGTCTTGCCTCTTTCCTGGTCCTTTGGCTATAAAGAGAAAGATTTTTTAAGATATTTTTTCTGTTTGTTTCTATTGGTGTTTGGGGGTTGCTGGCTTCTCCAATACCCAGTTCAGAATATATGTGGAAAAATAAAACCCAGGAAGCTCACCACTATGCTGTTTTTCAGGTATGATGATACCTAGCTGATCTGCCTTTCTCTCTCTATCTTTCCTAATTTGTTTGTTTTATATATAATTTTCAGGAATTTTAGCTGAGCTTAATGGAAGGTATAGGGAAGAGTGTGTCTACTGCATTTTTCTGCCATAGTATGTTATAGCATCATTTTTAAAAGTCATTTTTGACAACTATTCCTAGGAAGAGAAAGAAAAGTAATGTTTGGAAGAGAAAGAGGGAGAAAAATGAAAAACCTTGGCTTTGACAGCCCACAATGACATAGAAATAATTTGACCAGCTTGTATATATGGAAATTTATCCTTTTTACCATATTTCAGAGTCGCCTCCAATACCTAGAAATTTTTTTCTTATCCAGCATCACAAACTATGGAGTGGGATACTGGTAGAACATGGTAGAACCTTGAGAGTAGGAATTCCATCGTTTTTGCTGTTCTTCCCATCCTCTTTGTTATTCAGCCTTCTGGATGAACAAAAAATTGAGTTCTAATCCATTTGATACTCGATGCCACAAGAGTTGGCTTAGAAAACCATGTGTCAGTTCCGATCAAGATGGTGGAGTAGCCAGTTCCTGGTGTTGCTCTCTCCCACAGCACAACCAATTTGCAGCTTTTGAGGAGGAGTGATAGAGGACCCAAAATCTGTGCTGGAGCGGACAGGAGCCACCCACCATGGGACCCCAGTTCAGTTTGCTCTCAATTCTGTATAGAGACTTTAGAGCTTCTAGACCCACATTCCCTGAGACTGCCAGCCAGAGAAGGCAGGCGGGACCAGAGCAGGACTTCCAGCACAGGCCATCCTGTCTCTGTGAGTGACTTGAGAGGCTCTGGGCTCCCACATCCTGAGCCAGAAAAGCCAGTGAAGGCAGGTGGGGCAGGACTTCTAGTCCAGGATAGTTTCTGCTGTCCAGAAGCATCAGTCCCTTCAGGATCCAAGCCAGACATCAGGGTGAAATGAGTAGAGTGTAATACCCCTGGCCACAATGACAAAACACCAAAGGAAAGAAACCAGGAATATGAAAAATCAAGATAGTACACCACCAAGAGAAATTAATAACTTTCAAGCACTAGAGCTTATAGAACAGGAAGTCTTTGAAATGACAGACAAGGAATGGAGAGTAACTATTCTAAAGAAGCTAAATGAGATACAAGAAAACTTAGTGAAACAACACAATGAAATGAGAAAAAATATATAGGATCTGAAAGAAGAAATGTACAAAGAAATCAATGCCTTGAAAAAGAATGTAGCTGAGCTTGTGAAGCTGAAGGATTCATTCAAAGAAATAAAAAACACAACAGAGAGTTTAATCAGAAGACTTGAACAAGCAGAAGAGAAAATTTCTGACCTCAAAGACAGGCTGTTTGAATTATCACAGGTAGAGCAGTAAAAAAGAAAAAAGAATCAAAAAAATTGAAGAAAATTTAAGAGAAACAACTGAAAACCTTAAGCGCTCAAATATCCAAATCATGGGTATTCCAGAAGGGGAGGAAAAAGGAAATGGCATTGAAAACACATTCAAAGAGATAATAGGAGAAAAATTCCCAGGTATAGGGAAAGTCACAGATCAGCAGATTCAGGAAGTCCAAAGATCACCAAACATATTCAACCCAAAAATGTCCTCTCCAAGACATGTGATAATAAAACTGACAAAATTCAAAGACAAAGAGAGAATCTTAAAAGCTACAGAAGAGAAGTGGCAAGTCACCTATAAGGGAACTCAAATCAGAATAACATCAGACTTTTCATCAGAAACTCTAAAAGCCAGAAACGAATGGGATGATATATTCAAAATACTAAAGGACAAAAATTGCCAGCCAAGAATACTTTACCTAGCAAGGCTATCCTTCCAAAAAGAAGGCCAAATAGTACATTTCTCAGACAAACAAAAACTGCAGGAGATCACTACCACACGACCAGCCCTACAAGAAATTCTCAAGGAAGTACTGGGTTTGATACCACGAAAACAACCATCAATGCCATGAATACACAAGAAAGAACAATACCTACCAGCAAAACAAAAATGTTAACAAAAGAGAAAAAAATAGCTTCTTTATCACCCCAAGAAACCAACAAATACAGAAGACAAACAGAAAACTTAAAAAAAAGGAATAAAAGATACATATGACATCTAAACAAATATCAGTATAATGCTAGGAGTAAATCAACACCTTTCAATAACTCTGAATGTAAAGGGACTAAATTCCTCATTCAAAAGACACAGTCTGACTGACTGGGTTAAAAAGATGGATCCAACAATATGCTGTCTCCAAGAGACTCACTTGACCTGTAAAGACACACATAGACTAAGAGTGAAAGGATGGAAAAAGATATACCATGCAAGAAGAATTGAAAAACGAGCTGGAGTAGCTATTCTTATATCATAAAAAACAGACTTTAAAGCAAAAACCATTAAAAGAGATAAAGATGGCCAATATATAATGATAAAAGGATCTGTGCATCAAGAAGACATAACAATAATAAATATATACACATCTAATGTCAGAGTAGCCAGATTTACAAAACAAACACTATTAGGTCTAAAGAAAGAAATAGACACTAACAACATAATAGCAGGGGACCTGAACACCCCACTCTCATCATTGGACAAATCATCTAGGCAAAAAATCAACAGAGAAACACAAGATCTAAACAATACTTTAGATCAATTGGAATTGGCAGATATCTACAGAACATTCCACCAAACAACCTCAGAATATTCATTCTTCTGATAAGCACATGGAACATTCTCTGTGATAGACCAAATTTTAGATCACAAAGCAAGTCTTAACAAATTTAAAAAATTGGAATTATTTTACATATTTTTTCTGATCACAATGTATTAAAATTAGAAACCAATAATAAACGAAACTCTGAAAACTATACAAACTAGTGGAAATTAAACAACATTCTACTTAACATCATGTGGGTCCAAGAAGAAATTAAACAGGAATTCAAAAAATTTCTTGAAACTAATGAAAATAATGATACATTATACCTGTAAGCTGTGGAATACTGCAAAAGCAGTATTAAGGGGGAAATTTATTGCATTAAATGCTTATGTCAGAAGAATAGAAAAATGGCAAACAAATAACCTAACACTTCACCTTAAAGATCAAAAAAATCAAGAGCAATCCATATGTAAAGTTAGTAGACGGAAAGAGATAATTAAGATCAGAGCAGAACTAAATGAAATAAAAACACGAAAAACAATGCAAAAGATCAATGAAACAAAACGTTCATTTTTTGAAAATATTAATAAAATCAACAAACCTTTAGCAAGACTAACTAAATGAAGAGAGAAGACCCAAATAACAAAAATTGGAAATGAAAAAGGTTATATTACAACTGATACCTCAGAAATATGAGGAACCATTAGAGACTACTATACACAACTACATGCAAACAAATTTGAAAATCTGGAGGAAAGGATAAATTTCTGGATGCATAGAAATTACCAAAACTAAGCCAAGAAGATACAGAATATCTCAACAGACCAATAACAATAAAAGAGATTGAAGCTGTTATCAGAAGGCTCCCAACAAAGAAAAGCCCAAGACCAGATGGGTTCACTGCAGAGTTCTACCAAATCTTCAAATAGCAACTGATATGAATTCTCCACAAACTGTTCCAAAGATTGAAACAGAGGCCATTCTCACAAACCTATTCTATGAGGCAAATATTACCCTGAAACCAAAACCAGACAAAGATGCATCAAAAATAGAAAACTAAAGGCCAATATCCTTGATGAGTATAGATGTAAAAATCCTCAATGAAATAATAGCTAATAGAATATAGCAACACATACAGAAAATTATACACCATAGTCAAGTGGGATTCATCCCAGGGATGCAAGGTTGGTTCAACATATGCAAAGCAATAAATGTGATACACCACATTAATAAAAGCAAGGACAAAATCCACATGATCATCTCTATTGATGCTGAAAAAGCATTTGACAAAATTCAACATTCTTTTACGATAAAGACTGTCTACAAGCTAGGCATAGAAGGAAAGTATCTCAACATAATTAAAGCCCCATACAATAAGCCCACTGCCAATATCAGCTGAAAGCTTTTCCCTTAAAAACAGGAACTAGACAAGGATGCCCACTCTCACCACTCCTATTCAACATAGTGTTGGAAGTACTAGCCAGAGCAATCAGAGAAGAAAAGGAAATAAAGGGCATCTAGATTGGAAAGGATGAAGTCCAGCTGTCCCTTTTTGCAGATGATATTATCCTATATATTGCACAGCATAAAGCTTCTACAAAGAAAACTCCTAGAGTTGGTAAATGATTTCAGCAAAGTTGCAGGGTACAAAATCAACACACAAAAATCAGTAGCATTTCTATGCTCCACCAGTGAACATGCAGAAAAAGAAATCAAGAAAGCTAGCCCATTTACAATAGTCACCAAAAGATTAAAATATTTAGGAATAAATCTGACCAAGGATGTGAAAAATCTCTATGAAGAGAACTACAAACCACTGTTGAGAGAAATTAAAGAGGACACAAGAAGATGGAAAGATATGTCATTCTCTTGGATTGGTGAATTAACATTGTGAAATGTCCACATTACCCAAAGTGATCTACAGATTCAATGCAATCTCCATCAAAATTCCAATGACATTTTTCTCTGAGATGGAAAAAGCTATCCAGACATTGATACAGAACAATAAAAGACCATGCATAGCCAAAGCAATCCTGAGCAAAAATAAATAAATAAATAAAAATAAAGCTGGAGGCATAACACTTTGTGGCTTTATACTATATTACAAAGCTATAATAACCAAAACAGCATGGTACTGGCATAAAAATTGACACACAGACCACTGGAATAGAATAGAGAACCCCGAAGTCAATCTACACACCTACAGCCACCTGATCTTTGACAAAGGCAGCAAAGCTATATACTGGGGAAGAGACTGCCTTTTCAACAAATGGTGCTGGGAAAACTGGATACTCATATGTAGGAGAATGAAAGTAGACCTGTTTCTTTCACCATATACCAAAATCAACTAGAAATTGATTAAAGAATTAAATATACATCCTGAAACAATAAAACTCCTTACAGAAAACATAGAGTGGGTACAGAATTCATGAACAGGACCCAAAAAGCACAGGCAACTAAGGGTAAAATAAACAAATGGGATTACATTATTACTGGTGGAGAATGCAGGCATTAATTTTTCTTAAATCATGTAATAATCTCCATTTGCCCAATTTTTTAGGAATGCAAAATATAGGAGTATTTCAGGAGCTATATATGGCTCCAAATGTCCCAATTGTAACTGTGGTTTGACAAGTAAAGTAGCTTGATTTAATTTCTCCCCTTTAAGAGGCCACTGCTCCACCCAACCTGGAGGACCAGAGGTCCATTGGAGTTAGAATGGGGGGAGTGTGGCAGTGGCTGTCATGATAAATTTGAAGAAGATGTCCCAATATAAACATCCCATTGAGTAACGAGGTCTAGGCCCCATAAAGTTTGAGGGAGATCTAGAACATAAGGCATAATGGAGGCAGTTTGTCCCTTGGGGCTGGTGCATAATAAAGGATTTTTACTTTGACAAGGGGATTTGGACCTGCCTAGTCCAGTAAGTGTAACTGGAGAAGAAGTTATTTTCCATAATGGATTCCAATCTTTTTTTGGAATTATAGTAACGTCAGCCCCCTAGTCTACTAATCCTGTAATTAACTTTTGTTCAACTGATAATGTTAACAGTGGCTGAGCATTATTTAACTTTTGTATCCAGAAAGCATCAGGAGAAGCAGGAGACTGAGGTTCAGATTTTGCTTCAGAAAACAAAGAGGACAAGAGAACAAGGTGAGCTATTTGAGTCCCTTTAGGAATTACATGATATCCTAAACTAGTTGTCATAACATGAATTGGTCCCAACATATCAGGTGGAATTAACTCTAGAATAATTTGGACACCATTTATAGAGTATTTTGGATTGCCCAGTATAATAGCTGGGGCGTTAAAAGGTAATGGACCAGAGAAATTTGTTGTCCCTAACTTCACTTGTCCTGCTTCATCTAAAATAACATCTTCTGTTAAGGTCAAATTAACAATTGTTTGATCTTTTATTTGAAATCTGGGGGAGGAAAATTGTCCTGAGGAGTCGTCCAGATTTGAGCCTGAGCATCGAGAATTTGACCCCCTTTGTTTATTGGGGCACCGGATCTGACACCCCATTCCTCATTTCCCAAAATAAGATTGCCTTCTATATCAAATTGAGATCTGCACTGATTTGACCAATGAAATCCTTTTTTACATTAAGGACATTTTTGTTTTGGTTTAGTCTGTTCTACCTCTCTTAGTTTGTAGTCTTTCTGCAAATGAACTTCCCTTCCACATTTAAAACATACTTTAGATTGGAGAACTGCAACAAGAATTTGGGCTTTATGGATTTCAGTCCCCACATTCTGGCAGGCTTTGATCATATGAGCAAGAGTGGAATTTTTATTTTTCATTGAAAGGAGAACACTTTTGCAGTCTTCATTAGCATTGTCAAAAGCCAATTGTAGTGAAAGTACCTGGGCTGCCTCAGCATTGTCAATTTGTCTAGTTATGGCATCTTGAAGACAATTAATAAAATCTATATAAGGCTCAGAGGGGCCCTGTCTAATAGTAGTGAAAGCTTTAGTGGGAGTATTTGTTTCAGGAATTCTGTTCCAAGCTTTAACAGCTGCACAAGTTGTTTGGTCAAGTACTTGTTGAGGAAGTAAAGCTTGTGCCTGAGATGTTATAAAATCTCCTTCCCCAAATGACATATTCCTATAAATTTGAACATTATTTCATAAATTTTCCAGTAAAATATTATGTAAGGCTTCCCAATATTCTTGTAGCCATACAGTGTATTGAGCAGTAGTTAAAACAGTTTTTCCAAGTGTTTTCCAGTCCCAAAGGGTCATATTATGCCCAGTAGTAATTGATTCTAAGTACCCCCTTAGTAAAAGTACTATGTAAGCCATTTTCTATTATGCTCTTTCTAAATTTTTGAAGCAAGGAAAATGAGAGGTTTTCATGTCTGGGCTGAGTCCCAGTTCTCACAACAAGAAAGATACGACAAGTATCAGTTTCCATGTTGTGTCCTTCTTTAATACAACGTTCCATCAAGAGAGTGGTTAAATTGTTCGCCTCTAAAGGCAGTGGAGGAGGAGGAGGAGGAGGCGAGGATTGTTTCTTATCCTCCTTAGTGATAGAAACATGTTGTTGTGTTTTGTTAAGGTCCTGAACATATCTTAAAGCAACTCGACATAAATTCCAAACCATTAGATGAGAAGCCTTAACTGGACCTATTGCATTTTTTAACCATCAACCAATTTGTTCCCAATCCTCAGTATCAAGATTCCCTTCTTTAAGGTACTGAGGGCATTGTTGTCTAATAACCAATAATAATTCAGTTAGTTGATGCTTAGTTACCTTATACCCTGCTGCCTTAAGGAGATATTGAAGTTGTGACCTATATTGAACTTCCCTTTTAGACAGTGAGTTACCCACAGCTGGAAGAATATGTAAAAAATTGAAAGAGAGGAAAGCAAAACCTCCAGGTGAAGCCCTAATTAGACACTGCTGCAGGCATGCAGTCATCGAAAGCCACCTGTGATTCCCTTACCAGGATGTGTCTCCCTTATTAGGGACTCCCTTGCCGGGATGAGTCAGATGTCCTCTTCCTCTCCAATGCTTGGCAGGTCAGTCCCTGATCCGTGGGGAATTCCTCACATGGGGCACCACGTTGTTACACTTTCCTCTGTGTAACTGAGATGGAGAAAAGAGAAAGAAAGAATTCACTCAAGGTAACATGAATGAAGCCTGGAGGGGCTGCCACCCATCAGGGGAGCAGCCCAGATCCAAAATCAGCCTTTCTTTTTATTGACAAGACAAGGAAGTTTCACAAGAAAAATCAGTTGACTCAATCATCAAAGAAGGACATACACAAAGAGGCAGTGTAAAACTTGTAACAGCAGTAAATTAACAATGTGAGATTCCAGAATGTAATTTGTAAAAAGCTAGGTTAATTCACCAACAAACAGCTTGTCCTTGGTAAACATTTTTTTTCCCACATACTCCTACAGCAATTTCCTTAGCATATTTAAACAGCATTCAAGCAGTTTCCTTAACATATCTTAAGAACAATCAGTAGGTTAAATAGTCAATATTCAGGCCGAGCCAGTGGCACACGCGGGAGAGTGTGGCGCTGGGAGCGCAGCGACGCTCCCACCGCGGGTTCGGATCCTATATAGGAATGGCCGGTACACTCACTGGCTGAGTGCCGGTCACGAAAAAGACAAAAAAATAAAAAAAATAAAAAATAGTCAGTCAATAGTCATTCAAGCTGGAATCAAACCAGAAACCTAAAACAGTCAAAGTACACAATCCCATCCCTAAACAGTGATTAGAATTGATTAGATGGCTTTTGCCAAACTTATCTGTGGACTCTTGTCCCCTACTCAATGAGCCTTTTGGTTCATTCATACATTACCTAAAATTAATCCTATTCTAAGATCAAAGGAGAATCAAGATTTCTAACCCACTACATTATATCAAACTAAAAAGCTTCTGCACAGCAAAAGAAACAATCAACAGAGTAAAAAAGCAACCAATGGAGTGGGAGAAAATATTTGCAATATATACATCTGACAAGGATTAATATCCAGAATATACAAGGAACTCAAACAACTTTATAACAAAAAAACAAATAATACAATTAAAAAATGGGCAAAGGAGCTGAACAGGCATTTCTCAAAGGAACATATACGAATGACCAACAGACACATGAAAAAATGCTCAACATCATCACTCAACATCTGGGAAATGCAAATCAAAACCACACTGAGATACCATCTCACTCCAGTTATGATGGCTAACATCCAAAAGACTGAGAATGATAAGTGCTAGAGAGGTTGCAGAGAAAAAGGAACTCTCATCCACTGTTGGCGGGGCTGCAAAATGGTGCAGCCTTTATGGAAAATGATATGGAGGTTCCTCAAACAATTACGGATAGATCTACTCTATGACCCAGTGATTCCACTGCTGGGAATATACCCAGAGGAATGGAAATCATCATTCCGAAGGGATACCTGTACTCCCATGTTTATTGCAGCTTTATATACAATAACCAAGAGCTGGAACCAGCCCAAATGTCCATCATCTGATGAGGGGATAAGGAAACTGCAGTACATCTACATAATGGAATGCTACACTGCTATAAAAAAGAACAAATACTACCATTTGCAACAACATGGATGGACTTAGCGAAAACCATATATTAAGTGAAACAAGTTAGGCACAGAAAGAGAAATACCACATGTTCTCACTTATTCGTGGGAGCTAAAAATTAACAAATAAACAAACACACAAACAAATAAAGGGTGGGGAAAGAAGACAGAATAACCACAAAAAATCTTTGAACTATTTAAGCCAAGTGCACAGATACAATGTTGGGGGGAGGGATGGGGGTGGAGAGGAACAGGTAAAGGGGCATGAAAATCAAATACAATGTATTTTGAGAAGTAAAATTAAATTAAATTTAATTTAATTAAAAAAAAATACATGTGTCCAGCAACAGAAGACCTTGGAGTCCTTGGGACGTTGTCTTTCTTCCCATCCTGTGGGAAGTTCAGTTCAAGTGCAGCCTCTTCAGTCAGGAGAAGGAGGGACCTCCCCCGACCTCAACCTGCCCTGGCCAGCATATTGTCCAGGCAACTAGGAGTGAGATACAAATGTCACTTCCAGATGCATCTGCTTGCTGGATGTCATTCACTCCAATATATTTTTCGAAATTAGTTTCTCTACCTCCTTTCCAGATAAAATTTTTTTTATTTCATATTATTAGTTATAAAAGATGGGCTTGCATCACTATGCACAATATAGTAATAACAGGGACTTGATGAAATAGATTTTCTTTAAATTGATCACACAAGTGAAAAATAATACAGTTCCTTAAAAAAAATCAGTAAAATCACACGGCCTCATGACAGAGTAGGGAGGGCAATGCAGGCTTGAATTGCAGTGTCACACCTTCTGCTGCAATGCTATACACCTTATGCTGCCTCCACTGCAAGGAAGATAGTCTTCGTTTTCATGAGTTTCAAATGCCATTGTCTTTCCTCCTAATCATTATAGCAAAATAGGTAGGTCTGCATATTTCTTTTAAAAATATTTCATCTTAATGATGATAGTTAAGTCCATTGTTCACTGCTACTGCCACCAGATTAAATTCTTGCTAAAATTTACATCATTTAACTGTGATGAAACAAGTACTCAAACTAGCATTTTAGTCCTGTGTAAACGAAGTCCTAATTAACAAAGAGAACTTTCACACTTCAACTGATTATCATGAGGCTGTGCTGACAGAATCAAAGGAAAAACAAATTTATAAAGCAAGAGGCTGTCAGCATTGGCTTCAATATAATTGATTACTGACTAGAATCAACATGCAACATAACACTAATTTACCGAGAAATATTTACCATATGTCATATGCTATTAGGAAGGCTTAACGAAGACTCTTAACACATGATTACTGATTAAGCGGTGGTGTACATGGACTGGAAGAATCCCAAGGTAAGGAGATGAGTGAGTGATATGACCAAAAAAATAACAAAGGAATATTCTATTAAACACCAAACCTCTGTTTCCAGAATAGAAGTGCCGGCAACTGTAGAATAATCGGCAGTGAGCATGCAATATTTAGACACGTAAATGCAGCCCTGCAGAGAAATATCCTGATCCAATTACTTGGGCTTCTTTCAGAATAAAACTAAGTTGTCAGGCAACAGAAAAAGATCTAATTTCTTGAGAATAGGAGTGTATGTGGGGAGGTTTGTGTGTGGGAGTGGACAGAATGCACAAATCTCATTCTAAATGATTAAATGCAATAGACTGACTTCTGCTGGTGAATATAATAATGAAAAGGTGTTAATGAAATTAATCCTTTTAAAATATTGATTCTCATAAAGAAAACAATTCCCTTTCCTTCAAAAGACAGCAACGCAGAGAAGGGAAAACCAAAACATGGTGACTGTAGAGGTCAGAGGCCAGGTTATGTCTTCTGTGTATGCCACGGCATATCATTGAAAGGAAAGAACTGAGAAAGGCATGTTTCTTGATGGTACTGTGAAGCAGAAAATAACAATGTGTGTGAAACTAGAAAGAGTTGGAGACTTTACACAAGCATCTGCTCACAACAGACTGAATTATGAAAAATCAATATATTTACTTGTAAAGGTCAGTATTGACAAAAGTATATTATTTTCTCAATCTTTACCAAGATTTTCAATGAGTCTAATCTTTTACATCACTCATTCTTGAGCATAACACACACACACACACACACACACACACACACACACACACACACACACATTCCTCCTTCCTCTTTAGATGTGTGTTACCAGCTTCAATCTATGCCAACATCTATGCCAAATCAAGATGTCCAAATTAGATACAAAACCAATAAATGTAATGGGACACAGTTAACCTCCCCAAGGCCTATCAGTCTACTCATCTGTGACAGCTAGTGGGAAACTTAAGTAATTCCAATAAATCACCCAAAGGCAGATAAAAACTGCTAATAGAAAGAAAATTCAGGGAGAAAGAAATATCTGATGGAAAACATTCTAGTATTAAAGATATCAATCTATAATTTCTTTAAACCTTACACTAGGTTCTATACCTCCCTAGTATCTTCTAAAAGAACAAGCTTGAATTGGATTTTCGTAAATCTGAGTTTTCAGTTTGTAGGGTTTTGCAATTTTATTGGCTTAATAGTGACCTGATGGTAATTTTTACTAATAAGGTCCTATGTTTAGTATCCCATATTCTCACATGCCACCTCATATGCATGCATATGCACACATAGGCTGAAAATTTAAAATGAGACCAGCACTACAGTGTGCACTCTTGGTATTCGCAGATGTAGCATCCCAGGTTTTCACTATTCACAAAACAAAACTCCAAAGGACCATGAGATCTTGTAAATTTTTTTTTTATTTAACTGAGGCAAAAAACTTCCTGAGATTGTTTTGCGTGAGTATGTTACCTAGCTCATGGTGAGGCACCCACTCTTGCTTGGATGCGCCCTGCCCTGCTATCATACATGCCCAGCTGCATCCCACTCTGCTGCAATGGCTAACTGATCTGGGACTTTCTACCCCTGAGAGAAAAACATCACTTTATAAGGTTACCCATTGCCCCACTGTAAAAACTGGGAAGTACTATGATATAAAAGAAACAACCCTGCTGTGCTCGGGGCTCAGCCTTTGTGACACAAGTTCACTGAGCCAGTGCTGTCACAATAAACTCTGCTTCCTGTTTCAAGCCTCAGTGTCCTGTCTCTCCTTGTGAGTTCACTGTAATGAGCTGTAACAGTGAGGATATCACCTAATATCCTGTTCATATTGTATATATTTTAGATGCAAAATACTAAGTTATGTTGAGGTTAAGTGGCTTATTCAGGGACTATAAATGTGAGTAGATGTATTGCAGCCAATCTACATCTCCTGAACAATGCCTAGCAAATAATTGAAATTATAAATATTTTTTCAAAATCACTTCAAAGGTCAATGTCATGGAGCCAACCTGAATGTCCATTGATGGATGATTGGATAAGGAAAATGTGGTATAAATACACCATGGAATACTACTCTGCCATAAAAAAGGATGAAATTCTCCAATTTGCAACAATATGGGTGAGCCTGGAGAAACTTGTGTTGAGTGAAATAAGCAAAGCACAGAGGGATAAATACCACATGTACTCACTTATAAGTGGGAGCTAAGAGACGAAGAAGGAAGGAAAGAAAGACCACAGCGGTGCTGTTACAACGAGTTGCTGTGAACTCACAGGGAGAGGCAGGAAACACCGAAGCTTAAAACAGGAAAACCGTTTATTGATATGCCAGCATTGTCTTAGTGGACTCTTGTCCAAAGGCTGAGCCCCTCATGCAGTGGGGCTGTTATTTTTATATCATAGCATATCCAGATCTTTGTAACAGAGCAAGAGAAGTGATCTTATGATCTTATGTGGTTATGACATTGTCTGAGGGTGGAAAATTACAAAAAGAGAGAAGCAGAAGCAGGGAGATAAAATTCTTTTACAGCAGTCTGTGACAACCACAGTGTGGGAAAAGGTGGTGCCACATTTGCAGCTGGGTCTGTATGACATCTGAGCGGGGGTCCTCGCTACAGCATAGTGTGGCACAGTATGGGTGTCTAACAGCCATAGCCAGGCAGGACACAGCCAGGTAAGTATGAGTGCCTCAGTGTGTTGAACTTGGAGAGGGAGAGAACATACCTTGGGATACAAAGTGGAGTGGGTGGGAAAGGGGGAGGGGAGGGAAGTTGGGGATAATTGGATAGGGCACATGGGGTACAAATGCAATGTGTGGTAATGGCATGCTGCCAGTATGGATCTGGCCATCACATCTTGGGCATGAGGGGTGACAGTCAGCTTTGTATCTCATGAATATTCATACCCAATAAAGAGACTATCAATAAAGAGATATAAAATACATATTTAAAAAGCCAATGTCAAACTTCCTTTTTTAAGAATTTCCCAAACTTATTCTTCATATCAGAAAACAAAAATTTTACTACAAATTGAATTGCTTAAAGCATAAACTATACATTTATGTATTTTACAAATTCTGAAATCTGTATAACTTGAAGGTATCTGTAACTTTTACAGTAAAGAAATTTTATAGAACATTGCAAGTTATCTTTTTCCAAGACAGAATCCACACATCTAAACATTTGCTTAACTGGCAACTTTTTTCTTTCAGATCTTTCTCTAGAATTCTACAGTGACATGCTGGCAGAATTCTCCAAGGTCTCAGAAAGGAAAGTTCCTGACCACTTGCTGCCTATGGGTTTTTGAGTAGCACCAAAATCACAGACAGCAGTGAACTTTAGGGACATTATGTTACTGAACTAGGTTCATTTACCTGATGTGCAGCAGTACCAAATGCTGAGACACCGGTTTTGCAGAAGAGAAAGGTTTATTTGCAGGGCAACCTATGGAGGGGTTGGGAGAAAGATAGTTTCTCAAATCTGCCTCCCCAGATGGGGGATGAGTGGGTATCTATGGGGAAAGTGTTACGGGTGGTGCTGGGCTCCATATGGAGATTGAATAAAGGGTTTGAGGAAGTTTTTTGGTGGTCTGCACAAGCACAAGCATGCATTTTCATGATGGCTGTTCAAAAAATGGCATTACTAGCATGATTCGAGGGAAGTTTTTGGCTCTCTGTGGTCCGCCCAGGTGGGTTGGAGCAAGTCTCAACCATCTGTGGGCACCAGTGGTGGTACAGCTTGTAAAACATCCTGTGACTTGAAAAACATCTTGTGACTCTAGTTAGAGATAGTCAGCAGTTGAAACAGTGTAACAGCTGAGCAATTTAACAAAAGAGAAAAACAAGGAGCAGATTGGCTTTGGGGGTCAGCTTCTATGTGCTGATGAGTGGAAGAGTTCCTGGTTTGGCATTTGGGAGGAACTGCAAATGCACATCCCAAGAGGCTCAGGCAAAATGCTCCCAGGGGTCAGTAGACAGGCAACCATGTGTATTCCTTGAAGTGAACCACTAAAAAAAAATGGTGTTATTTATCCTATATGTAGTCAACAGCCTGACCCACAACACTAAGAGAAACGATATCTGCAGGTAAATAACAACAGTAATAACAAGAAATATAATGTATTTATAGTATTAATTCACTTGAAGGAGGAAAATCAGGTTGGGAAAGCAAAAACTGGTACCTACAGCTTCTACTGAAGTAGAACTAATTGAAGAGATGAATGAATACTTTAGGCAAAAGATAGTAAGGGTCCTCAAGGAGATAGAATTAGGGCTCCTTTTGAGAAACTCTCCCCATGGTTAGGGTTTCTGGACACACTTCTGGCTTTCAAGACACTCCTGCATGTCTCAGTCCCTTCTTTTCAGCCCTCCCCTAGAGGAATGCTACTGTTGCCAGTTAGACCTATTTTCAGCACTAACACAGGGAAAATCAGACCATAAGGGGCTGGCTTATGGAAAATCCAGTGACCAGTGATTGGGCATGCTCAGTAGAGAAGAGTTATATAACCCTGGCAGCGAGGCACGCTCAGTAAAGAGAAGCTTATCCTCTGAATGACTTTCCACTAGAGGTGCTAGAGAACAGAGAATATTCTTGAATATGCCCAGTGCATGTGATAGGGTTTGAGCAATGAATATGCTCCAAAAGGGGACCAACTGAGCATGTGCAAGACTATGTTACAGAATGACCCCCTTCGTTGAATATGCATTAGATAGCAAAACCATGAAAGTTTAATCCTGTTACAGAAAAAGTAACCAAGGAAATGCAGACACTCAGAGAGATGGAGAAGTCAGATGATTTATTATGCTAGTGGTCCCAGGTAAATTTTCATTCCAAGTTCTTGGGACCCGAGTGCAGGGAAAACTGGGGTTGTGTACCTTTCTTGAGTAAGCACGCAAGCCTTTTTTATTGGCTCTGTCTGTATCCAGGCAGAGTCACCCAAATTGGGGGCTTCATAATTTGGGTGAAGGGGCTTCACCAAACTGAGTCACAGAAGCAGGAAATGTGGTTACGGGGCTTTCTGTAAAGCAAGCTGACAACTTCTCACACAAAGGCAAGTTGACAGCCAGGCAAACCACAGTTACAGAGGCCGAAAATGCAATTAACTAACCTTTAACACACTCTCAGGTGTCCCTTACAAGCAAGCACATTCCAGCTGCAAAATTAAAACAAGGGGGAGGGGGGTGGGTTAGGAAATTTACATTTTGGGGTCCACTCTAATCCCATCTAAAGACAGGGATGATTGCTCACTTTCCTGGAGCCAACCTGCACTTCGCTGGCTGAGGAGTGTATACTTTGCTTTGTATCAAACTTACTGTTAGCAGGTGGCTGCTCACTCTCTTGAGCCAGCCTGTACTCTGTACTGAACTTTAAGTGTGTATTTCTTTCTTTTGTGTTAAACTTGGTATGGGCCTGCTTAGTCTCTGGAGCTAGGCCACACTCTCTGTGTGAAATCTGTATCTCTTATTCATTATATTAATCCTGTTCTCATTTTCTATTGTGACTCTGCTCTTGAATTCTTTCCTGTGGGTGGCCTGGTAAAAGGATGGAGTGGGTTGAGGCTGACTATCAGAACCCCCAGACCCTACCGCAGACATCACTTTAATTCTAGACTTTCTAAAGGTTTTAAAGACTTTCTAGAGTTAATAAATATGTTTTTTAAAAGTTAAATTTTAGAAACGAATAATGTATGTTAATAAGTCCTTTGTGATTTTCAAGGATTAGGAGAAAGAAAGAAGTCACAACAAAAGTAAAGTTCCCCAGAGCTGGAATTTGTGAGTGAAAGGACATGAAGCAGGCAGAACAGATCAGGGAGATTTAAGGAGTGTATAATATGTCTGTCCAAAAGGATGGGTGGAGTACAAATAGGAAATGAATTATTAGACAACTTTTTTTTTAAAAGAATCTACCCTAAAATAATTGTAGAATCTTCAGATTAAAATAGTGCACCATGCTCTAGGCTGTGTTAATGAATGAACACACACACACACACACACACACACACACACACACACACACACACACACACACACACACACACACACACACACACACACACACACACACACACACACACACACACACACACACACACACACACACACACACACACACCCCCCATAGGCATACCGTGGTAACATTACTGAAATGCAGGGAGAAAAAGAAAAATCTCACAACCTCCAGGGAGAAAATTACAAAAGAAAGACAACACACTTTCTAAATCATTTTTCATAGAGTTAAGTCTGAATTATTATCCCAGCATGACTGGGATATTGTAAAATGCATTACAAAAAATTATTGAAACAGATAGACATAATTTAAGAGATAATCTCATAAAAGCATAAGGCTAAAAATTCTAAATTATTTTACCTAAGGATTTGGAGCAAGGGCAGAATAAAATAGAAAATAAAATATTTTCTAAAGTTTTCATCTCTGTGTGCAAAATGTAGGAGTAGAGAAAGCAAGTAAACCATCTTGAGAAGAGAGCATAGTTATTATTTAACACTTTTAAAATATTAAAATATAAGTTTAATTTTGACTGCTAAAGACTGGAAAGTAATCAAGTAAGAATCAAAATCTATGATAATAAGGGTAAAGAAGGGCAAAGAGATACTTTAGCAAGCCAGCAAAAGTAAAGTAAGATAAAAAAAAAAAGAGAGAGAGAGAGAGGGAAAATGTAACATAAAAAATGGTAAATTAAAATTGAAAAAGAAAACCAGTTATTATGAAAATAAGGGTGAGGTAATAGTAAAAATTAATGAGCTAAGTGTTTAACTTAAGAAATATGAGAAAAAAAGTGAAAAGGAAATAATCATAAGAAATACTGTAAATAATAAAAAATAATTTAAATAGAAAACAAAATATTGAAAGGATAATAAAAGCAAAATCAAGTTTTTTGAATGGACTAATAAAATAGAAAACCTGGATAAGAAATAAGAAGTCTTAATAAGTCAGTATTAAGATATATAACAATACATACAGCAGCAATTAAAGAATTGCAATATAATAAAATGTACTACAAATTCATAGCAAAGTATTTGAACAGCTAGACCAGCAATGCCCAGTAGAACTCCTGCAGTGACGGAAACATTCTTTGCACTCTTCCCAGGTTAGCCACCAGCCATGTGTGTCTGCTGAGTACTTGAAATGTGGCTAGTAAGATTAGGGAACTAGATTGTTTTATTGTAATCCATTTTTATTCATTTAAATTTAAATAGTCTCATGTGGCTAGTGGCTATCCTGGGGGCAGCACAGAGAAAATGATGATTATCACCCAAATTTGATACAAGAAGGAGAAAATCTGAGTACACCAATAATCACTCAAAAGATCAAACAATCAAATATCTACTAATTTAAAAGGCAACACACATAGACTTATCTCTTTTTTACCTGACCTTTGAAGATCAGATAATACCTATTAAGCCATTTCAGGTAATTTAAAAATAAGTAGAAATCTCTAATTCATTTTTGAAAGTTGGAAAAATCTTGATACCACAATCAGATAAAGATAATGCAAAAAACAAAACTGTAAGGCAATTTTGTTAATAAATACTAATGCAAAACTCTAAATATTAGCAAATCAAACAAGTAGCATATTAAACAAGAAGCTAAGTTTTCTACTAAATTTGTTGGTGTGGTTCAACACTAGGAAATCTGTCGACCTAATTTATTTCAGCACTAAATTAAAAGGGAAAAATACATGATTATAGCAATAGATGCTGAAAAATGAATATGCAAACTCATAGAAAATCTAATTAAGAATAGAATGAAAAGAAATTACTCGAACATAATAAAGGTTACCCCAAATCAGTAGCAAATATTATAAATGGTGAAATAGTACAGCCATTTCTATTGTCAAGAAAAAGAAAAAAAAAATCACTACCCATTATTTTATCACAAAACATGTCTTAATACATTTAAAAAGATTAAGATCATAGAAAATATGTACTCTGACCACAATAATAGAATGAAATTTAGAAAATTCACAAGTGTGTGGGAATTAACAACACTCTCCTAAGTAAACAGTGGCTAAAAAGAAAAGTCACAGGCAAATTAGAGAGTAATTTGAGATAAAAATCAAAGGCAACATATAAAAATTTATAGGATGTTGGGCTCATGCAGTCCTTAGAGGAAAATTTATACCTGTAAACACCTGTATTAAAAATAAGAAAAATCTCAGACCAGTATTGTAAACTCCTACCTTGAGAAAATAGAAAAAGAGCAAACTAAATAAAAAGCAAATATAAGTAGGAAATAACAAAAATTACAACAGAAATATATGAAATATGGAATTTAAAAAGTAGAGAAAATCAACAAAATAAAAAGATCAAAATATTTGCAAACCTTTATCTAGACTGACCAAGAAAAAAAAAGAGAAGACCAAAATTACTAAAATCAGAAATAAAGCAGGGACATTATTAATTGTCATTATGTTTTTTTGTCGTGGTAGGATTTAGTTTCTTTCTTTCTTATTTGGATTTTTGTTCTACCAATGGGTTTTGTTCTTCCTTGTGTATTTGTGGTAATGATTATCATTTTTCAGATTCCAGATGCAAGATTGCCTCGAGGATTTCTTGTGGGGCTTGTTGGGTGGTGGTGAACTTCCACAATTTTTGTTGGTCTGGAAATTATACTATTTTTTTTCCTCATTTCTGAAGGATAGCCTTGCTAGGTATAGTATTCTTGGATGTCAGTTTTTTTTTCCTTTTAGTATTTTGAACATAACATCCCATTTTCCTCTGGCCTGTGGAGTTTCTATTGGGAAGGCTGCTGTTAGTCTGATGGGGCCCCCTTATAGGTGACTTGTCACTTTTCTCTCACTTCTTTTGAGATTCTCTCTTTGTCTTTGAGCTTTGCCAGTTTGACTATAATGTGTCTTGGAGAGGATCTTTTTGAGTTGAATCATTTGAGTATCTTTGAACTTCCTGGATCTGAAGGTCTGTGTCTCTCCCTAGACCTGGAAAGTTTGGGGTTATTATTTCATTGAATAGTTTTTCCATGCCTTTTTCTTCATCCTCCCCTTCTGGATCATCCATGATTTGATTGTTTGAATACTTAAGGTTCGTCTGCTAGTTCTCTTAAATTTTCTTCATTTTTTGAAATTCTTTTTTCCTTTTTTTTTTTTTTTTTTTTTGTCTGCCTGGGCTATTTCAAAAGCACTATCTTCAAGATCAGAATTTCTTTCTTCTGCTTGTTCTAGTCTGCTGATTAAGCTCTCAGTTGTGTTTTTTATTTCATTAAGTGAATCTTTTAGTTCCATAAGTTCTTCTAAATTCTTTTTTAAGGTATTAATCTCTTTCTAAATATCCTCCTTCATATCATGAACTTTTTCTTGTTTCATTATGTTGTCTGACTGAGTCTTCTCATATATCAGTGAGTTTCCTCAAGATTGTTGCTCAGAATTCCTTTTCAGTCATTTCAAATGTTTCCTGCTCTATAGAGTCTAGTATTTGAGAATTACTGTATTCTTTTGGTGGTGTCATATTTTCTTGAGTTTCATATTTCTAGTATCTCTATATTGAGGTCTAGTCATCTGGTAGAGCAGTTGCTTCTTCTATGACTCTGGTGCGGGCTTTGAGGAGAGAGACATCTTTTTATTTTTCTGGTCTTCACTCGTGATTCTTTTTGTGTCAATGCAATCGAGTGTCTGGCAGGCTGCCTGCACAGTGGCTGTGGCATCAAGCCACTTTTGTGACAGCTGTGGCTGTGGCAGTGGCTGTGGTGGGCCACCTGCATGGAAGTGGTGTATTTTCCATTTTAAGTGATATTTTCCCATTTTCAACCTTCATTTATATTATATTTTTATTTAAAAAGTGAAAAATGCTTGCTGTATCAAATAAAACAATGTATTGTAAACACAAAGAAAAATCTAATTATCCACACTCATCCCATCTCTCTGTTTCCTTTCTACTATGCCACTTCCTGTAGAAGCAGATGCCAACAGCCCAGTGTATAGCCTTCCTCACCTGTATTTTTGCTTAAGTAAATATAAACATATACAAGCATTTATGCATACATTATAGTTTTCTTGTTCCTACTGAAAGAAATCATGTTTCACACGTTATTTGGTGACTTGCTATTTTCACTAAGCAATATATCAAAGATATCCCTACACCCTACAAGTCTGTGTGTGTGCATGCGCACTTCTTCCCCTCCCCCAGCCCCCATCAAGTTTCTTTCACACACACACATTTTGGTTAAGTAGATTTATATCACAAATGTTGGGACAAATATTGGGAGGTTTCTTCTTTTTTTATATTAGTCTAGATGGATTTTGGGTTTTTGTTTTTGTATTTTTACTTGATGCTCCTGTCTCACTCTTTCATATAACAGGCTATTAATATTAGATTCTTCAATTGAATAGGTTTTAATGAATAGAGAGAGAGAGGCTGTTATTTTTCAATAAGTCTTATTATTTCTTCCTCTTTAAAATATGCAGTTATCGATTTTGTAATTTAGGAAATCTAGTAGGGAAAAAAGGAGAAGTGAATTTATGTCATGTTAATATGTTCCACTTTTTATTCCTTTTACTTCTAGCACATTCATATTCTAGATATATTGATTTATGACTAGTAATTTAATAATTAGAAGGTATGTGAGAAATTCATCTCGAGTCATGTAATAGAGGTTAATCAGAAATAGGAGAGTCAAGGATGCTCAATAAAATGCCTTATTAACCTTGAAAATGATGGTGGAGTCATTTGGCAAGAATAACACAGTACCACTTTATAGATGCACACACCATTTACTGAGAAACAAGTCAGTTCATTGAATTACTACATCTGCCTGTAAAGTCAACTCTGAGAGAGTAACCCATGATGTAGACTATTTTACCGTAAATTAAAGCATGGTTTAAAACACACAATACCAGCCTTGACATAAAGCATTTCACTTAAAATTTAAAATATTTATAAAGTTGAACTGTCAGCCACGATTCTTACCAGCAGAATTTGCCTTCAGAAATTTTTTCCCTACCTTTTCCCCCATCCTAATTTTCTGCTTGTAATCTACTGTGCATTAAAATTTAACTATGTTAAAATTGTTTCTACAACAAAAGTTAATACCACCTTAGCAAGAGAAAAATAATCTAATATGGATAGAATATAAGAGCCTAATGATAATGTATAATGATACCTTTGTCATAACTATTTTAGAACTACTCATCTGTTTGCCATATGATTATTATTTGTTTGTGTATTATTTTGGTCTGTTTGAGGGGGGTTATATTTCAGATAGTTGCAGTAGTGGTACAGATATCTTGGTAAGTTATATATAGCTGAAAAACCTTTCTTTTTTCCCCTGCCAACCAACACCTTCTTTAACCTCTGTCACACTGAACCTAGGATAATCACTTCTCTCCCAACCCTTTTAATCACAAAATCTCAACATGTTGATTACCTCATTCATAGTCTCTTCTCCATTTGTATCACCAGTACTCTCGTTTTTACTAATATTACCTCATAGCAAGATTACCATCGTAGTCTCCTATCTTGATTCCCTAATTCATCACCTATACATCATGTATCAAAGTGAACAACATAATTTCTCTCTCTTATAAATTCTGAATTTCTCAAAGGCAGGAACCATGTTTATCTCTACATTTATCTGTATATTTCCATATTTTAAAAATGTGCTCAATACCCAGCAACTGGGGATTGTGGAGTTGGGATGGGGAGGTGTCTTAGATTTAAATTTTACTACCAGGGTAGGAGTGCTATAATTACTTTCTTTTACAAGGATTAGCTTACAAACTCTTTTGGGTATTATGCCCTTGTTTAGGAATCATGGGCTTGCTTTGTTTTTGTCTTTTCAACCTTCTGAAATGTCTACTGCATATGCTGATGGGGAGGAATCTAAAACTCTGTATGGTCATGGATGAGTACTTGAAAACCTGTTTTCCCAACTGTTACAGGCAAAAGTTTCCCTTTGCAAAAAAGTGTCATGAAGATAATCTAATTTTAATAGTGTAAGTAACGACTTTGATGAGGAATTTATGTTAAAAGGAAAAATATTACAAGTGAGTCACTTTTTATGTTGTGGAAGAAAAGATGGTAGCAAAGGGAGATAATCTTGGCATCCCCATTTTTTCTAATAATTGGAACTGAAAATTGCTTTTGTAGGCCATTTTGAATCCTGTCTTAAAATTAGCAGAATTTTCAAAAAATCAGTATGCAGTTGAAAATAATAGTGTTCATAGGACAAATGGACCGAAATGTGGATCTTTCAAGAGCTCCCTTGGAACTTTTAATCAGAAAAAAAGTACTTTTTGATAGATCTAGAAAGAAGAAACATAAACCAACTGAACAGATGCTTGGCTTCTAAACCGAGGCTCATGGGACCTCTCTCTTACACTGGCCACATTTTTTCTTCCTGTAAAGCAATCTGTCCATCATAGCAACATTTCAAAGTTTTCAAATAACTCAATTTAATTTATCATGTGGTTTAGTTTATGTTGTTTTTCTAAAAATCCACAACAAAAATCTTTTGACAGGAAATATGAGATTCGAATAGAGAACATTATAGTACAATAGGCACCAGGATTTAACTATTATTGGAAAATTAAAAGAATGATGGCTATTATACTAATAATTTCTAAGATTAAGGTGCACCTTGACATGAATTATCTGGATAATTGGCTAAATTTTTCTTTTCACTATTTATGCAATTGTAACAGTGACAACAGCTCTTAGTTTTAGAGAAATTCTCTCTTCACATGTAGTCTTGTTTGCAGAAGGGACTAAGATCTGAGGGAAGAAAAGGGCTAGGATCCTCTTTGTACCCAAAGAGGAACAGAAAGAAAATAGTGAAAAGGCACATCAAATCACTGAAGTAGGTACAGATGTACCAAAAGTAATGATGGTTACAAGTCATACATTTGAAGACTAGGCCCAGATTTAATTACTGGTACAGTATTGAACATTTAAGACTCTCGGTCCACTTACAAGTGGAACAGTCTTTTATTTTCTTTCCCCTCCTTTAAAAGAAATAATCTGTACTTTTAGGAATGGATATTGCTCAGATGGCTTACAGGCACCTTCTTTATTTTTGAACTTTTCCTTTCTTTCTTTCTTTCTTTTTTTTTTTAACTGAAAGTGTGAAGGGATGAAGTTTGGCAGGTCGTAAAGGTAATTTCAGGAGAGATGTAGATTCACAGAATGTTATAAAATAAGCAGTAAGGTATTTATGGTCCTCAGCTTTCCTTTCATTCCCTCACCCCTCATTCCTAGGAATGCCACCTCTACATACCTCAGGCCCCCATGCCTTCCTACCCCTTCTTTGGTCTACCTTTTAAAAAGTACTTTCAGATTCCACATTCACATTAAATATAAATAACTTATAACAGGGGCCAAAGCCTTAGGTTAAAGTTCTACTGAGTAGAAATTTATGCTCCAACGATTAAATGGAGGAGGGCTTAAAAGACATAGAGGTGGCCAGGTTAGCTCAGTTGCTTAGAGCATGGTGTTGCAACACAAAAGTCAAGGGTTTGGATCCCTATACTGGCCAGCCACCAATCAATCAATCAATCAATCAATAATAAAACACATGGAGTCAGATGTGAGAGCTAGGAGTATTGGACTGTTTGTTATAGCTTCTTCCTCTGTTCCCATGTACGACTAGTAGCTGGAACCATTATAGTGACACCACACTGCTAAAACCATTTCATACATGACCATGATATTTGTCTTCAAAGCAAATAATATCTATAGCCAATACAATCAGCAGTTTTACAATTCATTTGAAATGGTACAAAGATCACAGGTTGAAAAATGGCCAATTAAATCTTCTGTAACTAAGTAGTCTTAAGAAACAAGGTCAGCACCAGCATTTCAGCCTTTGAAGACTTCCTCTCTCAACAGAAAATATCTGGGCTGATTTCACAGTGTGTTTCTGTTACACAGCAATGGCTCTCTTCCAAATGGAAGGAAGTCCTGAAGTCAAAATGTGACTTACTAACGAGGGAAAGACAGCAAGACCGGTGAAACTAGGGAAAAGGCAATTGACACAAAGGAAGAAAGAAAAGCGAGTCATAATAAAGGAATTTTGTTTTCAGGGCAGGAAGAATCATACGCACTAGGACTGTCAGGGTCAGTCAAAAACATGTGGAAAATATGCCACTTGTCAGGCCACTTTTGGCAGTTGAACTGTAGCTGGGGGTTTGGGTCACTTTGGGTCCTCCCGAACACTGGGACTTACAAACAGGAAGAAAAGGAAGCATTTGAGTTAGGTTCCAAAAAAGGACAATGTGTATGTCCTGACTGTGTTTGGTTATCTCTAAATGAAAATAAAACTGGTGCCACCTGGAACATCAACAGAATAAGGTGATGATCTGGAGATGGATTTATTCCACTTTCCATTCTCTTGTAATTCTTGTGGGAAAGAAAAGCTGTTAGTGCACAATTATATCATTAAAACAAATGCAGAGAGACCCTGAGGACATGCACAGTACCTAACAGATTGAAAATAAGTATGCATCAAAGCACATTAAAGTCTGTGCAGAAAGTACAATTTGTGAGATATAAATTAAGCCACAGAGTTGGGGCATCTTTCAGTTCAGCTCAGTTCAACCAGTTAATCACATTCTTGCACAGATCCAGTCAATTGCACAAGAGCTTAAATGCATGGGTACATGCCAACATCTCTCTAATGACTACATAATGAAGGTGTATGTAATTGAAGGCATGGGTCCTCACTGGAAAATTGTATTTCTTAGTTTGAGTTACTAGAATTCGTCCAGTTTCTCCAAATAGCTGAGACCTCCTAGGACTTCAGGATACAGACAGGAAAATCTGTTTCATGCAATGTTCAGAAATGTAACTAATAATAATTATAGCTTATTATTTGTGTTATGTGCCAGGTACTGGGTTAAGTCTGTCATGTGAATCATGTCACATAATTCTCATGAAACCCTATAGGGTAGATCCTAAAAATCCACAATTACTGACCAAAACCCATGGGGGAAAATGAGTTCCAGAATTCCAAATATTTTGGCTTTTAGAAAGGCAAATGACGTGTATACCGTATATTTTGTAACCACACTAGAAGGGTTTGAAGCAGGGCTCTGTGATGAGATGATAATTTCCAAATTAAAATATAAAACTATTTACACTAAAGTGAGATAATGAAGATGGCAAACAGGTCATGTTTTGCCACCGAATGAAATTATTCCAAATTAAAAACATTTTTTGGATTTTGAAAGTATAAAGATTTTGCATCCAGTTTACCATATTATTAATATCTAATTAGTATCATACACTTGTCATAATTAATGAGCCAATATTGGTATAGTATTATTAACTAAAGTTTATACATTATTCAGATTTTCTTAGTTTTTGCCTAACCTTTTTTTCTTTTCTTTTCTTTTCTTTTCCTTTCCAGGATTTTCCATTGCATTTCACTGTCATTTCTCCTTAGGTTCCTCTTAGATACAACAACTCCTCACACTTTTCTTGTCTTTGATGACATTGTGTTTTAGAGAATACTGGTCAGGTAGCTTGTAGATTGTCCCTCAGTTGGGATTTGTCTGATGTATTTCTCAGGATTAGATATTCTTCATCACCTGGCTGATATAGTGTTTATCATGTTTCTATACCGTCATAAACATAGTTATGCATCCCACTTCCCTTTCTATACTGTACTATTTGGAAGCAAGCCACTATACCCACTTCTCACGTAAGGAGTGGGGAATTATATTCCACTTCATTGAGGGTGGAGTATCTACATTAATTATTTGGAATATTTCTGCACAGGAGATTCATCTGTCCTCTTCCATTTGTTTATTTTTTTTCAATTGCTTATGTAAACATAGAAATTTATTTTATACTTTGGGTTATAATCTAATATCACTTTATTTATTTTGTTGTTCAAATAATTTCAATTTTGGTCATGGGAAGTTCTGACAGTTGGCTCATCTTGTATATTCCCTGCCTCAGCCCTAGAATCAGTCATTTCTCCAATGTGTGCAGGTTCTTCTTATTGAAGAATGGTATTAAAAACCAAGATCTAGGTGTTAGGTGTGCTCACTGATAGAGTAAGGAAATATGTATGTACACTAACCCATGTATATATACATATCTATAAATATTTCTATATGTAACTACTATAGTTCGAATGTTTGTGACCCCTCAAAATCAATATTTTGTAACATAATCACCATTGTACTGATATTGGTGGGGAGAATCTTTGGGGAAGTAATTAGAGCATGAGTGCAAAGGCCTCATGAATGGGATTAGTGCCCTTATTAAACAGGCCCCAAAGAGCTGCCTTGTTTGTTCTGCCATGAGAGGATGCAGCAAAAAGATGCCTTCTGTAAACCAGGAAGTGGACCCTCACCAGACACCAAACCTGCTGGTGCCTTGATCTTGGACTTCCCAGGCTCCAGAATTGTGAGAAATAAATTTCTGTTGTTTATAACCTACCCACTTTGGAGTATTTTGTTACAAAAGCATGAACTCACTAAGAAAGTAACTATTTGTATCTATGTTAATAAAAATGCGTTCATACTGATGTCTCCAACGCTAATCTGTTACTACATGGATCATTTTAGCCTTTTCACACTTGTATGAAGGTGTGAAACACCATTTCTACAGTGAGAAACCTAACTTCAACCACACACCATCCATTTACTTATTTGTTCAATTCCAGCATATACATATACAGTGCTTTCAGAATTGTTATTACGTACCCTCACAGAAAATAACTTTATCAGTTAGAATCCAGTGCTTGTGTATAGTTCCTTCCGCCTTTAGTCACACTCTCCACTCATTTCCAAGGTTACTTAAGGAAGCATCTTTCCCTCCATTCAGTGAGGGTATGCCACTGAGTGACATACACTTGTAATAAATTTGTAATACACTTAGGTTTTTGTCACATTTCTCATTCTATCTTGGGTTTCCCCAACCTACTGATTTTTTTTTTCTTTTTTCTTTTTTCTTTTCTTTTAATCTGTCTTACTGAAATTCTGATTTTATTGTGTATATGAAAAGCCATTGAAACCAGCATTGGAAAAATGTCCAGAAACATCAGTATAAAACTTATGTAAAAGGCAATGACACATCATTCCTAGTTCAGAGAGTAATAGAATTCACTTAATTGAAGCAGCTGAATGAAGGTACATGTTTTAACTTCTTTGGTAAAATTCATATTCTGAGTGCATCAATGCACACCCACTCAGCAGCAGCACTAAAATAATAACCAGACACATCAGTATAAAACTTATGTAAAAGACAAGGATCCATCATTCCGAGCTCAGAATTTAACTTAATTTACTTAAATGAAGTATATGAAATTCAATTTTTATGTACTTTGCTAAAATTCTGCTTTAAAGTGCACATATAAAAACTCAGCGAAAAGCAGTATTAAAGAAATGATACAAAAACATCTATAAAACTTATGAAAAGAAAAATGAAAAGTGACACATCACCTCTAGTATATAATTTAGTTAAATGCACTGAAATGAAGCAGCTTAAAGTACATCTCTCATCTACATTGCTGAAATTTTTATCTTATTTTATTTATTTATTTATTTATTGTCTTTTTGTGACCAGTAAGGGTATCGCAACCCTTGGCTTGGTGTTGCCTGCACCGCACTCAGCCAGTGAGCGCACCGGCCATTCCTATATAGGATCCGAACCCACGGTGGGAGCGCCACTGCGCTCCCAAGCGCTGCACTCTCCCGAGTGTGCCACAGGGCCGGCCCTTATTTTATTTGTTAAAGATAATTTATTATGCATGTATATGGGGTACAAAGGTGACTTTCAATAGTTGTGTACAATGTGTGATGCTCAGATCAGGGTAGTTATTCATCATTATAATATGTTATCATTCTTTGTGTCTGTTAACCAATTTCTCATTAACCCCCCTACTTTTCTCCCTAACCTTCCTACTTCTCCCCCTCCTCTCCCCTTTTCCACCTCTGGTAACCACGGTTCTTTTCTCTTCTTCTAAAAGTTCAACATATTATTGTGATTGCTATTTCTCTCTCTTTCCCTCTCTCTTTATTGTTTATTTATTTATGGATCCAGCTCCCACTTAAGAGTGAGGACATGTGGTATTTGTCTTTCTGTACATGGGTTGTTTCACTTAGCATAATTTGCTCCAGGCTCATCCATGTTGCTGTAAATGGCAGAACTTCTCAATCCTGAGCAAAACAAGTAAAGCCAGAGGCATTGTACTTCCTGACTTCAAACTATATTACAAATCTATAGGAACCAAAACAGCATGGTACTGGCATAAAAACAGACACATGGACCAATGGAACAGAATAGAGAACCCAGATTAAGATTAATCTATGTTTTTACATGACTTGATGGTTCATTTGTTTTTATAGCTGAGTAGTATTTCACTGTATGAATGTTCCACAGTTTATCCATTTACCTCTTAAAGGATATCTTAGTTTCTTCCAGTTTTTGGTAATTGTAAGTAAAGCTCCTATAAACACTGATATGCAGGTTTCTGTGTGGACATAAATTTTCAAATCATTTGTATAAATATCTAGGGGTGTAGTTGCTGAATCACATGATAAGACTGTTTCGCTTTGGAAAAAACTGCCAAACTGCCTTCTAAAGAAAGTGGTTATATAATTTTGTTTTTCAACAAGCAATGAGAATTCCTATTTGTCCACATCCACATCAGCAACTGCCCTTGTCAGTTATTTTAGCTATTGTGAAAGGTGTACATTGGTATCTCATTGTGGTTTCCATTTGCAATCCTCTAATTACACATGATGTTGAGCATCTTTTCATGTGCTTTTTGACACCTGTATATCTTCTTTGTTGAGGTGTCTCTTCAGATCTTTAACCATTTTTATTTAAATTGGGCTATTTGTTTTATTGAGTTCTAAGAGTATTTTTCCTTTATTTTGGACATAAGCATTTTGTAAGATGTTTTGCAAATGCTTTTTCTCAGTCTTCAGCTTGTCTTTCATTCTCTTAACAATGTCTTTCCCAATGCAAAAGCTTTTCAATTTAATAAAATTCAGCTTATCAATATTTTTCTTTTATGGATTTTGATTTTGTTGTTGTATCTAAAAAATTATCTTTAGTCCCAAGGTCATTTTCTTGTCTTTTATTCTAAAAGGTTTATATGCTTGTGTTTTTATTTAGGTTGATGATTTGTTTTGTGTTAATTTTTGTGCAATGTGTGAGGTATATATGAAGGTTCTTTTTTAAAATTTCCTTTTTTGGGGGGCATATGGATGTCCAATTGCTCCAGCATTATTTATTGAAAAGACTTATCCATTCTCAATTGGATTGCCTTTGTACCCTTGTTAAAACCTAGTTTACTATAAAATTGTGTGGTCTATTTTGGGGCCCTCTGTTCTGCTCCATTGGTGTATGTGTCTATTCTTTCCCCATTTATGGTAACTTTAAAGTAAGTTTCGTAATCAATTAATATGAGCTTTCCTCCAACCTTGTTTTTCTCCTTCTGTAGTGTGCTTGCTATTCTAGGTCTCTTGACTTTCCATATACATTTTAGGATCAGACTGATGATACCTAAAAATTACTGTTCTGGGAGCTTGTAATCAAATTGAATATACATATCAAGCTGTGAAAAAAACGGCGTCTTAACAATATTAAAACTTCCAATCCATGAACACAGAATATCTCTCCATTTATTTAGATAGTCATTTATTTCTTTCATTGGTGGCTTATGGTTTTCTACACAGAGAACCAGTACATACATTTAGAAGCTGTGCATATATTTAAATACTTTATTTTTTGGTTCTATTGTAAATTTTATTTTTAATTTTAAATTCAAATTGTTTATTTCTGGTATATAGGAGAACAATTCACCTTTTGCACAGTGTCCTTGTATCCTGCAACCTTGCTATGATCACCTGTTAGTTCTACGAGTTTGTTTTGTTTTGTTTTGCTTTTGTAAATTCATCTGTGAACGAAGACAGTTTTATTACTTCCTTTCCAAAATGTATACATTTTATTTATTGTTCATGTCATTGCACTAGCTAAGGCTTCCAGTTCAATTTTGAATAGGACTGGTGAGAGAAAATGTCCTTGTCTTGTTCCTGATCTTAGGGGAAAATATCTAATCTCTCACGATTAAGTATAATGTTAGCTGCAGTTTTTTATAGATGTACTTGATCAAGTTGAGGAAGTTCCCCTTCTATGCCTACTTTGATGACAGTTTTTATCACAAGTACGTGTTGGAGTTTATGAAATTGTTTTTCCTTGTCAGTTGATAAAATTCTATTATTTTTTATTCTTTAGACTTTTGATGTGATGGATTGCATTGAGTGGTTTTCAAACATCTTTGCATACCTGGAATAAATTCCACTTTGGGTGGCATGTAATATTTTTTTATATTGACATTTTTCAGTTGAAAGTTTTTTGTTGAAGATCTTTGCATTCATGCTCATGAAAGATATTCTGGAGTTTTCTTTTCTTGTAATGTCTTAATCTGTTCTTGGTATCAGGGTAATGCTGGCCTCATAGAATAAGCTAGGAAGTGTTCCCTCTATTCTTTGGGATTCCCTAAGTTCTCAGAGAGAGATCTTGCAGCTCTTCATGCTATAATCCACTGCTATTGTATGGATCCTTGTTGGTGTGTTAGCAAGATGTGGAGGAAAGAGAGAATTCTGAAATTTTCTGATCAGGCCTCAGTCTTTTAGTATCCTGTGTCTCAGGGCTGAGGCCTTCACATGTGTTTTCTCAGTGATTTGGCTTTTCTCGCCCTTATCCATTTAACAAAAGACAAAACAAAAGTGGATTGAATAATTTTGTCTAAAATCATAAGAAGATAAGATTTAAACTTAATAAGTTTTATTGCAGAGCTGCTCTCATAACTTCAATGTTCTACTGGTTTCCTAAGCCCAAACCAGAAGAGTATCCCCAGCTCACATCAAAAGCATACATTTTGGTCAAGGCATAAGTACACTCAAGGAACATCTGAAAGGGATGCTCTGATGCTTTTCTCTTTCTAGCCCTTATCTTCCCCACTAATTTTTCATGAAGTGTACTGTCCTATAATGATTGCTATGTAGGTCTAGTCTCTGATATCCTGTTTTCAGATGTAAACACTTGTCAGCTCCATATATTAAAGTAATTGGCCTAATATCTTTAACCTTAATGTTCTCAACTGTAAGGTGAAGAAAATAATAGCATAAAATTCATAGTTTAAAGAAATAAACTAAATGATGTAGGTATAAGAGTTATTGTAGTGTTGCATACAGTAAATACGTAATAAATATTGACTATCATTTTGAGCAATGTTTAAATATCACAGACTCTTAAATAGTATATAAAGAGGAATGGGCACGCCTAATAAGGAGAACTAAATGTTTCTCCAAGGGTGTGTTTGGGAAACTGTAAGGAAATATTTTGATCATCACAGTGACTACAGTTTTGTCTTGGTATTTAGCATTCTGAAGCCAGGAGTATTAAATAGCCTGCCATGCATATTCCTCTCAATGAAGCATCCATTCCATTCAAATGTTAACAGTGCATGTGGAGAAACACTTATGGAAAAACAGACCAAAAGGAATGACTAAATAAACACTAAGACAATCAATGCTATTCTGCTTTGAGGCATAATTAAAAATCCCTTGATTGTAACCAGAAAAAGAGGCAGTAGGGACAATTTTTTAAAGATTATTTACCATTCAGCTAAGTACCTGGTAAAATGTACCCCAATTCTTTTTTTTAATGGTATGAATTTGTTTATTTATTTAATTTTTAAATTCTAACTTCTCAACATACATTGTAGTTAATTTTCACGTCCCTTTACCCATTCCTCTTTCCCCCCTCCCTCTTCACTCTCTCCCCTCACCCACCACTACATCATATCTGTTTACTTGTCTTAACAAGTCACAGGATTGTGGTGATTGTTGTGTCTTCTTCCCCCCACCCCCTTTATTTGTTTGTGTATTTATTTATTTATTTATTTTTAGCTCCCATGAATAAGTGAGAACATGTGGTATTTCCCTTTCTGTGCCTTATTTATTTCACTTAATATAATTTTCTCTAAGTGCATCCATGTTGTTGCAAATGATAGTATTTCATTCTTTTATAGCAGAGTAGTATTCCTTTGTGTAGATATACCACAGCTTCCATATCCACTCATCTGATGATGGACATTTGGGCTGGTTCCAACTGTGGGCTATTGTAAATAGTGCTGCAATAAACAAGGGAGTACAAGTATCCCTTCGGCATGATGATTTCCATTCCTCTGGGTTTATTCCCAGCAGTGGAATAGCTGGGTCACATGGTAGGTCTATCTGTAATTGTTTGAGGAAACTCCATACCATTTTCCATAAAGGCTGCACCATTTCACAGTCCCACCAACAGTGGATGAGAGTTCCTTTTTCTCTGCATCCTCTTCAGCATTTATCATTCTGTCTCTTGGATATTAGCCATCCTAACTGGGGTGAGATGGTATCTCAAAGTGGTTTTGATTTGCATTTCCCAAATGCTGAGCGATGTTGAGCATCTTTTCATGTGTCTGTTGGCCATTTGTATATCATCCTTTGAGAAATGCCTATTCATCTCCTTTGCCCAATTTTTATTGGGTTATTTGTTTTTTTGCTGTAAAGTTGTTTGAGTTCCTTGTATATTCTGGATATTAATCTCTTTGTCAGGCATATATTTTGCAAATATTTTCTCCCACTCTGTTGGTTGTCTTTTCACTCTTTTGCTGTGCAGAAGCTTTTTAGTTTGATATATCCCATTTATTTATTTTTCATTTGGCTGCCTGTACTTTGGGGGTCATATTCATGAAGTTTGTGCCCACTCCTACTTCCTGTAGTATTTCCCCTGTTTTCTTTAAGGAGTTCTATTGTATCCGGATGTGTATTTAATTCTTTAATCCATTTTGAGTTGACTTTGGTATATGGTGAGAGATACAGATCTAGTTTCATTCTCCTACATATGAATATCCAGTTTTCCCAGCACCATTTACTTGCTGCCTTTGTCAAAGATCAGATGGCTTTAAGTGTATGGGTTGATTTCTGGGTTCTCTACTCTATTCCATTGATCTGTGTATCTTTTTTTATGCCAGTACAATGCTGTTTTGGTTACTATAGTTTTGTAATATAGTTTAAAGTCAGATAGTGTTATGCCTCCAGCTCTATTATTTTGCTCAGGATTACTTTGGCTATGTGTGGTCTTTTGTTATTCCATATAAATGTCTGGATTGTTTTTTCCATTTCTGAGAAAAATGTCATTGGAATTTTGATGGGGATTGCATTGAATCTGTAGATCACTTTGGGTAATATGGACATTTTCACAATGTTAGTTCTTCCAATCCAAGAGCATGGAATATCTTTCAATCTTCTTGTATCCTCTTCAATTTCTCTCAATCGTGGTTTGTAGTTCTCTTCATAGAGATTTTTCACATCCTTGGTTAACTTTATTCCTAAGTATTTTATTTTTTTGGTGGCTATTGTAAATGTGCTAGCTTTCTTGATTTCTTTTTTCTGTATGTTCACTGTTGGAGTATAGAAATGCTACTGATTTTGTGTTGATTTTGTGTCCTGAAACTTTGCTAAAATAATTTATGAACTTTAAGAGTTTTTCTTTGTAGAGACTTTAGGCCGTTCAATACATAGGATCATATCATCTGCAAAGGAGGAAGTTTGACTTCATCTTTTCCAATTTGGATGCCCTTTATTTCCTTCTACTTTCAGTATGCTCTGGCTAATACTTCCAACACTATGTTGAATAGGAGTTGTGAGCGTGGGCATCCTTGTCTAGTTCCCGATCTTAAGGGAAAGCTTTCAGCTTTTCCCCATTCCAGATTATATTGGCAGTGGCTTTATCCTATATGGCTTTAATTGTGTTGAGATAGTTTCCATCTATACCTAACTTGTAGAAAGTCTTTATCATGAACGAATGTTGAATTTTTTTAAATGCTTTTTCAGCATCTATAGAGATGATCATATGGTTTTTGTCTTTGCTTTTATTGATGTGGTATATCACATTTATTGATTTGCATATGTTGAACCAACCTTGCATCTCTGGGATGAATTCCACTTGATCGTGGTGTATAACTTTGTATGGGTTGCTGTATTTTGTTAGCTAGTATTTTACTGAGGATTTTTGGGTCTATGTTCATCAAGGATACAAGCCAATGTACTCCAATTCTAACACAACATGCCACTTTAGTATCAACTTATTTCTATGGCCCCGACTTTCACCTCCAACATTCTCCTTTGTGAAACATTTATTATTTCATTGGATTGTTTCTTGAAAATTGATGCATTTTTCTATGTTTAGAGACTTATCTGCAAGTTTATCTGCTTTTCTATAAAATATACTTATTATTCTGGATTTAATCTTATTATTTTATTATTATTTATTCAACAGCAAAGAGGGTAAGAAGACAGTCACAAACCTTTGAAACTGCAGGTTGTCAAGAGACACTAGAAATACTTAAAACATGTGAATTAAATACAATATGATTTTTTGTATCATAAGTATAAGAAAGCACCTAGCTTAGATTGCAGGTGATGTATACAGTCTGCTCTTATTCCTAGTGAATTTAAAATTTAGAACTTTGGTAACTTTAAGATATAAAAAATCAAAAATAATATAGACTGTACAGTGTCATACTCACTTTAATGTCCTCAATATCTAAGTGAATGAATGAGTGAGTGAGTGAACAAATGAATGAATGAATAGCCACAATCTCTTGGGGCACAGAGCACGGCTTTACAGCATATCTCAGAGATGGTATAACATCATGACCTTGTTGGGAGACAATCGTTTCTTCCTCCTTCTGATTCTCAATTATCACTGTGCAAAGAAATATCATTCTATCACTGCCAGTTCCCATAAAACCTCTGAAAGAAATAGCTTCTCCACCTTCATTTTGCTTCTCCTCTCATCACATGGCTCAAGTGGGAATAAAATGGATCAGCATCTGAAAAGGCAGCAGTAGCCCCTCCACCTCCTTTCTCCTGCACTATCTCTTTTTGAAGGCAATAGCAACAACAAAATGGCCTCATGAAAATGGCCTGCTGGAAGCCCATCTCATTAGTTCATCAGGCATACCCAACTTACTCAGTCCCAGTGTAAGTTCAGGCTGCTGTGCCCTTTGGTGCATGTATGATTCCATTGCTAAACCAGGTTTAACTGCAATTACCTAGCATATCTCATGACAAAAAAATATCTATGTGTGTAAGGAACTTCACACCCAAATTAAGCAAGTTTTGGGAGGTCTCATGGTATTGCTTTCCTGATCTTCCTTTACTAAGCATTGGTTTTGGCTAGGTATATCAGTTGGTCCCATGAAATTCAGACATGTCTTTTTAATAATACCTGTCAGTCTTCTAATACAAGGAAAAAAAGGGTTTTTTTTTTTTTTTTTTTTTTTTTGAAGCAGTGAGCCAAAGCCCATAAAATAGAAAACTTGGACAAAGTTCTCTTTACTTCACCTATTTATTTTTAAATCCCCATTGGGTGTCTAAAATGGGTTAACAAACAAGTCTGGTCAGTTCCCAATTGCTGTCCATCATTTTTTTTTTTCTTTTCTCCCTTCTCAAACTCATTACCCAGGCTATTGTCTCATCAGCTAAAACACTATTTCAGCTGGCATTCCCACCTTGGCCAAGAGTATCATTAACTTATCCTTTTTTACCCCCTTCTCTTGGACTCTTCCAAACCCACAGGACACCTCTGGCTGTAGCAGTTATTTTCACTCTGTATCGAAGGCTTCAGGGTGCCAGATTATGCAGCATTCTGTTGCAAGCATTCTGGGGTAATGTTGGGGGAGAATACTTTCCTTCCCATCCATTAAAAGGGAAGCAAAGCCCTGTTGTTTATTTCGCAATGTCTGGGATTTTCTAGTGTGACAGAACTTTTAACCTTCATTTATAGTTGTCTTTCTCTTTAGAACCCAGACAATCATCTAGACATAAGCGACTGACAGGCACACTGTTCTCAACTTTACCAGTTCCTCCCTTCCGAAACTCGGTTGCCAGGTCAGCTTGTGTTGAGATAGTTCCTCTGCCAACGATCGTTTTCTGCTCATGCAGAGAGATTTCTGATGGAAATGTCCCACCATTTCTGGTCATGACCATGAGTACAGTAAGTTGAGGACTTCCAGAAATACTTGAGAGGACATTTTTGGAAAGCTGGGAGTTGTCTGAATTAAAGTCATGTGCCAATTGTCAGTGAAACACATTATACATTTTGGTAGAGCCAAGTAGGATTATAGTAGGAAGATGTAGATATAATTTCTAGATATAACTGCATACCTACAATAAGTATTAATCCAGACTCAATAGTTTCATATGGTGCTAGTAAACTCTTTTGTCTAAGGTGCCTATGACAGTGTTTATTCTAGTTTTGGTCCATGTCTTCAACTCCTTTAATCCTTATGGTCCTTCAGCTTTCTATCTCCCTCTTTTTGCGCTTTATCCCCTCCTCCTTCTCTCCTTCTTTCTTTTACATTTATTAAATATTTAGAAATATAACTATGTTTCAGGCAAAGAGTTAAATTTTGTTCTCTTACCACACTATTAATCAAATAGTGGTCTGCCAGTCCATGAATTGCTTGTTCTGGGTGACAATAAGAAAAGCACAGAAATTGAGAATAACCATTTAGAAACTTTTATAGCCATTGAACATTACTACAGCATATAATTTTAAGCTTGATAAATCTAGAAAGAAAAAGAGGAGCTTATATTTTCTATGTATTTTTTTCTTAATTCCGTTTTTCTAATAATTTAACACAAGGATCACTCTGTGACAGATTGGGAATTAAAAAAAAAAAAAAGAGCCACCACAGGTTGAATATACTAGCTCAGTCCTGTTGTGCTGTTTCTTTAGCAGAAAACTGTGTTAGCAGAAAACCATATTGGCTGGCTTCCTGAATCCACAAGATGGGTGAAGTTTAAGGCTTGGATATGTGTTAGGAACTAAATGAAACTGAATTACCAGAAGCACTACCAAAATCAGGCCTAGAATAGTCTGGTGATGGTGCCACTAACTTGTCACTGCCACCAGTGTCACCACGTAACCAGACACTGGACCTCAAGGGGTCTGCTGCCACTACTGCTGCTGAACAAAGATGCTGCCGCTACCTGCACTGTCTCTGGAACAGTGTCGTCCCTGTCCCTGATCCTTTGTATCACTCACTCCAGATTCAAACTACTGAGTTAGAATGTCCAATTGCCCAAGACAAGATCCTTCTTCAAAGTGTCTTCTGAAAATGCTTATGGGTGTACGAATGCCATCTGCCACCAATGTCTGTCCCACCTGTGGTAGCTCACCTTTTTTAAGATCCAGGGTTCAGTTATAAGCAATCAGGTAACAGAAGCTCTCTTGGTAGTCACCTTGGTAGAAGACACAGAAAGAATTTAAATGAGGGTTTGAAACCCAAAGTCAAGGAAACATCCCTGAAACATAACCCACCTATTGTTTTGTGGTAAATAAAACCATTCACATACTGGTATAATTGCCTGTAAGTTAGAAGTATCTGTCCTCCCACTGACTATGTTTAATTATGGGCAGAAAGCTTTACAGTTCTCATCAACACAAAATCAGGATTGATATTATTTCTTATTTAGTGCTCATCTCCTGTAAGAAAGAGGGGACATCTTATCTTCAAGCTAGTGTTCCCCAGAATCCATAAGAGAAATATCAAACCTTCGTGGAAGCTGATGACACACAACATAAGATTCTGCACATTATCCACATATAATGCCGGCACAGTCTCTCTTTGATATCCTGTTTCCCTCTGCAAATAAATATTAAGACAGTAATTCCATGCTTTCTCAGAAGAGAGATACAGAATTATGTACCTAATAAGAAGGCGCTATTAAGGAACAAGGCAGAAGAAGCCTCTAATAACGGAAATAAAATAACACAATAATGTATCATAGGAGATATAAAATACTCAAAACTTTTTGCGTGTGATAGAAAATAGTGTTTTGATGGTGGAGGTGGGGAAGAAAATATAAGAGGCTTGGGGCAGCTTGTTTTTTCTCTACTGCAGAATTGAATAGGAAATAGTTCCACTAACTTAGCATGTGACAAGCTCTTAGTTATTATCCAAATTAAAGTGAGTTTCTGGAGCATGTCATGTCTATATGCCTGACATTTGTAGAAATGACAGGGTGTCTGAGAAAAAGCTTTTAGCATATTCTCAGTGGTAGCTAAATATGAAATGGGAAACTTCTCCCTGCTTTGCTTAATGAATTTTTATGGAGAACTGATGGGTGACTATATGATTTTTGAGGTTTGAAGGGGAATTTAATATGTCATTAGCATATTTTTGCTACAATGTTCCCTGTGCTTCTATTCTGCAAAGGAGCCAAGTTTAAAATTCTGAGAAATAAACAATTATGATACTATATAAAATCACAATGTCATAGAGTGCCAAAACAATTATAATTTCAGTGATGTAGCAGAGTGGAAAGTAACATTTAGAGAAAAGTAGGTCTAACATACAACATCTTAAGTATGATGTGGAAAGTATAGCTGGTGTCATCTGTAAAAAAATATATCACTACCCAACATTATACTTCCAAGTTCCTTGTTCATACTCAAATAAAAAGTTCTCAAGTGCTGGCCCATCACTGAAGAAGATGTCACACCACTGGAACTTTATGGCTTAGATTGGAAGCACCAAACACTACTTCCATGCTGTCAAGTAAGAGAAAGCCACTCCTTTGACAGATTCCAAGAGCCACTACCAAAAAGCCCAATCTGACTCAACACAATTGAGATAATGATAGTGGTATTTTCACCAGGTTGGGCTCTTCTCACAAATATAAAGCAGTAAATTATAAAATTCAAAAAAGGGAATGCACGGTACTCATCGATCTTTCCAAGTTTAAATGGCAAGATTGATAGCATTAGGTAGACTATATGACCTGCTTACCAATGTGCTCTGCTGGAAGTTTGCAGAAATAACTACCGTTTGTTCTGAATTGGTGGAAGTTCTAATTTTAGTTTAAGACTATTTCATAAGTATTTTCAGAGTTGTTATTCAGAGACCAGCCTAAGTGCTCTGGAGATGTGAATTAAAGAAGGAACAATGCTGATAGCATGTATAACTGCATATTCTTTTCATTGCACTGACCACTGTCAATGGGAAAGTAAAGAGACTTCAGTTCTATCAAAATTAATGAAATGCTATTTTCATGTCAGCAGATGGAATTCCATGGAAGTTTTATAAACAATTCCAATCCATCCACTTTGAGTGCTCATGTTATTACAGGTTGTTGAGACTGTAAGTCTTGTCATCTGAGGACAAGGCCCATTCCTTATTCATTTCTGCATGCCCACTGCCTTCCACAATGCCTTGCTCATAGAATTACCTCATTTATTAATACTTAAATCTGAAGAGGTAGAAGCAGACATTGAGATTTGAGGTGTCATGAGAAGTACATTTTGGGGGGCTCAATCCCCCCCCCCGCAAACAATAATAACTACACTTGTTAACTGGTTTCATATAACAGGCAGTATTCTAACTGCTTTGCATTCTCATTTATTGAGTCCTCACAACAACCCGATGAGGTTCTACTATTACCTCTACCTAAATGAGTGAACTGAGACATAGGGAGGTTAAGTAACTTGCCCAAGATACTGTAGCTATTGAGCACCTAAGCCATCACTTGGACAAATGTAGCCTAGTCTGCAGCTGTGTTCTTAGTAATTCCACTATGCTATTGAAAGCACAGGTGAGTTTAAAGGAAAATGACAAAACTGGCCCCTCTCAAAAGTTTTTGGCAGTTTCAGTACCTAAGCAGGTTATTATCTCTTAATTACTATGCTTTTCACTGAGAGTACTTCGTTGATAATCAATTAGAATTTCCACAGTTTTTTATAAATTTAAAAGGAATCTCTTTCTTATAGTACTCAACTTTGAAACTTTAAATACCTTTAACAATGTGAGATTGGCTCTACTTTTTTAAGGTAATATTTTTAAGCAGTTTTTACCAGTGAACTTGGAAATCCTAGTATGTGAGGGATATACTAGAGTAAAATACTTGAGGACATAATTAAATATGTATTTTATGTATTTACTGTATATGTGTAAAGTACAATTAAATATTTTTCACTGAAGTGCAAAGAGTAATGACTGCTTCCATTGTAAAGCCATAGCCTTTACCTGAGACACAGGCAGTGAACAGGATGCTTTGGGTTATAAAGCACCACCATCACTTGGTGGTGGCAGGGTGGGGGGTGCAGTTTCTGAAATCCCACTCACTCTTCTAATTTTGAATTTCTACAGCCATTAATTAAATTCACTTGAAAATCCTTTCAGCACTTAAATCTCATTTTAGATTGGAGTGTTATTGGTGGTGGTGGTATCTTTTGTTCTTGGTTTTTTTCCTGTTGGTTTTGCTTTGCCTAGGAGCTGATTTCTTTGCTGCCACCTTTCCAAAAGCTGCTTCGAAAATAACTATCATTTCCCAGTCCAACTGGCTGGAGAAGTATTGCATTAATGTTTAAAAAGCATTGACAATGGTACTAGCAGACATGATTTCAACTATCACACATTTTATGTATAACAAATAAATCACTTAACCTCACTTGTTTCAAGCCCCTTTCCTGTCCTGTGGAAATCGGGATAGTCCATTCCTCATAGAGCTGGTCATTCATTAATTCAGCAGTCAACAAAGAGTTCTGGAGCATCTGCAGGGCCAGGCATGGTTCTAGACACTGGGGAACCTACAAGGAATAAAACAAGTCTCTTCTTCTTTCAGGAAAATTATTGTAGCATTGTTAGGATTAAATAAGAAAAATGTATGTAAAGCCCTCAGTGCCTGATGCATATTGAACTTTAAAAATACGTTAGCTATTTTAATAACTAACCCAAAGCATTTGCTTTGCCCATAGGGTTTAGAAGGATGAGGGAACTTATTTTCAGCCCTCATGCCCTGATTATCTCTGGGGGAATATAGGGACTACCAGCTGAAAAAAAGTGGGGAGTGGGAGAGTGCATGGAAGCACAATGTGGGTGATTAATTTTGCTTAGAGTTCTATGGAAAGCTGCCCAGAGAAGGGTATCTAATATTTGAACAGGAATGTGAGGAACAAGATTTGACAACCAGATAAGAAAGGAAAGGACAATCTGATCAGTTGAGTAGAAGTTGGAAATATGAAGCTGCATGGACTGTTATGGGAAGAAACAGAACAGAATAGTCTATCCTGAGTACAGACAATAAGAGATGACATGGGAATGGCATATTAAGGTCTTACTATAAACAACCTCAAATGTCATGTGAAGTTGGAAGTTGGAAATCATCTTACGAGGGAATAATGTGAAAGTTTTACACCAGGAAATGGCAGAACCAGATGTGCTTTTTAGAAATTTCACAGTTAGCAGTACAGATTGTAGTACTAGCCAAGAGATGAGAATGCACATTATGATTTATGGTGATAATTTAAGAAGAGATTGAGGAAAGCAAATCTTTCCAAATGATCCTGGAAGGGGCCAAGAGTCTGGAGAGACAGAGAGAGAAGAGAGGTGAGAGGGCAGGGAGGGAGAAGGGGGTGATTGGGAAGGAAAGAGATGGGTGGAAGAATGCCAGTAATTTAGAGTTTAATCAAATTATATATATATATGAGAATGTCCCTTGCAAATGGCTAAGTTGCTGTAGTTTTAAAAAATTAGAGACTCAAATAAATAAAAAATGACACACATTCAGAAACAGGATACAATGAAGAAATATGGGCCAATTTCCTAAAATACTAACACGAGTACAGTAGATTCATGGAGACTAGATTAATGGATGAGACTTAATAACTGATGACTTACAAATAAAATGGCATCACAGGGAGAAATATATTTTTGTTTTCACATATTTTAGTACATTTAAAGAGAAAACATAATGAAAAAACTAGGAATTAAAGAAGATCAGTGAAATAGACAAGACAATTATGATTTTGTTTTAACTGTGAGAAAATTAAGGCTCAGAAAGGCATCATAGCTGATAGAGAGATCTGACACTAAAACTCCAATCCTTTTTTTAAAAATAATTTGAGAGACCTTTTCATTCTACCACTCTTTTTATCTTTTAGACATAAGGTAAGGTACTTACTGATATAATAAGAGAACGTTGACTTCTACTCTTATAAGATGAGGTGGACTTGATAGGATACTAATATAAAACAATTTCGTTTTCTCTTACCATTCCCTTTACCACTAGCTATTGAAAAACATAATTATTAACATGACAGCAAAGTCCAACATTAAAATCTTCAACCTTCTTTCAATTAAAAGCATCTTCACTCCTCAGCTTCCATCTACCTTAGGTGGAATGTACCTGCTTTTTGTTTCCCGCCTACTTGCTCTAGTTTCTGGACCTTTCAGAATGAGTAAATTGGGGTAGCACAGAGAGGTTAGGGCAACGCAGAGGTCCTAAGAGACTCACAGGATTTTAATCTGGTCTTCTGGCTCTTTCTCTCCTAAGATGCTTTTATGGGTTTCTCAGAAATAGCTATCCTCAATGAGGACCTCTGATTACAGTTTTCTGGAGCTGGAAATGCCTCCTGCTGATTGGTAAGCAGGTTATAATAACCCCGTCACCTTTAGCTTCTGCATTTAGAAATCTGGTCTCAGGCTCATTCTGAAGCGATTCCTCACTCCTGGCAGAAAGCTCTCTTGAGTTGAACTATCTCAACATTTTCCCCTCCATCGTTTCATCATTAGTGCAGTTGAGATTGGCTCCCAATGTAGGCTTTTTACTCAGTTACCAACAAACCAGCCAGCCCAGAAGTCAGTTAGTACCTATCGCTGTGTTCCCCCCATCACAGGGACACGTGTCAAGCTATTTGAGTTCTCAGGAATCACAGGCATACCTTGAAACACCTTCCATCCCATCTCCAAATGGGGGTAGGGACTGCTGTAGGCAGCTTCTAAGATGACCCCCATTAAACGACATGTCAGTTTCTCTTCTCCATATTTCCAAGGAAAGCTTCTCATTTGTCAGCCACACAAACATACACACAGATAACATTAGAAGCTGAAAATTCTGAATTAATTTTCTGCAATTTTGTGCTGACTATCCTGGAGCAAATGAAGAGCACCTATGTTTTCTGTCTTTATGGTGCAAAGGGCTTCACAGGAAAAGAAAACAATGCATAATGTTTGGTGTCTCAAATTTTAAATCTGCAGCAAATTAACACTTCACATACCCTCTGCCACAGTAGGAAAACCAGCAACAACATAAGCACTATGTGTTTATTCTAATATGTAGTCCTGAAGCCAATTATAACAAAGAGATTCTCATTCTGCACTTCCTCTTGCCAGTATTTCCTGTTTGCTTCCTCTCCCTCCTCATTCTTTTCTGGCCTTTTCCTGACTTCCACTTATTTCACTTTTCCTTTTTATGACATTTTTAATTAATTTTTTCAACTTTCCTCCCTGAAAAATGATTGCTGTAGAGGGTTCACAGAGCTATTTCCATTGCAGTTTAGGCTGCTTGTTCAGTGCATGGTAATAAATTTGTTTCAAAGGTGGTTACGACACATGAGCTGGGTCAAGATCCAAGGAGAGATCTGCTATTTCCCGAACCATCTGTATCAACATCTTTGCACGGGAAACAATAATCTGTGCCATCTTCAGGCATGATGGACAACTGTTGTCAACAAAATAAATAAATAAATAAAAGATATAAAATATTGGAATAGTCATCTGAGAATGCTAAAACTTGCTAATAAAATGATTTCTGAGTGGAATGTGCATTCCATATGATGATTAGGCATATTTTCAGAGAGAGAGAAACATAGGATGTGATGTTAGTATTGTTAGCACTAATCTTTTACATTTTAATGTAGATTACAGTGTTTAAATTTTTTTTAAAAAATCTGATGCAAAGTTACCCCCTCATCCTCAGCTCTTGATTTTGGCTTTCCTGGTTTATGCCAATAATTATGTTGTAGCCTAACAACCCCGTGCACTGTAGCCCCACTGCACTCAACATAGTTTAATGAGCAGGCAATGTCCTTTTACTCTCCCTGGCTTTACAATGTCGACCCCTATGCCTGCAAGCTTCCCAGGTCAGCCCTCTCTCCTCCACCCATTTCCTCCTCCATTCCCCTGAACACATACCAACACTTGCACATACACACATACTGCATGCATAGCACTTAGAAAGTACTAAATAATATTTATTTTTTAAATGAAGGAATGAGTGAATGAATAAAAGTGCATTGTGGATATATTCTTAAATTGCTATATGATGGAGTTAAAGTACAAGTTATCAGCACTGTGATTAACCACCCTTAATCCATGGGCTAGTTTATTCTTTTGGCTGCTTTGTAAAAATGGTAGCTGCAATAATCTGCTTTGTTCTGACACCAGAGGAGAGGGTCTGGGGAGGCCGGATGGTCAGCCTCAACCCACACTGTCCTCTTACCAGGTTGTTGACTCTACCACAGGAAAGAATTCAAGAGCAAAGTCGCAGTAGAAAGTGAGAACAGATGTAATGTAATGAATAAGACTTCACAGAGAAAGTACAGCATAGATAGCTCCAGAAACTGAGCAGGGCTCATACCAAGTTTAATACAAAAGTAAGAAATACACATTCACAAAGTTCAGGCTGGTGTTAGAGTGAACAGCACTCTGCTAAAGGCAAGTTTGATACAGAAAGAAAGTAATACACACGTTAGGTGAAGTGCATGCTGGCTCAAGGAGAGTGAGCAGCAGCCCCACCTTCTACCAGGATTCTGCTTTTATAGTTTCATTATCTGACACATTTTCATGCTATCTAATAAAAATCCAACTAAGGAGGTGGTTCCCATTAATGTAATGTAATGTAACATGTAACATGCTCTTGTACATGCTCAGTTGGTCTCTGTTTAAGGCATGTTCATTGGTCAAATTCTATCACACACACCAGACATTTTCAAGAATTCTCTGTGTTCTATAGCACCTCCAGTGGAAGGTCCTTCAAAGGATAAACTCCCTTCCACTGAGCATCCTCTGTCCTTGGGGTTGTATAAGCCTGTATACATTCCTTTTACTGAGCATGCTCAGCCACTGGATTTGCATAAGTGCCCCCCTTGTGGTCTCAATCTCCCTCTGTTGGTACCAAAAATAGGTGCAACAAGCAACAGTAACTCCTCTAGGGGAGGATCTAGAGAAGGGACTTGAGACCCTGGGGAGAGGCTTGAAACCAAGGTGTGTCCTGAAACCCGAATCCATGGAAACTGAGCACCTCCTATCTCAAGTCCCTTCCTCCTCCTTGCTATTCTTAAATTCTGTTTGATAATCTGGCATTAACAGCCTATAATTTTCTTTGTTCTACAAATGACCTTCTTCAAACAGAAATCATCAATCACTTTTTGCACAGCTTCTTGTTCTCAACCTCTTAAATGTGGCTATCTTTACTATCAGACAATACAAATTGTTCTCACTGAAACCAACAATAATTTTTCAATTGCTAAATTAAACCATCTATTTTCAGTACTCTATAACTTCCCTGCAACACTTGGCACTGTGTAGGCTATCTCCCACTTTCTAGAAACTCTATCCTGATATCTATATTTCACTCTCTCCTTTGTCTACAATTCTGTGCTCTTTTGTATTCTTTGTATGTTCCCTGTGTGTTGGGGCTTCCAGAGACAGAGTCTTCTAATTTTGAATCAAATACTCTCCCCTGGAGATACACTCCCATTGCTTGAATTATGTGCAGATTTCAACTGTCTTTCCCTTTCATCTATTTTCCAGCCTCTAAGTCAAAATTTCTAATTGTCTACTGGGGCAATGAAACTTGATATTGTACAGTTTCAACTTAATATTCAGAACAAAATTTGTAATACATACACTCACACACGTAATATCCTATACATGCTCTTATCACAAAGGAAGTAAGTTTCGTTCATGTTCAATAACAGGGACTCTGGAGCCACACTGCTTGGGTGTAAATATTGGTTCTAGCTCTACTAGTTGTATGAGTTTGGAAAGTTACCTGACCTCTCTGTGCTTCATCTTTTTATGTGTAAAGTGGCAATAGTAATAATAGCACTGTAACTGTGTGACCAACTCAAACCGAGTCTATTATTAAACCATGGCTTAGGCTTTCTTGCAGATGGAGCTGAGCCAAAATTTGCAAGTCGTGCAGCCCAGGCAGGCACAATAGAAAAATAACACCAGGAACCAATGATCCTCTCCATGGAACCAAGGAGGCCAGGACATGTCTGGAACCTGAAGCCTCAGAGCACTTTCAGAAGCAAGGGGTCCATTTCCCATGCAGTTCCTGGGCTGAAACTTACCTTACCTTAACATAAATGGCCAAGCTTAAAGGCCACCCAATTGAAACCCACCTCGCCAGTGCTTCTGCATACCAACCTGTCCCTTAACCCATAAAAGTTTGACCTAACTTTGGATCAAGGAGAGAGATTTGAGCACAGCTTCAGTCTCCTTGACAGTCAGCCACACATAAAACTCAACTCTTTCTTCTCACAAAATCCAGTGTCACAGAGTTTGGCTTTCTGTGTGCATCAGGCAGCAAGCCCATTGTTTGGAAACAACACCTCCTTTTGAAGATTGTTATAAACATAAAATGGGATAGTTTATGTAAAATATTTAGAACAGGGTATGGCACTCAGTAAGCACTGTAAAGGCTAGCCATTATTAACCATCATTGTAGTTATCACAACATAACTACCTTTAAATTTGTATTCCCTTGCTACACAATGAGCTCCATATATCTTAGTAATCTGGGATGCATGAAAGACACTTAGTGGAAGGTGTGTTAAGCAAATGAAAATCTTACCTGCTTCCTGTGCTCTCAAATTAATTTGATAACTTGTCACTATAAGAATCTCAGTTCTGTTGTCAACTCCCCTCCCAGTCAGTCATCAAAATCCGTTGAGTTTACTCTGAGGACCTCTGTCCCCTATCTCCACTGCCACTGAGAACCTTCATCATATCTGCAATGGACTGAATGTTTGTGTACCCCCATATCCATGTGTTGAAACCCTAGCCCCAACTTCCAGAACTGTGAGAAATAAATCTCTGTAGTTAATAAGCCACCTGACCTATGGTAGATTGTTATGGCAGCCCAAAGTGATTAAGACAATATCTCACATGGGCTACTGAAGTTTCTCCCTAACTGGTGTCTCTAACAAGACCCTTATACATATTATCTAGAGGTTTCCTTTCTTAAAAAAAAAAATCAAGCATATTACTTCCCAGATTCAAAGCCTCTGTTGGTTACCTGCTGCCCACGGAATAAAATACAACTCCCAGGATGACATACAAGACGTTTCAGACTGTAGACCATCTCCTGTCACTTCCTTCAATGCTCCTGCCTAGTGAACAGCAAATATGCCAAGTTCCGGCAACCTCCAAGTCTTTACACAAGCTTGAAAACTTTTTCCCACCTATGATCCTGGGACAGTCTTAGTCATCCTTTAAGAACCAACTCAAGTGCTAACAGTGCTGCAAGTCTTTCCTGACTCTCCTAGGGAGTTTGTCATTCTCCCTCAAAGATTCCATTGTGCTTTGTTCCAATCTCTTAATGACATTATCGTGTTTTGTTGTTTACTTACATACCTTTTCCATTAGACTACAGTAAACCCTTCAAATAGGGACTATCAGTCTGTCTCCCCCTTCCATAAAGACTGACCACTTGTAGGCACTCAGAAAATGATTACCAAATCCATAACCAATCCAGCCAAAGCACTCCATAGATATTTTTGCACCTACTCTCTATTAGAGAGTTTTAGCTCAAAAAATAAAATAAAATGCTCCCCTATATTAATTAAATATAAGCTGCCCAACTATAAAACAAAAAGGTTTCCTTTTCTTTCAATTACAGGAAGTAGATTGGTTAAAAAGAACAAGTTGGTTAAGCGTGGAGAGGGGTTAATAATGCAGACTTCTTTTTTTTTTTCATTGAGGAAGTGAGATTACCAAAAATGGGGCTTTTTCCCTCCCATTGAAGAAGTGAGATTTCCAAAAAATAAAAGGCAGGTGCTGTGATTCCAAGACAATAAATTTATTTCTTGCCTGAGATACCAACTTATATGCTTCAAGTCATTTTTTGGGTTCCTCCTGACCACTTCCTGCATTTTTCATCCTCTTCCCCTCATCTTTTAGTGCTGGACACTTCCTAAGGGAAAGGAAGATTGGGCAAAGAAAAGAGGAAATTTGGAGGTGGGTGGTAGGGAAATGCTTTACAACTTACAATGAAGGAATAATTTGTTCTTACAGATTTTGCATCAATCAATGAGTTTTTTATCTCCAGATCTATGTGTGCCTCGATGCAATGTATGGGCATGATTTTGCTATTACACAGCAGAACCACACACAAGGGCAGAGAAAAGAGTTACAAAGGATTCTGGGTGCTTTCTACTTTCCCTATGCTTAGTGACAGCCAGCAAAGAATTTCTTGTCTCCTTTTCACATTGACCTTTTAGGAAAAAATATTAGAGAAAGTCAAAATAAAATAAATTAACAAAATGGCTTGTCTACACAAATTGGTAGTCAATGAAATGGAAGAATATTTTGGGGGAATGGCTCTTAGATTAAATTCCAAGCACTGCTAACTAAATGTGAGACCTTGGTTAAGGCCCTTGTTTTCTCTAGGTTTTAGTATTTTTCTCTAAAAGTGAAGACTTTACATCACATGGACATTACTTTTTTATTTAATCAGGGGTCAGGACTGAACAAAGTGCAGAATTCTACTAATTGAAAAAAAAATGTAGCACATGTTTAAAAAAATGGAACACAATAAAGTCTAAGTTTAGGCAAATGAAATTATAATTAAGCACATAGTTGTCACATTAAAACTCAGGTAGAATTCTCATTCTTCCATTGTTAAATTACAGTTTGAGCTGGTGATTACTTGAGCATAACTGCAGCTTTTGAGAGGAAACTGAATTATTTTCCAGTGTAGAAATTTTTAAAGATAGCTAAACTAAATTTAGTCATGCCAGAGTTCTTGTTTATACTGGAATATGTGCATGACTCCATGTCCTTTCACAATGCCTTCTTCTCCTTCACAGAATTTTATTTTTCATAATTAACACAATTAACTCTCTTTCATAGAAAGGGGGGAAATCTCTGCCCTCTTGGAGAAGCAAATTATCTGAATTGAGTTCATTGTTATTTCCACAAACAAGTGGAGGAATTATTGCTACATTCTCTCTAACAATTATAGACTGAGAGGCTTCAGGCCTTTTACCTTAATCCACCCCTTCTCACCCTCCTGGGAATCAAGCATTAGAAAGAATATCTACTGAGTTACAGTTCCCGCTTTTGCTCCCAGACCATCTGTGACCTTGGTTGTTGATTTAGTCCTTAAGGTCCCCATCTGCAAAGTTGCATTAGATAACCAGCTGAATTTAAAACCCAATAAAGCTGCTTGTTCTTATTTTTAGACTTTATTTCCCTAAATGAAATAAATGAGAGTAATATTAGTTACATCAATGGCACTACTAAAGCATTCATTGAGCTTCAGTAATAAAAGTAACAATAACAATAAAATTTTATGGCTCCTTTTCTCAAAGGAAATTAGAACACTTTACCAACATTATTGTCTCATTAATCCTCATGTCTTTGAAAAATAATGCAGCATTGTGTGTAGGGAAGGGTATGAGCCAAGGAGTCAGACAGACCTGTTTTCCATTTACCTACCTGGAAATTGTTTAAGTACTGAGTAAATGAGTTCATGTACAGAAAGTGCATATCTACAAGGTAAGCACTCAGCACGTGACTCTCTCTCTCTGCCATTGCTCTACCCACCAACCAGTCTTCTCCCGTCCTTCTCCCTCTCCCCCTGCTCTTGCAAACCCTCCTCCCTTCATTCCTTTTATAGTAGTGCAAGCTGAGACAAGTTTTCTGGGTTATTTTTGTGGGGTTTTTGTTTGTTGACCCCCAAATACCCTGATCCCCTTTGAGAGAAAGATTCATAAAAATTTACTATCACTGTTTAACCAGTATGCATGTGCATGTCCAGCTCCTACCTAAAGTAAAGCCTCCAAAGGGGAGGACGAGGAACTCTTCTCTCAGAGGAACTCTTCTCTCAGAATCACTCTTCTTAAGTTCAGAAGGGTCTTAAATTTAAGTCTTCATAATGCCTATACTTTACTCCTGGGTGGAAAAAATAAACTGTAAGTGGAGACAGCCCACTTAGAGAACTAACAAAGGATGAGACCTACAATTTCAAGAATTCAAGCTATAATCTGCATGCCCGATTCTCTGTGCGTATATCCCTGTGGTTGCCCAAAAGACTTTACTAAAATCTGGTCTAAATGTTGTAGCCTTGCTCTGGGGCCCTGTGGGAAAGACCGCATGTCTGTGCTTGGTCGGGATGTTCAACACCAAACAGTGCCCCACTTGAGGCCAGCAAGACGGTGTTGAGGGTGCTGGTGGTGGATGTGGGAGAAATAATTACAACAGCCTCTTCACTTTCTAAGACAGAGTAAATGGAATTAAAGTCAGGTCTTTAAGATTCAACTGACTTTTGCTTACCCCAAACACCTGAGCGGAGATTATCTCTCCATTTCCAACCTAGGAGAATGGGAGCTTTGGAACTGCAAAATGTGGAATTTTATCTTTGAGGAGTTAGTGTAATGTACAACATTTTGAAATACATGTAGATAAAATAACTTATTCAAGAAAGGGTAATCACATAGCTGTGCTCAGGCTTTGCCCAGAGCAAAAGTTATTAAATGACAATGTTTCTTCAGACATACATTCGGACAGCCTGACACATTAGGAATTATTTAGATTTGTGGGATATTAAACTTAATGATGTCTTGGAAACTTGTGGCTTTAGGAAAGTAAATTATTGCTATAGGAGTTTTCTGAATCTTCATGGAATTGTGATGTACAGTCACAGACTTGAGCACCAACTTCATTTTCTATGAGAATTAAGCAAACTCCCTGATTCTATAAACATACATGGAGTGAAATTACAAAAAATGCAGCTCCTGATCAGAGTGAATGGGAGTGCATTTGAATACCCTTTAGAAAAGCACTAGATTGAGCAATGGGGACTGATATAGAAGGTAGTATTTTAAGATGCAAATTTATATTGCTTTGCTCAAATAATTATGGAGTAAGACAATAATAATATAGTGTTTTGAGGTGGTGGCTTTTAAAGGTGGAGGAACAAAAGGAACTGTGGCTGCATTTTTAAAGGATATAGCAAAGCAGAACAATGCGAAATGAGGCAGAAGAAAAGCTTGCCAGTTCTCTGCAACATTTTCTCAGCAAGGAGTTGTATTAGCAGGGGTAGCGTCTCCCCAGGGCTGCTGTAAATGCTTCACTGCTTATGTCATTTCACATGAAATACATAAAGCTGCTATAGGAGGTGGACAAGGTGACCTGACAGGTCTCCTGTCTCTAATTTCTGTGATTTAAAGGTTCTGTGCTATTACCCAGCAAGATGCACTGCTTTTCAGTGATTCCATTTGTAAAATGACCCTACAGTTCCACCTTTGCAGAACTCTTAGCTTCCACCTTTGCAGAGCTCTTTGGTTTTTTTCCCCCCACCTATGCTGCAACGAAACTCAAAGATGATAGTGTGCAGCATAACAGGATTAGGGAGGTTGTGGAAGGAGGGTTTAAAGGAGTAAATGTTTGCTTACTAGGGAAAAAAAATTAAGAGTGAGGAAAGCTGGAGGGAAGGTGGAAAGATCATCACATACTAGAGAGCTGCCCTGCATCAAAATGAATTTTGATTTAGACACCACAATCCCGTAAGAAAAGCTGTACTGAGTACAGAAAAACTGCACATTAATCTTCCTTTTGACAAGGCTAAGGAAAAACAAACAAAGGTTCTAATTTGCCACTTGCTTATGCAGTTGTCAGACTGTGATTTAATTCCCTAAGGAGTCACAAGAGAGTGACCACCTTTGCATGACACTGAAAATCTCCAACTTGTTACAAGCCTCTTGATGATAATTCTGAAATGTAATCCACGTACGTCATTTTATGTGATGTATGAAAAGCTTTATCTTTTGGTCCAGATGTACTTGGATTCACAAAATGAAAAACCTTCAGAAAGCAGCCCTTGCTGGGTTTCAATTATAAGTATCTTTTCCCCCCTTTTGTGAATGGGGCACATCCGTACTATTCACAATACAGAAGCTGCAACCACTTCGGCAGGGTTCAAAACTGATTATGGGTTGCCAGAATAAAAGGTTTTCCCCTGGTGTTAATGTTTTAAGCCAGACTAAAACAGCGTGAGGACTTCATTAATAACCTACTAAAACACAATCTACCACAGAAGAATTAGGTCTCAGGGCTAACAAAAACAATTTGTAACAAACTGCTTGGTTCTGAGATCCACAAGGAAGAAAGAGAAAAATAACAGCATCTCTTCTCCTCATCCACTCCTGTTTTCTTTTGTGGGGGGGGGGGGGGGGGGGGAAGGCAGCTGCCCAGCATAGGGATCCAAACCCTTGACCTTGGTTTAAGAAGGCTATGCTCAAATCAACTGAGCTAAGTGGTCAGTCGGATCCTGTTTTCTCTCTGCTACACTTTCAGGGATTGTCTCAGAAGCATCAACCAACTTGAAAGCCTGGAACTTAGCAAAGCAACCACGGGTGACCAAACAACAGGAAGAGTCAGGGCAATAATTGTTGGCCATAACAAGAAACACAGAGTCCTTCATTTTCCTCAGGACCTGGATGGAATAAGAAACCCCAAGCTTTCAGTAAACGAGAGTGCCAATTTCCACATCTGCCCAAGCTTGCAAACTTTGACTCTGCTGCTATTCTTATTGCGCACTCTCTACAATGGACCTACCCACCAATTCACATCCTCTGTTCTCTTAAATTTTACCTGTGGGTGTATTGTTTAATATTCTTTCCCTGGCACTTTGTACATAGCTTCTTGTAATACTTACTGTGTAATTCTGTAACTGATTAATATATGTACATATTTACCACCTTACATAGAACATATCATGTGTTGCCAAAGTTTAGTCCAGAGTCTGTGATTTTTAAAAATGTTTGTTTGATATAATCCCATTTGTTTATTTTTCCTTTTGTTGTCTGTGCTTTTGGGGTCATATTCATAAAGTCTTGGCCCAGTCCTACTTCCTGAAGTGTTTCTCCTATATTTTCTTTTAGGAGTTTGATAGTTCCAGGACACATATTTAAGTTTTTAATCCATTTTGAGTTGCTTTTGGCATATGTCAAGCTTCTTTACAGCAAAAGAAACAATTAACAGGTGAAAAGACAACCTACAGAGTGGGAGAAAAATATTTGCAAGCTATGCATCCAACAAAGGACTAATATCCAGAATATATAAGGGACTCAAACAATTTAACAGTAAAAAAAACAAAACAAAACAAATAATCCCATTAAAAAATGGGCAAAGGAGGTGAACAGGCATTTCTCAAAGAAAGATACATGAATGACCAACAGACAAATGAAAAAAATGCTCAGCGTCACTCAGCATCAGGGAAATGCAAATCAAAACCACACTGAGATATCATCTCACCCCAGTTGGAGTGGCTATTATCAAAAAAGACAGAGAACAACAAATGCTGGCGAGGATGCAGAGAAAGGGGAACCTCCTACTCTGTTGGTGGGACTGTAAATTGGTGCTGCCATTATAGAAAATGCTATGGACTTTCCTCAAACAACTACAGACAGAACTGCCATACCATACAGCAATTCCACTGCTGGGTATATACCCAAAGGAATGGAAATCATCTTGTTGAAGAGATACCCATGTTCCTGTGTTTACTGCAGCTCTATTTACAATAGACAAGAGTTGGAACCAACCTAAATGCCCATGGTTTGATGACTGGATAAGCAAATGTGATATATTTACATAATAGAATACAATTCTGCTATAAAAAAGAATGAAATACTGCCATTTGCATCAGCATGGATGAACTTAGAGAAAAATATGGTAAATGAAATAAGCCAGGCACAGAAAGAGAAATACCACATGTCCTCACTTATAAGTGGAAGCTAATATATATATAAAAAGATACAACAATCACTATAATGCATTGAATTTCAAAAGAAGAGAATAGAACCAGGGTTAACAGAGGTGGGAAAGAAGGAGGGGGGAGAGAGGTATGGGAGGAATTGGTAAAAGACCATGAAAATCAATTACATTGCATAATGTTGAATATTACTAATTATCCTGATTTGAACATCACATATTGCACACAGGTATTGATATTCAATGGTGTACCCACAAATATGTACAATCAACTATGTTCCAATAAAAAAATAAAAAATATTACCTTGGATTAGGCAAAGATTGCTTAGATTTGACACCAACATCAAAAGCTTGAACTATAAAAGAAAAAAATTGATAAAGTGAACCTCATTGAAATTTAAAACTTTTGTGCTTCAGAAGACTCCATTAAAAACATGAAAAGACACATCATAAACTGGGAGAATATATTTGCAAATCATGTATCTGATAAAGGATTTGTATCCAGAATATATAAAGAACTAATTGAAATGTACACTTTAAATTATTCAACTTTACAATATGTAATTTATACATCAATGAAGTTTTTTTAAAGTGCAAAAAAATTAGTAATGCATTGAATAAATTCATTGAAGCCAATTTAAAAAAAAAAACTCTGTTGGGTGAAGAAAATTAATAAATGAGCTTGTCAACAAATGTATGTCAGCAAATGTATCTCCTTGCTTACATAATTAGATATTCAAGAGAATATCTAATTGCGTGAGTACAATCCAGGGCTGGGAGGATCCTATCCTTGAGATAATTTTGAATCATTCTTACAATGCACTTAAAAAAAAGTTGGCAAGGCCTTGCTTGGATACATCCTCCAACAGGAATCTGAAGGCCTTACAAAATAGCCCATTTCTTCTAAGTGCAACCATTACCAATTTGATATATGTGGTACTGATACGTGTCTCTTAGAAATGTCCACACACTGGAATTAGTTCTAGTATGTCACTCTATTGAGAAACAAAATTAACTCCCATTTAGATCAGAAACAAGACAAAGATGCTATCTCTGCTGTTATTCAACGTCACATCAAAAGTCCTAGCTAATACAATAAAAAAGGAAAATAAACAAAAGTAAATAGCAAAAAGAAAGAGACAACATTGCCCTTAGAATAAGACAGTATTCATAAAAATTCCATACAAATATATTATGCTTTTTAAGGTAATAAGAAAATTCAGCAAGGTTGCTTATAAAAATGATTGACACAATTATTAATATCACTACAAGTCAGTAATAAATGCTTAGAAAATACAATTGACCAGAGAGTGTTTTAAATAGCCACAAGCTATGAACAGAACCCTAATATTCACTTGCCTTGCCTGAAAAGTAGACATCTATTTCATCTTCCTTGTTAACAAAATTCTATGAAAAAGAAAACTGCTCAAATATCTATCATAAGGAGAATATACTAATATTATTCATCCAATGGCATAGTATGCTGTAGTTGAAATGAATGACATAAATACATATATATCCTGAATAAATTTTATGCAATATAATGTTGACAGAGAGAAAAAAGCAATAATGATGCTTAATTTCAGATGTCAACTTGACAAGATTAAGGAATACATAGAAACCTGGGAAAGCATTGTTTTGGGGTGTGTCTGTGAGGGTGTTTCCAAAAGAGATTAGCACATGGGCCTGAGTAGACTGGGTGAGAAAGACCTGCCCTCAATATGGGCAGACACCACTCAATCCACTGGAGGTCCAGAGAGAAAAAAAGGTGAATCTCTCTATCTCTATTTCCGCTGGAGCTGGGAAACACCCTTCTCTCCTGTCTGTGAACATCCGAACTCGAGACTCTTCAGCCTTTGTGATCCAGGACTTACACCAGTGGCACCCCCGGCTCTCAGGTCTTTGGCCTTGGACTGCAAATCATACCATCCACTTCCGTGTTCTGAGCCTTCCAGACTTGGACTGAACCACCCCACCAGAATCCAGTTTGGAGATGCCTATTACAGGACTCCTCAGACTTCATAATTGTGTGAGCTAATTCCCCTAATAAATCCCCTCTCACATATTTGTATACATATCCTATTGGTTCTGTCTCTCTGGAGAACCCTGACTAGTACAACTATCTATCTAGTATGATGTCCATTATACAAAGTTTAAAATATGTAAGTTATTTTGATGCATAATTATGTAATAATAATATTTTTAAAAGCACAAGGGAATGGTAAACAGTAAATTAAGGGTAATAGTTTGCTCTGGATCATAGGGAAGCTCCAACTTTTAAAAATCTTTTGAAACTTTCAATTTTTAATACCTTTTTAAGTTCACCTTTTTGAAAGTTAACATTTCTAAAACTGACCACTCGATTTTCTAAAGAATAAACCCCCTCAAACACTGAAAATTTAACAATGAAAAACTCCTCTTTTCCCAGCATTCTCCAACATATTTTCATTAATGACAAATCCATTCATCCATATGCTTAGATGAAAATTCTTGGAGACATCCCTGGCTCCTCTTTGTCTTTCACACCTTGCATCCAATCCATCCGCCAATTTTGATGGTTCTGATGTCAAATACAGTAAATATAGAGTTGAATCACTCTACACCCTGGCATGGTTCCCACTACCTCTTGTCTGGACCATCATATTAGCGTTTTTTTTCCCTCACCTCCCTGCGATCACTCTTGCCCGTTATGATCTGTTCTTTAAACAACAGTGAGACTTGTTTCCTTTAAAAGATTAGCCCCTCCATGTCACTACTCTGCTGAAAGCATTTCATTAGCTTCCCAAGCCTCTCAAAATAGAATCCAGTTACTGTGGTTTCCTTGATGCTCCTGCAGCAATCTAAGCACATTTCCACCTCTGCAGGCATTGGACTTGCCCTTCTATCTTTTAGGAATACCCTTCCGCAGGGATTGTTTGCTGATCTCACTCTGTCCCAAACTCTGCTCTAATTTAACCTCATCAAAGAAGCCTTCTCTGACAACCCTTATCTAAAATAGCCTCCCCTGTCACTCTCTTCCTTACCCTGTATAAATTTCTCCATGGTACTTTGCAATTCCTGACATAATGTATAGTTATTTTGTACTGTATTGCTGTATTTACCACATGCTCTCTCCCTTAGAATGTAAACTGCTGGGAGCAAGGATATTGGCTCATTATTCTGTTCTATCTTCTGCAACTAGAACAACACCTGGCACCAAGCAGAAGCTAATAAAAATTGTTGAATTGCTGACTTTACTAAATCTGTATTTTTTAAATCTGTAATAAATATGATAAAATTTTAGATTTTATAAATCTATATGTTGTCATCATGAAATTTTGCTCTATTCTATAAATTAAAACAATGAAGATCCCTTATTCAAGAAAAAACCTACTCTAAAAAATGGGTTTGGGACATGAAGAGAACCAGATAATAAAAGAAATGGCAGAAGGAGACCAGAAAAACACATGTTTTCCTTAATATCACCTGACAAAATTAAGTGATTAGAAATTAACAACAGAAGCTTATCACATATTATCTAATGTCATTATAAACAGCATGCCTCTGTATGTGGTTGCATACAAACATTAAATCAATGAAATTTTATTCCAAAATTATGGATTTAATCATCTTCAAATAATTCCTTTTCTGTTTTTATGAAGTCCTGACTTAAAGAACTACCTAGATTGTATTAAGATCTACTGTCAATTCAATCCATTTTTTTAAGAAAAAACTCTTTCCATACTTCATTTATGCCTCATCTTATATATACGGATGGTCTCAATATGACAGCATGAATTTTCCTTCTTCTTATTCAGCACAGTTTATTAAGCCTTTGTTATTTAGTAGGAACCCTGGAAAAACAACAGAAAAGAATAATGATAACAATAATCTTAGTGCATTATATAATAATAGTATATATTTATTATAAGAAGAGGTAACACTGATTCAGTACACTTTGTGTACCAGACACTGTTCTAAGAGTTTTGCATAGATTAGTTCATTTAATTGTTACAAACAACAGCGTATGAGAGAATAGAGTAGATATGCATAAAAAGGTACAGAAAGGTTAAGTATCTTGCCCAAGATCATTCAGGGCCAATTTTACGGAGATGTAACTCCTGCAGTTGCTTTGAAAGACCCCATACTTAGAATGGCCCACACTTGATTTAAGTCTCCACTGTGTTCTCTCAAAATTCTTAAGAAAATTTGAACAAAGTGCCCAGCGTTTTAATTCTGTATTAAGCCCTGCAAATTATATAGCTGATCCTGCTTGGATTTGACAATGGATTGTCAGTCTCTGGTCAACTTGCTCTTAATCATTGCACTCTACTACCTCTTGCTCGAGGCAGGCAGTGGAGTATAATCATTTATTTATTCAACAAATGTCAACTTATGTCTGGCATGTGCTAGGAACTACTCTGAACTTGAGGATACAAATGAGATGAACAAAATAGGCAACGATCTCATAATCATGAAGCTTAGTTAAGTGGAGATACAGATAATAAATAAATGGATAACCAAAAAACATAAGCTGATAATACATTTCATGAGGCGAATTAAACTAGTGTGACAGGGTTAAAAGTAACTGATGGCTGCTGTGGATTGGTCAAGGAAGGACGACATTTAAAACAAGACCTAACTTAGGAGAAGGCACCACTCATGAGACAAGACAGTCTGAAGGAAGGATGTTCCCTTTAGATCTATTTTGCTCTTTATTTTTCACCTCCAGAAGAATCGACCAAACAAAAAAAAAAGCAAACATTTCTTAATTTAGGAAATGAATTTTTACAGCATTCTCTTCTTCACTACACACGCTTTTTTTAAAATTTCATTTTGGTTCTTGTTGAATTCATTTTTCAAAATGGAAATGATATTCAAAAGATCCACTGAGAGTTTAGTATCTTTCATATTAAAATGCCAAAGGAATTTGTCAGTGATCTATGTGTCTGTAAATTAAACTTGGTATGCTTAGTAAAATCTGGCCAGGATGCTAATTAATTGCAATGAGAACAAATAGAACTGATTAAAGTATTGACTCATCAGATCTGGGCTCCCATATGCTCTACATGAGGAGTGGTACCTGGGGTCATGCAATGTGGCGTCACTGATCAGAAGTTGACTTACAGCATGTGCTTTCCAAAATCAATAGAACTATGAAATACTGAGAGTTTAGACACTTTGTTTATATTAACAGGCAAGAAACCTAACTAAGACCCCTTAGGTTCGTTTAGATAGTCAAAGGCATTTCAGACCTCCTGATTCCTGCTTGATGATTTATTTTTTAATTCAAGAAAAAATAACCAAAAAAAGATAACACATCCTGGCTCATTTCTATTGAAAATAAGAAGCCTGGAGCAAATCAGGATCACATGCTGGACAATGTGCTCTTCTGAGATGCTTATTATGTCCCATCTGATACACCCTGACCTGTGTCACATCCAAACCCTAATCCCAACTGCACATGCAACCCCACGTGCACACTTCATTCAGGGTGAAGAGCATAGGATCCTTATTTAACTCTAATGTTTGAAATTTTAGAATAACACAAGGCCCCATTAATAGGAGCATTTTGTTGTTCCTTAACATTCCCTTGCATGTCCTAAATTTTTCAGTATGGCTACATTACATTGACACATTGTATGTATACACTCAGTACACCTGCATTAAATTGTTCTTCACAAAAGTAATATAAAGATATTAATAATTATTAGCATATCTTGCTCAATTAGCAGCAGTTCCTTTCACATACTTTTAAAAAAACTCTTTCTTTGTTATACTGGTGATCAATTATTTGTAATTGAAATCTGCTTTCCTTCATTTTTCAAACTCTACATTACTGAAAATGACAGATAGCCCCTGAAAATTTGAACAAAGAAGAAACATCGTCAGGGAAAAAAAACATTAAAAAACCCACAAAAATAAAAACCTGTCTCTTGAAAATTTGGGGGAAGCTATACTCTTTGATTTCTATCTACAGCTCATTTCAAGACAAATTTTAATTTTTTCTGTTTGGAAACTCATTGGCTCTCCCTGACTTCTTTTGAGGGACGTATTTTTGATAATGGTTACTCATAGATAGAAAGTCATTTTCTCAAACTCAGTTACTCTCTAATGAAATCAATGGATTTTGGTTTTAGCTACAGAAAAAGGAATTTTTCTATAAAAGCTCCAAGGATTGGGAGTGGGGGGAGACACTGACATGGTTTCAAGCCTTGGTCTATAAAGACCCAGAGTTCCCAAGAGACCCCTCAGTGGCAAGATGCTTCTGGTGGCGGTGATGGTAAGGAGTAAGGCAAAAGTTGGAGAGGGACACCTGGAAGGACACCGAGCTCTTTCCATCAGAGTGCACTCTGCTTATTTTTTCTGTATATTGAGATTCAGAGAAAAGTGTTTATTAAAAAATATATATATTGATAAACCCACATGTAGTAAGCTATGCCTTTCTTAAACAAGATTTTCGTTGTCGTTGTAAGGAAAGAAATAAATTATAAACTAGTTCTAGACACATGCACATGTGCACATGTGCACACACACAAACAGAAATAGAGAGAGGGAGGGATGGAGAGATTAAAAAAAATTATTGAAAGTACAATAGGGTTTCTCATAGAATCCTAAGGAGAATACCAACAACCACAGAGAGGGCAAGGCAAAAGCTTGCGACTGGGGAGCTACCCTAGAGCTCCCTCATTTATTTGTCTTCAGTTCAATAATCTAGCCCAGGTAGAAAGTTCCTCTTGGTCTCCCAATTCTAAATTCCCAGAAGCATCTTATTACTTCAGCATCATGACATGGCCACTGTGGAACAATTAACCATGGGCAAGGGGGCAAGTTCACATGGCACCAAAGTGACTTCAGAAGGTTGGCCTCTGTAGGGGAGCAACTTGGTGGATACCCACTGTCAATCCCTGCTCGGAGCTTGCCAACAATTAGGAGGACAATCATATCACATCTTGGTTATAAGGCCAAAGCTCTTGTTGTGGGCTGAATGTGCCCCAGCAAAGTTTATATGTTGAAGTCCTAACCTTAAAATGTGACCTTACTCAGAAATAGAATTTTTACAGAGGTTATCAAGTTAAAGTAAGGTCATTAGGGTAGGCCCTACTCCAATATGGCTGGTGTCCTTACAAAAAGGTGAAATTTAGACACACACAGACACAGAGGGAAGAAAATCTGAAAATACAAGGAGAATGCCATGTGACCATGAAGACAGCCATCTACATGCCAAGGAAAGAGGCTTAGAACCGATTCTTCCCTTACTAGTGTCGGAAGGAACTAACCCTGCCACCACCTTGATTTCAGCCTCTGGAACTGTGAGGCAATAAATTTCTGTCATTTGAGCCACCCATTTGGTGGTACTTTGTTGCAGCAGCCCTAGTAAACTAATACAGTCATTTTAAGAGATAGTCTCTCTTTCTTCAGGTTACATAAATTTATATCTGAAGAAAGACAGTTTGAAGAGTCAGACCACTTAGAATATTTCATTATTTCAAGAAAGTCACATAGACTTTCTGAGTCCAGTTTCTTTCTCTTCAAGGAAGCCATGATGCCTCAGCTAACTACAATTGGCTTATAAGGATGAATTAAGACATTTAATTTGAGAGCCCCCTGAAGACTGTGAAGCAATCTTATAATACTTTTAATTTCTACTAAGAAAACTTGACAATATTGCATCTGTTATACTTCTAACAGTTTAATAAGATTTTATTAATTTGATAATGGGACAATTTTAAATAGAGCCATTTTAAGCATTATTACTTTCACAATTATGCATTAAAGAATGGAATGAAATAGAACATCTTCAATTCACAGTGACAAGACAACCTAAGTTCATAGTACCACTCACTTTAAAGCTTAATTATTTTCTTCAGCTATGTTATGATTGTTTTCCCTTTACTTCTTGAAACCTTTCCATTTTACCTAGTGAGAGTTTCATAACCCAGTGATTAATAAAAATCTTTTTAACATTCGAATACTTGAAAATATCCTGTTATATAAAGTATACTATAACACATTCAAGATAGAAATATCACTCCCATTTAACTCTAGCTTGGGGCTATTTATGATAACATTTTGAATACTATAGATGGGATTTCAGCTTCATAAGGCTACACACACACACACACACACAGACAGCATGTACTTGATCTAATTTAACTGCTCTTATTGACCCATTACATATTTTCAATGGTGCACTACTAGATCAGAAGCCATCTCATCTCCATGCTGGATAGTTTCAATTATTGAGTCTGTTACACTTGAAAATGTAAAGCTTGCCTGAGAGAGTTTTGTGGGTGATTGCTTTGTAGCAACTTCCCTGAAATCCATAGTGAAACGTGATCTTGGAAAGTGGTTTGCTACTATACCTTTGCAAAGCTTAGATAAATAAAATGTAGTTTCATTGATCACTAAGTTGAATTTAACCAGATTCCAAATAACATACAAATACGGCCTTTTCTAAGGAGTTTTTTATTGTAACTACATTCATTATTCTTGTTAGGTTAAAGAGATAAATTGGATTTTCAAAAAATTGATCTAAAAAAACCTATAAATCTACTGCACATCCTTAGAATTGTCAAACTATTTTCAGTTTTTTGCTAGTAATAAATCTATTGAGCATTGACTAAGTTCAGTAGTGCCATTTAACAAATGATCTATATCTAGCATTATAAAAAATAAATATCTCTTCTTATACTTTCTTCCCATTATTCTTCCTTGTTAAATAATTGAACCAAATATCTGCTAGAGATACTGACAGAAAGATTCGACAAAGCAGTGACTTACTCTCCTCACACTTAGCTTCCCCACAGAGCTGCTCACTACAAGCCAGCCAGTGTGCTAAAGAGACAATGCTTCACATTACCTTATATAAGTAGGTAATTTTACTTACCTCATACATATTCTTAAGTTTACTAATATTTTATATGCAGTGTTAAAACATAGATTAATTTATAGCTTATACATTACATAGGGTGCATAGGTTTGTACTCTATGTATCATTTCTAATAGGTGTTTAACCAATGATCTTGTCACATCAGACCTCTATGTTCAAATTTCAGACTGCTTCTGAAATTATGACCAATTTGCCCTTGATTCCTTATATTAGGAGATCAGAGTCACCTTATTTTCTTTCCCTTTCTTTATCACCCCTCTATTTGATTCAATTTATGATTTCTTTCTACTTTACTTCTGAAAAAAGGTCAATTTCTTTATTTTTCACTTGTATTGGTACAATAGCTGCCTAACTGATGCATGTACCTCCAGTCTTGTCTTTTCATCCATGTCTCTGATCAATTTCAGTTTTACCTCTTGACCACCAGAGTTGTCTTTCTAAAATGACGATGTGATCCTGGCATACTCTACTCAAGTATTTCATGTTTTGCCAATGCCTAAGGAATAAATTTCAGACTCCTTAGCATGGTGTTTCATGCCACTTAAGTTCTGGCCCCTAACTATTTTTTATCTTTATGCCCTGAAACTCTAATTCAAACCTCCTATGCTCCTGCTACTTCAGACTATCCACTGTTCTCTGGACAAGACCTTTTATGCATCCAAACCTTTGCTGGTGCCATTTTAATATCTGGTGTGTATATATATATATTTTTTTTTTAATTAATTATGTTTTATTGTAAGCTGGCCAGCACAGGGATCAAACCCTGGACCTTGACATTATCGGCACACGCTCTAACCAACTGAGCTAACTGACCAGCTATACACACACACACACACACACACATATACATACAAACACACACACATATACATACAAACACACATACAAATATACACACACATACATGTATATATTTCTAAATAGTTTTCTAATACTTTTTATGAAATTTTGACAAGGATGTCAAGAATATTTAGTAAATAAACCAGTATCTCACTACTAGATTGTAATTCTACCCTTATTACAAGTGAAGTTCTCACATAGATTTAAATTCAAATTTGGAGTCTCTAATCTAAATCATTCATCAATTTGTCCATTTTTATGTCAATAAAAACCTGTTTAGTTGCAACATATTCCTCCTACTAAGTTCAGAATTTCTTAATTTGTGCACGTTGTATTTGTGATATAACATAATAAATGACATTCAACGTGCATCAGTTGTATCTTTGTAGGATTATTTGATTATTTTCTCAATGAGGACAGTTAATGTTCTCTTTTGCTTGCTCTTTATCCTCTCACATAGTACACTGCCTGTAGCATTATAGATACTTGAAGACATGTGTTTGATGAATAGATAATGTTTGAATGCACATACAAATCTCTAAATTCTAAAGAATATGATACAAAACATTAAAATCATCATGCCATGGGTATTTCATTCCTTTACATGGACACAATAATTGACAAAAGAATTGTATAGAGTCACTTTGTTATATCATACATTTTACTGTTTATTTGCTGATATTAATAAAATACAGGTCCCCTATGCACATGACTGATATAAATGACAACAACTACATAATCAACAGAGAAAACATGATTCTTTGTCCAGAAAACTCTTCTCACTCAAAGACTCAAGATTCAGAGCTTTTCCCTCTCGTTCCAAAATGTTTTCTATTTTTTAATGGCTGCTTTTATCTTAGGGTCCTGTCATAATCCTTTCCTGTAAAAAGAGAGATCAGCTAGTTTTAAACAACCAAAACCCCACTTCATTTTCTCTTTGATAATCAGAAGAACTCAAATAGTAATGATAAAAAGAGGAGTCTGGATAGAAAAGAGTTACTTATTGGGAGCATTTTCTTTAGGGATAAATGCTAACATCAATTGTCAAGTCTACAAAACTCTGAAGTTCCACTTGCTCAGAAGGCCAAACGTTATTTCTGTATTTTTCTAAACCATATATCCCTCGTCTTTTAATGTCCTAACAAAAGTGATTATTTAGCACTCTTCAACATTCTCCTTGCAATTATGGCATGGGCCTATAATGTGTTCATTAACAGAAATGAACAAAATAAAAACTGAAACATGTTTAACCTGTGAAGTCCAGGTAAATATTTAGCCTATGATATTCAATCCAAAGGTGTTTATTTAAAAAAATTTTGTTATGTAATACTTGTTATTATAAAATAGCAATGTGCTAAATGAATGAATGAATGAATGAATGAATGGTTTGATGACTAGCCAAGCACTCAGTGAATCCAAGGCCTCCATTATCTGGAGCCAAACTTCCCAGTTTGACTTATCACACTTCTTCCTTTGCTGACATTGATGCCTCTCCTTCCATTCCAATTTCTGTCAATTGCTAACCTTTCTATCTTCAGGCTGTATCTGGAAGTCAGTCTGGCAAAGTGATAAAGGCTCAAGCTCCGGATTCAGACAAATCTAGTTATAATCCCAGGTCATCCACTTTCAAACACTATGAGCTTGAGCAAGTGGCCTAAACTACATTTTTATCTATACAATACAAATAATAGTCATGAAGAGGTAACATATGGAAAAAAAATGATGTGTCACGGTAGGTGTCCTTGGGTGGCATTTACTTCATGACACCTTCCTTGAGCACCACACTCACAAAGCATAGTGAGGTAGTTTCCAAACTTGTTCGTATCTTGGACTCAAATGGAGGATCACTTAAAAAATCCAAATCCCATGCCACACTCCAGAACAATTGACCAAATCACAGTCTTTGGGGTGGGAGCGGGCGTGGCACAGAAAGGCATTTGTAATATTTGCAGTTCCCCATATTATTCCAACGTGTAGAAGTGCTTAATCATAAGAAACTCTTGATATGTTTATTAAATAATTAAAAGAGTCTCTTCCCCAGACATAAGAATCTGAATTTCCAAGACAAAGACACCTGGATCTCTACTTGTAACGTGTGATAGGTAAATCTTATAATCAGACAGATTTGAAAACATACTTTTGGCGGATTGGATGTACTTCTATATTAGATTCTCTTAATAATTGATAAGCTCTTTTTCAGTGCAGGGACAGTGTCTCTTTCAACTTCATGTTTCCTAACATACTGCTTGCACATCTTGAGCATGCAATAAATGTTTGAAGTTGAATTCAATTAAGAAACATAAAAGTAGAGTAAATACTATAAATCTGTCTCCTAATTAAAACATTTCTAATTCATATTAAAAGGTGGAAATGGGACATTAGTATCCAAAGTACAAGTACATATATATAATCTGACATTTTAAAAGTGTTGGCATTAGTCTCAGCTTTGCCACTGCTGAGATTCAGGACCTTGGAAAGCCACTTAGCTTTTCTGGGTCTCGGTTTCCTTATATATTTAATACTGTACATAAGTATTGATTAGATGAGTTCTCTAAAGCTTATTCATATTGAATGCCAAGCTTAGTCCAAATTTAATAAAGTATGCATGAGGAGAAAGTAAAGCTGTATATTCTAATCTTAAAGTGCCTCTCTCAGTTGTTCTTCCTGGAAACAATTCCAACATTTTTCTGTAGCCAGACATTCTCTCACATTTTAGGTTGCTCTTTAGTATCTACAGATGGAATGTGCCCAGAGCTCCCACATCACTGTCCTTCCTACAGGAACTCAGCTTCCATCACCACACTCTGCCATTGCACATACGTCCAGGCTTATTTTTATTCAGAGGCTTCCCTTTCACTGTCTGGCTTGTGAATTATGTGTCTGCTTTCTGTTTCCTGCTAGAATGTTCACTCCTCACCAGTCAGTCATTTTTCACCAGTGGAGATACAGAATCATCACGCTCACTGGAAATCCTCCCACTGTACCAAATGAAAAACATATTTATTTCTGTTGCTGTATTTAACCCCATCTCTTCTCACTTTCAGTAAATCTGGCTTTAAGACGAAGATGATCAGACTAAGAGAACAGATATCATCAGATAGTTACTGTCTGGTCTACCTACTCACAGATTATATGTAATAGAATCAACTTCTAAAAATATAGAATAATTACCTGTTAACTGTCAATTTATTTTTCATGAGTTATATAAAAAATTGATATTGAAAAACAATCTCAATAAACATATGAGTATAATACCATACACATAAGGAACAATATGTATGCTAATAAGTGCAATTGTTATGGTCAATTGAGATAACTACAATTGTTATTGTTTCCATTATTTCCAGCAAGAATGGATATACTTAAAGATAATCAAGTCTTTAACATTCAGGATAAAAGGGATATTAAAGAAAATAATGATAGAAATATAAGGAACATCCGGTATTAAAATACTCTTCAAAAAAAAATACTATAGGACTAGAATCATGGTGCATGTCTTCAATAAGAACATGCTTTTCTTCAGTGCTGCCTTTTGGGAAAATGTAATTGAAAAGGTTATCAAGAAAGGAGCTAAAATTTTTAACTGAGTATAACCTGGCTTTTGTACCAGCACCCATCTCATTTCAGCAATTGATGGTCGAAATGTGAGGTACAGGTTAAATGTCTTTGATAATTCTGTAGGTCATTCAACTACCCACAGTGACAATAAGTCATATAGCATAATAGAAGAGATGGAAATATTTTTATGGTGGGTCTGTTTCTGTATGTGGGTGAAACTAGCAGTGAGATTTTTCAGTAAGACATCTATACTCAGATATTTTCCTGAAGATTCAGTAAATCAATAAACCTCTGTTTCATGCTGCTATACACTGCAAAAAAATAAAGTAGAAGATAAAGAAGAGCAAAGAATAACTGTCATTCCAATATTTAAAGCGCATATTGTGCACTGATCCTACAGAAAGGATAGTTGAAGGTACATAGATAACTGGCACAGTACATGATCCTGAGACAGCTGGTTTAATAAACCAGAGAACTGTACATTCAACTGGATCCTGTATCTACTTCTGCATGAGTGATATTCCTTGGGATAATCATTCTGAGCAGATACACAATGTTTTCTATAATTGCCATTGCTCAAAACAATTGGGAAATACCTCTTTTGGTAGAGATATGCATCTTCCATATGACAAGATTAGCTGTTTGTGTTGAGTCCTAATTTTTTTATTGTTTTGGGGAGTGTATTGTTAGCATATATGTATGCATAACAAAGTGGCTAAGAACATATGAGAACATATGAGGACACTTCAAAACATTTATGGAAAAATTGAAAAGATCATATGAATCTTTCCATGAATTGTTTTAATATCACTGAGTCAAAAACACCTGGGTTTAATTTCCAACTCTGCCAATTCCTGCTTCTAAGAACTTGAACAAGTTACTTAACACATCTGTACATAAATTTCCTTCCCTCTAACTCTGTACATAATTCTCAGAGAGGTTGTGAGGGTCAGATGATTATACAAGTATATGTACAATTATTTATATATAGATATGTGTGTATAGTATAGACATGCATATGCAACATGCTAAATAAATGTTTGCTATTATTCTTATAATTTATTACAGAACAGCCTTCTCTTTGAATTTTTTGGCAAGTAGCTTTCTTTGAAGTTGTTTACTTTTTACTTTGTAAATTTAACCATAAATACATATTTTGAAATGTAACAAAATTTTTTAGAAGTAACATTAATATAATAATTTCAATAAAATTTTGACATAGTAATCTCAGTATGGTAAATAGCATTGTCTGTTAATTCTTCCAGATTGTTTTAAAATCACTTTCACGTGGCTTTTAAATTTTTACATAAATATAGTAGAAAATGTTTATATATTTTATCTTCCTATTCTTTTAATGTTGCTCATTAACATTTTTTAGATTACTTCATATTGTCATTCATAGGTATTTTATTTTTTTTTGCAGACTTATTATAAATAGAATCTCCTGTTTCTTTTTCATATATTCTAACACATCATTGCTGATGTCTTAAGTTGGTTTCCCCCAAAAGAAGACGCTGAGACAAGAATTTATGTTCAGGTAATTTACTAAGGGCATGTTTCCAGGGAAAACCAGTAAGAGGGGAGGGCAGGGAAGGGGTGAAAGCCAAAGAAGTGCACAATCTCAGACTAAGCCTTGCAAAAGGCAGCTCTCACCGATCCTCAGTGAACAGCGGGTGTAAGCTAACACGCATGGCAAGGAAGCTAGGACTTTCATACTTCAGTATGTGTCAGTCAGCAGTAAATGGATACTCCCAGGAAATATAAATTCCCAGGCACTTCTGGATGTTCATTCAAGAAAAGCAGGCACCAATAGCCTGAAGGAAGTTATATAAAAACAAGTGCCACAAATGCTGGCTATGAGAAGCAAAAGCACACTAAAGCCATGGCACATAAAAAACAAGACCAAAAAAAAAAAAAAAAAAAAAAAAGCTATTTAAGGGGATCTTGGCAGAGTACCCAAATTGTCTAGTTTGGTCTAGCCTTGCACTTCTCAGATTCACTCCTATTATACATTAAGTTCACTCCACCCTGTAACAGATTCTTCAAAAATGGTGGCAGATCACAATTTCTACAGAAAAAACGTAGAAAAAAATTCATATCTGAAACAGAAGATGCAACTGGAATTTCCACATGATGAAGTTAAAAATAATGCAGTCCTTTTCAAAGACGCATCACCTTCTGTACAGGCTAATAGGAGGAGATCAGTGTGGATGTGAGCATCACTGCCCTGCATCTCTGAGGTCTTTCACATGGGGCACTGACTTCTGCAGTTCCCCAGAAGAGGACAGTGTTGCTTTTGGTTCAATATCTTACCTGTGAAACCCAGCAAAGAGGGAAGGTTCCAGCAGCTTCCACGTATCTTTCCTACCATAATAACCCTCACTTCCTGGGTCAGAGAGCCAATGCAAGGATTCTGCCACGTATGTCCATCTCAATTGCACATTCAGAAACTGGAGACAAAACCACAGAATGGTCTATGAACTTACTGGGCAGTGGGTGATTCAAACTTGTACATAACTCCATTTATTATCTGACTTTTATAAATGCCACATTAGTATTTTAGGTCCCTAAGAATTTGTGTCAATCCCCCAAAGTTTATATATTTCATTTTCTTTAGTGCACAATTACCCTAGCAATTGACCTCAAGTCTCTCTTAACAAGACTGAAGAAAGATAAATAGTAGATGCCTATGGCAGTGTCACCAGGGACCCAAAACACTCCATCAGCCAAGAGAATTAGGTCTGTGAACTGACTTAGGTTTAGAAGTAGGGGACAGGATGTGATTCTTTACTATGGTGATGGAAATCATGGATTTGGCCTGAACTTGAAATTTTTCTTGTTATGTAAGTTAAGTGGTAAATTTTTAGTAGGCTGAACATTTAATTTATTTTTAGTAACATGAGGTTGATTAGCCCCTGGTAAAGAAAAATCAGTTAAACATTGCATTATCTTCCTGGGAAGCCCAACTCGGTGATGGCCTTTCCCAACATTATATCTGGTGTTTGTATTAGTCAGGGCTCTCCAGAGACACAGAAGCAATAAGATATGTATATGTGTGTGTGTGTGTGTGTATGTGTGTGTGTGTGTGTGTGTGTGTGTGTGTATAAATATATGAGAGGGGACTTTTTAAGGCAATTGGCTCATACAATTGTAAAGGCTGAGGAGTCCCATGTAAGACCATCTGCAAATTGGATGCTGGTAGCGTAGCTCAATCCAAGACAGAAGGCCCCAGACTCAGGGAGACAGATGGTGCTGTTGGTGTAAGTCTTGGAATGCAAAAGCTGAAGAGCTGAGTTCTAATGTCCATGGACCTCCTTCATGGAAACCATGACTTTGTAGCTCCCATTGTACCCACAGCTGCAAACTGGAGACTCATCAACTTTACGTTTCCAGTCTTGGTTATTTCTCACACTTCCTTAGCAAAGATATGAAGAAATAAATAAGGAACAAGTTCATATCAAGTACGAGAAATTCCAGTTTCTCTGGCTGTAAGAAAGAAGACACCATCTTAAGTAGGACTAGATCTTTTCAGAGGGCTTTCTGGATCAGGAGAATCCATTTTTGACAATAACTTTGCAAGAGGATAATCCAAATGGAGGCATTCTTAGCAGTGATGATTATTTTCACATAAATGGAGAGTACTGGTTTTTTGTAACATACTTAGGAGAAGCAGATGAATGGAAAGAGAACTGCAAATGAAGCATTGAGAAGGTGGTGTCTCCTCTTATAATAAATAACACAAACCTACAGGCATGGGAAAAGAAGCCATATGTTGCTTTCTCTCAAAAACATAAATCTGAAGTCCTTTCTTTGGTAGAAGTTCAAACCAAAGAAATTTGCAAGACCTAATATTCATAGAGAAAAAATAATAATAATAATAAAAATAATTACAATAATGTTGGAACACTATCAATGTTTTGTTTCAGTACTAATGATCATGAGTTCTTCAGTGCCAGAGAAAATTGAACGTATTGAGTTATGTTTATATTCTTGTGTGTACAGAAATACTAGTCCAAGAGACAATGAAGATGTTAACTTTAAAAAAAAGAAAATGTTTTATCCTCATCTTTGAAGCACCTAGAGTTAATTGAAGAGAAGAATCTTGAAGTAATCAAAGAAACTATGTTACCTAAGAATGTTACATATCTCCCTAATGCACATTTAAACAAAGGAAGAAAAGAAGTGATATGAATCAAAACACAGAGTGCTTTTGTTCAGGAAAAAACTCCTGATGTGTATTTTTCTGACTCTGAAAGCAAATACGAGCAACAGACAAAAGTGAAAAAGAAGAGCAAGTAGAAATGGCATCTGAAAAAGAGTGTGGCTCAACCAATGCAGATAGTTCTGTAGAGAGAGTATCACCGAGTATTTGCTATGGTGAAAACAATCAAGAAGACTGATGTTGCAATACAGTATCATTTCAAAATGAAAAATCTTCAACTGGTGAAATATTGGAAGAAAGAGCAGCAATAAAGAAAAAAAGTCATTGGGAAACAAAAAGCTAATCAACTTTGGAAAAGTTCTCAAGACATGAGCCATCAAAGTTTGTTGATGATTGACCAGTTAATCAGACTATTGGTCAAAGGACGAAAAGGAACCAAAAAAATTGAAAAAGCATCGTCTATACAAAGTAACAAAAAGTATAATAACCCTCAGTCACCCAAAGTATTAGATAATAGTGTGTATGTGAATATAGGTTGTATCTGGCAATGAGGATCATCACATGAAAGTGTAGAGGATTGCAAGAAGTCACAGTGTGTTGATGCTTCAGAGTCCCTCAAGGAATAGCTGTAAATATGATACTTAAAAGAATATTGAAAAAAACTCATTCAACATTCTTAGCGACTGGTCCTCATCTGATTCTTTAGCTTAGAAAGAACACAGATGAAGAGTGCCAAAGGCTGGCGTAAATGGACTCAACCTAGAATTTGGAACTAATGACAATGAATGCTTTGGATTTGAGTGTCGCCCTGAAAACCTGACCCCTACTGTGACAGTGTTAAGAGGGTGGGAAATCCTATTATGGTAATTGAAAGGTGGGGCCTTGAAGAGGTGATTAGATTGCAGGACCATGCCATAGAGAATGGATTAAAAATGGTGGTCATGGACATGGTTTGGAGGACTTTAAAAGGAGAGCGTATGAGGAGTTCTCACTCTCTGTGATCCACCATCTTCTGCCATGTGAGACCCCTGGGTCACTGTTGCCACCACTAAGACCCTTACCAGATGTGTTCCCTGGACTTGGGACTTACCAGTCTCCAAAACTGTAAGCAATCAATTTTGTTTTCTTTATAAATCCCCCAGTTCTAGGTTTCTTGGTATAAGCAACAGAAATGGACTAATACAGTGAATGAAATATCTTTGTAAACAGCACAGGAGGTCTGTTGAGGCACAAGCCCAAAGAAATTAAAAACTTTGGGTAGCTCCACTCTAGGAAGTTCCGAAATGCTACCCAGTGAAATGATACATGAAAATCGAACTTTTTAAAATAAAGATTCATAGGGAACAAACATTGCCTCTTAGTTTTAATAATAGTGTACCAAATATCCGTGGAGTAATAGGACCACAAAACTTTAGAATTTCCAGAGAGAATGCCTGAAAGAGTCCCTGGAATAGAATAAGGTGAGGGTACCCAGACTGAACCACAAGATGTTGTTATCTTATTGAAATAGAAAAGAATAAAATTAGTGCTTCAGATTCTATCAAAGTAGTAACAGGAAGATTAGGTGGATTCAAGCCAAAAGCTTTCAACATTGGCACAAATTCAGAAGTTCAAGAAACAATCCCATAGAGGGTGATGTATGATAAAAGCACGTGTGTTGAAGAAACATGCTTAACATTTTTTGTAAACTCTTTGGATCCTTTTCATTAGAAGCTCCAAAAAACTTATACGACAGCTATATTAAAGATACCGTTTGGGCCACAACCCTTTACTGGATTGAAACTAAGTGAGAACACTGAATTTGAGAATTTCCAGAAATCATATGATGAATCACAAATTGCACCATTTTATCTGGAATTGAATTTAAAAGAAATTATTAGCCAAAGAACATTAGAGGACTCTAATTTTTCTGTTTAGTCATGGAATTGTATCAGTAACACATGCACGGTCTGCCTATAATGCAGAAAAGGGAACCTCAGAGCAGGCAGAAATAAGAGTTATAACTCCTGAAAACTTGGATTAATAGCAAGAATATTTCCTAATGCTGCTATAGATCTACATAATAATAATAAAGCACTTTCTAACAATTAGGTAGAAATTTCAGGTTTATATAGCATTAAGCAGTCTTTTCCTGATATTCTAAAAGCTACTACCCCTAAAGATGTGAATGAAATAGAGAAGAATGTAGTAACCACAGGGACCTGACAAAATATACATTTAAATTTTTTTCTAGTGTTTTAAACTCTGTATTGAGCCCTTCAAATCTTGAATTAAATGAGGAAATTTATTTAACTGACTCTTTTGAAATAAAGAAAAATGAAAATCTTTCAAAAGATTATGTGAAATTTCCAAACATAGAAGAATTTATGAATGAAGATGAACGGGAAATGGAGAAAGTTCTGATGGCAGGGAGTAGTTTGTCAGCTGGAGTTAGTGAAGGAGATAAAACTGGCATATTGAATCCCATGCCAGTAATGACCAAATATCTGACCATAGACTCTCTGGAATCAGCATTACCCACTGAACTGGCTTTTCAACTCAAAGAATTACTTAGCCCTGTTTGGTATTGAGTCAGGTGTCTAACAGTTGAGAGTTGTGTGGTTCATATAGATTTGAATCTGTCTGAAGTGATTCATGAGAAATGGAAAGATTCCATAACGGAGTGACAAAGACAAGAAGAGGTATCTGATGGCAAGTTTATGCAATGTTCTCCCAGGTTAGACATATTGGTTTTGATGATCCTGAACAAAAATCATCTCAGAGAATAGGCAAAAAATGAGCAAAGACTAGTAGCAATTGCAATGTTATCCTTATTGAATCATTTGAATATTCGAACTAAAAAATTGTCACTCAGAGAACTAATGTCAGAAGAAATTGCCTTACAGGAAAAACATGATTTGAAACTTTTTTGAAAAACGTTCTGCCACTAAACTAAAGGAAAAGCAGCTCTTTAAGATATTTCCTGCTACTAACCAAAAGTTTCTGGCAGACTTTTTCAAGGACAACAAATATTCATTAGAACACACGGTGCAACTTCTAAACAGTGTTTTTGAAGGAGGCCATGTAAAAACAGTTGCAGCACAAGACTTTATTCACCAAAATGAGAATGCCACTTCTCATACTGCCTGGAATTCTAAAGAAAAAGGAAAAAAAAAATCTAAAGAGACTGAAGATAATAACAAGTGAAAGATCTTTCTAGGATTTTGAGAACCCAGAGTGTGATGACCACAGGGCAGAGGCTTTTCTGTGCCAACAGAAGAGGGCGGAATGCTACAGCAAGGTAAAATAAGCTTATCAGAGGGTGGAAAAAAGTCACCACCTTTTATACCCAGCAAGGTAGTCTTCGTGAGCAGAAGATGAAAGTAGTCGATCACCTTGCTGCTGCTGTGGAGCTCTTTGAGAAAGTCAATGGCTCCTTGCTGCCACAGAATGTTTTAGACCTCCAGGGGCTGCATGTAGATGAAGCTATGGAATATATAATGACAATTTTAAAACAGAAAACTGAAGAATTTAAGCAGGATAGTGGTAAGCCCTGTCTTTCTGTGATTATGGGGAGAGGAAACCATAGCCAGGGAGGAGTTTCTGGCATCAAACCAGCTGTTATTAAATACTTCATAAGCTATAGCTCCAGTTTCTCTGAAATTAAATCAGGGTGCTTGAAAGACATGCTAAAGTCAAATAAACATTCTTGACTTAGAAGTATGAAGGTTCGTAGGTTAAAATTGTTGTATTTGCAGTAATTCAGTCAATTCTACTCTAAACATATGTTTTGTTAGAAATAATGTTACAAAACAGAAAAAATTTATCTTTTTCAAAATTCAAGAGAAGTTTAATTTTTTTACTGAATCAAATGCCAAATATGTTACCTGTTAAAAATACTAAAGAGATTTTTTATTGATTATATAATGTCTAAGAAAATTTTTAGTTACAGTTTTAAAGTTTGAAGTGCTCTGATTCTTTTCCAGAGAGAATTTGTTACCTTTGTATTAATTGTTCTTTGGCATTTAGTAAAGTCTTAAAGGCTTCTAAGAGGGGTATTTAAAGTGCTTTCAGACCCCGTTCATGCCCTTTGAAGGCTTATATTAAAAGAAAGCAGGAGTAGTAATAAAGAAAGGAGATCTAACAAGAACACATGAATCCTTTTTGCTTTCAAAACTAAACAATAAATCACCTTATTTTGCCATATCCTACAGGAGGTAGATATGCTGTTATACTTTCCTCTACTTTGTACTCACATATGATCTTGATCTCTTATCTTTTTTTTTGTCTTCTGTGTATGTGCATTTTCTGGGAGGAAGGTTGGGTCTGAGGTAATCCTGCAGTGCTCTACCTTCCATAGGCAGAAAAGTTTTCAGAGATGGAGAAATGGTTAGATATCTACCAAGTGTTGCTGCCTTTTAGAACTGCTTCTAGAACTAAGTGGCATTTCAGACAGTACTAAACAGCTATGTTTTATATTTGAGACATGAAATTTATAACCTACAATAGGCCAAAATCCTATTAATTTAAAACAAATTTAAAAAACATTTTTGATATAATCATATAGGAATCCTTGCAAATTAAGAGATTTTTACCTTTATTTTGAAAAAGAGCCAACGTTCTGAACGAAAACATTCATTGACTTCGGTTGTATGTTTAGATAATAAGCCCTGTCAGCATGTAAATTATAATTTTTTTTTACACAGGTTTAATGTGGCAAAGTGTAATTTTCCAGTATGAGACAATGGTTTAAATAAATTTGACTTCACATATGGAGAATATTTTCAGTATACATGATTTTAGCAAACTATTGTGTCGCTTTTTGTTAAACTTAAAAAAACATTTGAGGTTGGCTGGTTAGGTCAACTGGTTAGAGCATGGCCTTGTAACACCAAGGTCAAGGGTTCAGATCCCCATATCTGTCAGCCACCAAGACAAACAAACAAACAAAAACACTTCAGCAAAAAAAGGGATCAGGAATTATAGGATTAAGTGGTTAAGAATCCTGAAATACAGAATTGTTTCCCAAAAGAGCGAACATTTTCATGAAAATAAAACTCAGAAACATGTTTTTATATGTCATGAATGCCTGCTTTTAAAAGAAGAGATTTATCATTGAATTTTATTTCCACAGTAATAAGAGTAAATGTTTATTATTTAGAAATGGTTAGTGGCTGGTTTTGAAGAATTATTCACAATCTTATGTCTGCAATAAATTGTTAAAAAATGCCAACAATTTAGCATATGTTTGTAATGTCTAGAAGATTTGTATACATTAAAAAATAAAGCAATTTCTCTCAACAACTTTAATAAAAAGAAATTTGCTATAGATTTTTATCATGCATAGATTCATTTTTCTACAGCTTTTTAAAGATCTCTTTACCTCTGGTGATCTATTTGAAAACTGTGATGCATTTAGGTATTGATTTCATCTTCATTTTATCTGCTTAAAATTCATTTAAGCTTGTTGAATACAAGGATTCATGCATTTAATCAATTATGAAAAATCTTAGGCTTTATCTCTCTAAATAGATCCTCTTTCATTGTCTCAATTCCCTTCTTCTGAAAGTCTTATTAGATGTACTTTTGGTTATATTTTTCATTACAAATTTTTGTTTCTTTGTAAAATATTTGTTCTTTTTATTGTATGTTTCTTCCTTATATTTTCTATGCTGTCATTGTAATCAGTCACTGTGGGTAATTTCTTTGTGTTGTTTGTTTTGTCCTTTCTTTCTGCTTCATTTTACTTGTCTTTGCTATGCAAGTTATATTTGGTTTGCTTTTGGATCAATTCAAGTTCATTTCTCAGCTCGTGGTTTGCTAAACCACACGAGTAGTGGAAATTTGAACTCCAAACCAGTGTGGTTACACATTCTCAGTGGAAACTTTTTGTCTGTTGTTTGCCCACTGAAAGTACCAGCCAAAGCAAATAAGCTTGTTTGCCTTCTACCTCTATTTACAAAAGGTTTTCTTTGCTGTTGTTTGTTTTGTTTTATTTTTTTTTTCCATCTACTTTTACTAACATTTTAGTAAATATTTGATTTTGATTTTCAGCTTTTTTCAGGAGTCTCATTTTCAACCTCCTTTCCTTTGTGTAGGTTCCAGGCCTGCTTTCCTGGGAAAGCTTCCTTTTTTTCTGGAACTATTCCACAGAAGAGTTACAGATTTCAGTTTTATTTCCCAATCAGTTTTCTAACTCTTTGACTTTTTTCCCCCCCAAGGATTCCACTATATTATAGTGAACACATTAAAAATAATTTGTTATATTTTATCCACATGAAATGTGCATTGTAGTGAGGTTTTTCAGGACATATATTATGCATTAAATAGAAACTCAGAAGTTTCAATTTTAATTTCATCTTTGATTTAAGAGTTCCTTAGTGGATAATTTTTAATTTGCATGTATTTGTAAGTGTCGTTGTTTAATTTTGGATTTTATTGAAGTGTTATTCTAAAATATGACCCATATTCCCCAGCTGAGGAATTTACTGGGATTATGTGGCCTATTGTAGCATCAATTTGATTAATGTGTTAAGGAAATGAAAAAGATAAAATATTTTTAAGGAAGAAATGTCAATTCTCATTCTAATAATTAAATCTATTAATTAGAGTATTCTGTGTTCATATTTATTTTATATCTAATCCCCTGTAAAAAGTTGAAAGTGGTGATAACATGCCCTGAAATGATTGCATTGTTTTGTTTCCTTCTCATTTTCTCTAGCAGTTTCTGCTCTGCATGTGTCAATACCACCTTATTTGCTCTTTAGATTTTGGTTCTATTATGTCTTCAGTGTGTATAGTAACTTTCATCTTTCTTCCATTACTGGTTTCATTTCAGAGTTCTGCTTCAATGGGTATTGATAGTCCCACTCTTTTTCTTAGGTGTTGTTTGCTTCATATATCTTTACCCATTCTTTTATTGTTTCCTTTTTTGCTATTTTTTGGGGGGGCGGCAACTTTTGTGTAGAGTACATATTTAGATATTTTGAAGCAGCCACATTTTAATTATGTTTTAATAGTGACTTTAACCTTTTTAAATTTATGACTGTACATAAAATATTACTCATATGAACATCACTGTGTTTCATGCTCTGTTTATTTTGTGCTTCCTGTTTCCTTTTATTTGTATTTCTCTATATTGGTATTTTGTTTGCTTAATTTCTACAGTGATTCAGAAGCCACACTGTCTTTATGTTTCTTATCATTACCTAAAAATTAATATTTTAAAAATATAATGTAACATTCATATTTAAAATTTTCTGTATCGGTGCAGAAGTGTTACCTGTTGAATTCCTCCTATGCAGCATGAAAAGCAGAGTTTTCTTTACTTCCTGTCCTCCGGCTGCAAGCCCCACACCACTTGTTAGCTTTAAAATAATCTGGATTCTTGGGTCCAATTTGGTATTAATACATGCTACATATCTTCCCTTTAAAGAATTACTTTTTATAGTTATGTGAATTTTTACAATCATTAGGTGAATAAAACAGTGTTCAAATAATTTCAGTGTTGATGGTCTGTTGTTTTGTATCATAACTTCCTCATTTTTGTGATCTCTATTTTAATTAATCTCTTATTTGACTGGTGATTTTTTTTTTTTCTAGAAGTGGATGTGGGCAGTGTATTTTCTGAGAATTTGCGTATGAGAGAACTTTCTGTTGCCAAAGTACATGACCAATAATTTGTCTGAAAATAGGGCTTTTCAGTGGTAATATTTTCATCAAAAAACTATTCTAGTTTTCCTCTAGGCATTTAGTAATGGAGGGGCAAATCTGATGTCAACATTTAAATAATTTTTATTATTAAAAAATACATATCAAATCAGAGATTCGGTTTCCCTTGGGGGAAATAGTGAGGGTGTCAGAACCCTGCATAATTCAAGCAGGGCCTTTGCCTTTCTTCCATTTCTTCCATGTTATCTTCTCCTGCAAAAGAAGCAAGACTTTTCAGACCACAGGTTACCATTTGCCTAACTGCCCACACCAGAGAGAAGGCATGGTCCCCTGGGACCCACCTGTGTCAGGAGCTTTCTTCCCTGCTGTCAAGTCTCTGCTTGGCTTGTACTGTCGGTGCCAGAAACAAATCCTGCAGCCCTCTCATTCTACTGGTGGAGCCCAAAACAGTATGTTCAAAAAAGAGAAAAGCCATCTAAGTGCTGTGCCTCCAAAGGCTAATCTACATTACCTCCTGGTTTAGGAAATAAAAATTATTTTAGTCCCCATTCCTAGCCTTCCATATTTATTTATACTCTGAATACAATGTTTGCTTCTTATAAGAAGAGACATGTGGTTCTACTCTCAAGTGTTGGTACCAACAGCACAAAACAAAAACTCCTTGACATAAAACAGATCATATAGATTTATGGAATACCTACGAAATGGCCCCACTTTGACTTTTACTGAACTGCACTTTGGTCTTTTATGCCATCTGAATTTGTGAAGGCTATTAAAGGAAACTCTTCCATAAAACTCATAAATTTATTAATTTTATTGGTGAAAATAGTGTTAATTACGTTGCACAGTAAGGCTGTCACCTTCAGTTTCTGCCCTAACCTGCGTTTTAAAACCTATCTTTTTCCTAAGCAGGGAAATTTTAAATCCTCTTCTCGTGGTATATTCTAATTCCCCAAATTAGGCTATTGTCCTGTAGCCCAGTTGTGGTAGCTCTAGTAAGGCTTTCTCAGCAGTTCTTTGTTCTGTCCTGTCCTTACCAGTTTTCCTAGGTATTAGATTGTTGTCCCTACACTCCAGATTCCATGATAGAAGGATATCTAACTGGTGCTAGGGGGACTGTCCTGACATAAGCTCTTCCCACCCAGACTTCTCAGATTCCTGTACTCCAGGCATCTCTTGCTCATTGACTGCACCTATCTTTGGAGCCGGTTCATTTCCTTTCGATTGCCCACTCCAGAGGCTTTCCCAGGTACTCTGTTATACCTCTGAGGGCCTATGTATCCTTAAGAAGCTAAATTTCTAAATCCCTCCTCTTCCACCATCCTCCAAGCCCCCAGTTCTAATGTCATGCGTATTTTTCACCAGAACTAAAGCAATTCTCAATGACCCAGAATCACCCATGGGTGACTAAAGTCATATGCCGTGGCAATAAATATTTGCAGTGTTATTTATTGAATATGCAATAGTGTATGAGGAGAGGTTTTTAGGGTTCATTCCAAGTCATCAGATACTAAAATCCAGTTTGTTAAAATTAATATGGTGCCTACTCTATACCATATAATTTTACCTTCTTATTGCATGTAAATAATTGACTTGTACTTAGACATGTGCTTTTTCATTTTCCTCTAATCATTCTCACAAGGAAAACCAGGAGTGGTTATTCCACCACTGGGTAGCACAGAGAAGCAAAAAACATACAGGTATCTCAATTTGTTTTCTGTGTATATAAGTAAACCTTGACAAAATTTCTGCAAGCCTTTTCCAGTAAGTAGAAATTCATTACTAAAATTCTGGCATTTTTAATTCTAAATCAAGAAATGACTGTAAAATCCAGGAGGGATGAAATTTTTCAGGAATTTTCTCTGAATGGTCCTTTTTGAATATATGGATTGAAAATGTCTACTTTGAATCTGATGATAAAAGGACAAAACAATCTAATTCTTTTGGCAAACAGTTGTTTTGTTGCTAGTCATTTTTTCTTCTTGAATCTTTATGTGGTTTGTTTGAGCTTATATGATGACTTTACACCTAGTTATTTCTATTTATCAATGAGCATTTATTAAGTGCCTGTTCCCAGTAAGATCCTTTGCTAAGCACTTCATGTATGCTACCTCACTCCATTTCACATCAGATCTTCAAGGGAAGATCATCGTCACCATTTCATAGATAAAAAACTGGGACCCAGAAAGCTTCTTAGTGCATCTCACTGTCACCTGGGCTTCTAATACAAGCATTCTTGATGGGTTGGGGAAAGGAGACCTAAACAGTAGTATGGAAGTAATGAGCTGAAGAATAGTGATGCTATGAAAAAACGTGTTTTATATTTTTTAAAACAAATATCCTGTCAGGCACTATTCTAGGTTTTAATAAATACCCGTAATGTACAAATATTAACTCACTTAATCCTCACCACAATATAAGAATTATTATTGTTTTCATTTTATAGATGAGAAAACAGACAGAGTCACAGAAAAATTAAATAACATGCCCAAGATAACTAAGTGGTGAAAAAAAATTTCAGATCTCAGCATGTGGGTTCCAGGGTCCATGCTTGTCACCTCCAGGCTCAAAAACAGTGTTAGGATAACATAGGCCAGTCTGTACAGAATGACATTTCTTCATAATGCTTTCCACACATTTGAAATTTTTGGATTTTGCATGTTTCTCAGCTCATTGAGAATGACAATGTTTCATGCACCTTTGCTCAGGTTTTTAAAAATGTACAGTAAAGTATGAAACCATCTACTGGCAAAGGAAATTAAAATGTGTGCTCACTGTGCTTTCTCCTTTGGGAAGGATACTTTCTAAGAAATGCATTATTCACAGGGAGAATTATAACAAAGCTGGGATATTTGAGTGAAACATATTCATAGAATTATTAAATTTGAAATACAAAGTGTAAAAAAAGAATACATTACCCAGAAGCAGTTTAAAAAATAAAAAAATTTAAATCACCCTAGCTTTAAATCTTAAGTTCATAATCTTCAGCATAAATGAAGAGTTGTTTATTTTTAAATAAGTGAAATAAACCTTATCTCATGTGATGTGCTATTAAAGGTGGCACCAGAAAATGTTTAAAAATTTATTTTATTTTTACATTTTTTATATCTCCCTGCTGTTCCTTAGAATTGGTTTCTTTAAATACTTTATCAGTCAGTGTCTGCCCCCTGTGGTAGGCTGAGGAAGCAGCAGTCATAGTCTACAGTAGTGTAGGTTATAGTATATATGTGATGAGGGACCCTGCACTTCTGCACAAAACCAACCCTGTGGTTTTCTTGGGAGGGTTGGTAGGAGGAATGGAGGACTAGGAGAGGGAAAAATAGCTCTCAGGATGCCCCCTGCTTCTGAGGAAGCTACGGCATTGCAGGGCCTGGCTAGGGCATATTTCCTGAGCCTCTGTGACTGCAGCTGAGAAAGCACTGGCCCAGGGAACAATTGCAGTGGGCCATGAGACCTGCTGTTTCCCCTTTGTGTCTGGGAGACCATATTAATGCATGGGTTTCTTTGCTTTGAAGGGAGGTGAGCTCATTTGGCTCATCGGAGATCACAATCGGTGGATCTGTTAAATTCGTTAGAGAGTGGCTGTGCTTTGTGGAAAAATATAAGTCAAAATGGAAACTATATATATTAAATATTTTCCTTTATTTACAAATAGCTTTTTAATTATCCACAGAAAGATAGATGCCCAGTTAAAATGCAGAGTTATGCTAATGTCAAATAGAATAATTTTTTCTTAGTCCAGGCAGTGTCTTTATAAAGGAAATTATATATATATATATAAAATACATATAATTTGTCTTTATCAAAATATTCAGGCAGTGTCTTTATCAAAACTTTTTGTTGATACATTGAATCTGTTTGCAAGCAGGCGGGAGAGAATAAGAAGTTCAAGGAAGTGAGGAAGGAAGAATATATCAACACTGACTCCGCAGAAACGTATTTCACCTCTATTCGTTGGGCTATTGAACAATATTCTAGCTATTGAGGTGGAATGCCATTGACTTCAACTCAGACACCGGAATGAAAATACCTGATTGTAATTAAGTGGGATGGGGTGAAGCAGGCCAGCTCACAGCTTTGTGAAGCAATGGAACACAGGCCGTCCACCGGGCAGCTAAGGGTCCTGGATCTGATCCCAGGTCTTTCACTCATCTGCTCTATGGCCTTGGGCTATTTGTTTAACCTCTATGCACAACAATTTCCACAACCACAAAACAGAGTGCATTACATTACTGTGTGGGAACACTTTGGGACACTTTAAAGTATAGATAAATGCAGAGAGCTCCCAGGAACTGCCCCACCCTAGAATTATCCTACTGAGATAAATGTTCTCAACAAAAAACGTGGGGGGTGGGGGCACGAGAAACTACTTTTGGAGGTGCTGGATATCTTTGCCACCTTGATTGTGGTGATGGTATCACAGATACAGGCGTATGTGTAAACTTATCACATTGCATATATTAAACAAGTGCACTTTTTTTGTATATCAATTTTACCTCCATAAAGCTATTTAAAAAAGAGAGAAAGAGACAGAAAAAAACCCAATAAGCTACAAGAAAACGTGACTTGTAGGCTTACTTACAAGATGCTTGACACTTAAAAGGGGGATTGTTCTGGGAGATCCAAGACCCAATATTACTATGGAAAGGCAGCTCTGGAGGGACTTGCTCTGCCTGCAGGAAACTGTTGGATAATTTCCTTCCTCCTTCCACGCCCATATAATATTTGTGGGATAAAAGTTTAAAACACGTGCTTCTCCTAGGGGTAAAATAAAACCATAGATGAGGAAAAAAAGGTATGATCTGACAATATTATACCCATGCTATATATCACATATGTGTAAGGTGACATTCCCAGACGTGAAAGATATCAAGGATTCTAGAACCCAAAGACCCTTCTTAAATAAACTATTTGACAATGAAATCCAGCATGTGAAGTAATAAGTGAACACCAAGAAATAGGAAATGAGATGTGGTGAGCCCTGAATTTCTGGTTAGAGAAAAGGATATAAGTATTATAAATTTAGCAGAGTAAAATTACAACTTAAAAAAAACTGGACCTAAAAGAGAGGAAGTGGGAAAAATATAATCATGCTTTCAAAGCAGGGAATTACTCAATACTGTCCAAAACTATAATAGACATATTATTTTATAACTGTTAATTAAAATGATGTGACATCTGTAGTAGGACAAGATTTTAGGCACCTTATATACAGAAGACCTGCAATGTGAACCCACAATACCATGACACACAGCTAATTGAATTTTTGATTTTCAACCGTAAAACATAACATTTTCTACTTATTTCACTCTTGTTCTCTTTTAGAATCCACAGATTTGGAGGCTCCCTCTGGTGGTGGAATAATATACAATTTTTATACTAGTAATGCTTAACATTTTAAAATAAAATAAAAAGCTGTCATCTACGTTGATATAACTTCCTGTGCAATACCAAAGTCTTTTGATTTTTATGATAAGGTACCCATCACGGTATGGTGATTACAGCAATGCTGATGATAAAGGTAAGAAGGATTCTACTCAATTCTCTGACACATGTTCATCGCCACAATCATAGACGATAGGATTGAAAACAACCTAGCAAAAACAAGAAGAGAAGTCAAAATTAGTTGAAAACAAATTATACATTTTTTAAAAAGCACAAAATTCAAAACTGAAAAAAGTTCCAGAAAGCAAAATAGAAATTGAGAAAACATTCCAGGGTTCACAAACAGTACAAAGAAGTTCCAAAATATTTAAATACCAACAAACACAGCATCAAGAACAATGCAGATACTAACAACATTTTTATTATTATAACCAATGTGCTGTCTTAAAAGCTTTATTATTTTGATGGATTTTTTTCTCTATTAACCCAAAGCAAAGTTTTCATTGCTTGAATAGAGAAATGATCACTTGAAAGTCTGATAGAAGAATTTACTTCTCCCTCATTCTTTCCCAGTTCTCATAAAACAAAGGGGCTTGATTTTTGACTCATCCTCAGCCCCCTTTTCCTTTCCACTGAGCAGTGATGAGGTATTGCTGTTACCATTTCCCTTTGTTTTCTCGATTACGGGGAAGTGGAGCTGAAATTCTCTTCTGCTGAAGTTGGAGGGAGCATCAGAAATTCCTCCCATCGTCAGGGTTCATTATCTAGTACATTTTCTTGGCCGATGACATAAAAAAGCATTAACTGTGGTGGCATGCGGGAGTTCTGGAAGTAAAAAGGGAACAGGGACAGTGGCTTTCTTTTGAGAAAAAAATCTTTGGAAATGTGAACACTATCACCTTTCTCCCATTATTCCAGTCTTCATCAAATTTCTTTATGCTTCTTTTTTCCAAATGGCATCCTCAGGGACACCCTGAGGAAAATAAGTCACATTAATCTCCTCCTCTGCACCTGATTGACATAAATTTTCATCAAGAATTCAAGAAATTTTTTTTCAAGAATTTTTTTTTGAAAGAATTTTTTTTCAAGAATTTTTAAATTCAAGAATTTAAAAAAAAAATCAGAGAAAAATAAATGGTCCCAAATACAGGAAAACCAAATTATTATTTCAGGTTTATAGGATCATATTTCAGAATCTGAGAATTCTCACAAATCTTCAAACACTGTCATATGAGGGAAACATTTGCCCCTCACCTCTGAGACCAAATATATTGGCGCAAGTGTACCTGTTTACACATTCACCATTATGTACCCCAGGTCATTTTTATGGCAAACACAGCAAAAAGAGATGAAGGATTGTTTGTCTCACAAGGTCATGTTACCTCAGGTTTTTTCCTGCCCCGGGAAGCTGTGCTGAGCCGTTAACTGAACAGTATGAGAACAATCTTAGGAGCCATTTATTGAGCTACTGGTTCCATTATCAGGGAGGGAAACCCATAGAGTAAAATTGAGATTGAGAAGCCCCCGTGAAATTGAAAGTTGGCAAATTCATTTTTATTTTTAAAATAAAAACCTTCAAACAGCCGTTTTGCTCCCTTCTCCCAGCCTATACCTACAGTGTCACCTTGCCAAGTATGCTTCCACAGGACACTTATTCAAGCACATTTGACAATAACACCCATCTTCCCTATCCTCCCAGCCTATAAACACCCTATGAACGAGTATTCAACAGAGTATGCTTTCAGGAAAGCCTCATAATAGCATTCATATAAATGCAACCGCTTAGTGAACAACTGACATGTGTACTTCTGTATATAATATACCATCCAGGTAGTTGTTTGTGCACAATTCACAATCCTTACATGTCTTTGCAGTGGCCTAGCGACAGTTGTCACCAGATCTCAACTCTGGCTGCATATTATAATCACCTGAGGAACTTTAAAAAAGAATGTCTGAGCCTCACACTTAGAGTTTCCAATAATGTGAAGCCAAACACTGGCATATTTAGAAGCACCTGAGTGGCCAGAAGTTGCAAATCCTTGGTAAATAGTCAAAGGATACCTCCATCTTTCTAAGTTACAGTTCCTTGGTTTCTCCCATCCTCCCTCCCCTTCTTGCCCCATTTTGTTGTTGAGGAAACTTCGCCACTCCTCTTCTTCACCAAGTGCTGGTTCACAGGGGCAAGAGTAATGGCAGCAAATAGTAAAAACAAGAAGAGACAGACGGATCCAATTGCTCTTCTGGATCAATCTCTCCCCACATTGCTCTTATGCTTAATATTCCGGCAAAATATCTCAGTGCTTCTTCGAAAATCCATTTAATTTTATCTTGAGCTCTGTATGCCAGAAATAACATAATCATTTAAGTGGACCTTAATTTTTTAAACTGAATCTGAAAGAGGGAGAGAGAGAGAGAGAGAGAGAGAGAGAAAATGAAAGGGGGAAAAAAAGACATTTGGAGCTGGGAAAATTCTTGTTCCCACTGTTTCCTATGGATGAATGTGGATGAAGTGGATGGGCACAGGGAGTCCCCAAATTTATTGCCATGACCACAGTGGGAAAGACAGGTGTTCCATACTGTCAACCCTAGCCACAGCTCCCAGCCCTCATGTGACTCCTGCAGTGATTCCAACATGCAACCTCAGCTTTGTGGTCAGTCCTGAGAGTAGGAAGCAGAAAGAGATATTTTAGTGATATACTCCTTAGCCTTGAAATCTCCTGGAGAGCCTAATGTGCCCATGGGCAGCCTCTACTTTCCTGTAAGAAAGTGTCTTGAAAAGTGCCTTCAAGACATTTTCCTACAGGGCCTGCCATGACTACTGGACTCTAGGACTGTGCACTCAGACATGATGCCGGGAAGCATTTTGCAACAGCCAAGCCCTAGTGATTGATCTCCCTATGCTTAGAACCTGACTGACGCCTGAAATGGTGATTCCTACTCCATAATCTGCCTTGTCCTTCTGCCTAATTTTTTAGATTTCCCTCTAGGTCTTGAAGATTCTTCTGGACTCTAGATCATATGTCTGAGTCCAGTGACTACATGTAGTTCTTGTCAGTCCCTTCCTTTCTGTGTCTGTACTTTTTAATGAAAGTTCTGCCTCCAAGGTTTGGCTCTTTAGGAAGCACCAACCATCTGGCTCCTACTTTTCAATCATAAAGGATATGTTACTGTGAATAGTATTATTAGATATTTTATCCATTAAATAGAATTTGTGGGTCTTCCTGAGATGCTAATATTATGACCAAAGGTAGTTTCTCAAGCAAAATGCACTAAATTCTAAAGCATCCATTGGCAGGATTCACTTCTCAAATAGCTAAACTATAAAGTCAATAGCACTTAGCAGACATAGGTAAAAGGTGTTTTGTTGGCAACATGTTTTCCAAAGAGGATGTTTGAATAGCAAGATCCTGTCATCTTTTAGATATCTTTGTGGTATCTAAAAGAATATCTGTCAATCAAAATAAATAAGAAAGAATTCAGTGTGGAGAACTGGCATGCAAAATTCTATTTTACTTTGTGTTTCTGGTGCTGTCTGCAAGAGAGTGTGCCCTAATGAAATCTGTCCAAAAGGGGTTTGCTATGTCACGGTTTTTTACACTGGCTGCCAATATGCAGGCACAATGCTCTTGTTCTTGTTGCTAGGTGCACTTAGATTAGTAGAAGGGTAGAAAAAGTCAGCCCTTAACACAAAATCTGCTTCATTGCAACTAAGCAGAAAAGTCAGTGAATTTTTTTTCTTTAAATGTTGAGATTGGCTTCTCCTCACTGGCTATGTATATTCACCTCTATTTTTCAGTATGGTCTGATTTCATCCTTAGAGACCAGTAGTTCCAGCTGCCTTGTAATTCTCCCTCCATATGAAGTTTTTTAGTGCCCCTCCTCCCCCCCAAAATAATAAAAAAAAAAACCCTTCAGTGGCAAAGTGGCTTAATAGTTCCTGTTCACATAATCTTGTGCAAATAAAAATTATCTCCTTATAGTTTTCATACTGTATTCACAGCAAAATTGTGGTAGCCAAACAAGTGTCTTCATCAGGATTATTGGCATAAGCTTTGGTCTTTCTCCAAAATCATATTTCTGCCAAGAGCCACTAAACTCAGTCATGACCAAGTGACTCATTCTATACTGTGCAGCTTCACAACATGTGACTCAAATCCATGTCTCAACAACATTACAGGTCACCTCATAGTGCACTTTGGGGGCTGCTCTTGACTTATCAAACTATGCATGTTTGCTTTTCCAAGGTGAAGGGTCTGCTGCTTTAATTTTCAACCTTTATGGGCTACAGCTCACATGCTGTTTTAGTCCATTTTGTGCTGCTATAACAGAATACCTGAGACTGGGTAATTTATAATGATCAGAAATCTATTTCCTCAGAGTTCTAGAGGCTGGGAACTGCAAGGTCAAGGAGCTGACATCTGGTGAGGGTGTCCTTGCTGCCGTGATGGAAGGGCAAAAGAGCTCATGAGAAAGAAAGAGAGACAAAGACAGAGACAGAGAGACAGAGAGAGAAAGGCAAACTCATCCTTTTACGAGTAACCCACTCCTGCAATAAATAATCCACTCTCACAATAATGGTAATCTATTCATGAGACAGATCCCTTATGGCCTAATCACCACTTAAAGGTCCCACCTCTCAACATTGTTACATTGGGGATTAAGTTTACAACACATGAACTTTGGAAGACACATTCAAACCATAACATATGTCAAGCAGCAACAACAGAGACTTTTCATTCCCAGGGCAATTTCCAACAGATTAGCTGAAACTTTTTCCATTTTTCTCCCACTCAAAATGCGCTATCAGAAATCAAATGAGTGAAAATGATATTATTATAACAATAACCTAAAACGATATGTTTTGTCTTTAAAAAAACAAAACAAAACAAAACAAAAACCCCAAAAACCTATGTAATATCACGAACCGGGAAATATTAGGAACTTGCAACATATCTCACAATAAATTTCAACACATCAGAATTTTACAAGTGCATGTTGTTTTTAAAGTGTTGGTCTATAGGTTTCACTGCAGAACAATGCAATGTTTTTAGCACTTTGCATGCATTCTTTATTCCATTCTCATAATATCCTTGTAAAGTAGGAGATGAACATATAATTTCCCTCATAATAAAAGTTTCTTTCATACGTATATGAGGCCATGAGTCAAGCACCTGTTCTGTGTTGCACATAGTGGACCGAGCAAGCATTTCCTGCATGGATGAAGGGGAGAGAAAGAGAAAGGGAGAAAGAAGGATGGTTTTTTTGATTAACTTTGAAAGGCTAACATTTAGAAGACTTTTCCTTTCTTTTTAACTGCGTCGCTTACAATTAGGAAATGATGCTGCTATTCCGGCATTTTCTAGAGTCTGTTCTACGAATTTATTTTTCCTTTGTAACGCTTTATAGAAAAAAATGAAGATACTGAATTCAAATAAGTTCCGGGAAATATTGCATATTATGTCTATCTTGTAGAGCCACAATGATCTTTTGCATATTAATGATGCTGAAAAGTTCTTCAGTAAAGAATCATGTTTAATTTTGTTTCAATTGTTTTATTAACATTTATTTGACCATGGAAATCTTTACTCCTATAACTCCTGTTAACATGACTTGGAATTGGCTTCTGAGGAACACACTTTGAGAACTGCTACATGAGATGTTAAACATCTCACGGCTCAAATAAAGTGCCCATAGATGTTTTATTCATTAGATTTTATATGAAAGAAAAAAATGGGTGAATTGTTATGAGAACCCCATATAAAGCCTCTTCCAAGATACTGAGAAATGTAACAAGATAGAAATTAAAATGAAAAAGAAAATATTTGTCAGTTCTGAAACTAATACTGCCACTTATATATCACAATTTTTTGGCAGGAATTACTACTAAATACAGTAAAATTTGAATCAACATGGAGAAAAACATCAAAGATTAATGCAAAACTTCCCTTCTTGAAAATGTATCATTTTCAGGGCAGTAAGTAAAGCAAATTCTGCCAATTCTCATTAGTAGTGAGTAATTGGGGAACAGGGCTGAACACACAGGCAGCCTTGGGAGAAACAAGTTTTTGCCTTAGACTGGCCTTGCCCCAAACCAAAAGCAAAGACAGAAAAGGGAACAACCACTCCTCAGTTTATTGTTACTACTCATTCAGTGGTGACACTTAAAATTAATGCATTTTCTTCAACATGACAGTGGATATGGAACCCTCATAAATCTAGAAACTCAAGAAGCAAGAGTGAGCAATTCTCACAGATGCAAAAGCAATTGTGCAAGAAACAGGGAAAAATGTAGCCTCACCAAACTAAAAGCCCTTAGGCCCTGGAGTTCTTTTCCAACCTGACTTCTCACCTACCTAGCTAAAGTAGGTGAATAATCTAGAATCAGAGGGGTACTCCTTACCTTCAATGCAGGAGACAGACACCACTCACCCTCTCCTGTCCCCACCTGCCCCCACCAATCCACACACACTAAAACTCACTAAAACTCACAAGACATTCTAGAACTGAAATGTAGTGCATTTTCCCCCAAGCATATATATAGAGAAAAAAAAAATGCAGAAATTAAGTTTCTCATGGCTATGCCACTTTTCCTACCTGCCTCCAGTACAGCTTAACTGAATTTATATTTATATCTGAAGGATGAATTATGGCTACTAGATAAACAGAAGGAGAACCACGAATACTCTATCCATACTGTTTGGGAGCAAAAAGCGAGTCTTGCACAGTCTTTATTCTAAGATGAATACAAGCAAAAAAATTTGTTAGAAAAACATGTCAGAAAGTACAGCATACGAAACGTAGATTAAGCATATTCTTTGCAAAAAGATTCACTTCAAAATTTTAAAGAAGAACTATAGTGTCAAGGGAATTATAAATCTAAAAAATAATATAAACTATTACCTATGGGTAATTTCTCTTCAAGTTCCCAGGGAGGCTATTAACTTTATATTTGCAGATTAAAGTATTCAGCCCTGTGCTTGTAAGCTTGAAAATTTGTTTGAAAGACATTTTTCCTGGAAAAATATAAGTGAACTAAATTGTCTCAAAACAAATCAACAATAAAAGAAATCACTGACAAATCTATTAATTAAGAAAATGTTATAAGAGATTTTTTCAGATTTCAAGGAAGAGTTTATTTCTATGAGCACAGAGGAAAAAGGAAAGCTTCACATTATTTTAAATAAAGTTAATGTAACCCTAAAGCAAAACCCAACTAAAACAGCACACAAATAATAAAACCACAGACCGATAGCAACATAAATTTAATAGCAAGTCAGTAGTAAATGTTAACACTTGTAGTTCATCACTGTATTGAAATTCTAGTATTACATGACCAATTGATACTCATTCTCAGAATGTAAAAATGGTTTAATGGTCGGATGTTTGTTAATAATGAAGGGAAAAATACTCTATGATCATCATAGGTGCCAAAAAGTAATAAACACCTATTCTACATTTTTTCTAAACTTCTTAATAAAGACTTTAATATGATTTTTTTTAAAAAAAGCTCAAACATCCAGAAATTTTTCTCTCAAAATTTATTATTAATGTTGTTCTAGAAATACTAATTGAAGAAGTTGTTAAAAAATGTTTTCAAATATAAAGTATAGATAATTGAAAGGAAGCATTATATTGTAAAGGCTCAGAATTTGTTAAATAATTTTTATTTGCAGATAAAATAGTGTTCTACATGAAGAAAACAAGAATATTGACTAAAAATAAAATAAGAGAATTCAGAAAACACATCCACTTAAGAAATCAATATTTTTAACAAGTTCAAGGAATTATTGTGATTGTTCTGTCTTCTTCTCCCCCCTTTTATTTGTTTGTATATTTATTTATTTATTTTTAGCTTCCACAAATAAGTGCGAACATGTGGTATCTCTCTTTCTGGGCCTGACTTGTTTTATTTAATATAATTTTCTCTAAGTCCATCCACGTTGTTGCAAATGGCAGTATTTCATTCCTTTTTATAGCAGAGTAGTAATCCATTGTGTAGATGTACCACACTTTCCTTATCCACTCATCTGATGATGGACAGTTGGGCTGGTTTGGAGGGGAGACAGGGAGGTGGGAAAGAGAAAAGGGTAAAGGGACACGAAAATCAACTACAATGTATATTAAGAAGTTAAAATAATTTTTAAAAAGAGTATGAATATATTAACAATCAAGTAAAATACAAAAGAACCAAACTCTTTAGTTAAAATGAAGATGGATGTGCTAACTTTAAGAAAACAAAAACAAATCAGTATTTTTAAATGTAGCTTTTCTGTAAAAAAACTAATTTGAATAAAATAAAAGTATTCCATTCAATAGCAATTGTTAGGCAATAGCTTTATAGACATCAAAATGTTATTAGTGAGAGATGGGAGTACATGTACTTATTTTCTACTTTCTTCATTTTTAGTTTTCCATCCTGACTAAAAAAAAACTAATCTATCAATTTTATTATAAGAAATGAAAGACCCATTCTCTTTAAAAATTGAAAAATAAGTACATTCGAATAAACAGCAACAAATTTTATCATTATATTTTAATAGATAATACAATTTAATAAAGACACTTCATAAAATTATGTTTTTTGTACTAGAAGACTCTTTAGAAGACATCCAAATCTAATTCAAGCCTGTATTTTCACATAGAAAGTTTAGAGCCTCAAAAGTTACAGGATTTGTCTTAGGTTTCTAGTCAATGGCAAAGCCAGGATTAAACTCAAGACTTCTGATTTCAAGTCCATGGTCTCTTTACTTTTTCCTAATATTGTCTTATCCATTCCACTCTTCATTATACTAGGAATAGTAAATTCTTTTTTTTTTTTTTTTTCTTTTTTGTCTTTTTCGTGACCGGCACTCAGCCAGTGAGCGCACCAGCCATTCCTATATAGGATCCGAACCCGCGGCGGGAGCGTCGCAGCGCTCCCAGCGCCGCACTCTCCCGAGTGCACCACGGGGTTGGCCTGTAATTCTTAGCTATTTGTCGGACTTAGATTTTAGAATATTAATAAAACACTCTCTCAATTCACCCTAATACTTGGAGTTTGGAATCAAAATCTATCAATAGAGATTAAGGGATCCAGTCTAGCTTGACATAGAAAATTCTTGCATGTAACTTTTCTCATCTGATACTGATTGTTCTGCCACAGGCATAAAATATTATTTTCTGCTAAATGGATAAACCTAAAAATGGGAAAATGTTCTCTTCCAGTGGCTCCTCTGGCCCCTGCTGTCTGTCCCTCCTATCCCTCTAAGAACAGAAACAGATGAAGGAGACATTCCCTATACTAAATCATAAAAGTACATAGCCTCCTTGCTGTTTCATAAAACTATCTAGAATAAAAGATTTTATGGCCAGATGCTAGATATTGCTTTATTAATAAAGCAGTTATACTGACTTATAATCTTGTTTCCATAATTCTAACTGATAAACTTGATTCAGAAACAAACAGGTCCTTTTAAACATAGTTATAAATCCCAACACAGCCTAACATGACCTCCATGGTCAACATTAATTATTAATGTAATAACAGACTAAGTTACAAAGTGCAGACAACTAGAGACCAGGAGAGTACGTAAAACACAAAAGTGAAAGCAGCACACTTCAGGCAGGGAAAGGGACAGTAATTCCAGCTGGATTCCTCAGGAAGCACAGGCAGAAGAGGAGAAAGGCTAAGGGTAGAACTCCAGCCTTTTTTGACTAGCCTTAGAGTGAGGAACTGCCCCCAGCTGCAGGGGTGAGGACACCTCCATGCACCCCTCCCCCCCATTACTTGCATGTGGTGATGATCTAATCCACTCTCCTGAATGACTCTTCCATGAACGTCTCTCTCCCTCCTTATGCCTGCAGCACCTCTCCTAGTGCCACTCAGCTGGTGGCTGTGATTCCTACTTTTGCTTAAAAAAAATAAAGCAATCAGAAGACACCCTCACAGGTTCCCACCATCACATTTGCCCGTCAAAGCTACCCTCACACACTCTGTTTTCCTGTTATTGTGGCTAAACTGCCTGCATGCCTATCTAAGGGCAGCCCCTCCATATAGTCCTAGGTTGCCTTCAGCCTAGTCTGTGCCTGGAAGCAGCTCCTCAAATCTCTCTTCTTTCCCCTTAGTCATCAGTTTCTCCCCTCCATACTAGATCATTTCCTTTACCATATGAGCATGTTGTTATTTCTTCCACTTTTAAAAATATTTTTAAAAAAAGAAACACGCACATTCAACTTTCTTGACCCCACCTCTCCCTCCAGGGTCTACGCTAGCTCTGCTTGCATGTCTCCAGTCCTCTCTTCCTCCAGCCTTTGCCACCCCACTGAGCCATGCTAAGATCAGTCTCCAATGACCTTCATTTTGCTGACAATGACCTCCATAACCTGACGAATTCTCAGTTTTCATCTTATTTGGGTAGCTAGAAGCATTTGAAACAGCTCTTTACTTGACTTTTCAGACATGCTCCTGGCTTTCTTGTCCCCCACTGGTTACTCCTCTTCGGTTTCCTTTGCTAGCCCTTCTTCTTCTCCATGGTCTTTTAATGCTCAGCTGCCTCACAGTTCAGCCCTTCAACTTCTCCTCTAATGACTTTCCCTGTAAAGGAGATTTTATCCTGATTTGTGGCTTTCAATATCACCAAGTTATGGAATACCCTCAAATTTACATCTGCAGCTGACAATTCTCCCCCGAACTCCGGGAGGGTCTAACATGACTCCTAGTTGAACATATGCAAAACAAAGCTGTTTTCTCTCTCAAATGCTGTTCCCCTTTCTTATCTTAGTTAATGGAATTACCATACATTCAAATGCTTGGATACAAAACCTTGGACTTACCTTTGAGTCCTCATTTTCCTTCACATCCTATATCCAACCTGTTAACAAATTCTGATGACTCTACTTTCAAATTATATATAGGATCTAACTTCTCCCTAACACCCTCATTGTTACCATCATGGACTAAGCCCTAACTTCACTCACCTGGATTGTTACAATATCCTCCAAACTGTTTTTCCTACTTTTACCCTTAACCCATGCCACCCTGTTCTCGACAGCAGCCAGAGTGATCATTTAAAAGTGTAAGTTGTATCATGTCATCTTTCTGCTTAAAACCTTGCAATAAATACCTCCCCACTCGAGGGCAAAAGCCAAATTTTTACAATTGCCTATGAAGCCCTGCACATCTGGCCCTACCATTACCTCTCTGACCCCTTCGTCCTGCTGTTCTTACCCTTAATCCTTCTGTTTCAGCTACAATGAATTTCCTGGTGTTTCTGGAAGAAATCAGGAGCACTTTTACTTCAGGGCTTTGGCAGTTGCTGTTCTACATCTTACATCCAATCTGTTAACAAATGCTGAGAGTTCTGCAGTTAACTCCAGAAACTAACTTCTTACCACAAAAATATTCTCACATTTTTTTTATCCAAACATCTATAGGGCTCACTCTTTGCTCACATATCACTGTGACAATAAAGCCTGCCCCCATTGCAATCCCTGCAAACCCCCTTACTTTCCTTTATTTTTCCTCATAGTACTTACAACATTCTTACATACCATGTAATGTAATTATTTATTATGTTCTATTGTCTATCTTCCCAACCAGAAGAGAAGCACCATATGGGCAGAGATTTTTATTGTTTTCTTCACTGCTTTATTACCACTGTCTATAAATAACTACACCTAGTACTTAGTAGATAATTTATAAATAATCTTCGAAGATATAAATTAGAGAAATGAGACCAAATTATTTGAAAATTTGTGTATTGAGAAGTGTATAAATGTGACTCTGCTAATATTTGGAAGACTTGTCTGTAAAGCAGAAAACATCATATATGCATGTGGGGGTTTTTTGTTTTTGTTTTGTACCTTCTTCCAGATGTTAAAACACAAGGGAATTCACAAAACAACTGATAGAGCTAATGCCAATTACCTTCAGTTCTGTCTCCTATTAAACCAACAGACCAATTCCCTGTAGAATTTCAATTGAAACTTCCTGGGAAATCAAATGGACAGTAGTAATTTGAGTTGGCGTTACAGGACCTGGTGTTTTCTACAAATTTAGAAAACTGGTAACGTGGCTGCTATTAGCAGCTTTCTGTGTTAGTGGTACTAAGAAGGCCCATCTTCCTTCTTTCCTAGAACCACTGCAGCCCCGAGTCACTGAACATTCTTTGTAAAGTGAGTCAGGCTAAGGCTCAGTGGGGGAGTCCATCTCTTGAAAGAAGACCTGCTACGAAAGCAGGAGATTGTTGACTGGGTAAATAAGGTCACCTTCTACCAGAACGCATCAGTTAGGTTTTCTGTCTATCACCCTGTTTCCCTCTCTGTCTCTGTCTCTCTCTCATGTATGTACGTGTACACACACACACACCTCCCAACATCGCTCAAACACATTTCCTATAACACACTTCTGTTTGCAGTTTGTAGAATCTCAATTTCATAGGCTCTTGTGGTCTTCATCAGACTTTTGTGTTAAAGAGGAGCATCTCCATGTACTGGTTTAGAGAACTGAGTGTTATTATATCCTAGTATAAATCTTATCATGACATGTAACTGAATAAAATAGATCATTTTTCACTATCTATACTGTGTTTATCTCCAAGCTAGTAAAAGTCTCCATGATTGTAAATTACTAGACTGTTTCACTTTCATAACCACAAAAAAAATCAAGGGTGTTTCCCACTTGTTTGGCAAAATGCTTCTCAGTCCTCAATCTATTTTACTACCACATAAAAGACAGAATGACTAAGTGAAGGAATAAAGTGCTAAAGAGCTACCAAGGAAGAAAGCTGCCTCCCACTTTCATCCCAGACCATATGCATAACTGAGGTGGGCATTTCCCCTGGGGAATGGAATGAGGAAGGCATTTCCCCTTGGGAATCCTGCCAGCCTGTCTTTCTGTGGGGTGCTCTGAATCCTGGGAGTGCACAGACCTTTGGGAGAGAGCCAAGTGACCAAGTAGTCCTGAATGTGCTTAATGGATATTTAATATCATGAGATGGTAACTTAGGGAATAACGTAAAAGCACTCAAAAGAGCCAAGTAAGTTTTAGGACCAATGTATTCATTACAAAGCCATATCCCTACCAAACAGCATGCACCAACAAAATTCACAATAGATTATAGAATTTCATCTTTAAAAAATCGGAAATAATAAAACCAGAGAAAAATCACTCTATCAACTTTTGGAAGGCCTTTCTCATTATAAAAAAGGAAAAAAACAATTTTAAAAGATCCATAAATTATTCTATATATTATTTTTAACCCTTTGGTTATTAAATACATCATAAAATTCAAATCCTAAATAAAATTTCATGATTGTATAATGTTTCATGTTAGATTCACAACAGGAATGATGTCATTACTTTTAATCTGTTGACAGGATTAATTTTAGGATAAAATATAGGGAAGCACCTGAAAGAAATAATTTAAATGTATTTATCATCTTATTCATGTGGTGATTTTCTCTTCACCAGAAGTTTTCTCACCTACATTACTCTAAATCTCATGCTTTTGATAAGTGCTGTCAGTTACAGTGTTTGATACTAAAGTCTGGGATGAAAATGTGAAAAAAAATAGTAATGTAGAAAAAATGTTTATAATATATGGCTGAATGAAAAAAAGCAGCTAAAGAACCAGCAGCTTCTGTGCCATGAGACCTATCCCAGGTGAGTCCCTGCCCCCTGAGTGGCATGACACACTGACCCCCAGTCCCTGAGGCAGTAGTGCCAAACCAGCAGCCCCTGTGGGATCCAGACACCAGGTGGAACAAGGGGACTGTGAAACCCTCTAACGCAATGACTAAACACCAATGGAGAGATACCAGAAATATGAAAAACCAAGAAAGGATGACACCACCAAAGGAATATAATAATTCTCAAGTTCTAGATCCTATAGGACAGGAAGACCTTGAAATGACTGACAAGGAATTTGGGCAACAAATCTAAGGAAACTAAATGGATATAAGAAGACTCAGACAACACAATGAGATGAGAAAAACTATACAAAACCTGAAAGAAGAAATGTACAAAGAAATCAATTCCCTGAAACAGAATGTAGCAGAGCTCATGGAGCTGAAAGATTCATACAACAAAATAAAAAACACAAGAGAATTTAAGCAGCAGGCTAGAACAAGCAGAAGAGAGATTTTCTGACCTCGAAGATGGCCTGTTTGAAATAACACAGGAAGACAAAAAAAAAAAAAAAAGAAAAAGAAAAAAGAAAAGCAAAGAAAAAAGACTTTAAAAAGTTGAAGAAAATCTAAGAGATATAACAGACAACCTTAAGCACTCAATATCTAAATCATGGCTATTCCAGAAGGGGAGGAAAAAGGAAATGGCATTTAAAACATATCCAATGAAATAATAGCAGAAAACTTCCCAGAAAGCCACAGGTCTTCAGATTCAGGAGGCTCAAAGATCCCCAAACACATGCAACTCCAAAAGGTCCTTTCCAAGACATGTTATAGTCAAACTGGCAAAACTCAAAAACAAAGAGAGAGTCTTAAACGCTGCAAGAGAGAAGCTTCAAGTCATCTATAACAGAGCCCTTATTGAATTAACATCAGACTTTTCATCAGAAACCCTAAAAGCCAGAAAAAAATGGGACGGTATATTCGAAATAGTAAAAGATAAAAATTGCCAGCCAAGAATACTTAACCCAACAAGGCAATCCTTCCAAAATGAAGGACAAATAGTCAAACAAAATATTTCAGAGTCAAACAAAAACTGCAGGAGTTCACTACCACACCACCAGCCTTACAAGAAATTCTCAAGGGAGTACAGGGTCTGGTACCGAAAAGAAACCATCATTGCCATGAATAGTCAAGAAAGAACAAATTTCATCAGTAAAATAAAAATGCTAACAATAAAGAGAATAAAAAGTTTATCTACCATACCAAGAAACCAACAAACACAGAAGACAAAGAGTAAATCAAAAAGAAAGGAACAAAAGCTATTTAAAACATCCAAACAAAAAACAATAAAATTCCAAGAGTAAATCAACACCTTTCATTAATAACTCTTAATGTAAAAGGATTAAATTCCCCACTCAGAAGACACAGACTAACTGATTGGATTTAAAAGATGGACCCAACAATATACTGCCTTTGAAAGACTCATCTCACCTATAAAGACACACATAAACTAAGAGTGAAAGGATGGAAAAAGATAAGCCATGCAAATGGAAATGAAAATGAAAAATTAGCTGGAGTAACTATTTTTATAACAGATAAAATAGACTTTAAATCAAAGACCATAAAAAGAGATAAAGAAGGACACTATATAATGAAAAATGGATCTATCCAACAAGAAGACATAACAGTCATAAATATATATGCACCCAACATTGGAGCAGCCAGATTTATAAAGCAAACACTATTAGACCTAAGAAAGAGATAGACAATACCATTATAGTAGAGGATGCAAAAATATGGAAAGATATTCCACACTCTTGGATTGGAAGAATTAACATTGTGAAAATGTCTATACTACCCAAGCCAATCTACAGTTTCAATGCAATCCCCATCAAAATGCCAATGACATTCTTCATAGGAATGGAAAAAAAAAAAACACTTAACTTTCATATGGAACAACAAAAGACCCCAAATAGCCCAAGAAATATTGAGCAAAAAAAAAAAAAAAAAAAAAAAAAAAAAAAAAGCTGGTGGTATAACACTATCTGGCTTCAAATTATACTACAAAGCTATTGTATCCAAAACAGCATGGTACTGGCATAAAAATAGTCACTCAGACCAGTGGAGCAGAATTGAGAACCCAGAAATCACCCCTCAGGCTTACAGCCATCTAATATTGGACAAAGGCCACAAAAATGTACACTGGTGAAAAGATTGCCTCTTCAACAAGGAGTGCTGGCAAAATTGGATATCCATATGCAGAAGAATGAAACTAGATATGCACATCTCACCATAAACTAAAATCAACTCAAAATGAATTAAAGACTTAAGTATAAGACCTGAAACTATAATATTACTAAGGAAAAATATAGGTGAAACACTTCAGGAATTAGGTGTGGGCGCAGACTTTAAGAACATGAGCCCAAAAGCACAAGCAGCAAAAGAAAAAATAAACAAATGGGACTACCTCAAACTATAAAGCTTCCGCACAGCAAAGGAAACAATCTACAGAGGGAAACAACAACCTACAGAGTGGGAGAAACATTTTGCTAACTATGCATCCAACAAGGGAACAATATCCATAATACACAAGAAACTCAAGCAGTTATACAGAAAAAACCAAATAACCCAATTAAAAAATGGGCAAAGGAACTGAATAGACATTTTCCAAAGGAAGACATACAAATGGCCAACAGGTATGTGGAAAAATGCTCAACATCACTAGCATCAGCGAAATGCAAATTAAAACTACATTGAGACACCATCTCACCCCAGTTAGGCTGTCGATAATCAAAAAGCCAGTGAATAAAAAATGCTGGTGAGGGTGTGGAGAGAAGGGAATTCTTCTGTGCTGTTGGTGGGACTGTAAATTCATACAAACACTATGGAAAACAGCATGGAGGATCCTCAAACAACTACAGATAGATCCTCCATATGGTCTAGCAATCCCACTTCTGGATATATACCCAGAGTAATGGAAATCATCATGTCAAAGGGATACCTGCACTCCCATGTTCATTGCAGCTCTGTTTACAATAGCCAAGACATGGAACCAAACTAAATGTCCATTGATGGATGATTGGATTAGGAAAATGTGGTATATATACAACATGGAATACTACTCTTCAATAAAAAAGAATGAAATACTCCCATTTGCAACAACATGGACAAGCCTGGAGAAACTTATGTTAAGTGCAATAAGCAAAGCACAGAGGGATAAATAATGCATGTTCTCACTCATAAGTGGGAGCTAACAGAGAGAGAAAGAAAGTCCACAGTGGAATTTTGAACTTGTAGAGGGAGAGAACATACTCTGGGATACAAAATGGAGTGGGGGGAAAAGGGAGAGGGGGAGGGAGGTGAGAGATAGCTAGGTGGGTGACATGGGATACAAACACAATTTGTGGTAAGGTGCATGCTGATAGTATGGATCTGGCCTTCACATCTTGGGGATGATGGGCGACAATCAGCTTTGTATCTCATGAATATTCATAACCAATACAAAAATAGTAGGGGACTTGAACACCCCACTCTCAATATTGGACAGATCATCTAGGCAAATCATCAACAGAAAAACACAAGATCTAAACAACAATATAGACCAATTGGACTTGGTAGACATCTACAGACATTTCATTGAACAACCACAGAATATTCATTTTTTTCTTCAGCACATGGAATGTTCTCCAGGATAGACAACATGTTAGGTCACAAATCAATTCCCAACAACTTCAAAAAAATTGGAATTATCCCAGGTATTTTCTTTAGACCACAATGGATTAAAATTAGAATTCAATAACAAATGAAACTCTGGAAACTATACAAATACATGGAAATTAAAGAGCATTAATGACATATGGGTCCAAGAAGAAATTAAACAGGAAATCAAAAAATTTATTGAAACTAATGAAAATAATGACACATCGTACCAAAACCTGTGGGATACTGCAAAAGCAGTACTAAGGGGGAAATTTATCACATTAAATGCTTACTTCAGAAGAATGGAGAGGTGGCAAGTAAATAAACTAACACTTCACCTTAAAGAACTAGAAAAATAAGAGCAATCCAAACCCAAAGTTAGTAGATGGAAAGAAATAATTAAGATCAGAACAAAACTAAGTGAAATAGAAATCCCAAAATTGATACTACATATCGATGAAACAAAAAGTTGGATTATTAAACATAAATAAAATTGACAAACTTTAGAAAGCCTAAAAAAGAAGAGAGAAAACCCAAATAACAAAAATTAGAAATGAAAAAGGTGATGTTACAACCAATTCCTCAGAAATACAAAGAATCATTAGAGATTACTATAAACAACTACATACCAACAAATTTGAAAATCTAAAGGAAATGGATAAATCTAGCCACACACAGACTACCAAGACTGAGCCAAGAAGACATAGAAAATTTTAATAGACCAATAACAATCAAAGAGGTTGAACCTGTTATCAGAGTCTCCCAACAAAGAAAAGCTCAGGACCAGGTGGCTTCACTGCAGAATTCTACCAAACCTTCAAAGAAGAATTAATACCAATTCTCTACAACCTATTCCAAAAAATTGAAACCGAGGCCATTCTCCCAAATTCATTCTATGAGGCACACATCACCCTGATACCAAAACCAGACAAAAATACAACAACAAAAAAGAAAACTACAGGCCCATATCCTTGATTAATATAGATGCAAAAATCCTAAATAAAATACTAGCTAATAAAATATAGCAACACCTACAGAAAATTATACACCATAATCAAGTGGGATTCATCCCAGGGATGCAAGGTTGGTTCAACATATGCAAACTAATAAATGTGATATACGACATCAATAAAATCAAGAGAAAAGGTATATGATAAACTCTATAGATGCTGTAAAAGCATTTGACAAAATTCAACATCTATTCATCATAAAGACTCTCTATAAATTGGGTGTAGAAGGAACGTATCTCAACACAATTAAAGCCATATATGGCAATCCCACTGCCAATATCATCCTGAATGGGGAAAAGTTGAAAGCTTTTCCCTTAAGAACAGGAACAAGTCAAGGATGCCCACTTTCACCACTCCTATTCAACATAAAGTTGGAAGGACTAGCCAGAGCAATCAGAGAAGAGAAGGAAATAAAGGGCATCCAGATTGGAAAAGATGAAGTCAAACTGTCCCTGTTTGCTGATGATATAAACCTATATAAAGAACAGCCTATAGACTCTACAAAAAAAACCTCTTAGAGTTGATAAATGATTTCAACAAAGTTGCAAGATACAAAATCAGCACACAAAAACCAGTAGCACTTCTGTACTCCAACAATGAACCAGTAGAAAAAGGAATCAAGAAATCTAGCCCATTTACAATTGTCTCCAAAAAAAATAAAATACATAGGATGTGAAAAATCTCTACGAGGAGAACTAACAACCACTGTTAAGAGAAATTAAGGAGGACACAAGAAGATGGAAAGATATCCCATACTCTTGGATTGGAAGAATTAACACTGTGAAAATGTCCATACTACCCAAAGTGATCTACAGATTCAATGCAATCCCCATCATAATTCCAATGAGAAATGGAAAAAAACAATCCTAACATTCAAATGGAATAACAAAAGACTGCAAATAGTCAAAGCAAATCCTGAGCAAAAAAATAAATAAATAAATAAAGCCAGAAGCATAACACTACCTGACTTTAAACAATACTACCAAGCTATAGTAACCAAAACAGCACAGTACTGGCAGAAAACCAGACACATGGATCAATGGAACAGAATAGAGAATCCAGAAATCAACCTATGCACCCACAGCCATCTGATCTTTGTCAAAGGCACCAAGTCTATACACTGAGAAAGAGAATGCCTCTTCAGCAAACAGTGGTGGGAAAACTGGATATTCATATGTAGGAGAATGAAATGAGACCTGTACTTCTCATCATATACCTAAATCAACTCAAAATGAATTAAAGAATTAAATACACATCCTGAAACAATAAAACTCCTTAAAGAAAACATAGGGGAAACACTTCAGGAAGTAGAAATGGGCAAAGACATCATGAATATTACCCCCAAAGTACAGGCAACCAAAGGAAAAATAAACAAATGGGATTACATCAAACTAAAAAGCTTCTGCCCAGCAAAAGAAACAATTAACAGAGCAAAAAGACAACCAACAGAGTGGGAGAAAACATTTGCAAAATATAAATCTTACAAAGGATTCATATCCAGAATATATAAGGAACTCAAACAACTTAACAGCAAAAAACCAAGTAACCCAATTAGAAAATGGGCAAAGAAGCTGAATAGGCATTTCTCAAAGGAAGATATATGAATGACCAACAGACATGTGAAAAAATGCTCAACATCACTCAGCATCAGGGAAATGCACATCAATACCACTTTGAGATACCAACTCACTCCAGTTAGGATGGCTAATATCCAAAAGACTGTGAATGATAAATGCTGCCAATGTTGGAGAGAAAAAGGAACCCTCCTACACTATTGGTGGGACTGCAAAATACTGCAGCCTTTACAGAAAATGGCATGGAGATTCCTCAAACAATTACACATAGATCTACCATACGGCCCAGCTATTGCACTGCTGGGTATTTACTCAGAGCAATGAAAATCATCATGTTGAAGGCATACCTGTTCTCCAGTGTTTAATGCAGCACTATTTACAATAGCCAAGAGTTGGAACAAGCGTAAATACCCATCATCGGATGAGTGGATAAGAAAAATGTGATATATCTACACAATGGAATTCTACTCTGCTATTAAAAAAAAAATGAAATACTACTGTTCACAGCAACATGGATTGACTTACAGAAAATTGTATTAAGTGAGATAAGCCAGGCACAGAAAGAGAAACACTGCATGTTGTCACTTATTTGTGGGAGCTAAAAATATACAAAGAAATAAATATACAAACAAATAAGTGGGGAGTGGGAGAAGACACAACAATCACAACAATTCCTTGATCTTGTTAAAAGCCAGTGAACAGATGTGATGTTGGTGCGGGAGGGGGAAGAAGGTGAAGGAAAGGAGGAATTGGTAAAGGGACACAAATTCAACTACATTGCATATATTAAAATAAATTTAAAAAATAAAAATAAAATAACAAAAATAAAATTAAAAGACGATTAATAAACTGAAAACATTATTTTAGCACCAAGGACGTAAAAGGGTTAATGTAGCCTAATATATAAACATGTTTTATAAATCAAAATGAACAGCTTAGTTGAAAAATAGGCAAAGGACATGAACAGGAATTTTATCAAAGAAGAACTAAAGATCATAAATAATATGGAAATATTCAATAAATGCATGAAAGTTCTATCTCATTAATAATGACAAAAATGAGAAAAAGTGACAAAAATGAATATTAAAAATAACGGTGCAATAACGTTTTTATGACAGCCTATGACATAGCTTTACATAAGTTCTCAAATCTCAGTAACTCAATAGAAGAAAATTTGTTCTTATTGGTACTACATGTTTATCCCACATTGGGGTGGGGGGGGTCTTCATTTCATGTAGTCACTTAGGGATTCAGACTGAGTAAGGCCCACCAACTATGGCTACTCCATCTGGAACCTGTGCCCTTCTTAGCCAATGAGGTATGAGAAAAAAAATCAGAGAATCACATGTGATCTTTTCTCTGTCTTTATCCAGAAGTAACTCATGTCACCTCTGTTCACAATTACCTTGCTGGTACTAGTCATATGCCTTTCCAATTTCGACATTGTTCTTTCTGTAAGTCTTTCGAATTGGCAAAGATTAAGAGGAAAGAACAAAAGAAAAAAAAAGAAGGAAGGAAGGAAACCTGTACTGATTAAGATATTTCTCATCAAAAGAGCAGGTGAGCAAAAGGAAAGAGACTTGGAAGTTTATGACACATTTGGAATTCTGCAAGGTATTTAGTTGGGAGAGAAAGGATGGTAAGAAATAGGTTGGAGAGGTAAAGAGAGGCCATCTGATAAAGGTCTCTAAAGAGCTGAGACTTTACTCTGAATATAATGTGATTACTCAAGGTTTTTAAGCAGAAGAGTGCTGCGATCTAATATGCATTTTGACAGACTGCTCCGACTGCTGAAAAAAAAAAAGAAATGAAGGTAGAAAAACTAGAAACTGAGAGATCAAGGAAGACACTATTGCAGGGAGTAATAAAAGTACAAAATAAAAATTAAGAATGTCAACTACACAACTCATGTGGGGATAGCTGTTATGTTAACCGGGGAGGGGGAGATCATATTCCTATATACACATTGCACAAAAACTAAGTATTAACAACTTAATCACCCAAACTACAGAATTAAAAGTTAGCAGTGCAGCTTGGACAAGAAGTTGCAAAAATCCTTTTCCCAACCATTCATACCACCAAGATCTTATCATCTTCATGAATGATTTATTTATTATTATTTATTATTATTTTTTGGATACTGTGTCCTCCTTCCAGTCACTGTGATGAGATAGGTTCTCACAAGCTGCAGCCTTCAGAAAGCCAGCTCCCTTCAATAGTATGCCTTCTTCCTTCCCAAGACCCACATGATATAAGACACGGGCTTTTCCGATTTGAGAAAGGGAGTAGGAATCTTGGTGTCATCTTTTGGCAGTCACATTCTGTTTCCTTCTTTCATGTGACTTTTTCATTCTTCTTCTCTATAGAATTACTTCAAAGCCCCTTTGTTCTTTTGCCTTTCCTCCTCTACCATTCCCACAACTCATATAATATCCTACTTGAGAGAGAGTAGAATGTAGGATTTAAGAGCACAGACTGAAAACAGACTGCCTGGATTCAAATATTAGTGCCATCATTTCATTAGTCCATGATCTTGAGCAAGTTACTTAGCCTCTCCATATCTCAGTTTCTTCTAAAATGAAGATACAAATAATACCCGTCTGCAGGAAAAATTGCAAAAATGGCCCCATTTCTTTACTCCTTCCTGGGTCTATGCACTTAGCACTGACTTCGTAGCTTTCGCCATCAAAAGGCAGAGTCTATTTCCCATTCCTTGAACTTGAGTGGCTTGACTTGCTTTGTCCAATAAAATACGCAGAATGTCATAGTGTGCAGTCTGAGCCTGGGCTGCAAGAAGCTTTGTGTGCTTCCACTTTCTTTTCTCTTAAAACTCTACTGTGGCCATGGGAACAAACCCAGGCTACCGTTTGGGAAAAATGAGAGACCATATAGAGAAGAGCCAAGCACTCCTATCTGAGTCCATTTTACATCTTCAACTCCCACCCAAGGAGGCAGCTGACTGAAAACATGTGAGGGAGCCAAGCCAATGTCCTTCACATTTGGTCTGTATCAACAGAAACAGTGACTTGTGTAAAATAACAAATGTCCATTGTAATTCTTTTTTTGCATTTTTAAGTTTTTGAGTGGTTTGTTATACAGCTTTATTGTGGCAATAGATAACTGATACACTGTTTCACAGGGTTGAGATTTTAAATGAGTTAATATATGACATTTAGCAGATGTAATTTAAATTTCTGCATTTATTATTACTTTTAGTAGTAAGAGTAGTAGTAGCAGTAGTAGTAATAATAAAACAGAAATGGTACTTAGATTGGAAATACAGATCTGAGGACAAGCATAATTGGTGGCCACAAAAAAATGACAATAAATGCAAGCCCTTGGAAAGCATATAAAAACCTACTTCATCTTCTTTTTAAAACATGATAGATTAAAGCATACATTTATTTTTGCTATATCTAGGAACCTCCCAAAATGTAAAGAAATAAAAATTGTAAAATTTCACTAAGGCAATGAGATCAAGAGGGGAGATAATGACAGGTGAGACATGTCAACGAATTTTTGAAACACGGGGGAGTAACTACTTTGTATAGTGAAAGAAGCTATTGAATATGTGCCTGCACTGCTGCTGGAAGAGCCCCAGGCATCCAAGCTGGGGGATGGGGGGAGAGGGGTAAAGACCGACATCTGCATCCATCCCAGCAATGACCACCAGGCTGCTGCTGGAAGCACGCAGGTTTCCCAAGCCAGGGTGGTGGAGGGCCGAGGGCCTGAGCCACGCCCCACTCCCCAAGTCTGCATCCAGCCCAGCCATAACCTAGTAGCTGCTGGAAGCCTCCTGGGCTCCCCTGCTGGAATTAGGGGGGATGCCACAGGCCTTGAGCACACCCTCCCTCTCTCCTTCCTCTGCCTCCCACCCTATCCTCCTTCCCTTTCCCCTCTCCACCTGCCTCCAACTGCTCCACGATATCTTAGAATGTAAAAAAGATAATAATAATAACAAATAAATTTTTTTAAAAGTGCCTGCAGAGGTAATGTAAATTAGAAGAAAATTGGTTCTCCTTAGTAGAAAGCCTTGTTTCAGGTTCTGTGGAAGGTGGGAGTGAAGAGTGTGGCTGGAAATCAAGGCACTGGAGACAAGTGTCTGTGCAACTTAGTTGGATTCCAGTCCCACAGTCCTATCCCAAAAAGATAAGCTACAACTGTTTCCAGCCATCCTTCCATTCCCTCACAGGAGTCTGAAATTTTATTTTCTGGGAAACAAAACCTGAAGGACTAAACTTTGTAATAGCAAGCAGAGTGGAAGGACAAAGGTGAAGAGAAGAAATCAAGGAATAATGGAGAAGTCTGGATGCTGAAGAGTAGACCTCCATATATATATATATATATATATGAGTTTATATATATATATAAGTTTATATATATATAAGTTTATATATATATAAGTTTTTATATATATATAAGTTTATATATATATAAGTTTATATATATATATAAGTTTATATATATATAAGTTTATATATATATATAAGTTTATATATATATAAGTTTATATATATATATAAGTTTATATATATATAAGTTTATATATATATAAGTTTATATATATATGTTTATATATATATAAGTTTATATATATATGTTTATATATATATAAGTTTATATATATATAAGTTTATATATATATAAAAGTTTATATATATATATAAGTTTATATATATATAAACTTCCATGCTTTTAACAATAGAAACAGAGAACAAAATAAAGAAAAATGGAGGAAAAAGACTCAAATAAATGGAGATAATGGAAGCAGAAAATGTACATTAAAATCTGTCTTCATCTTTCTCTTGACATAAAATAAAATATTTTAGCCACAAAACAAGAGCAGGATGTTATGCAAAAACAAGAACAGAGAATAAGAGCTCTTGCAAATTAAAAATACATATCAGATTTGAAATTTAGTAAAAGAATTGGAATGTAAAATCAAAGACATCCCTCACATATTAAAATGAAAACAGAAGTGGGGATAATAGAAGAAAGAGTATAAGAAAGTTAGAAAATCTTCCCAGGAGGTCTGTTATCTGATTATTGGAAGATCCAGGGGAGGAAGAGGAGATAATAGAAAATGAGAAATTATCAAAGAAAGCTTGTCACAATTGTAGGACATAAATCTCCAGAATCGAGAGACTGAAGTACATGCATGAACTAAACCCCACAGAATGGCACATCACTGTGAAATTTAAAATATTAGGAATAAAGAAATGATCTTAATAGCTTTCATTGAAAAGAACTGGTCACATCTAAAGTATGGAACTAAGATTAGAATTAGACTTCTTACTACCAATACTGGAATCTAAAATATGGAAAATGCTTTCAAAAATTCTACGGTAAATTATTTTCAACATAGAAGTCTGTATCTAACCAAACTATATACTAAGCATAAGAGTAAAATTACAATAAAAACATTTCAAGGTGTACAAATTCTCTGTTTGACTTAGAGTGATGGTGAACTAGGAATTCAGAAAAACCTTCCAAATGAGGAAAAACAAAAATTTAAATGAAGTAAAAATAAAATCTTAAAAGCACCTACGAGCTAACAAAAAACTGGGGGAATTTACAGAAAAAGATACCAGAAAGAAAAACCCAAAGTGGTAAAGCCTAACACTTCAAAGAAAATGCTTTGAGACTGAGATGAGCCTTTTGTGACCTCAGGGGCCTGTGGAGCAAAAGTCAAAGTCTTACTCCCACCAAAAATGGGGACTTTAATTAAACTCTCACTGCTTAAAATTGAGACAGCAAAAATTTGTACCTTCATTATTAGTAGTAACTGTAAGTAAACCAATCCTTCCATAGACTGGTAGCCTGGGTTTCACCATCTGCATGACACAGGAAATCTCAAGCTTCAACTCAAATTAAGATGGTTACAGACTGAAAGTGCCTCCAGATAATAGGAAAAAGCAAACAAAAGTCCTCTCTGGAGGAAGATGGCCATCCTCCTAGACTTCCAGATATTCTTACAAATAAGTTTTCAAAAACAATGTCTAGCACATAGTGTGATATAGCTATTTCTAGACATACAAGGAAACAAGAACACGAGTCAAACCATGTAGAAACAACAAAAGATATAAACATACCCACAAATACTCAATATACTCTTCTTATCACAAATAAAGCATAAGACTATAAAATGTACATGCTTATTTTAGTCAGTAAAAAATAAAACACCAAGATCAATTATCTCAGCAGGGTACTTGTAAACTATAAAAAGTGACATAGCAGATTTGAAAAAGAACCAAAAATAAAATGCTTTTGAGGTTGAGCACCAAAAAGAAAATCAAGAACAGAAAAACATAATAACTTTGAAAAAATTTTTATGAGATTTATCATTTGACTAGACATACTTAAAGAAAGAACAAATAAATGGAAAAAATAGATTAGAAGAAACTCAACAGTGTGAAGCACCAAAAGACAAAAGGATAAAAATATAGAGGAAAAGGTAAGAGACTTTGAGGGTACAATAAGCAAGCATAATATCTTTGCAGTAAGAGATAAAGAATGTGGAAGAGAAAATATTTAAAGAAATAATAGCTGAGATTTTCTAGAACTGATAAAAGATATTAAACCACAGATTCAAGAAGTTCCGTGAATCTAAAGCAGGATAAATAAAAACCATACACACCATACACATCACAGTAAAACTTTAGAAAAACCAATGGCAATAAGAAAAATCTTAAAAGCAACCATAGGAAAAAGAAGAGGTTATTTCCAAAGGAACAACATATACCATGGCCCAGCAATTCTATGTGGCAGAATGTGTTTTACAATGCATAGTCTCTATAAGTGAATTTTTAATGCAAGACTAAATACTCCTTGTGAAATAGGCCATTCCACCGTTAGATAGCTCTAAATGTTAGAAAGTGCTTCCTTTGGTTAAGCCCATATATCACAACTCTTATGTCTAATGGTGTTCTGGTAAATTACACAATATTTGTACCACTTGGTGACTTCTATAGTAGAATTAATCTCACCATGGCTGACCTCAAGCACTGACTGCACAGGTGAGAAGAGATGCACACAATCACCCCCTGCAGGCCAGTCTGAGCCCATTTCAGTACACCATTGATTGTATTCCTGATTATGTCTTTTTAAGCCAAAGTTAAACATCCATAATTCTTTAGCTTTTTTCCCCATGTAGTTGGCTATCTGTGGAATATTCATTCAATGGATATTTATTAAGGGCCTATAATTTGCCAATAAATGTTCTAAGTATTAAGGATACATCAGTGAACAACAACAACAAAAATATCTTTGTGGAGGTTATATTATAGTGGACAGAAAAAGATAATACACTCATAAGTAAATATACAATCTTTCAAATGTTGATAAATGTTATGGAGAAATATGTGGGGGTCAGTTAAGGGGAAGATGCCATTTTATATGGGGGAAGACCATATGATATCTTTCCACTTTGCTGTCACTCTTAGCCCTATGCTATTGATAAATTAGTAAAAAAAAACAGTTTGTGTAAAGAAATTTGAATTTATGGGAAGTTTAGGTAGAACCTGCATGGAGTATAAGAAGCACTGTTATAGAGTATAAGTATTGTTATAAAGCAAAGATTGCAAATCAAGTGTTCAAAAGAACTGAGCCAACATTTAAAAATTGGAAAGGTCCAGTAAATATTCAAATTTTCAGCCTACCCGGCAAGACTGGGAAATCAGACAATGCTGATCCTGTATTTCAACTTCCTTCAGACAAGGCTTGAGCTCTCCAGTCACTACAGTCCCCGGCAGGCTGTCTGCACTCACTTTACATTACTCACCCAGCTCCTGTAGGCACTTGAATTTGTGACCCTGCCAAAATTAATTCATAATTTTTTTTCAGAATTCCGTAATCCTTTTTTTATAAATTATTTTTTCATTGTTTTCAAAAATTAACCCATAATCAAAACACAAGAATTTTAAAAAATATGCTGGAGGCTCTGAAATCTACTGTAAGAGAGGTTTACAAGAAGGATGGTTGCATGAGTATGTAATAGGTGTATAAGTTAAGGTAAACAGTTGGAGAGAGAAAACAAAAATATTAGGAAGCAAAATTTCCAGTGTGTTGAAATATTCATTATACCTTATATCATAATTAAGACATAAAATATTATACAGATACTTATTGTTCAATGTGTGTCTATCCCAACAAAAATTGTTAGTTTCAGAGCACAGTTTCTTCTTTGATCACTCTACCCCTAGCAGCATTACTAAAATATAATGAAATATGAATGATGTCATATACTTTTAAAATATTTAATATATATTGAACAATATGGATGAGTTTGACCGCATTAACTACAAATCAATTCAAATATTTATTCATCAATTATGGTAGGGTAAAAATAGTCAAATTATTGTCTGTGTAATTCAGACAAAACTTTTTTTATTCACAATTCCAAAATACAAATAAATGTTAAGATAAACAGCAAAACCAACACCTACACTAGTTTATAAACCATATTTCATGGACTCAGTTTATGCAACATAAACTTCCATCTGCTAAGACACTTAAACATCATATTTACAATGCTGCCTAGAAACCACTATTAGTCATCATAAATATTACTATAACCAAATAACGCCCACAAACCAAATATCGCAAATAAAACAAGTCATTCTTGAATTCTTTCTAGAACCAGGCCCCTCAACTTGAAATGGTTGGAGTGTTTGTTCACTGGAAGGAATAGGAAGAGATCAGAATAACTAAAGCTGATCTTACAATTGCAGTAAAAAGCATTTTCATTTGAATAGTAGTATTTGAAGAAAAATGTTTCAATAAATGTTTAACATAAGAAGCTATTTCATACTTACACAATCCTATTTTTATATCTATTTCTCACTATAGAACACACAACACACACACATTTTTTTGACATTAAATCCATCTGGAGACCACTTTTAAAAAGAAAGTCTTGTATCATTTTTACAGAGTTGTCCTATCTAGATTCTATGAAGTTTGTGGATATTGAACATACCTGGATAAGAAGTGTCTCATAGTCACAGCTACATTTTGAACATAGCCATATATGCTAGACACCGCTGCTGATATCAAATACTCAAGATGTAATCATATTAGTGGATTTGTTCTTTAAATATATGACTTAATAGAATATCTCTAAAATGTGGAGTCAGTCTACATCTAGGATTTCTGAGGAGGTATTCCAATTAATTTATGTCCTAGTTACCAGCTGAAGATATCAGAGTGAATAAGCACATCTACCTCTAATATGATATTGATTACACCCATACTGAGGGTCTGTGATGTCCAGGATTTGTACTAAACATTGAGAAGAGAACCACGAATAAGATAAGTGTCTGCCCTCAGGCCACCATGCAAGTCTAATAATGTGACATAAGTAACAGCAGATTCATTTATTCAATAAATGTACACCAAAAATGTACACTTGCCTTAGAGCTTGATTACTGGCTTTCCTCTCTCCAGAATGCACTTCTTACATATGACTGACACATGACTCACACACTCACCTCCTTCAAAGCCTTTGCTCAGATGTTACCTTTCCACTGAAACCTATTTAAAATCACTCCTATTTAAAAACGCCCTCCCCCTCTACACACATACACATATCTCCTACCCTGACCCTACATTTCTCTATAGAACTTAATAAATTTATTACATTTTATGTAATTTCTACTACTTTGTTATATATTGTTTACCTCTTAAACTGATATGCAAACTCAGTGTAACAGAAATTATTTTCGTCTTTTGTACACTGATATATCCTGAGCACCTAGAACTGTGGAAAGCACATAGTACATATTACCTGGTAACTACTGAATTAAAAGAAGGGTGATTTAGGGTTGGGAGAGACTTGAGCACATTTATAGGCTAACTTTGACTATTCACAGGAAGGAAGATCAGCCTGATTAATGAAGTTTAGGATGATAAAAGCAATCTTTATAAGATTTTCTTCGTATCTTCATAGAGTGTATATAGTACATTTAAAATAGTAAGCAGATGAAAGCTGTTCAAAGAATCTTATTGGCTAATGAAAGAGTGAAACTGATTACAATTATGTGTCTTTGCCATTTAGCCTTTATTTCTAGGAACATAAAATGTACTGCTAGAATAAACAGCTGTGCAAAAATTTTGTTGGTGCTTTTTCAGTGGAAGTAATTCACTGCCTTGGCATCAACATTTCAGAAACACGCATTGTTTGAGCTGGAACTTACTATAATGGAAAAAAGTTCCAGTTAATTTTATTTGCTGATACAATATATTGAATTAGCTGCATCTGAACAGTGGGAAAGTCCCAAAAGGGAACTGCAAAGAGGTCTATTTGCAAGAACATGTTTACCATAAAGTTTTATTTCCTTTTACAGTTTAATATTCAATAAAGATTTTGCAGGAAGAAGAAAAAAAAGAGAAATTGTAATACATCAAATTCAAATTAACCAATCATATATTTATTAAGGGCATCAAGGGACTAAAAAGATTCAGAAAAAAATTAAGATAATAGTGCTAAGATTAAAGCAACATTAAAGTGAGATTAAACAACAACAGCAGCAAAACTATGAATTTGATTTGCTTGATATCTTCTGATAATTTTCTAAATTCAACCTCCTTAGATTTCTTTGGATTTCTATTTTTTTTTTTCTTTTCATTTTGATACTAATCTTTGTGGCTCTTGAAAGTCCTTAATTTTGTTATTTGGTTTGGCTTGGTTGGTTCTGGATTTTATTTTAAAGTCATTGACTTATATCTGGTTATTACTGGAGAATGCCTGTAAAAACTTTTAGTTGCATCATCAGATTATTCTTAAATAATCAATACACTTGTACACACAATATTTGTTTTTGTTTTGTTTTATTTTTGGTTAGGCCTCATTGTAAGCCATAAGACCATGTAAATAAAAGAAAAAAATATGTATACTAAAAAGCTTTGAAAAATAATCTCAAATAGTTTAACATGTAGAGACATATTTTTGTGTTGTAAATAGCCCTAATTTCATAAAGTTTACTTTTGAATAGAAAAGTTATAATATAGATTAGTTTAGAATTAGAATCAAAGTGATCTCACTTTTCTAATATAGAGAAAAGTTTAAAGATCTCAGGGAAGGAAAATGATATAGAATATCATTATGAAAAGCAGAAAATAACAGGAAAAAGAAAATTTTACATTTTACTGCTTAAAACAATGTCTTACCAATGATGATCAGAAAAAAAGCTAGTTGGTCATTAAAAAATCTGGAAGGAAGGCAAATTCTCTCTGTCTTCTGGAGTTAAGACACTCTTCTTTTTCTACCCTTGGACATCAGAACTCCAGGTTCTCCAGCCTTTGGACGATTGGACCTGCACTGCCAGCCCCGGGGTTCTCAGGCCTTTGGCCTCAGGCAAAAAGTTACACCATTGGCTTCCCTGGTTCTAAGGTTTACAGACTTGGAAGGAGGTACTCTACCGGATTCTCTGGTTCTCCAGCTTGTAGACAGATGGCCTATTGTGGACCTCCTTAATCACATTCTTTTGGCTCACCTTTCTATTAATTTAATTCATGGCTTCATAATTATTTATAAGGTAGCCATATAGGGAGCAACATGGTGGAGCTGGACTCTCCAGTGATTGTCCTCCTGCAGATACATCAAT